>NC_064626.1:378401298-379845465 GCF_023864275.1 Schistocerca cancellata | reverse complement strand
GGTAGTTACGGGATGCAAAAGCTGTTTTCAGGTTGTTGGTGTAATGGTTCAAGGATTCCGGACTGGAGCAGATTCGTTTGCCACGAAGACCTAGGCTGTAGGGAAGGGACCGTTTGATGTGGAATGGGTGGCAGCTGTCATAATGGAGGTACTGTTGCTTGTTGGTGGGTTTGATGTGGACGGACGTGTGAAGCTGGCCATTGGACAGGTGGAGGTCAACGTCAAGGAAAGTGGCATGGGATTTAGAGTAGGACCAGGTGAATCCGATGGAACCAAAGGAGTTGAGGTTGGAGAGGAAATTCTGGAGTTCTTCTTCACTGTGAGACCAGATCATGAAAATGTCATCAATAAATCTGTACCAAACTTTGGGTTGGCAGGCCTGGGTAACCAAGAAGGCTTCCTCTAAGCGACCCATGAATAGGTTGGCGTACGAGGGGGCCATCCTGGTACCCATGGCTGTTCCCTTTAATTGTTGGTATGTCTGGCCTTCAAAAGTGAAGAAGTTGTGGGTCAGGATGAAGCTGGCTAAGGTAATGAGGAAAGAGGTTTTAGGTAGGGCGGCAGGTGATCGGCGTGAAAGGAAGTGCTCCATCGCAGCGAGGCCCTGGACATGCGGAATGTTTGTGTATAAGGAAGTGGCATCAATGGTTACAAGGATGGTTTCCGGGGGTAACAGACTGGGTAGGGATTCCAGGCGTTCGAGAAAGTGGTTGGTGTCTTTGATGAAGGATGGGAGACTGCATGTAATGGGTTGAAGGTGTTGATCTACGTAGGCAGAGATGCGTTCTGTGGGGGCTTGGTAACCAGCTACAATGGGACGGCCGGGATGATTGGGTTTGTGAATTTTGGGAAGAAGGTAGAAGGTAGGGGTGCGGGGTGTTGGTGGGGTCAGGAGGTTGATGGAGTCAGGTGAAAGGTTTTGTAGGGGGCCTAAGGTTCTGAGGATTCCTTGAAGCTCCGCCTGGACATCAGGAATGGGATTACCATGGCAAACTTTGTAAGTGGTGTTGTCTGAAAGACAGCTGCCACCCATTCCACATCAAACGGTCCCTTCCCTACAGCCTAGGTCTTCGTGGCAAACGAATCTGCTCCAGTCCGGAATCCTTGAACCATTACACCAACAACCTGAAAACAGCTTTTGCATCCCGTAACTACCCTCCCGACCTTGTACAGAAGCAAATAACCAGAGCCACTTCCTCATCTCCTCAAACCCGGAACCCTCCACAGAAGAACCCCAAAAGTGCCCCACTTGTGACAGGATACTTTCCGGGACTGGACCAGATTCTGAATGTGGCTCTCCAGCAGGGATACGACTTCCTCAAATCCTGCCCTGAAATGAGATCCATCCTTCATGAAATCCTCCCCACTCCACCAAGAGTGTCTTTCCGCCGTCCACCTAACCTTCGTAACCTCTTAGTTCATCCCTATGAAATCCCCAAACCACCTTCCCTACCCTCTGGCTCCTACCCCTGTAACCGTCCCCGGTGTAAAACCTGTCCCATGCACCCTCCCACCACCACCTATTCCAGTCCTGTAACCCGGAAGGTGTACACGATCAAAGGCAGAGCCACGTGTGAAAGCACCCACGTGATTTACCAACTGACCTGCCTACACTGTGAAGCGTTCTATGTGGGAATGACCAGCAACAAACTGTCCATTCGCATGAATGGACACAGGCAGACAGTGTTTGTTGGTAATGAGGATCACCCTGTGGCTAAACATGCCTTGGTGCACGGCCAGCACATCTTGGCACAGTGTTACACCGTCCGGGTTATCTGGATACTTCCCACTAACACCAACCTGTCAGAACTCCGGAGATGGGAACTTGCCCTTCAGCATATCCTCTCTTCTCGCTATCCGCCAGGCCTCAATCTCCGCTAATTCCTAATTTCAATCTGCCGCCGCTCATACCTCACCTGTCTTTCAACATCATCTTTGCCTCTATACTTCCGTCCCGACTGACATCTCTGCTCAAACTCTTTGCCTTTACAAATGTCTGCTTGTGTCTTGTATGTATGGATTGATATGTGTGTGTGTGCGAGTGTATACCTGTCCTTTTTTCCCCCTAAGGTAAGTCTTTCCGCTCCCGGGATTGGAATGACTCCTTACCCTCTCCCCTAAAACCCATATCCTTTTGTCTTTCCTTCTCCTTCCCTCTTTCCTGACGAGGCAACCGTTGGTTGCGAAAGCTAGATTTTGTGTGTATGTTTGTGTTTGTTTGTGTGTCTATCGACCTGCCAGCGCTTTTGTTTGGTAAGTCTCATCATCTTTCTTTTTAAATATATTTTTCCCACGTGGAATGTTTCCCTCTATTATATTCATATCATTAATTTGAACCCAACAATCACTTTTGTTATTGTTATTGTTATTGTCACTGTTACATTTCGTAGTCTTTTCTGTCATCTTATTTCCTCCTTCTGTTTTTGCCAGCAGTTTTACTTTCTATTCACCTTCTCCTTTTTTTACCGTAATCCAGTATACAATTTTATCCCGCCAATATATACTCAATAATACGTAATAATACGTAACCCACTTCCAAACCATAACCAAAATTTTTTTTTCCGCTTTCATCACTACCGCTGCTATAAAATCCACCGTTTCCAGTTCACAAACAGTTCCTTTCAGCTATTAAACAACCTTTTCGGTCAGTTTTAATATATTTTGCTTTATTTCCAGTTCCGTTTTTCTCACATCATCGATCATTTTAGCCGCTTCCCACAGGTTTTAACGTCATTATTTCTTCATCAGACAATTGTTAGCTTCATTTCCATAATCTGCCACCACCAAACCACCCTTTTAATACATCCTCACGTAGTTTTTTCGAAATTTTCCCGTATTTCTCCACCCTTTAACGTCTTTTGGCGGCACTAACCTTTATGCACATCATTATCTACCTACACAAGTTCACCACAGGATCAACATAGCCCAGCTCTAACCAACCCTTTTTCGCCTTTTTTCACACCAGATCTCCATTTGCTTTCTAGTTTTACCTTTATCTCTCCCCATATATTTTTATATTTATTTTCATTTTCATTTCAGCCTCGTGTTCCACTTTCCACCTTCTAGTACCATGTCACCCTCACAACACCTCCACAACGACCCCATTAAGTTTTATTTACATTCCCTCCGCAAACATGCCTTCGCCCTAGCCAGATTACACTCCCATATTTTATTTTCTCAGGCTTGTCTGACATTTGGCATCACCCCCAAAGGCCTCACACTTAAAGTTCCCATCTCTGGCTGCAACCCTTCTTTCCATCAGTCCCTATACCAGTTCCAAACCGAACAATCCATTGCCCTCACCCACCTAATCCTTCACCTACACATCCACTCAGCCAATCAACACACCCATCAACTCCTGTCCCTAATAAAAGTCCTCAATCTTTCCTCTCCCACATCCACACCGGTTGTTCAGAGCATCCTCCTACAGGCCAACCGCAAATTAGAAAAGCATGCCACCCTCCACCTTAAAAAACTATCCAATCTCCTGGTTTCCCACCTCCGGAAAGGCAACTCACTCACCCTTCACAACCTTTCCAGCAAACCTCAACCTCCTCTCATTGCACACAAACCCAGTCTCTCCCATCTACTCAATCTCCCACTTCCAGCTCCACTCCCTCCAAAACCTCAAAATTCCAATCAACACACTCTGGAACCACAACACCCCAGTTCAGTAGTTAACCTCTCCTCCAAACCTCTCTCCCAATCCGAAACCTCTGTCCTATCCAAAGGCCTCACCTTCAGCCCCACTCCCAGATTTAACCAAACAGCCCTTGTCAAAGATTTACTGTCCTACACCCGTACTCTCTGCTGGAAATATCACTTTGCCACGAAGAAAAATGATCCTAATCCTACTCCTAATGATCCAACTCCCCAAGATACTATCCAAATTGAACCATGCCTGGAACAGTTCCGTCCTCCGTCACAGCGGGACCCACCTCCTCTTCCTCAAAATCACCCTCTCCAAACCTTCCAGGAATTTCTGACTTCCAGCCTTGCCTCTCAATCCTTCTTAAAAAACCTCAATCCTACTCCCAACATCACCACTGCTGAAGCCCAAGCTATGCGTGATCTGAAGGCTGACCAATCCATCGTCATTCTTCCGGCGGACAAGGGTTCCACGACTGTGGTACTTGATCGTCGGGAGTATGTGGCTGAGGGACTGCGTCAGCTTTCAGACAACACCACTTACAAAGTTTGCCATGGTAATCCCATTCCTGATGTCCAGGCGGAGCTTCAAGGAATCCTCAGAACCTTAGGCCCCCTACAAAACCTTTCACCTGACTCCATCAACCTCCTGACCCCACCAACACCCCGCACCCCTACCTTCTACCTTCTTCCCAAAATTCACAAACCCAATCATCCCGGCCGTCCCATTGTAGCTGGTTACCAAGCCCCCACAGAACGCATCTCTGCCTACGTAGATCAACACCTTCAACCCATTACATGCAGTCTCCCATCCTTCATCAAAGACACCAACCACTTTCTCGAACGCCTGGAATCCCTACCCAGTCTGTTACCCCCGGAAACCATCCTTGTAACCATTGATGCCACTTCCTTATACACAAACATTCCGCATGTCCAGGGCCTCGCTGCGATGGAGCACTTCCTTTCACGCCGATCACCTGCCGCCCTACCTAAAACCTCTTTCCTCATTACCTTAGCCAGCTTCATCCTGACCCACAACTTCTTCACTTTTGAAGGCCAGACATACCAACAATTAAAGGGAACAGCCATGGGTACCAGGATGGCCCCCTCGTACGCCAACCTATTCATGGGTCGCTTAGAGGAAGCCTTCTTGGTTACCCAGGCCTGCCAACCCAAAGTTTGGTACAGATTTATTGATGACATTTTCATGATCTGGTCTCACAGTGAAGAAGAACTCCAGAATTTCCTCTCCAACCTCAACTCCTTTGGTTCCATCGGATTCACCTGGTCCTACTCTAAATCCCATGCCACTTTCCTTGACGTTGACCTCCACCTGTCCAATGGCCAGCTTCACACGTCCGTCCACATCAAACCCACCAACAAGCAACAGTACCTCCATTATGACAGCTGCCACCCATTCCACATCAAACGGTCCCTTCCCTACAGCCTAGGTCTTCGTGGCAAACGAATCTGCTCCAGTCCGGAATCCTTGAACCATTACACCAACAACCTGAAAACAGCTTTTGCATCCCGTAACTACCCTCCCGACCTTGTACAGAAGCAAATAACCAGAGCCACTTCCTCATCTCCTCAAACCCGGAACCCTCCACAGAAGAACCCCAAAAGTGCCCCACTTGTGACAGGATACTTTCCGGGACTGGATCAGATTCTGAATGTGGCTCTCCAGCAGGGATACGACTTCCTCAAATCCTGCCCTGAAATGAGATCCATCCTTCATGAAATCCTCCCCACTCCACCAAGAGTGTCTTTCCGCCGTCCACCTAACCTTCGTAACCTCTTAGTTCATCCCTATGAAATCCCCAAACCACCTTCCCTACCCTCTGGCTCCTACCCCTGTAACCGTCCCCGGTGTAAAACCTGTCCCATGCACCCTCCCACCACCACCTATTCCAGTCCTGTAACCCGGAAGGTGTACACGATCAAAGGCAGAGCCACGTGTGAAAGCACCCACGTGATTTACCAACTGACCTGCCTACACTGTGAAGCGTTCTATGTGGGAATGACCAGCAACAAACTGTCCATTCGCATGAATGGACACAGGCAGACAGTGTTTGTTGGTAATGAGGATCACCCTGTGGCTAAACATGCCTTGGTGCACGGCCAGCACATCTTGGCACAGTGTTACACCGTCCGGGTTATCTGGATACTTCCCACTAACACCAACCTGTCAGAACTCCGGAGATGGGAACTTGCCCTTCAGCATATCCTCTCTTCTCGCTATCCGCCAGGCCTCAATCTCCGCTAATTCCTAATTTCAATCTGCCGCCGCTCATACCTCACCTGTCTTTCAACATCATCTTTGCCTCTATACTTCCGTCCCGACTGACATCTCTGCTCAAACTCTTTGCCTTTACAAATGTCTGCTTGTGTCTTGTATGTATGGATTGATATGTGTGTGTGTGCGAGTGTATACCTGTCCTTTTTTCCCCCTAAGGTAAGTCTTTCCGCTCCCGGGATTGGAATGACTCCTTACCCTCTCCCCTAAAACCCATATCCTTTTGTCTTTCCTTCTCCTTCCCTCTTTCCTGACGAGGCAACCGTTGGTTGCGAAAGCTAGATTTTGTGTGTATGTTTGTGTTTGTTTGTGTGTCTATCGACCTGCCAGCGCTTTTGTTTGGTAAGTCTCATCATCTTTCTTTTTAAATATATTTTTCCCACGTGGAATGTTTCCCTCTATTATATTCATATCATTAATTTGAACCCAACAATCACTTTTGTTATTGTTATTGTTATTGTCACTGTTACATTTCGTAGTCTTTTCTGTCATCTTATTTCCTCCTTCTGTTTTTGCCAGCAGTTTTACTTTCTATTCACCTTCTCCTTTTTTTACCGTAATCCAGTATACAATTTTATCCCGCCAATATATACTCAATAATACGTAATAATACGTAACCCACTTCCAAACCATAACCAAAATTTTTTTTTCCGCTTTCATCACTACCGCTGCTATAAAATCCACCGTTTCCAGTTCACAAACAGTTCCTTTCAGCTATTAAACAACCTTTTCGGCCAGTTTTAATATATTTTGCTTTATTTCCAGTTCCGTTTTTCTCACATCATCGATCATTTTTAGCCGCTTCCCACAGGTTTTAACGTCATTATTTCTTCATCAGACAATTGTTAGCTTCATTTCCATAATCTGCCACCACCAAACCACCCTTTTAATACATCCTCACGTAGTTTTTTCGAAATTTTCCCGTATTTCTCCACCCTTTAACGTCTTTTGGCGGCACTAACCTTTATGCACATCATTATCTACCTACACAAGTTCACCACAGGATCAACATAGCCCAGCTCTAACCAACCCTTTTTCGCCTTTTTTCACACCAGATCTCCATTTGCTTTCTAGTTTTACCTTTATCTCTCCCCATATATTTTTATATTTATTTTCATTTTCATTTCAGCCTCGTGTTCCACTTTCCACCTTCTAGTACCATGTCACCCTCACAACACCTCCACAACGACCCCATTAAGTTTTATTTACATTCCCTCCGCAAACATGCCTTCGCCCTAGCCAGATTACACTCCCATATTTTATTTTCTCAGGCTTGTCTGACATTTGGCATCACCCCCAAAGGCCTCACACTTAAAGTTCCCATCTCTGGCTGCAACCCTTCTTTCCATCAGTCCCTATACCAGTTCCAAACCGAACAATCCATTGCCCTCACCCACCTAATCCTTCACCTACACATCCACTCAGCCAATCAACACACCCATCAACTCCTGTCCCTAATAAAAGTCCTCAATCTTTCCTCTCCCACATCCACACCGGTTGTTCAGAGCATCCTCCTACAGGCCAACCGCAAATTAGAAAAGCATGCCACCCTCCACCTTAAAAAACTATCCAATCTCCTGGTTTCCCACCTCCGGAAAGGCAACTCACTCACCCTTCACAACCTTTCCAGCAAACCTCAACCTCCTCTCATTGCACACAAACCCAGTCTCTCCCATCTACTCAATCTCCCACTTCCAGCTCCACTCCCTCCAAAACCTCAAAATTCCAATCAACACACTCTGGAACCACAACACCCCAGTTCAGTAGTTAACCTCTCCTCCAAACCTCTCTCCCAATCCGAAACCTCTGTCCTATCCAAAGGCCTCACCTTCAGCCCCACTCCCAGATTTAACCAAACAGCCCTTGTCAAAGATTTACTGTCCTACACCCGTACTCTCTGCTGGAAATATCACTTTGCCACGAAGAAAAATGATCCTAATCCTACTCCTAATGATCCAACTCCCCAAGATACTATCCAAATTGAACCATGCCTGGAACAGTTCCGTCCTCCGTCACAGCGGGACCCACCTCCTCTTCCTCAAAATCACCCTCTCCAAACCTTCCAGGAATTTCTGACTTCCAGCCTTGCCTCTCAATCCTTCTTAAAAAACCTCAATCCTACTCCCAACATCACCACTGCTGAAGCCCAAGCTATGCGTGATCTGAAGGCTGACCAATCCATCGTCATTCTTCCGGCGGACAAGGGTTCCACGACTGTGGTACTTGATCGTCGGGAGTATGTGGCTGAGGGACTGCGTCAGCTTTCAGACAACACCACTTACAAAGTTTGCCATGGTAATCCCATTCCTGATGTCCAGGCGGAGCTTCAAGGAATCCTCAGAACCTTAGGCCCCCTACAAAACCTTTCACCTGACTCCATCAACCTCCTGACCCCACCAACACCCCGCACCCCTACCTTCTACCTTCTTCCCAAAATTCACAAACCCAATCATCCCGGCCGTCCCATTGTAGCTGGTTACCAAGCCCCCACAGAACGCATCTCTGCCTACGTAGATCAACACCTTCAACCCATTACATGCAGTCTCCCATCCTTCATCAAAGACACCAACCACTTTCTCGAACGCCTGGAATCCCTACCCAGTCTGTTACCCCCGGAAACCATCCTTGTAACCATTGATGCCACTTCCTTATACACAAACATTCCGCATGTCCAGGGCCTCGCTGCGATGGAGCACTTCCTTTCACGCCGATCACCTGCCGCCCTACCTAAAACCTCTTTCCTCATTACCTTAGCCAGCTTCATCCTGACCCACAACTTCTTCACTTTTGAAGGCCAGACATACCAACAATTAAAGGGAACAGCCATGGGTACCAGGATGGCCCCCTCGTACGCCAACCTATTCATGGGTCGCTTAGAGGAAGCCTTCTTGGTTACCCAGGCCTGCCAACCCAAAGTTTGGTACAGATTTATTGATGACATTTTCATGATCTGGTCTCACAGTGAAGAAGAACTCCAGAATTTCCTCTCCAACCTCAACTCCTTTGGTTCCATCGGATTCACCTGGTCCTACTCTAAATCCCATGCCACTTTCCTTGACGTTGACCTCCACCTGTCCAATGGCCAGCTTCACACGTCCGTCCACATCAAACCCACCAACAAGCAACAGTACCTCCATTATGACAGCTGCCACCCATTCCACATCAAACGGTCCCTTCCCTACAGCCTAGGTCTTCGTGGCAAACGAATCTGCTCCAGTCCGGAATCCTTGAACCATTACACCAACAACCTGAAAACAGCTTTTGCATCCCGTAACTACCCTCCCGACCTTGTACAGAAGCAAATAACCAGAGCCACTTCCTCATCTCCTCAAACCCGGAACCCTCCACAGAAGAACCCCAAAAGTGCCCCACTTGTGACAGGATACTTTCCGGGACTGGATCAGATTCTGAATGTGGCTCTCCAGCAGGGATACGACTTCCTCAAATCCTGCCCTGAAATGAGATCCATCCTTCATGAAATCCTCCCCACTCCACCAAGAGTGTCTTTCCGCCGTCCACCTAACCTTCGTAACCTCTTAGTTCATCCCTATGAAATCCCCAAACCACCTTCCCTACCCTCTGGCTCCTACCCCTGTAACCGTCCCCGGTGTAAAACCTGTCCCATGCACCCTCCCACCACCACCTATTCCAGTCCTGTAACCCGGAAGGTGTACACGATCAAAGGCAGAGCCACGTGTGAAAGCACCCACGTGATTTACCAACTGACCTGCCTACACTGTGAAGCGTTCTATGTGGGAATGACCAGCAACAAACTGTCCATTCGCATGAATGGACACAGGCAGACAGTGTTTGTTGGTAATGAGGATCACCCTGTGGCTAAACATGCCTTGGTGCACGGCCAGCACATCTTGGCACAGTGTTACACCGTCCGGGTTATCTGGATACTTCCCACTAACACCAACCTGTCAGAACTCCGGAGATGGGAACTTGCCCTTCAGCATATCCTCTCTTCTCGCTATCCGCCAGGCCTCAATCTCCGCTAATTCCTAATTTCAATCTGCCGCCGCTCATACCTCACCTGTCTTTCAACATCATCTTTGCCTCTATACTTCCGTCCCGACTGACATCTCTGCTCAAACTCTTTGCCTTTACAAATGTCTGCTTGTGTCTTGTATGTATGGATTGATATGTGTGTGTGTGCGAGTGTATACCTGTCCTTTTTTCCCCCTAAGGTAAGTCTTTCCGCTCCCGGGATTGGAATGACTCCTTACCCTCTCCCCTAAAACCCATATCCTTTTGTCTTTCCTTCTCCTTCCCTCTTTCCTGACGAGGCAACCGTTGGTTGCGAAAGCTAGATTTTGTGTGTATGTTTGTGTTTGTTTGTGTGTCTATCGACCTGCCAGCGCTTTTGTTTGGTAAGTCTCATCATCTTTCTTTTTAAATATATTTTTCCCACGTGGAATGTTTCCCTCTATTATATTTATATATATATATATATATAAAGAGAGAGAGATGAGCAATACAGCTTCGAGTGTCATTTAATTTTTAAGCAGAATAAAATAATACACTGCAAATCTCCCACAATAAGCTCCTTAGACAAAGAGACGAAAAACGACACACGTTATCGTTTTTATCTAATGTACTATTGTAATTAAAAACAAAAATTATGAAAATTCCTGACTTAACCACAAGGTAATTTTTTTGCATAAGCTGTGTGTAGTATAAGAGTGTATTTGAAGGATTTCACCGTATAGTTTAATACTGAAGCCACTGAAGGTATTACTTACAGTCAGTCATCTGGTAATCTCTTAGCTCCTTCCTTATCCGAATCCGAGAAATACATTTGAGTTCTAGAAGTGTTACCTGCTACGTTGATAACGACCCTATCAACAACAGCATCCACGAAGCCAACCAGGCGCAGCATTTTATCTTCTTCTTTTATGATGAGCCGTTCTATATCCCGCTAACATTCAGCAGTGACATGTGAAAAAGCTACGTGCGTTAGTTCCATTATGTCTGGCAGCTTAACAGTCTTGTTACTTCAGGGGCCTAATCCCGCAGCTTGCCTCCAAATCAGTTCTGTTGAGTTCATATTGCAATGATACAGTAGCAAATGTAACAATGCAGCATTTGTATGACACGCTCAATGTTGTGAAAATGATTGTTTTTCGTGTTTCTACAATACTTATCTACCTTTGTGGTATAAAATGATGGGCACAGTCCAAATAAAGAGGATTTGGTTTCTCATTTTTGCCTTAAATAATTAAATTGTTATGTTTTCTTAATTAAAACAACTTTTACAAACATGAAAACATGCATTATTCATAAAAATGAAGAGTTTTATAATTACGAGATGTAGGTGTTTCAAAATGAAGGAGAAATAAAAATGACAGCAGGGAGATTTGAACCAACGCACATGTTAACACATTTGATTCAGATACCATCGCACTACCGACTGGGCTACACTTTCAATTTGAAACAGTATGCCAACTGCATTATATACAACATACTGAAAACTTCAAAGCCGAACATCTCCGTAAATTTATGAAATACATTAAGAACAGCCTATTCCTTGGCACATTTTAACCGTGTTCCATGTGTGTGTCTCACTCTAGAACAGAAAGCATCCTCAGCCAATCAGAGTGCAATCATGTAGAGGCTGTGACTGTACATGATTTTTGAAATAAAAACTACCTAGCTGAAGCGTGATTAAGAAAAACATTGATCGCTGTTAATACATTTGAATATCTTAATGTTTCATTAAATGTAACTTAGTAATAAGATACCTCTTACATAAGTAGGACCTACTTCCAAGAGTGTACCAACACCGGTGTCCATGTTCCATGGCTTCTGACCAATAATCGCATTTCTGTTAGTTTGCATCAGGTTTATTCTCATGATGAAGGGATTATAGTATAAAATGCGCCACTGACCAAATGGATGCCACAATAGTGAATAGTATTGAGACAGAGTAAGAAGGACGGACATGCAGATGCATAAACAGAGCACCCATAGTCTAGATTTGAAAGGACAAGGGACCAGTGCAAACGGAGGAGGGTGGTTCACTCTGCACCTCCAAGAAGTACCAATGAGGACACACAGGACATTGAGGGACCACGTACAGTGGGCTGCCAGGTAAGACACATGGGAGAACCAAGAGTGTTTTCCATCGAGCAGGAGTCAGAGGAATTTCGTAGTTTCAACGAATGGAGGAGCAACAGGACCAAGATGTAAACATGGTGGGAGAAACCAAGTGTGCCACCAGAAATTCGTGCAAACATTTTTTTCTGTGGAAAAACGAAAGCCATTCTCGATACTCTATGAGTAAAGATGATCGAGACATCACTAAAGACGCTGCTCAATAAGACAGCTCCATGAATAATTGCAATAGATGGCAAAATTGTCAACAAAAAGGGAAGCAGGAGGGATGTAACAATATTATGAGAAGGAAAGTTGCTACTCACCATACAGTGGAGATGCTGGGTTGCAGGTAGGCACAATAAAAAGACTCACAATTTTAGCTTTCAGTCATTAAGGCCTTCGTCAACAATAGACAAGACATATGCATACACTGCAGTGTGGTTTCAGTTGCCCGAGACTGCAGTTGTGTGTGTGTGTGTGTGCGCGTGTGTGTGGGGCGTACATTATTTGCCTGAGCTCCTCATTACATATTTTTTCTGGCCACCAGATAAAAATACGAATTTTTGTTTTGTAGCTGATATTTCTATTTTTCCATGTTGGATACAACTGTATGAAGGCAGCATTTACATTTTTAATGCAGTTTCTCACATCAGCTCCAGCTCCACCATCTTCCATCACTATACTACCCAGATACAGGAATGAGTTGACAGTCTCCACTCGCTGCTCCCCTATTAACAGTGGCACCTCCCATGTTCCCTGAATTTACTCTCATTTCCTTTGTTTTGCCTATATTTATCTTGAGACCTGCAGTCTGCTTCTTCTTTCAGCAAGTTTAAGTTAGCTTGCGTATCAGTCAGCCTTTGCACTAATAAAACTATATCGTCTGCAAAATCCAAACCATGCCTCCATCCTTGCTACCCTCCCTATTTTCCTTTCCCTGTTGCTTCATAACCTGGGTTGTGAGTAACTGAATCTCCTTTCCCTTCTTCCCTTTCTTTCCCCTCTCTCCTCCCTGATGAAGGAACATTTGTTCCGAAAGCAGGAACATAAATTTTCGGTTTTGTTTTGTGTGTATCTATCGGCTGTACTGAGCTGAGGTAAGTACTGGCCAGCCCCTCTATCTCTTTTTTGGTATTTGTTTCACATCTCTATATGAGATTTTCCATTAATCATTTAAATCCAAATATAGATATTTTATGATGTTTAAGATATTCTGTGGTATGCCATACTTCCGCAACACCTGCCAGTGCACTTTATGCTTCATGGAATCGAAGGGCTTTTCAAAATCAATGAATGCCAGGTAGATAGTTGCCTGCTCATCTAGCCATTTCCTTTATCTTGACGTAGCCATACCTTCACTTCTTTGTTCGCCTCCATGTATTCTTTATGCGCTTCACTCTTCAGCACTCATCTTGCAAAGATTTAACTTAAGTTTTAGCTCTTTCCTGCAGCTGATTTCATTCCATGTATATGGTGTATACGCGGACAAGGAAAAAAAATTCCCGGATTTTTCCCAGATTTCCCGGTTACAAATACACTTTCTCCCTGGTGAAAATACACTTTTTCCGTGTTAAGTGACAGTATATTTTCCCTTAAAATTGTAAACTTATCAATCCTTTGAATGGTTATGGATTTATATATGGGCGCAGAATTTCCCGGCACTTTAGAAAATGAAACTCGGTGAGAAAACGTGTTTTGGAAAGATCTTTGATGTGCAACAACATATACGCTGCGTATTTTCATATTACGAAAGTACGAATTCGAATTCCACCTAACACCAAATGTTACTTTCCAAAGCATTTAAATCGAGATTGTGATGTGCTTTTGTAAGGCAGTCAGAGCTCATGTCACGTGGTCTCCCCAGCCAATGACAGCAGATATTCAGAGCATAGGACACATGATATCAGCCAATAACAAGAACACTTAAGTAGCACAAACACACAAATAGGAAAAGTTAATGGTTTAAATTGATAAGCTGCAAGACAAGCTAAGCTTTCACATATCGGTCTTTTTTGGGCGTGTTGCACTTTAAGATGTATCACACAAATGTGCCAGTAAAATTTTTGACGACGACATAAATGTCTGCTCTGGGCTCAAAATTCTTCTAAATGGCTCGTAATCAAAGAGTTGATTTTTAAATGAGACTCAAACGCTCCGTGATTTAAGAAATTCATCATACATCCATCACTCGTGTAAAAGGAGATTTACTTTAAAAGCAACGCTTTTCAAACCACCATTCGCAATATTTTCCCGCAACCTCTTAAAAATAAGTATGTTTCAGCAGTTGCCAGAGTGGCATATAACAGGCACCACCACATTTGCACAGCTACGATGACATAGGAAGCCCATACGTTCGTACGTGTAAAAGAGGATACTCCAAGAGCATCAGAATTTCGTGAACCATACTAAAATGTGCACATTTAAAGTGCATACTTGAAGTGCACATTCGTATGTTCAGATTCCCAATGAAGCATGCCTCGGCCTGATATTAAGCTTTTCAGTGTGGTTTTTCGGGATGTAAGTTTTCTTGAAGCGTCAGAACTGTATTATCTCATGTTTGGTTCTTTATTATGGCATAATGCCATTCGTGCTCGAAGATGAAAATGTGCACTTGAAATGCAGCAAATAGTTTAAACTAGCCAATAGTGTGGAATTAAACACTTCGTTTTGAATACATTGACTGCCTCAGTGGAAAGGATTAATAGAAGCCAAATTTCTTTAGCAAACCGACAAAAACCACTTCATTGTTCTGCAAGGTGATAATGCTTGACTGTGAGAAAGGTGGAAATAAAATTAAACCTGAAACTAATAACATATTTTAGCCCTCCGTAGTTATGTGAATGTATTTTAATTTACTTGATAGCTCCCGGCCACAGAAATCCATTTTGTTTTCATTTCATGTGAGAGCAGTAAACAAAGAGGAAACAGCAAAATCACTAAATGTAAACACGGGTCACGTGGAGACTACCCACTTCCCCACTGTAACTCTGACTGCTCTGTGCATCAGCCCTGGATCTACAATATTTCCGAACCAGGGCAACAGTAGACAGCGGTTTCTCGATCTGATTAAGTCTATTTTGTCACTGTCTGCTACATAAAATGAAATAGTCTTGTCTAATATTTCAGCAATTTTAACACACACCAAATAAACGAGACTGTTTTGGCACAAATGGTCATTTTTATAACACGGCAGAGTATAATTCATGAAGTACCAATATCAAATGCCTATTAGGTCTACCACAACAAGCAAAAGGGTTTATGTTAGGAAATAGTTCCACATTTCATTCATACACTACAGTTTCTCAAGCACGAAATCGAAATGTAGCAGTACAAAATTTTTATATAAATTTGGAAGCGTCATTCTTCCTCGTTCTAACAATCTTGTCATCACCAGTTCTGTAACTATTCCTGCCACTGTCAAAACTTGTTTGGCAGTTAATTTCAATAACCCTCCCAGAATCACTGTTTTAATTATCCCTTTATTATTCTCTGGGTAGACATTGTTACACGTTCGCACAACGTATTTTCTGCACTACCTCCAGTATAGAACTTAAGCAGCTGCTAGCCGAGGACTGTACAACTGGCCCTTACTAGTGTAGTGGTCTGGCCAAAAATTTTCTTTGGCAAGAAGATAATAGATTATCTTTCTTACCTGTTATTCCTGTTAGTCATTTATTTCTACTCTGGTAGTCTGAATCTATGGATTTTGTTAGTAATTATAACAAAGCTGATCATTCGCAAACCCAGTCAACCATATAAACAGCAATTGGCATTCACCCTTTCAGCTTTAGTCCGCTCAGCTTGTATAGCCCCGTCCACTTTTTGTCTTCAGAAAGTTTATTTCTAGATGCAACGAGGACTCCCCTGACAGAGATAACATGTACACTATGCACGCATTCAAAAATCAAGTTATGATTAATGCAGAAATCAACTTAGAATGTGTTCAAAAATATTATAAAACAAACAGGGATGCATTTCAAAGTCATATGAATAATCATTAGACCAACGTGCACTGGATGCTAGGCGCTTTGTGAAATAAGGTTTTTTCCTCAAGAATATGAATTTGCCCCCCCCCCCCCCCCCCCCCCCCGAAACTACCACAGTTGGGGGGCTGGGGGGTGCAGCTAGAAGTGAGAGAAGGTACTACTCACACTTTACTCAACTGCACATGCGCATGGGCTCGCTCACAACTGCTAAAACGAATCTAATGAAACAGTTGTGACGTCATGGTTATTGGAGGCAATTTGTTGTTATGAAGCATTGCATACTCTTCCTAAAGCCTTTGACACTTTTTGCTGTTGGCAGGGGCTTGTATGAGGATTGTGTGTTGTTATTGCTGTTGTATATGGCACATTTCCTTTGCAATTTAAGTTTCATTTACATTTTTATTGCTGCAGCATTGAAAACATTCATGTTTTATTGCTGCAGCATTATTCTGCAGTAGCGGGATACAGTAATATCCTTTGTTGGAGTATTGCTTCTTACCAGTCAAAATTACAAAAATTTTAACTGAAAACTAAAACAATGAAAAATTCCCAGAATTCTAAAAAATTCCTGGGTTTTTCCCCAGTTTTCACCCAGGTGAAAAAATTCCCGGGTTTTTCCCAGATCTCCCGGTTGTCCTGGGTGGTATACATCCTGATGTAGCATCGGAGATCCAATCCTTCCTTTGATGTGCCTTAAATCCTAAGATTTTTTTCTCCAACATCTAAATAACTGTCTTATTTTCTGCCAACCTGTTTCAATTCCCTCTTCCATAAAGTTTTCTTCAGAGAGGACCTGGAATCTGTTTTGAGAGCAAATGTTTCTTTTATCTGCGGTCTTTTAACCTTGGCACATCAATTTTCTTGCTCCTGTGATTGAGCTTGGTTCTATTTGCCACTATCTTAAATCTGAATTCTGCCAAAACTAGGTGGCAGTCACTTCCGATGTCTGCTCCTCTTCTATTTCTGACATCTAACAGAGATGTGTCAAAACTTGGGGATAATGGTTACGTGGTCTATTTGATTTTCAGTAACGTGGTCTGGAGAAACCCACATTATCTTATGGAAGTTATGATGTGGAAACAATGTGCCTCCAATAACTAGGTCACATCCAGCACACATATCTATCAACAGTTCACCATTTACATTTCTGATCCCCATGCCATACACACCCATTATACGTTCAAGCCCTTCATTTTCTGAATCAACCTACGCGTTCAAGTCACCCATTACAATTTTTAAGTCCCTAGACTGTTTTTCTAAGGACTCTGTTAAGCTCTGTGTAAAATGCATCTTTTAATTTTCCTTTGGCTATTTCAGTAGGTGCATAGTATTGAATTACAGTGACACATCACACATTTGTTTTAAAGCGCGCGGTTATTACACATTCTGAGACTGGTTTCCACTCCAGTAAGTTCTTCTAGCTGCTTTTAGATAGTAAGAGCCCAGATTATTATTCTTTCATGATTCTTAAACCAAGTTTCAACTATGATTAAGTTATGCTCTGTGCAAAATTCTACCAGGCGGCTTCCTCTTTCATTCCTTACCCCCAGTCCATATTAACCTACTGCTTTTCTTCTCTTCCTTTTCCTACAATCGAATTCCAGTCCCCCCGTGACTATTAAATTTTTGTCTCCCCTCACTATCTGAATGATTTCTTTTATCGCATCATAGATTTCTTCAATCTCTTCATCATCTGCGGAGCTAGCTGGCATATAAACTTCTACTAATGTGGTAGGTGTGGGCTTCATGTCTATCTTGGCTACAATAATGCATTCACTATGCTGTTCACAGTAGTTTACCCACTTTCCTCTTTTTTTGTTCATTATTATACCTACTCCTGCATTACCACTATTTGATTTTGTACTTATAACCCTGTATTCACACGACCAGAAGTCTTGTACCTCCTGCCAGCAAACTTCACTAATTCCCACTATACCCAACTTCAACCTATCCATTTCCCTTATTAAATTTTCTAACCTACCTGCCTGATTAACGGATCTGACATTCCACGCTCCGATCCGTAGAATGCCAGTTTTGTTTCTCCTGATGACGTTGTCGTCCTGAATAGCCCCCGCTCGAAGATCTGAATGGGGGACTATTTCATCTCTGGAATATTTTACCCAAGAGGACGCCATCATCATTTAACCATATAGCAAAGTTGCATGCCCTTGGGAAAAATCACAGCTGTAGTTTCTCCTTGTTTTCAGCCATTCGCAGTAAAAGCACAGCTAGGCCATTTTGGTTGATGTTACAAGGCC
Organism: Schistocerca cancellata; assembly: GCF_023864275.1. Classification (NCBI taxonomy): domain Eukaryota; kingdom Metazoa; phylum Arthropoda; class Insecta; order Orthoptera; family Acrididae; genus Schistocerca; species Schistocerca cancellata. Next base: position 379,827,175 of record NC_064626.1, on the reverse strand, counting down.
GGATCAGTCAGTCATCCAGACTGTTGCCCCTGGAACTACAGAAAAGGCTGCTGCCCCCTCTTCAGGAACCACACGTTTGTCTGGCCTCTCAATAGATACCCCTCCGTTGTGGTTGCACCTACAGTACAATTAACTGTATCGCTGAGGCATGCAAGCCGCCTCACCAACAGCAAGGTCCATGGTTCACCAATAAAATACTTAAAGTTGCATAAAGAACAGGTACAGAAATCAAGAGACCAAAAATGTAACAAAATCACTGTTGTAGAATCACATACTGCAATTATAACAACAATAATATCATAGTTTTACAGTTGTTTGTGGAAACATAGTAGTAGGTAGTAATTATTGCTGTCTTCAGTCCGAAGACTGGTTTGACGCAGCTCTGCATGCTACTCTACACTACACTATACAAGCCTCTCCATCTCTAAATATCTACTGCATGCTAGATCCTTCTGAATCTGCTGACTGTACTCATCTCGGTCTCCCTCTATGATTTTACCCCACACTTCTCTCCAGTACAAAATTGGTGATCCCTTGACATCTCAGAATGTGTCCTATCAACTGACCCCTTCTTTTAGGCAAGTTGTGCCACAAATTTCTTTTCTCCCCAGTTCTATTCAGTAGCAACTCACTCATTATGTGATCTACCCATCTCACTCATTATGTGATCTACCCATCTCACTCATTATGTGATCTACCCATTACACAGTAATGCACAAAGTAGTCTAGATGGCCTTTACCTAGCTGTTGTCAAATCTGCTGCATTAAGTACAATCTGCTGAAAGAACTGTAGCTAGGCTTTCCCCCTACTACAAAATGAGCTCTGCATTAACTCGTATGTGCACATGTGAGCATGTCTCAAACACAGAGTGCATTATTAACCTCTCTGTTACCAGTTAACTAAGCATATATGTAAATATAACAATGTGGGGTGGTGTGATCCATAAGGTGCCATATACGAGGTCTTACTGAAATGGAAACCAGATATCCATATAAAATTTTCAGAATAATGAGCTGCTATTACTTTTGCTGGACTGGTCAAGCTTATCATGGACAAAATTTTATATTATATAAAATACTTACGTTTCAATGACGGGTCCAACGTCTTTAATCCAGTAGCGGGAACCATCTTTGTGATCCTTCAATGAACCACTAGTGAAGCTCTTTATGTAATGGCTCAGCATCTTTTCTTCATTTTCATTTGCAGCATATTTCTATGACACATTGAAAAAGAAGTAATCCAGATTTAAGGAAAATTAAAGAATGATTACTTTACAGCTTCTAAAGTTGTCTGTCAGACAGGTGTGCGGGCTGCATTGTGTAGAAACTCTGACAATACAAAAATAAAACAATGGAAAGTCAAGGTTGGCATATCAACAATATTATGGAAAGGACAGACTGCTATTTACTGTAAGCGGGAGCTGCAGACAGGCACAACAAAAAGAAATTGCTACCTCTGGCTGCTCTGGCCAGAATCTGACTGGAGATAGCAGTCATTTGTGTGTGTGTGTGTGTGTGTGTGTGTGTGTGTTTTGTACTACACATTAGAGTTTCTTCCTCATTCCCTTCATGTACTGATCACCAGAAAATTGACTGCTTAAATGCCTCTGTGTCAAATTTAAGCCTTATCTCTTCTATAGCCTGTACGGAAGTGATACGTAGTTGAGCTGCAGCAAATTTGTAGCTTTCTCAAAGGGAAACTCTCTATCGTACCCTCCTCAGATTTAGTGAAGATGGCCCAGTGGATAACCTGTCAAAAACTGAACACAGATCAAGCATGAAAACAGGAAGAAGGTGTACTGAACTGTGAAAAATGAGCTAAACAGAGACAGTGAACAGCCAGAAAGTAAAGAGTGTAACACCGAGTGAAGTGGAAGACCAACGGTGTCGTGGTTGAAGCCTTGGACTGCAAAGTGAAGAAACCATGTTCATGTGATAAGAGTAAGTTACTCTCACAAGTAAATGTGATGATTAGTGAGAGCAGGTGAGATACCACATAGACGTTTCACAGAAATGAAAACAACAAATAAACAGATTTGAACTATGTTACAACAAAGAAATTCAAGAGTCAAAACTTTTGAAACTGAATGCAACTTAAAACATTAAAACAGATGTTTAAACAGAGCACAAAGAAACTGTGTGACTGTGAAACTGTTCTGTTAATTTGTTGCAGCTTGTGTGACAAACTATTATGTTCTCATCATTTCCTTCAGAGTGATCACATTCACATTCATATTCATACGAACACCTAAATCGGACAAGAGGGCAGATGCGATGGGGAGTTCACTTGTCAGCTAAAACTGGTTCTCAAAACTCTGCAAGTGGGCTTTTGTAAGACAACTGATGTCTGTTTTCATTTTTTTGCCAGTACAAGTATTTCACCATTTTTGTGACACAATCCTGCTAGTCAAAAAGAAGTGTAACCCTACATTCGCCATTAGTTGTATACATTCAACATTCCTTGTCAGTCGTGTTTGATATGTGCTCCACTCGCCTGAGCAATATTCTAAGACGGAACTTACAAGTATTTTGTAATCAATCTCATTTGTGGACTGACTACATTTCCCAATATGCTACCAATAACCTGACGTTTGCCACCTGTTCATACTTTTATGATTATGTGGTCATTCCATTTCATATCCCCACTAATTTTTACACCCACGTATTTGTACGAGTTGACTGGTTCCAACTGTGACTCATTGATATTGCAGTCATAGGTTAATACATTTTTGTGTTTGTGAATCGCAAAAATTTGCATTCCCGAAAAGTTAAAACAAGTTGCCAAGTTTTGCACCACTCTGAAACCTTATCAAGCTCTGACCAGGTATTTGTGCAGCTTTTTTCAGATAGTACTTCATTGGAGATAACAGTATCATCTGCACAAAGTCTGAGGTTGTACTACAGTCCACCAGATCATTAACATAAATAGAAAGCATCCCCACACATTTCATGGAGCATGCCTTAGCTACTTCTACTTCTGTCAAAGACTCTTCAATCTCCATATCAAAAATCCCCAAGCCAGTCACAAAATTTTATTTCATACTCCATTTAACCACATTTTTGTTAAGCAACTTTGTTGTGGTAGTGATTCAAATGCTATCAGAGAGTAAAATAATACTGCTTCTATCCTGTGTGCATAGATCCATGGTTTTCAGAATGTCATGAGAGAAAATCATGAATTGGGGTTAGCACCACCAATGTTTTTGGAATCCATGCAAGTTGGCATGAAGAAAGTCATTTCCTTCAAGGTGCCTCTGTTGGAGTGCCTAAGTTTTAAGCATACGAACCAATTCAGTTTTCATGTTCCAAAAGAAATTCTGTAAGAACTTCAGATTAGTTTTCAGCTTTAGATTAGAGTTAGCTGAAATCAGTCTCGATTTACAAGGAAATTCTCACACACTGTCACTTTGCAAATCAACCGCCAATGCTGAGCAGCACTGCATTTGGCAACTGGAAGGTAAACTCTCCGACGGCTGTGACGAAAACAGTGGTCGATGATTTTGACTGCTATATCAGCCCCCTCAGTGAAAGCAGAAGGGCGTTCAAAAATATTGCAGGAAAGTGCACTCTATGTCCAGAGTGTGTTGCTCATTCAGGTAGTGGGTCTGCTTCAGATGGTTGCACTCGTGCATGAGGCTGAGGCTTGTTTTGCGGCACGAGTATTGTCAGCACTTCTGGTAACACATAAGCAGCTTTCACTCTTTCAATTAAGACTGTACGAGGCTTACCATTGAATAGTTTATTCAGAGTTCGTGCTCCTGTTTTGATAACTTGATATGGGCCATTGTGGGGGGGAGGGGTGCGCGATTGTGCCAATGGTTTGACACTGTCGCAGTTTGTAACATGACACACGTGCGAATTTGCAAGTCACAGGGCATGTAAATAGGTGTCATTCCAATGCTTGATGATGCTGAATGCATGCAATATTTTCCCCTCAGGTGAGAAATGGAATCTGATTAGTCATGGTCGGACGGTTGTATAGAACTTGAGTCTACGAACTTGCCAGGGAGTTAAAGTGCTTCTCCGTACACAAGCTCCACTGAAGTTAATCCAAGTCCAGTTTTTATGTGGTGTAAAGACCAAGCAAGACCACGGGTAAAGCAGCTATCCACCAAGAGTCATGACGCAGTGCAACCTTTAAAGAACAGCATCAACATTCAATCGCGCCACTGCTCACTGGGTAATAGCTGATTGTCCTATGACAGAGGATGTCACAAAATTTACTAAGCTGTGTAAGTAACTCAGACTTGAATTGCCAGTCGTGGTCTGTGGTGATGTGCAGCAGACAACTTCAGCACAAAACTTAATTTGACACAAAGGCAAAGGCTGGTGATATCTTCTCAACTGGCTTAGTTTCTGGCCAACAAGTGAAACAGTCACTTGCAGTAATAAATACACTGATTATTTCACAGAGGAAGTGGACCTACTACATTATGGTGCACATGCATATAGTGTGTCATTGTACCTGGAAAATCTCTGACAGGCACATGCACATTGCATGATATCTTACTGTTCTGACACTGAAGGCATACACAAGCCCTTTCATATAATCCTTCTGCATACCAGGCAAGATAAGATGTTTAGAAACCAGGCGAGTCAATGATTTGACAGCAGGGTGGCATAGGCTGTGTATACTGCCAAAAGCACATCTACGGAATGCAGGTGGCAGGAAAGGATGAGACATTCCACTAGAAATGTCACAAGATAACTTCACATCTTAACCAAGAATGTCTACCAGTTGTAATAAGGGTGGACAATAGATGTTTCAATAGTTTCTGGAGTTTCTCATCAGACACTTGTGTGCAAGTTCGGCAAAATTAGGAACATTTCTTACACTACTATCTCGAGACAGTCAATGACCACGTTGTCAATACCTGAAATATGATGGATATTGGTACTGAATTGAGCAATGAACTCCAGACAGTTATACTGTTGTATCAACACTTAATTGTTCTGTCTGAAGGTGTAGACACGCAGCTTGTGATCTGAAACTTTGTGGCAGATTAAATCTGTGTGCCGGACCGAGACTCAAACTTGGGACCTTTGCCTTTTGCGGGCAAGTGCTCTACCAACTGAGCTACCCAAGCACTGGGTAATACCTTGCTATACTGGGCCACTGCTTTCACTTCAGACACCACAAAGAACAATTTATGTGTTTCCCAAACTATCACTGTTTATTCTTAATATGTACTCAAGCTTTCCAAGTGTAAAACACTACTACTACTACTACTACTACTACTACTACTATCACAGTAAACTTACTTTTGCATGATTCAAATTGTCAATAACAAGGTCCATCAGTTTTGAGTAATCACCTCGGGTAACTCTAAACTTACATCCTTCATACTCTTGATCATTTAATGTGATACCAGGGCAATCACCTGTATCTGCTGAAGCCAAACGAATCTGCAAAAGAATGAGAAACACAGAGCTACTGATTACTATTGTTTTGTTTAAATGGAAGAAATCAATAATTAGTATTATCAACTTAACTGAAAGATAAGACTTTCATTTCACCACTTGATTTACAGATCTCTTAACAAACTCAGAACTACGCACTTACAAAGACTGAGTCTTCGAGTGCATGTACAGTACTGTAAACTTTGCACTTATCTCTTCTGTGTGTTTTCAGTAAGAAGGCGTGAGCATAAACAAGTCAATATGTGTATCATATGTGTCACAAAATCTTAGAGCTTGTTTCACAGTTCTGATTGTTTCACCATTTTTACAATATTAGCTTTTCAGAACTCTTTTACTCTTCCATACTCATTTAACTTCCAGCAATTAGTGTTTACTTGCAATAACTCATTTTACTATTATTCTACACAACTTCATTGTTGCACAATTTCCACATTCACTACCGCTAAACAGTGATCTACCTTTCTTCATTGCCAAACATTGTTCCTACCTATCATCTTCTTAGGATAACTTATTTTACTTCAATAGACTTTGGTCTCACCTATACTTAACAGAGCCAGATTCCCTATTTTACTTACCATTTTCCTATCTATATTATTTCCCCATCCTTTAAGATAGGTGTTGAACAAAATGAAAACATTATAAGCCATAATGAGAGCGAATATTTTGTGAACAGTCATATAAAAAGCAGTAGCAACAGCAGATTTTAAAAACTTGCTTATTCTGAGATCAGGTAAACAGCAAAATTGTTAAACAGCTTATACAAATTAAAAAGCTTGTTAAAGGAAAGGAAATTATTGTGGTTTGGGTTACATAGAAATAGTTTCACTGATTCTACATTGAAGGCAAAAAACATTGACATATTACAAACTGCAGCAGACCATGTAAACATAGAAATGTACCATGTGCACAGAGATTGGCAAACAATTTTCTACTATGTGCACATGTCAGTCAGTCGAATGTGCTGTATTAAAATTGACACTACATAGTGCATAGTGACACACAGGAACTGAATGTACACTGTTGTTGTGGTCCTTTTAACTTAACCCTCAAGTGGGTGCACCTACACTATGTGATCAAAAGTATCTGGATTAGCCCCCTTGACTCTGTACTCACAAGAACATTGTTAAGAGTAAAGTTAATCACATGTGATGCCTGTGCAATTTCTCACTGCATGTCTCAACTGTTGTGTGCCTACAATCATGTGGTGTTCAAACTCATTCATTTTCTATTGTTGACTTATTCCAAGAGAAACCACATCTACAACAATAGTTCTACTGCATTTATAATCTCCCATGCATGTAACTTGACATCACATTCAAGAGGGTGCGTCAAGGCTTTGTCAAAGTGTACAATGATACCACTTTGAAGATAATTTATATGAATAACTTATTTAGTGGACATTCTGAGTCCTGCTTTTGTTTGGTAGGTTATCTGCTGTTTAACTGCATTTTTTCACACACAATGTGCTGTGAGAATGAGAAAAATCTTCACAGTGAATCTATCACTCTGTAGCAAAGTGTGTGTTTCTTTCGAACTTTCTGGCAGATTGAAACTGTGTGTCTCGACCAAGACTCAAAGCTAAAACATTGCATTTTGCAGGCAATGCTCTTACTGAATGAGCTTTTGAGGGATGACTCATGATTCATTTTCACAACTTTATTTCTACCTTTCCAAACTTCACAGAAGTTGTCCTCCTGCCTCCATAGCTATGAAGTCAGCACATCTGTCTGCCATGCAAAGGACCCAGGTTTAATTCCTAGTACTGGTAGGGGATTTTTGTTTAGTGGGAAGATTGGAACAGGGTATATGTAGCCTTGTGATACCACTTCAGTAAGAAGCAGCAGCTCCACTGTGTGGGAAGCTAAAACACCTGGAAGAGCAGTGTGCTGACCCAGCACTGCATCTGAATGACACTGCCGGCCGAGGGCTACAAGGTGGCTTGCAGGCACTGAGTATCAGGGCTGGCACACAGAGATAGAAAGCAAAAGTTTTCCTCACAAAGGTATGCAGGAGGATTTCTGAGAAATTTGGAAGATAGGACAGAAGTACTGGCAGAAGTGAAGCTGTGAGTGTATTTTATAAGTCATATATGAATAGCGCAATCGGTAAGAGCATTACCCACAAAAGGCAAGATTCTGAGTTCAAGACCCAGTACAGTAAACAATTTCAATCTGCCAGAAAGTTTCAAGAGAAAAACTCTCTCATCATACTAATTCAGTCTTGAGAGCAAATCCAAAGTCATGAAATTACATTTAGGAACATCACTCTATTGGTGAGCAACTGCTATTCTACTAACGTGACATATACAATGGTTAACATTTTTTGGGGTCATTTGATTGCACTCAAATTAGTGGAAAGGAATGAGATGAAGGAGGTTCTCTTCTTCCAGTACTATGATGAAAAACATTTGAACTTCGTGTCAAATAGCACACTTTGTACTAACATGTAGAGACAATTTTTAGGAATGGACTGAAAGCTTTTTGTAAGCAGCAAATACTGCTGAACACATTGTAGCCACTGGACATTTGATCACATCTACATTGTGCCAATGTTCAATATTAAAGTAAATCATACAACATATCATTTCCCATTTCTTTGAATCTCTGGACACACAGTAATTTAGAGGATAAAAAAATTACTCCCCATAAAACAAAAAACTATTTTTACTTGAGCCAGTGAACATAGGATTTTAAAAAATCATGGTATTTTTCATAAGCTTCAAAACTGTTCTGCATTTATCTCTTTCTCCATCCCAATTTTTAGGTCATGAGGAATCAATGAAAAATTAGGAGAAATATGCACATGTCCACCAACATAGGCTCTGCTTATTAACAGCACAGCCCCCTTGGCACTTGGCTGTACTACACTGGCATGCCTTTCAATTACACCAATATTCACAGTGTGTGAGGAAATCAAATTTAAAATTCAATTACCATATAAAAGTAGGAAATTATCATAAAATAAAATAGAATGTTGCTGAGTAAAACAATCTACATATAATTATAACAGAGGGAAAAATATATCTAAAAAGAAAGATGATGAGACTTACCAAACAAAAGCGCTGGCAGGTCGATAGACACACAAACAAACACAAACATACACACAAAATTCAAGCTTTCGCAACAAACAGTTGCTTCGTCAGGAAAGAGGGAAGGAGAGGGAAATACGAAAGGATGTGGGTTTTAAGGGAGAGGGTGAGGAGTCATTCCAATCCCGGGAGCGGAAAGACTTACCTTAGGGGGAAAAAAGGACAGGTATACACTCGCACACACACAGATATCCATCCGCACATACACAGACACAAGCAGACATTTTCATCCTTTCGTCTTTCCCTCTCCTTCCCTCTTTCCTGACGAAGCAACTGTTTGTTGCGAAAGCTTGAATTTTGTGTGTATGTTTGTGTTTGTTTGTGTGTCTATCGACCTGCCAGCGCTTTTGTTTCGTAAGTCTCATCATCTTTCTTTTTAGATATAATCTACATATAATTGTTGTTATGGCATTTACTGTTGAACAATATCTGGCAGCGTTCTCATACTTCTCCACAAATGTGAAAATTTTAAATATATTAACAACAAATTAATGTTCGAGCTATACTGACATTAACAGAAACTGATGTGATCCATTATGCTGAAGAAGTATGAAGACAAGTAGAATCAAGTTCTACCTTTCATACTGCATAACTTCTTCTACTTATGGTTTTTGAGCCCAAACTTTTAAATACATCTGTGTTTCTGCATACATGTCAATAGCCATGAATTTCTGTTACATTACCTCAAAAACTGTTACCCCATCTTCTGAATACTTGAAAGTCCTGGTATTATAGGCATCCATTTCATTCTTTTTAAGAAAACCGTTTACCATTTCAGCATCTTTTAATGTGCAATTTGAAGAAAAATATGTTGTGATTCCCTGAAAATCATAAGGTAAAAGAATTAATTCTCTTTCAGAAAACTTCACACATGAAAAAATGAAAGTGTTAAAATGTAATAGATGTTGATAAAATATATCACTGTCAAAAACGAGAGGCAAATGTTGATCCCTACATCAGTATTGGCAGATATTCATAACACGTAACATAATTACTTTCAAATGAAAAATGAAGTTACACTTTCATATGACAGACTGACACTGTGTATCTCCCGAGTCTTCTAATGGAAAGTTCCGGGTTTGGACAATTTGTAGTATGTACTTGTAAGGTGTGAAACATTCTTTTCCACTTAATACAAGTTAAACTATGGAATCGCCACTGAATGAAATATACATCAAGATTACAGTTCCAAGAAAGACCAAAAAAAATTTTAACATAAATTAGCTGGGAACTCATTGAGAGAGAGAGAAAGGGGGGGGGGGGGAGAGAGAGAGAGAGAGAGAGAGAGAGAGAGAGAGAGAGAGAGAGAGAGAGAGAATTTAATACTGATCTGTCACAATTAGTAAATATATCTCCTTTAGTAGGAGCATCAAGAGACAACAAGAAATCACAGAATATTGAAATTCACTAACTGTGACTAACTCAGGCAAAACAAAACACTAAATGCAAACTTCAGCACTGAGGCAACAGCAAAAAAAGCATTTCCAACACCTGCAAGTGAATATCAGATATGGACTACACATAAAAAAGTGGCACAAATGAGTTTAATAATTAATAACACACCTGCAAGCTAAGAAAAAATCTGATGTCCCTAGCATTAGTCCTGTCAGCAATGAAAGGTAAATAGGTATGAATTAAGGTTAGGATTTAACATCTTGTCGACAGCACCATCATTAAGGGTGGAAAAGTAGTGCAGATGGACAAGAGTGTGGGAACCAAATTTGCCAAGGCTTTTTTGAAGAAAACATCTGCTCTTTACCTGAAGCAATTTAGCGAAGACTCTAAATAGTTAAATCAGGATGGTCGGGTTGGAGTTTGAGCCCTGCTACTCCCAAATAAAAATTCAGTGTCTTTATCACTAAAAGTTTCAAGGAAAATATAGGATTATAAAGGGGTTGTGCCAGGCTCACATTATGTTTTTATACCACCACTGACAGATCCCAAAAACTTCATTCAATAACTCTGCCACTCACTGCTTATTTCCTACACTTTCAGATTACTTACCCAAATAATCATCATGCACTTGAAATAAAACTGCAGACACATCAGGCTGGTGGCAATCAGAAACTCATTACGCCAGGTTTCTTAAACACTTTTCACATACCACCCTTTCTTTAAGTTAGTGGTTATAGTACAAGTAATTTAAATCATTCTTACAAACACAAATTCTTTGATGTACTGCAGAGTGATTCCTCCCCCCTCCAACAAATATAAATAACTACTCTATCGTACAGAGTCTAAGCAAAAAAATTAGATATAAGCCTGCAATTTTTAATGTCTGTATTTCCTCTTACTAGCATAAAAGCATCATAATTGGATAATTCATGTGGAAATTCTGTAGCAACCAATTTATTTTAGACACTGTCAAATTGTAAATTTCATCAACTACCACGCTGTGATAAGACATTATTTTAGTCTATGTGTCACACCAGTCAAGTTCCTTTTCTACAGCTAGGTTTCAAAAACTTTGCCATCTTTATAAGAAAATTTAGATTCCACGCATCAATTGCAACCTTCACATGACATTAACACAAGACTATACCAAAATGGTGACAAATACAAGATCTGCTGCTCTGACAGTAAAACTAGCTAACTTGGACAAATGGGAAATATGGTACAAGGAACTCACAGATTTAGAAAGAAGTAGCATAGGAAGTAAATTCACCTTTGTGGCTCACCCCATACAAGACAGTCCCATTTATGACATCTGAGCTCTAAATGAAAACGTGATTACAGTTTGAATAACGCACGTTATTCTTACGCAGAACAAATGTAACACTATCAATGACAAATCTGTACTAAACAAAAGAACATACACAAAAAGCATGCAAAGCAACATCATCAAAGCTCAACTTCCTAGTTGAAGCAATGACTCTGAATGATAATTTCTAACACCCTCAATAGAAGCGATGACTCTCAGTACTTCACCCAACAAGCCCAAATTTTCTGGTTAGCTGGTGTCTTGTTCTTGGCAGGGGCTTCATCATTATGCCTGCGAGCATTCCATTTGTTGAAATTTGCCCTACTGCGATTTCTCCTGAATGTTTTTTTTCCCCTGATGAAATGATGCCTGACATGGTGTGTTTAGTGCAATCTTTGTATCTGTCTTGTAACAGATCAAGTGCATCTTCGCTGTCACAAAACAATGTAATGGGACCCTGTTTTGGGAATGGGGATATTTCTCTTTGCAGCCAAAATGCTTCCTGATCAGTGTTATTTAATGCCATGTACTCTGCTTTGGTCATCTAGAGATTGGTTGTTTACTGCTGTTCCATTAAATCCTGCACCTTGTGACAAACAAGAAAGCAGTGGGCAATTTTCTGTCTCCACTGTCCTCTGCACAGTTAGCATCAATGTATCATGCATGGTCCTCATCTTTAGAAAATTGTAATTTGAAATCTTTAGTTCCCTTCAGATTCTTTGTACAGCGCCTGTGTTATTAAACTGACTCACCATTCCAATTCCATGCACTAGATCTGGTCTAGTACAATGTTGTGCATTGCAGTTTGAATAACGCACGTTATTCTTACGCAGAACAAATGTAACACTATCAATGACAAATCTGTACTAAACAAAAGAACATACACAAAAAGCATGCAAAGCAACATCATCAAAGCTCAACTTCCTAGTTGAAGCAATGACTCTGAATGATAATTTCTAACACCCTCAATAGAAGCGATGACTCTCAGTACTTCACCCAACAAGCCCAAATACCTATGGCTTCTCTGTATGGGACAATCAACATGCAGCTCTTTCCCCTCTTTGGGCTCATTTCATTTCATGAGTTAATACTTGGTTGTTTATCTAAAAGTATAGGTGCCAGATGGCAAAAATTTTGTAAAATCTGATATATATAATGGGTCTGGTCCATCCATAAAAATCCATGCTTATGATCTCTTGTTGCTCTACCTATGGCTTCTCTGTATGGGACAATCAACATGCAGCTCTTTCCCCTCTTTGGGCTCATTTCATTTCATGAGTTAATACTTGGTTGTTTATCTAAAAGTATAGGTGCCAGATGGCAAAAATTTTGTAAAATCTGATATATATAATGGGTCTGGTCCATCCATAAAAATCCATGCTTATGATCTCTTGTTGCTCGGATTCCTAGACGATTGGGTATGTCTCCAATGTCCTTTAGTTTACGCTGCTCCTTGAGTATCTTTAAATGCAATTCTTTTGTTGCACATTGTTACAAAAATTCAACATGTCATCTACATAAACTGCTACAATGAATATCACTTCCATAATTTTCATGGTAAATACGTGGTCAGCTGTGGTTTTGCTGAAATTTTAATTTAACACAGCTTTATCCAATTTGATGTTTTGATAGCTGTTTCCCTGTTTAGCACGGAGAATCCACTGTTCTTTCACAATGGACATTGAATCTTTTTCTAATAATAAAAACTCCATTACAGCAATTTTAAAAGTACAAGCAATATTGACAAAGATAGACTTCATAAAGTCTTTTAATGCCTTTGACTGTTTTTGTTATGTACTCAACCATGGGGATTTTAACATAAATCTTCTTCCAAGTTGCCTTGCAAAAAACCTGGCACTATATCACAATGTTCTACGTCCAACTCATACTTAGCAGATAGACTAAATAAATATCTGAATAGATTGTATCTTATCACTGGTGCGTATGTTCTTCATACTCTACATTTCTTACTTCTGCACATATCTTAACTACCAGACAACCTTTATGGTAATTTATTTGCTATTGTAAGTCTCTCTTTATCTTCAAGACCCACTTGACATCAACAGCCTTTTTGCCTGGAGGCAGGATTGCTGACTCCAAAGTTTGATTTTCTGCGAGTGACCAGTTATTCTTGAATTGGTTGAAACTATTTCTGCAAGTCCTTAGAGTGCAATGATTCTTGCGAAGTACGAGGGCAGTTCAATAAGTAATGCAACACATTTTTTCTGAAATAGGGGTTGTTTTATTCAGCATTGAAATACACCAGGTTATTCCCCAATCTTTTAGCTACACAATACTATTTTTCAACGTAATCTCTATTCAATGCTACGGCCTTACGCCACCTTGAAATGAGGGCCTGTATGCCTGCACGGTACCATTCCACTGGTCGATGTCGGAGCCAACGTCGTACAGCATCAATAACTTCTTCATCATCCGCGTAGTGCCTCCCACGGATTGCGTCCTTCATTGGGCCAAACATATGGAAATCCGACGGTGCGAGATCGGGGCTGTAGGGTGCATGAGGAAGAACAGTCCACTGAAGTTTTGTGAGCTCCTCTCGGGTGCGAAGACTTGTGTGAGGTCTTGCGTTTCATGAAGAAGGAGAAGTTCGTTCAGATTTTTGTGCCTACGAACACGCTGAAGTTTTTTCTTCAATTTCTGAAGAGTAGCACAATACACTTCAGAGTTGATCGTTTGACCATGGGGAAGGACATCGAACAGAATAACCCCTTCAGCGTCCCAGAAGACTGTAACCATGACTTTACCGGCTGAGGGTATGGCTTTAAACTTTTTCTTGGTAGGGGAGTGGGTGTGGCGCCACTCCATTGATTGCCGTTTTGTTTCAGGTTCGAAGTGATGAACCCATGTTTCATTGCCTGTAACAATCTTTGACAAGAAATTGTCACCCTCAGCCACATGACGAGCAAGCAATTCCGCACAGATGGTTCTCCTTTGCTCTTTACGGTGTTCGGTTAGACAACAAGGGACCCCGCGGGAACAAACCTTTGAATATCCCAACTGGTGAACAATTGTGACAGCACTACCAACAGAGATGTCAAGTTGAGCACTGAGTTGTTTGATGGTGATCCGTCTATCATCTCGAATGAGTGTGTTCGCACGCTCCGCCATTGCAGGAGTCACAGCTGTGAACGGCCGGCCCGCATGCGGGAGATCAGACAGTCTTGCTTGACCTTGCGGCGATGATGACACGACTCACCGTGCTTTTGTCCACTGCCAGATCACCGTAGACATTCTGCAAGCGACTATGAATATCTGAGATGCCCTGGTTTTCCACCAAAAGAAACTCGATCACTGCCCGTTGTTTGCAACGCACATCCATTACAGAAGCCATTTTAACAGCTCCGTACAGCGCTGCCACCTGTCGGAAGTCAATGAAACTATACGAGACAAAGTGGGAATGTTTGAAAATATTCCACAAGAAATTTCCGGTTTTTTCAACCAAAATTGGCCGAGAAAAAAAATGTGTTTCATTACTTATTGAACTGCCCTCGTAGATGGTTGTTTCTTGTCAATCTTTAGTATGATAGGACAAATAATCAGCGAGTCTGAAAGGTCGTCTGAACACTTGTTGAGATGATTCAAAATCTTCTTTTATTCTGACTGAACCTGATTATTTTGAAACAGTCATCCCACCTGATATCCCTCGAGTAGTGTTGTGTCCCCATGATGTCCTCATCTGTGAAAGGAATAAATATCTGGTTTGTTTCCAGCAAATGATCAGATGTTCCTGGCTTGTCATTACTTTTCTGAATGATTTCTTCTTTATTTACATGTCTGGCTTTTATAGGTCTTTTTTGTATGGGATGGAACAGCCAGTATGCCTTGCTATATTTATAGTATCCGACAAGTATGCACAGAGCACATTTCTTGTCCCATTAGGGCTTCTTGGCTTATGGTATGTGGGCATATGTCTTGCTGCTGAATAGTGTCAGCAGAGAATGCTTCCCCTGGCACCATGTTTTTGAAAGCTTTTGATGGTGATCTGTTAATAAGATAAACCAGGGTGGGAACTACTACTACCCAAAATTCCATAGGTAATTTAGGGTCAAACAACATACATCTTGCCTTTCCTGCGATTGCTCTATTGTATCTCTCCGCCACATCACTTTGTTATGGAGTGTGGGGAACTGAGGATCTTTCATCTGTAACACTACAATTTTTTTTAAAGAAGTGCAAATAATCTCAGGTACTTGGTATCAATTGCCAATAGTGTATGAAAAATATTTTTTGAAAAATAATCATAATTAGAAAATTATCATTGGTTTGCGCTTTTTAGGCAGTCCAGCAAACTAAATATATCTTACCCAATAGCCCTGCACTCCAGAAGTTAAAATCTTTTAATGTGTTTTAAACTGAAATTATTCTCAACATGTTCTTCCACAGACAAACACGTCTCCAGTCTTCTTGTTGAAAGTGTTCATCCTACTCCTCGCCAAAGTCCCAAGTCCTTTTAAATTTGTTTTAATTTATCCTCTGGTTCTTTCATAGTTGAAGTGTGCTTTAGATGCACATAAATGGCAAGCTGAACTCGTCAGATTATTTTAGCCCTTGCAGTGTATGTCTTAACTTCATTTTTCTTCATGCTCATTATGCACTGCCACAATTGTTCACACTGCAGCTAGTTTTCATTGCAAATTGCCTTTTGTTATAATTCTCTTCCTTTTAGGTTTTTGATTAATGGCAACGAGTTAGCTCTGATGTCACTCACTGACATTCTGTATTTGTGCCCTGAAGTGAACTTTCTTGACATCATGAAGGCACAAGTATTTTTGTTTGCTTCAAATAAACTGCTGTTTTATGTGATCATGGCAAACTGTGTAGTCTGGACCCATAATGTGTTATTTGAGCTCTAAACAAGAATGTGTTATGATTTGAAACTCAATAATTTATTTTTACACAGAATGAACATAACACGAACAGTGACAAACCTGAATTAAGCAGAAAAAAAAAACATACAAAAAGTGTCCATAATAACAATACTAAAGGTGAATTTTTTAGTCAAGGCATTGATTCTAAATAACTTCCAACACACATGGTGCACAGTATGGAAAAAAACTTTGTAATTGTTCATACAGTGAAGAACAGATATTTTATGGACATATATGAAGGAACAGAAATTTATGCCCACCTGAAAAAAATCCTAGGAAATGACACTCAATGAGCAGGGCACACTAAGAAACATCAGACTCCTGGCTGTATGAAGAAGCATTATTGATAGCTTCCTTTAAAGACCCTCCACTATTTTATAGCTGCATTCAGATGTTAGTGAAAATGTTCTTATCTTGCAAGTGGTCCACATTACACCCATGACATGTTAGTGGCATCTACAGTTTCCTGTGTTTAACTTTTGTCTGCTCACGCTACAGGGTATAATTTTATGCTTGACCTGGACGCACCGTCCACTGCAATTATTTTAAAATCTAATTAAATCTAAATAATTACCTGTTACTATTACAATTTAGATTTTTGAAGATATCAACATATAATTTCTTTTATTGCTAAAGCATGCCAATACTTTCAATGTACAAAATCTACAGTTCTTTTATAAGCATGACTCCCATTTTTCCTACAGTATTATTGGGAATATCACTTTTAAAACTACCCAACTTTTACTTGCATAATCATTTGATGTTGCTTCATCACTGTGCAATGTAAGTTATATTATTCTTTTCTTTCTTTCTTGTTCTATACTTACCGTATTTACTCGAATCTAAGCCGCACCTGAAAAATGAGACTCTAAATCAAGGGGGAAAAAAAAAAAAAAGAAGAAGAAGAAGAAGAAGAAGAAGAAGAAGAAGAAAATCCCGAATCTAAGCCACACCTGAAATTTGAGACTCGAAATTCAAGGGGAGAGAAAAGTTTTAGGCTGCACCTCCAAACTGAAACGAAGTTGGTCCATTGTAATATAAGAGACAATTTAAGTTGAATGAATGACGATACAGCTACAGTAGGTTCGAGTCGTAAGCTTAGCAGTTAAGCTTTACTAGGTAGCCATTGCTATGCGTCACGCGCTCCGTCCGTATTTATACGGGTGCCTTTCCTTTTTCACATGCTTCGTCTGGTTTGTATTGATTGCTTATTTTCCTTTGATCTGGTAAGTGCCGTTCTCTTTGTTATAGGTGTTTACGTCACTCTAAGCTGAAAATGCATTACTGTACTGTGTCCTGAATTGTTTGTCGCATTCTGATAATGAGTGTTTATGGCCTGCCCCGCTCACGGCATGGCTTGCTTTTGTGTGCGCTACCGCCGCTTACAATTAAAAAAAGAGAGGAATCGTTTCATTAGCAAAACAATGGCAAGAGACTGCTATTTGTTGTAACTTACACTGCTGCTTTCTTTGATAATGATCAACAAGAACCAAATAATAGACTGCTTTTGATAGAAGACGTTCTGACCGAGAGTTTAGCGAAAATTTTTCTCCGTTTGAAAATCTTTGCAGACGCCTCTTTAGTACATTAAATTCTGCACAGAAATTAGAGTCATCTTAGATTTAAAAATCTAGTCAATTGCCTTGCTTCATTTCTGACTATCACTATTAGGCATAAGAATAATACGAAAATAAACATGACATGATATGTATATTCTTCCGCATTTGCTGTTGTCTCACCCTAGTTTCGTAGTTTATTAGGCAGACAGGATTTAAATGAGATAGCAGCAAACACCAAAGAATATATGGCAAAATGTTTATATTCGTATTATTCTTATTGCGAAGAGAATACTGTATGTGATTCACAATTCATGAAAGTTCCTATTAGCAACCATTTCTTCTCACAGGTTGAAAAAATTCAGAACGTAGAGTTGGCCATATTGACAAACATCCCAAACAGTCTTGCCAGTCCGATTTTCGTAGTACATTGAAATGCTGCTACATTCGAAAATGAACAATACGGAATTTCTATTTACTTCGTTGGATAATGTATAAAATGCAGTGGTCGAAACTCGGGGCGGAGAAGAAGGCTCGTCTTCCACCCTTTTTTTTTAATTTATTTACTGACGTGGAGGTTTTGGCGCCAGTATTTATCTTTGTGCCTGCAAAGCATGCCTGTGCAGCGCTACATATATTCGACGGCAGAAGTTAGTTGTGGCGGCACCTACCAACATTTTTCAGAACTTCCGCTTACTTTGCACTCGATTCTAAGTCGCAGGCGGTTTTTTGGATTACAAAAACCGGAAAAAAAGCGCGGCTTAGATTCGAGTAAATACAGTATTATTTCACACTGTAAACTTAAGTTTTCCATGCTAAAACACTTACATTCCTCTTTTGTAAAGTGTTTACTCATTACATTATGCATTTACAACGTCAGTTTCAGATTTCACTACAAAACTCCTTTGATATGAAAGTAGAACTGGTCACTGAGTAAAGTAAATAACTTTTTAGCGATTCTAGTGACTATTCATTAATTCAGTGCAAGGCTGTGTAACAGCAGCACTCTCCAAATATGGAGACTCTGATAATTACTTGCAGAGCTATTACTCAGCCTCCATAACATCATTTTGTTAGCATTTAAAATATTTTATGTCATGAGGGACAGCAGACAGCTTGCGATTCAGTTAAAAGATTGTACACAGTTCCCATTTTCTCTGACAGGGGCTGCAAATGCTTTGTGTTACCCACAAATATTTTCCTATCACTACTGGGCCCGTCTTTTATGTAACTTAATGTAATATACCGGTAGCTTTCATA
Organism: Schistocerca cancellata; assembly: GCF_023864275.1. Taxonomy (NCBI): domain Eukaryota; kingdom Metazoa; phylum Arthropoda; class Insecta; order Orthoptera; family Acrididae; genus Schistocerca; species Schistocerca cancellata. Next base: position 379,808,260 of record NC_064626.1, on the reverse strand, counting down.
ATATATAATAAAAGTCTGAACGCATTGTATTCTGGCAAGCTGTGTGCGCTACACATAAACTTACATTTTGTGTTTTTGTGGGCTGTTAACTTTTGTACAGTATTTTGTGTTGACAAAAAGTATTGGAATATTGGGTTAAAGGGAGCAATCTTCAAGGTGATCAGACCCTCCATCCTATGTATATCAAACCAGTAAGAGTCCTGAGAGAGGAGTAAGAGGGTGGAGGCGGGCGAATTGCTCTGCCCAAAAACCACTGGAGGCCCTCAGTACATATTATGCGATGTGAGACGCTACCTCTACATCTGTCTGGTGTCTCTTCACCCTCCATTACAACAAGAAAACTAGCAACATGGACAGGAAAGATAATGGCGACAAGATGTAAACCAACAGCAGATATAAAAGAATACGAAGAACAAAATGTTGGGAAGGGCAGGAGACATGACAGACCACTTAGCAAGGGTGACCATGAGCCCCCCTGGGTTCGAGCAGGCAACGGGGCATTCCTCCAACTCCTCAAGAGGCTGACAAGTCCAATGTGCCTTACCTCGCAGAGAGGAGCAGAAACCACTTTTACAGGCAAAATATAAAACCAGATCAGCCGCTTTGGCACTGTCTGCCAGCATCAGAGGCAGCTTGCCAGCAAGTGTAAGGTTTCACTGTGAAGTACCAAATTGGGGCGGTCCAGTAGAATGTGGGCCATCTTCAGAAAGGCACCACATCAATGGTTAGGTCGATCCTCATGTCATACGAGGTGGCCATGGGTCAGCCAAGTGTGACCAATAAAAAGCCAACAGAACAATATTCCCTGCGAGAAGCACGAAGGGAAGACTATCGCACATGGTCATAGTCCCCCTTATTATTTGCAGTTTGTTGCAGAGACCAGGGCATACCACTCTGTGTTCCCAGCCTCCAACACTGACTGCCAATTAAGAATATCTTGTTGGCGCAAGAACAAAAGAGACAGAGCTCAAGCAATCACCACCAACTCTGCAGTGAACACACTGCACCTGTTTGGCAGATAGTATATTTCACTGTACCTTGAATGTGTGTAGGCAAAGCCGGTTCATCCGTCAACTGTAGAGCCATCAGTGTATGCCACTTCTGAACCCAGAAATCCATGAAGGCTGGTCAGGAACAGGCAGCGAAAAAACCATTGGGTCAACAGTCTTTCGGTATAAAGGATAGGTTGAGACACATCCAAGGATGATGTACACACCATGGGGGCATACACAAGTGATCCCTGACAAGAGGCAGCAGTTGGGGAATGTAGAGTTCAGAGCAGAGACACCGTATGCATACTGCAATCAAGACTCCAGTCCTGGGCCTCAGTTGTAGGCGGAGGAACACCCTATGAGGGAAAAGGATGCTGTATTTTGGATGCTCATGGGAGCAGCAAATGCATATCGCACAGTTGAGCAACAGTTGTTGGCACCTGATCTGTAGTGGAGGGACCTCGGCCTCCCCGAGTAGGTCGTTCACAGGGCTGGTCAAAAAGGCATCTTTGCAAGTCAGACCCCACAGTGGTGTACCAGGTCCAGCATCCACACGACTGAAGGCAATGCCAAGCCATGTCAGACTCCCACAAACAATCTGAAACAGAATCAGATCTTTGTCGAATCAGAGAAGTGTAGGACAGTCTGTGCCCAATTGCTGTTAATGAGGCAGCAAAGATTGTCGAGGTGTGACCAGCTAGTTTGCCTTTAAGTTGGTGAAGATGGGGAAGCCACCCCAACCAGGCATCAAAGACAAGTCCTGGAAAGAGATAACACTCCATTACATTGCCAATTGGTCGTCAAGGTGAGTTCTGGTTGTGGATGGACAGTACAAAAGCTACTGAAGGCAAAGACGCATGTCTTGGTGGCTGAAAACCGGAAGCCATGGGTGAGAGCCACGGGCTGCACCTGCAGTTGGCGTTCAGTAACACCCACAGTGGGGTAACAATAGTAAATGAGAGTGTCATCAGCAAACAGGGAGGGTAACTGTTGACCTCACAGCTACAGATAGCCCTCTGATAGCCACCAGAAGAAGGTGCACACACATTAAAGAGTCCTGTGGGAGACAGTTCTCTTGTATATGGGGGAGGGGTATTGTGAAGAGCACAAACTTGAATCTGGAAAGTTCTGCACAAAAATTACGAGTGAGCCCTGGAGACCCTATTCAGGTAGGGTAATGAGAATGTAATGATGCCATGTGGTGTCACAAGCCTTATGCAAGTCGAAGAAGACAGTAATAAGGTGTCGACACTGGACAAAAACTGACCAAACAGCAATCTCCAGGAAGACCTAATTGTCACAAGTTGAACAGCCTTGGTAGAAACTGCCCTGAGATACGGCCAAAAGATGCCAGGACTCAAGGTACCAATGGAGTTGCCAGCTCACCATATGTTTGAGCAACTTGCATAGAACACCAGTGAGAATAATTGGGAGGACGTTTATCGGGTTTCAGTACCGGGACAATTACACTTCCTCACGTCCAGGTAAAAACTCATCCCTGCTCCAAATGCGGTTGAAAATAGCAAGTACGTGACACTGGAAATCCATCCATCCATGTCTAAGAATTAGGCTGTGAATGAGGCCTGGCCCTAAACCTGAGGAATTCCCACCCACTGAATGGAGCAATACATGGCTCTACGTGAAGTGTAGTCAATGGTAAGTGAACTCATACCACCTGCTGTCTGAGGACACAAAATGCAGGCCAATACTTCTCAGGCACAGAGGCTCAAGCATAATGAAGTGTTTTGAGACAGCACAGGGGTCGGTGTAGATGCTAGGCACACCTGTGGGTGGACCAGTGTCCTCAGAGGTGTCGCACCTTTGCTCAGACATATGAAGGAAGGGCATGGCGTGAAATAGTAGCAACAAATCGTTTCCAGCTTCTTGTTTCTGTCTGTTTATCAGGTGGCAGACCTGGGCACAGAGCTGTTCAAGGACAATGAGGAGTTCCATTGATGGATGTCACCTACGGCACTGGAGAGCTTGTGTGAAACCTCTAATGGCCACAGCAATTTCTGAAGTCTCACAAGCTACTGTTTTCTGACGGAGGGAGAGGGGGGGGGGGGGGGGTGACCCAAAGGAATAGGGGATCGCTAAATCTACTGCTAATATAATGGCTGCAGTTGTGCTCTTGACAGTCACATTGATACCTCCATGTGACAGGGTGCTAAATGTGATGGCAAATGCACAGGTGTCCTCATTGTCATTATTGAGAACCCATCTGCATGAATGTCCAGGAAAGTGGTTCTAAAAGACAGATAGGACAAGCGGGAAATGAACACTGTCACGTAGGTCATATGGACTCTCCAATGGATGGGGAGGGGGCAGGGGTGGGAAATCAGGGCTGCAAATGGAAAATTCAGTGGTCAAATGAGATCCACATGCCACACCAAAGAGTGTGGAGGCACCAGTATTAAAGTGCTCTGACAGCAAAGTTTTGATAGCTTTACCACAACCAATAGTCATCATCCCACCCAAGAAAGGATTGTGGGCATTGAAGTCACTCAGGAAATGGGAGGGTGGAGTGCTGAGAAAGCAGTGCATACAACACAGTCTAATACACTCCACCATTGGAAGGAAGACGCAAGTTACACGCGGTAAAATACAGACACAGCCACAGCCTCCTAAGCTGTATCAAGTGGCATTTGCTTGTTGCTGAGTGTCCAGAACATGAGTGCAAGCTCCACCTGACACTCTTTCATAGTCAGCACAATACTTAAAATAGCCCTAATAACTGCAGAGGGTAAGGGTTTGCAATGCTGGGAACCGCATTTCCTGGCGGGCAATTCAGAAAGCTCACTGTAGCTCAGCCAGGTCGTGGAAACAACCGCTACAGTAGTTCAACGAGCAGGTCACACTATCGGCATCCTAAGGGATGTGAAAGAACTAAGGATGTAGGTCATGCCTCAGTGTCACCTGCTGCTACTGGCTGGAAAGATATAGCACCAATACACAACAGTTCTGAAGCAGGTCAGGTGTGGGATCTGGTGCCACAGGGGCCACAAGAAACTGTGCCTCAGGTACAAAGTCAGAATGCGTGGGGTAAAGTGGCATGGGGATCACTGGAACCTCATCGGTCTTCGAGATATTTTTGACCCTCTTCTCCTTGGATGATTTCAATGTCTGCAAGCGTTAGTCTGCCTTAGTTTCAGTGACAGAGGAGTAATATAAAGTCCTACGACCAGCAAGCTGAGGCTCCTTCAGCCACTGGCTAATATCCAGTTGCAGATCGGTGGGAAGTGTCCCAAGGAATCCCTCCCTGGTGACACACACCAAAAGAGGTTATCGCCTCGCTGGCTTGGAGGTTGGGGATCGATGTCCCCGGTGGGTGGGAGTCAACGCTCGCACAGTGAGTGGGGGTAAACAGTAGGAGGAGGGGGGAAGGGTAACCAACAGGGGAGAGAGTGTAGTCATGCAGCCCTGAGGCCCCGACTTAGAAGGCACAACGGGGAAGGGTACTGCTGCTACAGAGATTGACGTTGTCATAGTCATAGCACACATCTTCCTCATATCAATAGGAAGCAAATGATCATATTTATTCACTGCCTTCTGATATGTGACTCGCCCAAGGATATTGTATTATTGGATTTTCTTTTCTCTTTGGAACTGGTGCAGTCTGGTGAACAGGGCAAATGGTACTTCCTGCAGATGACACACAATGGGGAGGGGTGAGAGGGTGGGGTGGGGAGTGGGGGTGAGGGGGAGAAAGGGACACAAGGAGCATTTGTGTGCAAATGACAACCACAATCCTTACAGACAGAACTGACATTACAACGTGAAGACATGTGCCCATGCATTTGAAGCACATCATGGGAGGTGAAACTCACAGTTTCATGTCACATCCATACGCCATCAGCTTGACTGTTTCAGGTTACTAGTTGCCTTCAAAGGCAAAGATGAAGGCCCCAGTATCAACTGTATTGTCCGTTGGCCCTCTCTGGACAGGATGAACAAAATGCAAACCATATCGCTCTAAAATGGAATGTAAACGGTCTGTAAAAGGAGGTGGTCGTGGAAGATGATTCCTTGTACCACAGTGAGACTGTGTGTGTGTGTGTGTGTGTGTGTGTGTGTGTGTGTGTGTGTGTGTGTGTGTGTGTGTGTGTGTCCTCAAGGTGTTCAACGGAGAATACTGGCTTTGTTGACAAAAAGGACTCCTCTCCCCCACATTGGTCCTAGAACAAACTAAGTATTGTGGGGAGCATTTCTCCCTTGTCCCTTAGCTCTACATTCCTCCCATGGCATAGTCAGAAAAGGAAACATTGTGTGGTCATATCTCTCTGCAATGTATCAGAAGAGATTGCTGGGGCTGTGTTGTCATCAGTGAAAGAAAGTTCGAGCCACTTCATTTGTAAGTCATCTGTCTCGGTACCACCTACTCTGAATGGGGGCTCTTCCCACAGGTGCCACCCAACCACAGCAATGGCAACATGGCTGGTTAACCGTTGCCCAGAGCCCTGTGCTCCAGACACAACAGGATATACTCTTTGGCATGAATGGGAGTTTACAGCTCAGGGACCCATGTGATCCCTGTATGGACAGGGGCCTGCCACTGTGCAGGTAGTTGACACTTTGCAAACTTTGAATTTATGAATGCTGTTTAAGTGTTGAAAAACAATCACAAGTGAAAAAAGTTACAAGCAACTTTGTTTTTAGGGCAACCCCAGCTGTGGATGTACATTGTGTGGATTGAAAATTGCAAACAGCTGTACGTAAGATTCTTTATTTGGACCCACAGGCGCTTTCACAGCTTAGAGCCAAATATTCAGGTGGATATCTGAATACAAAAGGGAAATAGCAATTAAAAACAGAATTTTTCCCGATCACTAATAGTGACAATAACAAATAAACACATTACATACATTAAATTACATAAAACACATTACATCATATAAGACCAAAAAGTGGAGATGGGTAGAAGACCATCATTCACTGTCCAAATAATAGCAATCTGCCAAACAAGCATAATGCCAAATTATAAAGCTACACTGAATAGTGCCATCAGCATTCCCCAAAAATCGAGATGGAACCTTCAACATAATAAACCAAATGTAAGAACCATGGCATGTACCCTCAGTAATCACATCCTCCATGTTGGCAAAATTTACCAAAATCCAGGAACAATATCTCATTGCACCATACAAGCTCCAGCAATGTCATGTTAATACTGAGCCTGTAGGAACCAACTGTGATGTATCCCAGTGTGGTACATGCTCATTGGCCAGGCATATGCTGCGTCACCACAGTGTAGGGCAAGAACCTCGCGTTAGCCCCATCCTGCAAGCTCATGTCCAGAGAGGGACAGTTGGGTAACTTTGTTACAAAACCGAGTTCTTTATAACAGTAAATGATGACAATCCAACATTACATAGTCACCACTTGACACAATCCCAACCCTACTGACCTACAAGGCGTAACTAAAATACATCTGAAGCAATATAGCAAGTTTAACATCATGCTAATAATACAACATAATTTACAGGAATGAAACAAAACACACACACACACACACACACACACACACACACACACACACACTTACAGCAAAGCCACTCAAACTTTAAGCCAACAATTTAAAAAACTTAAGTAGCAACAGATTAAAGTCAGTACATAGGAACCGCGAAACAAATTACTGTGGTCCACCCAACAAAAACAATCTACATCAAGGCCTTATGGACCTGTAAAAACTAGTGTTGATATAGATTGTTTTTAATGAGTTGACTTATCCATCCCCATTAGTAATTTGCTTGCGGTTCCTAACTTTAATTCCCTGCTGCTTATGTTTCTTAACTTGTTGCTACATGTGTGGGTGGCTTTTCCTAGGCTGGGGCAGGGATGTTTTTTAGATCGATACTTGTATATTTTATATTATTAACATGCTACACTTGCTGTATTGGTTAAAATGTCTGTTCGGTTATGCCTTCTTGTTAAGTCAACAGGGTATGAAATGGTGTCCAGTGGTAACTATTTTGGTAAATTTTGTCAATGTGGAGAATGTGGCTTTTGAAGGTACATTCCACAGTTTTTACATTACGTCTGCTTATACTGCTAGATTATGGCTCTATTTTTGGGAGATCCTGATGACATCATTCAGCCCCTCTATAATTTGGCAGTGTGCTCACTTGCTGGAATACTGTTATTTGGACAGTGAATGTTGGGTCTTCATTCTCCCCAAATTTGGGTCACATGCAACAGTTTGTCAGTATTTATTTGTTATTGCTGTTACTAATGATTGGGGAAACACTCTGGTTTTTAACCGATATTGACATACCCACATGAAGCTCTAAGCTACGAAACCAGTCGTGGTCCTAAATAAAGGCTCTTTGACACAGCTGTTTGCAGTTTTCATTCCACAAGAAGTGGAAAAAGTTCTAACATTTGCAACTTATTGTTCATTTCAGTTATAATACAGGATGAATGCAGCAGAGGCAGCTGAAAACCTTTGTACCATATGTGAGGGACAGTGAGTTTGCACAGAACACACGAGAAAAGAACTTTCTTGTCTGAAGAAAGATTATTCTGGACTGAATGATTTCCACATTCAGGAAGTTTCAATAACTGATAAACTGCAACCATTTAATTGCCTTGTAACATTTCCATTCAATAAGTTAACATCTCTTGTGTAGGAGTACTGCATGTTCTAACTCAAAGCAATAAAAATCAAAGGGGTGATTACTACTGCATTTTGGTTTGAAAGTTATCAGTTCACTCATTAAGCATTCTTATGTAATATTGTTACTGATTATGAATTATGATGTCATTACGTTAACTTCTTAAGAAGAAATTAGCAGCCAACTTCTAACAAAAAGAGACACACTTGAGCAAAGGTTACCGTATTTACTCGAATCTAAGCCGAACTCGAATCTAAGCCGCACCTGAAAAATGAGACTCGAAATAAAGGGAAAAAAAAAAAAATTCCCGAATCTAAGCCGCACCTGAAATTTGAGACTCGAAATTCAAGGGGAGGGAAAAGTTGTAGGCCGCACCTCCAAATCGAAACAAAGTTGGTCCATTGTAATATGAGACACAATTTAGGCCGAATGAATGACGATACAGCTACAGTAGTTTGGTTCGAGTCGTAAGCTTAGCAGTTAAGCTTTACCATGTAGCTATTGCTATGCGTCAGGCGCTCCGTTCGTATTTATACGGGTGCCCTTCCTTTTTCACGTGCTTCGTCTGGTTTGAATCGATTGCTTATTTTGCTTTGATCTGATAAGTGCCGTAAGGAATCGTCTCATTAGCGAAACAATGACAAGAGACTGCTATTTATTGTTACTTACACTGCTGCTTTCTTTGATAATGATCAACAAGAATCAAATAATAGTCTGCGTATGATAGAACATGTTCTGAACGAGAGTTGGGCGAAAATTTTTCTCCGTTTGAAAAGCTTTGCGGCCGCTTCTTTATTACATCAAATTCTGCACAGAAATTAGTCATCTTAGATTTAAAAATCTAGTCACTTGCCGTGCTTCATTTCTGACTGTATCACTATTAGCCATAAGAATAATACGAATATAAACAGGACACGATACGTACATTCTTCCGCGTTTGCTGTTTTTTCACTCTACTCTAGTATCGTAGTTTATTTGGCAGACAGGATTTAAATGAGATAGCAGCAAACACGAAAGAATACATGGCAAAATGTTTATATTCATATTATTCTTATGGTGAAGAGAATACTGTATGTGATTCAAATTTCATCAGGTTCCTATTAGCAACCATCTCTTCTCACAGATAGGAAAAAATTCAGAACGTAGAGTTGGCCATATTGACAAACATCCCAAACAGTCTTGCCAGTCAGATTTTCATAGTACACTGAAATTGTGCTACATTCGAAGATGAACAATACGGAATTTGTATTTACTTCTTTGGATAATGTACGAAAATGCAGTGGTCGAAACTCGGGGCGGAGAAAAAAGCTCGTCTTCCACCTTTTTTTAAAAATTTATTTCCTGACGCAGAGGTTTTGGCGCCAGTATTTATCTTTGTGCCTACAAAGCATGCATGCGTAGCGCTACATATATTCGACGGCAGAAGTTAGTTGTGGCGGCACCCACCAACATTTTTCAGAACTTCCGCGTGCTTTGCACTCGATTCTAAGCCGCAGGCGGTTTTTTGGATTACAAAAACCGGAAAAAAGTACGGCTTAGATTCGAGTAAATACTTTAGGTTAACATAATATTGTGCACCACATGGCTCAAAAAGGCTGTTGTGCACTATGAACTCCTTCCCAGACGTGTGTCCATTGCAGCTGGTATCTGTTGCAATCAAATGAAATACCTTTCAAAAAACTATCCAGGAGGTTGTTTGGAAAGTCATTCTTTATGCACTTATTCCAGCCTTACGCCCTCAATTTTTACTTTTCCCACTTCTTATCAAATAACTGCCAAGGAAATTTGTTTTTGGGCAAAAGGTTTGACAACATCTTTACCTCAGAACATGTAGGTGTCTACCAGCATGGGATCAGTAAACTACCGTATTTACTCGAATCTAAGCCGCACTCAAATCTAAGCCGCACCTGAAAAATGAGACTCGAAATCAAGGAAATAAATTTTCCCGAATCTAAGCCGCACCTGAAATTTGAGACTCTAAATTCAAGGGGAGAGAGAAGTTATAGGCCGCATCTCCAAATCGAAACAAAGTTGGTCCATTGTAATATGAGACACAATTTAGGTCGAATGAATGACGATACAGTTACAGTAGTTTGGTTTGAGTCGTAAGCTTAGCAGTTAAGCTTTACCAGGTAGCCATTGCTATGCGTCAGGCGCTCCGTCCGTATTTATACGGGTACCCTTCCTTTTCCACGTGCCTCGTCTTGTTTGAATTGATTGCTTATTTTTTTTTTTATTGATCTATTAAGCGCAGTTTTCTTTGTTATAGGTGTTTACATCACTAAGCTGAAAATGCATTACTGTACTGTGTCATGCATTGTTTGTCGCATTCTGATAGTGCGTGTTTACGGCCTGTCCGCTGCTCGCGGCATGGCTTGCTTTTGTGCGTGCTACCGCCGCTTACAATAAAAAAAAGGAAAGAAAAGAGGAATCGTCTCATTAGCGAAACAATGGCAAGAAACTGCTGTTTGTTGTTACTTACACTGCTGCTTTCTTTGATAATGATCAACAAGAACCAAATAATAGACTGCGTATGACAGAAGATGTTCTGAACAAGAGTTTAGCGAAAATTTTTCTCCATTTGAAAATCTTTGCAGGCGCCTCTTTACTACATTACATTCTACACAGAAATTAGAGTCATCTTAGATTTAAAAATCTAGTCAATTGCCGTGCTTCATTTCTGACTGTATCACTATTAAGCATAAGAATAATACGAATATAAACATGACATGATATGTATATTCCTCCGCGTTTGCTGTTGTCTCACTCTAGTTTCGTAGTTTATTAGGCAGACAGGACTTAAATGAGATAGCAGCCAACATGAAACAATACATGGCAAAATGTTTATATTCGTATTATTCTTATGGTGACGAGAATACTGCATGTGATTCACAATTTGTAAAAGTTCCTAATAGCAACCAACTCGTCTCACAGATAGGAAAAAAATTCAGAACGTAGAGTTGGCCATACTGACAAACATCCCAAACAGTCTTGCCAGTCGGATTTTCGTAGTACATTGAAATGCTGCTACATTCGAAGATGAACAATACGGAATTCGTATTTACTTCGTTGGATAATGTATAAAAATGCAGTGGTCGAAACTTGGGGCGGAGAAAAAAGCTCGTCTTCCACCTTTTTTTAAAAATTTATTTCCTGACGCAGAGGTTTTGGCGCCAGTATTTATCTTTGTGCCTACAAAGCATGCCTGTGTGGCGCTACATATATTCGACGGCAGAAGTAAGCTGTGGCGGCACCCACCAACATTTTTCAGAACTTCCGCTTGCTTTGCACTCGATTCTAAGCCGCAGGCGGTTTTTTGGATTACAAAAACCGGAAAAAAAGTGCGGCTTAGATTCGAGTAAGTACGGTATCTGAGCAGTGTCAGACTGCTTTAGATAACACAATAGACTATATTGACAATTTTCCTCTGACACTTACCATTGCATTCAATAAATTAATGGAAAACTATTAAAACATGCACTGTACCAGCGCACATGAAATACAGCTTACCACGATAACCACACAACAAGTATCTATTGCAATAAAATGAAGTGTTTGTAACATGAGCATGCCTATATTGTCTTTAATTAGTGAGATATTACAGACTTTGAGCTTCAAAACAGTCTGCGTTTATTTGCTGTCCTGTGTTACAGTCAGTTGATACAGAAATGGGACACTTTATAGAGATAAATGTGTGTAGTCACAAGAAACAAAATTTATGTCCAGGAGAAGTGGATGGAGGCATTATCAATGTGCAATATCTTAGGTTCTTCACCATTATGCTACAAAATACTGGAAGTAGCAAAATGGCTTTTGAGGGAGATTGTTTCCTAATATTTCCTTACTGATTTTTGGTGTGGTTTCTTGTATGTCTGTAACAGAACAGCCAAAAATCTGGCTTTCAGCAGGACTGGAACTGCAAGCCACAGCAGTCTTCACTTCACCGACAGCCATGTTACCTCTACATCTACATCTACATGACTACTCTGCAATTCACATTTAAGTGCTTGGCAGAGGGTTCATCGAACCACAATCATACTATCTCTCTACCATTCCACTCCCGAACAGCGTGCGGGAGAAACGAACACCTAAACCTTTCTGTTCGAGCTCTGATTTCTCTTATTTTATTTTGATGATCATTCCTACCTATATAGGTGGGGCTCAACAAAATATTTTCACATTCGGAAGAGAAAGTTGGTGACTGAAATTTCGTAAATAGATCTCGCCGCGATGAAAAACGTCTTTGCTTTAATGACTTCCATCCCAACTCGAGTATCATATCTGCCAAACTCTCTCCCCTATTATGTGATAATACAAAACGAGCTGCCCTTTTTTGCACCCTTTCGATGCCCTCCGTCAATCCCACATGGTAAGGATCCCACACCGCGCAGCAATATTCTAACAGAGGACGAACGAGTGTAGTGTAAGCTGTCTCTTTAGTGGACTTGTTGCATCTTCTAAGTGTCCTGCCAATGAAACGCAACCTTTGGCTCAGAGCTAGCAAAGAGCTGCAGTATTCATCACTCACTTGTTGCCTCAGTGGTCACTAGGACAAATGAACTGCAATGTGGAAGATGAGATTAGCTGCAAATTTTGCGTGTAATGACTTTAGTGGACTCAAGACCATGAACTGATAATTTTGACACACCTTGAGTGAAAAACCACAAAGATTTTTCAACAGAAATCACATTAAAAAAAATCAAGTGAATTTAATAGGATTATTCTGTACCACCCAGAAAGAACTCATCAGGCAGTGAGTTGGCAAACGTATCCTGTTGTGTTGCCATGATTCAATTACCCTACAAGGAGTACCAGTATCAGCCAATGTGTTGTTCAGAACTGCTATAGCTCGCATCTCAGACACTGCTGCCAAGGGTCGGAATAACCGAAGAGTATGTCACTGAATTTTATTCCAATTTCTGTAACTAGGTTAAGGGCATAGAGTGTAGTTACTAATAATAGTCAGATGCACCAACTGCAAACTAAATACAATAAATCAATAACTGTTACATTTTTTTCTTTTTTTCTGTCTTACTGCAAACTTGAAGGTTCTTTCGCCATACGGGATTCACATTTCTGGGGCATTCCTGTGGTTATACTTTAAACATTATGGACAGGTAACACATTTTGGTCGTTATAGACTTTGCAACAATTTTCTTATGAAAACTGTCATTTGTACTACCCCAAAACAAAGAAACACGAACAAAACGATAACACAGCACTGGTTGCACAACATGAGCACACAGAGACTTCATAAGCTACCAGTAACAAAGTTCCAAATCAAGAAAGTTTACTGTGCATGGAAACCATTTAGCAGGCTCAAAACGGAGCGGAGAAAATCCAACAAGCTGACATTAAAGGAGAAGCAGCTGTCTCCAGAAAGTGGCACAAGAAACACAGAACACTTGACAGTAATATGTGGAATATGTCATCTTTAAGCAAAATTGTCATTCAGTCTCAATACCAAAAGACAAATATCATCTACTCATAATGTTTGCAATATTACTACTATTGATGCTTTGTCAACAACAGCAAAAAGTGTCAATGGTGAAGAGCTTTTCAGCTTGCAGTACATTTAAGACAGAGAATCAAGCTGAGCATAGTGCTGATTTTCTACGCAGTGCATCATGGTTATTACAGTTTGTTGTCAATTTAGTCCCACAGTTTCATATGAATAACACCTCTAGACTAAGACAACATTCATATGAGAAGTATTGAGCTGTAATGCAACAGCTGTAGTATTATGTGCAGTGGAAATGAGCCACAGAAAAGTTCATAAAATCTGCTTCAGTAATTATGGCAGTATGTTACTTGTAGGGACCGGAAGAATTTGCATTTTTCAATAAATGCGAAATAGATGCAAATTCTCCCTCAAAGTACAAAAATGCGAAATTACTTGACAGACACTACTTCATAGCGACTTGTATCCACATGAAGTATTTTATCAGAGATAGTTTGAAATAGCTTTACTTCTGCATATAAATATTGAAAACTTACCAATTTTCAGTTAGTGGTATTTTACATCTTCTGGCAAAGCCCAACTTGGAGAGATTGCAAAATAAAAAGTGTATGAACACAATGATGTATCAATGTCCTCCATGATCTAGTGCCATGCCACTTGTGACCGTTGGATAGTCAAAGATACATGCTGTGTACTGTAATGTAGTACTCAGCTGTCAGACCTACCATGTTATAACAAAGAAATGCCTAAAACTCAAATGATTGTATAATGCGGATACTTTTAACGTGGCAAAGTATATTTCAGATGTTTTGAATTGTGGTTGCATCAAATACCACTAGAGGTCGGGCATGAACTACGCCATTAAACAATACTCATCTCAACAAGCAATTGCATGATAGCCTTTTTCTGTGCATTGCATCTTGTTTTCTTTTATTATTTTGAAATATGCGACATGACTAATCCTGGTCCATAACAGATTTTTATTACAACATTTACAACACCAGAAGAAATCTGTGATCCCTGCAACAATGTGTCAGTTCTGTCGTAGGCTGCTCCTCTCCCCACTGGCATTCAAAATTCTAATTTTTTTATGCTCGTGGCCATCTGTCACTACACCGTACAGTGACCACACTCTGCACTAACATTAAAATAAGAAATGAAATGAGTGTATGGCATGATTGGCTGGGAGGCCCCATCCGGGAAAGTTCAGCCACCGAGTGCAAGTCTTATTTCAGTTGATGCCACATTGGGCAACTTCCGCACCGGTGATGAGGATGAAATGATGAGGACAGCACAACACCCAGTACCCGAGCAGAGAAAATCTCCAACCTGGCCGGGAATTGAACCCATGCCAGCTTGCATGGGAGGCGAGCATGTTACCACCCAGCTAAGCAGATGGACATTAAAGTAAGAGTTACCATATGTTCGGTTCTCCTTGTAAGCTAAATGCCTTGTCAGTTTTATCTGTGGCATTGTCAAGCATGGGTTGCACAGCTATGAATACCCACGTAAGATTTAAATTAATAGTCTGCTGATTTTGTAATCAATGAATTGGGCGGAAAAAGACAGATAACATCCAGAAACACCTTATGCTGGAGACACAGCCAGTTCACTGATGGTAAAATGCTGCTGCTGTTCAACATAGCAATCATTTTCAAAAACAGACAAATGAAGAAAAGGTCATTTTGGAAGAAAAAGGTGTTCAAGGTTTTGGAAAAGCAAACATTTGCATCAAAAAGTTCCCAATCAGGACTTTTTTTTAACAACCAGTTTCAAAGAACTAAGATTTTCTTTGTCTTCACTCATGTAGAACGACAACCTTTGAATTTATGCATCTAATCAATTTTTAAAAAATTAGATGTGAATTTTGAAAAATCTATAATTTTGCAAAAAATGCTGCAAATTTTACGAATAACAGATGCTGCATTTTCCTGTCCCTAGTTATTTCTCATCCATATCAATAATATGGCAAGCCACATGGTATCACAGTACGGACATATGGTTATCTAAATTACAAGTCCCGTGCATAAAATGTTAAAAACAGAGTACAAAAATTCTACCCAACAAACAGCTTTCTACATAAATAAGGAGCAAAAGTGTTACACTATTCTAATGAATTTAAAATTTATACGAGTGTTTTGAAATTTGTCTGGGTTTAATTTACTTCAAAGATGAGTGCAGACTCCAGCAAACGAAAATTCAGGACAAGCACAAGCCTTTTTTGTTGGTGCAATGGTAGATGAAATTTCTTTACAAAACTTTAATATCTGCAGGTTTGTATGAGGGTAAGGAACTTGCAGATGTCTATCTAAGAACCTTATTCATCAAAAATCTATCAACTCCTACTCATTACTCCACCTCTTCTGAACTCACATAGGACCTGAAGAGAAGATATTGTATAAACCTGCCCCGAGTGAAAAACGCAGAACTTTAAAGCAAGCTCACCCCAGGAAAATACAGTTGGAGGCTTGAAATCTTGAGCAAAATGTCAATTTGACCCACAGATACTGGCAGACGGGGAAAAAAATAAAATAAAATAAAAAAATTAAAAAATCAACTAATCAAATTAAACAACAAAATGAAAACAACAGAAATAAGAACAAAACATACTATGCTGCAGCATATAATATTCTCACCACGAGACTAAGAACATCTCGGCAACAACACAGGACAGCAAGTAAACACAGACCATATGAAAGCCCAAATTCAGTAATATCTTACTAATTCTCGATGATATAGATATGTTTGTGTTACAGATACTTTATTTTATTAAAATAGGCTTTTGCCTAAGGTTGTAGTGGTATGTAGTACAAGGTGTATCAAAAAGAATCATCCAATTTGCAAGTCTGTATTTCAGAAATTAAGAAGCATATACGATGAATTTTGTTTGTTGATGAGTAGGAAATTCAGAAAGTTTTTTTCATACCTTTTCATAGCTATTCAATATGCACCCCTTGAGATGCATTGCACATGTCAATGCAGCATTCATATTCTTCCCACATAGCAGCGAGAATGTCTTTACTTACAGCTACCACAGCCGCTGTTGTGTGATGTCGCATTCATTCACTGTTGTTGGTAACGGACACACATAAACAGAGTCTTTTATATGCCCCTTCAAGAAATAATCACATATAGTCAGGTCTGGCGACCTTTGAGGCCAGTAATGTAAGGCTGAATCATTTGGTCCAGTGTGACCAATCTATCGCACAGTAATCCTTTGATTTGAAAATTATTGCACTTCCAGATATCAGTGTGACAGTGCCCCATCCTGTTGGTAAATGAAGTTGTTCGAATCAGTCTCGAACGATGGGGAAAGAAAGTTCTCCAGCATATTGAGATATGTGCTTCCTGTAACAGTGTTCTCAGCAAAGAAAAATGGACCATATGCCTTTCCCCATGAAACTACACAAAACATTTAATTTTAGAGAGCCCCTCTCATGTTTTACAACTTCAGGCAGTTGTTCCATACCCCATGTTCTCACATTATGGTGGTTCACCTTTCCATTTAAATGGAATTTTGCCTCTTCACTGAACACTAAGCATGGTAGAAAACTTATCCTCCATCTTGCCAAGAATGAAATTACAGAACTCCACACATTTTTGTTTGTGTTTGTCACCTTCACATAGATCTTGCAGTAGCTGAATTTTGTATAATTTCAGATGTAAACACTGACACAACACATACCAGACGGACATCTGGGGCATGTTGATCTGTCGAGCTGCATGGCAAACGAATTTCTGCGGACTCCTTGTGAAACTATGGCGGATGGTTCAATGTCTGTTTCAGACACTTGGGGATGGCCCTGTGATTTGCATTTACACAAACAACCTGTTTCTCAAAACTGTTCATGCCATTGTCTAATGCTCTGTGCTGTAGGAGGATCCACACCATACCTAGTACAAAAGTCATGCTGCACAGTTGTTACTGAGCTGCATTGTGCAAAATATAGAATACAAAACGCTTTCTGTTGACCTGACACCATTTTTACTAGAACTGAAGTGGGTGCACACTGCTGCTACCTAGTGGGAACCATGTAAAACTTTGAGAGTTTGCTCCTTCCAACAGTACATTGTTCACGCACATATCTCAAATAATAGTTATTATTTTTTTTTAATCAGATGATTCTTTTTGATACACCCTGCATTTAATTGTATTGGTACAGTGAATATGTTCTAGTGTTTTCTATTAATTTACTGAACACAACAGTGAACATCAGAGACAAATTAATCATCAGCAATAATTCTTTTTCATTATCTAAAACAATCTGACACTGCTCAGGTTTTTTACCAATCCCATGTCAGCAGAAATCTACAGGTTCTGACATAATAGTCTCAGTTCATCAAATATTTCAGTTATTGAGATGTCCTGAAAGTAGAAAATTATTAGTTCCAGAACACTCTTCAAGCAAAAAAACCTTTTCTGACATGTTTTGCACAAAAGCACTATCTCCTGTGGTGTCACAAGGCTTAGGCCTGTCCCACCCCTCATTAAATCGACCAAGACTTATACGAATAATTGTAAGAACAGTTATTATTATTATGTTCTTTAAGTTTGTTTTTGGGTTTTCAGAAATACTGTGGGAAGAAAGTTTATTTATGTTGCAGATAACGTGGAAGACATTGCCCAACGATCACCACGAAAGTTCGACGTAGCGGCAAGTGGGCAAGGAATAAAACGAATGCTGCAAACTACCACGAGCCATGGAAGAGCCTGGGCCGCGAGGGCGTCGAGCTTCCTAGGTCGTTGTTGGACAACGTCAAAGGAAGAGATATTCTGCTTTCTCCTTGTAAACAGATCGATCGAGTCTTGAAAGGTTCATGTAAAACATATAGACAGGTGACACATTAGGTGGGACCCAAGGCCTGTAATAGTTCCACAGCTATTAAAAAGTTGTTAAATGGCAAAACCAATAGTTCATCATTTATATAGATAAAAAGTAGTAAAGATATAGGAAAGGAAGAGTTGCAGTGTCAGAACAAAAAGTGATACATCGCTCAGCAACGAAGAAGAACGTAAACAGCGGGCGTTATGTGGTGAAAACAAATCAACTGATAAAATAGTAAGTCTGTAATTAAGCATAAAGCCACATACGACTGCACTCCACAAACACAATACTAAAGTTAGAGCTGCCTCCACTGATGTATTAAACCAAAGCAAGCAATATGTTGTAAATGTTAGTCCTTTTTCCACATCCAAGTATTTTACAACATTTAAACAATGTTCATAAGTATGTTAAATCAAATGTGTAACTGCAAAATAAATACTATAACATCAAATAAGAAAATCATTTATGATAAACTCATCCACAGCACCATGCCATGGTCACCTGGTTGGACTGCACCTGACATGAGACAGCTTGTAGTCAGTAGCTGATGGTCACAATAGAGTGAGGAAACTATCAAAGTGTGGACTGTTCTGAACTTTATGTAGCTATGAAATTGCTTTGGCGAATTGTTTCTGGAAGTTTTTGTATTACTGCTGAGTTAAAAAGTAAAGCGAATTATCTTTGAAGTTCCATCAGACTGAAAACTTTAGCAGACAGTCGAAAATCAATTTAAAAAATAGAGGAAGGAGTGGACCAACTCATAGCTTTGTGTTTATATCATGTGATGTTTACCACTACATCACCAGCTCATAGGCACTGTCACAAACTGAGAAGAAGACAATTTTTTCTGGCACTCCCTCATCGTACAGTGTTACCAAATCGTGCATATGGCCAGATTTAGAATTCTAAGGGGTGGCTGCCTAAAGTGAATGACTAAGTTAGTCTCTGCAGCGCCTGGCCGGCAGCCAGGTTTTACACCTAAGGTTGTACCTTACTTTCATACTCTCTTTTCGCGTATCTTTATCACATTAAGAAGATAGCAGTTTTCTTATATTCTACAAAAGAAATTTTTGTAGTTTTTCATAAAGTTTACAAATTTCTCTCCACAAAATTGGCAAACATGCAAAACCAGACAATATAATAAAAAATGAAGAACACACATAAATGATGGTTATATTCATGCAAGCGTTTGGAGACAGTGGCTTCAGAAGGAAGGGAAAAGAATAGGGGTAAATGAACATGACTGAAATACAATGTATTTCATCAAGTAGTAGACAACCGTATGAATTATAAGTGCTTATATTTGGTATTATCAAGTACTACTTGATGAAATATTTTGTACTGATTTTCTAAGATTTTGATTTGAGGATCGCTGCTTGCCAAAATGCATGATCAGAAATAAAATGTGACCAAGACAAAAAAATTGTGTCCAAGTCATCCACAACCCTTATTTAATCAAACTGATTTGTGGTTTCTGTTATATCTTCCCTCTGTACCTTTTTTTTATATTATCTGATGAAAGTAGAAACATAGAATTAAAATTCAAAATTCTACGCTTTTCTGCTGTCTCTGACTGCTGCAATTTCTTGCCCCCCCCCCCCCCCCCCTTCATCAATAAATACAGTTCTTTGCCTCTTCATCAAAATTAGCTGACATGCAACTCTTAACTGTGTACAATAATACCGTACCTTATCAGCGAAACCAAGAGATTTCTCCTTCTCAGTCAAGGAATATATACTGTCTTTACACCTGTCCCACAGATTCTGCAAGACTTTTGGTTCTCTTCTATATGCTTCACTCAGTTTTACCACTTGCTCAAATTTCTCAACAGGCAAATTTGGAATTATCTTGCTGTCACCAAAACCTCTATAATTACCACTGTTGGTAAAAATACCACATGAATAAACCAAAAATGCCTGAAAATAAAGAAATACATCAAGTATTTGTTACTTACAATGGACAAAATATTTTTTTAGACTGTTTACACTACAAATTTTTAAACAGGCACCATTTACCTTATATTCTTCCTCAGTCAGACCTCCTTCACCCATTGCTACTTTTCGTAGTTCTGTTAATGGCTGTCCCAAAAATAACTTGTGGAGAAGTATGAATATTAGGGGAGATTCCGGTGAAGTCTGAAATCATAAGCTCAATACTTAACTCATTTAAAACAGCTACTCTTATAGAATTTTGTCAACATATTTTCTAATATGCAAATTAGAACAATTGAATGACCTTGACAAACGCATTTCACAATTTACATCCATGTATTATAAAGCTTAATATATTTAGAAATCAACAGAAATTAGTTAGAGTCCACTTTCATAGTAGGATGGACATTTCAGAATTCCTGATTTATGCTAGCAAATTAAAGGTGTTTAAGTACCTATGATTTTTATTAAAAACACCAATTCCACACATAAGTTGGGTGCATACATATGTACACTGAGCAAGAAGGGCTCAAATAGAAGAACCCACACCCTTTTTTTTCCACTCGGGAACTTCTGACCCCAATCACAAACTTCTCCAAAACACCAGAAACACAGTCACAATATTTTCCAGATTAATTTAATGGCTCTGAGCACTATGGGACTTAACATCTATGGTCATCAGTCCCCTAGAACTTAGAACTACTTAAACCTAACTAACCTAAGGACAGCACACAACACCCAGTCATCACGCCAGATTAATTTATTCTATAAATATATCTTAAAACCTGTTGCCTTACCTGCAACAAAACAATTAGACCTCCATTCCATGATGCTTGGCTTAAGAAGTGAGCATACAACTTCTCATTTTCTGTTAGGTCTTTGAAGGCAGATGTGCAGTCTAGTTCAACTACTGGCTGGTCATTTGGAAGAATGTAATGTTTTCTGTCACTCATTGCCTCACACGTAGAATATCTGCAACAAAATAAGATTACACATTTTAATAATATTATCGAACATTTCATGCAAGATGTGTTCGTAAGTCTGCTCCTCAAAGGACGGCCGCTCTTAAGTCTAAGGTTGATTAAGGTGAACAGGAGGGACATCATAGGTTTGAACTCTGATGGGTGCTAGTTGAGGTAATGTTCAGCAGCAGACGGACAATGTACACGGGGAGAAAACAGGTGTTCAGATTGTAAATATGATGCAATTTGTGTAAATGAGTTACCCGTACCATAACACAGAAGCTTCCATTAATCATTAGTTTTAACACTATTTTAATAGATAAGCTCGCTCATCAGAATTTTGCAATGATTCAGATTCTACTAGTGTTTTGCAATAAGTGAAAAGTAATACATCTATTCTACAAGCTGCATTCTGCATGTTGTCAGGCTTTTAACTGATTGCCCGTAGAAAATGTTCAGTGTAAATAGCACATAAACCAAACAATTATCACTGTTGGTACACATAAAAATCTATACCATTTCCAGTTCATTATCCTCTAGGAAGATTATCCTATCCATATTTGATATAATGAACAAACAGTTTTTTGTCGTCACTTCATAAATACATTGGAAAGTTAAATATGAGTTCCAAAAATTCCAGCCTGGAAGATACAGGAAAATAAAGGAATAAAATGGGTGTGACAAATTTTTATGTCAATTTCTCTGGGTACTGGGCTCAGCAAACCACTGTGGTTGATAAATGATTCCACAAAAATGCATAGAACCAAAACAGCACAACTGGTAGTAACTTGTTAGAGATACACCATATCAGAGGCAGCAGTCAAGGTCTCTAAAAATATGCTAATACATGTTCATCAACAGAAATTATGATTTCAGAACTGTTCAACAACCACTTTCTAAATGTAGCAGCAAAAATAGGATTAAATGGTTCAGTTGAAAAAGCAAGAGAATTATTAAAAATGTCATTCCACAAAACTTTAAGGTACTGGATGTGGCACCAACAGCCTTCACTGCAAAATTCCATATGGTGCTGACGAAATTTCAGACAGAATTCTGAAAAGTTTCCCAACTTGATAAACAAATCCTTAGTGATACATGCAATGCATCACTGGCACAGTTTTTCCCGGCAGATTAAAATATGAAATTGTTAAATCTACTTACAAGAAAGGCAATAAGAAAGACTTACATAATCATCCAATCTTCTTACTGATATCTTATAAAATATCAGAGAAAGTGATATATTCAATAGCAATCTCACATTCAAGTAGAAGCAATTTACTTAACATATCATGCTTTGGATTCCAGAAGGGTTACTCAACTAAGAATGCTAATTAATACATTCGCTCATCAAATATTATAAACACCAAATAATAAAAATCACAATTTGAAATTTTTTGTGCTCTTTCCAACTCATCTGATAGCGTAAATCATATTACATTCTTAGAAAAACCAAGTTTTATGGAATCAATAGATTTACAAAGAACTGCTTTGAAACATACTTAAACAGAATGCAAACAGTTATCATCATCATCATTTAAGACTGATTATGCCTTTCAGCATTCAGTCTGGAGCATAGCCCCCCTTATACAGTTCCTCCATGATCCCCTATTCAGTGCTAACATTGGTGCCTCTTCTGATGTTAAACCTATTACTTCAAAATCGTTCTTAACCGAATCCAGGTACCTTCTCCTCGGTCTGCCCCGACTCCTCCTACCCTCTACTGCTGAATCCATGAGTCTCTTGGGTAACCTTGCTTCTCCCATGCGTGTAACATGAATCCTAGCTACTTTCATATCCGTAACCTCAACCTTGTTGATAAGGTAACCTGAATCCACCCAGCTTTCGCTCCCATACAACAAAGTTGGTCGAAAGATTGAACGGTGCACAGATAACTGACTTCCTTCTTGCAGAAGAGAGTAGATCGAAGCTGAGCGCTCACTGCATTAGCTTTGCTACACCTCACTTCCAGTTCTTTCACTATGTTGCCATCCTGTGAGAATATGCATCCTAAGTACTTGACACCGTCCACCTGTTCTAACTTTGTTCCTCCTATTTGGCACTCAATCTGTTTATATTTCTTTCCCACTGACATTACTATCGTTTTGGAGATGCTAATCTTCATACCATAGTCCTTACATTTCTGATCTAGCTCTGAAATATTACTTTGCAAACTTTCAATTGAATCTGCAATCACAACTAAGTCATCCGCATATGCAAGACTGCTTATTTTGTGTTCACATATCTTAATCTCACCCAGCCAGTCTATTGTTTTCAACATATGATCCATAAATAATATGAACAACAGTGGAGACAGATTGCAGCCTTGTCTTACTCCTGAAACTACTCTGAACCATGAACTCAATTTACCGTCAACTCTAACTGCTGCCTGACTATCCATGTAAAGACCTTTAATTGCTTGCAAAAGTTTGCCTCCTATTCCATAATCTTGTAGAACAGACAATAACTTCCTCCTAGGAACCCAGTAATATGCCTTTTCTAGATCTATACAGCATAGATACAATTCCCTGTTCCACTCATAACACTTCTCCATTATGTGCCGTAAGCTAAAGATCTGGTCCTGACAACCTCTAAGAGGCCTAAACCCATACTGATTTTTATCCAATTGGTCCTCAACTAATACTCGCACTTTCCTTTCAACAATACCTGAGAAGATTTTACCCACAACACTGATTAAAGAGATACCTCTGTAGTTGTTACAATCTTTTCTGTTTCCATGTTTAAAGATTGGTGTGATTACTGCTTTTGTCCAGTCTGATGGAACCTGTCCCAACTCCCAGGCCATTTCAATTATCCTGTGTAGCCATTTAAGACCTGACATTCCACTGTATTTGACGAGTTCCGACTTAATGTCATCCACCCCAGCCGCTTTATTGCACTACAATCTATTGACCATTTTTTCCACTTCCTCAAATGTGATCCTATTTCCTTCATCATTCCTATCCCATTCTACCTCGAAATCTGAAACATTACTGATCGCATTTTCACCTACATTGAGCAACTCTTCAAAATATTCCCTCCATCTGCCCAAGGCATCCACAGGGTTCACCAGCAGTTTTCCTGACCTGTCCAAAATACTTGTCATTTCCTTCTTACCTCCCTTTCGAAGACTGCTAATTACACTCCAGAATGGTTTTCCAGCAGCTTGACCCATAGTCTCCAAAGTCTTCCCACGATTTCTTCTTGGATGCCGCAATTATCTGTTTGGATTTGTTTCTTTCTTCAACATAACTTTCAGTCTACCTGGGTACTGGTATGTAGCCATTTTTGATACGCCTTCTTTTTCCTTTTACAGGCTGCCTTGACTGTATCATTCCACCAAGCTGTTTGCTTCATCCTACTTTTACACACTACTGTTCCAAGACATTCTTTAGCCACTTCTAGTACTGTGTCCCAGTACCTTGTCCATTCCTTTTCCAATGACTAATTGACTACATTCAACTAACTTGTACCTTTCTGAGATCGCTGTTATGTACTTGTGCCTGATTTCCTTATCCTGAAGTTTCTCCACTCTTATCCTCCTACATATGGACCTGACCTCCTGCATTTTCGGCCTCACAATCCCAATTTCACTGCAGATTAAATAATGATCAGTGTCATCAAAGAATCCCCTGAATACACGTGTGTCCCTCACAGCCTTCCTGAATTCCTGATCTGTTATTATATAGTCAATGACAGATCTGATTCCCCTTGCCTTCCCAAGTATACCGGTGAATGTTCTTATGTTTAAAAAAGGAGTTTGTGATTACTAAGCCCATACTGGCACAGATATCCAAGAGTTGTTTCCCGTTCCTGTTGGCCTCCATATCCTCTCCAAATTTACCAATAACCTTTTCATACCCTTCTGTTCGATTTCCAATCCTGGCGTTAAAATCACCCATGAGCAGAACACTGTCCTTGTTCTTTACTCTAACAACTACATCACTGAGTGCCTCATAAAAACTATCCATCTTATCTTGATCTGTCCCTTCACAATGCGAATATACCGACACAATCCTAATTTTCTTGCTAGACACTGTCAAACCTATCCACATCAGTCGTTCGTTTACATACCTTATTGCAACTACGCTTGGTTCCATTTCTTTCCTGATGTAAAGCCCTACACCCCATTGTGCTATTCCTGCTTTGACTCCTGACAGGTAGGCCTTGTATTCTCCCACTTCCTCTTCTTTCTCACCCCTTACTCGAATGTCACTAACAGCTAAAACGTCCAGCCCCATCTTACTTGCAGCCTCTGCCAGCTCTACCTTCTTCCCCGAGTAGCCCCCATTGATATTAATAGCTCCCCATCTCATTACCATTTGTTTGCCAAGTCGTATCTTAGGAGTCCCTGGTTTATCAGTTAGAGGTGGGACTCCGTCACCTCCAAAGGTCCGAGGCATTTTGCTCCGATTGTTGCCAGCATCATATTTAAAGTACCAGGGAAGCAGGTTGCTAGCCTTACTTGCCCCGAGTCCCATTGGGTTTTACCCCTAACGGCTGAGGGACTAACCGGTGGATTTGGTAGTCTTTGACGTATGAGCACAAAGGTGACCACGACTCAGAATATGTCCGAGATGCCCAGCCTTATTCCAAAGTAACTGGTATCCTGACTGTCAGGACCACTTACTTGGCCACTCATATGTTGCCCGTGGTTCATGAACTAGGACATGACTACAGGAACCCACACCATGAACCACATGCAAACAGTTGTACTGAATAATTTGAACAATGCTGGAAATTAAAAACTGTGTGCCAGACTTAGTCGTGAACTTGAGACCTTTGCCTTTTGTGGGCAAGTACTCTACCAACTGAGCTACCCAAGCACAAATCACGAGCTACCTACCTTCCAAACTTCACAGAAATTCTCTTGTGAAACATCCTCCAGGCTGTGGCTAAGCCATTTCTCTGAAATATCCTTCCTTCCAGGAGAGCTTGTTTCACAGACCTTCTGGGAAGTTTGGAGGTAGGAGACAAGTTATTGACGGAAGTAAAGCTATGAGGACAGCTCATGAGTTGTGCTTGGGTAACTCAGCTGGTAGAGCACTTACCCACAAAAAGCAATTTTAACTGGAAGAAGCATCTTACTGAGCTTCTCAAACAATTAAGGTCAACTATTTTTGCTCTTCGTATAACTGCTAGTCTTGGAAACAAACAAACCAATCTCCTGATATGTTTCCACTCAACAATGTCTTATGGAATAATTTTTTTTAGGGTAACTCATCACTTAAAAAAAGTACTGATTGCACAAAAATGAGCAGTAAGAATAATGTGGTGGTCACCCACAGTCATTATGTAGGTACTCCAAGGAGTTAGCCATTTTAAATGAACTTTCACAACACACACATTTGCTACTGAAATGTCATAAATAATCCATCACAAGCTGAGAAGAACAGTGATGTCCCTATCTATAATACTAGAGGTTCAAACGGCATTCATCATCAATTATTAAACTGTCAATGGCTCACTGGAGTACAATATGAAAAGTTTTGATTGGTTGCCCAACAACATAAAATGTCTGACAGATAGCAAAGTAAATTTTAGAACTAACCTAAACTCAATCTGTCCTGGATAACTTCTATTCCATACATAAATTCGTCTAAAAACGGGTAGCACAAATAAATAAGTAAAATAAAAATTTTTGTTAGGTGTAGTTCCTTGAGTAAGACTAAAGAAAATACTGACTGACTCGCTCCACATCATTTCACTAACAAACTAGTCACCACTATGACAAATTCCCATGGAAACAAGAGAGATGTTTCTGAACCATTGCACACAAATGTCCATGGGTGGTTTTCTTAAACAGGGCACAATTTCCTTCACCCATCCTTGCTCATGTGAGTCTGTGCTGTTTCTCCAAGAACTCCACTGTGACAAACCACAATTTTCCCTGATAAGACGTGAACTTATTTAATTACTGATTAAAGCATTAGACCCTTCTATTACGAAACAATTAAACTAAACATGTTAGTTACAATGTATTTATTCCGCAATGACTAGTTATGCACACTGCCTCGGCTGAAGTGGTATATGCATGACCTACGTACAACATTAGAAAACTGTAGCCTGATAACTGTATCTATAAAAGCTCCCACAAGAATGAGCCTCTCAAGCTGAACTCCATTTCAAAGGAGGCATACAAGCATTATTCTCAATTTATATGGAATCTCGTGAAAAACCTATACTTGGATGAGGAAACAGGATTTCACGTATGCTCCTATCAAAAGTAACTCATGTGACTCAACTACTGGACCATCTTAGTTGAATTCAAAAGCAATTATACAGACCAAACAATCTTAAATGAAAGAAAAATGTACTGCCAAAACATCAACGTCCCTTCAACACTTTCACCAGAGAACACCACCCTCTCAAAGAGACTGTTCAGAACAAACAGCTACAGCTAGCACCATATTTACAAATGATAGGAACTGCACCTCATGTTTTATGTGAAGTACAGTACATATTGCTGACGACGGCAATAATTGCAGGTACGACAAGGACATGGAATGATGTTGGTAATGTCATTATTCTTTCATGATCTGGAAGGCAGATAAATACTGCAAATGTCTACTGTCAGACCACAAATGAGCACATCACTTACATTACATTAATACTTGTTCCACAGATCATGAATACAACATTTCATAGTGATGTGGAATGTTTCAATTTAACATAAGTTTTCATAACAAAATACAATTTAAGCCATAATAATGAAGATAGTCCTTCCTTTTAGTGTTATAGCTACCCACTTCGCTATCATTTTTGAATTGGGCTGGATTATTAATAACAAATTTCATAAGTGAATATATATATTTTGAAGATACTGTGAATATCCCCAGATCCTTAAATAAATGTCCACAAAGTAACCTTCGGTGGGCTCCAGCTATTATTCTGATTACACGCTTTTGTGCAAAGAATGCTTTTTCTCTGAATGATGAATTATCCCAAAATATGATGCTATGTGAAAGTAGTGAATGAAAATAGGCATAGTAGGCTAACTTACTGATATGTTTATCACCATAACTTGCAATAACTTTCTTCCAATTCAGTTTCTTATCAGTGCACACCCCCAGAAATTTTGAATATTCCACCTTAATCAACAGATTTCTGTTCAAAGTCTATATTTACCAATGGTGTTATACCATTTACTGTAAACAATTGTATATCCTGTGTTTTCTCAAAATTTAGTGAGAGTCCATTTGCAAACAAGCACTGAATAAATTTCTGAAAGACACTGTTCACAATTTCCTCAGTACTACACTATCTATGTACAACTTGGTGAAAACAGTAGGCTAATGCCTTAAACTTAACATCTAATCTGATACACCTTTGTGAGCTGGCAGAATATCATCAATGTAGATCCAAGAAAGAACTTAAGCTCCAGATGAGTGCCTGAATAAGTCTGGTCACTCAGTAAACAAATAAGTACAAAACTGAATCTGAAAAACAAACTCTTGGAAAAATAAATTATTTGCCTAAAAATGAAATGAAAATGAAATGTAAAGTGAGATTAATCGAGGCTTCAGAGGAATTTCAAATAGTACAGAATTAGGTATACGTGCAAGCAACAACGCAGGAACCATTTACATCCAAAAGGAAAAACTTGATAATTTAAGTAACGCATGTAATATGGAGTGTCTATGTTTCTGACGGAACCGCAATTGACAAAAGTCAACAATTACCAAGTTAGCAACTGTGGACATTACTTTTTTTCGTTATCATTAATACAACAGCTATTATCCTGATCATTAGACAATGACAAAAAGAACATGCATACGAAGACAACACAAACATAAAACACATCATCTGTCAGTACTTGAGACACACAGAATTATTCAACATGGATCTTGGAAACCTCCACTCTCCTTGGACTCATTTGAAAATTAAAACAGACACATGATGACAGTACGAACACTCTGAGGCAAAGCCATAGAAACGGATATTCACCGGCTTATTTCTACCATAAACTACTATACACTAAGAAATTAAAAGAAGTATCTCTTCACTTCAACAAAACACCAGCAGACAGTGCTAACCCACCGCGCCAAACCTTTACAAGCAGTCTGGTTATATCCGTTATGTTCGGAATAAAACTCTGGACGATGCCTTTGGCCAATATGAAACTTCCCAATCGAAACGGCTCTCGAAGTAGTAGAAAATGAACTGCAACGAGACACCTGTATCTTCTTACTGCATGAGGTCGCAAACATACACTTTTTAGACCAGCGTTGGTATAACAATGTTCTCATCAGATTCTTTGTCATTCTTGCTAACTGCATCAATAATCATAATATTACAACAAAACATAAAATCAATTCCTTCTATTTCATCACCTTGCAACATTAACCACAACACCGCTAGATTCGTACCGAATTTGGCGTCTGTCTCGATCAGCGTGAATCGATCTGCACGGTTACGACGATATCTTCATATTTGATTTAGCGGCGGTAAAGATTTTCAACGGCGGAAAAGATTATCCTTTTTTTCTTTTTTAAAAAAAGGGTGTGGTTACAACCATGGATTGTACGAATTAAGTAAATGTAATTGTTGTTTGTTCTTCGATGTCACATGCGCACAGAATCACTTTAGTGCCGCTGTAGGTCTAATAACAGCAAAACCAATGAGTAGGTGTGAACCCGTGTCTTGACCACTGCCACTGCCACGTTCATTCCAGTGCATACTGAGAATATTTGTATCCGCCTCCATCACATTTTATAACACCAACATTCAAGGCCGCAGAAGACACCGTACAAATTTCTGCGGAAAGGTCCATTATATTTAGTGAAGAAAAGGTACATAAAATACAAGGAGTCTATATTTGTATTAATGATGCAAACTACGCATGATACCAACTTTCCCAGTTTTCTTACTGTACGTTTGTGTAAACACTATGAAGATTTTGTGGAAAGTCAATCATCAACTAGAACAATAATATAAATATACCGCTGTCAGCAATGCCTACAATATAACGACCACCTCACCAAAAACTGCAGAAACCCAGTCACCTGTCCTCTCTGCAACAACACTACCTTCACAAACTATGCCCAAACCTACATTTCCCATCTACCTGCAACACCTATAACCAATTTCATCACGGACCGATGACCAAGCAGCTTGCCCCCCCCCCCTCCCCCTTTAAAGCAACAAACCAATCTCATCCTATCAATCTCCTTCCCAAAAACCTTAAGTCAAGGTGCCCATATTTACTATTGATAAACCACTCCATCAAACAGCTCTCTCTGTCTTCCAGCCACCACTGATGACATTATCTGTACTACACTCCTGGAAATTGAAATAAGAACACCGTGAATTCATTGTCCCAGGAAGGGGAAACTTTATTGACACATTCCTGGGGTCAGATACATCACATGATCACACTGACAGAACCACAGGCACATAGACACAGGCAACAGAGCATGCACAATGTCGGCACTAGTACAGTGTATATCCACCTTTCGCAGCAATGCAGGCTGCTATTCTCCCATGGAGACGATCGTAGAGATGCTGGATGTAGTCCTGTGGAACGGCTTGCCATGCCATTTCCACCTGGCGCCTCAGTTGGACCAGCGTTCGTGCTGGACGTGCAGACCGCGTGAGACGACGCTTCATCCAGTCCCAAACATGCTCAATGGGGGACAGATCCGGAGATCTTGCTGGCCAGGGTAGTTGACTTACACCTTCTAGAGCACGTTGGGTGGCACGGGATACATGCGGACGTGCATTGTCCTGTTGGAACAGCAAGTTCCCTTGCCGGTCTAGGAATGGTAGAACGATGGGTTCGATGACGGTTTGGATGTACCGTGCACTATTCAGTGTCCCCTCGACGATCACCAGTGGTGTACGGCCAGTGTAGGAGATCGGTCCCCACACCATGATGCCGGGTGTTGGCCCTGTGTGCCTCGGTCGTATGCAGTCCTGATTGTGGCGCTCACCTGCACGGCGCCAAACACGCATACGACCATCATTGGCACCAAGGCAGAAGCGACTCTCATCGCTGAAGACGACACGTCTCCATTCGTCCCTCCATTCACGCCTGTCGCGACACCACTGGAGGCGGGCTGCACGATGTTGGGGCGTGAGCGGAAGACGGCCTAACGGTGTGCGGGACCGTAGCCCAGCTTCATGGAGACGGTTGCGAATGGTCCTCGCCGATACCCCAGGAGCAACAGTGTCCCTAATTTGCTGGGAAGTGGCGGTGCGGTCCCCTACGGCACTGCGTAGGATCCTACGGTCTTGGCGTGCATCCGTGCGTCGCTGCGGTCCGGTCCCAGGTCGATGGGCACGTGCACCTTCCGCCGACCACTGGCGACAACATCGATGTACTGTGGACACCTCACGCCCCACGTGTTGAGCAATTCGGCGGTACGTCCACCCGGCCTCCCGCATGCCCACTATATGCCCTCGCTCAAAGTCCGTCAACTGCACATACGGTTCACATCCACGCTGTCGCGGCATGCTACCAGTGTTAAAGACTGCGATGGATCTCCATATGCCACGGCAAACTGGCTGACACTGACGGCGGCGGTGCACAAATGCTGCGCAGCTAGCGCCATTCGACGGCCAACACCGCGGTTCCTGGTGTGTCCGCTGTGCCGTGCGTGTGATCATTGCTTGTACAGCCCTCTCGCAGTGTCCGGAGCAAGTATGGTGGGTCTGACACACCGGTGTCAATGTGTTCTTTTTTCCATTTCCAGGAGTGTATTTAATGACAAAGTGTCATTCACCAACAGTGGTAACGTAAACCGGCATAATATGCACTATTGGGCAACGGAAAATCCACAATGGCTACGACAAGTGGAACATCAGCAACCTTCGCGGGTTGATGTACGGCGTGGCATTATGGAAGGAAGGATAACTGGCCCCCATTTTATCGATGGCATTCTAAATTGTGCAATGAATGCTTATTTCCTACATAATGTTCTACTGATGTTACTACAAGATGTTTCACTGCATGACAGACTGGCTATGTACTTCCAACATGATGGATGTCCGGCACATAGCTCACGTGCAGTTGAGGCGGTATTGAATAGCATATTTCATGATAGGTGGACTACTCGTCGAAGCATCATTCCATGGCCTGCACGTTCACCGGATCTGACGTCCCTGAATTTCTTTCTGAGGGGAAAGTTGAAGGATATTTGCTATCGGGATCGACCAACAACGCCTGACAACATGCGTCAGCGCATTGTCAAAGCATGTGCGAACATTACAGAAGACGAACTACTCGCTGTTGAGAGGAATGTCATTACACCTATTGCCAAATGCATTGAGGTTGACGGACATCATTTTGAGCATTTATTGCATTAATGTGGTATTTACAAGTAATCACGCTGTAACAGAATGCGTTCTCAGAAATCATAAGTTCACAAAGGTAAATGTATCACACTGGAACAAGAGAAATAAAATGTTCAAACGTACCTACGTTCTGTATTTTAATTTAAGAAACCCACCTGTTACCAACTGTTCGTCTAAAATTGTGAGCCATATGTTTGTGACTATTACAGCGCCATCTATCACAAAGCAAAAAAAGTGGTCCAACTAAAACATTCATACTTCCTTATGTACTACACGAATATGTAATAAAAATGGGGGTTCCTATTTAAAAAAAAAGCAGTTGATATCCGTTTGACTTATGGCAGCGCCATCTAGCGGGCCAACCATGGCGCCATCTGGTTTCCCCCTTCAAGCTAGACACGTTTTATTCTTTGTAGTTTTTTCGTTTGACGCTTATTTCGTGAAATATTTGGCCAGGTCACGATCAATGGACCACCCTGTATATTGCATTGTAAAGTTACTGTGGTTTATGTTATGGCATGACTAGAGAGGATGACTGTGTGTTCTATCGAGAGGAACATATAGATTCAACACATCGACGACCGCGAGGGTGTCAGAGAGATTTTTTACGTGGAAAATTGTGTGCGCTGTAGATACTGAGATTCGTTCCAGAAGCACAGCCGTCAGGAGGAGACGTTACCTGTACATTGATCGGTATCAGACTGTAGCAGAATCGTAATATTTAATTGTAATTGCACTGGCAAATGTCTTCCTGGCTTCCAATATTCAATATTGTACATATAACTTTGCAGGTTTAACTATCAGTGCAATTTTGCGATCTGTGCAAAATAATTTTACCACTTAAAGTCCTGTCTGCAGAAAGAAAGAAAAGTTGGATGGTGCTTCGATACTGGCGGCATCAGTAATTCGCAGGTAAATTCGATAAGAGCCAATCATAATGCTCAATTCATTCACAAGACATTCTTTGTGCTGGGATATAGGAGTCTCTACATAGCAATGAGAATGTTTGCGCATGTTGATAGCTGGAAGGGTAACATATGATGGACTGGGTTATTATGCGCTATTTTCGTAAACAGGTTCTGTTAGGATAAGAATTTCCGTACATACAAGCCAAGACATTGGGAAAGCTCATACAAAAGCGACCGTTAACTATTTCTGTGACACTATACAGTTTCCGAGAGGTCGACTTGGCTTATATTTTAGATAGTCATGTGATATCAGTATGACATTGAGAACATTGCTAGATGTGCTTGCTCTAGATGTGCAGCAATCCGTCAGCCACATGTCATGCATGGCTCATTGGAATCGCTAGAGGAAAGCAGCCTGTGCTATTCTGGAATGGATTCCTGTAGCGTTGCTCGGCAATTAGCTCTTCGAAAGACCGCAAGTAGAGTGAGGGTTCACACCAGCAGTGGCGAACACACAGGCATGCTGCCCACCTTGGAGTGTCTGCACTTTGGAAATAGGTCTTCGCTCCCATCTGCTCGCATCATCAACGGTGCCTAGGTGATCACGTATTTTGAGAGGAATTTCTCAGGTATCTAGTATGAAAGGAATGTGAGCACCTTATGCTTTGGGGCAGCTTTGCGTAGTTTGACAGCTGACAGCTGCATCACTTTGCTGGGGCTGCCTGTAGCCTCCTGTGCGGTCTAGTGGCCAGGGGGTGGCGGAGGGTGCTTGCACTCATTGATTGCGTGTCTGTTGCATTATTTTGCGAGCAGGTCTGTAGGCTGTGCTATGCGATATTTGGAAAGTTTACGATTTCGTGTTTGCACATCTGTGTACTACATTATTTAGGAGGAGCTTGCATGTCTGTACTGAAATTATTTCGGCAATTTAGGAGTTATTTGAGTGCCTGCAGAGTGTTATTTAGGAGTAGTTTACAGATCTGTGGGCTGTGTAGTGTGACCCCAAGCATGTCAGAGTATGTGTTTTGTATCAGTGTGATAAATATATTCCATCCCTAAATAAAATGTTCTGAAGTAAATAGAGTACAGTCCTTCCTTACTCTCCCCAGCAGCCCAGCGCAGGCTGAATCATTTACACGCCATTTTCCCCCTCTAGACCAGTATCTCGCATTATGTCACAGCACCCTCTGGTGGCAGTACTGTCTACTAGGTCAGTTGGACTCTAGATCTCTTGGTGAAGACACTGTTTCCCGCCATTTTCCTCTGCCATCTTGGATTACATCACAGATGAGAGCACCCTCTGGCTGCAGTACTGTGTATTAGGTCCAGACCTCATGGTGAACACACTGCTTGCTGCCATCTTGGATAACGGTACTTGTGTCATCAGCTGACCTCATGGCTGCCATCTTGGATTACGCTACAGAACGGACAACAGTGCCCTCTGGTGGTGGTAGTGTGTACTAGGTCAGTTGGGCTCTAGACCTCATGGCGAGCACACTGGATGGCGGTAGTGGCTCAAACTGTTTAAATAAAGACTGTTGCATGATTTTGACAGTCGACAATTAGCAAGAATGTTTGCAGAGTCTTTTAGATGGATTATTATTTTGACAATTTAGGAGTTGTTTGGCTCTCTGGACGTAAATGTATTGCATTATTTACGAGTGGTTTGCGGATCTGTAGGCTGTGCAATGCATTATTTTTACAATTTACAATTTACAAGGGCGTGTGTAAAGATTATACATGACTTATTTAGTAATAGTTTGCAAGTCTATGTGCTGTGTGGTATATCAGAGCGTGTGTTCTGTATCACTGTGATAAATATACCCCATCCCTAAATAAATTGTTCCAAAATAAATAAAGTTCACTCCTTCCTCTCTCCACCAGCTCAGTGCAGGCTGAGTCCTTTTCCCACCAATCCCTAGGAAGAGGTGTCGATCAGGTGACTTAGGTTAGTGGAGGTGAGCTTTGTTTCCCACAATTTTCTTAGGTTGGTAGAGAAACCCCTAGTGACCTTTCTTTACCGTCAAAATTCAAACTTGGCGCCAGTTCCTAGGAGGAGGTGGTGGTCGCAGTGACAGGTTGGTAGATGTAGTCCAAGTAGCCCTTCTTTCCCTTCATTTTCTTAGCTTGGTAGAGATACGCAAATTGACCTTTCTTTAGCACCAAAATTCAAACTTGGTGCTAGTTCCAAGGAAGAGGTGGCGATCGAGTGACTTAGGTTAGTGGAGGTAGCCCAAGTGACCTATCTTCCCGCGATTTTTTAGCTTAGTAGGGATAACTGTGGTGTGGTGCATTATGCTGTTGGAATTTGAAATTCCCGTCATTTTTCTGGGGGAGGGGAGAGGGGTAGGTTAGTGGCAGTTGCGCAATTGACCTATCTTCCCGCCAAAATCCGCCATCTTGAATGACGTCACAGACGCCATATTGGATGACGCCATGCACTGTTGCCAAATCTACATGCAGCTTTTTGGATGACATCATAGCCGCCATTTTGGATACATCTGACAACAATGCAGAGTGTGCTAGAAACCGCTTTGGCCGAATACTTCGAATCTCTGATGGGAGGCGCTATCTGTGACACTGTGTCTCAAACCGTGCGGCTGTTGTTTGCATCTTCTACGTCAAAATCTTGTTGTACTGCAAAGTCATTGTCTCTAAGCATGTGCCTGTTACATGGGAACAGACGCCTTTCATAGAATTTCGCACTGTGACTACTCTCGGGTAGGTCGCTCTAAATAACCTCATAATCAAACATTAGGTTACTAACTGAGCTTTCTATTTCTTCGAGATAATGCGTCCCTTGAATTTCCACATTAATCGCATTCTCTATCTGTTACTCTATAGAGCCACTTTGGCCAACATTGCTACTACCAAAATCCCAGTGCCCCAAGCGAAATGTTGAGGTATGAGTTCAGTCGGAAGTTCCACTATATTCTTAAATTGAAATAATTAAGATATCTTGAGAATGCGAAAAAGTAAGAGGTATTTCCATGGGAAATGAAACTGTAATATCCAAACGCAAAACCTAATAAATCTCAGTAATATAATTTGTTTCCTACACAATGTAACTAGTCATTCGTTGTTACAGAGTACTCCAGTACTGTGTGCAAAATTTATATGAATGAATTTTTGAGATATAAATATTTTGACTGTTTTACATAGTGGCTTCTCTCCTCTCCATGTCAGGTTTGGAGTGTATGCGCTGGGCATTGCTGTAGATAACAGCTTCTGTATCTAAGGTAACCCTAGAAGTTCATTTCTCAAATCTCGTTCATCATCTTCCGGCCGAAAATGAACTGAACACATGCATGCAGTTTTCACATTCACTTTGTCGGCATGTTGGCATC
The DNA here is from genome assembly GCF_023864275.1 of Schistocerca cancellata. Taxonomy (NCBI): domain Eukaryota; kingdom Metazoa; phylum Arthropoda; class Insecta; order Orthoptera; family Acrididae; genus Schistocerca; species Schistocerca cancellata. Next base: position 379,771,930 of record NC_064626.1, on the reverse strand, counting down.
GAATTAGCCGTTCACATTGCACTTGCTCACCTCTTAGAAAGCCATGATAAAAAACGTTTGTCGTTTTTCGAGCAGTGTTAATGCATTTTGCCATGGTGCAATTACTGTGACCCTTTGTCCTGATTTACACGAAACGTGTTATTTTCTTTTGATGCACACCATGTCTTCTGTGTTAAGGCCAGTGCCCACTACAGCACGGCAGCGCGGCGTGCGGCAACGGCAGCGACAAGCGTTTTCCGCTTTGACGTGGTGGCTCGCAGAATTGGCGTTCCCATCTGGAAGCGGCAGATGCTAGTGGTAGCCACTGACGGACAGCCACTGAGGTACGGGGCGGGACCCACTGAAAGGCCCAGTGCGTTTGATTAACTATATCTTACACCTACATGAAGGAAAGATGAAGTTGGGTGAAGACATTCCAATTTTTCATTTTCTGTACAATGTACTCTTTCAAATACTGTATTTCATGATTCATGTTTTCTCATTTCACCATAAACAGATTTCACGACTACCGTTCATAATTGTTCACTATCTCCTAACACAGTGAAACAATGTACGATAAAAGAGATTATTCAGATAGTTAAGGGAGACAAAAATTTAAAATGTGATACGGTAGCCAGTCCTGACAAAACTCTACCATCTGGTGAGCAAGATGTATGAAACAGGCGAAATACCCTCAGACTTCAAGAAGAATATAATAATTCCAATCCCAAAGAAAGCAGGTGTTGACAGATGTGAAAATTACCGGACAATCAGCTTAATAAGCCACAGCTGCAAAGTACTAACACGAATTCTTTACAGACGAATGGAAAAACTAGTAGAAGCCGACCTCGGGGAAGATCAGTTTGGATTCTGTAGAAATACTGGAACACGTGAGGCAATACTGACCTTACGACTAATCTTAGAAGAAAGATTAAGGAAAGGCAAACCTACGTTTCTAGCATTTGTAGACTTAGAGAAAGCTTTTGACAATGTTGACTGGAATACTCTATTTCAAATTCTAAAGGTGGCAGGGGTAAAATACAGGGAGCGAAAGGCTATATACAATATGTACAGAAACCAGATGGCAGTTATAAGAGTCGAGGGACATGAAAGGGAAGCAGTGGTTAGGAAGGGAGTAAGACAGGGTTGTAGCCTCTCCCCGATGTTATTCAATCTGTATATTGAGCAAGCAGTGAAGGAAACAAAAGAAAAATTTGGAGTAGGTATTAAAATCCATGGAGAAGAAATAAAAACTTTGAGGTTCGCCGATGACATTGTAATTCTGTCAGAGACAGCAAAGGACTTGGAAGAGCAGTTGAACGGAATGGATGGTGTCTTGAAGGGAGGATATAAGATGAACGTCAACAAAAGCAAAACGAGGATAATGGAATGTAGTCGAATTAAGTTGGGTGATGCTGAGGGAATTAGATTAGAAAATGAGACACTTAATGTAGTAAAGGAGTTTTGCTATTTGGGGAGCAAAATAACTGATGATGGTCGAAGTAGAGAGGATATTAAATGTAGACTGGCAATGGCAAGGAAAGCGTTTCTGAAGAAGAGAAATTTGTTAACATCGAGTATAGATTTAAGTGTCAGGAAGTCATTTCTGAAAGTATTTGTATGGAGTGTAGACATGTATGGAAGTGAAACATGGACAGTAAATAGTTTGGACAAGAAGAGAATAGAAGCTTTTGAAATGTGGTGCTACAGAAGAATGCTGAAGATTAGATGGGTAGATCACGTAACTAATGAGGAAGTATTGAATAGGATTGGGGAGAAGAGAAGTTTGTGGCACAACTTGACCAGAAGAAGGGATCGGTTGGTAGGACATGTTCTGAGGCATCAAGGGATCACCAATTTAGTATTGGAGGGCAGCGTGGAGGGTAAAAATCGTAGGGGGAGACCAAGAGACGAATACACTAAGCAGATTCAGAAGGATGTAGGTTGCAGTAGGTACTGGGAGATGAAGAAGCTTGCACAGGATAGAGTTGCATGGAGAGCTGCATCAAACCAGTCTCAGGACTGAAGACCACAACAACAACAACGGTAGCAGGTACACGAAAACAGTTAGAATACAAAGGCTAGGGGGAAGGGATGAAAGTGGAAGCCACCAGATAGAATTTCCCACAGAGCATAATGTAATCACCGCCAGCACCTTGCTTAAGAATCACAAAAGAATAATATATACTTGGAACAGAGTTTTCGAAATCAGATTTTAAATTATAAGACATTTCCCGGTGCAGACGCAAACCTACAATAATTTATTGGTTACGAGCTGCAGTTTACAACTAAAGAGACAGTAAACGGTAGCAAATTAAGGAGATGTAACTTGAATAAGTCAAGACTCACAGTTTTTCGATAATCTTAAAGTTACCGTAATGCAACGACTGACTGAAACAGAGGATGGAATACGCTAGAATACGAATGAATATCTTTGAGGGAAGAAGTGGTGAATGCAGCAGAATATGTGAATGGGAAAAAGGTACAGTAGAAATCGTTAGATAAAACGTGACTATTAAATTTGACAAGAGGGAAAAATATAAAAATGAAACAAATAAAGTAGGCCATGGGAGATGTGCACTTGCGAAACACAGGAGAATGAAAATGAGAAAGAAGAAAGGAAACTTTGCTCAAAGGAGAAGCAACTGTCAAGAACTCATTTGGCAAGCCAGAACTAAGCAAATAAGATAAGGCTATAAAGTGGAAGGAATATGTAGAGAGGAGAGTGGGAGGGGATGTACAAACTAACATAAGCACAATGTTAGATTCCTGTGAAATGTCTGAGCATGCAAGGCAATACTAATCCTACCACTTAGCTAAGTAGATAGACCGAAGAACTGCGAAACTGTGTTTATAGCATTTGCATGTTTAGAGAAAGGTTTTGACAATCTTAATTAAAACATTCTTTGAAGCTCTGGAGATGTCATCGATAAAACACAGGGGGCAGAAGATTATCTACAGCTTGTACAGAAACCAAACTGCATTTCTAAGACTTAAATGACTTGAAAGGGAAGCAGTAATTGAGAAGGCAGAAGTAGAAAGGATATAAAATGAACACTGTCAATAGCAAGAAAAACGTTGTCAAAAAGAAAACTTGTTCACATCGAATATAAATTCCAATGGTTGGGTTCTATTTTACAAAGGTGTTTGTGTGGAGTGCAGCAATGTATGCAAGCGAAACGTGGATGATGAACAGTTCTGTCAAGAAGACAATGGCCGTTGTCAAAACGTGGTGATGAATAAGAATGCTGAAGATTAGATACGAAGATCATGTAACTAAAGAAGAGGCACGGAATTAACAAGAGGAGGAAGAGGAAATTATGGAACAACTTTGACTACAAGAGGGGTTTGTTGACAGGACATATTATGAGGCGTCAAAGAGTGAGGACAAAGGGGTTGGGTGATAGTATTCTGATATTAAACATCTGCTGAAATGCTATTCTACTACTCTGTCTATTAATGTAAGCAGTGAATTTACTCTTCCATGCACTCCTCCACAAAACATTTAAACCAAAACTGAAATCAGCTGAACACCAAACCTTTCAATCACTGTCTGACAACTACTGCATTCACTTTCAACTTTCTATAACTCACTGGCTAGCCACACACACATACAGATATAAGGAGAACAAGAAATATACAAACATTAGTTTTCAGCATGTAATTCTTTAGGTTGGCAACGTGTACATAAACAAACTGAACAGGAAGGGACATGAGGTGAACACACTGTAGTTACGACTTCAAATCAGAGTTTTCGGTAAAATGTCTACAGCCAGTGACAAGAAAAAAGAGCGAAAATGAAAATATGCTTATGTTTCATAATCTAAGTTTTAGTTCAACCTCCAGCATGTGACCAGGTGGGGGGAAACGCAGATGTCCGCCAAAAACTCGATTAACTGTAAGTAATCAGTTATTAAACTTCCTGGCAGATTAAAACTATGTGCCCGACCGAGACTCGAACTCGGGACCTTTGCCTTTCGCGGGCAAGTGCTCTACCATCTGAGCTACCAAAGCACGACTCACGCGCGGTACTCACAGCTTTACTTCTGCCAGTATCTCGTCTCCTACCTTCCAAACTTTACAGAAGCTCTCCTGCGAACCTTGCAGGACTAGCACTCCTGAAAGAAAGGATATTGCGGAGACATGGCTTAGCCACAGCCTGGGGGAGATTTCCAGAATGAGATTTTCACTCTGCAGCGGAGTGTGCGCTGATATGAAACTTCCTGGCAGATTAAAACAGCGCACACTCCGCTGCAGAGTGAAAATCTCATTCTGGAAATCTCCCCCAGGCTGTGGCTAAGCCATGTCTCCGCAATATCCTTTCTTTCAGGAGTGCTAGTCCTGCAAGGTTCGCAGGAGAGCTTCTGTAAAGTTTGGAAGGTAGGAGACGAGATACTGGCAGAAGTAAAGCTGTGAGTAGGGGACGTGAGTCGTGCTTCGGTAGCTCAGATGGTAGAGCACTTGCCTGCGAAAGGCAAAGGTCCCGAGTTCGAGTCTCGGTCGGGCACACAGTTTTAATCTGCCAGGAAGTTTCATATCAGCGCACTCTCCGCTGCAGAGTGAAAATCTCATTCTGGTAATCAGTTATTCACATAAAAAAAGATGTGAACTGTTTTACAATCTGCAAGTATCACATATCACAACAAAACTAAATCATTCTGGATTCCGCCAAAGATGCCTTAAAGTAAAAGGCGAAACGCGTCTTGAACCAATAAAGTACACAGGATCAAGAAAAAAAAACGTTTGTTACTTACCAGAAGAAATAATCAATAGCTGTAGATACTTAGCAAATTACATCTTATGACATACCAGCAAATTGTTTTCGGTTTAACTTCTCATTCCACATGCTATTAAATGCCGTTTAAAAAAATTCATCTATCCCTTCTGAAAAGCTGTATTTACTTTCATATCTCGGTAGATAAATAGATTTTAGATATTTATCATACGACGAAATACATGACTTTTTACAAGTTAAAACACGTTCCGATTTCTTGAACAGTTTACGAAATTTGCGGTTGATACAACCACATGATTTACGCTGAGGAGGACAAAGTATTGGTCGCATAGCGAGCGACCCGCGCGCGGTCACCGCACAGCCTGTCCACCGACATATTGTTCAATATCTCGAGAACAGTGATAGGTATCGTTCTGCTCTCAGCTTTAAAAACAATTTCGATATGGTGGCTAAATTTCATATGCAATAATATATTACCTAAAATGAACTGTAAGCAAAGTCCACGCAGTGCATTTTTACCTCTGCACACTCATTAAAATTTTGTGTGAAAGTTTATGTAAATGCAATACAGCAAGTAACCACGATGATTAACGAAAAGAAATTCGGTCCTTTATCGAGAGAAGATATCAGGCTGTAACACGCACAAGAATCAAAATTTTCTACCGAATAGTTTCCTTGGAATCGGATGATAAACATTTCACAGCTGCGCATCTGCGCCAGCGGTTCGGCGAAAGTTCGTGTGGGCCGGGGTTCCGTACCTGACGTCACGCTCAGCGCGTTCTGTGATTGGCGGGGCGGACCTGGAGCGTGGCACGCGGCAGCGGCAGCAGTTCGACATGGGCAAACCGCAGGCAGACCCCACGGCGCTGCGCCGCTGACGGTGTTTCCATGGCAACCACGCTGCTGCCGCGCGGTTTTGACGCGTGGCAGCCCTAGTGGGAACCGGCCTTTATATTGAAAGCACTGCTATGACAGGCCTCAAAGTGACGTCAAGGTGCGCAAGTGCGGCTGGCAATTTTTTGCTCGCCAGGGGCTGGAATGGTCTGTCATGGGCCGAAATAGCCTGGCTCCTTTTTCTTTGTACTTTTGGTTACTCTGTCTTGCCTTCCACGCCCACACTAACATCTTCGGAACGGTATGGCGTTGTCTTCCCTGTCGTTTTGCTCTTCGAAACCTTCTGTGCTGTCTTTTGGAAGTGTCTTCTTCGTGTGCTCCAATTTCTTCGCAAATTCCTGAGTTTCATCGAAATTCTTCTCCCGCGTCCATTTGGATCTGGCGGTTTTTTTCAGTAGTCGACAGGTTGAGCTGTCGTCATGTTTGGTATCTTTGCTGCCATCTTCACAGCGCAACTATGTTTGATGGGAATTTTGCCTCCGTTGTTGCATGAACACTCAATGTCTCAAAATTACAGGGTGATTCAAAAAGCAACAACAGATTTAATTTGTTTGTTACAAACTATAAAACATAGAAACACATTGTTCCGTAACTGGTTAAGAGGAAGTTGTGACCTAGCTGCGCTGTTGTTTTCTGCAAAAATGGCGACTACACCACCAGAGAAATAATTTTGTGTGTTGGAATTTGCACGAAGTCAATCCATTTTTCAAATGCTACGTGCATTCTGCCGTCAACTCAGCAAAAGCCGCCACTGTACAAGCAGATTGATGACAGGCCAAATTCTTGGAAGTTGATTGCATATGCAAAGGGAAGAAGACTGGTCGGCCACGCATGACTCATGAAAAAGTCGAGTGTATCTGAGAGCTGAGATGCATTCACACAGAGCCCTAGGAAGCCCAGAAGAAGAGCAGGCCAGGAACTCGCAACTTCCTCAAACAGCAGTGTGGCATTTTCTGAAATGACTCGTGCATACGAAACCTCAAAAGCTGCAGTTACTGCAGCAATTGCTTTCCGGTGACCATAATAGAACATTAAAAATTTGCATCTCGATTCTCCAGGATATGGCGGAGGACCCTTTTTCCGAACGACTCATCTTTTCAGACGAATTGACAATTCATCCGTAGCATAAAGCAAACCACCATAATGTAAGAAGTTTGAGGTCACAGAACTGTGGCGTCGTTGTTGAACATTAAAGAAACTCACCAAAACTGAATGTGTTTGTGCCATTTCTGTTCTCGAAGTTTATGAACCTTTCTTTTTTTTTGTAAAGGAATCTGTGACCGGAATGTAATAACTCGATATGCTGCAAAATTGGTTGTTTCCTCAAGTTCATGAAGGTTCCAATGATTTCATTTTTATGCATGACGGCGTTCCGGCTCACTTTTACCTTGAGAGATGATGTTATCATAAACAACACCTTCCCAAAACGTTGCATTGGAAGAGGTGGGCAAGTTCTTATTCGTTGATTTTGGCCTCGCAGGTCACCAGGCCGCACACCTTACGATTTATTTTAGTGGGGGTATATAAAAGACAGAGTCTTCGTCCGTCCAATGGCAGCTAGTCTTCAAGATCTGAGAATCGAATTGTTGAAGCTATCGATTCAGTAAAAACGGATCTGTTGATACATGTGTGGATTGAAATGGACTACCGTTTCGACGTTCTCGAGCATCGTATGGTGCTCATTTTGAGAGTATAGTATTGTGTCTAGGCGAACATAAAACAATGAACCTTCCTCTATCGAGTGACGTGCGCAATGTATTTCTGTCGTTCATCGTTTGTAACAGATTGAGAAATCTGGTCTTTCTTTTTGAATAATCTTGTACTATGGCTCAGAGATCAACATCAGTTTGTTCAGAAGTCTGCGTACAGTGTATTATAGGACGGTTTCCTGAGCCTTCGTTATGGAGTTGTTGTTTGTTGAGCCCAGCTTGTATTCTTACAAGTGTCACTCCAAAACAAATGCACACTATTTTTGTAAAAATACAGTTTTCATTCTGCATGTGTGGAAGTTTTACAGTGTGTAGATACATAGTTCCCACTTGTTTTCAAACTAAGTTCAACCTGTTCCCGTGAGTGGCGCCATCACACCCTGTCTTCAAAATGGCTGCTACACTTGACGTTCGTCAGAAGCAACGTGCTGTCATAGAATTCCTGTGCTGTGAAAACGAGACAGTGGGAAACATCCACAAGAGGTTGAATAAGGTGTATGGAGATGCTGCTGTCGATCGCAGTACAGTTAGTCGGTGGGCAAGCAGGTTACGTTATGAAAGCGGGCACGGCAATATTGAGGACTCTCCTCACAGCGGCAGGCCTTGTACTGCACACACTCCACACAATGTGCAGATAACGAACTGGTGACTGCTGACAGACGCATCACAGTGAACGATTTGACGCGCTATATTAGGATAGGGGAAGGAAGTGTTTGCAGAATACTGAAAGTGTTGGCGTTAAAAAAGGTTTGTGCCAGGTGGGTTCCCAGGATGTTGACTGTTGCTCACAAAGAAACAAGAAAAACGGTATGCAGCGAACTTTTGGAACAGTACGAGAATGGTGGAGATGAATTGTGACAGGTGATGAAACATGGCTCCATCATTTTTCACCAGAAGCAGTCAATGGAGTGGCATCATGCAAATTCACCCAAGGAAAAAAAAAAAAATTCGAAACCACACCTTCTGCTGGAAAAGTTATGGCTACGGTGTTTTTCGATTCCGAAGGACTCTTGCTTGTGGACATCACGCCAAGTGGAACGACCATAAATTCTGATGCATGTGTGACGACACTGAAGAAACTTCAAGCTCGACTGACTCGTGTTCGACCACATCGGCAAAAGCAGGATGTTTTGCTGTTGCACGACAATGCGCGGCCACATGTCAGTCAAAAAACCATGGAAGCGATTACAAAACTCGGATGGACAACACTGAAACACCCGCCTTACAGTCCTGACCTGGCTCCATGTGACTGACTATCATCCCTTTGGGAAACTGAAAAACTCTCTTCGTGGAACAAGGTTTGAAGATGATGACTCCCTTGTGCACGCTGCCAAACAGTGGCTCCAACAGGCTGGTCCAGAATTTTACAGTGCGGGTATACAGGCGCTGGTTCCAAGATGGCGTATGGCAGTTGAGAGGGATGGAAATTATGTGGAGAAATGAAAACATTGTTCCTAAAGGATGTATGTACACACTGTAAAACTTTCAAACATGTAGAATAAAAGATGGACTAAAAAAAAATAGTGTGCATTTCTTTTGGAGTGACCCTCGTATGTTGTCGCTAGTCGCAGCTAGCTCGCGGCTTCGTGCCATGTTGTTTACCGCCACATCGAGTGAGGTTGGCCCCACTGTTTTCGTCCCTGGCAGCTCTTCGCTTGTCGACGGCCGAACTACTGGCATTTGCGCGTTATGTCGTTCCTCCTGATTCATTGAAGGTGGCTTGACGCTGCGGTTTGATAAGCGAGGGCCGCAAGTGCACTTCCGCTGTTGCCCATCGCCTTGGCCGTGAGGTACTTGCACAGCGATGCAGACATCACCTTCCAGCCGCATCTAGCGCTACCGGTCAAAGCACTACATATTTCATGATTGCAGTCGACATCCTATATTTCTGTGTGTAATGTGTAATTAGTACAAATTTCCAATCTTTTGTATAGTATGTCTCGCTGGTATGACCGCATGTTACCGCTATAATCCAATACGGGCATCAATAGGGCGAAAGTGTTTCTACAATTTGTGACTAAGTGTACACGCTGGGAATGTCTGATGTGGGATGTAGCAATTTTCCGTGCGAACAGCTTTGTTTTGTCGACTGTACACGAGAATGTAAAAGTGACCAGGATAACACAACTGTGTTAAATCTTTAATAACAATTCAGAATTTTAGTGTATGCTGATCCAATAGCTCCATACTTTCCAGTCATGTACAACCCTTTTCTCGTCGAAAGATCCCTGCGATACTTAAAGACCGGAAAGTTGCACAAGTCACACCAATACCCAAGAGAGGGAATAGGAGTAATCCGCTGAATTACAGAGCCATATCGCTAATGTCGATTTGCAAAAGGATTTTCGAACAAGTACTGCGTTCAAACATTATTAGTTACCTCGAAGATAACGATTTATTGGCGAAACGAGTATTCAGTAAATATCGTTGTTAGAAATACAACTATCTCTTTATTCGTATGGAACAATATTTTCAGATTTCCAGAAGGTTTGTGAGACTGTTCCTCACAAGCGACTTCTGATCAAATTGTGTGCCTATGGGGTATTGCCTCAGTTGTGGGACTGGATTCTTGATTTCGTGTCAGAAAGATCACAGTTCGTAGTAAATGACGGGAAATCATCAAATAAAACAGAAGAAATATCTGGCGTTCCCAAAGGAAGTGTTATAGGCCGTCTGTTGTTCCTGATCTACATAAACGATTTAGGAGACAATCTGAGCAGTCCTCTGAGATTGTTTGCAGATGATGCTGCCATTTACCATCATCTAATGTCATCAATGATAAAAATGAATTGCAAAATGATTCAGGCAAGATATGTGTGCAGTGCAAGAAGGGACAACTGACTGCTGTAAAATGTAAATCATAAAAAATGTGAAGTCACTCACCAAGCACTAAAAAGAATCCGCTAAAGTTCAGTTACACGACAAATCACACAAATCTTAACGATGTAAACTCAACTAAATACTTAGGAATTAAATTACGAGTTACTTATTGGAATGTTCACATACGAAGTGGTACCACCCCTCATCCCCCTACCCAAAAAAGAGCGTAGCATTACTGTGAGCGGAGACTGTGTAGTACGCATTTCTGCCGCTAGGCGTGTATGGTGCAACTAATTGCCAGCTCAGTGCCGCTTGTGTTGTTTATCTGCAGAGACTGTTTTTGCTAGCGCTGTTTTGTTCTTGTTTCCTTTCTTATGATGGCAAGTTTAGGCGAACAACGTGCAGCTGGGAAATTTTTGTTTTCTGCTCAGTAAAAATGCTGCCGAAACCATTCTAATGCTTACCAAGGTGACGTAATGGGAAAAACTCTAGCGTAGGAGTGGTTTGTTGGATTTAAAAATGGCGACATGTCTATTGATGACAAACCTCGTTCTGGACTCCATCAACCACCTGAATCGACGAAAATGTTGAAAAAATTCGAGAACTTACGCTTTCAGACCATCGACGGACAATTGATCAACTATCAGAGATTAGCCTGTTATCTTGGAGCTCAGATCAGTGAATTTTGACGGAAGATTTGGGAATGAAAAGGATTGCTGCCAAGTTTGTTCCTTGGGTTCTGACTGCTAACCAAAAGGAACATAGAGCTGAAACATGTCGCACTTTGAAACAACAGCTTGAAACTGATCCAGATTTCCTGTCAAATGTAATTACCAGTGATGAGTCGTGGTGCTGTGGTTACGACCCAGAAACAAAGCAACAGTCAAGCCAATGGAAGACGTCATCGTCGCCCTGTCCAAAAAAATGTCATCAAATCAAATCAAACATTAAAACAGTGCTGATTTGCTTTTTTGATGCCAAGGGTGTAGTTCATTCAGAGTTTCTTCTGTTAGAAGATAGAGTTTTTGGCTAAAAATGGCATGGTTCCGCTGCCCCACTACCTTACTCTCCTGACCTGGCTTTGACAACATTGAAGAAGTCAAGGAAATAAGGAGGGAGTAGCTATTAGATATTTCTAAAGATGACCCCAAAAAATGTTTCAAACAGTGGAAACACTGGTGGGATGGATGCGCAAAAGTTGGGACTGGTGAGTGACTTTGAAAATGTACGAAGACGGGCAGTTTGTTTTGTGCTATCGCAAAATAGGAAAAATGGTACCATGGATATGATAAGCGAATTGGTGTGGAAATCATTAAAATAAATGTATTTTTCATTGCAGCAGGATCTTCTCAAGAAGTTTCAATCACCAATTCTCTCCTCTGATTGCTAAAATATTTTGTTGGCACCTACCTACATAGGGACAAATGATCATTACAATAAAATAAGAGAAATTAGAGCTCGCATGGAAAGATTTAAGTGTTCGTTTTTCCCGTGAGCCCTTCGAGTGTGGAAGGGTAGAGAAATTGCTTGAAGGTGGTACAATGAACCCTCTACCAGGCACTTAATTGTGAATTGCAGAGTAATCATGTAGATGTAGTGTGAAACCACATGTTCTTTAATCAGTCATTAAATGTCATGGTTTGAAATCCAAGAGGGGCTGAATATGTTCTGAGAGACTCTCTCTCCACGAGATTTCTATGGGAGTCCACAAGCTACGCTGAACAATTGACGAACGAATGATGTCCTAGGCATTTGTGATGAGTGATGTGTCCGTGAATGTACGCTTCAGAGAAACAGTGGTAGACATATTTCTTTGAAGACAATCTATCCTGCCTCAGCACGTGTGGCCAGGCATTTATCTGTTGAAATTTGGTATGATGAGATGCTTGAAAGAAGAGCCTTACTTTGGCTCTGGCCCTCAACGGTGTAGTAAGTGCTGTTCAGATTGTCCTCAATGCCTAATAGTCGACATGACCTGCTGCAACCAGAGCACTACATTGTACACATCCCACGGCTGTATCTGTGCCTTCAAGCCCTTTGGGATCACCAGATGAATAAGTTCCTTGTCCGACTTTGACTCCATAAGGAACTGTTGTGCACAGCGACCATAGACTATAAGTAAGGAGAGGCACACAGCAATCAGTAGCAATTCCAATAGTTTTTATTACTCTTGAATATCTAGATTTCAGACCTGAATAGCCATCTTCAGTCCAAAAGTGCAAGGAAAATTACTGAATCATAATTAATTTACTGTACACAGAACAATAGCATTAATTTATGTCATGTAGTGCAAGTAACACCCTCTGTGTTATGAATTAACTTCGCTGCCCACCTGGTTGAGAGTGAACACACTCTCCCCTCTCTGAGGTCAGCTGTCAAAGTACTGCAAAAGGCTGAGAAAGGCAGATTCATGGGTCTCCTAGAGAGGATGGAGATATACTGCCATCTGAGATCATGTGGCGTTCACCTGCTCAATGAGCAAGTGCTGGTGAAGAGCGGCCGATTTTGGGAGCTCTTCGTCGACCTCCTGCATCATGGCAAGGAAAATTACAGAATAAGAATTAATTTACTTTGCCTAAAACAACAGCCTTAATTTACGTCATGTAGTGCACGTAACGCCCTCTGTGTTATGAATTAACTTCGCTGCACACCTGGTTGAGAGTGGACCCAAGGACACACCACCCCTCTGAGGACAGGTGTCAGGTTGTGGCACAAGACAGAATGGCAGATTCATCGCCCTCCTGGAGAAAATGGAGATATACTGCCCTCTGAGGTCATCTGGTTTTTACCTGATCAAAGAGTGGGTGTTGATAAAGTGCAGCCAATTTAGGAAGTTCTTCGATTATTTGGTGCTTGGCGTCAAGAGACTTTACAATCCAGGAGGGATCTAATACAGCACTTTTTTTTCTTTATTGAATTTCAATTCCCCATCCAGAGCGGGCTGGCAGCAGAATAAGCGCTACTCTTCAGCTGAGAGTCAATAAATACATAACAGGAAGACATTTGAAACAACATACAGTCACCAACAAATTTTACATACTCACATACTCCTTTACCTTTAACACAAATAAATACAGACTCATTAACAGATATTTTTCTTCTATTACGAGTATACAAAGACATTGCAGAAGGAGACATATAAGCAGATGTACCAAAATCCTTATTAGCAAGTTCTGCCGTATGGTAGGTACGATACTCAATAATGTCTCTATCAACAAAACTTTGAAGTCCAGGAACACTAGGTACTCCTGTACCTCCACGTACAATGGCTACAGTGAGCCAACCATTACCATGTGAAAATGTATCATTAATGTCAATACTAAAATTAAGTCTGCAACCACAGAAAACAAAAGGTGCGTCGACAAGTGCAGTAGCAGCAACACTCTTAACTGGTATGCGGTTCTTCTTGTCTCCAGCTGTCAGTTTAGGACGGCGACGAATTCTCCTGTAAGGCATCGTGGCGGCGTTCAATGCAGTTGCCTGTGCAGCAGCAGCAGCGCGAATGAGCCTCTGCGCGGCTCTCGCTCGCTTATATACCCTCCTGGAAATGGAAAAAAGAACACATTGACACCAGTGTGTCAGACCCACCATACTTGCTCCGGACACTGCGAGAGGGCTGTACAAGCAATGATCACACGCACGGCACAACGGACACACCAGGAACCGCGGTGTTGGCCGTCGAATGGCGCTAGCTGCGCAGCATTTGTGCACCGCCGCCGTCAGTGTCAGCCAGTTTGCCGTGGCATACGGAGCTCCATCGCAGTCTTTAACACTGGTAGCATGCCGCGACAGCATGGACGTGAACCGTATGTGCAGTTGACGGACTTTGAGCGAGGGCGTATAGTGGGCATGCGGGAGGCCGGGTGGACGTACCGCCGAATTGCTCAACACGTGGGGCGTGAGGTCTCCACAGTACATCGATGTTGTCGCCAGTGGTCGGTGGAAGGTGCACGTGCCCGTCGACCTGGGACCGGACCGCAGCGACGCACGGATGCGCGCCAAGACCGTAGGATCCTACGCAGTGCCGTAGGGGACCGCACCGCCACTTCCCAGCGAATTAGGGACACTGTTGCTCCTGGGGTATCGGCGAGGACCATTCGCAACCGTCTCCATGAAGCTGGGCTACAGTCCCGCACACCGTTAGGCCGTCTTCCGCTCACGCCCCAACATCGTGCAGCCCGCCTCCAGTGGTGTCACGACAGGCGTGAATGGAGGGACGAATGGAGACGTGTCGTCTTCAGCGATGAGAGTCGCTTCTGCCTTGGTGCCAATGATGGTCGTATGCGTGTTTGGCGCCGTGCAGGTGGGCGCCACAATCAGGACTGCATACGACCGAGGCACACAGGGCCAACACCCGGCATCATGGTGTGGGGAGCAATCTCCTACACTGACCGTACACCACTGGTGATCGTCGAGGGGACACTGAATAGTGCACGGTACATCCAAACCGTCATCGAACCCATCGTTCTACCATTCCTAGACCGGCAAGGGAACTTGCTGTTCCAACAGGACAATGCACGTCCGCATGTATCCCGTGCCACCCAACGTGCTCTAGAAGGTGTAAGTCAACTACCCTGGCCAGCAAGATCTCCGGATCTGTCCCCCATTGAGCATGTTTGGGACTGGATGAAGCGTCGTCTCACGCGGTCTGCACGTCCAGCACGAACGCTGGTCCAACTGAGGCGCCAGGTGGAAATGGCATGGCAAGCCGTTCCACAGGACTACATCCAGCATCTCTACGATCGTCTCCATGGGAGAATAGCAGCCTGCATTGCTGCGAAAGGTGGATATACACTGTACTAGTGCCGACATTGTGCATGCTCTGTTGCCTGTGTCTATGTGCCTGTGGTTCTGTCAGTGTGATCATGTGATGTATCTGACCCCAGGAATGTGTCAATAAAGTTTCCCCTTCCTGGGACAAGGAATTCACGGTGTTCTTATTTCAATTTATAGGAGTGTAGTATATGCGGTAGCTTGGACTTAGAAAATTTTCACAGTGCCAGCGGATCGTTATCCCGTACGCACCGTTCTAAACAGACAATTTATAAAACCATCGAGAACATCGAGTTCGCCACAACAGCTGGAGACAAGAAGAACCGTATACCAGTTAAGAGTGTTGCTGCTACTGCACTTGTCGACGCACCTTGTGTTTTCTGTGGTTGCAGACTTAATTTTAGTATTGACATTAATGATACATTTTCACATGGTAATGGTTGGCTCACTGTAGCCATTGCACGTGGAGGTGCAGGAACATAGATATAAAAAGGGATTGTGGAAGAAAGCATACAAAGGGAATGACTGTAAAAATGCTGATAAAAATCTAAAAAAAGTATATTACGCAAAAAACACACTGTAACGATTAAAAGAACACAAGACGAAGTACGGCCAGGCAATAAAGTCAAGCACACGATTAAAACCATTGCCCATTGATGTCACTGTAGATTGATACCAAACACAACACTGACGTAGCACACTGATGATGAGGAACAAACTGGGAGGATTTGCCAGGGGTAGGGATACGAGGGAGAAGAGAAGGAAGGGGAGAAAAGACAGTGCTAGGGGGAGGAGAGAAGGACAGATGGGGTGGGGGAACGCCGAAGGGGACCGGGGAGCGAAGGATAGAAGAGGAAAACAGCTGAGGAGGGAGTGCAGAGACTCAGGGGGGAAGGAGGAGAAAACGCTCTGAGGGAAAGGGAGGGGAAAGGGGGCCCTGGGGAGGGGGCGACAAGGCAGAGCTACAGCTGGTAGGAAGGGTAGATGTCATGGCGAAGTTCATCATCTGGGAGGGGAAGGTGCTTGAAATAGCTCTGATGAATGATATGGAGGGTGTGGAAGTGGAGAGAGGGGGGGATACAGCACTAGAGGTGTGGGGGATCAAGCCTGTGGACAGCGTAAAGGATGTGGATATGATGGAGGAAAAGGAGGAGGTGCGGGAAGGGGATGAGGGCATAAAGGAGCCATGTGGGGGGGGGGGGGCGAGAGGCAGATACCAAAGGCATGGTGGAGCACTTGGTGTTCAAGGATTTGGAGGGCCTTATAAAAGTGGGGGCTGGAAATCTAGGCAACACTGGCATAACAGAGGATAGGGCAGATGAGCGATTTGCAGATGTGGAGGATGGTGGAAGGATGTAATCCTCGTGTCCATCTGGACAAGAGTTTCAGGAGGTGGAGGTGGGTATGGGCTTTCTGCTGGATGGTGAGGAGATGAGGTGTTGAGGTGAGGTGGCGGTTGAAGGTGCGGCCAGGAGGGGACGAACATAAATGGTTAGGTAGAAATCATGCAGATGGAAGGAGCAGGTGGTGCGTCCTATGATGATTGCCTGGGTCTTGGGGGGTTGATACAAAGGAACCACTGGTTGCACCAAGTGTTGAACTGGTCAAGGTGGGTTTGGAGGGTGCATTCAGACCATTGAAGGGCCGAGAGCCAGGAAGGCGGTGTCATCAGAATATTTCAGGAGGTGTACGGGTTGGGGTGGCTTGGGCATGTCAGCAGTGTACAAGAGGAAGATGAGATGGGAGAGAACGGAGCCTTGGGGGATACCGGTGGTGGGATGAGAGATATGGGAGTTGGTATCGTGGAGTGTGATATAGGAAGGACGGCATGAGAGGAAGGAAGCAACCAGACAGACAAAATTGATAGGCAGGGCGCAGGTTTGGAATTTAAAGAGGAGACTGGGATGCCATACGCAGTCATAAGCATTTTGAAGGTCGAGGGAAACCAAAAATGGCAGAGCGACGGGAGTTAAGTTGGAGGGAGGGAAGATGGACGAGGTTAACGAGTTGGTCTTCGGTGGAGAAGGAGGGTTGCAAGCCACGCTGGGTAAGGGGAGAGGAGGTGGCGTTTATTAAGGTGGTGATGGATACAACAGGAGAGGATGGATTCAAAGACCTTACTAAAGATGGAGGTGAGGCAGATGGGACGATAGGAAGAGGCAGCGGAAGGGGGTTTGTTGGGTTTGAGGAACAAGAGGATGCAGGAATTCTTCCACAGGTAGAGGTAAAAGCCAGTGGAGAGGATGACATTGTAGAAAGCAGCAAGGACAGTCAGGAAAGAGAAGGGGCATTCTTTGAGGTGGCAATAGGTGACACAGTCATGAACAGAGGCTGTGTTGCATTTAGCCTGGAGGATAGGTTTAAAATCTTGTGCTGTGATTGGAGTGTTGATGTTGAAGGGGGGTAACTGCCCCAAGTACTGGAGACTGGGAGAGAGTGGAGTGACCAAGGTACTGGCACATTCCATTATGGTGGGCAAAAGGGAATAAACAAAGTGGGGATCATTAGGGACGGAGAAGACCTCAGAAAGGTGGGAAGCTAAATGGTTGGCGTTACTGAGGTTATCGGGAAGGGGGCAGTCGGTATGGGGAAGGTGGTAATGGGGTGTGGAATGGGAACCAGTAAGGTGATGGATGGGCGACCAGTATTTGGAGGAGTTTATAGGGAGAGTTGCATTGAGTCATGTACAGGTCTGGCACCAATCGTGGTGTTTCTTTGCTGTAATCAGGTTCCAAACGTGTCACTGGAGTTGCTGTTGGCAGTGGAGTACATCCCTGTCACGAATGCACAGGAAGGAGCGATAGAGGTAACGAGATTCACAGAGGAGGAGGACAGGCCGTGGAAGGTGAGTGGGACAGTAGGGATAGATGGTTGTAATAGGAACATTGGCCTCCATAGCGTCAGTAATGGCCTCCTGAAGGAAGGACGAGATGTGGGACATGTTGTCAGGATGGTGATAGGTAGGAGAGTGGCTTTGGACCTGTGTGGCAATGGATTCCCAGTAGGCATCCCAGTTCGAACAATGGTAGTCATGGACTACCTTGGGAGGGGGTGAATGGTGGGGAGCCAGAGACAGGTGGTGAGCATTACAATGAGAAGGGATGGGGATGTGGCTGCTACCTGTGGGGTCAGGGATGTCTATGGCGATATGCCCAGGGAGGTTGGCAGAGGCAATAACATTGGGGGTGGTGTTGCTTTCGGGATGGGTGTCCTGAGGAAGAGGAACAAGGCCTTCTTGGATTGCGGGGAGGAACTGATGCCACTGCCGAAGGGTAGCAGGGGAGCGGCTGTGGATGTTGATGTCAGTGGCAATCACATAGGTGGAGAAGGTGTGTTCAACATGGGAGAAGAAGTAATAGGGAATAGGAACAGTGGAGCAGACATGGTGGTGCAGGTGACGGTGAGGGAGGGGATAAAGATTTGGAGGATGAGGTGTTCGGTGGGGTAATTGAGGAGGGGTTGTGGCTGGATGGGGATGTGCTTAAGGTGGATGATGGTGACACCACCATGTGCTTGGTGATCAGGACACTATGGTGTGGCTGGAGAAAGCTTTCATTCAGGAGGAAGGTGTCAATCTGGTGCTGGGAGAGGATGTATATGAGGAGCTGTTTGTTGGTGCAGATGGAGCAGATGTTCTGGGAGAGGATGTGAGACCCGTGCCATACCATGATGGGGGGAGGTAAAGAGAGGGGAGAGGAGAGGCTTAAACTACGGTCTCGAGGCAGGTGAAGGTGAAGTGGGCTTGGTTGTGGGAGTAAGTGGCATAGGTGTTGTGGTGAAAGACAGAATGGGCGGCGAGATAAATGTGTTGGGGCCTGTCGGGGCATTGGAAAGGGTGGATGTTTTGGAGGACTATGGTTAAGAAACGGATGATTTCTTCATCTTCAGCTATCAGGGGCAGACAGAGGGAATTGTTGGGATGGTTGGGAGGTCGATGGGATGGATGGGGATGGTAAGCTCGAGAGTGGTGGTGGTGGGGGGGGCTTGGTCTTACTTTTGTGGTAGTATGTGGGATATGGTCCATTGCAGGTGTTAAAGGAAGGAGGGGTGTTGAGGTTGGAACAGTTTTTGAGAAAATGGGAGGCCTTGCAATGGGGACAGGTGGGGGGGGGGGTTACAGTGGGGGGTCAAGTGATCATTATACATTAGACAGCGCTGGTAGCAGTAGGATTGTGGAGGGGATTTGGAGGAATCAACTGGGTGGTGGCAGTGAAAAATCAGGGCAGTCTGGGTGAGGAGGTGGTCGATGGAGGAGGCGAACTCTGAAAAGACCTACATGAGGTAAGTGAGACCAGAGGCATTGTGGATATGGTGGGCAGAGTCGATTTCAAGGCTAGGGATAGAGTTGAGTTCAGCCAGAACCTCATCCACCATGATCACCGGGCTGAGCTTGGTGATCACGGTGGTTTATGTTGGGGAGCCACAGAGAGGCTGAGGCTGGTGAGGAGAAGAAGATGGGAGTAAGGGTGTCAGGGACGTGTGGCGGCCAAACATGACGTGTGGGAGTTTATGGAGGAGGTCCATATGAAAGGAGGGGGAGGGGTCTTGATGAGGAGGGGGAGGGGACTTGAAAGGACTGAGTCCCTGCGGGGAATCGGTTGGGAGATGGGAGCACCTGGGAGAAACTCTTGTATCTTCATGGTGAGGGTATGGGTATCGAGGAACTTGGGGTCGAGGGTCGACAGAACAAAGGTGTGGAGGGTGAAGGCCAGGGTATGGGTGATAGGAGGAGGGTTACTAACAACATGTTGTAGTGTTTGCTTCTTTGCGCCACAGTCACATTCTAGCCTGTATTCAATAGTTCATTTAGAAAGGGGTAGTTTGCATCTTGTACACCCCATTCTGACTCTGTTGAGCTGGACCAAGATCTTCCTTGGCCGCAGCACGCCTGTAGGTGGTATGATTAGCTTCGATTCTTTACGCCTTATCTGGTAAATAAGTCTAATTAAGCTATCCAATGCTCTTCTAACAACTTCATGACTTAATGACTGCGTGCAGGTCTTTCAATTGTACGACATTTCAGAGACTTGTGTGTTCATGATATACATCATTTATGCAACTGGGTAAAGGGAAGCTAAGTATAAGGTAGAATCAAAATCACATGTCTTTCCTGCTGACTCCTCACATGTCAAGAGATGAAAGCTAAATTATAGGCAGACTGAAAATTTCCGTGGTCCGACTGGGATTTGATCCTGCACCCTCTCAGTATCCAGGCATGCATTTTCCCATTAGACCGCCAGACTGGACAATGCTCCTCTATATTTCAAGGAGTAGGTTGCAGGAGATTACTAAAGTCCCATACAATAATTCTAGACCTAAGCCAAATATATGAGAGAAGAGAGAGAATTTTGCTCACTGCAGGTTTTCCAAGAATTGAAAAGTTCACTTGATCATATGGCGTGTGAAGTTCCTGGATTTGTTGGTGCTTTGCCGTAGACTTTTCAATGTGTCTACAAGAGTAATAAGCTAAAGTTCATACGAGCACACTTTTGATATAAAATTGATATCAAATTCATTGGATAATTAATTAAATTGATCAATTAATTACCTCATCCCCTCTAGATAATTCCTGTCCCATCGGAGGGTCCCTTCCCCCTCTCCCTCTGGGAAATCCACAGCTCTCCCCAACACTTCTCTCCTCCCACACATGCTCCTACACCCCACCACTCCTGGAAGAAAACTGACGGAAAAATCGCTCCATCTGTTTTGGGCTGTTGGACTGGAAAGATCTCACGACATGAAATCTATTACATTGCAGGGGGTATATAGTTTATTTACAAAATTCAATTTACATATTCTTTGTTTAATCAATTTGTGGGAGACAGGATTTCGGATCTCTTTTTTTAGTGGGGAAAGCCCATCATTCTATGCTGTTTATTTAATTTTGGAAGGTGTGAGTGTTGTAACGTACTTCAAGAAAAATTATCGACCTGTCAAAAAGTAATTAAATACGCAAACACTTTTTCCGATCATATGTGCAATACTGCCTCGAAATTGCCATCAACATAAAACACTCACCAACGTAATTTCACCATTACAGGTTGATGTGAAATGCTCAGTCTGTGATGTCTGACTCTAAATACGTAATTACAGATTAGCCAATAGTACGAGGGCCGTTCAGAAAGTAACCTCCGGTTGATTTAAAAAAATACACCAAGTTAAATAAAAATATTTTAATATATACATCTTACAACTACATCTTTGCACTATTTTTCTACATAGTCTCCATAGCGATTGAGGCACTTATCGTATCTCTTCACAAGCTTGGAAATTCCTTCTGCATAAAAATCACCCGCTTGTGCCTGGAGCCAGCCTGTGACCGCATCTTTGAGCTCTTCGTCGTCATCAAACCGCTGTGACCCGAGCCATTTCTTCAAATGCATGAAGAGGTGATAATCACTTGGCGCCAGGTCTGGGTTGTAAGGTGGATGGTTGATAACGTCCCACTTGAAGGACTCAAGAAGGGCCGTTGTTCTGCGAGCAGGGTGAGGACGGGCGTTATCGTGCAAAAAACGATACCGGAAGTCAGCATACCACGGCGTTTGTTCTGTATAGCCCGTCGTAACTTTTTTATTGTTTCACAGCACACGTCTTGATTAATGGTCGTACCACGTTCCATGAATTCAACCAACAACACCCCTTTGGCATCCCAAAATACCGTTGCCATCAGTTTTCTGGCAGAAAAATCTTGCGAGGCTTTTCTTGGTTTGGTAGGCGAATTTGAATGTGCCCACATCTTTGATTGTTCTTTTGTCTCAGGGTTCACGTACTTAATCCAGGTTTCGTCACCGGTCACGATTCTGCTTAACAATGGTTCTCCTTCGTCCTCTTAACGTGACAGAAAGTCTAATGCAGAGGCCATTCTTTGAGTTTTGTGGTGGTCGGTAAGAATTTTGGGCACCCATCGTGCACAGAACTTACGGTAACCCAATCTTGCTGTCACTATCTCGTACAAGAGAGTCTTAGAAATCTGTGGAAAACCAGTAGACAACTCCGACATTGAGAAACGTCGATTTTCACGAACTTTTGCATCAACTGTCTGAACGAATTCGTCAGTCACCAATGATGGTCTACCACTCCTCTCTTCATCATGAACGTTTTCTCGTCCACTTTTAAATAAACGTACCCATTCACGGACAACTCCTTCACTCATAACTCTTGGTCCGTACACGGCACAAAGCTCACGATGAATAGCTGCTGCAGAATATCCTTTGGCTGTAAAAAACCTTATGACAGCACGCACTTCACATTTGGCGGGGTTTTCTATTGCAGCACACATTTCAAACTGCCACAAAAACTAAACTAGCGCTGGTACGACGTTCACTCGACCACGGCTTGATGCCGACTGACCTGTTGAGTGCGTGAACGCACAGATGGCGTCGCTACTCCCCCCACAACCCGCACTGTGACCGATCGGAGGTTACTTTCTGAACCTAAAAACTGAAACTAAAAACTGCATCTATAAAGATCCAAAAACTTCGCTAATAAACACCATTAGTGAGCTGCGCCTGGAGCGCTCCATGAGCTGGGCGCTGGGAGCACTTTAACCCACACCGGCAGTCAGCGGTCTCCTGGGCCTTGCTTCTGGCTCGTGCGGGCCTTTGTTTCATCACGTGTAGACCGGGAGTAGCCCCGCTTTGTCGGCGTCTTGTGACCGTTGTACCGGTCTCACTCTGATGCAGTCTGTCAGCTTGTAGTGGTTGCATCAGAGACATTTCCTGGAAGGAGTGTTGACTTAACGATATACTTCCTGCATTCTGTGTGAAGGACGCTTTCCCCTTGTGAACCACCCCATCCCCCAATGTGTTTCAGCCAGCAAACTTATAGTGGCAGCTTCAAATACCTTCCTAGAAAGCCCGACAAAGAACGGTGCATTTCCCGTCGTCACACACGAGCGGGTGCTTTGAGATATTCTTCAGCTTATCCTGCTGTTCTTGGAAGACCGTGACCACTTGTACACTTGAAAGACGCTGACAAAAGCACAACGTGGTTCCCAGAAGAACGGTATGTTTTCTGTCTAAGCACTTGCTTCAAAGGCATCCAGAGAAGTTGTATGTCAAACACCAGGACGTTGACCCTGGATTTGATGTAGCCAACGACCAATTTTTTCCAGAGTGGACTGGTGAACGGCGACAAAAACATTCTCTGTATTCCCACCTGCGTTCTACACGTGGCTTGTCCTGGAGGATGTGAACAATATCCGTTTCAGGGAATTTTAAACAACTTTGATGTAGCCAATATCTGGTTTTCTGAGAAGGAGTGGTGAACGAAGACAAAGGCATTCTATGTCTTCTCACCTGCATTCTGTATGTGAGTGGTCCTGAAGGATGTGAACAATATCCAGGTTGACCAGGCTTTTCCCTCTATATATAAGCGTTCCTATTGGTTCCTACCAAATTAGTGGGCGGAGCTTGAGTATATACGAACCCTACCCCCTCCACAGTCATCTTTATTCGGCTCTAGTCCGTGACTGTGTTCGGTTGTCATCGTCGTTGTTGCACCTGTCCTCCTCTTTTGTCGAATTGTCATCATCCAATACTGCCATGAAGCTTTCAGCATTTTCAAGCAGCATCATCAGCTTCAGTGGCGGCGGAAAACGCCCGAGGCCCGAGGCAAGTATTTGTGTGTTTGTTGCTCTGAATCTTCAGATTTTGACGTATATTTTCGTTCTTTCGTTGCTCTGAGAGTTCAGATTTCATTAAAAGGAATTTAGTAGCCAGGGTACATGAAATCGTCGTGTTCAGATTTTGAAGTACATTTTCATTATTTCATTGCTTTGAGCGTTCAAGTTTCGTAGTATATTTTCGTTAAAAGAAGTTTTTCAGCAAGCTTTTTGTTTATATTTCGTGTTATACTTTCGTTAAAACGAATTTCGTAGCTCAATGTGTTCCGATTTCAAAGCATATTTTCGTTAAAAAACATTTCGTAGCAGCTGTTTGTGTGTTCAGATTTCGTGTATTGCAAAAGTTTAGTCTCGTCAAATATCAAAGCATGTGTTCAAACTTGATAGTATATTTTCGTTAGTAAACGTTTCCAATTATTATTGTTGCAGTATATATGCTCGCTGAGCTTGACGGACAACAGGGGGGGGGGGGGGGGGGATGAAAGACGTCAGCAGCAAGCCATCGAGTCTGTGGGAGGCGCTTTACAGCCCCCGGAGCAGATTCCAGTCGCAAGTCCACCATGTAAGTGGTAATTTTCTTTCATACTGATGTATTTCGTTTACGTGTATACGTTTTTAAATCGATATGTCCTTGCAGTTGTAGGAGATTACGAAGAGGTCAAGGGTAGTGTTACACAACCCTTGATGAATCCATCGCAGATGTCGTTAATTTTTTAATATTGATGTACATGGTTTTTTAAATAAATATTATGTTATTGTTGTTGTTGTTGGTTGTGGTGGTGTAGGCGATATTGGTGAACTGGACCAGTGGCTCCAAGCCAGTCCAGATTAGGAGATGTGACAGTGGGTGGAAGAATGGAACAAGAGCTTCACCTCCCCGAATCCCAGCTGCAAGTCCCTGAAATTCATTGGAGGAAGTCTCCGATGACCACAGGGATGTGGTGTCATTGTGAAGGCAGGGCGATATTGCCAAAGTTTCGGGTAATTTATGTATTAAACTTTATTAGTTGTAGCACATATAATCTGCATTCTTTATTTCTTTGCAGCAGCAGCAGGCGTGTTTATAATATCTGTACTTATTGTTTCGGCTGTGGCTCTTATTTTTTTCTCTGTCCCTATAGCTGACAAGCTAACACTGTTAGGGGTGTGATCCACTCTGCCATCCCTGCAGCGTGCTGTGGCGCAGATGTTGGGGCAGGTGAAGACACCACCAAAACATGGCCCTGTGTGGCACACCTCGCCCACAAGGGCGAGGCTCATGACCGTGTGAGCCACAGCAATCTCAGCCACCACCATCCCTGCAACTGTCGCTGCCAACGACACAGCCACTGTGACACCACTCTGGCAGGCATGGACTTCCACCCCTCCAACCACTTGGATGCCACCACCACTGGCAACCGTGTTGGTACTGGGCATTATGGAGAACTATTGTCAGCCATCACCACAGTCTGGATGCTCACACTGGCATGACGTAGCTACATCCCACCTTCAGCAGCCTCGCACAGCTGGTGCACCACACCACATATCTCATTGCTCCACCCCACAGCATGCTTTGCCCAGAGGATGGTCACAGTCCTCGGCTGCTAATCGTAATGCTATTAATAGTGATCCTGTGACTAGCAGCAGTTCCCTCACCTGCCGTATTGTAGATACACACTGGGTTAGTAACGTGAAGCCACAGGTAAACTACGAAGTGACTGAGGATCCATTTGAGGAGTGCATCTCATTTTCTCCCTTAGAGAATACAGCAAGAGGGCAGAGAGACCTGAAAGTGTGCCATCTTGTTCTGGATGTTGAGCTCCTCAAAATTATTAATGATCTGCGGTACCCCACCACAAAGTTCTGCGTGTTGCTATGATTTGAAACCATGAATCCCCCAAACAGGACTCTGGTGTTAACGAGAAGAATATTGTCTATATTTGGGGGGAAAATGGCATGGTGTAGAAGAGCATCTCAATCACTAAGTGGTTTCATGATGTGCTGTATAGACAAAGTTTTCTGAGATGGAAGTTAAGAGGCTCAGGCAAAGCACTCAGATGCATATTATGCCTCAACATCCCTATACATGTATTTGATGCAATAAGTAGGGGTTCCAGCTGTACCAAGTTTCCAGTGGATCTAGTGGCCAAGCATGCATCTATTAATGTCCAAAATAAAAAAAAGACAGCTTTGTTTTGAATGGTCAATCCTGGCTTATGGAAGAAATTATACAAAAAATTCATAGTGTCCCAGTAGATACCATATATAACATTCCTGGGCATTTCCAAGGTATCGAGTTACCTGTTAGATCAAGGCTATTCCTAAATCTGAGACACAGAATATCGGGATATTGGCTCGTGTTTATGGGCTGAAGAAGAACGAGTCAGATAAAGATGGTAAAGTTATGAAAAAAGTTGTAGGACCCCTTCTTTTCTCTGATTCTGCTGGTCAGGCGACCACCATATCAGAACCAGGCAGTTGGCTCGCCAGTACTGGGTAAGCCAGACCACGATGTGGAACACTCTCCATGACATTTGTTACAACCCATATCACTTACAGCGTGTGCAGGGCTTACTAGCGACAGACTTTCCGCATAGGGAGCAGTTTTTTCGCTGTTTTCTTCATCAGGCAACTACGATTCTGGGATTAGTGTCCTCCATCCTATTCACAGATGAGGCCACCTTTACATGGCGAGGTGTCTTCAGCTTTCGTAACAGTCATTGTGGGATAATAAGCAGAAACTCCACGGTATGGTGATAGCGGAACATTAGCGTTGGTGCAGCCGGAATGTGTGGGCCAGGAAAACTGGCGACCATATTTTGGGATCAGTCTTTCTTCCATGTCGCCCAATGGGCCGGAACTGTCGGCGTTTCTTGTGGGTGAGTTTGCCTCCCCTGCTGGAAGAAGTACCATTGATGATTCGAAGGGTTATGTGGTTGCTACATGATGGAGCTCCAGCCCACTTCATCATTAACATGCGGACGCTTCTCAGTCGTGTCTTACCTGGTCGACAGATTGGACGAGGGGGTCCAGTTGCAGGGCCTACTCATTCACTGGATGTCAATTCGTGTGATTTCTAGTTATGGGGCCTTCTCAAAAGTGTCGTGTATGCAGAGCCTGTTTCAGATGGTGTGTATTCATGCTGCATTTGACACTGTTCGTATGTAGCCTGGCCTATGTGAATCTGTGAGACAGAACATGCTACAGCGTGCACACACATGTTGTGGCACATGGAAACCATTTTCAACACATACAGTAACAGTCGCTGCATGGTACAGTACAGCGTGTATTACACCGCAATGTCCGTAACAACGTATGATTGATTAAATGGTATTTAGCATGGAAACTGTGCATTTCCAGACATAAGTTCATTAGACCTTCTTTGCTCCATATCCTCTCATCGATCAATCCCTAGAGTTTGTACACAGTGGAAAAAACGACCATGTGTTCACATCATGTGTGCCGGCAGATGTGAACTTGTAAGTAGCCCTTTCAGAGTGATACCCTTGTAAATAGTCTCTTCCATCATGTAAATGTAATCGTTTTTAAGTTCCACCTGTCGATACTCATCCAAGTCTAATTAGTTTTTAGTGTGAATATATTTAACCCCCAGTCATCTAAAAAAACTTGTGAATATTTTCAACCAGTGCTACCCATCGAAAACATTATGTATATTTTCGACCAGTGCTAGTGTGCCCCAAAAGCAGTAAAGTGTTGGGTGGACTGTGGAGGTTTCCTTCGAATCATGATTATTAGTATTAATAGTAGTGCATAAACAAAAAAGTATCTCTCCATTGAAAAATATTATGTGAAAAAGATCCAAACTGTATCAGTGTTGTGAAAAAGAACCAAATTGGATCTGAACAACCAAACTGTAGATAAGAACCAAACTGTTGTGAAAAAAGAGAATCAAATTGCGTCTTTATATCTCTGAGAATGGAATAAATGAAATTCGTTACCATATGTCTTTGTTGTTGTTGTTTACAGAAAATACAGCCCCCATTGCGTTGTATATATAAGAGATGTGCAAAGACACACACATGAAATTAGTTTTCAACATGAGTGCCATTAAGGAGGAGAAGTTTAAGATGGAGAATAACAATATATATATGTGAGCGGGTTGTATGAGACTTCGCCTATCATGTTGCATGTATTGGGCTGTGAGAGCAGGTGACATGTGATGGTGTCTGCTTCCTGAAACATCACCTGTGCTTGAGGATAACCACAGATGTAGAATAAGGACAAAGTTGAATACTATGTAACTATCAATGTGTGAGCAGGGAGAAATCAGTAAAAAAAGTACAAAGAATGTAAGGTAAAAATACATTAATTCTCTTCCAACTTAACAGTAATTTTAAATTTTCGTAGGGAGACACAACACTATTTTGACACCCATTGCTCTTCTTGAGTTGATGGAGAGCAGGGCACCAGTAGAATTCCAGGTCCTCAATAGATGTATACAAGTAAATTTGATGCATCCATGTGAGCTACTCCTTCCCTTCAACATAGATGATGTTACCTGTGTACCCATATAACCGAAGGATGCCATCATATCTTTATACAGTATATCAAAATCGTCTCAGTAAATTCCCTGGATGAAACATGTTAACCACTTTGCACTCCTCCTTGTGTAGAACACTTCACATCCTCAAAAGACCTCCATGATGCAATGCTCCCTGAGAAAATCTCTATTACACCATTATCTCTTGTGAATGCTATGAATGCAATATGTTTGAATACGAACAATTTGCATTTATTACCACAGAAACCTTGAACATCTGCAGTGATGTTCACACTTTGAGATAGCGTTGTGAAATCCTCCAGGTACAGCACTACACCTGTTCAGCATTGGTAGGAGTCTCAACAATGTTGTAGCCCAATTGAACTGATGGCGAGAATCCATAAATTGTATAAGTTAATCTGTCGCTGAGATAGGAGATCACTGCAGTGTTACATTCGACACAGATGGTATTGATGGGGAGTATATCCATTCTTCATATCCTTAAAACTTATTAGAATCCTTCTTCAAAACTCGTCCTTTTGTGAAACCCAGTAGTCATTCTATTTAACCTTTCTGGTTAAAGCCAGTAGTTGCATTCAATATCCTTATTTCAGATTCAAGTATACTGATCTTCACAAACAGCTCCATCCCTTTTTCAGACTATTTTGAAACCTCGTTTGAATTATTAATATTATATGCAGTAGTTTCTATTTCCGCTATTTCTACCATTGTTTTCCAGATGCAGTTTATTGTTAGCCTCTGGGATGTTTGGGATGCTGTTGTGTGGCTCCAGCCTAATCGACACAATACTCCATCCTCCAATGCTTAAATCAGTCAGTGGCAAGTAATTCACATGTAATAGTGATGACGGTTCTTTTATAGTATACGACACTGCATATGAACCTAAACTGGTGAATACTCCTCTTTATGCATCCTTCTTCGTGAATGGCAGGAGGAACGTTACCAAAATACTCGAAATAGTGGACGTTACTTGTATTTTTTTTTAATGTACACTACCCCATGGATTCCAGGTCCTCGAGCAACATCAAGATTCACAGTTTCACTTTCTCTGGATTTCCACATAGTCTTCAGTAATGTATCTCACATAACCAGACCATGCAATCTTGGAATGTTGAATTCTTTTCTGAAAAACTTAAGCAGATCCGTATTTGTAAGCGCTCTATCTGGTAGGATGGCTAAGAGGCTATTTTTATTTTTAAAGATACGTTGCCCTTTCTTCTATGGTTTCAGGTATAGTCCTTTCCTGATGGCTGCTGTGTCCATCATGTAGTTATGTCTTCTTGCTTCTTGTAGTTACTCGTGGGAGTTCTGCGTAATCTTGATTGTCATGGCAGTAGCTGCAGCACCGCCAGACAGAGAACCCACTGCTGAGAGATGTGAGGACCGGAATGAAGAAGGGAATAATTCTACCTGATGCGTTGGGTATTGGCAGAATCCTAGGTGCTTTAACCGCTCCTTTATGTTTGAGAGCGCTTTTAGCAGCATACACCGCTGCCAGGATACTAATTTTTAAACTACCCTGCTCCGGTCTCTTCTTTAACGTTATCATACTGTTCTTCTTCCTCTTCTTTACTGTGTGAGGTGAAATTCATGCTTGAAATTCATCCCTAAACCCAATTTAATTTTGCCATGCATGGTTTTTTCAACAGCAAATGACGCAAGTTTTGATCTCTGTCAGTATCTCTTCTTGCAAGTATTGCGTTTGCTTTATCAGCTAAAATTCGATCTGTAGCGTGATGTCTTGGGCGACATTGCTTTACTGCATATGCAGTGTCGTGTTCCGTATATGCCTCATCAAGCAGATTAATCCCCTAGTCATCGTGTGCCAACCGTTTTTGAAGCTTTGTTCTATGTCCATAGATCCATGGGAATGTGTAATTCGACTGGCAGTTTGTCGAGAAACCACAACCTCCTCTAATGTGTCTCCTATCACGCATGTTATATTACTGTGGTGGTTGCGATCTGTGCTTCATATGATGAAGCTAATCGTTAACGTCACTCCAAGTGTTTCCTGTTGAAAGAAACCAAGTCATTTAACTAGCGCTCTATTCCCTCGACGTCTTATGACCCTCTCTATAAGAAAACCATTCAGTTCTGAGCATTTCTGCAATTCCTCTATGTAAAAGCATCCAGGAATTTTGGAATTTCAGTACCACTACTATCCTTTAAGAAATAAGTTCTAGGATTCGTTTTTTGATTCTTGGAAACTACAAATATCTCAGTTGATTGGTTTGGTAGGTATGACTTCCGAAATGCCGTCTTGTGTTTTGAAATATGTGCTAAATTATCCAAATTATATGATTGTTTGCGTGGATATAGCATTTTAATGCGATCGTGTACCGTATTTAGGAGTCCATTATCACAAACATCAACTGGTCTCCTTTTTATTGTGTTATGTTTGGTTCGATTATACTGCACAGTTATTTGCGGGAGAATATCTATCCATTTGCATGAACCGTAAAGATTAAATGCATCCACATATGTGCTTTTACTATTCTATCCAGACATTCCACAATATTCTCCTTCAGGTGGATGAATGGTGAGTGGTGGTTATTCCATACTTCCCCATCATTGTCTTGAAATACCTATTGTAAAACTCTCCACCATGATCTGTTTGAATGTTGTCCAGACATCGATTCGTTCCTGTTTGCAACAAACGCTCAAACACCTCTGCGACATCTCTCCCCGTTTTTGTTTTCACAGGTAATGCCAGGACTAAATTAGAGAATGTATCAATGACTATTAAAATATACTTGAAAGCATTATTCACACAAGAACACTGCCTCGTGTCTATGAGATCAGCCTATTGTAAGTCATCCAAACCTTCC
Source organism: Schistocerca cancellata (assembly GCF_023864275.1). Taxonomy (NCBI): domain Eukaryota; kingdom Metazoa; phylum Arthropoda; class Insecta; order Orthoptera; family Acrididae; genus Schistocerca; species Schistocerca cancellata. The sequence goes on along the minus strand of NC_064626.1, from coordinate 379,741,068 downwards.
ATCATTAGTTGTCTACAAAGCTACGTTTTGCATGCTGGCTTGTGTCGTCCTCAACTACTGTCTCCATATATATATATATATATATATATATTGTGGGAAACAATTGTTCACTCTTTTATGCTGGATTTCAATACCACTACTGCTGCTATTTTTACCTTTTGATGTAGATTTTATAATGGTTTTGAATTTCACACTGATTTGGCTTTTAGGTACTTCATTTGCTTTCTTGTGCAGATCAGTCAAATGCAATATTTCACCATACATTTCCAAATCTTTAGCTGGATAATTTAGGGTTTTCGAAAGTTTTAGCAAAATAAGGTTATGTAGATCTGGAGTTCTATGAAATTTTCTATAACCAATCTGTGTTGTGTTATCAAACATGTGGGCTTTGTGCCCAGCATGTATGGTTTTAGCCTGCTGACGCCAGATATTCTGTTTAATGTAGCATCACTATGGCGGTTAATGAAATCAGCAGTAGCATTGTCATAATCATGATGTAATTTTAGCAAGAGTTACCCAAGAGATTTGGTAACTGGCTTAAAGGTTTCTCTTAGTGTTTGATCCTGTTCCAAATGTTCTAACCTTAGCAACTATAACTTTTCTCGAACGGCCTTCCATGCCTCAGTAACTTTATGCTTAGATGACACCTTGTTATATACTAAGCAGAGTTCTGTGCGGGGTGCAGCTTATATACATTACTTTCTATTGAACGAACTTTACAGTTAAGTAGCATACTTTTTTCCACTTACATTAACCCTGTCATTTAATTTATTGATTGATCTCATCAGTGTCTGAGAGTAAGTCAGTAGTTCCTTGTGTACACACCCAACTTTACAGTCGAGAGCCTGAATTTTGTCATCCGTGTACAAACGACTGTTGTGTCTATGTATACTGTACTCTCAGGTTGAGTGGTGGACATGCATATGAACTTGTCCATGGCGCAATGTTTACTGACGTAGTCGCCTCTTGTCATAGCTATATATACAGAGACTCTTAAGAGTTTCGTCTATACCTACCATAATTCAGTTTACTTGCATCATCAAGAATAAGAAACCCATACTGTGTGTGATTACAGTGATCTCCACATATCTTTACAAATTCATTGAATCACACACCAATTGATACATGTGCTCGATAAATGTGCTTTAGATTCGAATTGTCTTATTTGAAGGCTATAATGAGGTTTGCATTATCACTCATCGATTGTTTTGGGATTCTGGAATATGACGACCAAAAAGAGAAATATCTTCAAATTTGATCCTTGTGTTCCACAGCAGCAGTGTCATATATGAACACGATGTTTCGCTTTATTCTTTCTGGTTGAGGTATATAACTGCTTTCACTGAACGTTATGTATGTCACACCATCAACACCTTGCAATATCGCCTGTAAGATTTGGTATTTCGGATGAAACAACGTTTTTTAAAATACACATACATGCTCGAAGCAGACTCCATCCAGGTGTGTTAGCAGCAGCATGAGAACATCTGTCTTCCTGTAACTGTATGGATCTACAATTATAGCCTGTATATTATCAGGAAGGAGTATGCTATTCTTCTTCTTCTTCTGGTCTTCTGCTTCATCACAGAACCAGTCACTTACAACAAAATCCTTGTAGGTGGATGCTTCATCCAGCCTGCCATGAGACTGACTACATCAGGTATTGGCGTGCAGAAACAAAAACATCTGTAATAGTAATAATATATATAGCCACTGTAGCACAGTCATCTTACCGACTGAGCTACAGTAGCTATATTATAATGAGGTTATGAAGTAAGAAATAACACACGATTTGCGGTGATCTACATATTTTATTTACGCTTTGCAATGGTAAAAAGGATGCATTAGAGTAAAAAGAATCTACTCATTCATTTTTCACAGTATTTACTGAATAACTATTTCATGTGTGCACTAAATTCTGCACTAGTTCCCTCAAACTGATGGGAGCGTCACAAAACTCTGGTATTTCATCTGTTTATTTAACGTGAATGGACTCGATAGCTATCAGAGTCGACTTGGGCACTGCATTGACACAGGAACTAAAGCACTGTTCTAAATCATTCAAATCTGTACTACACACATGAAGATAGCTCACAACATCATTGTACACAGGTTGAATACATAGTAGCCATCGCTTCAGTCTCTCTGACACAAGAGATATAGTGGGATGCTGTAAATGAATGGATCGCCTTCCAGATTTCACCCTGAGCACTGCGTCATCGAACATTGTTGCGATAGGTAGCCTCAGGCCAGCACAGAAGATGTCTGAGTGAGAAAGAGATGGGTTATTCTCCATAGTCATCTGAGCGCTGATATTAGATATTGCACGCCATATTTATTCCCATTACAGCTCAGTAAAACCGCACTTCAACACTCTTCATTGCATTTTCGATCTTCATCACTACATGCCACTGTCTACTGCTTCTATGTCTATATTCAGACACTCCTCTAGTAGTTAAATTATACGTGGAAGTGAATAGTAGTAGTGCACTGAGAGCAATTGGTATCTTCTCAACTACCATATTCCTTTCAGTTTCACCAGAATGTTCTGAGATGCAGCATATGTTGGGAGTCCAGTACTGACCTACGTCATACTGTTTGAAACCGCTGGTGCACTACTGTGAGTCAAGGATCGGCTGAGGGTCGTCATTGATGAGTGGCACAGATAACCGCAGCTCCTTGTCCTGCTCCAACATGCCAACCAGATATGGTACAGGATCACACATATGGGGGATCGCTGCAGGTTCCAACAAGCTGGAGGCCAGTTCCAGCCCCAACAAGTCAGAGGCTACTGGTACTGATGCAGGTCCTGACAAGCTTGACGCCGCTGGTGCTGCAGGTCCCAGCAAGCCAGAAATTGCTGCCATGTGTGCAGGCCCTGACATCTTGGAGGCCACTGCTGCTGCAGGCCCCAACACGCTGGAGGTTAAATCTGCTGTTGAACAAAGAAGAAGAGCCATTAGGTATGGTAGTAATAATAGCAATTATGGACAGACATAAACAAAAACATGTAATGAGTACTTATTTTCTGCTTCTCCCCATTCTGCTGGGAGGTGCTGCACGATCTCTACTGCTGCTGATATCAGAGTTTCATGATCCTTCCACTGACTGAGTTTGGCAGGCTACAGCATTCACCTTATAACCCCGACATCACGATGACATGACAGGATACATTGTGGCCATTGGTTCCCGCCAATTTTTCACCCATGACGTCACAATTTCGAGCACACTCTAGTGACGGTATTGTGAAATATGTCAGCCGGGCTGGGGTTGTAGAAGAGCACACATTCGTCTCTTAGGCATATTGACTTGCCATTTCAAAAAAGATTAACAGTTACAGGATAAGCAACTATCTGTCAGCTGTGGAATGCGTCTTCAAATCCTCCCACTGCATCACCATTATTTGCTGAAAAGTATTTTTCTTCTTACACTCCTCCATTATCTTTCTTTCCAACCCTCATATATGGTGTTATGGACACACTCCACAGCTGCATGCTTACATGTGATGCAGTTATTAAACTCATTTCTGTCCATCACCATCGTCTCATCAACTGAGCACACTTTGAGCGTTTCTTGCCAATTTCCAATAGGATAGAACCCAAAATAAAGAAAATGAACCAACCTATATCATTCCATACCAACAGCTCAGCAAAGACTGAGCGTTTCCCACCGTTTTCCAAGTGGGAGAAGGGGTGGGGAGGTGAAGGAAGGAATGCACTTGCGCCTTACAAAATTAAATAAACAACTGAGAGCCAAATAAAGAGATGCACAGCCCTGTCTCCTGCAGACTGATTAAATAAAAAATATGCAAATTGACTTTTGTAAATGAACAATATATGCACTGCAGTGTAATTGACATTGATTTCAATTTAATGTCGTGAGATCCTTCCAGTCCAACAGCCCAGCACAGAGCGAGCGATTTTTCCTACCGATTTTTTTCCTGGGAGGAGTGGGAGGAGGGGTACCAAGGTGTGGGGAGAGGAAGTTGTAAGGTATGTGGTGGGCTGGAAATTTCCCACAAGAGGAAGGAGACGGGCCCTCCGATGGGCTGGTGACTTCCCAATGGGGAGGGGATAATTAATTGATTAATTTAATTAATTAGCGAATTAATGTTATATTAATTTTATGTCAAAAGTATGTATGAACTTTAACCCACTACTCACAAGCAGTGGTGCATCACACATGACTACGGAATGACACCGATATTGCGGTTGAGAAAAGATCCAGACTGAGATGGACAAGAGTCAAGTTTAATGGCTTGTGAATCAAAATCGCCTCCAAACCGTAAAGGAATTGCTGCAGGCCTTGAATAAATGTCCATCCCAACCTGTCAGATGGAGTACATTGGGACAGGATCTGGATGCATTGATACACTCCTGGAAATGGAAAAAAGAACACATTGACACCGGTGTGTCAGACCCACCATACTTGCTCCGGACACTGCGAGAGGGCTGTACAAGCAATGATCACACGCACGGCACAGCGGACACACCAGGAACCGCGGTGTTGGCCGTCGAATGGCGCTAGCTGCGCAGCATTTGTGCACCGCCGCCGTCAGTGTCAGCCAATTTGCCGTGGCATACGGAGCTCCATCGCAGTCTTTAACACTGGTAGCATGCCGCGACAGCGTGGACGTGAACCGTATGTGCAGCTGACGGACTTTGAGCGAGGGCGTATAGTGGGCATGCGGGAGGCCGGGTGGACGTACCGCCGAATTGCTCAACACGTGGGGCGTGAGGTCTCCACAGTACATCGATGTTGTCGCCAGTGGTCGGTGGAAGGTGCACGTGCCCGTCGACCTGGGACCGGACCGCAGCGACGCACGGATGCACGCCAAGACCGTAGGATCCTACACAGTGCCGTAGGGGACCGCACCGCCACTTCCCAGCAAATTAGGGACACTGTTGCTCCTGGGGTATCGGCGAGGACCATTCGCAACCGTCTCCATGAAGCTGGGCTACGGTCCCACACACCGTTAGGCCGTCTTCCGCTCACGCCCCAACATCGTGCAGCCCGCCTCCAGTGGTGTTGCGACAGGCGTGAATGGAGGGACGAATGGAGACGTGTCGTCTTCAGCGATGAGAGTCGCTTCTGCCTTGGTGCAAATGATGGTCGTATGCGTGTTTGGCGCCGTGCAGGTGAGCGCCACAATCAGGACTGCATACGACCGAGGCACACAGGGCCAACACCCGGCATCATGGTGTGGGGAGCGATCTCCTACACTGACCGTACACCACTGGTGATCGTCGAGGGGACACTGAATAGTGCACGGTACATCCAAACCGTCATCGAACCCATCGTTCTACCATTCCTAGACCGGCAAGGGAACTTGCTGTTCCAACAGGACAATGCACGTCCGCATGTATCCCGTGCCACCCAACGTGCTCTAGAAGGTGTAAGTCAACTACCCTGGCCAGCAAGATCTCCGGATCTGTCCCCCATTGAGCATGTTTGGGACTGGATGAAGCGTCGTCTCACGCGGTCTGCACGTCCAGCACGAACGCTGGTCCAACTGAGGCGCCAGGTGGAAATGGCATGGCAAGCCGTTCCACAGGACTACATCCAGCATCTCTACGATCGTCTCCATGGGAGAATAGCAGCCTGCATTGCTGCGAAAGGTGGATATACACTGTACTAGTGCCGACATTGTGCATGCTCTGTTGCCTGTGTCTATGTGCCTGTGGTTCTGTCAGTGTGATCATGTGATGTATCTGACCCCAGGAATGTGTCAATAAAGTTTCCCCTTCCTGGGACAATGAATTCACGGTGTTCTTATTTCAATTTCCAGGAGTGTAGTTTGGAGTTGATCACTTTGCAAGAGTCCATTGGTCACACAGGCACGTATATATGACAACAGCAAAGTTCTTCCGGCTGGTAGAGTATGTGACTGTTCTGTTGAACACTCCCCTACACTGTTACCTCTCGACTAGCCAGCAAAATCACCTGCCTTGAACCTCATAGATAATCTGTGGGACATGTTGGAACAGCAGGTAAAATGCTGTCATCAGCATCCCTACAATCTAGATACTGCACAGCCTTGTAGATTCTCTTCCTAACTGAATTCATCCAGACATCAAGTCAAGTGGCGGAATTATGCTGTGTCAAATTACGCTTGCAATGATTTCTCTAGGGGTGACTAATTTTCTCTCCAGGAGCTTATGTTCATATTTACTTCATTCTCGCTCTGCTACCTATTGTCGTCTGAGGTCTGGCGGTGTTACTTTATATGAAGCCAGGGAACTGTCGTTGATTTTATCGTACCAGAGACAATTTTCATTGTGTCGTTTAGCTCGACATCAATTTTGTTGTCATGACTACTTCTAGCCTCCAAGGTTAGATATTCTTAGGCACATGCAGAATGACTATGGAGACCTTGCAGTGAACAAAACCACAGTGAATCATTGCGCGAGGCATCTGTCGTCATTGCTACAAAGTTGCACAAACCACTCTGATCTTCTGGGTGCTGGCTGGTTGCACGCAGTTGTGACTCCTGGAATTTTGAAACTTGTGGACACTCTCATTCAAGATGTTGGACGGATCACAAACACCTTACTGCACAACGGGATGTCTTTGTTGATAGTGCTGACACACTCTTCCACCAGCTGGGGTACTGAAAGATTTGTGTCCACTATTGTAAAACCATAAAGAGCAACGAAGGAACCTCTGTGCAGAATTGCTTGGGCATTATGAGGCTGATCGTGACAATTTCTTGCCAGACACAGCCCTAAGTGATGAAATATGGATTCATCACTTCGAAAAGGAAATAAAATGGCAATCCATGGAGTGGCACCACACCACCTCTCCTCCGAGGAAAAAGCCCAAAGGCACACCCTCCGTCAGTAAGGTCATGGTTATCTTCTGCTGGAACTCTGAAGGGGTTATTACGTTTGATGTCCTGCCTAACGGTGCAACGACGAACTCGGAAGTGTTTTGCGCTACCCTCAGGAAACTGAAGAAACAATTTCAACATATGCGTCGCTAAAAACATGTAAACGAACTTCTCATTCTCCATGACAACACAAGGCCTCACACATATCTTACACCCTAGAGGAGCTCACAAAACTTTAGTGGAGTATTCTCCATCATCCACCCTATAGTCCATATCTCGTCACTTGTGACTGGTATCTGTTAGGCCCAATGAAGGATGTAGTCCACAGGAAGCAGTACATGAATGATGCGAGGGTTATTGACACAGCACGATATTGGCTTCGATGTCGACCAGTAGAGTGGTACCATGTGGACAAAAGGCCCTCCAAGTGAGGTGATGTAAGGACATCGTTTTGAACAAAGAGAACATGCCAGCCTCAATAGCAGGGGGAAACTATGCCTTTGAGAGAGTTGAAGAGTTTAAATATCTTGATTCGACAGTCACCTACTCAAACGACACTTCCCATGAAATCAGATACTAATAGCAGCTACCAGAGCTTATTTTGCTAACAGGACTTTTATTATCAAGGCTCCTGACCTGCACCACCAAGATACTCATCTACAAAATACTTATAAGACCTTCTAACGTTATGACGACTTAAAGTGTGAGTGTGGGTCTGGGTTATACTGATTTATTTCCCCAAACCACATTCTACTTCATTACGAGATGCAGCCACTATTCAATCACTACGACCTATGCTTGCGTATAACTCCGAAGCTTGAGTCCTAACAGCAAAAGACATCGAAAAGCTGGGCTCATTCGAAATAAAGATTCTTTGAAGAATCGTCTGCCCAATTTCTCAAAGAGGAATATGGAGGAAAAGAGACAATCAGGAGTCATACATAGTTTACAAAGCCCTATATATCAAAAGATTCTTTTTTTTATTTTACAGGTCCATCCTGATCACACAAACTTTGACACTTCACTATTACGGGTTTCGGCTACTGTCATCTTCAGATCATAAAATATTCTGATGTAGTATCAACGTCAAACTAAACATGTAGGTACTTAGTAAGTGTTATGTACCTACATGTTTAGTTTGAGGTTGATACTATATCAGAATATTTTATGATCTGAAGATGGCAGTAGCAGAGAGTGGTAATAATGAAGTGTCAAAGTTTGTGTGATCAAGACGGACCTGTAAAATAAAACGCCAAAATATGATCACAGACTCATTTTCAGACATGTGTCTTCAATTGATATATCAGAAGAATAGTGAAATGATCCATGTAGGATGGATTAGTGAAGAGGAAGTAACCAAAAAGGTATTGCAAAGAAATCCCAGAGGACGAGAAGGTGTAGTTGGAAGAAAATCAGGTGGGAGGATGGACTCACTGAGGATCTCCGGAAAATGGGTTACAGGAATTGGAGAGCTCTAGCAGTAGACTTACATAAATGGAGAAAATTCTTGAAGAGGCCAAGGCTCCCAATGAGCTGTAGTGCCACAAAAGAAGAAGAAGACGATGTTGATGATGAATGAAAACGAAATGGAGGTGGGCTGGACAAGTAACAACCCAAATAACTAGCAGTTGGTTTAAGGAAGTTTCTTGTTCGACTCTGTTCGATAAAAAAAAGACCAAAACGTCGACTTAATGAGAGATGTGTAGATGGCATGAGAAAACATGCAAAAGCATTGAAACTAACAGCTGAAGATCAAAACGCATGGAAAAGTACAGAAAAGCTTATCTCATGATGATAGGGATTTATTTATCCTCAATGGATTACTTTTATTACTATAGACTTTCTTTTATATTCATAGATGCACTTGGACTTGTGGTAACTTCAGTTATTATCTATTCCTAGTTTAAAAGTACGTATTAGCACAGTTGTATTGACAATATAATGGGAATTTGAGGGTTGGTCACTGCAGAGATAAACGAGTGAGCAAACGAGAGCAGAAATATGAAGGTGTTTGGGGCAGCTGGAAGACATGATTCGAATTTAAAGACTGTTAAATAGTAGTGAACTGGTTCTTCTGGCATGGAAGTTTATTTGGTGAAATTAAAAGCGCTATTGATGATAGCAGGCAGTTCACAGTTCCTGAACTCTGTGCTGTATTGTTACATTTAAATTTATTGACATCTTTTTTATGTAAGGACCTCTACAGTAAATGATAAATTTCTATGACAGGTCTTGTCACCCATTAGATACACTGCAGAATCAGTATGTGGAAGATGATCTAGGAAACTTTAACATCGTTTGTTGCAAAAGGTGGGCGATGTAGGCTTACGATCACATAAGTAATTTAACTGCTCTCCCTGCTTGTAACCACTTTGTTCAGAAAGTCTTTTCTGTTCGGTTCAGACTATATGCCACTCTCAAGCAGTAAGAAAAGTCGCACAAGAATAATGAATCATAGATAACTAATAGACCAAAGCAATCTCAGGACTGTTAAGTTCAGTAGGCAGTCACTAATTCATTGTGTTTGAGAAGACAATTACGTACGAACAAGGGTACTCACAAACAGCATTTGAGAACTTCTTCCCTATGGAAGTTGCACCTTATTTTTTCCATAATTTGTAACATTATTTATTTAAATGCAAAAGCATGTTTTCTTCTTCTTCTTCATCTTCACGCGATCAGGCCCAGAGGACCGCGCGCCACCACAGTTAGAGCTCTCCATCCATCTCTGTCTTCTGCTATCTGTCTCCAGTTTTCCGTGACTCCCAGCTGCAACAGGTCTTCTCTCACTCCATTGATCCACCTCTTTCTAGGTCTTCCCACTGGTCTGCTGCCTGACGGGATCCAGTCCATTGTGATTTTGGGCCGTCTTGTTGCCTCCATTCTAACAACATGTCCAGCCCATTGCAGTCTTTTGCTTCTCATCACTCCCAAGATGTTAGGCTCCTTGTACAGCTCTTCTAATTCAGTGTTATGGCTTCTTCTCCATTCTCCAGTAGTCTGATCTCTGACTGGTCCAAATATTTTCCTGAGGACTTTCCTTTCAAATGTTAGCAGTCGCTTAAGGTCTTGTTTTCGAGTGTTCCAGGTTTGAGAACCGTAAAGTACTACTGGCATTATTAATGTCTTATACAACCGTAGCTTTAGTTGTTGCGAGACACTTCTACATTTTAATATAGGGTCTAGAGAGTGATAGCATCTGCTTCCCGCCTGCAGTCGTGCTTTTATCTCTGCTTCAGTTGATGTTACTTCTGTAAAAAATGATCCAAGGTATTTGAACTCTTTCACATGTTTATACATGGTGTTGTTCACAATTAAATCTTGAGAGTCCTGGATCTTTCTTCCTATGGTCATATAATCTGTCTTTTCAGAGCTAATTTGTAGACCGATCCTAGCTGCCAATAACTCCAAGGTCTGGATACTTCTCTTCAGATCTTCTTGTGTGCATGCTAATAGTGCAATGTCGTCTGCATAGGCCAGATATGTAATGTGTTCATTACCAATTTGAATGCCCTCCATGTTTTCTTTGTTGAAATCCCGCATTACCTTCTCGAGTGCCAGGTTGAAGAGGACAGGTGATATAGCCCATCTCCTTGGCGTAATCCTGTTACAACTTGGAAGCTTTCTATCATTTGATTGCCTACCTTAACCTTAAGTTTTGTGTCATTTAGGCATACCTCTACCAGTTTGACCAACTTCTTTGGTATACCAAACTCTGTCATAGTTCTAATCATGCTAGGTCTATGTATACTGTCGTAAGCATTCTTGAAGTCTACAAGCAGGAGATGTATCTCTCGTCCGTATTCGTACATTTTTTCACAGACCTGTTTTAGGACAAAAATCTGGTCCGTGGTTGATCGCCCTGCCTGGAAACCTCCTTGGTATTCTCCAATTATGTCTGTTGCTATAGGTTTTATTCGTTCTAATAGGCAGTTGGAGGAGATCTTATAACAGTTGTTGAGTAGCGCTATGCCCCTGTAGTTGTCACATACGGATTTGTCTTTCTTTTTATATATGGGGCATATCACAGCTACCTTCCATTCCTCTGGTATTTCATGTTTTACCCAAATTTGCTCGATTAGCTTGTGGATTTTTAAACAGAGGATTTCGTCTCCAGCCTTGAGAAGTTCAGCAGGAATACCGTCCTCACCTGGACTTTTACCATTCTTAAGGTTTTCAATCTGGTTCCTTATCTCTTCAATGGTGGGTGGAGGATATTCTGGGTCTACTGTTACTGGTTCATCAAACTCGAGTAGTTCGGTTGGTTCATCAGAGTTTAGTAATTCTCTGAAGTATTCCATCCATCTTCTTCCAATTTTTTGATCTCCTGTTAACATTCTTCCATTGGCATCTTTTATGAATCTGTGTTGATGGTATGTCCCTCCTTTAAAACTTTTCACTTTTCTATAAAGTTCTTTATACCTATTTCCATGAAAGTCTTGCTCAGCTTCCTCCATGATACTTTTAACATATTTTCTCTTTGCTTTCCTCAATGTGGCTTGGGTCTGCCGTCGTGTTTCTTCAAACTTCGACTTTTCTTCTTCTTGCATATTGCTTTGTATCCACAGTAGTTTGGCCCGTTGTCTCTCCCTGATAGCTCTCTCACACCCCTCATTGAAACACACTCTTTTTCCCCTAGTTCGCTTTGGGATTACTTCTTGGGCTGTTTCTTTAATGGTCTGTGCTATCGCCTTCCAGTTCTGATCTACCACAGTATCTCTTTCCTCTTCATTCAATGCCTCAAAACGGTTTGTTAGTGATATCTTGAAAGTTCTTCTTATATTATCTTCAGTCAGACTCTCATGGTCATATCGAGTGACTCTTTGCATTCTTTTGTGCTTCCTGGCTCTCCATATTGTTTTCATCCTTCCTCTGACAAGGAAGTGGTCTGATCCACATTCCGCACCTCTTGCCGTTCTAACATTTTGTATCCACTTCTTTATTCTCTTCTCTACAATTAGGTGGTCAATTTGGTTCACTGTTTTCCCATCTGGAGACACCCAGGTTCCTTTATATATTCTCTTCCTGTCGAAATCAGTACTACTTATAAACAAGCCTTTTGCAGTCGCAAAGCTAACCAGCCTAGTGCCGTTATCACTGCTCGCATCAAGTAAACTGTGCTTTCCGATGGTCCCCATGAAGGCTGCTTCTTTCCCTATTTTCGCATTAAAATCTCCAAGGATAATTTTGTAATGTTCACTTGGTACATTGTCTAAAACTGTTTCTAATTCCTCGTAGAAAATATCTTTTTTGATGTCATCGCTTTCTTCGGTTGGGGCATGACAATTTATATATGTGAGTTTGTGTTTTCCCGTGTCTATGGTTAGGAGTGAGATTCTGGGGTTGATTGATTTAAAATCTATGAGAGTGGTACAGAGTGATTTCTTCACTGCAAAACCAGTTCCTAGTGAGTGGTTTGTTTCTGAGGCTCCATGGAATATGACATAGTTTTCCATTTCTGTAGCTCCGGTTTCTGTCCACCTTGTTTCTTGCAGGGCCAATAGATCAATTTGATACTTATCTGCCTCCCTTACTACACATTTTGCTGCCCCAGGTTGGTATAGGCTTCTGACATTCCAGGTCCCTAGTTGTATTTCCTTCCGTAGTCCTTGTTCTTGCTTAGGTCGTTTTACAGAGATCAGTCCTATCCGAGGCTCTTCTGTGATGCTGGTACCGGCGATTATTTTTTCCAGGATGGGTTGGTAGCCCGTCGCCAACCCCCAACCTGGAGGACCAGGATTTTTCATTCGGGGTTTTCTCCCGTAGAAAGATTGGCTTCTCCACGCCTATAGAGGTCTTTCTGCCCTTTTGTACATATACCAGGGAATGACAGGAAAAGGAAATGGTGAGGACAGGTTTGGGATAGGAAAGGGGGGCGATAGATCGTTGTGGGACACACTTTGTCTGGCTCCTCCCCTTTGGCCTGTCCGGCATGGTTGACCCTGCTGGTAGCTACGCTACCGCCGGCATAGCCCTCCGGATCTGGAGCACGCAAACCTCCTCGCCCGCACGGACAGTGCTACGTTAAGGTGGTGTCCCCTGAGCATATTTTACAAAGCACATTTTTGAGGTAGCATTACTTAGCATAGAGTGCAGCCTAGACACAATTGCTTACTGCACCTTGTGATATTCGCTAGTTTTGGCTTCATTAAAACAGCAAATAGTTAACACTTACAGCCCGAAGGCAAATACTTGTTTATAAAGAATGATTAATGTATAATAAGATGTCGCATAGCGCCGGTGGAATATCCTAAATAATGTAATTCGTTGTCTTCGGGCGGCAATATAAACAGAAGAAGACGGATCGATATGCGGTTATTTCTATATTTTTTTCGCTGGAGAACAAATGAAGTCCTGAGCGCTAAAACACTTGTACGGACGCAGATTGTGGTGGTCTGATGTAATTTTTTTCTAAATGTACAAAAACGTGTTCCGTCTAAGTTTGAGTGAAGTGTAAAAAGAAGAACTGTTATAACTTATCATGACGACGCACGGGTGACTCAAGAGGACAATGGCTATATAGAAGAGCGCTAGATGGACATGAAACGGACATAAAAATCTACCGTCATTGTAGAACTAAGCATAAATATTTGTTCTGAAGATATTGAATCATTTAGCAGTGCTCATTCCTATTCTCCCCTCAGTATTATTTTCATTTTAGTTATACATTTTGCTAAGATTACAGACACCAAGATCAGCAGTCCAATGTGCGTGTTACATTGACAAAAAGAAAACTGTTTTATCGTTTTCTTGCATCAGCTTTAATATTGAGTTTCCCTTTTGTGTGATGTTACAGTTGTTCTTACGCCCTTAAGAACTTTCTGGTCCCTTAGGAAATTGTTTTGTCATAACAATAACTTCACGACCGGGTATGATCGTATGTACGATCATGAAGTAATTAGAAAGACGATAATGCAATTTCTTAATCAATAGCACGCTAGGTGTGACTGCTTCAAGCCACGGAAACTGCAAGTAAAGACTATTCACATTTCATAATGCAATATTTTATGACAATGGTCAATCCATGATTCTTACGCCAATTGTGATTGATAAAATAGTAAGCGAAATCTCAATTTCCAACTTTTCCATTGGATAACATCACTTTTATTTTGTTACATCACAACCTTTATAATTAAATAATTGAATTTTTAACGAAAGGAAACTTTTTGTATGTTTACTTCAGCTGTGTCTGTAAGCCAGAATTACTATTTTCTAGTTCTCAAGAAGCAGTCCACCTGCACTCAGAGGCTTTCAGCGTATTTTTTCAAAGAAAATTCCGCAATGGCTGTATGAATGATTATTGAATCTGCAACCGGTTTCGCACCACTTATCGGTGCATCCTCAGGCAATATACGCTGTTTATAAGATAGTAACGTTGAACATTGCCCTGTAGCCACTCCCCACCACTCACGTGCAATATACCGTCATCTGGTGAAAGCAGTAGTTAAAATTTAAAAAACTTTTTAAATTTTTTTTTAAATGATGGGAGCTGCAATGACCATGCAAGTTGAGAGGAGCCGTGCGGTAACAGACATGGCCTGACTCAATAGCTTGATATCAATGTCTGATGTATTTCTTGATACTTAACACACAATTGATGTAAGTTAAAAATACAAGCAAAATACTAAAATATTAAATGATTAAATCACACAATGGAAAATACAGAATGGAACGTGACAATATTATGAAAAGAATAGTTGCTACTCACTATATAGCAGAGATGCTGAGTTGCAGATAGGCACAATAGAAAGACTGTCACAAAATAAGCTTTCGGCTAGTAAGGCCTTTGTCAAAAATAAACGACAAACACCTGGGTCTTGTGAGTAATTGATTTAATAAAAAATAGTGTATAAGTAATACATTCATTACTTTGGTTACTGTTCTGGTTATCATAAATTTCAGTATATTAGGTTGGTGTATACAATCGTAGTATCTTTGTTTTGCGTCTTGGATTGTTTATCGATTTTCATTTTTTATTTGTAGTTCACTGTTGCTACTTGAGTTTACATTTTGTCATATGAAGATAGTGAGTGGAGCTGTGGCCGCTATAAAATGGTGTGCCAATTGGAGAAATCGGAACGCTTCCGACATATTCTTCTATTTGAGGGCAGTAGATGGGTGACAACGGTAGAAGCAGCCCTAAACATTTGTGCAGTGTAAGGCAACAATGCCACTGGACAGAGCACAGCAAGAAAACAGTTTTCTCGCTTTCAGCAGGATCGTTTTCACATTAACGACTCTCAACGTTCAGAAAGACCATCGCGGTTTGATGAAGATCGTTTTAACGCATTAATTCACAATGATCCACGACATTCTACTCGAGAACTGGCAAATGTGATGAACTGTGATCACTCAATCATCGTGCGACATTTGCATGCATTGGGTAAGATTCAAAAACGTGGTGTATGGGTACTGCATGCTCTAAGCCAAAATCACAAAAATCAGTGGATGGCCATATGTTTATCTCTGCTTGCTCAGCATCAATTGTCTCCTGAACAACACCGACCATTCATATTGTATATCGTCACTGATGACGAGAAATGGTGTCTTTACGCTAACATAAGGAAAAGAAAGGAATACTTGAGCCCAATCAGAGAAGCATCTCCCCATACAGACACGTGTGCATTCACAAAAGGTAATGTTATGCATCTGGCGGAACAGTAACGGTGTGGCGTACTACGAATTGCTTCCCCAAGATACTGATGTTTATTGTCAACAGTTGAGGAGTCTTGCAGATGCAGTCCAAGAAAAACGACCAGGAAGACTGCATGAAGTGATGGTACTCCATGACTACGCCTGCTTGCATTTTATTAGACTAACAAAAAGCGCTATACAGGAGTTGGGATGAGAAGTCATTCCGCTCCCACCTTATTCACCCGATCTTCTGCTCTCAGATTTTCACCTTTTCCGCTCTCTGTCGAACAACTTTTAAGGAGCTTCCTATTCGGATGAAAATGCGCTCCGAATATGTCTGGACGAGTTCTTTGCCCTAAAACAACGTGAATCCTACAGTCACCGAATCGAAAAATACCCCAGCGCTGGTAGACTATTGTAAATAGTGAAGGAGAATTTATTGATGACTGAAGTCTCTGTTATGTATACCTGTTGTAGTTAACTCGGAAAAACGCTATTAACTTATGCACCAAGCCAATACTAGGATGGGACGCATACAGTAAGCAGATTCATAAGGGTGCAGGTTGCAGTAGTTATTCAGAGTTGAAGAGGCTTGCGCACTAAAGAGAGAGATAGAGAGCTGCATCTGCTTCTTCAAACTGAAGACCACAACAACAGCAAGATGAATATTTGTTAAAAAGCTATATAAAACATTCATCAAAATTCTGTATGATGATTCCCTCCTTTCTGATGACATTATAAAATTAAACTGAAATGATGAGATTTCCGATAGCTTCCATTATTTTCATTTTCATTTTTGTTTCGTGTTATGTTCGCAGAGTTACTGGGTTACGGTGTGACTTATTTTTTGAGCGTCTTCCTGAAACTGGCGTTTGTTATCAGTTATTTGCCACAGATGTCGAGAGTAAATAAGAGGCGGCATTGTACTGGTTCTTTGCATTTAATCCTTGTTTGCACATCTCAGCAGTGCCTTACTCGACGGTAGACTGCGAGACATTTTCTGCTAAAGCGCTTCACACATTTATGAGACCAATTGGTTCCAGAAATACAAGCACAAGTATTTTCCAACTTGCAACATGATGCAGGTGAAAAATGGTCCGCAACTTCTCATTCTCCAATGTCTGTTCTATGTGGTATGTTTTCATGTCGGCCATAGTGCCGCTCTGATCGTCACTACAGGGGCAATTTTTGTACTCAGGCTTTCGCCAGTATTGCTACACTTAATGCACGGATGGTTTGAAAATGGACTTAGGGGTCCGAAACTAGTCACCACTAAGAAATAAAAAAGATGCTTCTCAATGCAACTTATGACGGAGCTACGACCATTTATTTCAAAAGTATCTTCAGTGTGACAGGAACAAAGTCTCATTGTTTCCAATGAAATATTAATAGTATCAATTAATGGACCATATGTCTGGAAGCAATCGCTTCTACTGCATCTTTTTTTCAAATCATTCATTAAAGAAAGTAGTATACATCCATCTTACGGATTTCCCATGGGTACTTTTCTGTCATGCTGGTAACAGTTTCCTAACTCGGATGGTTGTGGTTTCAGAAATTGTGGATTGCCTTTTTCTGATGCAGGTAGGAGTGATATAGGAATATTTTAGTAAGTCCCCTCATCATTTTCGAATTATATTGCTTACAGGAACGACAAGGTGTAGACAGTGCTTGTGGTGAAATTAATTGTACATGTGTCTTGAAGACTTTAATATTTGTGCTGGAGATGGTCACATACTGACTGAACTCTTTTGTTATAATAAATGATTTCAAACCACTTACGACCGATGTTGCCAATTTTCTTGTTTACAGTATTAATACTGCAGTCATTGAGCACATGGTTCCCAATGGAATCCGACCTCAAGCTCTTAATTGGTTCGAACGATATGTCACCAAACGATAGTATTTCAGAATAGGCTTGCTTTGTAGTCATTGTTCGAGTATTAATTAAATCCTCCGAAAACAAAGCCTGTTATTGTGTAAACAACATTTTCTCTTTGAAACTAGGTAGTTGATTTTGTCGTTTAACTTTAAATGCAATGACATCATCGAACAGAATACCGTTTTGACTCAGAATTCACACACAAAGTCACGGTTATGACAACTGATAGCTTAGGAAAAATTATGATGAGATATAGCAGCACTGAATGCTCTTGTTTTGAGAAATCTAGTGACTGATCAGAGGTCATAGCTGTTAGAGTAATTTATTTTCACGGTCTTCATAACTCACTACACTACAGAGGAAAACGGCAACAGGTTTGTGACATCATTTTAAGTAACTGCTAAGGTACACTGTAATTGATGTTAATAAATACTAATTATGACCAGTTCCCTACTTAGTTTTGAAATATATTTCGCTTTTCACTAAAATATGTGGCTAGCAGTCAGTTTTCAAGTACCATATCATTACATCTCTCTACATTCTGTTCACACTTGATGTAGAGATGTTTTTAGATAGCTTCTTTTTACTCTAATGGACGAAGATTTTCCGTACAACACAATAATAAACCTAGCTGAGTAGTTTCTGCCCTGAATGCTAGTAGAAATAGACCTAAAACTTCCATAATTTTATGTTATTAAGGGCACCTTATATTTTCCTTGTGAGACTTTTAATTGAAATAACACTTCCTTTGAAGTCTTCATAAATTTTCGTATCACATAGTTTTCTTCATGTACTATGTTATCATAAATTGTCAATTTCTCAGCTTAATTAATTCCACAGCGTATTTACCCTAATTTTTTAACTGACATTCCACTGCTAGCATTTAATGAGTTTGCTCCTTTTCTCTTTTCATCAAACTTCAGCAAATATATAATTTGTGAATGTTATAAAATTAGAGTATTTTATCTGAACACTGGCTCTTAGAAATTCGCTGGACTCATGATTCATAGACTTACACTTTTTTCCAAAGCCATGGAGAAGCACTTGTATGCAGATTTGTTTAAGGTTCTATACAGTGAAAAAAAGAGGGAAATATGGTGCAATTACTTCATGTTAATTGGGTTTATTCCATACTTGAAACTTATATCTGTAAATATGAGTCATAATAATTCACAGAAGAAATCTTTGATAACGCAGAAGATACTGAATTTAACTGACAAAAGGAGAAAATACAAAAATGAAACAAGTGAATGGACTACAGAACTGTAAAAATGAGATCGACATAAAGTGTAAAACGGCTAACCGGGAATGGCTAGAGGACAAATGCATGCTCCAGAGTCTTGCATGAATATCAAGAGCTCAGACGGCAATCAACACTAACGACGCAAAGAAGGGAAAGCTGAAAGGTGGAAAGAGTATATGGACGTCCTATAATTAAAAAGGAAAGAAACTTGAGAATAGTATTATATAAAGAGAAGAGAAACTAGATGTAGATGAGGTGGGATGTACGAGACTGCAACAAGAATTTGACAGCACTGAAAGGCTTAAGTAGAAACAAGGCCCCTGGTGTTGAAGACACTCCCTCAGAATTACTGAGATCCTTAGAGGAACAAACTGAGACAAAATTATTCTTCTATCTAATGTGTCCCCCCCATGAACCATGGACCTTGCCGTTGGTGGGGAGGTTTGCGTGCCTCAGCGATACCCCTCCACAACGGAGGGGTATCTGTTGAGAGGCCAGACAAACGTGTGGTTCCTGAAGAGGGGCAGCAGCCTTTTCAGTAGTTGCAAGGGCAACAGTCTGGATGATTGACTGATCTGGCCTTGTAACGATAACCAAAACGGCCTTGCTGTGCTGGTACTGCGAACGGCTGAAAGCAAGGGGAAACTACGGCCGTAATTTTTCCCGAGGGCATGCAGCTTTACTGTATGATTAAATGATGATGGCGTCCTCTTGGGTAAAATATTCCGGAGGTAAAATAGTGCCCCATTCGGATCTCCGGGCGGGGACTACTCAAGAGGATGTCGTTATCAGCAGAAAGAAGACTGGCGTTCTACGGATCGGAGTGTGGAATGTCAGATCCCTTAATTGGGCAGGTAGGTTAGAAAATTTAAAAAGGGAAATGGATAGGTTAAAGTTAGATATAGTGGGAATTAGTGAAGTTCGGTGGCAGGAGGAACAAGACTTCTGGTCAGGTGACTACAGGGTTATAAACACAAAGTCAAATAGGGGTAATGCAGGAGTAGGTTTAATAATGAATAGGAAAATAGGAATGCGGGTAAGCTACTACAAACAGCATAGTGAACGCATTATTGTGGCCAAGATAGATACGAAGCCCACACCTACTACAGTAGTACAAGTTTATATGCCAACTAGCTCTGCAGATGACGAAGAAATTGAAGAAATGTATGATGAAATAAAAGAAATTATTCAGACAGTGAAGGGAGACGAAAATTTAATAGTCATTGGTGACTGGAATTCGAGTGTAGGAAAAGGGAGAGAAGGAAACGTAGTAGGTGAATATGGATTGGGGCTAAGAAATGAAAGAGGAAGCCGCCTGGTAGAATTTTGCACAGAGCACAACTTAATCATAGCTAACACTTGGTTTAAGAATCATGATAGAAGGTTGTATACATGGAAGAACCCTGGAGACACTAAAAGGTATCAGATAGATTATATAATGGTAAGACTCAGATTTAGGAACCAGGTTTTAAATTGTAAGACATTTCCAGGGGCAGATGTGGACTCTGACCACACTCTATTGGTTATGACCTGTAGATTAAAACTGAAGAAACTACAAAAAGGTGGGAATTTAAGGAGATGGGACCTGGATAAACTGAAAGAACCAGAGGTTGTACAGAGTTTCAGGGAGAGCATAAGGGAACAATTGACAGGAATGGGGGAAAGAAATACAGTAGAAGAAGAATGGGTAGCTTTGAGGGATGAAGTAGTGAAGGCAGCAGAGGTTCAAGTAGGTAAAAAGACGAGGGCTAGTAGAAATCCTTGGGTAACAGAAGAAATATTGAATTTAATTGATGAAAGGAGAAAATATAAAAATGCAGTAAATGAAGCAGGCAAAAAGGAATACAAACGTCTCAAAAATGAGATCGACAGGAAGTGCAAAATGGCTAAGCAGGGATGGCTAGAGGACAAATGTAAGGATTTAGAGGCGTATCTCACTAGGGGTAAGATAGATACTGCCTACAGGAAAATTAAAGAGACTTTTGGAGATAAGAGAACCACTTGTATGAACATCAAGAGCTCAGATGGAAACCCAGTTCTAAGCAAAGAAGGGAAAGCAGAAAGGTGGAAGGAGTATATAGAGGGTCTATACAAGGGCGATGCACTTGAGGACAATATTATGGAAATGGAAGAGTATGTAGATGAAGATGAAATGGGAGATACAATACTGCGTGAAGAGTTTGACAGAGCACTGAAAGACCTGAGTCGAAACAAGGCCCCCGGAGTTTAATAAGCCACAGCTGCAAAATACTAACACGAATTCTTTACAGACGAATGGAAAAACTAGTAGAAGCCGACCTCGGGCAAGATCAGTTTGGATTCCGTAGAAATACTGGAACACGTGAGGCAATACTGACCTTACGACTTATCTTAGAAGAAAGATTAAGGAAAGGCAAACCTACGTTTATAGCATTTGTAGACTTAGAGAAAGCTTTCGACAATGTTGACTGGAATACTCTCTTTCAAATTCTAAAGATGGCAGGGGTAAAACACAGGGAGCGAAAGGCTATTTACAATTTGTACAGAAACCAGATGGCAGTTATAAAGAGTCCAGGGACATGAAAGGGAAGCAGTGGTTGGGAAGGGAGTAAGACAGGGTTGTAGCCACTCCCTTATGTTATTCAATCTGTATATTGAGCAAGCAGTAAAGGAAACAAAAGAAAAATTCGGGGTAGGTATTAAAATCCATGGAGAAAAAATAAAAACTTTGAGGTTCGCCGATGACATTGTAATTCTGTCGACAGCAAAGGACTTGGAAGAGCAGTTGAATGGAATGGATGGTGTCTTGAAGGGAGGATATAAGATGAACATCAACAAAAACAAAACGAGAATAATGGAATGTAGTCGAATTAAGTCGGGTGATGTTGAGGGTATGAGATTAGGAAATGAGACACTTAAAGTAGTAAAGGAGTTTTGCTATTTGGGGAGCAAAATAACTGATGATGGTCGAAGTAGAGAGGATATAAAATGTAGACTGGCAATGGCAAGGAAAGCGTTTCTGAAGACGAGAAATTTGTTCACATCGAGTATAGATTTAAGTGTCAGGAAGTCATTTCTGAAAGTATTTGTATGGAGTGTAGCCATGTATGGAAGTGAATCATAGACGGTATATAGTTTGGACAAGAAGAGAATAGAAGCTTTCGAAATGTGGTGCTACAGAAGAATGCTGAAGATTAGATGGGTAGATCACATAACTAATGAGGAAGTATTGAATAGGATTGGGGAGAAGAGAAGTTAGTGGCGCAACTTGACCAGAAGAAGGGATCGGTTGGTAGGACATGTTCTGAGGCATCAAGGGATCACCAATTTAGTAATGGAGGGCAGTGTGGAGGGTAAAAATCGTAGGGGGAGACCAAGAGATGAATACACTAAGCAGATTCAGAAGGATGTAGGTTGCAGTAGGTACTGGGAGATGAAGAAGCTTGCACAGGATAGAATAGCATGGAGAGCTGCATCAAACCAGTCTCAGGACTGAAGACCACAACAACAACAATCTAATGTGTAAGATCTATGAGACAGGTGAAATGCACTCAGACTTCATGCAGAATGTAATATCCAGTTCCAAACAAGGCAGACGCTTACAGCGATGAATACCACCAAATCAACAGTTTACTAAGGCATGGTTGCAAAATACTGAAATGACTTCACAGAAGAACGGAAAAAATTTTAGAGGCTACCTTGGGGGAAGACCATTTTGCCATCTTAGAACATAGGTCAAAGAGAGTTAAACCTACGTTTATAGCATTTGTAGATTTAAGGGAGGTTTTTTGACAATGTTAAGAGAACTACACTATTTGAAATTTTCAAGGCAATATGGATAAAATACGGGAGGCAAAAGGTTGTTTATAGCTTGTGCAGAAACCAGAATACAGTTAAGAGAATCGAAGGTCATGAAAGGGAAGCCATAGTTGGGGAAATAGGGTTATACTCTACTCCTGAAGTTATGAAACCTGTACATTGAATAAACAGAAAAGGAAATCAAGGAGAAATTTAGAAAGGGAGTTAAAGTTCATGGAGAAAAAACAAAACTTCAAGGCTTGCCGATAACACTGTAATTCTGTCACAGTCGGCAAAGGATTTGGAAGAATTGTTGAAAGTAATACACTCCTGGAAATTGAAATAAGAACACCGTGAATTCATTGTCCCAGGAAGGGGAAACTTTATTGACACATTCCTGGGGTCAGATACATCACATGATCACACTGACAGAACCACAGGCACATAGACACAGGCAACAGAGCATGCACAATGTCGGCACTAGTACAGTTTATATCCACCTTTCGCAGCAATGCAGGCTGCTATTCTCCCATGGAGACGATCGTAGAGATGCTGGATGTAGTCCTGTGGAACGGCTTGCCATGCCATTTCCACCTGGCGCCTCAGTTGGACCAGCGTTCGTGCTGGACGTGCAGACCGCGTGAGACGACGCTTCATCCAGTCCCAAACATGCTCAATGGGGGACAGATCCGGAGATCTTGCTGGCCAGGGTAGTTGACTTACACCTTCTAGAGCACGTTGGGTGGCACGGGATACATGCGGACGTGCATTGTCCTGTTGGAACAGCAAGTTCCCTTGCCGGTCTAGGAATGGTAGAACGGTGGGTTCGATGACGGTTTGGATGTACCGTGCACTATTCAGTGTCCCCTCGACGATCACCAGTGGTGTACGGCCAGTGTAGGAGATCGCTCCCCACACCATGATGCCGGGTGTTGGCCCTGTGTGCCTCGGTCGTATGCAGTCCTGATTGTGGCGCTCACCTGCACGGCGCCAAACACGCATACGACCATCATTGGCACCAAGGCAGAAGCGACTCTCATCGCTGAAGACGACACGTCTCCATTCGTCCCACCATTCACGCCTGTCGCGACACCACTGGAGGCGGGCTGCACGATGTTGGGGCGTGAGCGGAAGACGGCCTAACGGTGTGCGGGACCGTAGCCCAGCTTCATGGAGACGGTTGCGAATGGTCCTCGCCGATACCCCAGGAGCAACAGTGTCCCTAATTTGCTGGGAAGTGGCGGTGCGGTCCCCTACGGCACTGTGTAGGATCCTACGGTCTTGGCGTGCATCCGTGCGTCGCTGCGGTCCGGTCCCAGGTCGACGGGCACGTGCACCTTCCGCCGACCACTGGCGACAACATCGATGTACTGTGGAGACCTCACGCCCCACGTGTTGAGCAATTCGGCGGTACGTCCACCCGGCCTCCCGCATGCCCACTATACGCCCTCGCTCAAAGTCCGTCAACTGCACATACGGTTCACGTCCACACTGTCGCGGCATGCTACCAGTGTTAAAGACTGCGATGGAGCTCCGTATGCCACGGCAAACTGGCTGACACTGACGGCGGCGGTGCACAAATGCTGCGCAGCTAGCGCCATTCGACGGCCAACACCGCGGTTCCTGGTGTGTCCGCTGTGCCGTGCGTGTGATCATTGCTTGTACAGCCCTCTCGCAGTGTCCGGAGCAAGTATGGTGGGTCTGACACACCGGTGTCAATGTGTTCTTTTTTCCATTTCCAGGAGTGTAGATAATATCTTGAAATATTATAAGATGAACATAAACAAAAGTAAAACATGGGTAATGGAGTGTAGTCAAATTAAACCAGACAACGCGTAGTGAATTAGATTATGAAATGAAAAACTAAAAGTAGTAGATGAGTTTTGCTACCAGGAACATTTCATAGATTATGCAGAGGTTGGTATTATGGTGGATTGTTCGATACAACATCAATGAACATTTTGGTATTACCGTGAACTGTTTGATGCAGCGACAATGAAAATTATGTCAGGTGTAGATGGGAGCTCGAGGAAGAAGCACCTGTTTTTGTTTTTTTGTTGTGTACTCTAACATAAAATTGACAGGAGACAGAATGGGCCTTGTGAGGGTTGTCATGTCGGCTCCCACATAGCCAGCCACATTGTGCAATGTGGGGACAAGAAGTTGCGATAGTGCCCTGAACAATACTTGACACCTGCGACATTCCTGTCGAAATACAAGCTGTCTCTCGCTTTGTCTCTCTCTCAATTGTCCTGTAGTGTGCCACCGCCAGGACTGCATGCGCCATCGGCCATGGTCGGACTGAACTGGGTAAACAATGTAGCATTTACCACAGAAACAACAGCTGAGAATGTCTTGGAAATATTCCCTCACTCTACCAGGTTGATTGACTAATTAATTAATTCGATATCCTTTGTGCGGAACAGTTTCCCCTTGCTTCCTATTGTTGAGTACTAGGATTGGAATATTTCGCACAATTCGATCCTGCAATTTTTTTTCTTCTTGCCTCTTCTCTGTGGATAGCTGAAATTTCAAAATTCAGGTCCGTTGCGTGCTATATCCCTAAACAATTTCTGGGAGGGGCTGGACAAATGTGTGCTCAGAATACAATTATCTGAAACAATAAATTGATCATTCAGGAATCTGACTTTGGAATTGGATTTTTGAAGCAGTGTAGAATTCCTAAATTAGTTCTCCCCTGAGAAGGGGGAGGGAGGGTCCTCCACGTGATCGGGTCATAACAGCAACAATACTTCTGCAAGACAGAGTCCAGTGTGGTGTACTGAGAAGCACTAAACATGACACACTTAAACTACGATCCACTCTGTAGAAGTAGTTGTCTTGGTTAGATGTCGGAGATTGCTGAAACACTTTCAGATCCTATATGTCCACATGCAGCATGCCAACCCACTCATTTGCCCCTGGTGTCAAGGGTCAGAGGCTGGTGAAAACTACTGCCACGGCCTCAGCCATAGTCACAGACACATGTGTATGCTAGAGTACATCGCCCCCAGCCATGGAGGTTATGACTGGAGTGGTAGGAATTTTGATGCTTTCAACACATCCAGCAACAACACTTGGTAGTGATCAATATTGACTTGCTCAATTTCCTACAGAGAGTACATGCAACACGCAATCGTGGAGACGACCCAATGCATACTGAGTATTAGTTCGATATTCAGCTATCCAGAGAGTGCCGCCTCTGGGACTTGCCCCTGCAGTTGTGGGCAAGAACTGACTAGCCAAGCAGTTGGAACTTTTCTTTGTACCAGCCGCTCACAAGAGCCTTAAGCCGGAAATGCCATTCGTTCTGGCCACAGGCTACCTCCGCCACGCACCCTACACACTAAACAGTGCCGTCCTAGGAAACCAGCCACATATTTATCACTGTCACTACAATTAAATATTACTATTGCACCTTCAATCTGATGACTATCTACAGCGAGAATTGTATTTGAAATACATTACTGGCCATTAAAATTGCTACACCACGAAGATGACGTGCTACAGACGCGAAAATTAACCGTCAGGAAGAAGATGCTGTGATATGCAAATGATTAGCTTTTCAGAGCATTCACACAAGGTTGGCGCCGGTGGCGACACCTAAAACGTGCTGACATTAGGAAAGTTTCCAACCGATTTCTCATACAAAAACAGCAGTTGACCGGCGTTGCCTGGTGAAACGGTGTTGTGATGCCTCGTGTAAAGAGGGGAAATGTATACCATCACGTTTCCGACTTTGATAAAGGTCGGATTGTAGCCTATCGCGATTCCGGTTTATCGTATCGCGACATCGATGCTCGCGTTGGTCGAGATCCACTGACTGTTAGCAGAATATTGAATCGGTGGGTTCAGGAGGGTAACACGGAACGCTGTGCTGGATCCCAACGGCCTCGTATCACTGGCAGTCGAGATGGCAGGCATCTTATGCGCATGGCTCTAACGGATCGTGCAGCCACGTCTCGATCCCTGAGTCAAAAGATGGGGACGTTTGCAAGACAACCATCTGCACGAACAGTGCGACGATGTTTGCAGCAGCATGGACTATCAGCTCGGAGACTATGGCTGCGGTTACCCTTGACGCTGCATCACAGACAGGAGTGCCCGCGATGGTGTACTCAACGACGAAAATGGCAAAATGTCATTTTTCAGATGAATTCAGGTTATGTTTACAGCATCATGATGGTCGCATCCATGTTTGGCGACATCGCGGTGAATGCACATTGGAAGCTCACCTCTTATTCACACTGACGGCACTTTGAACAGTGGGCGTTACTTTTCAGATGTGTTACGACCCGTGGCTCTACCTTTCATTCGATCCCTGCGAAACCCTACATTTCAGCAGGATAATGCACGACCGCATGTTGCAGGTCCTGTTCGGGCCTTTCTGGACACAGAAAATGTTCGACTGCTGCCCTGGCCAGCACATTTTCCAGATCTCTCACCAATTGAAAACGTCTGGTCAATGGTGACCGAGCAACTGGCTCATCACAATACGCCAGTCACTACTCTTGATGAACTGTGGTATCGTGTTGAAGCTGCATGGGCAGCTGTACCTGTACTCGCTATCCAAGCTCTGTTTGACTCAATGCCCAGGCGTATCAAGGCCGTTATTACGGCCAGAGGTGGTTGTTCTGGGTACTGATTTCTCAGGATCTATGCACCCAAATTGCGTGAAAATGTAATCACATGTCAGTTCTAGTATAATATATTAGTCCAATGAATACCCGTTTATCATCTGCATTTCTTCTTGGTGTAGCAATTTTAATGGCCAGTGGTGTACATCTTATTGACAGCTGCGGCGCTGGGAATATCAGTATCTACATCCCTCTTATGACTGGACATAATTTACCACAAAAAGTCCTTCATCTTCCTCTTACGTCTATCGGTACTTTGAAATAGCAATGGCCCACATCAAATCTATACCTCCCTTACGACTGCACACAGTAATTTTCTTTGCAAATGATGGAACAATGAGCACAGTTACTTTACACCCCAACACAAACTTTATAAACATGTCGATCACAGTGAATCTATCACTCATCCCCTATTAAGTACAATACTTCGGCAGTAGCTCATTGTTGCTGGTACCAAACAATACTGAGCGAAAATCCGTGACGATGAACATACCTGGTTTGTTTTTCCTACAAGTGATACCAGTGTCTCTTAGAAGAGAGGCGTAATCGTCTTATAAGCTGCCGGACGTTAAAAACACGATCGCAAAGACCATGTTACTGTCACCCTGCATAAAAAGCGGTCTTGGTTCTACAGGCACACACAAGGATCACTAACAATATCCATGTTAAAAACTATAAATGCATTATAAATCAAGCTATCGTACTGTTTCCGAATGAAGTAGTCTCCCACACAAATATCGCAAAACTGAATACAGACAGTGATTGCAGGGTGCGTATTAATTGACTGGGAGTGGGGTACCACATCGCCAACGGTGTACGCTCATAATAAAATCACCCTTATCACCAATTTTAGAAAGTGATTCAGCTAAGGATCATGTTATTAAGTCCATATTTACAACTCCCTCTTGCCACTGCTAGAGACTTCCCATGGTGACAAACAGCATTTGTAGTGCATTCTACATCGATAAAATGTAGCCAGTGTAAAAGAGATTTTGTGCCATTTCCACAGGGTTATAGGCAAGGAAGGATGATGGTTGATTGAGAATGATCACATACAGTAGAAGCTGTGCTATTTGAGGAATCACTTAAAAAATGGCACTATACACTGGCGTCATAAGAAATGTACGAAATCCTATGAGAAAATCCTGACCTTTCAGACATATAGTGTTACACTTCTTGGTAGAAATGCTATCTGTCATTTGGAATCATGTCTATCCATTCAACCAGTTACGTTTTTTAATGATTAAGCCACTGGTGAGTCATATTCATGGAACTCTCATATCTTGAGATGAGTCACCATCTTCGAACCTCCCTGCTGAAGACCCCATACAGTAAAACTCCAGTGTGGTTCGTGAGATAGTCCCTATGGATCTTCCCTGCAGCTTCGTCCATGTGATCGTTCCAATTTAAGTCGGAAATGAACGTAAGTCACAGAGCGCTATAACTAAGATGTTCTGCACTCCATGAAGAAACAGGATGAGCTGAGTTAATGTGACAGGACCGTATTTTGACCACTAGGTGGAAATGGGTAGATGTTGACATTGCTCCACCAACAGTGTATGATGTGTAATGCCACCACCAAGGCCGGCTGGAGTGATCGAGTGGTTCTAGGTGCTACAGTCTGGAATCGCGCGACCGCTACGGTCGCAGGTTCGAAT
Organism: Schistocerca cancellata; assembly: GCF_023864275.1. Lineage (NCBI taxonomy): Eukaryota > Metazoa > Arthropoda > Insecta > Orthoptera > Acrididae > Schistocerca > Schistocerca cancellata. The sequence goes on along the minus strand of NC_064626.1, from coordinate 379,712,408 downwards.
CCTGCCTCAGGCATAGATGTGTGTGATGTCCTTAAGTTAGTTAGGTTTAAGTAGTTCTAAGTTCTAGGGGACTGATGACCTCAGAAGTTAGTCCCATAGTGCTCAGAGCCATTTGAAGCCACCACCAAATGGAGCTACAATACATACGGCCGTTGGTAAATTATTGCATCAAGAAATAGGAGCAGGTGGCCAGTGATCGAAGTCACTTGCACAGACCAGTGTAAAGTTTCGCCGCCTGTATTGTAGGAGGACCATATCCTACAGTCTATCAATTCCAAGAGAGGGTTTCTGGGTTGTTCTTTCACAACAGTTTGACACATTGTTTTTTCTGCTGCAACTCATCCAAGCAGTATATGATTACAGCTGCATAAACCACCATATATTCTGTTTTTTCCCACCATGTCTTCGAAGTCTGTGGCAGGTGATAAACTGACATTAACACATTCTCTCACAGAATGCTGGACATTGTATGGTGTAAGATATGTTGCTCCTACAAAACACAGGATGATTGAAATAAAAGAAAGAGAGGATGTTTATTATTGGCAAAAATGTGGAAGACATTCCAACATATGGAAACGTGAAGATTTGTGGCCCTGTGTAGCATTTTCAAACAGCTGCCCAAAGGTGATGATCTCTACATTTAATCGTATCTTTCACAATAACGGGGTAGGAGATGTATAGGTGTTCCATCTGAAGAGACCAAGAGCACTGATTCCTTATGTTGCACCTATGTACACCATCAGTGTTCTGGTGCTGGCCATCTCGGGAAGGTGTTGCTGACATCATGACTCTCTCCAATTCAAACAATTGGTGTTAGTCAGTCATTACATGGTAATAAACAGCGCAGTAGTGGATGGATAGGATGGAAAAAACGTTGTTAAGTACTGTAATAAACACCACAGTTGATAGTGAGGCCAATTTTAGTAATTTTAACACTTTTTCCGTAATTTCGATGCCAACCAATGACAAGGCAGCATGTCTCCCAATTTCTGTATCATTGCTAAACCTCTCCTCCACTACTTTGCTTGTAACACATACCTGATGGCAAATGTAGATAGATGAACAGGCAGTGCATCCATTCATGGTTCGTTCTTGTACATATACAACAAAGTATACCAGACAGCATCCCATACCGATGTAGTTAGGTTACCTACATACTTCTAGATGGTTCAGATGGCTCTAAGCACCATGGGACTTAACATCTGAGGTCATCAGTCCCCTAGACTTAGAACCACTTAAACCTAACTAACCTAAGGACATCACACACAGCCATGCCTGTGGCAGGATTTGAACCTGCGACCATAGCAGCAGCGTGGTTCCGGACTGAAGCGCCTAGAACCGCTTGGCCACAGTGGCCAGCGTACTTCTAGCACTTTGATCATGGTGTGTAATTTTCGATTACGATTGCCCAACTTTCCCTATGTGGATTGGAGTATTCTTGCATTCTTAAGATAAATTTGGAGACTGAAAGATCCCCCTGCATTTTCTTTGACCAACCTTTCCTACAACACTGTCACTGACTAGAAGTAGGAGGGTACTATAAGCACTATATTCCAAGTCTTGTAAAGGAAGAGAGTGAGCTGAGTCCGTAACTGCTCTTCAGCAAAGACTGTTCTGCGCCAGTCCTACTCACAGCACATATCCAAGTGCACGAAATCTCTTGAGATGCATGCTTGTCAACGAGGTTAGCACCTCTTATCAGTATATAGTGGATGCTGTGATGATATAACAGACAGTTAAGAAGTAACGCGTGTTTTATGTATGATGGAGCACCATAGTCGGAAACATTTTACGTAAATCAACTGTGCTATCAATTCTGAAGTATTGTTCCGGTGTTTGGTGTCCATACCAAGAAGATATTGGAATAAGAGAAATGATTGTCGAACATAAGCACATTCCAAGCGCTACACAGTTCTGCACTTAAGCATGCTATAATGCTAGAGTGGTGCGGTTCCTGACCTATTAGTCATATGGAATGCATCACTGTCAATATTCCAATTTAAGAAATATATTTCCAATGCATGAATACAGTCTCCCTATAAGTTTCTCTATGATAAACTCTGGTGACCAACTATAAGGTGATACAACAGCTACCTTGCACACCAAAGACTCCTTCTGTTTATGAAGTTCAAATCTGATTATGATTCAGGAATTAAGATATGTTCACAATAGTCCTATAAGATGATCGGTGGCAGCGAAAAATGCATACGAAGAAATAGTGACATCTTGTGAGGAAATACACAACAAGATCAGTAACCAGAGGAGGTTTAACAAGCTTATTGCAGTTTACCACCGCCCCTGGTATCTGTCCTCTTGCACAAAGAAGTCATGGTCTGATGTTAGGTTGTATTGCTCATGTGTAGGGTACTATAGCCAGCGCCGGCTTTAGGGTGGGGCGACCAGGGCGGTCGCCCAGGGCGCCGGGGCCCAAGGGGCGCCGGTGCCCAAGGGGCGCCACATACTAAACGCATATAAAAAAAAAAATTACAATCACCCATTTCGCGAAACTAAAATATTATTCAGTCTCATTCAACATACGTCGCCAATCTCACGAATGCGCGATGAATTCGGGGTAGCAGAAGAGAAATCATGCTGAATGCAATCTTCGTATTGTCTGCACCCATCCATGTTTGACGCGGGCTAGCACGGGCTCTACCAAAGCGCCTCTCTTATTTGTTTCAAGAACTGCAACAAGGAAGAGCCCATGCAGCCGCACCATCTCTCGTTCACAACAGAAACTACCGGCTGTGAAATATACATTACATTATGATTTAATTAATACGAATGTATTTATATCGAATATTTGTGACTTAATGACTCATGTACATTAATTAGTAGATCATGCAATGCGTGCACTGCATTCATAGAGAATTCTCCCCTAACGTACTGAAATAATACAGCGCCACACAATGTTTGTTAGACTGCATATGTTGGCAGCGCTACGATTTGCACCCGCATGTCAGTAATTGTCATAAGAGACGGAGGCAGCGGTCATGTTTTCGTGGCGGAATAATTGTGAGTGAAACGAGTGTCGTTACTGTGTCAACATTTTAATTTTCTGGTAAGTGCGAAAAACATTTTTATCTTTCAGTTCAGGTTTTTTTCTAGTTACGTCTACTGATAGGTGAATCTCTTTATTTGTTATAGATCGAATATTGTGGTCGCGAAATAGAGCAGTGTCCAAGCAATAATTTGTCAAATTATTAAATCATGCCAGAAGAGAAGGAAATGATTAAAAAAAAGCTTTCTGGTTCAGAAAATCGGAAAAGAAAAGCTGAAAAAGAAAATGTTCTTGAAGAAACTAAAAAGCACATGAATATTTATGAGTACCTTAAAGGAAATTCCAAGGCAAATACTTCAGATATTGAATCAAAAGTCCATGTATCAGCAAATATTTCTTCAGACTGTGAACAATTATACACAAAAAATATACAATCACCTATAGAAGGTGATCAAATTGACCAGCGCAGTACATCTTTGCATGAATCCTCTGATATTTCTCCAAGTCAAAATCAACACATGACATCTATGGTCGATGAAAGTATCAACGTTCTTGCAATAAAAGAATACAATGTTTCTGATGTAGGTACGTGGCCAAAAGTACTTAATGCTAGAGATATAGATCGCATTATAATATGTGGACCCTCACAAGTATGTCTAAATAACTTTCCAAAAGATGAAAATGGGCGTCATTTCTCTTCAACTCATTACACAAGAAAACTATCAAACGAAGAAACTATCAGACGACGGTGGCTAGTTTATTCTGTATCAAACGACAGTGTCTTTTGCTTTTGTTGTCGACTGTTTGATTTAAAGTCAACTACTAATTTGACTACCACTGTGGGTTTCAGAAATTGGAAACATTTAAGTGAAGCTCTGAAACTGCATGAAAATAGTCCTAACCACAAAAAAGCATTTACTCAATGGACTGAAGCTGAAATCAGGTTTAAAGCTGGATGAACTATTGACAAGGAAGAACAAAAGCTAATTTCTAAAGAAAGTTTACGATGGAGCAATGTGCTTCAAAGATTGATGCACATTACTTTGTATTTGGCTGAAAATAATATGGCATTCAGAGGGTTATCAGATAAATTATTTACCCCAAATAATGGAAAATTCTTAGGTCTTGTACAGTTATTGGCAAAGTTTGATCCAATCATGGAAGAGCACGTCAGACTGGCATTGAATGGTGATTTGCCTGACCATTATTGCGGCAAAAATATACAAAATGAATTAATAGAACTCATGGCATCACACGTTATGTCTACAATCGTATTCCGCATAAAGGGTTCAAAGTATTATGCAATCGTAGCTGACTGTACTCCAGATATAAGCCACAAAGAACAACTTTCGATAACTTTAAGATGCGCCGACATAACAGAGGATGGCGTAAGTGTAAAAGAACATTTCATCTCATTTCTGCAAATAGATGATACAACCGGTGAAGGTCTCACAGAAAGCATTTTAAAAACATTGAGTGATCTTGACCTTAACATTAATGACTGCAGAGGACAGGGCTACGATAACGGCGCGAACATGAAGGGGAAAAATAAAGGCGTCCAGAACAGAATTAAGAAGTTAAATCCACTAGCTTTTTTTGTGCCATGTGGATGCCATAGTTATAATTTGGTATTGTGTGATGCGGCAAAATCATCAGTAAAATCCGTGACACTGTTCGGAATGTTACAAAAAATGTTTAATCTATTTGCTGGATCGGTAAATACACTCCTGGAAATGGAAAAAAGAACACATTGACACCGGTGTGTCAGACCCACCATACTTGCTCCGGACACTGCGAGAGGGCTGTACAAGCAATGATCACACGCACGGCACAGCGGACACACCAGGAACCGCGGTGTTGGCCGTCGAATGGCGCTAGCTGCGCAGCATTTGTGCACCGCCGCCGTCAGTGTCAGCCAGTTTGCCGTGGCATACGGAGCTCCATCGCAGTCTTTAACACTGGTAGCATGCCGCGACAGCGTGGACGTGAACCGTACGTGCAGTTGACGGACTTTGAGCGAGGGCGTATAGTGGGCATGCGGGAGGCCGGGTGGACGTACCGCCGAATTGCTCAACACGTGGGGCGTGAGGTCTCCACAGTACATCGATGTTGTCGTCAGTGGTCGGCGGAAGGTGCACGTGCCCGTCGACCTGGGACCGCACCGCAGCGACGCACGGATGCACGCCAAGACCGTAGGATCCTACGCAGTGCCGTAGGGGACTGCACCGCCACTTCCCAGCAAATTAGGGACACTGTTGCTCCTGGGGTATCGGCGAGGACCATTCGCAACCGTCTCCATGAAGCTGGGCTACGGTCCCGCACACCGTTAGGCCGTCTTCCGCTCACGCCCCAACATCGTGCAGCCCGCCTCCAGTGGTGTCACGACAGGCGTGAATGGAGGGACGAATGGAGACGTGTCGTCTTCAGCGATGAGAGTCGCTTCTGCCTTGGTGCCAATGATGGTCGTATGCGTGTTTGGCGCCGTGCAGGTGAGCGCCACAATCAGGACTGCATACGACCGAGGCACACAGGGCCAACACCCGGCATCATGGTGTGGAGAGCGATCTCCTACACTGGCCGTACACCACTGGTGATCGTCGAGGGGACACTGAATAGTGCACGGTACATCCAAACCGTCATCGAACCCATCGTTCTACCATTCCTAGACCGGCAAGGGAAGTTGCTGTTCCAACAGGACAATGCACGTCCGCATGTATCCCGTGCCACCCAACGTGCTCTAGAAGGTGTAAGTCAACTACCCTGGCCAGCAAGATCTCCGGATCTGTCCCCCATTGAGCATGTTTGGGACTGGATGAAGCGTCGTCTCACGCGGTCTGCACGTCCAGCACGAACGCTGGTCCAACTGAGGCGCCAGGTGGAAATGGCATGGCAAGCCGTTCCACAGGACTACATCCAGCATCTCTACGATCGTCTCCATGGGAGAATAGCAGCCTGCATTGCTGCGAAAGGTGGATATACACTGTACTAGTGCCGACATTGTGCATGCTCTGTTGCCTGTGTCTATGTGCCTGTGGTTCTGTCAGTGTGATCTTGTGATGTATCTGATCCCAGGAATGTGTCAATAAAGTTTCCCCTTCCTGGGACAATGAATTCACGGTGTTCTTATTTCAATTTCCAGGAGTGTAGATGGAAAATTTTGACCGACCATTTGAAGATATACACCCTGAAAAATGTAAGTGACACACGCTGGGAAGCTCGAATTGATAGCGTCAAAGCGGTTCGTTATCAATTATGCGAAATGCATGACGCTTTGGTTTCCTTGGCCGATGCTACTGAACAAAGCGATGCTGCGGTGTCACAAGAAGCGACAACACTAGGAGGACAATTAAAAGACTTCAGCTTCATTGTTTCTCTTATGACATGGTATGATGTTCTGTTTCAAATTAACGTTGTGAGTAAAGCAAGTCAGTCACCCACAATCAACTTTGTCGAGTTTATGGGAATCCTTGACAAATGTTGCTCTTATTTGGAAACATATAGACAAACAGGTTTCGAACAAACTATTGTAACAGCAACTGAACTGGCTTCGGATCTTGATACGCAGCCATTATTTAAACCACAAATGCGATTAAGACGTATTAAACGCAGGCCGGGTGAAGAGGCTGTTGATGATCAAATAACTGACCCAAAAAAGAAGTTTAAAGTAGAGTTTTTCAATGCACTGTTGGACACCGTGCACATATCCATGAAAGAAAGATTTGAACAGATGCAAGAATTTTCTGCGACGTGGAGTTTCTTGTTTGACATTAAAAAAAATCAAAATAAAGAAGAACTAATACAATGCTGTTCTAAATTACAAGAAAAGTTAGCTGTCAACATGAAGTCAGATATTGATGGAAATTTGCTGTGCGACGAAATTTTAGGCCTGCAACACTATCTCGAAGACAGCCAGGCAACGCCTATTGAAGCCTTAAACTTCATAAAAAAGCATAATCTTCAAGAGTTATATCCCAACATCTGGATAACGTTACGTATTTTGCTAACAATACCAGTGACTGTCGCAAGCGGCGAACGCAGTTTTTCCAAACTGAAGTTGGTAAAAACGTACTTGCGGTCTACAATGTCTCAAACAAGACTAACCAGCTTGGCCTCACTGTCCATTGAAAATGAAGTTGCAGAAAACCTGGACTTTGCTAATCTGATCAGAGACTTTGCCGACAGAAAAGCGAGAAAAGTAAAATTTTAGTTGTTTATAATTGTTTTTCATTAGGCATAATATGTTTTGTGTTCAGATGACTGACAGAAAATATAGGTTTATGGCCTACAGTTATATTAAATTCAATAAAAATATGGTACCCAATTCAAAATTAGTGTTTTTTCGTTATACATATTACCTCCTATATATAAAAATCAATTGTTGTGTGTTAGTCTCACCAAAACAAAGAAATGGCTTGACCAATTTGAATAATTTTTGTTTTGTTTTGTTCGCTTTAGTACAGGGGTGCTTCAGAAAAGAAAAGAAATATTTGGGATATACGACCCTGTTTCAACCACATTTTACGCATCTTTTCTTTGTTTGGAACACGCAAAAACAATTTTCTGGAGTTTTTGTAGATGTACAGTGCAGTACTACGCAATATTTTTAGACAATTTCCCAAAACGTGACTGCCCAAACAATATATCACTGCTATACTGACTGTTACGGCAGCGACAGCAGCATGCTGGACTGACGTCACAGGCTACACAAGACTCACATGGAGCGTCTTAGCGGGTTTCAGATTATTTGGATTTCATTTCCATTTAAAAAAATAAAATACTCAAATTTACGATGGAAAAAACAATGTTATGATCATAAGATGACGCCATTAATCACTTAAGACGATTTCTAGAAAACAGTCAAATACTGTGTTGCAAAGCACTGCCAGGTTCGCTATTTATACAATAAAGGGCGCCAACTGGACGACTCGCCCGGGGCACCTGGATGGCTAAGGCCGGCCCTGACTATAGCCAATTCGCCCAGAGGCCACATCTCTATAATGCCTCCTCTTTCCGCTATTAAGTGTATGTAGCATCAGAACGCGAAATTTTATTGATTTCGCTCAGTACTCGTTTCATGGTATTTTTCTTTAATTTTATGTTTTCTCATTCAGTTTCTGTAATTTTAATAGATTTTCGCCATTTTACATAGCTACTTCATCACATTTCCCTCAATTTTTACATATTTCGTATCAGTTTTCCGTGATTATACAATGGTTTCATCGAATGCTACAGATTTTGTATCTTTTTTCACATTTTTCCATATGCATATCGTCATATTGCTGACATATATATGTGCCATTTGATTTTTTGTGAGAATATTTTCGCATCTTATACATCAACTTACTAAAAAATCCTCAGACTTGCCCTCCCCCCGATGATCCACATCCATGAATTTTGGGTAGAACGAAAATGAAAAGTGTAATTATAGTCGCCTCATACCTATATAAAACTGAAGACTCGATTTGTGTCCAAGACGTGACAGAGCAATGGAGTATTTCGCATACATTTTCTCTAGTAGAGATGAACATGATTAATCACACATGCACTGAAAGCCCTCTGCTGAAAATGGCAAGGACGCGTTTGCTGTTAACGATGGCAGGTAGATAGCGCTCTAAGTCACACACGGAACACGCACTTGTATACAGTTCGGTCGCAAGTTATACCACACAACTGATATACCTCGAGAGAACAGCAGAAGACAATGGTTAAAAGCATGACAAATGACCTGCAGCAACATCTCCCTCACTTAAGAATGCATCATCAGTCTACCATTAAATCATACCTCGCTCCAACCCCTCTCAACAAATCATTCCATCTACTTTCTGTCATCTTTTAATGAAAAAGAAGCACATTGTAAATACTGATTGTTCGGGTTTAAAACATCTAAACAGTCTTGCACAGGATCAAATACGCGATTCGTTCTGTATTTGTGCATTGCGATCACACCAGCTGTTAATACAACTCCCTTTAGCTAAGGAAACTTTATAAAAATCTGTAAGGCAATTATCGATAACATTGGGGATACACCTGGGTTTGTGATCCGACATATATAAATTTATTACTCTACATTTGGTGGTCATCCACATTAAACATTCTATTCCAACCATCTTATTGCTTCCGACGAAAAATGACTGTTTCCCTGCTTCCCGGTACTTCCATGTCAAGTTTTCCTCGCATTCCTCTTGCTATTGCATACTTATTCCCATGCACAATAATTTTCCTGCACCAAGCAGAAGACATGCAAATACTCCCTCATTCTCACTTAATTTCTTTTGAATTTCACCCTGTAATCACTGTCTGTATTCAGTTTTGTGATATTTGTGTGGGAGACTACTTCATTTGGAAACATTGATTTATAGTGCACGTACAGTTTTTAACATGGATATCGTTAGAAATCCTTGTGTGTGCCTGTAGAACCATTTTTTTTTTTTTTTTTTTTTTTTTTTTTTTTTTTTTTTTTTTTTTTTTTTTTTTTGCAGCGTGACAGTAACATGGTCTTTGCGATCATGTTTTTAACATCCAGCAGCTTATATGACAATTACGTCTCTCTTCTAAGAGACGCTGGTACCACTTGCAGGAAAAAAAAAAACAGGTATGTTTATCCGTCACAGATATTCGCTCAGTATTGTTTGGTACCAACAACAATGGGTTACTGCCGAAGTATTTACTTAATAGGGGATGTGTGATAGATTCACTGTGATCGACAGGTTTATAAAGTTACCATGCTCATTGTTCCATCATGTGCAAAGAAAATTACTGTGTGTCGTCATAAGGGAGGTATAGATTTGATGTGGGCCACTGCTGTTTCAAAGTGCTGATAGGCATAAGAAGAGGATGAAGAATTTTTTTTGTGGAAAATTATGTCCAATCATTAGAGCGATGCAGATATTGATATTCCCAGAGCCACAGCTGGTTGCCATCGGTCAGGTATCTAACTGCAAAGGTAAAGGCACAAGACAGCTTAAATTGACAGGCAGCAACAAAATAAATTGAGTATGCCCTGCAGAGATGAAAATAACTGTATACGAAGGTGGAACATACCTAGTACATTTAGTGTTGACCCACGTTGGCCACAAACAAGATTTAAGGCACCTGCCCCTCAGTCAAAAACAGTGGGAAACCTTACCAACAGATACTGCAATGGGACTTCCATCTGACAAAGTTCTAGATAACATACAAACCAGGACTCAAACTTGCAGAGAATCCATTTGACAACCACACAAAACATATATAACATTGCAGCAAGCTATAACCTTTCCTCCATGTCAGTCAGACATCAAAATGATACAATCAGTGTTGACGCTTGGGTAAAAGAAATGAATAAAAGTGAGAATCCATGTGTGTTATTCTATAAACCATAAGAATTGACTAGTGAACATCAAGAATTGAGGAGTGAAAATTTCATAATAGTGATAATGAATAGAGCACAATGCAAAACTTTATCAAAATATGGGGAAGACTGTATCTGTATTGATGGAACCCATGGGCTTAACAGGTATGATTTTGAAGTGACCACTGTATTAGTGCTGCATGATCTCAGGCAAGGATTTCCATGTGCTTTTCTAATTTCGAACAGGAAAGACACTGATGTTTTAAGTATATTTTTACAGTACGTAAAATCACAGGTTGGACCAATTTGCCTCAATGTATTCATGTCTGATTTGCCAGAGTCATACAGTATTCCATGGAACAGGAAAATCGGTGCTCCAAGATGAGACTCAATGGTACTTGGCATGTGAACAGAGCATGGAAAACTAATATCAAGTGGAAAATTGTAGATCTGGATAAAGGAAATGATGTGTACCAGCTCATTAAATCAGTGTCCATGTTCAGAAATGTAAGTATGTTTCAGAAACCACTGCAAAAAGCAATGCAGAAGCTCAGTAGTGACTCTGACACATCAGAATTTGCTTCATACTTCAAAACACACTATGAGGGAAGTGTGGAGTGTTGGGCCTACTGTCATAGAATGTACGCTGGCATCAACACCAATGTGCATGTGGACAGTATGCATAGGACATGAAAGGTGATACATGGCAATGCAAGGCAAATAAAACAACTGGACAAAGGCATAACTGTACTGATGTCACTAGTTACAGCCAAGATGTTTGACTGGCTTATAGCAAACGTAAAAGGAAAGGTTACAAGCAAAGTTCAGGATATTTGTAATAAGCACAAAACTAGTTTCTTAATGGACAACGACCTCCTCATGACTGAGGTAGATGGTGGCTGGCAAGTACCATCCACACCGTCTTCAGAGGTGTACATTCTTAAAGGTAACAGAGTCAACTGTGAGTGCAAATTAAAATGTTGTGATTACAATGTGTATATACGTAGGTATTATTGTACATGTATGGATTACAGCATTAGATTCAATATGTGTAAGCACATTCACACTGTTTGCCGAGATGACAGTGTGAGTGAAAATCTGAAAAGACCAGAGGTACTGGGTACTGATGTCGATGTTGAAGCTACCAATGAGAGAAAAGCAATATTAGCTGAAGTAAGCAAAAAATCTGTTTCAAAAACACTGAAATCATTGTTAGAAGGGAAACAGAAGCTCATTTCAGTGTTTTCCAATATTGTCAGTGGAATGACAGAGACTGAACTGCAGTTACCCAAAAAAACTGTGTTAACCATAAAGGCAAATGTAGGAGCTGTTCCAGCCTGAAATGAGAGCCAGAAAAGAAAAATTACACCACAGAGGAGACTGTTTTCTACCAAGAAGAAAACAGCATGTAATATTTCTCTGGCTGTTCCGGTTGCTGAAGAAAGCTGTGAAATAGTAAGATCACTTCTGGAGGAGGCTCTATATCAATTTTCAACTTATTGAGTAGGTACATTTATGTGTTGAACCTTGGTGGAGTAAAATGTAATTCATGGCTAATACATGAATTTATGTTCAGTACCTGTCAGTTTTTCAATAGAAAATTTATTCACAGAGCTCGACATGAATCATGATGTTGCTGCAGAGTATAGTCATGCCATGCCAGATGTACAGCACAGCAAAACAGGTAAACCTTGATGGGATCCATCATTCCAAATATGTGTGACACTACTCTAATGTCCTCACATCAGATAGATATGTCAGATTAATTAAAATTTAGAACTTTACTGTTCAGTAGCAATGCAGTGTTTTTGGGTTCTGATGTAAAAGCTACTTGCTGTATAGTAAATGCCATCTTTCAGTACCTATCAATTTTGCCCCAATTGTGATATGAAATTTATTTGCAGGGTTTGACATCAAAAATGAATTGCATGTTGTGGAGCAACCAGGCACTATGTAATGGCAGCCAGATGTTCAACCTGGTGCATCAGGTATGTGTAAAGTAAATCAATGGAGATAACATTATTTGAGTCTAATGAAATTCTGAATTCATGTATGTACAATGATACCTTTATAATCTGTTTTATTGTGTCTGCATTATAATATAAACTTTACTTACAGGACTGGACATGAATCACATTGTTTCTGTGCAGCATAGCCACACCATATCAAATGTGCTGCACAGCACAGGTAACACTTGATGGGACCCATCATATCAAATGTCTGTGGTACTGCTCTAATGACCTCATATTCATTATCAATGACAGATTAGGTTACAGTTGGAATGTTGTTATCATGTAGCAGTGTAGTGTGACTACATTCTGATTTACAATTTACTTACAGTCCAGATTATGCCCCCTCAACTGCAGAGTGGGAATGGTCCCAGATTGCAAAATTGCCAGCTCAGGGCAAAAATAAACTCCATCCCTTGAAGCTGAGTGAGCAGCACATCAGGTGTGTAGCATGGTCTTGTTTTAAAGAAGTAACCATATTTGTTAAAGTAGTAGTGTTTCATCTGATGATTGCCTGTCTAATATGTGAAGATACCCTAATTCAAACTTTATAATTTACTCACAGTAGGCCTACACAGTTTCTAAAGTGGTACTTATGGAGTTACTAGAATAGTAGTTGTAATTATATTCTTTCTAAACAGTAGAACTTCAATGCAGTGTTTACTTGCAGTCTGGACTATGCCATCTCAATGGCAAATGAAGGAGGCTCCAAACATTTGGAGTTTGGCACTGATGTCGAGTCATGCCCCCAAGGCTGCCTCAAGAGCAGAGGACCTAAGATCCCCAATATTTAGAGTTAAGAAGATAAGGACTGGGATCCACTGAGCCTTACCTGGCTGCCGGAAGGAGAGTTTAAAGGACCTTGGAATTCCACCACTTCGAAGGTGCAAATCAGATCCATTCAGCCTATGTATGTACACATTGCAATCAGTACATTTTAAGTTACACTCAGAGGTGACTCTGTTATCTTTAACAGTGTACACCTCTGAAGATGTTTCAGATGGTTAGGCCCTTGTCCAGTTTTTTTAACTAATTTTGTGTTTGTGATAAACGTCCTGAACTTTGCTCATAACCTCCCTTTTACAGTCACTGTAAGCCAGTCAAACATCTTGGCTGTAACTAACATCATCAGTGTAGATATGCCTTCATCCAGTCATTTATCTGCCTTGCATTACCATGTATCTCCTTTAACATTCTATGCATACTCTCCTCATGCATGTTAGTGTTGAGACCAGCATACATTCAATGACAGTAGGTCCAACACTTCATTTTTCCCTCATAGTGTGCGTTGAAGTATGAAGTGAATTCTGATGTGTCAGGGTCACTACTGAACTTCTACAGTGCTTTTTGCAGTGATTACAGAAAAATACTTACATTTATGAACACTGACACTGATGTAATGATCTTTTATGCCTCATTTCTTTTATTCAGATCTGCAGTTTTCATCTTATATTGGTTTTCCACACTCTAGCCACATGGCAGGTATAATAAAGATTCATTTTAGGAGCTTCTGTAGTCCTGTTCCATGGAACATTATTAGGCAGTGCCAAATTCTACATGAATACATTGAGGCAAGTTGGTCCAGCCTCTGATTTAAAGTAGGTCCTGTTCGAAATCAGGAAAGCACATAGAAACCCTTGCCTGAGATCATCTAGTACTAATACAGTGGTAACTTCAAAGTCATACCCACTAAGCCCATGGGTTTCATGAATGTTTTCATCTAGTACTAATACAGTGGTAACTTCAAAGTTGCAAAGCCCGTGGGTTTCATGAATGTTTGTTAACATTTTACACTGTGTATTTGTCATTATCATTAGTACAAAACCTTCACTCCTCAGTTCTTGATGTTCTTGGCTAAGTAGCAGTTGTTTTTAAAATGCCACACATATTTGCACCTTAGTTCATTTCTTTTACCCAAGCATCAACACTATTGTATCATTTTCATGCCAGACTGACTTGGAGGGCAGGTCTTGTTGCAATATTACATAAGTCCTGCTTGGCTGTCAAATGGATTCTCTCCAAGTTTGAATCCTGCAAACTTGATCGTACATTGTCTAGAGCTTCGTCAAATGGAATTACTATTGCAACTGTTCTTTTTAACTCAGTGACAGGTAGCTTAACACTTGCTTATGACCAATGCAGGTTGACAAAAAGTTACTTGTTATATTCCACCTTTGTGTACAATTACTTTCATCTCTGCTGTGCACTTTCCATGCATTTTGTTGCTGCCTGTCAATTTAAGATATCTTGAGGCCTTACCTATAGAGATAAAGTTATCTAACTGATAGCAACCATATTAATATGTAGAGCTTGTAGACCCATGCATTTTAACAAGCTTTGAATGTGTCATACTTCCAGTTTCTTCTTTCATCTGTATAAATTCATTTTCACTTAGATATTGTAGAAATTTAAATTCATGTTGATTTCATGAGCAATTTGCAAATGGTCTATCCAACCTCATTTAGAACAACTTTATATTGTGTATGATGTACACTTAAAGACAGTGCCTGTTCCCACAAACCATGAATATTTTGTTGGTGGTGATACAAAGTATTTTTAAGAGAAAAATTGTTGGCACACATGTAGCTCTGGTAAGAAGCTGCAGGCCCTTTAGTGGTAACAGGCAGCTCCTGTCGGTGTTTGCAAACATGCTGCCTGAGATTATTTCTATAATTATACTTGTGCCACACACGCATTGCGTTTAAAGGCATTCATTTCACTTACCACCATTAATTGCTGGTTTAATGCAAAAACATGCAGCAAATAATTGAGGACACGGTTGTAAGTTCTACTCTGAGATGAACAGATTGGCACAAGAGAAGGATTTGTGTCTGTTGTTCTGACAATTTTGACATAAATGATGGTAACATCATCATTGTGCAATATTTTTTGTAGCATAATTCACACAATGAATGTGTCCTCTGAAACATTTCTGATGTAATATAACACAGCTGCAAAAGTTATTAATTTTAGCTTCTTGAAATATTTTGTTATTTGCCATATAACTGCAGACGTTGTCTTCTAATGCATGACTATTGACGTAAATGTAAGAATGTCGTAATCTGAAACCGCTGATTGAATCTTGGGATGTTTTACATATCCTTACTACTACTTCTTGTTTGCTCATGTGACCTACATATGCATGTTTTTAAAGATTGGAAAGCAGCATCAAAATTGCTGGAGGTGAAAACAAATAGATACTCTCCACTCTTACAGACATACTTACTCTGTTATTTATAGTAATGTAAGATTCTTCATTTACTGTAATCATGGTTGAAGTGGGATTTCTCCTTAATCGCACAATGTAACTATGTATTTTTTTATGTCCAATTGTACTCTGTTACTGTAATACTTTATTACTCATGACATTTCATTTTGTAGTAACATATCTACAATTAAATAATTTGCTGTATATTGTCAGGACACTCAGTAACCTTTAAATTATTTTATACAAGATAAAATGTATGTATCATGTTGTAATTTCATTGTACTGTGAAACTGTTTGTACGGAATTAGTTCACAATGTTTTAAATTGTACAACTTTTAAAAGTTAATGTGGTTTACTATCCAAATAAACAACTGAAATTGTGGCATGTAGTGTAGCACAGCTTGTGTACTCAAATATAGTTACCTGTGTATTCAGATATATTTTGCTACATCATTTGTATGACCAGTGAGAGAATTTAACCATCTACGATTGAGTCTGTAGTTTGAAAATTCAAAGGAATTCATTCGTGACCTTTGCACTTTTTTTAATGATTAACTGTTGGCATTATTACACCTCCAAAGATAATGGTATCCTTTTGGAACATCAGATATTGAGTCGGAGGCTAGATGCAGCTTGTTCCCCACATTTTTTTTACTCTGTTGTGTTAATAATTTACAGAAATTTAATGATTCAATAAAATTATATCATTGAAGAATTTGCATTTTCATTATTGCATTGCCTGTCCTACATAATTAAATACTATTCATTGTGCTGTGGTGTCAAGAAAATCTAGTCATCCTAAATATGTTATCTAATGTAAATTTACTGAAGGTGAAAACAAATTGAGCCTCTGAAGCAAACCTCACAGGTAGTTCACAATTTTATCCCCAGCACCTCCCTCCAAATCTCTCAACATTTAACAGAAAAACAGCCCCTAGGCTGTGAGTAAGAATTCTCTCTATCATTTCAATCAATAAAGCTATTCCTGGAGGCTCTTGGAGAGAGCCACTGCTTTGTTTGATTATCAAAGTTTGGTAACTGACTCAATTGGCAAGAGAGCTACTCTACAAAGGCTGATGTGGTATCTGGATTAAGATTCAGGCTGGTTCACAAATTTCACGTTTTGTTAATGTTTCAAAAACAGTACACTCTATTGCACTGTGAAAGATTTCATTTTTGTGGTGTGTACTTCACAAATGGTTGTTATTGGTATACCATGTCCCCTGAAGCTAGGTTATTGTTCATGTCTAATAGTGGAAAAATTGGGATGTGACATAAACAAATAAAGGAATGAAGACACCATTTATGTCATTATCTTGCATCTCCTTGTAATATATTCCTGACAAGTTTTTTGGTTTTCCTCAATGAAATCCAAGTGCTGCCACCATGCAGCACAGTACTGCCAATTGCTTGAGTTGAGAAATGGAAACACCTATCATCACGCCAAACAAGAATCAACAATTTTAT
Organism: Schistocerca cancellata; assembly: GCF_023864275.1. Taxonomy (NCBI): domain Eukaryota; kingdom Metazoa; phylum Arthropoda; class Insecta; order Orthoptera; family Acrididae; genus Schistocerca; species Schistocerca cancellata. The sequence goes on along the minus strand of NC_064626.1, from coordinate 379,695,393 downwards.
TCACCATAGATCATTTTACACTGATATTGGCTTCGTCATACAGGATAATAAAATAAACAAGTGTCAGTACATTATACAGTACATTTCAAGCATGGCAGTGTACAAAATTACACCTGGATAGCTTCTAAAAGTTAATGAAGTAAGCTATACTATAATCTAATATAATATACTATTGTATTGTTTATCGTATACACTATGTAATTACACACAATTAACCACAGCACACAATAATATGTTAAACTGCGGACAACTTTTAAATGCTAATATCCTTCTCAGGCATCTCAAAGAATTCTTTAATGTCATAGAATGGATGATTTGAAAGCCAGCTGTACCACTTAATTTAAAAAAAAAAATTATATCCATAGACTGAAAATGAATTGGCAGTTTATTGAACATTTTGAGTGGGTTAACTTTGTGGGAATTTCCTGTTCTTGCTGATCTGTGGTGCGGTATGTCTAAATTACCCTTAGTCCTGGTGTTGCGTTCATGTATTTCCCCTCTCCCAATAAATTCTGAAATATTTTTAATATAGAGTACAGACACATAGCTGTATAAATTTATAATTGTGAGTATTCTGAGTCTGGAAAAAAGAGTACGACATTGCTCCCTATGACCTCTTTTACATATAATGTGTAAGACTTTTTTTTGTAATTTCAGGATGTTCTTGATGTGAGGGGAGTGCCCCCATCTAATCAGACTATATGAAATATGTGACTGGAATAGCCCAAAGTACGTCACCCTAAGGTACTCTATGCTCACTACCTCCCTTAGTTTCAAGATAAGGTATGCCACCCCAGATATATTTTTTCACATACGTGATTGACATGTTCCTCTCAATAGAGTTTAGAGTCAGTGTGAATACCTAAGAGTTTTACTGACTTATTGCCTACTTCATCTGATGTTCTCATTAAAAGTTGTTGGGCTTTATCAGGATTGCACAGGAGATTATTGGCTGCAAACCAGTCCAGGGCCTTATAAAGTGTTTCTTTTGTTAGTTTATTCAGATCTGAAATGTTCTGATGTGTGACAAGTAGTGTTGTATCATCAGCATAACACACGACAGGGTGGGCTATGTTTTTAGGTAAATCATTAATAGCTACAATGAAGAAGATGGGTCCAAGGATAGACCCTTGTGGTACACCTGTGCTGATTTCCATCACGCAAGAATTTACATTTCTGACTGAAATGAATTGTTTTCGGTTACTTAAATAAGAATTTGTCACAGCTAAAGTGCTCCCTCTCACCCCATAAAACTCTAGTTTCCCCAGTAGTACGTCAACAGGAATGCAATTGAAAGCTTTGCTTAGGTCACATAATACCAGTGATACCATGTTATTGTTTTCAAAAGCTGTTAAGGTTTGGTCAATGATTTCCAAGATGGCCCCTGATGTGTTTTCCCCTTTGCGAAAACCAAACTGATTGCTGCATAGAATATTGTGTTTTTCAAAGCCATGACATATTGAACAATCAGTCAGAATATTTTAGTACCATAGGATATTGAGCCAGAATAGAGTCTGGTCCCTTTTTTCTCGCCTAGGTATATCACCCATACAAGGATGTTTTCTATGTTCTGTATGTTTACACATAATGCCTGGGGTTCTTATTATGCATCTCTATGTCCAATATCCAAAATGGTTACTTCATAAGGATGCAATTAATCAAACTTGTACTTCTGTGCGGAACACTTTTAAAATAAAAATATATGGTCTCACACTACAGATAACTAGTAATATTTAACGTCTTGTGGTGATATGCAAAAATTTTCAGAGGAAAATAGGATAGCTACATTTTCAGTTGTAATCTGCTGAAGTAACTTCATACCAAGAATGATCTCAAGAGAGAAATGTAAGCTAACTACTGAGAAATGAATTGTCAACAGTCATGAAATATATTGTATCTGGTGTTACAATGAGACTGATGAATTCTTTTCATGGGAGGAAATTTGCATTACTGCAATAAGTCTCAATATGTTTTGGCAAATGTCTATTTCACAAGAAATTCAATTATATAATCAGTTTCACTGCCTCCATAGTTTCTATGTCAGCCTAATCTTATTATGATCTGAGGTATGTTGGTAGATGTCTTTGAAGGATTTTGTCATGAAATGATGTTTGATGAAATGTAGGATGCATAACACTTACACAAGTACGCTGCAGCTAAATATATTATGAACTGAAATAAATAACTTTCTGACATACAGTGTTACATATGTTATGTTTTCAGTGTGTGTTGTATATTATTTACTACTGTACTATGATGAGTATATAAATCAGAAATGAAATCAGACATTATAACTTTAGAGTGAGGATTTTAAAAATAATACTCAACAAAAAAAGTATTTTATGTAAAGAAATCTTACATTAAAGTGTTATATTCCACATCATTATGAAATGTTGTATTAATGATGCATGGAACAAGTATTAATGTACATATGAATGTATAATAGAGATGGTATAATAATACTATATTATAAAATAAAACAGCAATATGTAATATTTATGTATAAATATATGCAAAATGTGGTTAATTTTCACCCACCCCAACACGTGTTTGGGGGATTTGGATAAATAAAAGTTCAGAGAAACAAAATTTAAACAAAAATATTGAGTCATTAGATAAACTCTTGTTAAAAAGGGGACAATAATTAAAAATATAACAGAATAATTTTAGTGCGTAGTAAGTAAATGTGAAACATATTTGGCCAACCCCAGTCACACTCTGAACAAACTAAAATCTCCCATCAAAGAAAACGACAGAGGGTCTTTAATACAAACTTAATAAGATAATCAGACAGAAACAAGAGTAGTGTGATTGAGTAATCACCAGACTAATGTGGATTATCCAACATCTTTAGAAAAACACTAAAACAAATCTGTTAATCATTTTAAAAGCTCTAAGATAACTATCAAAAGTTAGAAACAAATATTTTCAGAAGTTGGAGGAACTGATAAATTCTTTTTAATCTCTTGGGACTTACCTCATTAGTCCTCAAGATGGCATCGTCTGGACTGCAAGTTAGCATTTAATCAGAATTCAGACATGTAACATTGCTCCCAAATAACAACAATTTACATAATGGTTAATGACATACTGAGTTGAAAACCATTATCAAAACAACCTTATATTGTTCCCTATTAACTGCAATACCATTACATACCTGACTTGCCACTCATAAGGCCTGATGACGCTGAATGGATCTGATTTGCACCTTCGAAGTGATGGAATTCCAAGGTCCTTTAAACTCTCCTTCCGGCAGCCAGGTAAGGCTCAGTGGGTCCCAGTCCTTATCTTCTTAACTCTAAATATTGGGGATCTTAGGTCCTCTGCTCCTGAGGCAGCCTTGGGGGCATGACTCGACATCAGTGCCAAACTCCAAATGTTTGGAGCCTCCTTCATTTGCCATTGAGATGGCATAGTCCAGACTGCAAGTAAACACTGCATTGAAGTTCTACTGTTTAGAAAGAATATAATTACAACTACTATTCTAGTAACTCCATAAGTACCACTTTAGAAACTGTGTAGGCCTAATGTGAGTAAATTATAAAGTTTGAATTAGGGTATCTTCACATATTAGACAGGAAATCATCAGATGAAACACTACTACTTTAACAAATATGGTTACTTCTTTAAAACAAGACCATGATACATACCTGATGTGCTGCTCACTCAGCTTCAAGGGATGGAGTTTATTTTTGCCCTGAGCTGGTAATTTTGCAATCTGGAACCATTCCCACTCTGCAGTTGAGGGGGCATAATCTGGACTGTAAGTAAATTGTAAATCAGAATGTAGTCACACTACACTGCTACATGATAACAACATTCCAACTGTAACCTAATCTGTCATTGATAATGAATATGAGGTCATTAGAGCAGTACCACAGACATTTGATATGATGGGTCCCATCAAGTGTTACCTGTGCTGCGCAGCACATTTGATATGGTGTGACTATGCTGCACAGAAACAATGTGATTCATGTCCAGTCCTGTAAGTAAAGTTTATATTATAATGCAGACACAATAAAACACAATATAAAGGTATCATTGTACATACATGAATTCAGAATTTCATTAGACTCAAATAATGTTATCTCCATTGATTTACTTTACACACACCTGATGCATCAGGTTGAACATCTGGCTGCCATACTGGTTGCTCCACAACATGCAATTCATTTTTGATGTCAAACCCTGCAATAAATTTCATATCACAATTGGGGCAAAATTGATAGGTACTGAAAGATGGCATTTACTATACAGCAAGTAGCTTTTACATCAGAACCCAAAAACACTGCATTGCTACTGAACAGTAAAGTTCTAAATTTTAATTAATCTGACATATCTATTTGATGTGAGGTCATTAGAGTAGTGTCACACATATTTGGAATGATGGATCCCATCAAGTTTTACCTGTATTGCTGTGCTTTACATCTGGCATGGCATGACTATGCTCTGCAGCAACATCATGAGTCATGTCGAGCTCTGGAAATAAATTTCATATTACAATTCATGCAAAATTGACAGGTACTGAACATAAATTCATGTATTAACCATGAATTACATTTTATTCTGCTAAGGTTAAACACAAAAACATATCTACTCAATAAGTTGAAAATTGATATAGAGCCTCATCCAGAAGTGATCTTACTATTTCACAGCTTTCTTCAGCAACTGGAACAGCCAGAGAAAAATTATGTGCAGTTTTCTTCTTGGTAGAAAACAGCCTCCTCTGTGGTGTAATTTTTCTTTTCTGGCTCTCATCTGTTTGTCTGAAGTAACCATTTCAGGCTGGAACAGCTCCTACATTTGCCTTTATGGTTAACACAATTTTTTTGGGTAACTGCAGTTCAGTCTCTGTCATTCCACTGACAATATTGGTTAACACTGAAATGAGCTTCTGTTTTCCTCCTAAGAATGATTTCAGTGTTTTTGAAACAGATTTTTTGCTTACTTCAGCTAATATTGCTTTTCTCTCATTGGTAGCTTCAACATTAACATCAGTACCCAGTACCTCCGGTCTTTTCAGGAGATTTTCACTCACACTGTCATCTCGGCAAACAGTGTGAATGTGCTTACACATATTGAATCTAATGCTGTAATCCATACATGTACAATAATACCTACGTATATACACATTGCAATCACAACATTTTAATTTGCACTCACAGTTGACTCTGTTACCTTTAAGAATGTACACCTCTGAAGACGATGTGGATGGTACTTGCCAGCCGCCATCTACCTCAGTCGTGAGGAGGTCTTTGTCCATTAAGAAACTAGTTTTGTGCTTATTACAAATATCCTGAACTTTGCTTGTAACCTTTCCTTTTACGTTTGCTATAAGCCAGTCAAACATCTTGGCTGTAACTAGTGACATCAGTACAGTTATGCCTTTGTCCAGTTGTTTTATCTGCCTTGCATTGCCATGTATCACCTTTCATGTCCTATGCATACTGTCCACATGCACATTGATGTTGACGCCAGCGTACATTCTATGACAGTAGGCCCAACACTCCACACTTCCCTCATAGTGTGTTTTGAAGTATGAAGCAAATTCTGATGTGTCAGAGTCACTATTGAGCTTCTGCATTGCTCTTTGCAGTGGTTTCTGAAACATACTTACATTTCTGGACATGGACACTGATTTAATGAGCTGGTACACATCATTTCCTTTATCCAGATCTACAATTTTCCACTTGATATTAGTTTCCCATGCTCTGTTCACATGCCAGGTACCAATGAGTCTCATCTTGGAGCACCGATTTTCCTGTTCCATGGAATACTGTATGACTCTGGCAAATCAGACATGAATACATTGAGGCAAATTGGTCCAACCTGTGATTTTACGTACTGTAAAAATATACTTAAAACATCAGTGTCCTTCCTGTTCGAAATTAGAAAAGCACATGGAAATCCTTGCCTGAGATTATGCAGCACTAACACAGTGGTCACTCCAAAATCATACCTGTTAAGGCAATGATTTCCATCAATACAGATACAGTCTTCCCCATATTTTGGTAACATTTTGCATTGTGCTCTGTTCATTATCACTATTATGAAATCTTCACTCCTCAATTCTTGATGTTCACTAGTCAATTCTTGTGGTTTATAGAATAACACACACGGATTCTCACTTTCATTCATTTCTTTTACCCAAGCGTCAACACTGATTGTATCATTTTGATGTCTGACTGACTTGGAGGAAGGGTTATAGCTTGCTGCAATGTTATATAAGTTTTGCTTGGTTGCCAAATGGATTCTCTGCAAATTTGAACCCTGCAAACTTGTTCGTACGTTATCTAGAACTTTGTCATACAGAAGTCCCATTGCAGCATTTGTCGTTAAGGTTTCCCACTGTTTTTGACTGAGGGGCAGGTGCCTTAAATTTTGTTTGTGGCCAGCGTGGGTCGACACAAAATTTACTTGGTTATTTCCACCTTCGTGTACAGTTATTTTCATCTCTGCAGGGCATACTCCATTCATTTTGTTGCCGCCTGTCAATTTAAGCTATCTTGTGCCTTTAGTTTTGGAGATAAAGTTACCTGACCGATGGCAACCGTAATAACGTGTAGAGCTATTAGATCCATGTGTTTTAATAAACTTTGAATGTGTCGTACATTCAGTGTCTTCTTTCCGCTGTAAAAACTCATCTTTAGTTGAGTATTGCAGCTCTTCAGAATTCACTTGAATTTCATGAGCAGTTCGTAAATGATCTATCCAAACTCGTTTTGAACAACTTTCAAATGCTCACAATGCACACTCAAAGAACAGCTCCCCTTCCTGCAAACCATGAATATTTCGTTGCTGGCAATGCAAATCATTTTTAGGTAAGTGAAAAAGTAATGTACACTGATAAGGTAAGCCTCTGGCCACACGGCACAGAAGCTCTCTAACAATTCATGGAACACATGAACAGCATACATTCGAACGTCCAGTTTACTGTCGAGATGGAGAAACAAGGGAGACTGCCTTTCTTAGACGTTTTAGTACAACAGGCGGACGGGCGTCTTAGCCACTCTGTATACCGTAAGCCGACGCATACCGATTTATACCTGAATGCACAGAATTTCCATCATCCTGATGAGAGAGGAACGGTTTTGAACACGTTGGTATATAGGGCAAGAACTGTTTCTGACTAGGACCACTTAAGGTCCGAAATTAACCATTTGAAGTACGTGTTCCGAAAGAATGGTAATGATGCATGCGATATAAAGGCAGCGTTCTCCAAAAAAAAGAAGGAAATGTGAAAATGATGCACACTCACAGGATGAAACACCGACTGCGGTTCTTCCTTTTTGTGGCGCTATTTCCAGCAAAATAGGAAGAGTCCTGCGTAGACGGGGTATAAGACCGATTTTTCGTCCTCCTCAGAAAATTAAGGAGATGATGCGCCCTGTTAAGAACAATCTCGGAGTCAGGGTCCCTGGAGTTTATAATATCTCCTGTGAGTGTGGAAGCAAGTATATACGTCAGACCATTCGTACCGTTTCCGACCGCTGTGCAGAACACCAACGCCATATCAAAAATACAGAACTGGAGAAATCGGCAATTGCGGAGCACAGCCTCAATAACAAACATAAAATATTGTTCGATGAAACAAAAATTCTGTCCCATGTCTCCACGTACTGGGATTCTGTTATTAAGGAGGCTGTTGAAATAAGAATGAGCCAAAAGAACGTTAACCATGATAGCGGATACGATCTGAGCTGTGCATAGAAACGCGCACTTGATGCAGAGAAGCAGCAGAGATGTTCCTTCCAAGGTTTATGTTTCAACGGAAGCGATGGACCTACCAGCGCACACATTGACACCATCTGCGACAGCAGTACGTAATTGCCAACCAATCACAAGCCGACCAATCAGAAGCCGTCCACAGGCTATATAAAAAGGCTACCACAGAAGCAGTGAAGACAATCAGTTGCTCCTGACGATGACGATGGAGGTAATCGTCGAAAGCTTGAGATTTTATCCCGAATTGACACGGCAAGAAAACAGAATGTTTTACATATAAGTGCCTTCGCAAAAGATTTCGTTTCCAAAGACATCACTACGCTTTAAGCACAATCACTTAAAAATATGCGACGTACAAAACGAAAATACCATGTGCACTCCTTCGCACTCACAAAGCAACTACTGCGAGCTATATGGAGTGGGGTGAGGGCGAGCTATAGGGGGTGGGGTGAGGGCGGAGTGAGTCGTGCAGGGTAGAAGAGTGGGGGGGGGGGGATCCTTGCTGTGGTATCTTTGCAGACTGCGCACCGTGGGCCGCCATGTGGCAATCGTCAGCGGGGCGTCATGACTACTGGGGCATGGCTTCTCAGGTGACTGGAGGTGGAGTCTGCAGTCAAAACGGCTGGGTGGTTGACACTCAACTTGCGCCGCACTGCGCCAAGCTGTCTGAGGTAGTGACCATAACAGGTGGACACCAAGGGTGGAGGGGCACACGGCAGCTCAGCACGCACTATAACAATTCGGTACCTTTGTGGTACATCACTCTGGTGTTGCAAAGCTCGACGCCGACGATTGCAGTCTCAATGTTCTTACAAACCGATGCCAGAACATGCCACAGCCTAGGGGAGCACATACTGGCGGTGGCCAGTGAAGTGCTCGACGTATATGTTTGCAGGACCACTTGATGATGTCAGACACCATGACACTGCATTAGTAGACAGTAGCGGCTAGTGATACCTAGGTGCCAAAGCACTGCATCGTTTTGGTGGTCCCAAGCCTCTAGGCTGCCAACAACTATGGCGTCAATGGTGACAGTGTAGCCGTAAGCTGCCAGCCTGCAGGCGATGTCGGTGTATTTAATTTACTTGGTTTGCCGAGTGCTGTCCCACACAATATGCCTGATTTCAAAGGTGATTGTCATGTCGACAATGATCACAGTCTTCTTCTCCTCACTGGTAACAATGACTTCAAGAGGCAGTCCGCTGTTGTCTCCCATGACAGTTTGGTTGATTATCGTGTGTGGGCAGCGGCGATCCCTCTCCTTGGACGGCCAGTGACAGCTGTCGCAAGCCGCGTGAGTACTGTGCTGTGACAGAGCTGGATTGCGGCGGAGTGCTCCATGCAAGAGTTGATGACGTGCAGGAACACCTCGCTGTTGTAGTCACAGCGGCGGCAGGCTTTGTTGTTTTTTGCCTGTTCACCGAATCGACGGCAGCTGCTCAGTGGAGCCACACCAATCTGGTGCGATGAACAAAGCGCCACTCGTTAATTTGAGTGTATTTGCCGCCAACCATGAAGTGGTTAGACGCAGTCGATTCTCTGGAGCACTCGATCAACTTGTCTTGGTCTGGATTACTGAGTAGGAGGCTCCACAGGCGACGTCTCACGCACTCGTGGAGCATCTGCATGAGAAAGTGCTTTGCGTCGCTCCCCCACCTAGATACGTTCAGAGCTGGCATCGACCATGCGTCCCATACCGACATCTCCATGCTGTGGTCCATCGCCATCCTCTTCATAGTGCTGTGCAGATGTCCCACGGGTCCGAAGGCGCAGCGCCACTCTGCCATGGTCGCCGCATTCTTCCGCCCCGCCGCCCACTCCACGAGGCTCCACCTTCTGGCCGCACTGCGAAACTCCGCCATGCCACACGCACGCCCACAGGCTCTGCCCCGTCCGTAGCTGGCTTTGGCACCTTTCAGATGCCGCCATGTTCCGCGTCGTCCGCGATGGCGCGCTGGTCGCAAATCTTCAGCTGCAGCTCAGAGAGTTCATTTCTCGAGCGCTAGGCGTCTTGTGGCGTTCCTTATGCGCGTCCCTAGCGACTGGACGTCGCCTCCGTCTTGCGAACTCGTCCTCGACATTGCCGCTGAGTTAGGTGGCCAAGTCAGGCCGACTTGGCTTCCAACCCTAGTGACGACGCACTGTCAAGGTTAGAGCATGACCCAGGAGATGTTGCGGATCACATCAGTGCAGTTTAGCATCCGGAAGCTGTGGACGATGGTGATGACTTTAGAGCGCCAGCCAGCAGTTGTCAGGCAGCATCCTCCCTATCCCAGCACGAGGTTCAGTTGTTCGGTGAAGACGGCCTGTGGGAGAAAAAGCCAGGATTACACCGCTGCCTTGACTGCTTTGGAGCAAGAGGTTGTTCGCATACCATCGCATCCCGCATGACAAAGCCAAGCCAGGTAGGTAGGAAGAAGTGTAAGGCACTGATCTTCTGGCATGAGGCGAACAGTGACTCATTTATGAGCCGAAGATCGTGGCGCTTGTCCTCGATCACTTCAGTCGGCGTCTGTGCCACTCTCACGTCCGCAGGGATGCCAGGGAGGCCTCACCCTCTCTGAGTATAGTTGGTTGGCTACTTTGCAGGATGAACAACGACTGCCTGGTGCCGTGTCGCCAGACATGAAGCATTGTGCACTTCGCAGGTTTGAACTTCATCCCAGCCCACATAGCCGCCTCATCCACAATACTGAGGAGCTCTTGCATCGCTGCTTCATTCCACATGAGCAACATGATGTCATCAGCATACGCTGGTGCTGAAACACTGTTACCACACAGTTGAATGCTGCATCTGCTCTTAAGTGCAGTCACTGAACAAAGCACTGGCTCTACCCGGTAGCAGTGGGCAGCACTGCTTGACACCCACAAGCTGAACTGTTCGGGCCATAGGGTTGTGCAATCCGCAACTAAAGCAGCAAAAGGCTTAGAGACGGTAGTGCTCAGTGCCAGAGGCCACTGGTTTATCACGTATGAGGTGTCCCTTTCTAGTGAATGAGGTCAGTAATGGAGATTGTCCACTGCACCGGTGTCTTCCCCTCCCTCCAGCAGTGCAAGGAGATCTTGGTAAGCAAGTGGCACCCAGGATCCTTGTGCCGCAATCAGAGTAAGTGACGTCGTCCGCCCCAGAAGCAGTATTGCCAGCCTTTTACAGCTTCTGCTGCACATTTTGCTGGTGAAGGGCAGCAGCATCTCGTCGGCGACATCAGGAGCCATTGTGCTGGCGAACTCCAGGACAGCAGCAGGCGTATCTGAAAATGAAAATTCAGATTTAGTATACGTCTTTTAAAGTGCTCTGTGGGCACACTGCCTTCAGTTTGGCAGTAGGGTGACATCGTATTCAACAACCACTGCATTGCATTGCACCGATCCGCACGGTACAGCCCCTGAATCTCAGATCTCAGACACAGTGGCCATGTCATATCACTGCTCCCCACCACGCCCTTGGCGGCCGCACGCAGGGGCAGCGGGAGGGGGGATGGCTGCAGTGCCGTTGCAGCCCTGGCCTCACTGCGCTGCTGCTGGTTGTCTGCCCTGCTGTCCCTCGGCAACCTGGCGCAGTGGCTGTGGCAGCAATCTCGGTGACGTAGCCGGCGGTGAGTGCCGTGAAATTGTTCCACCGAAGTTCGTGGGCGTTTTCCAGAGCAATCAGCCAGTGCTGCTTCCTTTCCGTTAGCCTACAGCCATTGGGAGAAGGGGGGAATGGAGCTGCCTCAGGTATGCCCTGGGGGCAGTCTAGAAGGGTTTGTCAGGGGTGGGGAGGATCTGTTGCGATGGTGGCGACGGCTGCATCTTCTGCAACATTGCTCATTGCCAGGCATGTGGTGGTGCTGGTGGAAGGCAAGGCAGACCACCTGGCAATCAAGGATTTGGTTGGCCTTGTAAAAACGGGGGGGGGGGAGGGAGAGTGGAGATCCAGGCCACGCTGGAATAACAAAGGATAGGGCAGATTTGGGATATATAGGTGTGGAGGATGGTGAAAGGATGCAATCCCTGTGTCCGGCAGGACAGGAGTTTCAGGAGGCAGAGGCGGATGCGGGCTTTCTGCTGGATGGATTGGAGACTAGGGGTCCAGGTGAGGTGACGGTCAAGGGTGAGGCCAAGGTATCTCAGGGTAGGGGTGAGCAGGATGGGACAACCATAAATGGTGACGTAGAAATCATGGAGATGGAAGGAGTGGGTGGTGCGGTCTATGCTGATTGACTGGGTCTCAGAGGGGCTGATACGAAGGAGCCACTGGTTATACCAAGTGGTTAATTGGTCAAGATGGGTATGAAGAGTTCGTTGGAACTGTTGAAGGGTAGGATAGAGAGCGAGGAAGGCGATGTCATCAGCATATTGGAAGAGATGTACAGGCAGGGGTGGCTTGGGCATATTGGTCGTGTACAGGAGATAGAGGAGAGGGGAGAAGACAGAGCGTTGGGGTATGCCAGTGCTGTGATAAAAGATATGGATGTTGGTATTGTGGATGGTGACATAGGAAGGACGGCGTGAGAGAAAGGAAGCGACCAGATGGACAGAACTGATAGGCAGGGCATAGGTTTGGAGTTTAATGACAGGGTAGGGATGCTATTCACAGTCGTAAGCATTTTGGAAGTCGATGGAAACAAAAATGTTGGAGTGAACTCCTGTTGGAGGGAGAGAAAGTGGATGAGGTTAAGGAGTTGGTCTTTGGTGGAGAAGGAGGGTCAGAAACCACACTGGGTAAGGAGGAGCAGGAGGAGGTGTTGATTAATGTGGTAATGGATATGATGGGAGATGGTGAATTCGAAGACCTTACTGAAGATGGAGGTGAGGCAGATGGGACGATAGGAAGAAGTGGTGGAAGGGGGTTCTTTGGGTTTGAGAAACAGGGAGACGCGGGAAGTCTTCCATAGGTTGGATGAAAAGCGGGTGGAGAGGATGATGTTGTATAAAGTGGCAAGGGCAGTCAGGAAGGAGAAGTGACATTCCTTGAGGTGTCGATAGGTGACACAGTCATGATCAGGGGACATGTTGTATTTTGATCAGTGGATAACTTTAATGTCTTGTGCTGCGATGTGAGAGTTGATGCTGGAGGAGGTAACTGCCCCAAGTACTGGAGTTTGGGAGCGAGTGGAGTGATAGTGGTATTGTTGCAATCCATGATGGTGGGGAAAAGGGAATAATCAAAGTGGGGAGCATCAGGGATGTAGAAGGCATCAAAAAGGTGGGGAGCGAAGTGATTGGCCTTACTGAAGTTGTCGGGAAGGGAGTGGTGGTTATGAAGAAGTGGATAATGGGGTGCGGAATGTGATCCAGTAAGGTGATGGGGATTGCATCCTTCCGCCAGTCTCCACACCTACAAATCCCTAATCCTTCCTATCCTCTGTTGTGCCAGCATTGTCTGGATCTCCGCCCCCCCCCCCCCCACCGCCCCAAGTTTCATAAAGCCATCCAAATCCTTGACCGCCATGCACATTGCCTTCCGTATCCATCTTCCGTTCCCCACACGGCTCCTGTACGACGCCATCTCCTTCCCCCACCTCCTCTTTTTCCTTCAACATATCCATATCCTTTACACTGTCCATAGGCTTGAATCCCCCACACCTGGTGTCCTTCTTTCTCTCCATCCCCCACCCATTGCTGCGCCTCTCTGGCTGTATCCCTTCCCTCTCTCCACCTCCACGCCTTCTATATCCTGCATCAGGGAATTTCTAGCACCTCCCCTCCCAGATGGTGAACCTCTCCTTAATGTCTGCCCTTACTGCCAACTGTAGCCTGATCTTGTTCCTCCCATCCAAAGGGCCCCCCTTCCCCTCTTCCACCAGAGCAGTTTCTCCTTCTTCCCCCCTGAGTCTCTGCACTCCCTCATCAGCTGTTTTCGTCTCCCATCCTTCCCTCCTGTGGCCCCTTCGGTGCGCCTTCTCTCCCACCCTTCTTCCTTGTACCACTATCCCTGGTAGGTCCTCCCAGATTTTATTCATCGTCGAGTGTGCTGCTTCAGTGTTCTGTTCCGCACAGTTCTAAGTGTCATCAAGCAGTGTGGTTTTTAATTGTGTGCTCGACTTCTCTATAGTTTTGCTGTCCGTTTTTCCGTGCTGCGCCGCCCATCACGTGGCTATGTTAATCTGTCTGCGACCTTTTATGCTCCTGCCATATTTGGATTTGTGTCTTGTTGTTTTAAATGTCCCTCTGTACAATTGTAATGTCTCTAGGCTGCAGTCAGTGCCGCCCAAGATGGGGAACTGAAAGTACAATAAAGGGAACAAGCCATTTTTTTGGCTTCTCGGCTTTTGGCTAAGATCAAAGTGTAGTAAGACTCACATTTCACCCATCTATCAGCGTAAACTGTCACACAGTTAAACTGATAAGAACAGATTTTATTTTCATTAATAATCTGTTAAACTGATAAGAACAGATTTGATTATCTATGAAAATAAAATCTGCTCTTCTCAGCTTAATTGCACGGAAATTTACGCTGATAGATGGGTGAAATGTGATTCTTACATTCCGTAACATCGCAGTATATCCGTGACAAAATTCTTTTTGTTCCAGATGGAGCTAGTGATCCTGCTGCCAGCGACAGGTTCCCACTGACAGGCGTAGTTCCATCACGAAAGCAACGGGGTGAGCCACCTTTGCTGAGTACGAGGACCACCACAGCCTTGTAAAGCACTGCAGGAGGCAGCACTGTCTGTCAGCCATGCTCTATGTGTGCTCCTTCTTCGGCCATAACGAGAGGGCACTGCAGTCGCTCCACGCTCACCAACAGAGCTGAAACAGGGAGGTAACGCCCGGGGACAGGCGAACGTAGGGAAACCAATATGCAGCCAGCCCCAGTTCTATTTTTGATACGGCTGGAAGCCCTCAGCGCTCGCCTTCAGCAAGATAGCCTAGCCCGGAGCCTGCTGCTTGGGATATTGCAGTGCAGGATGCTGTGCCTGGCACTTTGCTTCATGCGGTAAGGCTGGTGGGCAGAATACCACAGGTGGGGGGTACGGGACTGGCTCGGGAAAAGCCCTCGGTACCTTTAGGACCAGGTGCAGTAGCTTGCTACCATCTCCAGCCATCGGTTGCAACACTCTGGACAGCAGCGATGCTGCATGTGACGTTTGAGGTGCGAAGTACCACAGGCCCTCTGCCTTAGAGGGATCGGATGGCGAGGGTCCTATGACCTATGCCAATGTAGTAGTATTGGGTGCCTGTTCCCAGTGGCGAATGCACCTTGGGTGCAGACATCATCTGTTTCTTAACCATAGTAATCCCAACATCCACCCTTTCCAACACCCTCACATCCTCCACCAAATCCCCCTCACCATCTGCTCTGTTTTCCACCTCAACATCTTTGCCACCTACCCCCACAACGAAGTCCACTTCACTACATCTTCACCCATCTAGACACACTAGTTTAACTCTCTCCTCTCTATTCACACCCCCCATGGTGTGGCACGAGTGTTGCATCCTCTTCCAAACCGTCCACTCCTTCCGCTCCATCAAATACCTCCTCATGAACACTCTCTCCCAACACCAGGTCAATACCTTCCTCCTGAATAAAACCTTTCTCCAGCCCCACCATACTGTCAACACCTCTGCTTATGTCCTACACCGAACAGATGATCCTGGTTCCTTAGCGCAAGGTGGAGTTGCCATCAGCAACCTTAAGCACATTACCATCTGGCCACAACCCCATCTCAATGACGCCACTGAACACCTCATTCTCAGCATTTTTTTCCAGTCCCTCACCATCACCTGCACCGCCATCTATGTCTGCTCCACTGCTCCTATTCCCTATGACTTAATCTCCAACACTGAGCGCGCCTTCTCCAGTTATGTGATTGCCATTGTCATCAACATCCATAGCCGCTCCTGTGCTGCACATCGGTGGTGGCATCAGTTCCTCCCCACACTCCAGGGTGACATTGTTCCTCTTCCTCAGCACACCCGTCCTGAAAGCAACCCCATTCCTGATGTTATCATTGTCCCTCTCAACCTCCTTAGGCGTATCGCCATAGACATCCTTGACCCCATTGGTAGCGACCAACTTCCTGTACTTCTCACCATCACCTCTGCTCATTGTCTATGTCCAACTCCCCACCCTGCATCCCCTACCAAGATAGTCCATGACTATCATCATGCCAACTGGGATGTCAACGAGGAATCGAACACCACCCAGGTCGAAAGCCACCCTCTTACCTAACACCATCGCAAGGACCATTACTGATGCCATGGAGGCCCATGTCCCTACTATAGCCATCCACACCCAACATCCCACTCTCCCTCCATGGGCTCTCCCTCTCCTCCATGCATCCCTCCAACTCTATCGTTCCTTTCTGAGCACTTGTGACAGGGACCCACTCCACCACCACTGGCAACTACAGTGACACATTCAAAACCTCCTTACAGCAAAGAAACGCTGGGACTGGTGCCAGACCTGCACATGACTTAACGCCACCCTGCCTCTAAACTCCTCTAAATACAGGTTTGCCTTCTTTCTCCTTACTGGTTGCTATACCATACCCCATTACACCCTTGTCAATAATGTGTCCCCTTCCCAACACCCTCAGTAAGGCCAACCACTTTGCTTACTATCTTTCACAGGTCTTTTCCTTCCCTGATGATCCGCACTTTGATTATTCCCTTTTCCCCACCATCATAGAACACGCTTATACCGTGGTTACTCCACTCACCCCCAATCTCCAGTACTTGGGGCAGTTACCCCCCCCCCCCTCCAATGTCAACACTCCCGTCACAGCACAAGACATTAAATGTATCCTCTGGTCAAAATGCAAGATGGCCCCTAGTCATGATTGCATCACCTACCACGTCAAAGAATGCCCCTTCTCCTTCCTGACTGTCCTTGCCGCTTTATACAACGTCATTCTCTCCAACAGCTTTTACCCTGACTTCTTGCAGCCTTCTGTTCCTCAAACACAACAAGCCCCCTTACCCAGTGTGGCATCCGAACCCCCTCCTCCACTGAAGACCAACTCCTTAGCCTTGTCCACCTTATCTCCCCCCCCCAACTTAACTCCTGTTGCTAAGCCATTTTCGTTTCCCTCGACCTCCAAAATGCTTAAGACCATGTATGGCATCCCGGTCTCCTCTTTAAACTCCAAACCTACGTCCTGCCTATCACTTTTGTCCATCTGATCGCTTGTTTCCTCATACACCGTCCTTCCTGTGTCATCCTCCACAATACCACATCCCGTATCTTATATCCCAATGCCAGCATCCCCCAAAGTTCCGTCCTCTCCCCTCTCCTGTACACCAGCAATATCCCCAACCTACTGCCGCACAGGGTAGCTGTGCGGTCTAAGGTGTCACGGTCCGTGCAGCTCCCTCTGTCAGAGGTTCAATTCCTCCATCAGGTATTGGTGTGTGTGTTGTCCTTATCATAAGTTAGATTAAGTTGGATTAAGTAGTGCATAAACTTAGGGACCGATGACCTAAGCAGTTTCGTCCCATAAGACCTTACCACAAATTTCCAGTTTCCCATCTCTGCGCACCTCTTCCAATATGCTGATGACACCGCCTTCCTGGCTCTCTATCCTAGCCTCCAATGGTCCCAACGAACCCTCCAAACCCATCTTGACCAGTTCACCACTTGGTGCAAGCAGTGGTTCCTTCGTTCAAGACCCAGGCAGTCATCATAGGCCGCACCACCCAGTCCTTCCATCTCTATCATTTCTGCATCACCATTTATGGTCATCCCATACAGCTCACCTCTACCTTGCAATACATTGGTCTCACCCTTGATCATCACCTCACCTGGACTCCTCATCTCCTGACCATCCAGCAGACAGCCCATACCCACCTCCGCCTTCTGAAACTCCTGTCTAGCCAGACATGTGTACTGCATACTTCCACCATCCTTCACACCTACAAATCCCTCATCCACTCTATCCTCTGTTAGGCCAGCATCGCTTGGTTCCGCCCCCCTCCCCATTTTTACAAGGCCATCCAAATTCTTGAATGCCAAGCGCTCCACATTGCCTTCCATATCCGTCTTCTGTCCCCCACACGGATTCTGTACGAACTCATCTCCTTCCCCCACCTCCTCATTTTCCTTCAACATATCCACATACTTTACACTGTCCACAGGCTTTACTCCCGCACCCCCTGGTGTCCTCATTCCTCTCCATCCCCCGCCCATTGCCACGCCTCTTTCGCTGTGTCCCACCCTCTCTCCACCTCCACACCCTCCATATCCTTCACCAGGGCAATTTAGAGTACCTTCCCCTCTCGGATGATGAGCTTTGCCTTGACATCTACCATTCTTACCAACTGTAGCCCGGCCTTGTCGCCCCTCTCCTCAGGGCCCCCCTTTCCCATCCCCTCCTTCCCCCTGAGTGGGTTTTCCCTGTCCCCACCTGTCTCTCTGCACTCCCTACTCGGCTGTTTTCCTCTTCTATCCTTCCCTCCCTGGCCCCTTTGATGCACCCTCCACCTCATCCCCCCTTCTCTCCCACCCCTCTAGCACCTTTCCCCATTTCTTCCCTTCTTCCTTGTATCACTAGGCAGATCCTCCCAGGTTTTATTCATCATCGAGTGTGCTGCGTCAGGATTCATTTCAGTGCAGCTCTACAGTGTCATGAAGTGGCACGTTTTTTATTCAGGTGCTCACTTTGCATGTAGTTTTGTTGTCTGTGGTTTTTCCATGATGCACCGCCCATCGTGTGACTGTTTTAATCGTTCTGCGGCTTGCTGTGCTCCTGCCATACTTGAAGTTGTGTCTTTTAATACTCACAGTGTGTGGTTTTTAGTGTGAAATATTTGTTGTTTTTTATCTCAATTTTAAAGCACCCTTTTTTGTATACTTCCTCTCATTATATTCCCCATCTTTTATGTCTATCTTCACCCATATTTCACCATTTTATTGTTTTGAATGTCCACCTGTACACTTGTAACATCTCTCAGCTGTAGAGCAGCCCCTATGCTTCTGCCAGCACGCCCCAGATAGAAAAAAGAAACACATTCTCCGCAATACCAACTCCTGTACTTTCTATCCCATCGCCGGCATTCCCCAGAGCTCTGCCCTTTCCCCTCTCCTCTATCTCCTGTACACTACCGATACGCTAAATCCTCCCCTGCCTGTTCACCTCCTTCAATTTGCTGATGGCACCACCTTCCTCGCCCTTTATTACCCTTCAATGGTCCCAACATACCCTTCAAACCAATCTTGACCAGTGGCACCTTCACATCAACCCTTCCATCCACCTACTCCTTACAGCTCCACGATTTCTACCTCACCATTTATGGTCATCCCATCAAGCTGACCCCCACCCTGAGATATCTTGGCCTCACCCTCGATCGCCATCTGACCCAGATCTCCTGACCATCCAGCAGAAAGCTCATTCTGGCCTCAACGAGTGGGTTTCTACCTGGATGGCGATGGATTCCCAGCAGGCATCAAAGTTGGCACTATGGTAGTCATGGACTACCTTGGGAGGGGGTACAGGATGGGGAGCCAATGGCAGGGGGGATTAGAGGTGATGGTGAGAAGGAAAGGAAGGTGATTTCTACCTGTGGCCTCAAGGATGCCCACAGCGATCTACCCAAGGAGGGTGACAGAGGCAATGACAACATTGGGAGTGGTGTTGCTTTTGGGGTGAGTGTGCTGAGGAAGAGGAACAAGGTCACCCTGGATTGAGGGGAGGAACTGGTGGAAAGGTGGCAGAGGAATGGCTGTGAATGTTGATGGCAGGGGCAAATACAGAGGGAGGGGATAAAACGAGGTGAGAATCATAGAGAAGGGGTTGTGGTCGGATGGGGATCTACATCTACATCTACATTTATACTCCGCAACCCACCCAACAGTGTGTGGCGGAGGGCACTTTATGTGCCACTGTCATTACCTCCCTTTCCTGTCCCAGTCGCGTATGTTTCGTGGGAAGAATGACTGCCGGAAAGCCTCCGTGCGCGCTCGAATCTCTCTAATTTGACATTCGTGATCTCCTCAGGAGGTATAAGTAGGGGGAAGCAATATATTCGATACCTCATCCAGAAACGCACCCTCTCGAAACCTGGACAGCAAGCTACATCGCGATGCAGAGCGCCTCTCTTGCAGAGTCTGCCACTTGAGTTTGCTAAACATCTCTGTAATGCTATCACGCTTACCAAATAACCCTGTGACGAAACGCGCCGCTCTTCTTTGGATCTTCTCTATCCCCTCTGTCAACCCGACCTGGCACAGATCCCACACTGATGAGCAATACAAGAGTATAGGTTTAACGAATGTTTGGTAAGCCAGCACCTTTGTTGATGGGCTACATTTTCTAAGGACTCTCCAAATGAATCTCAACCTGGCACCGGCTTTGCCAACAATTAATTTTATATTATCATTCCACTTCAAATCGTTCCATACACATACTCCCAGATATTTTACAGAAGTAACTGCTACCAGTGTTTGTTCCGCTATCATATAATCATACAGTACAGGATCCTTCTCTCTATGTATTCGCAATACATTACATTTGTCTATTTTAAGGGTCAGTTGCCGCTTCCTGCACCAAATGCCTATCCGCTGCAGATCTTCCTGCATTTCGCTGCAATTTTCTAATGGTGCAACTTCTCTGTACACTACAGCATCATCTGCAAAAAGCCGCATGGAACTTCCGACACTATCTACTAGGTCATTTATATATATTGTGAAAAGCAATGGTCCCATAACACTCCCCTGTGGCACGCCAGAGGTTACTTTAACGTCTGTAGACGTCTCTCCATTGAGAACAACATGCTGTGTTTTGTTTGCTAAAAACTCTTCAATCCAGTCACACAGCTGGTCTGATTTTCCATAAGCTCTTACTTTGTTTATCAGGCGACAGTGCGGAACTGTATCGAACGCCTTCTGGAAGTCAAGGAAAATGGCATCTACCTGGGAGACTGTATCTAATATTTTCTGGGTCTCATGAACAAATAAAGCGAATTGGATCTCACACAATCGCTATTTCTGGAATCCATGTTGATTTCTACAGAGTAGATTCTGGGTTTCCAGAAATGACATGATACGCGAGCAAAAAACGTGTTCTAAAATTCTACAGCAGATCGATGTCAGAGATATAGGCATATAGTTTTGAACATCTGCTCGACGACCCTTCTTGAAGACTGGAACTACCTGTGCTCTTTTCCAATCATTTGGAACCTTCCGTTCCTCTAGAGACTTGCAGTACACTGCTGTTAGAAGGGGAGCAAGTTCTTTCGCGTACTCTGTGTAGAATCGAATTGGTATCCCGTCAGGTCCAGTGGACTTTCCTCTGTTGAGTGATTTCAGTTGTTTTTCTATTCCTTGGACACTTATTTCGATATCAGCCATTTTTTTCGTTCGTGCGAGGATTTCGAGAAGGAACTGCAGTACAGTCTTACTCTGTGAAACAGCTTAGGAAAAAGGTGTTTAGTATTTCAGCTTTACGCGTGTCATCCTCTGTTTCAATGCAATTGTCATCCCAGAGTGTCTGGATATGCTGTTTCGATCCACCCCTCAAGAATGTGCGACGACATATGCTGTCCACCGCCGACTTCTCGTCCAGCGTGTGCGACGTCATATGCCGTCTGCGCTTTTTGTATTCGTTTAGCCTCTCGGTCTATGCAGTTTGAATGAAGGTTGCTAGATGGCAGTGTCATACATTCCTTAGCTTCATGTTGACAGAGTTCGGGAGTTAGCATTTGTGATTCACGTGGGTTACGAATGTTTTTGTCCTTGTGTGCGTGACGATTCTCCGTAGGTCGTGAGCAATGGCTGGGCTGACGGAAGATGAAGTTCTGCTACTTTTGATGGAGAGTGATATTGAGGAAGACGAGTTTTCATTGTCTTATGATGATTCTTCAGATGATGAATCTACTGTACAGGATGCAGTCTCGCCTGACTGGAAGGAATGTGACACTGTTTCTGCACCTATTGCATTTACATCGAGTATTGCCGAAAGTAGGCTGAAACTCCGAATTCCTTGTAATGCAGGGCCATTAGCTTATTTTCAATTGTTCTTAGACAATGAAATAATAGAAATGATTGTCAAAGAAACAAATAAATATGCAGAAATTTTTTTACAAGAAGAAAGTGAAAGAATACTTTCTCTGAAGAAATCACGATTTGTGAAGTGGTTTCCAACTGATGCTGATGAAGTCAGAGTTCTTTTAGCTCGATTTTTACTGATGGGGATTGTGTGTAAAAGATCGGCTAAAATGTATTTTACCAGATGGAACATGCTAGAAACGCCCTTCTTCCCTAATGTTATGAGTGAAGAAAGATTTCATCTCCTGACAAGATTTCTACGTCTTGATGACAACACAGAACACCAAAATGTACGTGGCAGTAAAACCATTTATAAAATTATGCCTGTGATAAACCATTTGAAAGCAAGATTTCAGAGAGCTTATGAGCCAGGACGTAAAATAAGTGTTGCCGAATCCTTGTTGCTGTGGAAAGGGAGACTCTCTTGGAAGCAGTACATACCTTTGAAAGCAGCATGCTTTGGGATGAAATTTTTCGAACTGCGTGACAAGAATGGGTATTTATGAAACTCTATTTTGTACACTGGAAGAAATACTGATCTTAATTGTCAAATAACAAAAGATGACGATCGACAGTCCACAAAGGTGGTGTTAAATTTGTGTGAAAATTTGTTGGATGTAGGTAGGTGTGTGTATGTGGACAATTACAATTCAAGTCACGACTTGTTCCAAAGACTTGTGGACAGGAATACTGATGCAGTAGGAACAGTTAAAGCTTCTAGGAAAGAAATGTCACATATTGTAAATGGGAAGTTACAGAAAGGACAGATCGTCTGGGCACAAAAGGGGAAATTGGTGGCTCTGAAATGGAAGGATAAAAGAGAAGTTGCAACCCTAACAACAAAGCATGGTGCATTAACAGTAGATAAGCAAATAAGAGTAAAAGGGGGAGAGGTGCAAGTGACCCATATACCACTCTGTGTTTCTGACTACGACCGGAACATGAGGGGAGTAGACTTGAAAGACCAGTTACTGGAATCGTTCCTTGTGGAAAGAAAGCAAAGCTAGGTTTGATACAAAAACCTTTTTAAGCATTTGTTGAATGTGGCTGTATTGTATTGTAAGAATGGAAATAAGAAGGACCATTTAGGGTTTAGAGTGAAGCTCATACATGAACTCCTAATTAATTACCACCACAGTGCCATTGAACAGAAGCAAGGAAGACCTTCTGATGTTGTCAGTGACTGTCACTGACTTACTTGTAGACACTCCACTGAAGAAAATCCAGCAACAAACAACAGAAGAGTGGGCCTAAGGAGATGTGTGTTGTGTGCAACAAAACAGCAAAAAACAGCAAAGAAGAGAGGCATCATATACATGCAAACCCAGCATTATGTATTGTGCTATGCTTTGAACTTCATCACTCTCAAAAAACCTTGTAAGCAATCAATTTTTATAACATGATTAAACTTTTTGTGCCTAAAGTAATTTCGTCTATTTTATCCTTATAGTTTTAAGTGTTCACCTAAATTTTTTTCAGAATTTTATTTCCAGTACTGTATTAGATAAATCATTTGCAGTATGAGAGGAACGCAGCACTCATAGATGTGCACAAAAGATGTCACACTTCAGGTGCAGTCAGATGGAGGGCAGCATAACGCTTGAGGGATTAAGGTGGCCGATGGTGGCTCCACCTTGCGCTTAAGGACCAGGGTCATCTGTTCGGTATAGGATATAGGGAGAGGAGTAGACAGTATGGTGGGGCTGGAGAAAGGTTTCATTCAGTGGGAAGGTGTCGACCTGGTATTGGGAGAGAGTGTTTATGGGGTGATATTTGTCAGTGCAGATATCTTGCAAGAGGATGTGACACTCGTGCTGCACCAAGGCTGGAAGTGAATGGTGCAGAAGGGAGATGAGAGGTCCAAGCTAGTGTGTCTAGGTGGGTGAAGGTCAAGTGGGCTTCGTTGTTGGAGTAGGTGGCGAAAGTGTTGAGGTGGAAGATGGAGCAGAAGGTGAGGGAGATTGTTTAAGGGCGAGGGGCGTTAGAAAGGGAAGAACTGGGTTTATTTTCCTTTACTGTAATTTCATGCCTCTGACAGTGGTACTGTGAAGAGCTGGTTTTTTTTCCTTTATTGGGTTTCAGTTACCTCCCCCCCCCCCCCCCCCCGAGGGGGGAGGGGGCGCTACCAACAGCTTAGTATGCCGCTCTTCAGCTTACAGAATAGTTAGAATAAGAAGAAAATAAACAATAAAAACAGGCGATAAAAACGGTGAATTTTTAAACTATAAAATGGCGGAAAGTTGTAGAAGTTAAAATCCGGAAACAAAGAGGGAAGAGGGAATAATCAAATTGGAGATCATCTGGAATGAAAAAGACATCAGATATGTGGGAGGCGAAGTGGTTGGCCTTATTGAGGTTGTCAGGAAGGGGATGGTTATCAAGGAGGAGAGGGTATTGCAGGATAGGGCGGTTCCCAGTAAGGCAGTGGAAAGCAGACCAATACTTGGAGGAGTTTATTGGGAAAGTGGCATTGAGTTGTGTGCATGTCTGTTGCCAGGTAAGGCGTTTACTCGTAGTAAGCTTGTTGTGAATGGTTCACATGGCTCTGAGCACTATGGGACTTAACATCTATGGTCATCAGTCCCCTAGAACTTAGAACTACTTAAACCTAACTAACCTAAGGACATAGCACAACACCCAGTCATCACGAGGCAGAGAAAATCCCTTGTTGTGAATGTATCATTGTAATTGCCAGTGGCAAGTGAGTGTGTCCCGGTCATGAGTGTGGAGGAAGGATCGGTAGAGGCTATGGGATTCATGAAGAAGAAGGACAGCTTGGGGGGGGGGGGGGCAGGCCTGGGTGGTGAGGGTGGATGGCTTTGGTAGGGATATTGGTGGCTACTGCGTCAGTAAAGGTCTGGTGGAGGAAGATAAAGGTTCAGGAGATGTCGTCAGGAGATTGAAGGGTAAGGTTGTGGCGTTCGATCTGGCTGTGTGTTGAGTCACAGTAAGCACCCCAGTTGGCGCAGGAGTAATCGTGGACAAGTTCAGGAGGAATGTCGAGGAAGGGGCGGGGGTGGCGACCATCAAAGATAGTGAGGACAGGAATGTGGTCACTGTCAGTTACGTCAAGGACTTCTGCGGTGATGCGCCCAAACTAGGTTAGGAGATACTAGTATCACATCAGGATTGGTGCTGGATTCGGGTTGGGTGTGGTGGGGGAGGGGAATCAGGTCTCCCTGGAGGATGATGATATACCAGTGACACCACTGGAGATCAGCAGGTGTACGGCTGTGGATATTGAGGGCTGGGGCAATCATGATTGCGGAGAAGGTGTGGTTAATGTGGGCCAGGAGATGGGGGTGTGAGGGTAGATGTAGATGGTGGCACATGTGACAGTAAGGGTGGGGAAGAAGAGGCTGAGGGTGGGGTGGGATCATCTACTGGACAGATGGGGACAGTGACATCTGGGGTGATGGGAGGAGGCTTTGCTTTACATTTATATGAGTAAGGAGATCGGCAGGAGCACAGCTGTGGATATTGAGGTCTGTGGCAATCATGTAGATGGAGAAGGTGCGGTCAATGTGGGCCAGGAAATTGTCTGGAATGGGGGTGCGAGGGTGGATGTAGATGGTGGCACATGTGACAGTAAGGGTGGGGAAGAAGAGACTGAGAGTGAGATGCATGGCTGGATTGTTGAGGAGAGGTTGGGGCCGAACAGGGATGTGATTAAGGTGGTACATAGCAACCCTGTCACATGCTATGGGGTACTGGTTATCTGTGTGATGGAGTGTGTAAGGGGATGTGGAGACAGAGAGAGGGGGTTGGAGGAAGGTTTCATTTAGGATGTAAGGAGGCGGTTGATGGAGGAGGAGGATTCTGTGAATAGTCTCATAAGGTCAGTCGGCAACACTAAAAATGTGATGGGCTGAGTGGATATCAATGTCAGGTTGGGAATTGAGTTCCACCAACACCTCAGCCTCCATGATCAGTGGGCTAAGCTTCGTGATCAAGGCGGTGAAGGTCAGTGGATGTCGGGGAGGTTGAGGCTGTTGGGGAGAGGAATTGAGTTCCGCCAACACCTCAGCCTCCGTGATCACAGGGCGAAGCTTCGTGATCACGGTGGTGAAGGTCAGTGGATGTCAGGGAGGTTGAGGCTGTCGGGGAGAGGAGGGGGTGTGGTAGGAGGTAACGATGGCTCATGTCTCAAATTGGATACGTGGGATTTTGGAGAGGAGATTGGTGTTGAACGATGTTTCCTTTATTGCTTGCTGAATTTACAGATTGAATAACATCGAGGATAGGCTATGACCCTGCCTCACTACCTTCTCAACCACTAATTCCATTTCATGCCACCTCAACTCTTATAACTGCCATCTGGTTTCTATACAAATTGTAAATAGCCTTTCGCTCCCTGTATTTTACACCTGCCACCTTCAGAATTTGAAAGAATTCCAGTCAACATTGTCAAAAGCTTTTTCCAAGTCTACAAATGCTATAGCTCACGTCACATGTAAGACGGTGCTTCTGCGCATGGAAGCAGAGCAGTGAAGGGATGAGAACTGCGCATGCGTGGCAGTGGAGAGTGGGCAAACAAAGTCCATGTTGCCAAACTGTGTTGCTGCAGACAACAGTCAGGCTCATTTGCCTACGGTACATCGTATTATACGTTCAAATCCATGAGGGGAACAGTAAGTATTAAAACCAATTTCGATCAGTCGTCATGAGAGAAATGTTAATTCACGTCTTGACGACGTTGTGTCCACTGCTCCACTGATTTACGATGCGTGAAGTCGGGAGGCAAAAATAGGTGACACAGCTTTGTGAAGACGTGAAGTACAATTTTTCTCAAAATGACGATTGTCTAACGACGAGATCATTGAAATTGCTTGCAATAATTATCATTTATTGCGATTTGAACTGTATTGTAAGTAAAAATTGAATACACAACAAAATTAACTTCCAGCACAAACCGAAATCATTATATTTGATTGACTACTACTTCTACTCAACACGATTTTTAAAAATGTATATAAGGTATAGGGTGTTGATGTGTTTGACTGTAGTTAAGTGTAATCACTGCGCATAAAAAAGAATTAGTGGTAGAAAAGACTAATGAAAAGACTATCATAAAAATGGCCAGTAACTTGTCATGTTTTTCACTGTTAACAGGCATATGAGTGAAGACTAACACGTTCGACGTTACAATGAGAGACCGCATTTATAATCCATTGAATCCATTGAACAAGCAAACAGTTGATCATCATGTGCGAATAACTCCAAGGAATGAAGACTGATAACATCGAAAACCACCGATATCTCGACAAGTAACAGTTACTGTCATTTTAGTTCCTTATTCAGTTCTGCCTTGAAAATGACAGGGGTTTAGGTATGGAAATATCGGACTTTTGACGAATTTATCCAGCAGCATTGTAGCGTGTTATTAGAGCATACAGCACGGTGGGAGAAGCTTAACTTCTCCTTTGGCAGTATGTTGAACATTATAGTCTGCGTAATTCGAAGGATACATAATACCACCGTCACTTCTATTTGAATATGTTTCCGAACAATCTGATTGTAAGGTTAAGGCTTATATCCATCATCACTTCCCTGTCAAATTATTCTTTCTGAAGCTTTTCAGCATGCCGCACAGACTGTGCCCACTCTACAGGTGGGATGTTGCCTATTGCCTCATGCACAAGCGATTCAGTGAATGTTATCTTGAATGTTTTTTTTTTCCTCCCACATAACCTTATCCTTTGCCCACATTAATTCGATAAGGCTAAACTGACAGTGACACGTGGATAGACGCAAAACTGTGTGACCCCATTCACGTGCAAGGAAGTCGAGTTTGTACGTTTTGTCACATGACTTGTATAAATTAGTGAACTGCAAGAGATCGGCACGAGTATGGTTTATACTGTGCTTAATATTTTTATTTTTAAGCCAGGGACAAATATCCGCTTTTCTGGTGTTTGTACATGGTGTTTTCTCTGTAACAGTTAAATTATTACTGGCAGTGACTGACTTCGAAGCAAGATATGACAAGAATTGTGAATTACGTCACGAAAGTGACAGTGTTCATTTCCGAATGGTAGTCACTGCTGTTTCTCTTGCACGTAAATACAAGTTTACTCTCAGAAACAAAACCAGAAGAAGAGTCAGCATGCATAATAATTACCCGAGAACCTATTTCTATGAAAACTTTAAAACTGATCTTCCTGGAATGATTCTAATTGACCCATGTTTCATCAAGCTAATACACTGTTGAGCTACATTCTTCTCTCGTCTCGAGAATCTTTATATGTAATTCGTGCTGCACCTATGTCGCTTCTTTCAACTAAAAACTCTCCTCTTAACATATCAGGAACCAACGTCTTTTAAAATTCTTTACATTGACGAAGCGCTTATCACTGAAGCAAATTTTCTCCTGCATAACTGTAACACGTTTTTGTGATGTGAGGCATTCATCATTTATGTGGAGCACTTTGAAACATCGTTGTTAAAACCATCCATTTGTGTTACAGTTCCTTGTGATTTCGATGCTTTCCAGGCGACACAGAACCAACTTTTTCTATGTTCCTACAGCTTTGACACTTTCGTTTACAATTCGCTTTATAGTTCTTTTGCCGACGCCAGATGGTTCTGAAGTCCGTTCTTCTGTCTTCAAACATCAACAGTAACAGACCCGCTTTCAAATTCACGTTTGAAAAAGTTATAAATGCGGTAAATAATCCCCCTCGCTTGCTAGTGAAGCACTTCACATTTATTGCCGTCACGTGGCTTTTTCGTTTTAATCGCATTTATAGGAGCACATTCACACCTACACTGCTACCAGAAAAAAAAACCTGACAGTTGTATGGATAATTCGATTGTCGCGAAGTACGGCAACAGTGCACCATGTGGGGGCGAGATTCTCGCTGACTAGCTAGCTGTATCTCGCTGCTAGCCGCTCGGAAAGAGAATGAATATTATTGGCTGCCAGTGGCTAGTGGAGAGGGATGCGCAGAACGGTTGAAAACTGGGTCGTCTTCCAATATGACGCGAGTTATAGTCTCTAACGTTTGAATTATGTTCTGCACACCCTTCTTAACTTCAGTTATCGTTTCCTTTCTAATGCCCCCCACCTTTTTTTTTTTTTTTCTTTGCAAAGAATCGACAGACTGCTTCACACCAGAACGAATCGAATTGCTTCAAACTTACCATCTCCATTCACCTTGATATCAACCCTGACCTCTTCCATTTTCTAATCGAGGTTTTCTTTCAACTAAGACACCACTACTGCTCTCCTTTCGCGTGCCCTGCAATTTGCGCATCTACGGGCCATGATACTCTGCGTGAACTCTACCCTCCTGTTGCATAGTTTCACTATTAGTGTTACTGCCATTTCAGTCTCGTTTACACTACTTTCGCACGTTGTGTCACTACAATCAACGATTTTCCTCTTTCTTAATCTTACTCAAGCTTGCCCTTTCCTCAGTATTACAGGTTTGACAGTTGATACCTGACTCACTATCAAACATATATGTGTTCAGAGTGTGGCTTAGTATTACTTGTGTCGCTTGCATTACCGCGACCGACATTCTTCACTATTGTGTACTCTTTCTGCTAATCAGGATTTTCATGGGCCACGTACCTAACATTCCCTGTTGTGCTGGAAAGGCATCCGAAGAATAAATGAAATCCACGAAATGTTAAGTGCCGCAATGACTGAATCGCCAATGCTCAGTGCTTCTAGCAATGACGATAAGAACACTAATTTCGGTTAAAGGAAAATGTAAATAAAGTGTAAAATGGAATCACAGTAGTCAGATTTTTTTTAAAAAAAGTTATGAATTTAGTAAATGAATGAAGAAACATAATGGACGCCAGCCCACTGCGAGAGCCAAATTTATGTTTCTATAATTACTGATTTGTATTGAGAGTAAATTTACGTAAGAATACTTGGTATATGATCAGAAGAAAATAGCGCAAAAATGTTTAATGTTACGTTAACACTGCTTCAAGTGAATATGTTACGATGTTCAACAAATTTTCGCTTAAATCGTAAAGCTTGGAAACAATTTAAAAATGAACAGAAAACAAGAAAATTTCATTAACTGTGAATGGTCATCTATAACGTAAACATCATGACGTTACAAAATGTAATGACCGTTAGTTTCGTGTAGAAGGGATTTACAATTATTCATTATCAAATGATGTTGTTGTTGTGGTCTTCAGACCAGAGACTGGTTTGATGCAGCTCTCCATGCTACTCTATCCTGTGCACGCGGCTTCATCTCCCAGTACCTACTGCAACCTACATCCTTCTGAATCTTTTTAGTGTGTTCATCTCTTGGTCTCCCTCTACGATTTTTACCCTCCACGCTGCCCTCCATTACTAAATTGGTGATCTCTTAATGCCTCAGAACATGTCCTACCAACCGATCCCTTCTTCTACTCAAGCTGTGCCACAAGTTTCTCCCCAATTCTATTCAATACCTCCTCATTAGTTATGTGATCTACCCATCTAATCTTCAGCATTCATCTGTAGCACCACATTTCGAAAGATTCTATTCTCTTCTTGTGCAAACTATTTATCGTCCATGTTTCACTTCCATACATGACTAGACGCCATACAAATACTTTGAGAAACGGCTTTCTGACACTTAAATCTATACTCGATGTTAACAAATTTCTCTTCTTCAGAAATACTTTCCTTGCCATTGCCTGTCTTCATTTTATATCCTCTCTACTTCGACCCTCATCAGTTATTTTGCTCCCCAAACAGCAATACTCATTTACTACTTTAAGTGTCTCCTTAACTAATCTAATTCCCTCAGAATCACCCAACTTAATTCGACCACATTCCATTATCCTCGTTTTGCTTTTGTTGTTGTTCATCTTACATCCTCCTTTCAAGAGACTGTCCATTCCGTTCAATTGCTCTTCCAGATCCTTTGCGGTCTCTGAGGGAATTACAATGTCACTGGCGAACCTCAAGGTTTTTATTTCCTTTACATGGATTTTAATTAGTCTCCCAATTTTTTTTTTTGTTTCCTTTACTGCTTGCTCAATATACAGATCGGATATCATTGGGGATGGGGTACAACCCTATCTCATTCCTTTCCCAACCACCGCTTCCCTTTCAAGCCCCTCGATTCTTATAACTGCCATCTGGTTTCTGTACAAATTCTAAAGCATTTCGCTCCCTGTATTTTACCGCTGCTACCTTCAGAATTTGAAAGTGATTATTCCAGTCAACACTGACAAAAGCTCTCTCTGAATCTACAAATGCTAGAAACGTAGGTTTGCCTTTCCTTAATCTATCTTCCAAGATAAGTCGTAGTGTCAGTATTGCCTCACGTGTTCCAACATTTCTACGGAATCCAAACTGATCTTCCCCAAGGTCGACTTCTACCAGTTTTTCCATTTGTCTGTAAAGAATCAGCGTTAGTATTTTGCAGCTGAGTAAACTGACAGTCTGGTAATTTTCACATCTGTCAACACCTGCTTTCTTTGGGATTGGAATTAGTATATTCTTCTTGAAGTCTGAGGGTATTTCGCCTGTCTCATACATCTTGCTCACCAGATGGTAGAGTTTTGTCAGGGCTGGCTCTCCCAAGGCTATCAGTAGTTCTAATGGAATGTTGTCTACTCCCAGGGCCTTGTTTCGACTGTCACTGCTCTGTCAAACTCTTCTGCCATTTCACCTTCATCTACATCCTCTTCCATTTCCATAATATTGTACTCAAGTACATCGCCCTTGTATAGACCCTCTATATACTCTTTCTACCTTTCTGCTTTCACTTCTTTGCTTAGAACTGGGTTTCCATCTGAGCTCTTGATATTCATACAAGTGGTTCTCTTTTCTTCAAAGGTCTCTTTAATTTTCCTGTAGGCAATATCTATCTTACCCCTAGTGAGATATGTCTCTACATCATTACATTTGTCCTTTAGCCATCCCTGCTTAACCATTTTGTAGTTCCTGTCGATCTCATTTTTGAGACTGTTGTATTCCTTTTTGCCTGCTTCATTTACTGCATTTTTATATTTTCTCCTTTCGTCAATTAAATTCAATATATATTCTGTTACCCAAGGATTTCTACTAGCCCTTGTTTTTTCACCTACTTGATCCTCTGCTGCCTGAACTATTTCACCCTCAAAGCTACCCATTCTTCTTCTACTGTATTTCTTTCCCCCATTCCTGTCATTCGTTCCCTAATGCTCTCCCTGAAACTCTCTACAACCTCTGGTTCTTTAAGTTTATCCAGGTCCCATCTCCTTAAAATCCCACCTTTTTGCAGTCTCTTCAGTTTTAATCTACAGTTCATAACCAATAGTTTGTGGTCAGAGTCCACATCTGCCCCTGGAAATGTCTTAAAATTTAAAACCTGGTTCCTAAATCTCTGTCTTACCATTATATAATATATCTGAAACCTTCCAGTATCTCCAGGTCTCTTCCATGCATACAAACTTCTTTCATGATTCTTGAACCAAGTGTTGGCTATGATTAAGTTATGCTTTGTGCAAAATTCTACCAGGTGGCTTCCTCTTTCATTTCTTAGCCCCAATCCATATTCACGTACTACGTTTCCTTCTCTTCCTTTTTCTGCTATCGAATTCCAGTCACCCATGACTATTAAATTTTCGTCTCCCTTCATTATATGAATAATTTCTTTTATCTCATCATACATGTCATCAATCTCTTCGTCATCTGCGGAGCTAGTTGGCATATAAACTTGTACTACTGTGGTAGGCGTGGGCTTCATGTCTATCTTGGCCACAATAATGCGTTCACTGTGCTGTTTGTAGTAGCTGACCCGCACTCCTATTTTTTTATTCATTATTAAACCTACTCCTCCATTATCCCTATTTGATTTTGTATTTATACCCCTGTATTCATCTGACCAGAAGTCTTGTTCCTCCCGTCACCGAATTTCAGTAATTCCCACTATATCTCATTTTAACCTATCCATTTCCCTTTTTAAATTTTCTAACCTACCTGCCCGATTAAGGGATCTGACATTCCATTTTCCGATCCATAGGACGCCAGTATTCTTTCTCCTGATAACGACGTCCTCCTGAGTAGCCCCCGCCCCAAGAGGACGCCATCATCCTTTAACCATACCGTAAAGCTGCATGCCCTCGGGAAAAATTACGGCTGTAGTTTCCCCTTGCTTTCAGCCGTTCGCAGTACCAGCACAGCAAGGCCGTTTTGGTTAGTGTTACAACGCCAGATCAGTCAATCATCCAGACTGTTGCCCCTGCAACTACTGAAAAGGCTGCTGCTCCTCTTCAGGAACCACACGTTTGTCCGGCCTCTCAACAGATACCCCTCTGTTGTGGTTGCACTTACGGTACGGCTATCTGTGTCGCTGAGGAACGCAAGCCTCCCCACCAACGGCAAGGTCCATGGTTCATGGAGGGGTATTATCAAATGCTGTAATTTAAATTGGAAAACGTCGTAATCATTACAGCCATGTTCAATGATTATTTAATGTTATTCACTGTTACCTTATCTGCAAACCTAAATTTCAATTGCGAAAATAGGTCAGATATCGAGAAACGATTCTGCTGACTTGTTGACCTCAAATAACTTCAACTTACAGTATTATTGATTAACAATTACTAGAAATCAATTTGTACAATTACTACCATTATTTTCTGTAGACTTGACAAATACTTCCGACTGATTGGAGTTGCATGAAACGAAGACTTAGTTCTTTCATTGAAAAAATACACAAAG
This sequence comes from Schistocerca cancellata, assembly GCF_023864275.1. NCBI lineage: Eukaryota > Metazoa > Arthropoda > Insecta > Orthoptera > Acrididae > Schistocerca > Schistocerca cancellata. The sequence continues at coordinate 379,662,031 of NC_064626.1, read as the reverse complement.
TACCTGTTACTGAATTTTACTTCCTTAAGCCTGCTTTTGAAATTATTGTTCAAATTACTAGACTAGATACTTTGGTTCGTTGCTCTCTTGCAAACAATTGACGCTTTCATTGCTGTTACTCCTTTCAGCATAATAAAAAGTCTCTCACTGCTTAGTTATTTTATTTTACTCATATGTCTTACAGAAAATTATTGTAATTGCTTCTCACTCATTACGATTTTCTCGGATTAGTAATAATGGATAGGATGGACTCTGCTTTGCTAAATTATCATAGGCGGAACTGATAATCAACACACTGAAATACCTTGATATTACTGAGTCACAACATTAACTACGACGCTGGCTAGCCTCGTAGAAGTCTAATCAAATAATTCGTTAAATATTACTCCGTGTTGAGTTGTTATCTGTGAATGTAAGGCATTGTTCATTGACAATGTATGGCACAGGCTCCCCTTCTTGCAGCTCCACAATAAATAAGACTGGACCCACAGTACTCATCGTGTTAACTGGTATCCACTCGCACTGATTATATTGCCCCCATTTAATGTCTTATGCTGTACTTGACCGCACAAAACTTCCGTCGAGCCATTATATGTTTCAGCACCACTGCCTTACAACCATGTCTCAACACACATGCTGCGGCGCTACTCTCTGCATCGTTCTATGAACGTGACTCGACTCGACTTTTCAAATCTCCAATGCCATTTTACACTTTACGGCCGGCGCGCTCGAACGCCCAGTGATAATGCGATTGCAACTTCACTATACTCTTTGATAACAGCGTATATCCCTGACTACGCCAGTGCATCTATGTACAAGTATTTTATGTTTATTATTCACTTTGTTTTACAATATTTCCAATATTTTATAAGAAAAATATTAGTACAATTATTTAGAACTTCCGTTTCGCGGAAAAAGTACACCGTAGCAACAAAATAGGAAAAATTTAATAATCCACAGTTGATTTGTTATAAACCAAGTGGAGATTCTTAACACAAAATCCAACGAAGATGATCTAAGTATTACATGGATGTGCTATATTAAAGCAGATGAAACATATTTTTCTAAAGGACATTGTTATCCACAATACCATGAGATATAGATATCTCATAGTTATCAATGGTTCCAACGAATAATGTCATTCGACATATGTTAAGATGAAGAACCAATGCATCAAACAAAGTTCCCTATTGAAGAAATTACTCCCTGAAATATGGTTAATGTGTTATGTATACGAAAATGAAAACTGCAGATGGAGAACATCGAAGTCAAGAAACGAAAACTGGAGCATATGGTGAACGCAACTGTCATAAGGAAGGATATAAACTGCAATTGGAAAAAGAAGAAGGCATTTCAGAACCACAAGCAAGGTTTACAAATTCCTTTAAACACGGGGCAAGGATAAATCTGACTACAACTGGGGAATATAACATACTAACATTTACTGTAAACAGAGATGTTAGAGAGCCCCCTGTTAGAATACTGGACGAAAGCGTCGGAATCGAGAGTGTTTACTTCTTTAAATGTCACATGAAAAATCTGTTTGTAGAGCTCTTTTCCCTCTGGATCTATTTGAAAGAATGGTATCTAATTATGGTGGACTGGACACACAGCATGTTGGCGTGCACCCTGGAGTAGGTTTTCAGGCGTTCCCTAGCTCCCCGCGGTCCGAATGGCAGGGTGCGGGTGGCACAGCCTCGCCTGTTGTTAGGCTCCCCACCTCGTCGCATACGTCAACTTGGGGTCCTCCCCACGCCGGGCGGAGGCCTTATACCACAACCGTCCGCCGATTTGCACGGGAGGAATGTGGTGTCACCGCCAGACACCACACTTACTAGGTGGTAGCCTTGAAATCGGCCGCGGTCCGTTAGTATACGTTGGACCCGCGTGTCGCCACTATCAGTGATTGCAGACCGAGCGCCGCCACACGGCAGGTCTAATCTAGAGAGACTCCCTAGCACTCGCCCCAGTTGTACAGCCGACTTTGCTAGCGATGGTTCACTATCTACATACGCTCTCATTTGCCGAGACGACAGTTTAGCATAGCTTTCAGCTACGTCATTTGCTGCGACCTAGCAAGGCGCCATATTCAGTTACTATGTCTTCTGAACATATAATATTGTGACTCATGTACCGTCAAGAGCGACGTTCATCATTAATGGATTAAAGTTAAGCATCAAACTAATTACGTCCGCTTTCTGAATTAAAATTCCATGTCATGTTCCAGACCTCACGTCTGTATAGTCCTTCCCTCCTCACGCCAGCCTGCGTGAGCTAAAATGCGTGCAAATCGGCCTCCCCTCGTAACACGGTGTTGGCTCTTCTGCCAACACAACAGAAAGTATAGTAACCCTTGTAAATTACCAATATGAAGTATCAGATACTGTGGAGATGGCTTAATGTTTCAGTGGAGTTTAAAAAGACTGTCTACATCAGTAGGTGTATTCTGGACCCAGCAAACTCCACATAGACTGATTTCATCATAAGTTTGCAAAACCAAACTTCGCTGATCCCATGTCTCTTTATAAGAATACAAATAGTTTCACTTTCATGGTAAAAGAGCACGAGCCATATGAAGCAATTAGATACACTCCTGAGGAATTTGACATGGTTGGATATGTGGCTGAAATCCTTACAAGATAACACCTCAGAACATGCAGGTTATCGGCCTGATGAAGGATGAGGTGAATGGCTCACGGATTGTGCAGTTTCTAGGGATCAGATCTAAAATGTATATATGCTGTATAGATGCAGGTGTGATCTCACAAATTATCATGATTGAAGACTCTCTGTACAGGGTGCACCAAGTAATATTTTAGTCATGGGGTCATGAGGTATATACTTAGTGCAGCTGAAAGTCAGCCTGTCGCGTCATGACCTCAACTGCTTCATCTGAGCAGATAGGATCTGCTCGAGAGAGGATGAGATTGCACACTATGTGTGTTATACAGGATGGCTGACAGTAAGGAGTATTCAGGCAGTTGGTTTAAAAGATTTATTTCTTAGGCCCCTGTCAACTCTTTCCAAGTTCCTCCCAGAGCGTCTTCAGCTGTGCCTACGTGACACAAGTTGCCTGCCTTTCAGAACCGAGGCAGTTCTGTCCAGTTAAAGCTGCTGACGAGAGAAGTCCTCAGTTCTCTGCTGAAATTGCTAATGAATGCACGCCATCGTTTTTAGCCAATAGTATGTTACATTACATTAATACTTGTTCCATAGATCATGAATATGACATTTCTTAATGATGTGGAAAGTGTCAGTTTAACGTAAGTTTTCTTTACACAATGTAATTAATTTTTTTTACAGTTACTACTTCATATCTAAAAATTCATCTATTGAATAGAAGAAGTTGTCATTCGGAAATTCTTTTAATTTGTTTTTAAGTGTTGGTTGGCTATCTGTCAGACTTTTAATGCTATTTGGCAAATTTTCAAAGATTTCTGTTGCAGCATAATACACCCCTTTCTATGACAAAGTCAGGAAGTGAAGAGCATCCGTTCTTCTAGTGTTTTACCTATGCACTTTGCTAGTATTTTTGAATTGGGATGGGTTACTAATAACAAATTTCGTAAGTGAATATATGTATTGCGAAGGTACAAGGTACTGTGAATATTCCGAGTTCCTTAAATAATTGTCTGAAAGGTGATCTTTTGTGGGCTCCAGTTATTATTCTGATAACATTCTTTTATGCAATAAATACTTTTTATCTTAATGATGAATTACCCCAAAATATGAAACCATATGAAAGTAGTGAATAAAAATAGGTATAGTAGGCTAATTTACTGATATGTTTATCACCAAAATGTGCAATAATCCTAATAGCGTAAGTAGCTGAACCTAACCGTTTCAGGGGGTCATCAATGTGTCTCTTACAGTTCAATTTCTCATCAATGCACACACTCAGAAATTTTGAATATTCTGCCTTAGCAACAGACTTCTGTTCAAAGTCTGTATTTATCAATAGTGTTATGCCATTCACTGTACAGAATTTTGTATACAGTGTTTTCTCAAAATTTAGTGAGAGTTCATTTGCAGAGAACCACTTAATAATTTTCTGAAAGACGTTACTTACAACTTCCTCAGCTGATTCTTATTTGTTGGGTGTGATTACATTACTTCTAACACCAGTAAAAAGAACTGGCATTGCATCTTCATAAAGATAGAGTGGCAAGTCATTAAGAATAATAAGGGACACAAGACTGAATCCCGTGGGACACCATTCCTTATACCTCGCCAGTTAGAGGATCTGCTGATTTTTATAGACTGTCTGTACTGTTAACTTCAACCTTCTACATTTTTCCAGTTAAGTATGAATTAAATCATTTGTGCACTGACCCAGATGTGTTCTTGTACTAGGGCCGCGCTCGCCCGTCATAAGATGCGTCTCGTCCTGTTGGTATTGACAGAATGCCGCAAGCTGGCGAACTTAGGCATCACTTCTTTATACCGACACCGGAGTAAGAAGGCCAACGTGCTGAGCGCGGCCCTAGTACGAGAACACATCAGGGTCACAAGACTGGAACTCTACAAGAACGCTAGAAGCCTGCTTTCTCTACACCTCCGATTGGCTTCCTATCTCCCGGAGCACACCTGGGACTGGATAGAATGCAATACCTTTGCCAATGGTGAATGGTCCAAGAAGAAAGCCACCGAAAGGCAGTGCAAGAAATTCCTTCGACTTCCGGAAGTGCGACAACAGAAAGATAAACCATCTCCCAACAAGGTGGTCATTAATCTAACAAATAAGGAATTGGATGGGCTAACAAAAGAGGTGCTGTCCAAGGGCCCAAACTTCGCCCCGGTTCCGAGGACCCCGCCGAAACGGGACACCATAAGTGGGGCAGAGTAAGCCATAAGGAGACTACCTGAAGAGGCTGCAGAAGAAGTAAGAAGAGACGTCTGCAAAGTACTAGACAAAGCAAAGATCCCGAAGAATAACATTTCGGCGGCAGAACACAAGGCACTACGGGCACTCAGGGAGGGCCAGGTCACAATTGTCTTGGCAGCGGACAAAGGGAACGCGACAGTGCTGCTTAAATCAGAAGACTATTGGCAAAAAATCGACGCCCTCCTGCAGGATCCTGCCTACAAACGACTAGGGAAGGACCCCATCATAACAGTGACTCGCAAGACCGTTGAGATGCTCAACAACTCGGGACTGGAGAAGAATATCATCAGGAAGCTGTACCCGAGGGCACTGGCACCACCACGTCTATATGGCCTCCCAAAGATCCACAAAGAAGGCGTCCCATTGCGATCTATTTTGAACACTATTAACTCGCCGACGTATGGTATTGCTAAGCATTTATCACAGATGCTACAACCCTTGGTGAGATGCGGTCTACACCATGTGAAAAACTCTGCTGAGTTTGTGAAGGTACTACAGGGCATGCGGCTGGAAAATGAAGACCAACTAGTCAGCTTCAATGTGACATCCTTATTCACACGAGTACCAATAGAAAACTCCCTGGCTTTACTCGAAGAACATTTTGAGTGGGATATCATCAAGCTCTTTCGCCACGTGCTAACTACCACCTATTTCGAATGTGGTGGGAAGTTCTGTGAACAGATAGATGGTGTAGCTATGGGCTCCCCCCTAGCACCAGGCATAGCCGACCTGTACATGGAGCACTTCGAAAAGCTAGCACTGGACACTGCCAAACACAAGCCAAAAGCCTTATACAGGTACGTTAACGATACTTTTGTAGTTTGGCCACATGGCAGGGACAAACTGCTAGAGTTCCATCAGCACCTCAATAGTACACATGGAAATATCAAATTTACCATGGAGATAGAAGAGAACGGAAGCTTACGTTTTCTGGATATCATGATCACAAGAAACATGGACGGCACGCTGGTACACGCAGTGTACAGAAATAAAACACACGCGGACGTCTATCTTAATGCCAACAGCTGCCACCACCCTGCGCAACACAATTCTGTACTCATCACCTTATTGCACAGGGCCAGGTCCATCTGTGATAAGGCAAGTTTGCCAGGAGAATTGCAACACCTCAAAGACACCTTCAAGAAAAATGGATACAGTGAGACACAAATAAGCTCTGAAGACCAACCACAAGAAGAGAGAAGAGAGACCAGATGAAGACGAAGCAATGGACTGTGCGTTCTTGCCATACTGCCAAGACCGAGAGAATTCTCAAGAAACATAGAGGGAAGACCGTTTTCCGCGGAGTTGGAAAAATAAAAGACCTCCTCGATTAAATCAAGGATCCACTAGGTCTGACGGCACCTGGTGTGTACAAGATCGGATGCGAATGTGAGATGCAATATATAAGAGAGACGCAGCATTGTATCTCACAGCGCCACAATGAACACATCAGGCATGTACGCTTGGGTCAGACCAACAAATCTGCTGTGGCGGAACGTAGAATTGACGAGAAGCACACCTTCAATATCGAGGACACAAAGAAAATACGCAGTACAAACGGATTTTGGGACTCAGTAATCAAAGAGTCCATAGAAATACGGTTAAACCTAATCAACCGCGACAGTGGCTACCATCAAGGCACAGCGTGGGAGCCTGCAATCAGGAAAATCAGAGAAGAACGTTCCGTTCCACCAAGGGCCACGGACAGAGCAGAGACGGACGCCGGAACACGAACCCCGCACACGCGTTTCCCCCACCACCGGCAGCTCCAGGCGCATCGGGCGATTCTGCGGGCGCGTGATTGCCCGGCGGCGGGAAGCGGAGAGCGGTCCAGCAGAGATGTAAGCCCGTAACCGATGATATCCCGACACTTCGCCTGAAGACGATAGAGACGCATTCCATCGAAACATTTCCTTTATAGAGTGCTCTGTCAAATAAGTGTTACTTAGCAACCATGCAATGGCTTCCTTGTATGAACTACAGCAGTTGTCTGCCATAGCTGACTTTTTGGCTGAATTAATAGTAGTATTCAGTTACTACGTTCACAACAATAAATCTGTCCTCACCTAATGAGCTTCAGCTGCTCTGAAAAATCACTCTGATGTGAAGAATACTAAGTATAGACACTGAAGCCGAAGAGGTAAATATTTTGCGCCAAAATTAAAATATAAATATAACGATGATACCAACGATATTTGTTAGCCCGCTCGGCTAGCCGCACGCTCTAACGCACTGCTTCCCCAGCGGAAAGGCATGCCAGTCCCCAGCACGAATACGCCCAGCGGATTAGTGTCGAGGTCCAGTATGCCGGCCAGCCCATAGATGGTTTTTAAGGCGGTTTTCCATCTGCTTCAGCGAATGCTGGCTGGTTCCCCTCATTCTCCGCCACACACCGTCAGGTGGCTTGCGGAGTATGGATGTAGATGTAGATTCTGCTTCAGTTACAGTATGTTGGCGATTGTCTATATGTACGTGTACGCCATAATTACCTTACCATGCAAACATTTGGGATACACTCGCCCGGTATGAGACGTTCCTGGGGGGGGGGGGGGATCCACTGGGGGCCCAACCGCACAATAACCCTGGGTTTGGTGTGGGGAGGCGGTGGGGTGGGTGTACTGCTGTGGCCTGTTGTCGGGTTGTGAACCACTGAGGTCTGCAACGGGACGAAGCCTCTCCGTCGTTTCTAGGTCTTCGGTTCAATACACAATACAATGGTATTTGTCACTCATTTGCTTCAACTCTTAAAATGCCAGTTAGAGAAGTCAAGAGCTCAATCTAATTGCACACACAGTGTCAGTTAGATGGTGCGTTTCACTCATCTGACATTAGATAGAAAATAACATCACTTCTTTCACTCAAATACAGATGCTGAGGCACTAGGTTATACGTACCTACGCCAATAGCCAGGATTGCTGTTGGATGCCTGCAAAGTGGCGTACGAGTCGGAGGTTAGTTAGTTCGAACACCTGTGCGGTCGTGCTCGACTTGGAGGTAAATCCAACTCGATCCTAGGGGTGGAATATTGTCATTGCCAGTATTTTGTAGCCAAGTGGAGGAAAATGAGTTGCATACTGTTCCTGATCAACCATCTTCACGGCAATACCCTGGCTTGATTTCCGAAGCTCTCCATTGTACCTCGTGGAGTGAGGGTGTGTGACACTTTTGATGGTGATCTGTCCACTGGAAGAGGACGTTAAACTCGGCCTCCGTGGTGCTATTCGGGAGGAGTAGATTATGTGTTGTCACTGCGCATTACACTCTCCCTTGACTTCATCCGCAACAACATAAATATGACACTACACTTAAAATGCGTCAGTCAAGTTTTGACAGATATATTTCATTGGTATCACACTAGTTGTCATAAACTGTATAACGAGTGTAGTGAGTGATAGACATCTGTGCTGATATCGTGGAGAATGTCAACGATTACAAAGATTGAGCCACTAATGCAAATCTCAATTAGTTTTTCGTTCTCTATATTCATTTGCATGTCTTCCATATAATCAGTTGCACGATACTGCGGAGCCTTGGGTGAACCACAGCAGGCAACAGGAGAACCTGGCTACAGGCAATGGCCGAGATCTTGTGGCTTAAAAATGACTTCAAAGACGTGGGCTGTAAGAGACAGGGGACACTGGCCTGATCACTATGTGCGTCGCGCTGTATTGTCAGCTACGATACCGACCAGACACACGTGCGAAAATTTCCTTAGAACTGCAGCCTCCATGGTGCGCAGTGGAGGACTCCTTCTGAAAAGCTCGGTCTGAGGTGCAATGACACACGTCTGGGCTAGCGCAAAATAAATTAATTAAAAGTGGGAATCTCTGCTCAAAGGACATTCTCCTGCCATGTATTTCGCCAACGCGCCTTCCGAAAAACCTGAGGGAAGTTCGACTGCTTGAAATATACTCATCTCCTTGCTATTACGTGGGAATCTGTGCGGCAGTCGTTGTTAAAGCTTTTCTTTCTTCTTCTACTTTGGGGGACATTTGGTCCCATCTGGATGCCCTAAGGAGGACTGCAAATTTCTCTCTCACACACAACGTGAGAAGGCAGCTCACTGGTTAAAAAATATATCGGCTTTGTGGGAATTTGTAACTCGAGTTATACTGTCTCAGGTGCATAGTTTATATTTCCTTTACTACTGCTCGGTATCCGAACACATATGCACATTAAAACCAAGTGAAAACGTAAAATTTCGTGTGTACGATACCTTAGACGATGTGCTAAAACAATGTTCTTGATTAACGGTACACACCAAAATGACAGCAGGCCAACACATGTTGTAGCTGCGAAGCGACTACTGACCATCAGAGAAGACAGCGATGCTACAATAGCACTAAGAAATAGCTGGCTACCTCTCGAGTTTACCAAAGGCCGCTGCAAGTGATATACTAACTGCCAAAAGTCGAAGTGTGTAACCTCCCCACAAAATTTTCGTAAGACAATTATTTAATAAAAAATGGAGCCAAGTGTAACCTCCCCACAAAAATTTACAAGACAATGACAATTAAATTAAAATTCGCAATCTGACCCAAGTATAAATTCCTCACAAAACAAAATGAAAGTCAATTCACTGATAAGAAAATCTCAATGATAATGAAATTTCAATTAAACCGAAATATCGGTCTTTGGCCCTGTGCAAATCAGAATTAAATTCTTACCTCATTGTAACTGCTAGTCACATTTCTGCTCTTATTCTTGCGCACAGCTTGGAGGAACTGCATTGCAAATAATAATATTCCTTTTTTTTTTTTTAATTTAACTGAGACTTTTGTTTAAGGGAAGTGGAACTTCAATTAAATAAATTTTTTTTTGTAAAATTGCTTTTGAAATCAAAATTATTATTGGGGCACTTGTTGGAAATTAATTACAATAAATAAACTTAACGTTATCTGATGATTACCTTAATTAACAATATACCTCATTCAGCATCTTGACCAGTGTTGCCCACAGACTGCTCTGCATGACGACTACTAGCGTACTCCACGACGACTACCACTGAACTGCTCTCAACGACTACTGACTGAGTACTGCCCTCAACTAGACAGAGCTACAGACTCGCAACGACTGACCGACAGACTGAGAACCGCTCGCAACACTCGCGCGGTCAAGCGCATACTCTCTGGTCACAGATGCTACAATGCCTCGCCATCGCTGCTATGTTACATACGTGTTTCATAACCCTCCACTGGGGGGGCAAAAATTTGGCAGCGATGGTGAGTCATTTGGACTTGCCAAGCGCGGCAAAATTTTTCTTTAATTAACAAACTTCTACAACTTACAGAATATTTAGATGTAGTACATGAATTAAATGTTGTGCACACGCACTAAGTACAAAATATATCAGACAAAGACAAAATGTGAGTACAAAACATAGTAGCAAATCAGAAAAATGTATATACAAATTATTTGACAGATAACAAAGTGCACAGGCACTGAAAAAATTCTTTAGCATATTCAGAACAAATAAACAGACTGGCAAAAAATATTATGTTGACAAGTGACGTGAGTGCACATGCACTGCAGTTGAGAACATATCAGTAAATGATGAAATGTATATACAATTAGTAACAAATGACATAAGTGCATACGCATTGAAGTATTGAATATACAGAATAGTACAAATCATATTGAAAAATGAGAAAAGTGCACAGGCACTGGAGTTCAGTAGAAAACATATTAACACACAACATAAGTGCACATGCACTGCAGTTCAGAACATATCATTAAAATAAAATACTAAAAAATTGTATATACAATATAAAAGACAAGAGTGCACATACTGTACTTGAGAACAAATCGAAAAAATGTCTTAGGTATTTTTGCAATAAATAAACATAATGGCAAAAATCATATCGACAAGTGACATAACTGTACTCGCACTGGAGTTCAGCGAATCAAAAAAAAATGTATAGTCATGAACATAAATAATGTTAGCAAAAAATTATTTTCACTATGTGACAAGAATTAGGATAGGAAAGGGAAGGATTGCATCATGGTTGTAGCACTTTAGATTGCACACAGCTGTTCTGAAAGTCCATATCTTTCCACAGAAGTACAACACCAAGTGACACAATTTGCAGTTCTTTTCCCATCAGAATCCATCAGTGTAGCCAAGACACTGAACTCTCGTAGTAATATTTCATGTTCTCATTTTGGCAGTACATTAGGTACACCAAACAGTGGAACCATAATAACGTCTTCATCGCTCATGGTGGTGGACAGCATGTCGTGTCAACACCACGCTTTTACAAGACACACCAACGTAGAAGTAGTGCAAACCCAAAGGTAGTGCTCCATGATCACTAGGATAGACAGGACAAATGGACATTGCAGTAATTCAGGGTAGTTGGCTCGTAAGGTGAAGGACATTAAGTCACATAATATTGACAATTACAGTTTTCATTTGGGGCATTCATAGCCCAGTGTTGAACATTTCTGTACCATGAATGTAGTATTACAGAAAAATGTTCACAAAATTAAATTATTGGCATCATGGGTAATCGTATTACAATAAACAGTGGCAGTCCTTGGACGGTTACTAAGCATATTTAGTATGACAGAATAATGTTCATCATTGGCACTCAGTGGCCAGCAAGTATTGAATATTACAAAACGTTACACTCATTCTTGGCACTCAGTGGCCATCAAGTACTGAATAGTACAAAACATTACACTCATCATTGGCACTCAGTGGCCAGCAATTACTGAATAGTACAAAACATTACACTCAATCATTGGCACTCAGTGGCCCAGCAAATATTGAATAGTATAAAACATTGTTCCTCATTCAGTATTATTCAGATCATTAAGAAGTAATAACAATTCATTGAGTGACATTCAGATCATTACGAAGTCATTATTAAAAATCAGCTAATTACAGTCATAGCATTAATAATCATACACATTATAAGTAGTCTCATTACAATAAACAGTGGCAGTTATTAGCCAGTTACAAGGCATTATTGGGGACTGGTAATACATTTTTTTTGTTAGCAATGCATTGCGTTAGGTAATTACAAGAGAAAGCAAGAAGAGAAAAAAGAGAAAAAAAATGGTACTGGGTTGTTCCTGTGTAACGTCATTCGTCATGAGTCAGCTGTAGCAAGGTTATGTAACAAGGCAGTATTGTGATCACATGTATAAATGATAGACACAAATGGGTAAAAAAAAATGCAAGTACTAGAACAGGTATAATAAGTAACAGGTTTAGTATGTATCATGAAAAACTTCTCCTGGAAAAAATACAAAATGGATTATTGACCTGAAAGAAGAAACGCACACTATGCTGAAAAGTAGTGAACTTCGAATTAACAAGTAGTGAAATGTGTATAAACATGTGTTCCATAGCTGTCCTTTCCAAAACTTTCCAACATCCTACTATGCAATATAACACCTGCTGTCAAAACAAACTGCAACAAATACTTATATAACTACGTAGCATAAATACATAACTTCAACATTATCCTCATCTGTAAAGAAAAAACTTCATTATTCATCACTTCATTATTCATAACTCCATCATTATCATCACCTGTAAAGAAAAACTTCATTATTCATAATAGCATATTCTTCATCAGTATTCATTATCATCTGCAAAAATATCACTTCATTACTCATTATACAACTATTCCTTATCTCTAGCATATTTCATCACTAAAACTAAGACGTGTAGTTCTGTCTGACAGCCTGCATCAATCGCTTCGTCTTCTGAAAGAAAAAATTAGTTAAGACTGCTATTCTACGATGAGTATAGTATATTCTTGTTAATGCTTGTTAATTCTGATCCATTTACTCTTCCTCATAAAGTTATTGAATCCTCTTTCGTCTATTCCGTAGGTGAAATTCCCATTTCTGTTTAATTTATTTCCTTTACACGTTATTTCTTTCTGAAAATGATGAACAAAGATTAATGTCTTGCATTTACATTATATAGCCACTAAGTAATTACTGATTAACGGTAATATAATTAAGCATACAGCATAACATGACAGAAAACGTAACATGTCGAAAGCACAGACAGTGTTCAAAGGCAAAAATGTATACGGAATATCACAATGCAGCAGCAAAAAAAAAAAAATGTAAAAGTCACGATGTTGAGATGTCATAAGGCCAAAAAAAAGATGTCAAAGTCGACTGGTGTGTGTTATATCTTAACTATTTCACAGTGCATATAGACAAAACTGGAATACAATCGTACATAAAAAAAAAATGGAAAATGTGCATGGTCTGATGTGTAACGACAAGAAAAGCGACCTGCTAAACTTACCTTGCCGGGCACTTGCCAAGAAAAAATACGATAATCATCAGTAAGTATTCATGAGAGTATAATTGCATACGTGATCATAAAATTAGCAAATGGCATTATAGCTTGTTAAATCATAAAGTGATTTCATTCAATAAACGGTTTAATGTTTGAGATATGGTGGTTGCCTTTCGATTTTCTGGTTCTCAAAGTTTCGACGTGTACAACATTGGGGTGAGGAATGCTGCGAATCCGATATGGACCTGCGTATAGAAGTTCGAATTTACTGCACTTACCTTTTATTCTGCTGGATAAATGGTGTGTACGTACTAATATCTTCTGTCCAACGTGAAAGTCTCGACGTGTACAAACCTGTTTTTGCTGTCTTCTCCAGCGCTCAGCGGCACGTTTGATGTTGTTCAGTGCAATGTCAATTATTTCACGGTGTCTTAGTCGACGACAGGTAGGGAAGTTGACTAATTCTTTAATTTTGTTTGGTGGTTCAACGTTTTTCAGTATAACAGACGGAGATAGCATAGTGGATTCATTTGGAATGGAATTAATTACATCTTGGAATGAGAGTATGTGTGTATCCCAATCAATATGTCTTTTGTGGCAGTATATTCTACACAGTTTACCAATTTCTTTCATTAACCGTTCACAGGGGTTCGAAGAAGCGTGGTACTTGGATATATAGATCGGAGAAATGTTTCTGGCTCGTAACATGCGTGTCCATATGCTACTACGAAATTGAGATCCATTGTCAGAAATTACTTTCATCACATGCCCTACATGAAATAGAAAATGTTTTACAAATGCTTTCGAAACAGTTTTAGCAGTAGCTTTGCGTAACGGAGTGAAAGTAACAAATTTTGAAGTGAGCTCAACAGCGACAAAGATGTAGCAAAAACCTCTGTTAGTTCTCGGAATCGGACCAAAAATATCTACTGCGGCCATGTGTCTTAATTTAACAGGTACAATGGGATATAAAGGAGGAATATGTGAAGTGGTGTCTGATTTAGCTTTCTGGCAAATTTTACATGACGCTAAAACTCGCCGAATACGTTTCTCCATGTTGGTAAAATAACAGTTCTGTCTCAGTATAAGAAAACATTTTCGTGCTCCGTAATGTGCGTAACTTAAATGAGTGTACCAGATTAATTTGTTAACAAGTTCGTCAGGGATGCATAATAACCAATTGTTGCTGTCAGGGTGAGAGCGGCGAAATAAAATGTCATTGCGTACAGTGTAGTGGTTTCTAATCGTAACATTATTCTTATCTTGCCAAAGGCGTTTAATTTCTTTCCACACATTGTCTTTATTTTGCTCTTTTGCTATGTCCTGTAATGACGATGAAATAAAATTTTCAAATGCTACTTGCTGAATGTACATGACACTGAAATTTGTTTTGCAGAAGTTGGTTGCTACGTCTTGCTGATTGTTGCCGAGAGAACGCGATAGTGCGTCTGCTATAACATTTTGCGTACCGGGAATATGAACAATTGTAAAATTAAATTCCTGTAAATATAGCTTCCATCTACTTAATCTGTCGTGAGTGAATTTAGCTGAAAGTAAAAATTGTATCGCTCTGTGGTCTGTGTAAACTGTAGTGTGTCTTCCATAAAGAAAGTGCCGAAATCTCGTAAAAGCCCAAACAACACATAATGTTTCAAGTTCAGTAACGGAATAATTTCGTTCAGCAGGTGACAGAATGCGGCTTGCAAATGCGATGTTTTTAATTACTATCGAACCATCTTCTTCAATTTCCTGGAAAATGTGTACGCCTAAAGCGGTGTTAGAACTGTCTGTAGCAATGGAAAAATTTCTGGTAAGATCTGGGTGCGATAAAAGTGGTGCATTCAACAAAGCGTATTTCAAATAACATTTTCGTGGACAAGATTCTGTGTGTCAAAAGTATTGCTTTCATTATTGGAATATGCAACCTGTACTGTATTTAATCAAATTCTATCTGACGTGTTACTATTTTCACGGGGACACTGTGGAATTTTGACTATTTGAACTGTTCTGTTAGTTCTTCCTGACGTATTATGCTATAGATGACACCTATTGTCTAGTTCCTTCATGATAATATGTTGTTGCTGAAGTTCTTGCTGCTGAAAAGATCGACTGTTATTAAATGTGCGCTGAAAATTGTGCTCATTAATTTTACGTCTGTCGTGATAGTCACTTCCATATGGCGCATTGCGATAGAGATTGAAATACTGTTTTTTCTGTACGTAGTTATTTCCTCGTGGCTATGCGTTACTATTTGTTGTAGCTGGGACTATACGTGCACGCGGCGAAACATTAAAGCTTGGTTGACCTTGTAGACTGCATTGTTGGTTACGTATGCTAAGCGGCTGACTTTCATGCTGTTGTGGTGAAAAACGTCTATTGTTACAAAATGTGTTTACTGTTACTGATAATTTTACACGTACTGATGATCAAGATTTTGTCAGTTATTAAAATTACGCTGATAGTTGTGGAGTGCCTAATGAAAATTGTCACTTTCGGTATATACTTGTCTTATCCGGTTTTCTTATTACTACGTTTCTTAATTCTAGATAGAGCAATAGTTAAAGAGCGGTTTTGATAGATATAAAGGATAGTAGAAGAGAAGGCAGCAGTGCAGAAAACTAAAGATGAAACAGCACTACTACAGCTCGGGGCCCTATGCTCGCTACGGCACATATTCATTAAAGTGTAATGAATCCCCTGAGGTTAATTACGCACTGCAAATACTTTTCAGCTTTTGCATTACAGGCAATGCCGTTAGAAATTCAGAAATCAATTGTTGTATCCATACTAATTCAAGTTTCCTCATTACAGGCAATGCTGATAAAAATGCAATAGCAAATTGTCGCATCAGGTTCAAAGCTCGTTTCCGCATTACAGGCAATAGCAGTGAAAGTACAAAAATAGATTGTCGCATATAGTCCAATGCGTGTACCTGTAAGCTGTCATTATTAAATTCTTTACATTTTCTGGCGGATAAAAATTGCTCGTAATCTACGTTCTCGTCATTGAATTTGAAAACACGTTCGGGTTTGTGTGTGAATCTGTTTGTCTGTGTCGTTTCGTACTTCAAGTTGCGTAGCTTTTCACATTTTAAGTCGCGTGGCTTTTCGGATTTTACGTCTCGTAGTCTCTGTAAATTGCTCACATTATACACGCTGCGTGACTCTGACAAATGCTCGCAACGTGGCGGGTTCTGTGACGTATTGGTGACTGAAATGATTGTTAATTCTGTTGCTTTAATATTTTCGCCAATTTGGTTGATCTGTCGTGCTAATTTCTCGTCAACTTCCATATTCGGAGTGTGTGAAACTTCCACTGACTCTAAATTAACTTCGTCGCGAATCTGTACTGCGTTTTTAGGGCATTGTTCGGTGACTGCATTAATTTCGCGTATCAGTGTTACGTTTGCTGAACATTGTTCAGTGACTGCATTAATCTCGTCTTTATGTGATTCTGTTGTGTCTACACGTGTACTCCTTAATTCTTGTGCAACAGTGCCAACATTTTCATTACTGTTATTAGCACAAGCCTTAGTATCCACATGTAATTGTACTTTAATATTCTGACATTGCACGGTAACAGCTGTAATCTGTTCACTAACTTGTTTCTTCTGTTCATTAACGTTGTCGTGTTTTTCGTTCCACTGTTTAAGACCTTCAGAAAATTCTTTGTTCCATTCTATAAATTCTTTGTGCTGTTCATCAAGTTTTTTAATCATTTGTTTTACCAATGCTATTATTTGATCCTCAGTAACATTACCTACTCTATTATCTGTGCTGTTTGATTGTGTACCTGGAATTGTCGCGTTCTGTGTGACCATTTGGTCATTCTGTAATTTACAAAAAGGATTATCACTCGGATGTACACTGTCAGACACTATTTCGGAATTAAATGGATCCGTCGTACTTTCACTACACTGACCATTTTCATTAGAAAAATTTGTATGTACATTAGTTGGATTTTCTAAATCGGGTGTGTTAAGCTCGGTAGCGCTCATTACAATAGAGCGTTCCGCGTCATCAATTGTCGTCAAATTAACAGACGAGACAATTGAGTTCGTTTGTTCATCATTAAGGTAAAAGTCATCATTAGTGGTTGGAATGCACTGATTGTTAGTGAACGCACGATTATCATCATTACACTGCGCGTCACAAGTCCTATCGGTAACGTTGTTTGAGTCGGTAATTTCATTCATAATACCTCGCGATACACTATTCACAGTCTTTCGCGGCATTTTTACAATAGTCACAAATATTCACAAAACAAATAAGCACAATGCAAAAGCAACACACAAATACAACAGAGCAACAAATTGCCGTTGACCTGTAGAAAGAAAGTCACAAGATTAGTAAAAGCGTAGCGCCAAATCCTAATTATATCTAAGCAAATAAGAGCAGATATCTGACTGTTGTTCAAAAGACTCTCAACGAAATACGATCCTGGACTGGGTGTCGCCAAGTGTAACCTCCCCACAAAATTTTCGTAAGACAATTATTTAATAAAAAATGGAGCCAAGTGTAACCTCCCCACAAAAATTTACAAGACAATGACAATTAAATTAAAATTCGCAATCTGACCCAAGTATAAATTCCTCACAAAACAAAATGAAAGTCAATTCACTGATAAGAAAATCTCAATGATAATGAAATTTCAATTAAACCGAAATATCGGTCTTTGGCCCTGTGCAAATCAGAATTAAATTCTTACCTCATTGTAACTGCTAGTCACATTTCTGCTCTTATTCTTGCGCACAGCTTGGAGGAACTGCATTGCAAATAATAATATTCCTTTTTTTTTTTTTAATTTAACTGAGACTTTTGTTTAAGGGAAGTGGAACTTCAATTAAATAAATTTTTTTTTGTAAAATTGCTTTTGAAATCAAAATTATTATTGGGGCACTTGTTGGAAATTAATTACAATAAATAAACTTAACGTTATCTGATGATTACCTTAATTAACAATATACCTCATTCAGCATCTTGACCAGTGTTGCCCACAGACTGCTCTGCATGACGACTACTAGCGTACTCCACGACGACTACCACTGAACTGCTCTCAACGACTACTGACTGAGTACTGCCCTCAACTAGACAGAGCTACAGACTCGCAACGACTGACCGACAGACTGAGAACCGCTCGCAACACTCGCGCGGTCAAGCGCATACTCTCTGGTCACAGATGCTACAATGCCTCGCCATCGCTGCTATGTTACATACGTGTTTCAAGTGGCTTTACGTCTTTGTTCATTTTTTATGGTTCCCATGTGATTTATATAGAGATAAACATTTCACGTATGGCCCTCAGGCAGTCCAGCTGTTGATCTTAATCCATCTACACACATTCACCATGCAAGATGGATTGTCGCAAGGCAATCGACGTTAGTTAGGCGAGGGCGTTGCTAGAGTAATAGTCTCTTGTGATCAGATTGCCTGTATAGAAGGGTTACTGGTGCGGTAGGTCAGATTTTTGAGAAGAGAGTACTGCGAATTGCTGTAGCTGCGAGAGTCCCCCCACCCCACCCCCCACCCCCCACCCCACAACAATCCCCCAAAAGGCCTGTCTTCGAGAATATTTAGGTTCTTACGAGTTTTCTTGGAAGCAGTTATAAACCATTTAGTAGGCTGACACGTGTGATCTTTTCCTAGATTTTTAATGCCCGGGTTATAGTGAGTTGTGATAAATTCGGGCTGTGGAAAAGACAGCTGGAGCAAAGCGTTGATGCGGTAATAGTAACTGAATTTTGTGGTGAAATCTTATTTTATGGTCCGCTACGTATCGTTAGTGTCTTACAGGTCGCCCTGAAGTAACGGGCTTGTTCGCCGGTCTGTCAGTGGTGGATTAGGTTGACTGCGTTTTGGTGGAATGTTGGGCCCTAATGGACATCATTTGGCTCGTTAGTCTAAATTGGCTTACAAACAGTTAAACAGGTCATACCCCAGCCGCTATTTAGTGCACCGAGTAGTTAAGTGGAACCATTAACGAACCGCACGTAACTCAAGTAAGACTTGCAGAGTGAAAAGTGCAGAGTGACCTACTTTCAGATAGGTAGTAGTAATGGGTCACTTCGCACCAATCCCTATAGAGGCAGAGCTTTGTTTTGATTTTTAATTGTCACGATCAAAGAGGCGGTGGCATTTGAAACTTTTTTTGTTGCTGTTTGTGTTATTCCGATTCGTGGGGTATTGGTCTGTTGCAGGCACTCGATCACCTGTTGTTGTTGTTGTGGTCTTCAGTCCTGAGACTGGTTTGATGCAGCTCTCCATGCTAGTCTATCCTGTGCAAGCTTCTTCATCTCCCAGTACCTACTGCAGCCTACATCCTTCTGAATCTGCTTAGTGTATTCATCTCTTGGTCTCCCTCTACGATTTTTACCCTCCACGCTGCCCTCCAATACTAAATTGGTGATCCCTCGATGTCTCAGAACATGTCGTACCAACCGATCCCTTCTTCTAATCAAGTTGTGCCACAAGCTCCTCTTCTCCCCAATTCTATTCAATACCTCCTCATTAGTCATGTGATCTACCCATCTAATCTTCAGCATTCTTCTGTAGCACCACATTTAGAAAGCTTCTATTCTCTTCTTGTCTAAACTATTTATCGTCCACGTTTCACTTCCATACATTGCTACACTCCATACAAATACTTTTAGAAACGACTTCCTGACATTTAAATCTATACTCTATGATAACAAATTTTTCTTCTTCAGGAACGCTTTCCTTGGCATTGCCAGTCTACATTTTATATCCTCCATACTTCGACCATCATCAGTTATTTTGCTCCACAAATAGCATAACTACTTTAGTGTCTCATTTCCTAATCTAATTCCCTCAGCATCACCCGACTTAATTCGACTACATTTGTAAGTAGGCTGTTTAGGTTCTTATATTGGTAACGCCGCCGCCACGTAGCGCTCTCTGTATGAAAATCACTGGCTGTGCTGTGTGCAGTCTGTGGCTAGTTTGCATTGTTGTCTGCCATTGTAGTGTTGGGCAGCGCGTAGCGTTGCACAGTTGGAGGTGAGCCGCCAGCAGTGGTGGATGTGGGGAGAGAAATGGCGAAGTTTTGATATTTGTAGGAATGGATGTTATGAACTGATATATATATATATATATATTATGACTATTAAGGTAAATACAATGTTTGTTCTCTATTAACATCTTTCATTTGCTAACTATGCCTATCAGTAGTTAGTGCCTTCCGTAGTTTGAATCTGTTATTTAGCTGGCAGTAGTGGCGCTCGCTGTATTGCAGTAGTTCGAGTAATGAAGATTTTTGTGAGGTAAGTGATTTGTGAAAGGTATAGGTTAATGTTAGTCAGGGCCATTCTTTTGTAGGGATTTCTGAAAGTCAGATTGCGTTGCGCTAAAAATATTGTGTGTCAGTTTAAGCACAGTCTTGTATAAATTTTTCAAAGGGGACGTTTCATATGTCGACCCTTAGCCGAGGATACCTCACTGGAATCTTCTGATTTTTTCTTGTAGTTTGTGTAATTAGTGTAGATTTTGTTTATTGCTAGCGCGTAATTGTAGAGAGAATCTCCTTTGTAGTTGCAGCCTTTCATTGTTGTACAGTAAAACAGTTGTGGCATGCATGTAGATTTGCACCAAGTATTTCGCAGCTACGCTTGCAATTAACTAGATATTATTTTCAGTGCTATGTTAATATGTTCCCCTATTTTTGCTCTTCAAATTGTGTTTTTCTGTGTTGTCGTGTGAAATATTGTGACAGTAATGGCGTGTGAAAAACGTAATACTAGGCTCCAAAGTAAACTGAGAAATGACAGTGAAGACGAAAGCAGTGTGTTAGCCCCACCATGTAATGAACTAACTAAAATTCAAAGTAGTAATTTGGTAACTGTGCATAGGGAAATGGAGCGGGCGTCAAATAATGGAGTAGACAGTGAAACAGGTAGTGAACAGGGAAGCATTATCGATCGATCGGTCGTCAACAGCTCGCCTCAGGATTCCGAAATGACAGGACACAATCTTGCAAATACTGTAGATTCAGGTTTTGCGTCCTCACCCTTTTCTCAAATAAGTCAAGACACATTTTCTGCTTTTCAAACTGCGAAAATTGCCGGTTCAAATGCATTGCCGAATAGCACTGAGGAACATGTTTCAGACACCAGTGCATTGTTATTACAATTAATGCAACAAATGGGACAAAAGCTTCAAAAGTTAGACACAATGGAACAAAATCTTCAAAAGTTAGACACAATGGAACAAAATCAGAGACAAACACAGAAAAAGTTAGACACAATGGAACAAAATCTTCAAAAGTTAGACACAATGGAACAACACCAGAGACAAACACAGCAACAGTTAGACACAATAGAACAAAATCAGAGACAAACACAGCAAAAGCTTCAAAAGTCAGACACCACACTTGAACAAACACGTGACGATTTAACTACTGAGTTACATAACATTGAATCGAAATGTCAAAAAGTCTGTAATGACGTAAAAACACAAATTTGTGAGCATTTTCAACCTATTTTTTCGCGGCATGAAAATGCATTACAGAATCACGAAGCAGCCATAAAAGAACTGCAAACCATTGTTCATGAAAATCATGAGACCTTGTGGGCTAAACTTGACTCAGTTGCATCTGTCGATTCGGTTACGCAACTTGCAAAAACTCAGGAAAACTTAAAGGACACAGTAGATTCGATTTCAACACAAATGGACACTCTGAAACTTGGTTCAGAAAAACACACTGAGGAAATGTGTTCACTATCGGAGAAAGTAGCCGAACTTTCGGATCAGGTCACTAACTTATCTGCAAAGGTAGATGATGATCTGAATGACACAAGATCTGTAGCCATCACTGACACAGAAGAGTATGAACAAATTAAGAAATTCAAACAAAATCAGAATCATATTAATACGCAATACAAAAGAGAAATGCGGGAAGTACAAGATCAGTTGGCACAAGTAATACAAAAATTTCATATTTCAGAGGACACTCGCGCTCCAACACGGGAAGAGGAACTTAGAAATACTGAAAAGCCACAAAATAATAACACAGGGCATTTCGGAAATTATGAAAGAAATTGGCAAGGTGCACCGAATTTTGAGATGGAACCGCTGACACGACGTAGCAATGACCAATATGCTACTTGCCGACACGATAATTTTGACTATAAGCTGTTCATTACTACACGTAAATTCAAAACGTTTCAGAATTCTGCCAACGACATTCATCCACAAGCGTGGCTCCATCAATTCTCTCATTGTTTTCCTCCCAACTGGTCATTGGAGCACAGGTTAAAATTTATGTGTGGCTACTTGGAAAATGAACCAGGTGTAAGAATGCGATCGGTCATTCACGATTGTCACAGTGAAGGAGAATTTTACCATGCGTTCCTCTCAGCATATTGGTCTCAAGCTACACAAGACCGAGTAAAACATAGCATCATAATGATGAAACATTTGGAACAATCTGAATTTTCCATCTTGTGAAATATTTTGAAGACATGTTGCACAAGAATCAGTACCTGTCAAACCCATACAGCCCCTCAGAACTCATACGCATTTGCTTAATCAAATTACCTGAACATTTACGATATATTATTTTGGCAGGACGTTGCAAAGACGACATTGAAGCTTTTCAGGGACTGTTACAAGAACTGGAAATTGACACTGACAATCGCGGAACGCGAAAACAGGAGCACAAGAATTACAGATCACATCCGTCACAATTCCGCGATGACAGAAATAATATACGACAAGGCTATTCTTTCAATGTAAATCGTGACCGAAACAGACACCACCCGTATGACAACCGTTGGCAGAGTAGTAATAATTACAGGGAAAGATCACCTCTCTGCAGTAATGACTATCACAGAGACAATCAGAGAAACAGACAATATGGGAACAAAAATAATTATTATCAAGGGAGACAGAATAACTTTAGACGCAATGGTCCAGCGCGCAGTTACGACTCAGGGAGAAATTCTCCACCACGTGACAGACAAGAAAGAAACTATGGAATCTACCGACATGACGACAGACGATATGATCGTAACGACAGCCCTGAACTGCATCAGAACTGGCGGGATTTAAACAGAGCAGGGCCCTCTCGTCACAGTGAATTTGTAGAAGTTAGGTCTCCAAATCCCAATAACGACGCGTGCCAACAAAGAGACAATAGGTAATGACTCACACCGCTGGCAGCCACAAAACGTACTTATGAAACTGACGACGCAGCTGCCGTAGCTAGTAATTGCGTAAAGATGGAAGACATTAGGGACATCTTACTCCAGGAACACGACGTAAAACATAACAACATTGCATATCCTGTGATTCACATTACTGTAAATGACGTAAAATTTACGGCAGTACTTGACTCTGGCAGTCCCATTTCAGTAATTAGTGAAACAGCTTTTAGCAAATGCAACAAATCGAACGATTGCTCCACACTTCCGTTATGTAAGATTAAATTACAAGGTGCAATCTTTGGAAAAAGTGTAGATGTACACCAACAAACCAATTTAGAATTATTTTGCCAAAGCCACAGCTTCTCTATGAACTTTCTTATTGTTCCATTATTGTCGACGGAAATTATACTGGGAGTAGACTCTTTGAATGAATACAAAGCAATCTTAAGCTTTCACGATGCTGAAATAAGTTTAGAGAAGGAAGGTAAGTCAATAGCTTTGAAATTTGAAGATTGGCTCTCAAACCATGACGAGGAAGTTAATCGGCTTTACCTTCTGTTAGACAACAGTTCAGAATTTTCCACAGAACTAGACACTAACAATCACTCTGCAAGTACTGACAGGGATGATATCGACGGCATATTTGAAATTAATGAGTTAATTCAGAATAAAATTCAAACAATTGAGAATTGTAATGACACTGATAGGCAGGACCTTTTTGAGATTTTACAAGCACATTCCACAGTTTTTACTCACAAAACAGGAACAATCAAGGGATTTCAATGCTAATTTCGTGTTCGTGACCATACTAAATTTTGTGTTAGACCGTATGTAATTCCAGCACATTATAGGGACCGTGTTAGAACAGAAATACAATCTATGCTTGACGAGGGCATTATTGAGCCTGCAGTAAGCTCATACAACAATCCATTACATGTTGTTGAGAAAAAATGGATCGATCAGGCTTGTCTTAGATTCGAGACAAATCAATACTATCATTATTTCTGAAACAGACAGGCCGCAAACGTTGGAAGAACTTCTTCAAAATTTTAATGGTGTAAAAGTGTTGTCTTCCATTGATCTCAGAGCCAGCTTTTATCAGATCGAACTTCATCCAGAATGTAGAAAATACACAGCTTTTCTTTCTTTCGGCGTTTGTTATCAGTTTCGGAAACTTCCTTTTGGTTTGAACATTTCTTCGGCAGCATTCATTCGCGGGCTAAATTCTATATTACCTGAGTTCTTAAAACGTCACATCACCTTATATGTGGACGATATTCTGATAGCAGAAGCCTCATGGGAACAACACAATCGCATCCTCAACAGCGTGTTACGTATTTTTGCAGAATTTGGAATTACAGTTAACTTGGAAAAGTCTGAATTCGGTAGGTCAAAGGTGAGGTTTTTGGGACATATTATTTATTCTGAAGGCATTCAGCCGGATCCTGAAAAGTTAGAAGCAATCAGAGCCATTCCAGTTCCATCCACAAAAAAACAAGTCCGCAGTTTTCTAGGTCTCGTAAATTTTTACCGTCGTTTTCTGAATATGCAAATTCTAGTTACACCAAAACTTTGTTCTCTCACTGGAAAAAATACTATTTGGAACTGGGACGAACAAGCACAGTTGGAATTCAATTCTTTGAAAGAATCGCTACTTAACGCGCCAATACTAGCTCATCCAGATCTGTCACAGGATTTCTGCCTTAGCACGGATTCTTCTAAAGTCGGTCTTGGTGCCCATTTATTTCAAGAAGCCACAGAAAATGACACTACTGTTTAGAAAACCATTGCTTTTGCTAGCCGAGTGCTAACAAAATCTGAAAAAAATTATTCCGTTACTGAATTAGAAGCTTTAGCTATCGTTTGGGCATTTAACAAATTCCGTTTCTTTCTCTCTGGTAAGCACGTAAAAGTATACAGTGATCATCGTGCATTACAATTTCTTATGTCTTCAAAATTAAATCATGACACGTTAAAACGTTTGGCATTGTTTCTGCAAGAATTCCACTTCACAATAGTCTACATTCCCGGCAAGGAGAACATTGTTGCGGACGCACTGTCACGCGCACCGGCTGGGCTTGAGAAAAGTAACACAGAAGGCAACCTCGAGAAAAATTTCAGTATTCTTTACATTCAGAAAGTCGCCTTTGAAAACTTTATCACCACATCTTTAAAGGACATTGCTCATGAACAAGATAAAGATCCGATTTGGAAAGACATCAAAAGTAAATGGCCTGAAAAGACACACACACAGATTCGGCATTATTATCTGGTGAGAAACAACATACTGTTCAAACGCTGCACTGTTGATGACAAGCTATGGGTTCTTTGTATTCCAGATGATTTTATTAATAAGCTTATTTGGTACATTCATCTCAGCTACGCACATTTTGGTCCACGAAAATGTTATCATATTCTTCGAACGACTTGTTATTTTAACAATATGGAAAAGCGAATTCGAAGAGTCTTGTCTATTTGTAAACTTTTTCAAAAGGCGAAACCATCTACTGTCTCACATCGTGCTCCGTTGTTTCCTATTATTCCTTCTAAATTAAAAGAATTTGCTGCTGTTGATCTCTTGGGACCCCTTGTCAGAACATCGAATGGATTTTCGTACGTTCTAGTCGCTGTTGAACTTACTTCAAAATTTGTTTCTTTCACTCCGCTACGTAAAGCCACTGGACGGTCTGTATCCAACGCCATTGTTAAAAATTTCTTACGTGAAGTTGGACACGTCAGTAAAGTCATTTCAGATAACGGACCGCAATTCAGATCTGCTGTTTGGTCACACATGCTTCGGAACCATAAAATCAAACCTGTTTTTATTTCATTGTATTCACCACATTGTAACCCCTCCGAACGGATTATGAAAGAAATCAATAAGCTTTGCAGACTTTATTGTCACCGAAAGCATCAGCATTGGGACAGATATTTACACTTATTTCAAAACGTGCTGAATGAAACGCCTCATGACTCCACTGCTTTAACACCTACTCTTGTACTGAAGAATGAAGAACCACCGAACAGAATCAGAGCTTGTACCTTTCCCGAATACACGTAAACTTTGACACAAAGACATAATTGATTTGGCTCTTAAAAATATAAAATCTGCAGCAGACAAAAGGAGAAAACTACACGGTAAAGCAAATGCAAAGAAATTATATATTGGTCAGAAAGTTCTCATTAAAGCTCATTCATTGTCACATAAGAAGAAACACTTGAGTCACAAATTCTTTCTAGTTTACAATGGACCTTACAAAATCCGACGTATACCACATGATAATTGCGTTGAAGTTGAAACTCTGCGTACTAGGAAGAGTAAAGGTTTACACCACATTTCACATGTAAAACCGTTTATTGAAAGATAATCTGCTTTTTAACTTTGTCTTTGCCATAAATACGTTACAGCACAGTACTTTCATCATCACAACAATAAGGGTAATAACTAAGATATCTCTACGCAAAGCATTTCACTTTTGTGTATCATGAGGTAAGTACATTGATTTCTGCAGAACTTAGCTTTCGGAGGAAAATAATTACGACACTTCCACAGAGATTATCTTACAACAAGATGCACATTTAGCGCTACAGGACACGCATTTCAGTGATTAATTTTGTACTTAAACATTTATTTTTAAAGATTTTTGAATTACAAAGAAAGTTTTCCGTGATACATTTCATTCCATTGCTGTAATCTGTAACACCTGAGGGTATAATTACATTAATCCTCAGGGGGGTACACGCCTACTTTGTGTACCATGTGTTTGGCAAGCACAAGGAGCCCTAGCTAATATGGTATTTGCTTATACAACTTTACACATCGGTACCATATTCCTCTAATACATAAATTACACAGCTATCTGATCATTTAACTGAGAGAGACAAACATTTCTTTTTACTACATCAGTGACATGTTTACGTAATTACACAGTTGGATAACTTCACACTTACGAAATTGTATTTTATCTGTACTTTGTGAACTCTTCATATTCTTTTCAGACCCATTGTGATATTATGAGAACTTTGAATGATATATTTGGTATGGGATCACGATTTTTAAAGTACGTTTGAGGCAGATGACACTTTTGACATGAGCAGAGAATATTTTTTAATTATTGGAGGAAGCTACGACGATTTTGAGAATTGACTGAGATGTTATGATATTATTACGACGACGATGTGTATTATGCTGTTGAGGTATGTTTATGATCAATAAGCCGATGTTATATGAGGAATTTGATTATGCTATGTATTTATTATGAGGAAATATTGAAGAAGTGCCGACGAATATGTATATGTGTAATAAGGTAAGGAATAATGAGTAGTGGTTAGGGACTCTGACTTGTGATAAAGGATGTTGGAAACCAAGAATCGTACTTTAAGAGTTATGAAATGTGTGTAAATGCGTGAATGTATCACAATGCAGGCGAAAATTTTTTTTGGACACTGTTATATTCATAAGATTTTGTTTCTACACATTTGCAACGCAAATTCTTGACCTGTGAAGTATTTTTATATGAGACTGTCACTGTAGCGGAAACTGCTGTCGTAAATATTTCCGTAAGAAAGTTAAGTGACCACCTGCACATGCGTCGTGGGCACCCAGCTGTGTCAGACGCCTGGAGAACAAGCCATTAGAGTGCGTGCCTCTTCAGAGGCACAGGTAGAAAAGAACAAAAAGGGAGGCCATTATCCTCGCTTTTGACATTCCTTTGTAGAAAGCACCGCAAATGCGACACGCTTACATCTGCACACCTGATTATGACAAGCGTCATTCTCTAGAATTGAGGGAATTTTTACTGCGTTATGAAATGCCATATGGCTAATGAATGATGTTTCATGCCATCCTTTGCACATATTTGCTCATTTTCTTTAATATCTGGTTTCTAGCTGCACTGCAGCATTGGTTAAAATAAAATTTAATATATGTACTAATATAGTTATTTTATGCCTACAGATCCAGTCAATAAGAAATTTATGATCTACTTCCAAGAAAACGAGGGCACATAAATAGACATTTCCCTTCACAGGAATTGCATAAATAATTTCTTTACGATTTGGCTGCTAGTGTAAGTTCTTGTGATGCATCACTCTAGTGTTAAGATGTGACATAAGTATTAAACATGGCCATTTTTACTGTAATATTTTTTCTGCTTGAGCTTTGTCATGTATAGATATAAGTTTTATATTTTTTATATTTTTTATATTTGCTGCTGCTGTTTGCCAGGCATAGTGCTACTAAATTTCACTTTACATTACTCTGTTAAGCCAGTTTAACTACTGATTTATTTTTCTTGTTGCTGCACATTGGCTCATATTAGTTGTAATTTTGCATTTTATCTGTTAATTTAGATTTACTGCTGCTTGCTTTGCAAATTGGCATTTTTTGTCATTGCTGTTTGTGTTAATTGTTTTGTGCTGCTGCATTGCCTCGTCCCGTAGTTTAGCATCTGAGCTCAGTAGATTTAAGTTAGCTTAAGAAGGGGTAGACTATATAAGAGAATGAGTTGTGATGAATTTGAAGAAATGCACTGAGAGGTTATATGAGAAAAATACAGAAAGCATGTTTGGATAGGATTTTTTTGGTGGAAGCAAAGGTTGAAATAAGACGAACGATCTATGGAATGAAGTTTTGGGTTGCACTGCAGTACCAAATGTTACACTGAAAACGAACCCTGTCCTTTCCTTTTGTGTTATCCCACTATGTGTTTGTGTACCCTTGTGTATTTGTTTTCTTCCTGTCTCTGTGTAGTTTCATAGAATTTTTTCTAATACTAAGCTACATTCACTATGATGAGGAATACTGTTATCCTCTAATATAATTGGCATTAATAATATGTTATTTACCTTGTAAATATGCTTAGAGATTATTTATCTGTTCTGTTTTGTTGCTCATGTGAGAAGTTGATGTTTCGAAAGTTATTCTGAACTTTTATGTATGTACTCATGTCATAATTCCTGTAACACTGATGTATATGTTATTTCTATTCTTTTGTAAAGCCTGTATTACTACAAATGTTATCTGTATTGTTATGTTTTAATGATGTATTTTGTACCTTTGTTATTGTATTCTCATGTTATAATATTGTAATTGACACCAGTTCATCAAATTAAGTAGCTTGTAAGCATTCATTTCACTGCACACATTTCTGTTGGTCATAGTAATGCACAATCTGTGAGAAGTAGGGACAGTTAGTGTTTGCATGTGTGTTAATAATTCAGCAAGGGACTGGATAACAGCATTGCTGGTTCTAAGGACAATTCCAAAAACTTTGTGCGTGCACAAGTGGTGGTTTATGGACTTGCTATCTTCTCTGCAAGTCTCTTTGATGGTGATTGTGCACCTGCACAGTCGCAGCAGATGGCTGCTGACCGTCTCTACAAGGACTGAAGTGGGTCTGCACCTTTGATGACCCACCAATACCATTATCTCTACAAGGACTACAGTGGGTCTGCATCTATGATGGCCCACCAATACCATTATCTCTACAAGGACTGCAGTGGGTCTGCACCTCTGGTGGCCCACCAATACCGTAATCTCTACCAGGACTACAGTGGGTCTGCTCTGTGATGACCTACCTACCAATATTCTTCAAAACGTCGAATGACTCTGCTGTGGGTTTGCTCCGTTGCGGCCCATTACCTGTCAGCATGTCAAGAGTCAGCACTGTCTCTCCGTTGGAAGGAAAACACTACTTCTTCAAGACTGCATGGAAATCCACTACTTCCGTGTGCATTGTCTTTTACTGCTCAGACTTTGAGAAAAGAAACGGCAGTTTTACTGTGATGAATGATCAGGACTGTCTTTATGGACTGTGAGAAAATTTTAGCTTTTGACCAACATTGTATCAATAAGTGTGTGCATTTGATTTCTTTGTTATTGTAATTACGATTATGAAAAATTTTAACAAATATGTATTGGCCACTGCCCAAAACAATTTGTAAATTTTTTTGTGGGGAGCATGGGGGCTATGTAAGTAGGCTGTTTAGGTTCTTATATTGGTAACGCCGCCGCCAAGTAGCGCTCTCTGTATGAAAATCACTGGCTGTGCTGTGTGCAGTCTGTGGCTAGTTTGCATTGTTGTCCGCCATTGTAGTGTTGGGCAGCGGCAGCTGGATGTGAACAGCGTGTAGCGTTGCGC
This sequence comes from Schistocerca cancellata, assembly GCF_023864275.1. Lineage (NCBI taxonomy): Eukaryota > Metazoa > Arthropoda > Insecta > Orthoptera > Acrididae > Schistocerca > Schistocerca cancellata. The sequence continues at coordinate 379,631,576 of NC_064626.1, read as the reverse complement.
AGTTGGAGGTGAGCCGCCAGCAGTGGTGGATGTGGGGAGAGAAATGGCGGAGTTTTGATATTTGTAAGAATGGATGTTATGAACTGATATATATATTATGACTATTAAGGTAAATACAATGTTTGTTCTCTATTAACATCTTTCATTTGCTAACTATGTCTATCAGTAGTTAGTGCCTTCCGTAGTTTGAATCTGTTATTTAGCTGGCAGTAGTGGCGCTCGCTGTATTGCAGTAGTTCGAGTAATGAAGATTTTTGTGAGGTAAGTGATTTGTGAAAGGTATAGGTTAATGTTAGTCAGGGCCATTCTTTTGTAGGGATTTCTGAAAGTCAGATTGCTTTGCGCTAAAAATATTGTGTGTCAGTTTAAGCACAGTCTTGTATAAATTATTCAACGGGGACGTTTCACGTTCCATTATCCTCGTTTTGCTTTTGTTGGTGTTCATCTTATACCCTCCTTTCAAGACACTGTCCATTCCGTTCAACTGCTCTTCCAAGTCCCTTGCTGTCTCTGACAGAATTACAATGTCATCAGCGAACCTCAAAGTTTTTATTTCTTCTCCATGGAATTTAATACCAGCTTCGAACTTTTCTTTTGTTTCCTTTATTGCTTGCTCAATATACAGATTGAATAACATCAGGGATAGGCTACAGCCCTGTCTCACTCCTTTACCAACCACTACTTCCCTTTCATACCCCTCGACTCTTATAACTGCCATCTGGTTTCTGTACAAATTGTAAATAGCCTTTCGCTCCCTGTATTTTACCCCTGCCACCTTCAGAATTTGAAAGAGAGTATTCCAAATCAACACTGTCAAAAGCTTTCTCTAAGTCTACAAATGCTAGAAACGTAGGTTTGCCTTTCCTTAATCTTTCTTCTAAGATAAGTCGTAGGGTCACTATTGCCTCACGTGTTCCAACATTTCTACGGAACCCAAACTGATCTTCCCTAAGGTCGGCTTCTACCAGATTTTCCATTCGCGTTAGTATTTTGCAGCTGTGACTTATTAAACTGATAGTTCGGTAATTTTCACATCTGTCAACACCTGCTTTCTTTGGGATTGGAATTATTATATTCTTCTTGAAGTCTGAGGGTATTTCGCCTGTCTCATACATCTTGCTCACAAGACGGTAGAGTTTTGTCAGGACTGGCTCTCCCAAGGCTGTCAGTAGTTCTAATGGAATGTTGTCTACTCCGGAGGCCTTGTTTCTACTTAGGTCTTTCAGTGCTCTGTCAAACTCTTCACGCAGTATTATATCTCCCATTTCATCTTCATCTACATCCTCTTCCATTTCCATAATATTGTCCTCAAGTACATCGCCCTTGTATAGACCCTATATATACTCCTTCCACCTTTCTGCTTTCTCTTCTTTGCTTAGAACTGGGTTTCCATCTGAGCTCTTGATTTTCATACAAGTGGTTCTCTTTTCCCCAAAGGTCTCTTTAATTTTCGTGTAGGCAGTATCTATCTTATCCGTAGTGATATGTGCCTCTACATCCTTACATTTGTCCTCTAGCCATCCCTGCTTAGCCATTTTGCACTTCCTGTCGATATCATTTTTGAGACTTTTTCTATTCCTTTTTGCCTGCTTCATTTACAGCATTTTTATATTTTCTCCTTTCATCAATTAAAATCAATATTTCTTCTGTTACCCAACGGTTTCTACTAGTCTTCGTCTTTTTACCTATTTGATCCTCTGCTGCCTTCACTATTTCACCCTCAAAGCTACCCATTCTTCTTCTACTGTATTTCTTTCCCCCATTCCTGTGAATTGTTGCCTTATGGTCTCCCTGAAACTCTGTACAACCTCTGGTTCTTTCAGTTTATCCAGGTCCCATCTCCTTAAATTCCCATCTTTTTGCAGTTTCTTCAGTTTTAATCTACAGTTCATAACCAATAGATTGTGGTCAGAGTCCACATCTGCACCTGGAAATGTTTTACAATTTAAAACCTGGTTTCTAAATCTCTGTCTTACCATTATATAATCTATCTGATACCTTTTAGTATCGATAGAGTTCTTCCATGTATACAACCTTCTTTCATGATTCTTGAACCAAGTGTTAGCTATGATTAAGTTATGCTCTGCACAAAATTCTACCAGGCGTCTTCTTCTTTCATTTCTTAGCCCCAATCCATATTCACCTACTATGTTTTCTTCACTTATTTCGAGAAAATTTAATTGAAATGCATTAAAAACGTTCAACTTATATGATACTAAGTGACTGAAACACAAAAGAAAGATTGTGTCCTGAATTATTGCTATTGTAGATAAACGTGATCGTTCGTCATTCAGTATCACAGAATTTGCATTAAATGTGCTAGGTTTACGTAGATAAAGCCAGCTAGAAAGAGATTTAGTATTAGCAGGATTTACCAAAATCGGGTATAGTAATCAGAATGAGTAAATTAATTTACTAAAAGACGAATGTTCCTATAAAGACTACAGTAATCGGCAAACGCTAAGGAAAGCAAAGTTAAGGATTTCGCTTTGAACGCAAAATTAAAATTGCTCGTTGATCGTAAATTCGGGTTTCAATTAAACTAAATATAATACGTAATTGGCAGTCTTTTTGATACTTTCGGCTAGTTAACGAAAAGGATAAGATAAAAATATAATAGAAAGTAAACCAGTTTGGTGGCTTGAGAGTTTCTTTTGAGTAAATAACCGTTGATGATGCACTGTCGTTGAAATTCAACAATTGTATTATGTCTACTATACAGGGTGAGTCACCTAACGTTACCACTGGATATATTTCGTAAACCACATCAAATACTGACGAACCGATTCCACAGACCGAACGTGAGGAGAGGGGCTAGTGTAATTGTTTAATACAAACCATACAAAAATGCACGGAAGTATGTTTTCTTAACACAAACCTACGTTTTTTTTTAAATGGAACCACGTTAGTTTTGTTAGCACATCTGAACGCATAAACAAGTACATAATCAGTGCCGTTTGTTGCATTGTAAAATGTTAATTACATCCGGAGTTATTGTAACCTAATCCGGCCGGAGTGGCCGTGCGGTTCTAGGCGCTGCCGACTGGAACCGCGTGACCGCTACGGTCGCAGGTTCGAATCCTGCCTCGGGCATGGATGTGTGTGATGTCCTTAGGTTAGTTAGGTTTAATTAGTTCTAAGTTCTAGGCGACTGATGACCTCATAAGTTAAGTCGCATAGTGCTCAGAGCCATTTGAACCAATGCGTTGCAGTTCTACCAGTTTACCGATGAAGCGGGTTTCACAAACCACGGGGCAGTGAATCTACGGAACATGCATTACTGGTCCGTGCACAATCCTCGCTGGCTCAGACAGGTAGAGCGACAGCGACCGTGGGCTGTAAATATATGCTGCGGAATCACTGGCGACCACCTCATTGGTCCTCACTTCATTGCAGGGGCCCAAACAGCTGCAACATACATCGCGTTTCTACAGAATGATCTGCCAACGTTGCTCGAAAATGTCCCACTGGAAACGCGTCGACGTATGTGGTATCAGCATGATGGTGCACCTGCACATTCCGCAATTAACACTAGGCTGACCCTTGACAGGATGTTCGACGGGCGTTTCATAGGACGTGGAGGACGCATAAATTGGCCAGCCCGTTCTCCTGATCTTAAACCTCTGGACTTCTTTCTGTGGGGTACGTTAAAGGAGAATGTGTACCGTGATGTCCCTACAACCCCAGAGGATATGAAACAACGTATTGTGGCAGCCTGCGGCGACATTACACCAGATGTACTGCGGCGTGTACGACATTCATTACGCCAGAGATTGCAGTTGTGTGCAGCAAATGATGGCCACCACATTGAACATCTATTGGCCTGATATGTCGAGACACACTCTAGTCCACTCCGTAATTGAAAACGGAAACCACGTGTGTACGTGTACCTCACCCCTCATGGTAATGTACACGTGCGTCAGTGAAAAAGACCAATAAAAAGGTGTTAGCATGTGGACGTAATGTGCTGTTCCAGTCTCTTCTGTACCTAAGGTCCATCACCGTTCCTTTTGGATCCCTACGTAATTCGGTGCTCTCCGATACACACGATCGAACAGCGGAGGAGTGGTACTCAAGCGTCAACTTTAGGTTACAATATCTCAGGATGTAATTAACATTTTACAATGCAACAAACGGCACTTATTACGTATTTGCTTATATGTCAGATGTGCTAACAAAACTAACGGGGTTCCAGTTAAAAAAACGTAGGTTTGTGTTAAAAACATACTTCCGTGCATTTTTTTATGGTTTGTATTAACCAATTACACTAGCCGCTCTCCTCACGTTCGGTCTGTGGAATCGATTCGTCAGTATTTGATGTGGTTTACGAAATATATCCAGCGGTAATGTTAGGTGACTCACCCTGTATATTGCAACTAACTGACAAGCTATCTGAAGTTCCGATCACGACGTGGTGTTTGAACAAGAAACAAATTCGAAAGCGAAAGATACTAAGATATATCTATTAAGTTTAACTACATCTCAGAAAAGAAAGGAAGAGATAGATTTATGGATATTCATAACTATTGCTGTAATTAATTATAGACGAGTGCAGCATTCAAAGATATTTGCTATTTGGCGCTAGGAAATTTATCGCAGTGAACAAATGATAGCGATTTATTACGATACACCAGAAGAAGTTGGCAGTTTCCAAGAACGCTTGCAAGCGTTATGTATCGAACGGCGACTGTCTCGGAGCAAGATATCGATTTTGTTTACAGCGATGGCACATAATCTGCGGCAAGGAATCTCGCTTGGAGCGACAGCGTTGACACATAATAAGTGGCAAAGAATATTTATTTTCAGTAGTCTCGTACAAATGACTGAACGAGCTACAGTTTCCGGTAGTGTTAGTCTCACGTGGCGTTATCTGGTTTCTAGGTTGCGTACTGCTGAAAATTGTTTAGACGTCTGTTGTAGACTTGGTCACTGTTTCTATGTTTCGATACAGTGTATCGATACGTGGAACTGTTTCAGTGTTTCGGAACGGCTGTGGTTCACTGTTTCGAAACAGTGGTGTTTCATTCCGCTCCTGTCCCGAGACAGGAGCGGAATGAAACACCACTGTTTCGAAACAGTGAACCACAGCCGGACCAGATTCGATCTCGAGCCAGACACAGAAAATGTATCATTGTTTCAAAATAAGGCTGCTTCAGTCCACCTGTGCTTGGAACGGACTGATTGTATCGAAACAGTGATGTTTCATTTCGCTCTGTGTCGGAAAGAGATTCGGACTCGGCACAGGTACTGAAACACAACATACCACTTCATGAAACACTTTCAAGAGTGTCGAAGTCTTTTTGACAAGCAATAGCATGAAGCTTAAGATATCCGAAAATAAAGCTTCGTTTCTAGCTGACTGTTCTATTCCGACATGGCGTAACATCTGCTTTATAAACACTAAAAAAAATGGTTCAAATGGCTCTGAGCACTATGGGACTTAACAGCTATGGTCATCAGTCCCCTAGAACTTAGAACTACCTAAACCTAACTAACCTAAGGACAGCACACAACACCCAGTCATCACGAGGCAGAGAAAATCCCTGACCCCGACGGGAATCGAACTCGGGAACCCGGGCGTGGGAAGCGAGAACGCTACCGCACGACCACGAGCTATAAACACTGACCAAACAATAAAACAACGCATACTGTTAACATTCAAAATAATGTGAAAAATCATTCAGTTAAATTACACTTTTTTTTTATAACATACGCTTCTCTGTTCATGTACAGTAATCACATTAAGAAACGCAAGTAAGCCTACAATATTTTGAATAAAAAAAGGCGTAGAGTGACAAATATTAGACATATACATAAATTTGACTTAGGTATAATTGCAAGCAATATGTTTGACATGTCACTGATAATGTAATGGTGAACAGGAATGGCCGCGGAGCATGGTGAAGGTATAATAACGGTTTGAAACACCTTGAAAGACAAAATTTTTTCTGTTATATTTTGTTATTTATTCGAATTATTTGGCCTTATTTGTGAGTCTATAGTCACTGTGCCAATTATCCACAATGATTCCCTTTTTGTGCATGGAAATTATCCGGTTGGGTATATTACCCATACTAACGGAATGTGGGAATCCCAGTAGCATATCCGTTGTTTCTGCAGTTTGCTCCCACCTCCAGTTCCGTTCGTGGTGGTTCTGTCTTCAGCTATGGCCGTCCTCAGCCAATTGAAAAGTATGAAAGTCACACGACACGAAAGCAGCGCATTTGCTGCAGGACATACGAAACTGCCAGGACGCCTAAGTGATAGTTTCATACTTTCTGCGACATGATTAGCGCTCTCGCACCTCATTTGTGTTTATATAGACATACTTATACAGTAGACATGCAAGACGATAAAATGTGTAGGTTTATTAGATTACAAAACACAAACTGTTTCGAAACAGCGTATCGGAACATTACATTGTACTGTTTCATTTGTTTCGAAACAGTTACGTGTTTCACTTTGCCCATCTCTAGTCTGTTGGGGGTACCATCTGCTACTGCGTCAAACTTGAGTCAAAAAGTAGCGATTGTGAGTCCCCATTACAGTTGTATTGTACCAAATGATGTGTGTTATGTACTTGTGACTAATGACAGTGGTCCAGTAGGAGGTGTCAACAAGATTGTGGAAAAGGCGAGTCGCACATAACAGCTAGAAAATACGGATAAGGACGAAACTGAACATATTTGGCTATCTGGAGGCAGAGAAAGAGACTCAAGAAAATATTTCGTTGTAAAAGCGTGATATAGAGCTAAACAACTGCCTCTTATTAAGAACTTCATCTTTCCCAGCACCAAAGTCATTACAGATGGATGGAAATCGTACAACCACTTTGAAGGAAGAGGTATTTCATCACGAGTTTGAACCATTCTGTCCAATTCGTGTCTTTTTATGATCCATTTGTGAACACGCAGCACATTGAGCAATTATGGAAATCCTTGAAATCATCCATCAGAAGAGAACGATGGCCGGGAGACCGAGATGAACTACGTATTTTTCAATTCATCTACTTCCAAAATTTTCGCTTACGTGGTATAAAACTTCCCTGTGAGACTCTTTGCCAGTTTGCTTAAGAGATATTGCTATGGTAAAAAGGGTCTTCTATCGGCAGCATACACATCATATGGAATTGTCCAGAAACGAAAATATCGCCTTGCGTATTGGCCGCGCGGTTTGAGGCGCCATGTCACGGATTGCGCGGCCCCTCCCGCCGGAGGTTCGAGTCCTCCCTCGGGCATGGGTGTGTGTGTTGTTTTTAGCGTAAGTTAAAGTTAGTTTAAGTTGTGTGTAAGTCTAGGGACCCATGACCTCAGCAGTTTGGTCTCTTAGCGATGCACACAAACGCAAATATCGATGACGAGTAAGGTAAGTGAAATTACATTCAATGTCATCATTGATGTATTGTTTTTGTGGTTGCTACAGCTATAACCGAAATCCACATCGTTCGTCTCTTGTCATAGTAGTTCCGGTCGCTGTAAACAAAATCGATATCTTGCTCTGCAAGAGTCGCACGTTCGATTTATATCGCTTGCAAGCGTTCTTGGACATTACCATGAATTCTTAATGGCGTCGTTTTTGAGTTAATATCCAACTAAGCCAATGCGAGGTTAAAATTTTTACGAGTTAATTAGAATATCTCAGGACTCATATTCATTGCGAGTAGGATTTTTACGTCAGTTGAGATTCCAATAGGAGGCATTAAGTGTCTCGCTGAGTGATGTAAGTTTTTGAGATACCGAAAAGCTAGTTCTTGTTGTATACTGCACAGAAACGGTACTTAGCCTCACTGCTTCTGAATTTAAGTAAAATGTATTTGTTGTTCTGTAAGTTGGTGTCATATTATTCCACTCATTGGACTCTGAATAACAATTAGTCTCAAAATACCCCTAGAACTTTCTGAGACCAGTTTCGCATTATGAGTTAATAACGCACCCCAATATAAACACTGTATGTTTAATTATTTCTGGCTTGCTGGACAGCAAGTGTACTCTGGTGTTAGCGCAGCAGGAAGTCAAATAGAAAGCAATGTGACGTTAGCACAGTGACTTACTCCGTCTTTGCTATCCAGAAGTAAAGAGTACGTGGCTTAATACGCTGCCACAGTGCATGGTTCACAACATTTCATACATTAAAAGGCAGCTCATTGGGCAGCTTAAGAAATACTACTAGGTGGTGTGTTCGACTACAATTTATAAAAATCTTATTAGTTAATCATTGGCCGAGCCATTCTCATTGGCGGAAGTTCATATGTGGAGAGCAGAGAGGAAAGCTAAAAGTTTTGGGACACTGTGGGTGTAGACACGGAAGTGGGCGGACTTGGCTTGTGGCCATGGCAAGAGCCGAATCCTCCTGTCTCAAGAATCAGCTCATTACACCATCACTGACGAGCTGCTGCTGCCGGCAGTCTTGTATCCTATTCGTTTCGTAATGCGTACGGTTCTGCAGCGCAGTGCAGTCTAGTCTTGTAGTCAAGGACATCCATTACGAAGCGGGTTTGGGCATTTGCATGTGGAACGTACACCAATCATTGTGCATCCTGCAAAGGATATGAATTTTAGAAACGACCTGTCGGTATGATGTTTACTCACAACTTACCTCTCCCTTGTGAGCCTTGTTCAGCCGGACTAATTTTCAGTTAAACTGTTTCTCTGTTCAATAACTGCCATCCATTTTGGTTTTTTCCGTAATTGTTATTCATATCAATGTGCAGTTTTCCATTGTTTCATATTTGTACTCGCAAAGAGCAAATAAAATTGGTGTTACTCTTGACCAAAACCTTCATTTCAGTAGGTAGTTGACACTCGCCAATTATTGACCCGTAAAGATTTTGTGAGAACTGACACCCGTGACTCATTTCCAAGGGCTCAATTTCTCTCGTTAATCGATCCATTGCCCAACAGATTCCTGTCTGTGTCTCAGTTCATGGGGAGCAATATGTCACTCAGTTGGTCAAACCAGAAAAGATTATTGAAAGATCGAATGGTTGGTTAGCTCGAGTTGCTCGCACTCTGTACAAGCACTCATCACACTCATCTACAAGACACAGACACACACTCGACACTTCATACAGGCCGGATGGAGGCAACGGCAAACCACCTTCACTAGGACACTGGCTCGAATGGCAGTGCAGGTTTCCTGCCTCTGCTCCTCTACACTCGTTCCCTAAATACTTTGACTTACTGAAGTATCGAATGGTTTTTTTAGAGTATTAAATTATTTACAAGTTATTATAGTAAGCAAACAAAAAATACAAAATTAGTCTTTTATAGATTCATGGATTTTTTGAGTAACATTTCTTCATTCTTTATATTCAGCCGTCATCAGCAGTTACAATTCCGGCTAAGTATTCAATCAATGACACGTAGATATTTTCAAATATCTTAATTCTATTACAGTCACATTAATGCTTCAGATAGTTCAGTTACTGTACTAAATAAACTTAAGAGGCGTATATGTGGATACAAAAATATTTTAAAAGTTCAATAAATAAAATGTTTGTTTTATTGCAAACATTTCAAACGAAACTGATGCAGTAGCAATACAGGATGGTCAGAAACAGTCTGAAGAGCTTGTAAGGGTGTTGCACCGTAGTTTCTGCTGAGAAATAAATGTTAGAAAAAAATTCGATGCGCTGCGCCGGTTGACAGATTGGTTAGCACTGAATAAGCCAGTCATGCCATTGTGCACAAATTCAAGCAGTCCGCCAGAGACTGTATTGCCAAACACGGTTTTCGTTTGGTTTCCTAAAGCCGACCAAGAGAGCCATACAAAAACTGAACACGGGACGGCAATAAGGATCGAATCCAAATGAAACGCTGAGCAGTCTCGTGTGCTTTCGAATAAGGTATGAGAACAACTGACAGTATTTGAATTTGGGCGCCGCAACAGCCTGACTGGCTAACTTTAATTCTGATTAATTCGGGAATGGAGCAACGTATGGTATTTTTTTCTGAATAATTTTTTCTCAGCGCAGCGTACTCCGTAACAGCCTTACACGCTTTTCAGATTGTTTCTGACCACCCTGTACGTAAGTGTCCGGCGAGGTAGCTTCCATAACATGCCTTACCTATGGTGTTTCGTCTGTGATAGTAACATGACTTGAGCTTAGTCATGTTACAACTATTCGGCAGTTGACGGATATGTATGTGCAGCTAACAGTATCACAGGAAAAAAGACACTGGCTTGACGTTAACCTTGTTCTATTTATTTCAAATGTTGCCATTAATACTTAAAGTCTAGCAATATGGTACTGAATGTTTGGTTTCGAGATCTCCGTTGGCTTTTCGGAGATAGCATTTCAGCTTCAAAGTACTAGAAGAAGCGCAGCTATTACGGTTTCAGTCAGTGCTTCCAGGCCGGTGGTGGTGGAGGAGGTAACTCATGAATCGGTTCCAGCATTGGGCCATGGAACTCGGGCGGCATATCAGGGTGTTCGTGGTGAGGCAGGAATTCGTGGTGGAATTCGGGGTACAGCACGTGCTTCCAGGTGTGAGGATGACTCTTGCGCTCTGAAATGATGCAGACAGACATAGAAAATAGAATATTATCACATCAGAAAAAGACATGAAATTTATACTTATGTAATCTACTTTTCATAATCATCTGCAACCAAGTCCCTAAAGTGCTTAACTTAACATTCCATTTATTAACTTAGCTTTGAAGAAAAAATTTTCTGTGTCCGGTATTACCTCTTACCTTAGAAGCACGCTGGTGGCTTCTCTCGATTTATGTATTCTTCCAAGACATAGTTTTCCCTACTGTCAACTACTAAGACGACCTCAAAAACTGCAATTCATGTGGTATTAATGAAATTTCAGATAGTAATCCTGAAGTAATTCATTTTCTTAATAGCGTATCTAAGGTTTTAGTATCATAGGCTATTTTACCGGCAGCTGGAAACATGCCATTGTTAAATCTCTTTGTAAGAAACGTGACCAACAGGTCCTTCGAATAATCATATATATTTCCTTACTGACACCCATATGATTTTTGCAAAATATTTAAGTAATGAAGAGTGGTGTCACACTTAAATAGAAACAATGTTGCAAATTGAAGTAATTCTCTATTATGATTGCAACATTTTTATTTACTCACAGAGTATTACTCGCTTAAATATCGACTAATCATAAATTCCGTGGTGCCACAACTGCTCTATTGAGGAAATCGCAAAAAACTTCCAGAAAGAATTCCCTTTTGATATCCTTCTTCTTTTTATAGCCTACACAAACGAAGACTTAATCTACAAACATTTTTAGAGTAAAATTACTGTGAAACATTTAACAACACAACAAAAAGATTGTTGATGAACAAAACAGGATTATGTGCCAACCTCTCTAACATAAAAACCGGGCTAAGACTACCACTTATATCTGTAAATAAATGGGTTGGGAAGGATAATAATCTCTATGCTATTCATTTTTGGAACACAACCTACGACCAGCTTAGAGACAGAAGTGATGACACTTTCTGCAGGACCTGACCATAATTTTGCAGGACAATTCTCAAGCACGTACAGTTCAAGCTGTTACTGATTTGTCTGACTGATGGGGCTGCTAAGTGCTATACCACCTACTGCACTCCCCTGACTTAAGCCCTCGTGAGTTCAACTCGATTTCTAAAACTGAAGGAAACAGTTCACGGCATTCGCTTCAGAACTGCTACGAATTCGTCGGGCAATAGACCGCGCCGCTCTAACTGTGAACACAACTGGCACTGCTAAGAGTATCCTACGACTTCCACATCGCTGGCAACGGGTTATACACAATGCTGGTGACTACTTTGAAGGTCAGTAAAACTTTGAAACACGTATTTATTTTGTAGGAGCTGTAAATAAATAGTTGCCACTATTAAAGATCCAACCCTCGTACAACAAACAAACAGGGGAATTAGAGGCATTAAATAATTTCTTATTGCTACGAATAACCTGTCTGTTTGCTACTCAGCACAGTTAGCAGGTCTACTATAGTCCAGGAACCAAGTCAAATATAACCTAACGTGGTCTGCATAATCTAAACATACGTTAGCTTAAAACGCCACAGAAAAATCATAATCAAGCGAAGTTCTTCAAAAAAGCCGTAGCCCTAAGGCGTTAAGTTATATACACTTACCTCATCAGGTGGACGTTGTTTTTGAGGCACAGTAACTTTCGTATTGTTCTCATATGATTTTCTCTCGGCTCTTAGCTTCTTATTTATTTGGGAAACACTACCTTTACCCTTTTGCCGACGTTTTCTTGTTTCATCCATCACATAAACCACAACAGTAAACACAACAGACGGGAACTTGAGCAAAATCGAATCTCAAATTAAAAATAACAGTACGGGCACATAGCCCCGATTTTGTTTCAGAACAGTTGGCTCTTAGCCACTGGCGCATTCTGGTGGCAATGTATTAAACCACTTCCATACTGATTACTAGATAGCCCGGTTTTTACTGACGAAGGTTAGGCACATAGCACATATTTTGACAATAAAACGAAACTTTTTATTTTTGGCACTTAGACCGGATTTTATAATTAGTCGCCAAATAAAATATTTTTTATATTTCCGAGACATTTGATATATCATGTGTGATGGCATGAGTCTAGACTGGTGCCCTGAGCGTTACTTAGGACATGGGTTGCAACCAGGCAATGCAGCATTTCGCCATTTCCAGATAATGACCTGTCTACAGGTAGTATGTGGCAATGCTTGTTTTCCACATTAACAAGCCTCTTTGGATATACTTATACTCCTAGGCCTGCCAGGCAGGTCATCTGCATGGCTAGACTATGCATCAACACCTGCTGCTGTCAGTCTCTGACCCTGGATTGCCAACACACTTCTGACACAGCTCCCACTGACGCAGCTGAGCTGCGAACCAACGACCACAGCCTGATAGCGTAGCAATCAGGTTGTCCTCACTCAGCCATCATCTCCACTAGACTGTCAGCCAGGGATCCTGTTGCTGTATCATCGTCTGTGTATCAGCTGAGGTCCTTCCAGTTCCACGCTGCTTGTTGGGCCCAACGCTGCCAGACACAGTTGTCTAGTTCTCTGTCCAGAGTTCGACAGCTGGACATCACCACTGTCTCCCACCGGGGTGGCCACTGGCCTTCTGCACTCTAGCCACCCAAGTCAGGATACTTTCAAATCATCTTAACTCAGCAACAGTCAAGGCCACTCACTACTGGAATGCCCTGTCTACAGCACTTGGAGCAGATTGATCTCACTGGTGTGCCTGGTTGGAGGGTCCAACACTAATTGCCTGTCGTCTGCTTACTGCAGGTGCATTGCGCTACATCTGTTTATCATTAACAGTAAGTAACTCTTACAACATTTGGTTGCCTGCATCGTCTATGGCTACACCCACTTCCAGCAGAGAACCCTCGCCTACTCTATTGTCTCTGACACCATTTCTTTTGCTGTCAGAAGTGGGACCTGTTGGACGCTGAAGTGGATGACAACGAAGGGCTGCAATAGTGATTAAATATGTATGGCAGCAGCGAAGTAAGCAGTAGCAAGTACATGACTTACAACACTTGTAGGATCCTTGAATCCTTGGGTTTGTTTTCTTCTCCTCGTCCTGTTCCTATTATGTCAGGGTCTACACTCTGTTACAGTATCTGGGAAGGGGTTAAGGGATGAAACGATGACACCAGTTGAATGTACCCTACGTAATTTGCCAGGGTACACAGCCCCATGGACCAAATTGCATGGCTATCTCAGCAGACTGACATATGCCAGGCAGTATAGAAAAAATACTTGGCTAAATAAGGAATGCCGTGGATACCAAGACAATCTAGGTCAATGTAAATAACAGGAAAATGCGAGATAGCCTTGTTGTAAATGAAGAACAAGGAATTTAGTCGGTACTAGTTTATGTGACATACCTGTACCAAACAGAGTGAGTGTTATAAACCATTAAAGTGTATGGTAGTAAAGGAGATAATCATTAGGTGACGAACAATATGCAGCCTGATAGTATGATGATCGCTAGATGAGTAGCCAGTGAATGCAATTTACTTCTAATAAGGTAGATGTGAACAGACGTACAGAGCTGACAAAGAAGAACATGGACTCATTAGATGACGAAGAACATGCAGTTTGGTAGTTTGATGAGTACTAGATCAGTAGATAGGGAATGATATTTACCTCTAATAAGACAGTGGTGCAGCGCTGAAAGAGAAGAACATGGAGCAAATACTCTATGTTCAGGCTTTCCTTTCTTCGTATTATGCGACACTAACTCAGAGCGACAAGGGGCTGCAATACCGCTGATTCGAGATGAGTCATTGGCGGTGATGTCATCAGTTCTATTGTTCCAGGTCCCTCGAGATACAGTGTGCATGATACCACAAAATCCACCTTAGATATCTAGCCAAGCTAAGGAAATGATATTACGGGAGAACTTCTCAGGTATTAGGGAGTTATGACGAAGGATAATTATTGAGTGGTATTAAGGGACACAGGTTGAAGGTAGGAAAAGCGCCTGTGCTGGTTTGGTCCTGAGCGCTGGAAGAGCGCATAATGTTGTTTACCTAATGTTGTTTACCTAAGGTTAAACAGAGCATGGCACTGTGGGTCACACAAAGCGAAGTGGTGTGGTGGTTAGCACACTGGACTCGCAGTCGGGAAAATGACGGTTCAAATTCGTGAAGGGTCAGCCTCATTTAAGTTTTCTATGATTTCCCTAAAGAGCTCAAGGAAATGCCAGGATGGTCCCTTTGAAATGGCGCAGGCAGCTTCCTTCCCCATCCTTGAAACATTCTGAGCTTTAATTCTGTCTCTACTAACCGCGATGTCGACAGGACATTAAATCCTAATCATCCTTCCTCCCTTCCTAAATGTAGCTCATGTCTTCTTACTAGTTGTTCAGAATCAGTGATTTCGAGGAAGATACTACAAATGTGGGTAAGATTAGTGCGGTTACAGTGATAGGATGCCTTTCTGATCTCCATCCCGTTTCATATGATGTGGAATGACACAGCTGCTTACCAGCCTAAAAAGGAAGAGTAGCAGTAAAGTAGTGCAAGCCAGGACCTATAGACTCATTGTTCGTGTCTGATAGGAGTGAGACAATGAACATAGTGTAAATATAAAAGGGCCGTCCGCTGTGGCCGAGCGGTTTTAGGCGCTTCAGTCTGGGACCGAGCGACAGCTACACTCGCAGATGCGAACCCTGCCTCAGGCATGGATGTGTTTGATGCCCTTAGGTTAGTTAGGTTTAAGTAGTTTTAAGTTCTAGGTGACTGATGACCTCAGATGTTAAGTCCCATAGTGCTCAGAGCCATTTGAACCATTTTTAAATATAAAAGGAAAGAGGCACTAGAAGTTGTAGGTTGATTATGAGTCGTTACTTCAGACTAGAGTAGGAGGATGCAAAGTGTAAACATTTGTAAATATATTGGTGCTTCTGTTAGAGCATGAATTTGGTTAGCCAAATTATTCCTAGGAGGGAGGAAATGTCATGATAAGGGCCCAGGCAGAAGCCCATTCCACATCCACGATGTGGGTTGCAACCAGCCAATACAACATTTCACCATTTCAGCAGCTTCCTAACAGCGACCCAGTTCCCCAGGCAATGTCCAGTCTTTAGGCAGTTACTTCGACACTGAAGTATGCAGCAGTGCCTCTCTTCCACAGTAACAAGTCCTCTTTTGTTGAATACATAGCCCTGAGCCAGTCGAGGAGTGGCCTGACTATGTGACAACGACCACTATGTGGCAGTCTCTGCCATGGGATCACTGACGCCCTTCTGAAGCAACCTATCATCAAAACAGCTGGGCTGCAAACCAACGATCGCTCCCTGATACGCTAAGAACCAAATCGTTTTCACTCAGCCGCCATCTCCACGAGACTTCCCGATGGCGACCTTGCAGCCGCTGCATAGTCCAAGGTACAGGATGAAGTCCTCCAAGCTCAGTGCTGATGGGGTTCAACATCACCAGCACATCGATCCAGCCATCGGTTCTGAGTTCGACATTCGGATGTCACCATCGTCACCCACCAGGCTTCTCACCAGCTTGCTCCTCCCTGATCAACTGACTTAGGGCACTGTCATGCCATCCTGACTCAGCAACGGCCAAGTGCGCTCACTGCTGGGCTTCTTGTTCGAGAAGCGCTTACAGCAGCGTGGCCTCACCAGTATACGTTGCTCTAGGGTTGAACGCACGCTGCCTGTTGTCTGCTTACTGAAAGCGAATTGCACTATGACTATTTTTGGTTAAAATCATCGTCTACTCCTCCACACACTCCAGTGAGCCACAACCCCCTCCGTTCTCCTCGACACCACAATGCATGAACTTCACATAGAAAAGTTGGAGTTTTCTCGAATGGATGGGATTAGAAATAACTGGTTATAATCATATATTATAAAAAGAATGCAACATGTTATGCTGAATAATTCAATCAATTCTCGAAGGGGGTAATATTTTTTAATGACTGAGGGGATATCACAAAGTATTTTCGGCATGGTTCAATTTTTGGCGTCACTTCTCTTATTTACATATTTGACTAGCCTCCTACTGAACGTAAAAGGGCAAGGTTGGCACTATTTTTGCAGACGACGCAGAAGTAATAGATAGTACTGTTAACTATGTTTTCAAAGAACTGCGCTTTCTGATTGGAGAACGTGTATTAACAAATGGCTCTGAGCACTATGGGACTTAACATCTATGGTCATCAGGACCCTAGAACTTAGAACTACTTAAACCTAACTAACCTAAGGACACCACACACATCCATGCCCAAGGCAGGATTCGAACCTGCGACCGTAGCGGTCACGCGGTTCCAGACTGAAGCGCCTAGAACCGCACGGCCACACCGGCCGGCCGTGTATTAACGCACAAGTCTTGTGCTCCTCAATATTCACACCTCATATCGTTACATTTGGCATTGCTATACAAACAACATTCTCATATACAGAATACTTTCATTTTAAATTATTCAATTAACCATCATTTCGCAAGAGGCACGTCAGGTCAACTGTATCGCAAGCATTCGGTTATGGAATATGTGTCTTCTAACATTAAAGTTGTTTAAGTTATTCCTGTATTTAGAAACTTTTGAGGAATTGGGTTGTAGACTTACCACCAAGACTGCTAAGGTAACAATCGACCTGGTTGCCACGTTTTGTACAGCCGTACCAGTCGCTGACTGCAAGTGAATATAAACAATAATACATGATTTAAAAAAAAGAAAACATTCTTGTTTTCATAAATTTGGTGTTGTGAATTACAAATGAGTCTCGCTGTAGCTCTCAGAACTTACCCTTCCCAGACGCCGGCAGCAGTGGTTCGTGGGACCACGGACATAGTCTCAGCTGGCACGAGATCCTGTCTTCCACCAAGTCGCAGTTGTACCAGTTCTTTTTGCACGGCGGGGGATCTGCAAAGTTACAGATTCTCATTTCAACTTATGTCTTCATACACACTGACTGTCAGACGTAGTCCTTTCATAATGTATCACTATTCTATGGTGTTGTCGAATTTTCATCACTAGGATATAATATATCTCGTGGAAGCCTCTCTTCAAAGAAACTTTTTCTGAATCATTTCCCTGGACTTTTTGCGACTTACATCTCATTGAAATTAAGTTCAAACCATATTCAAAATAATATACGTAGTGTGGAATAAATCTGCCGCCTTCTGTTTCTTCTCGGTTGCTGCGCTGACCCCAGAACGGGCTGAAAGATGTCAGTTCTGCTAATAGTCTATAGCAATACCAGAGATATATTCAAAACATTTTAATCACATCCTTGGTGTAAATTATTCACTGATATGGCCAGTTTTCGGTCTCACATACAGTTCGAATTAAAGTAAAGCAGGTTGTTACCTACTACACTAGCTCATAAATTGTGAAACTGTCTTAGTGCAGTAATCACACAACACTGTACCGTGCTTAAAAACAAATCACATATGGCAAAAATTAAACGCACCAGTTCACCATATCTCTGTCCTCATACAATTTAAGGAACTCGAAACAATTAAGATAGTGAATAAAAGTAATCAGTAAGTCCACCAACATTAGCCTGCTAACCAGACATTGATCACAGGAGTCAATAATCTGCGTGTTCCTCTAATAAGTTCTCACTCGGAATTAATCAGTAATTACTGTCACAGAAGTCATAAATTAAACCCACGAGTGAAGAAAACGAACTGTACGCGCTATATGCGACTATTCCAGAATGTTAGTTACCGGACTATAAGGCACATTGCTCATGATACAAGACACAGGTGTCGCCCCCTAACTCTCAGCCGTAGACTGGCCTCAGACGCGATATAGGTCCACATATGCTTTCACCTAAGAACAATGTTTTACATTACTCATAACTGACGGCAACAATCTTAATTAAACAATTTCATGACTCTCAAAATAATGAACTTTCTAGTTAGCGATTTAGTTAACACGTGCTGCACGTCAAATGGAACACAAAAAAGTATATCAACGAAATTGTACTGCCGAAGTTCAGAATCCAACAGTAATTTTGACATAATTTTAACGGGAATTAGCTATGGTTTAATGCTTTAACGATGATAAATTCGGAAGATAATTAGTTTCAGACAATTTTAGATACATTATGGAGAAGCTGGAGATAGGCGCTTTCAAATTGTAGGCGTTAATACGCTGAAATATGTTTCCTACCGCTCACTGAATATGTAGGTGCATACTGTATTAAGCTTTTCAGTTAACCATATTTCGTAACTAACAAAGTTTCTGTGTTAATTAATTAGATCACTGCAACTATATTAGCAAGTAGTATGCAACGAGCAATGAAATTCAATGAGACTAAACCTTTTTATGAATCTGACATTACTATGCCCTTACTGGGTACTATATGCACTATCATATTGTCATTCTCATAGTTTAGATAAAAAATTTAGAAAATTTGTGGAGATAGAAAGACATAGCAAATGAGATTGGATGCTAAACTTGCTTCGTTAAAAGTGTTTCAGAAAGCAATTTAAGACATTTCAGTGGATTAGTGTGCCTTGTATTGCTGGGAAAAAGTTCAACTCCACAGAGCGATAGAGAGGCTCAGAAAGCCGCAGAAATTTCCAACGAAATGAAACACGGCCGCACAATTCTAAAGAAGTTAAAGAGTCCTCTCCAATGGCTCATTTCGATGGCAATAGATAAAGCGTGTGGGGCACGAATTATTTGTATGCAGCAATTGACAGCTCTTTAGTTTTTTTCCGGAATTTTATCAGAGTCAGTACGCTATCCAGCAGACTGTATAGAATGAGCTTAGAATAAGAAACCGTACCGCAGATGAAGAAATCATGCCTGACTTGCAGCAGCGGGTTTGAACCAAAATCGAACTAAGCGAGGAGGTCTCTCACATAATGATTATCTTTGAAAAATCTGGAAGAAAAAAAAACAATCGTAAGCTAATATTGAAGTTCCTTGTAGCTGTATCACTTATTGAAACTAAATATTGGTGGCAAACAAAATCTGAGTATAACTTTATATACACAATTTTCATTTGCGAGTAAAATTCCTTCAAAACTCATTTCAGCCTGCTGAGAAAAGGAATCGCGAATCACATCATGTAATTATGAACCAACAAAGTGGAGCTAACTTTTTTGGAACGGAAAACATGTGGTACCTTCCTGTACCCCGTTGTTTATGTTACGATACTCGTATACATTGGGTATTTTGATATATTATTAGAAGTGATTGTTTCGATAACCCTCAAGAAGCAACGTAGTATTAATGTCACCCAATCCCAACAGTGTGCATCGCACATTAATAAAAACTTTCATTTGAATTTTTCCTCTGCAATATAATCTGAGTTTCGGTAATTTAACATCCGTGTACTTCCGTAATGCTAACGCTTTTACTTATCTTTCCAACAGCTATCAAACATAGTTAACCAGTGCATCGTTTCGCGCAGAATTTAATAATTTCTTCAGTATGCTAGCTCATAACAATGTTACTGGTATTAATCACAGAGAAAAATTTTGACGCTTGCTTATACTCTTATTTGTCTCAAATCTTATTCGATAGCGGTACCGGTGATGTATCATAATCTTCTTCTCTACTTGATAAATCTGTTGTATCATTCAAATAAAAAATAGGCACAAGACAACTCCCACAGTACTAACGACGAGGGCTGTTTCGCGTTCGACCACAAGCAAGTACGTAACCCAGTTTTGTTTACGTTTCTACAGCAACGCCTGCCTCACTGTTGCCTCAGCGGTAGAAGATTACGGCTCTGAGGCGGTAGTGATGGCCGCCTTTGGTATCTGGCGTTTGAAAGCTGGCATCAATGCTGCCGTTTATTAGGGCTCTTCTTTCGCCATAACATATCCCGAATAAACAGAAGATATAGGAATCACGCATACTTCCAAACATTCTTCAGGCACTCATATTCTTCACAAGCTTGCACACAAGCACAAACAATTTGACATCCTGTCACATGTGAGATTTAATTACATATCATTCCCATACGGAGATCATACTTCGAAACCAAATGCACTTCCCACAGGGTTACAAACTGTCACATAGTTCAGGAGCTCTCTCCCATTTGAACTCAAATTATTACATAAATCCCTCGGATGTGACAGTTTCAAGTAGCCAAAACTGTCTTTTGTATTTTGATCCATAAACACTAAAATCCTATGAAGCTGCTGTCACTCATATATCAATACTACGTCCATTACAGCGTATTAGCAAAAGGAGAAAACTGATTACCTTCGTGATGCCATTCAATGGGTTCTGTCTTCGTTGTGTCCGATTTAGAACAAAATCTCAGCGTAAATTTTAGTTGTCCTGCGTAGTTGATAAAATTGTATATCATTCCAAACTCATCCTGTCCTGTAAAAAGAAGTGTACATGTGATATAAAACACTATATTCATTGATGTAACAAGCGTCATCATAGGATAAAAACTAGCTCTACGACTAAATTTTTGAAGGTGGGTAGCTGAAAACAGATGAGCTCATGTAAATGAGGGCCGGCGGCTGTGGCCGAGCGGTTCTAGGCGCTTCAGTCTGGAACCGCGCGACCGCTACGGTCGCAGGTTCGAATCCTGCCTCGGGCATGGATGTGTGTGATGTCCCTAGGTTAGTCAGGTTTAAGTAATTCTAAGTTCTAGGGGACTGATGACCTCAGATGTTGAGTCCCATAGTACTCAGAGCCATTTGAACCATTTTTTGTTAATGAGGGAGCTATGATGTTCGAAGATTCATGATTTAGATATTTCATGCTGACGTACGAACGTTTCTCGTGCGCCTAGCTCTACTTCAGATGAAAATTCCTATGTTACAAAGAATAATCAATTACATTCGGAAATATCTGCTTTAGTGTATTGAGAACTAGTACTGCCAGAGAAAAAAATGGCCAAACAGTACGAGTAGTACATGAGCTACGAAAGAATCAACAGATACTGTCGATAACTGATATATTCCTCTGCTACAACAGACATCCTACGCTAATTTTATGTGCCAGGAGACAAGCGCCTGTGTCCTCGGATGCTAGTATGTGTGTAGTTTGCCGGTTTTATGTCAACCGGTGTTTCGCGTGTCTACTTGGAATAAAACGCACAGAACATTAGGGAGCAGTCAGGACGTTATTTATTTACAGTTGCATTTATATTTTTTTGTAGGCTCAGTATTCGTTACTTTGTTTTGGTACTCATGACTTCAGAAATAGTCATTAGCCGAAACTCATATTTTGACATCAGTTTCAACGGGCGTTGATCAGGCATGCAGAAGCACTGAGACAGATCCGTGATGACTGGGTGTTGTGTGATGTCCTTGGGTTGGTTAGGTTTAAGTAGTTCTAAGTTCTAGGGGACTGATGACCATAGATGTTAAGTCCCATAGTGCTCAGAGCCATTTGAACCATTTGAGACAGATCACTCTTCTTCACTCTGCGTAGGAGTTTGTACATGTGCATCTGTGTGTGTGAGTGTGTGTGTGTGTTTTCTCTAGCAGCGGCAGTGGATTATCCAAACGTTATAGTGATGTGAAAGTAAGATGGGAGGTGTGTGATGCATTTTGCACTGAGAGGAACTGAGCATTCTTTGCGGCGTCGTGCCAGTGTAGTTTGTACGATATACACTCCAGCCGTTGTCTCTCTTTGTAACTTGCAGCTCTGGGTTAAGCGCCACATTGTTATCAATGCTTCTGACTCTCCCTGGATGAATTTATATGCTCGAAGAACTAGATCTGTCTGTTACTGACGTAATAATTGTTGTGTTTCTTTGTGGCAGCCATAATCACTTCAGTGGCTAAGACCCTCTCTGTGCTTTAAACTAGCAGGGAAATCAACATTGAATGTTCTATGCGCACCCCGAAGCGTGCTGCCCAGTCATATGCAGCGGAAAGACGCTTTTGGTTGTAGTGCCGCTCAACGACCCGTTTTTATTACGTGTACAACTTTATAACAGCTCCATCTGACGGCCGTAACCACACATACTCCCACACCTTGAGGCACTGTCTGTGGATTAGGCATTAAATTCAGGACGTTGGCGTATAGCCTGATAATAAGAAACTGTACGCCAACATCTCTTCTGAATTTGGTGCAGATATCCTGTCGTCAGGATTCGAACCAGCTGCCTCCTGACAGAGAAAACAAATGTACGCTAACTACTGTAATGATGAAACTGGTTGATCTGACTGTATCTACCTCTAAAGATTACGATTAGCTGCTTATGTGACATTTGTTATCTCTCTGAGCCCGGATATTATGATCCAGTGAATATATTTAAGCGTTATACGTATCAATATTAAATTTATCTTTCAGAATATGCACCATGACTAGAGTTTTCCAATCATATAAGGAGGTTTGATTACCACTTTTTAAATTCTGCAGTGTCATATCCGGCGAACTGACATTTCACGAAAAGTTCTAATGGTCCAAAAACAAGGTTTTCAATTTGTGTTTAGTGTTATTTCACATTTTAATTTCCAGTGTCCATACTTTTTCAAATAAATTCATAAAACTTTGTCAGCATCACCAGGAAGGATTCAGGATTCACACCCATTGCAGTGGAAGCTCGAAAACATAACAAAATAAATTTTTTTACGTGCGAAATTTCATCATTTTTTCACTTACTAATGGCTGCATTTGTTGCTATAGGTGTACTTTTCTTCATAAGTTAGAGAGATTCTTCGATGAATTTTGCACAGCATACATACCATACTCACAGGTGTATGAAACTCTAGAATTTATTTAATTTATGAAAAAACGAATGAACTGTTATATTTTAAACTTCATGTTTAGAAAAAACACAAATTTTATAGTTAATTACCTCAATTTTTACCTCAATTTTAATAGATTTGGAAAATTCTAGAGTTTCATACACCTTTAAGTATGATTTGTATGCTGCGCAAAATTAATCGAAGAATCTCTCTTACTTATGAAGAAAAGTGAACCTATAGCAACAAATGCTGCCATTAGTAACTGAAAAAAATGAATAAATTTCACACGTAAATGAAATTACTTCGTTATGTTTTAGAACTTCTACTGCTATGAATGTGAATTCTGAATCCTTCCTGGTCATGCTGGCAAAGTTTTATGAATTTATTTGTAAAAGTATAGACACTGGAAATTGAAATGTTGTGTGGTGCCTCTCTTGCCCCAAGTCGGCCCGTTTGACGTCCTACCCCCCTTAACAGTCTGTCTCCATTTTTCACGGTCTTGTGCTTCTCGGAGCTCTCCCATGTTGCCTTGGATGATCATCTTTTCAAAGTTATCTTCCTGTCGTGAATTATGAGATCTAAGAACTGTAGGGTTCGCTCGAAACAGATACTGGACAATCTCTGCTCCATGCTGAGTTGTTGAAAGATCGATTTGTTGGTCCGTTTTTTTCATCCAAGATCTCAGCTTTATCATGTGCCTTAAAAATTACTTTTATACAGAATATTTAAATTACGTAAAATTTGCTCTTTGCCTTTTTATACGAAATACTTTTACTATCGATGGCGGTAGGAAACTAACTGCAATACTAAACACGTAACTGTGATTCGCTCTGGATGTCAACACGTGGTATTGTTAAATACAATGAAATCTTTACACTACAACACCTCACGATTAGCGCCCGCAACAAATAAAATGTTGTGCCTGTTACCTTCTTCCAAAAGACTCGCCTCTCCATCGAGTCATCTCAAAACATCCTCTTGAAACGTCCCCTTAGAACAATTTTATACATGACTGTGCTTAACCTGACACACAATATTTTTAGCGCAACGCAATCTGACTTTCAATAATCCCTACAAAAGAATAGCCCTGACTAACACTAACCTATACCTTTCACAAATCACTTACCTCACCAAAAATCTTCGTTACTCGAACTACTGCTAAACAGCGAGCGCCACACATGCCAGCTAAATAAAAGATTCAAACTACGGAAGGCACTAACTACTGATAGGCATAGTTAGCAAATGAAAGATTTTAATAGAGAACAAACAGTGTATTTACCTTAATATCATCAAAAGTCATAATATATGTAATTTCAAAACTCCGCCATTTCCTTCCACACATCCACCACTGCTGGCGGCTCACCTCTACATCTACATCTACATCTACATTTATACTCCGCAAGCCACCCAAGGGTGTGTGGCGGAGGGCACTTTACGTGCCACTGTCATTACCTCCCTTTCCTGTTCCAGTCGCGTATGGTTCGCGGGAAGAACGACTGTCTGAAAGCCTCTGTGCGCGCTCTAATCTCGCTAATTTTACATTCGTGATCTCCTCGGGAGGTATAAGTAGGGGGAAGCAATATATTCGATACCTCATACAGAAACGCACCCTCTCGAAACCTGGCGAGCAAGCTACACCGCGATGCAGAGCGCCTCTCTTGCAGAGTCTGCCACTGGAGTTTGTTAAACATCTCCGTAACGCTATCACGGTTACCAAATAACCCTGTGACGAAACGCGCCGCTCTTCTTTGGATCTTCTCTATCTCTTCCGTCAACCAGATCTGGTACGGATCCCACACTGATGAGCAATACTCAAGTATAGGTCGAACGAGTGTTTTGTAAGCCACCTCCTTTGTTGATGGACTACATTTTCTAAGGACTCTCCCAATGAATCTCAACCTGGTACCCGCCTTACCAACAATTAATTTTATATGATCATTCCACTTCAAATCGTTCCGCACGCATACTCCCAGATATTTTACAGAAGTAACTGCTACCAGTGTTTGTTCCGCTATCGTATAATCATACAATAAAGGATCCTTCTTTCTATGTATTCTCAATACATTACATTTGTCTATGTTAAGGGTCAGTTGCCACTCCCTGCACCAAGTGCCTATCCGCTGCAGATCTTCCTGCATTTCGCTACAATTTTCTAATGCTGCAACTTCTCTGTATACTACAGCATCATCCGCGAAAAGCCGCATGGAACTTCCGACACTATCTACTAGGTCATTTATATATATTGTGAAAAGCAATGGTCCCATAACACTCCCCTGTGGCACGCCAGAGGTTACTTTAACGTCTGTAGACGTCTCTCCGTTGAGAACAACATGCTGTGTTCTGTTTGCTAAAAACTCTTCAATCCAGCCACACAGCTGGTCTGATATTCCATAGGCTCTTACTTTGTTTATCAGGCGACAGTGCGGAACTGTATCGAACGCCTTCCGGAAGTCAAGAAAAATAGCATCTACCTGGGAGCCTGTATCTAATATTTTCTGGGTCTCATGAACAAAAAGAGCGAGTTGGGTCTCACACGATCGCTGTTTCCGGAATCCATGTTGATTCCTACATAGTAGATTCTGAGTTTCCAAAAACGACATGATACTCGAGCAAAAAACATGTTCTAAAATTCTACAACAGATCGACGTCAGAGATATAGGTCTATAGTTTTGCGCATCAGCTCGACGACCCTTCTTGAAGACTGGGACTACCTGTGCTCTTTTCCAATCATTTGGAACCTTCCGTTCCTCTAGAGACTTGCGGTACACGGCTGTTAGAAGGGGGGCAAGTTCTTTCGCGTACTCTGTGTAGAATCGAATTGGTATCCCGTCAGGTCCAGTGGACTTTCCTCTGTTGAGTGATTTCAGTTGCTTTTCTATTCCTTGGACACTTATTTCGATGTCAGCCATTTTTTCGATTGTGCGAGGATTTACAGAAGGAACTGCAGTGCGGTCTTCCTCTGTGAAACAGCTTTGGAAAAAGGTGTTTAGTATTTCAGCTTTACGCTTGTCATCCTCTGTTTCAACGCCATCATCATCCCGGAGTGTCTGGACATGCTGTTTCGAGCCACTTACTGATTTAACGTAAGACCAGAACTTCCTAGGATTTTCTGTCAAGTCGGTACCTAGTATTTTACTTTCGAATTCACTAAACGCTTCACGCATAGCCCTCCTTACGCTAACTTTGACATCGTTTAGCTTCTGTTTGTCTGAGAGGTTTTGGCTGCGTTTAAATTTAGCTGAAGCTCTCTTTGCTTTCGCAGTAATTTCCTAACTTTGTTGTTGTACCACGGTGGGTTTTTCCCGTCCCTCACAGTTTTACTCGGCACGTACCTGTCTCTAACTGCGCAACGCTAGGCGCTGTTCACATCCAGCTGCCGCTGCCCAACACTACAATGGCAGACAACAATGCAAACTAGCCACAGACTGCACACAGCACAGCCAGTGATTTTCATATAGAACGCTACGTAACGTTGCCAATAAGAAGACATAAACAGCCAACTTACACTCTGTCTTCAATTACCCATCAGGGAGCATGGCAAATAGAATTCCATTCTCTGTGCTGTAGGTCCGACATCCAAGTTCCTCACTCTGCCAGATACAACTCACACACACACACACACACACACACTGTCCCTCTCTGGCCGACGAATGCTTCCCTCGCTCGGCTAGCCTTCAGTCAATGATAATAGAACTTCTGGTAGCCACACTCATGTGTTCAGCCATGTGAAGATGCTCGTCGTGGTAAACATTACAAATAAACTGTCAAATGTAGCAAACAAACTATTATTTCACATGATATGTACATCTTTCATAAGAGTTCATGATTTGAGATCATTTCATACAGAGACAACACTTTTGGAAGAAGGTAACAGACACAAAGTTTTATTTGTTGCAAGCGCTAATCGGCGAAGTATTGTAATGTAAAGATTTCATTGTATTTAACAATACCTACGTGTTGACATCCAGGACGAATTATCAGTTAAGTGTTTAGAATTGTAGTCAGTTTCCTGCCACCGCCTATTGTAAACATATTTGATACATAAAGGCAAAGAGGAAATTTTATTTAATTTAAATATTCTGTTTAAAAGTAATTTTTATGGTATATGACAATGCTGAGAGAAAGTTATTGTTCATGCTAGTTCGAGTTAATTTTCTGTTTCATAGAAAGGATTCAGTATAATTGCATAATTCTTTCCTTAATACATACATCTTTCGTGTTGGTTGTTTTCTTTTCATCATAAAGCAGTTACATGCAAGAAGGAGCTTGATTCAAACGTACCTCGGCCGCCAAGATCTACGCACATAAAATGGTTTAGTTACTTATGATGCTGAATTGAAACCAAATACCTACAGATTTTCATAAGCTGTTAACAGTTGCTTACGTAATTAACTTACTTCACGTTATTTAGTGTATTTTATTCCGTTTGTGCACAATGAAATTCCCACACAGTCATAGAAAACATCACCGGCCGAAGTGGCCGTGCGGTTAAAGGCGCTGCAGTCTGGAACCGCAAGACCGCAACGGTCGCAGGTTCGAATCCTGCCTCGGGCATGGATGTTTGTGATGTCCTTAGGTTAGTTAGGTTTAACTAGTTCTAAGTTCTAGGGGACTAATGACCTCAGCAGTTGAGTCCCATAGTGCTCAGAGCCATTTGAACCATTTGAACCATAGAAAACATCATGAATATAATAGTTGAACACAGTGAGTAGTAACAACAATTACTAAAAGAGGTATGTGGAAGGTGTTGGAAATGGACAATTGTTAGAAACCACGCTGACATTCGCTTTGAGTGAGACAAAAGATCTGAATGTGAATGGCTGTATCCAGCGAAATTCATGACTCTCCTTTACGAGACAAGCTTTCCTAAATTCCATTCGGTTTGGCATGGTGCAATAACGGCACTCACACTTGAATATGTGCTGGGAGTTTCTGCAAAATCTAAAAGAATGTGGTCTTCTAGCTTGGGATTAAGATACTCATGGCCATGAAACCTTCCTGCAGTTTGTTGAAGATGTATATGCCAGAGCAATTCGCACTTTCATTAATGATGAAAATACGTGCTCCGCACACGCAGATCGTTGTACTGTCCCATGCTAACTAACTGAATGAAACCGTTCCTTTCTTATCTTTTTTTTAAAAAAAATTCTAGAGTTTCATACACCTGTGAGTATGGTATGTATGCTGTGCAAAATTCATCGAAGAATCTCTCTAACTTATGAAGAAAAGTATACCTATAGCAACAAATGCAGCCATTAGTAAGTGAAAAAATGATGAAATTTCGCACGTAAAAAAAATTATTTTGTTATGTTTTCGAGCTTCCACTGCAATGGGTGTGAATCCTGAATCCTTCCTGGTGATGCTGACAGTTTTATGAATTTATTTGAAAAAGTATGGACATTGGAAATTAAAATGTCCTGTGATGCCTCTCCCGCTCCATGTCGACCCGTTTGAAGTCCTACCCCCTTAAGAGGTTTGTGTAGCGGGTCACCAACTTTCAACTATGAAAGACCGAATGTTGATGATGAAGGTGTTTGTTAATGAAAATGATCTCACCAGTGCCCAGCAACGCAATGGGTAAAGCAAAAAGCAAAAGAACGCTATGCGTCGAGTTCTGGTCGAGGTCTGATTCACTTACTAAAAGGAGTGTGAAACTTAATATCTCTCGAACTCTTTAAAAGGCTCAGTGCAAAATACTCGTACGTACCTGGGATGTGGCTTTTGTTGCTCGACTGGAGGGAGCGTGTCCAGAGTACGGCGACCGGCTCGATGGAGCCGCGCTTGATGCTGGTGGCGCAGATGATGCCGCCTTTGTCGTGCCCCCGGCACCAGTACCAGTTGTACAGCAGGTCGCACGACGGCCACGGCGCATGCGCTGGGGCCGGGTCTGCAACAGTCGTCGCTAGGGGTGGCCAACAGAGCCTGATGGCTGGCGTTTCCCACCAGTACGAACGTTACGGGGAAATCCGGAACGACCACAGGAAGAGAAAACCAAATTCGAGGCAGGCCAGAGGATCTGGTTGGAATGTGCATTTGGCCAGAGCATATCTGATCGGCAGCTGTAATTGAAAAGTAAGTCAAAGATTCTGACTGGTACGCCCTTCATAGGAAGCGATAAGGAGACGGAATAGGCGGTCATCTCATGAAAGTTAGGGGATGGACCCATTTGCTAGTTGTTCTTATAACATTTTTTAAATCTTTGCATTGATCAATTGATGTCACGTAACAATTTCACATCCTTTTCTTTATTTATTCATTCCTGTTTTTATACTCTAACTTGAAAGCCTTCTAAAGTTATAATTTTTTTCATGTTGTTGTGGTCTTCAGTCCTGAGACTGGTTTGATGCAGCTCTGCATGCTACTCTATCCTGTGCAAGCCTCTTCATCTCCCAGTACTTACTGCAACCTACATCCTTCTGAATCTGCTTAGTGTATTCATCTCTTGGTCTCCCTCTACGATTTTTACTCTCCACGCTGCCCACCAATACTAAATTGGCTATCCCTTGATGCCTCAGAACATGTCGTACCAACCGATCCCTTCTTCCAGTCAAATTGTGCCACAAGCTCCTCTTCTCTTCAATTCTATTCAATACCTCCTCATTAGTTATGTGATCTACCCATCTAATCTTCAGCATTCTTCTGTAGCACCACATTTCGAAAGCTTCTATTCTCTTCTTGTCCAAACTATTTATCGTCCACGTTTCACTTCCATACATGGCTACACTCCATACAAATACTTTAATCATATAGTAAAGCTGCATGCCCTCGGGAAAAATTACGCCTGTAGTTTCCCCTTGCTTTCAGCCGTTCGCAGTACAACAGCAAGACCGTTTTGGTTAGTGTTACAAGGCCACATCAGTCAATCATCCAGACTGTTGCCCCTGCAACTACTGAAAAGGCTGCTGCCCCTCTTCAGGAACCACACGTTTGCCTGGCCTCTCAACACATACCCCTTCGTTGCGGTTGCACCTACGGTACGGCTACCTATATCGCTGAGGTACGCAAGCCTCCCCACCAACGGCAAGGTCCATGGTTCATATTCTTTGATGTTGTTTTCTTCTAGCTCTTTTCTTATTTCTGCAACCTATGGTATCATTGATTTCTTTTTCCCTGAAATACAACTATTCGTATCTTGAGCTGCATCCATTATTTTTCTTTCACCAGCTGCGACATAGTCGCGTATACGAACAATGATCCAACACTGTCAAATGTTTTTTATTCCAGTCTTCGATCACAATATCAATTCTTTTGACGATGATCGGTTTCAGTCCGTAATGACCATGTTCAGAACTTATCTACGCCATGTCCTAAAGTGATAAGGCCATAATGGCAACGTCAAAACATATAAATATAATCTTTGATCACAATATCAATTCTTTTGACGATGACCGGCTTGCCGCGCGGGATTAGCCGAGCGGTCTAGGTCGCTGCAGTCATGGACTGTGCAGCTGGTCCCGGCGGAGGTTCGAGTCTTCCCTCGGGCATGGGTGTGTGTG
The DNA here is from genome assembly GCF_023864275.1 of Schistocerca cancellata. Taxonomy (NCBI): domain Eukaryota; kingdom Metazoa; phylum Arthropoda; class Insecta; order Orthoptera; family Acrididae; genus Schistocerca; species Schistocerca cancellata. Next base: position 379,600,952 of record NC_064626.1, on the reverse strand, counting down.
TTTGTCCTTAGGATAATTTAGGTTAAATAGTATGTAAGCTTAGGGACTGATGACCTTAGCTGTTAAGTCCCATAAGATTTCACACACATTTGAACATTCTGAACATGACCGTTTTCAGTCCGTAATGACCATCCTCAGATCTTTTCTGTACCATGTCCTAAAATAATAAGGCCATAATGGCAACGTCAATTATATTTATGTGTTTTGACGTTGCCATTATGGCCTTATTGCTTTAGGACATGGAGTAGAAAAGATCTGAGGATTATATTTATATGTTTTGACGTTCCCATTATGGCCTTATCACTTAAGGACATGGTGTAGAAAAGATCTGAGGATGGTCATTAGGGACTGAAACCGGTCATCGTCAAAATAATTGATATTGTGATCAAATACTGGAATAAAAAACATTGTTTTTCTGATAATCCGTCTTTTAAGTAACTGTAGTCTGTTCCTCGTTAAACATTCAGAAGCATATATACATTCTGGTCTTATAGTTTTGGTATAGTGTTTTAGTTTTGTATTTCTGGATATGCATACCTTGTACATATTTTTAGTTTAACCATATATTCCATCCATTTGATTAACTCTCATATATGCTGCAAATGTTTCTAATGCCTTCTGATGTATAGAATTATTAAATCGCTCCGATTTTACCTATTTGTGTTGCTATGTATTTTATATACGTCATGAAATTAGTTTCTTCACCCGAAATTTTGAGACCAGTTGTATTGGACATTCTTTACAGAAGGTTTTCGTGTGCAGCAACTTCTGTCAGTAATGATAATGATCCGGAAAAGCCAAACAGTTTAACTTAATTCCATTTGCTTACCTTCGCAGAAATACTGGTATAATTTTGTTATTTTTTGTTATCTCCAGATTCCAGATTCATAATTTTTTTTTCTAAAACACAGTTAAAGAGTAAATGGGATACACCATTCTCTTGTCAAACGCCAATTATCATTTTAAATGGTTCAGATACTTCTACCACAAATTTCCTTTTGAAATATCATATTTGTATGAGTTTCACAACTTATGTTTGATAATATTACTTTAAAATCTAATTCTCTAATGGTTTTGTTTGGTGTTTCTCCGCCTATAGAAGGAAACAATTATTGAAATCAATGAATAATACTATTACAGGTTTGTAGGTTAACAATCTGTTGCCAATTATTGATTTTAAATGAAAAATATACCCTGTGCAGAATCTTCACTTTCGAAATCGACCTGATATTTTTGCCAGTTACTTGTCTAAAGTTTTTTAACTCTGTTCAGGAGTATTTATGATAATATTTTGTACACCACTGATAAAACTTGACATTTTGTTTGTCTCACGTTTTAAGTAGTGGGTGGATCAGTGCTGCGTCCCATTCGTCTGGAATCTTTACCGTTTTCCATACATTCTCAAAATGCAAGTGTAGATCTCTTATAACCTTTGGTTCCAGTCTTCGTTTATTTATTCTCATTTTATGGAGAACTGCCTTCTTGATGTGTAGTTTTCTTCATTTGACACAGAAATAGAACTTTATTATGTTAAAATCTATTATTGTTCAAATTAGGAACAGAAAGTTGATTATAACATAATATAATAAGTTTAAAAATGAAATTCTTATAAACTCACCACCAACTAAAAATAAGAACGAGAGCGCTCTCTGCACTGAGATGTGATGAATAGGTTAAAGGCAGACTGAAATATTCCGTGGACAACCGCGATTCGATCCCGCGACCTTTCGAGTTCCAGGCACATGCCTTAGCGCTAATCCATCAGGCTCGACAGCTATATTTACAAATAATCTACGCACGTTCAAGGTCTTAAGACCGTCTCTGAAAAAGACCGAGTCTTTTTAGCCATTTGCCGTGCAACATAAGCTAAGTAACTACAGTATATCTAATGTACCTAGTACCCAGTCTATTTCGCATCTCGGCGCTGATCCTCTTTGTAAGCCCTTAGCTTTCTATTTACAATAACGCCATAAAAACTGACAAATACAAACTCATAAAATTTAAATATTAAATTCCAGTGTGTCGTAGCTTAAGTCTCACACAGAGAAAAAGGAAGGGAGACAAGTGTTTAGCGTCCTAACAACGACGAGATCATTAGAGACGGAGTACAAGACCAGCGTTCCGCATTGACAACAAGATACCTACCTTGCAGAGATGACCCATTACTCAAAATAAGCAATACTTGTTTAGAGTCGCATTTAACAATAGCAATAGTTCAGTAAGCGTGTAATAACTTATACACCGTGAGGAGTGTACGGGGACAGCCGTGGTAGAACTTACGATTGGCCGCAGCAGGACAACACAGCGCGACCAAGAGAGCTGCAACGGCGGTCAGAATTGACAGTGCCATGGTCAGCGCAGGGTGCCAACTGCGCCCGCGGCCAAAACTGAACAGCTTTTCTGAAGCGGGCACGCTTACATCAGCCCGATAACACTGGACGTGTAATTGGACATGGACTGCCAAGACTCTGATAAGCACGTACTAAACATACTGTAAGCAAAGTCCTAATGTTCGCAGTTGAGAACATTATGAACTTAGTGGGCTGTAAACCTCCATCTCTGATCCACGTGCGGGAGTGGTAATCATCGTTATTCTTATTATCACCATAATCAGGATGTATCACATCGTCAGTTCCGAAAGTATTTATTCGGTCATGTTACATCTGACCAACTTCTTAACAACTAAATAAGCACGAAGACAATGTGTAACTGTTGATCTTCAAACATTTGTTCCCTCTAAATCGAAGAAGCACCTCTCTGATAAAATACGGCAATTTCTCGTAAAATGATGGAAAACAGAAGTCGAAAGGAACGAATGATGCAACTTAACGCCGTCTCGACATCAAGGTCACTTGTGATTGAAAATTAAGTTTGACTGCACATGAAAAGAAAATGAAATTGGCAGTGGACTCGTTGAAGAGGACTTCTGCAAGAGAATGTGAACCCTCGTTTCTAAACAGCTAAATACCCGTCATAACAATCACCAAGGATTCAGTTCCACAGTGATATTTGGTGCAGGCAGTAAGAATGTGGACCCACATTCGTATTAAAGGGAAATGTTAAACAACAGAATATTCGTCATAACAATCATCAAGGATTCGGTCCCACTGTGACGTGTTCATCGTCAATGGCCGGCCGCGGTGGTCTCGCGGTTCTAGGCGCGCAGTCCGGAGCCGCGCGACTGCTACGGTCGCAGGTTCGAATCCTGCCTCGGGCATGGATGTGTGTGATGTCCTTAGGTTAGTTAGGTTTAAGTAGTTCTAAGTTCTGGGGGACTGATGACCACAGCTGTTAAGTCCCATAGTGCTCAGAGCCATCGTCAATGTAAACAACACAGCGTACAGCTTTTAAATACTTGTTGGTTCACGTTGTACGCTGCCGCTCTTTTGAAAACTACATCCGAGTGTTCAAGCAAAATCATGAAGCCGGTCTATACCCTACAATATGCCCACAGACACTGCATCGAAGCCGTTATTATGTTGTCTGACTTTGGAATTGAAGTAGGATATGGCAAGCTTACGCAAAGAGCAACGAGAGGGAAGAAGTTACTCCGAACTAACACAACTAGAACATTAACGACAAACCTCATACTACAAAGCCTCAAAGTACACAGATCAATAAAAGTTTTGAACCACCCCGATATGACGTGCAGGTGTGTTGCTATTGTGACTATTCCTGCACCGATAAGAAGATGAGCCCTGATGTTAAACTTGCCCGCGAAAGGCAAAGGTCCCGAGTTCGAGCCTCGGTCCGGCACACAGTTTTAATCTGCCAGGAAGTTTCATATCAGCGCACACTCCGCTGCAGAGTGAAAATCTCATTCCAGCCCTGATGTTGTTTCTAAGCGTACACACCCTTACCATGAACGCTGTCTATAGACAGAATGCCGCACAATTTCAGTTGAAAGTAAAGCAACAGTATGGACGCATTAGAGACGTCTGTGGAACAGTAAAGTGAACATCTATCATGCCACGAACGACAGTGGGGAGCAATGCACGGGTACACATCATCAATTCACACGCAGAAGGCTTATCAAGCAGGGGAGTTGCTCGACGTGAGCACCGGAGTGAAAGTGATGTGACCCGGACTTGGAATCGGTTGCAGTTGGCAGGTAGAATGGAGGATTTAACACTGCACACGCTATAGACGTTTGAAGGGTGCACAAGATGATCGATATCTACGACTTTTGAGTCAAAGAAGCCGCAGGCTGAGTGCTCCAGAACTGAGTTCGACGTTCGAAGAGACTATAGGAGGTTCTCCACTGCATTAAACTCTTAGGGGACGATTCTCATTCCCGACGATTATGGCGAGCACAGAATCGTACAACACGGCACCATGGTCTCTATTACAGATGAGCAAGAAATTGTATATAATGGATGCCGTAAGATTGGCGTCGGGTGTTGTATGCGGACAAAACTCTGATGTGTTTGCACCCTGATAACCGCAGTTCCACAGTTCTACAGTACAGGGACAACATTGCGCAGTTAATATGGGGCCGTACCGCCAATACTCTGGTGATAATTTTATTTTGGTGGACGACAACACGCGTGCTCTTCGTGATGTTCCTCCAGCATGCTAAGAACATCAACGGAGTGGACTGCCTGTTCCCGGACAAGAACCCAAACGCACGTGTATTGGATCGATTGAAACGAGCTGTTTTTCGGCGTCGACAACGAACACGTACTATGCGCGATTTAGTGCGGAATCGCCATTGAAGGGTAGGACAATTTGGACTGTGGCGTGCAAGGTGAACTGATCAGTGGTTCGCCACGACGGACTCAGGCCCGCATCCGAACAGAGGGACGTTGCACTACATGCTGATATTGCTCAGGAGTGCTGCGAAAACCCTCACCATGGGTAAGAAATGATTTTGTCGTTATATGAGAGCCATTTTTTAAAAATCAGGGCACACTTCAAATGAATATACACGCGTGCCTCAGACCCAATTTTTTTGTGTCACGAATTTCGAAACAAAGGGGTGATTCAAAACTTCTGTTGATGTGTGTACAATTAATGGTGCCTTGCAGCCTCGATTTGTGCAGAGACTAATGTTTTTGTCATCCGCAGCCTATATTATCTAAAGTAAACTAAACTAAACTCCGTCCTAACAGGCCATGAAGGCCCAACGGACACCTACCGGCCGCAGTGTCAGACTCAGCGCATAGGCGTCACTGAATGCGGATATGTAGGGGCATGTGGTCAGCACACCGCTCTCCCGGCTGTATGTCATCTTTACGAGACCGGAGCCGCTACCTCCCAATCAAGTAACTCCTCTCAGTTTGACTCACAAGGGCTGAGTGAACCGCGCTTGCCAACAGCGCTCGGCAGACCGGATGGTCACCCATCCAAGTGCTAGCCCAGCCCTACAGCCTACATTGTAAGGTGTCAGGCAAATCCAACACCTTCCATGAAATCCCTGACATGATAAGGAAATCCAGCAGTATGTCACATAGCTCCGAATAAATCGTGACATTAAATTAACCAAAGTAATACGATTAACGAGTGAGCAAATTGAATACCACAGACTAACACAAGAATGCCTAAATGCATGTCATACCTTCCCACCGTGAAACAGACGCAGTTCCGAGGGGAGAAACGAGAACAGAAGCCTAGAGCAGAACCGTGTTAAGCTAGAAGGCCCTACGATAAGGACGGACACCCACGTCGCCAGCCAACCACCAGGACCACCCCCAAGCCCATGTTAAAAGATAGAGCCCTCCAGAAGAACAGTATAGATCTTACGATAACACTAAAAGGGCCACACCAGCTGCAAGTTTTAGCGTGAGAATTTTTCGCGTCTCTGTTACGTTGCAAACGTTGAAAACTTTGCCCCACCACGAAAAGTATAACGTTTCTCATTGGATAGACAGAATTTTTGTAGGCGGAGCTTAAGGTTAACATTGAGACCCTGATTGGTCAGATGAAAACACAGCCAGATAGTTTTTTTTAAAACCAACTTCGGTAAATTGCAGTAAGGAGAAGTTTGAGAGAGTTGCTTTCGAGACGGCGAGGTGTATGGAGCTGTGCCGCTCCCTGAAGCTGCCTAACCAACGACAAGGTAATGAAGGCACGCGATGCCGCATAACAGCGCATAAAGCTTCACTCAGAACTGGAGAAGTTTCATCTGTTAGACCCCCTTTTTACGTAATACTAGTGTCGATCGTCAATTAAATCTCACGGTGTTCACATTTGCTACTTGAAGTAAAAATCTGAAACGCGATGATTTTTCTGTTACATAATTATTGAGAAACCACATCAGCCACTGTAATTTACGACAAGTTAGATAAGTAATTAAAGATAACTGAGGGTCACTGTAGACCATTTTGATAGTTTTCTCTTTTGTGAAACTTAATTTAAACCTAGACTATAGATGTGATATGGCATAGGTCATCCTTCGATCCATTGTAGAACTTGGAAACCCATTCAGGGAATATTCGTTCACATTTTTGTTGAACGCAGTTGGTTTTTATCATCCTGTATTAAAACATTTCCTTTTATCAATAGTGCAATTTATAAACAATGTTTTGTGAGTAGAATAAAATTTCCAATGGTAAAGTTAACTGCTTTTTCGACGTTATTTTACCAGCTAACTAAAACTAGGAAAGCCTTGAACCCCTTCCACTAAATTTAGTTAGTATTAAGATTCTTTTACAGGGAGTGCAGTGGAGCTGACGCTGAAATCTTTAAGTATTTGGTTATATCATCGCTAGTCTCACTGAACTCTTCTGAACTCTACATGTCATGTGTGGTCTTGCGTCTCCTTACCAGCAACAGGTCCCAGGTTCAAACTAGTCAATTCCCTAAAAAAACACGCTCAGAGCGTCGTTGCGCGAAAGTGGTAGGGGGACACGACTTAGAACAGACAGACACCACGCAGAATATTAGAACATTATCTAACAACTTGAAAGCAGCGAGCTTGAGTGGTGAAAACAATAACTGACGAGGACGTCATCTCCGTCACTGTACGACTCTAAGAACTGTATTATCGTTGCATTATCTGGACTGTTGAAAGTTTGTTAGAGAAATAGCAGCGTGGTAAACATGGGGTCTCGTAGGCCCTGAACAAAATGTAAAGCAAGTGAATTAAGTTTGCTTTACGTGGAACGAAAATTAAGTATTCAACTTTGAGGCATGGTACACTTGGTAGAATTCGTTAACTGAGAATAGTAGTAAGATAATGAATTCATCAAGTCAAGATGTATGAAGAATTCAGTGTAAAACGAGGACAGAACTGGTGTACAACATAGCCATTCTAGCTACGAACAGAGATCAAGTCAGAACTTTATCGTCCATTCCGGACGTGGCACAAAAAATTACGTGAAAAATAGCTGCCCAAGCTGGGTAAAAACAGACTTGCGCCTAACAGGAGCTATTTGTAAGCCACTTCAGTTTGGGCCAACTCATAGACGGATAACGACCGCCACGTGCTCTGAAGCAACTGAAAACGAAAACGAGGACCCAGCTCTATGCACAGTAAGTCCACATACAAAAGCAAGCACGGAAAGGACACGGTTGTAGCTAATTTCAATACTAGCGCGGTTTCCAGTCATGTGAATACAACCCGCATGCTTGCTGCTTGCTGCAGTCTCACAGTTATGTTGAAAGTTGCTGATCGAATGCGTCCGTACCAAACTAAAAAATGGCTCTGAGCACTATGGGACTCAACATCTAAGGTCATCAGTCCCCTAGAACTTAGAACTACCTAATCGTAACTAACCTAAGGACATCACACACATCCATGCCCGAGGCAGGATTCGAACCTGCGACCGTAGCGGTCGCGCGGTTCCAGACTGAAGCGCCTAGAACCGCTCGGGCACCCCGGCCGGCCGTACCAAACTAAAGCGTCGATCTTCCGCTCCAACGGATGCCCAGGACGAACGAGTCTTGTGTTTCAGAGTGCTTCAGGAAACCAAGCAATCGATGCACCCTTAGTACTTTGGTTGGCCGGCTCTTGTCAAAGCTCTAGCTTTGTAGTAAGAGATCCCTTTCTCTTTCTGCTCCACAAACACGCGCCACTCCCATAGACAGCGACGACTGGTGACTGAACGTCTGCGAATCAATAAGAGACTTACGCAGACCGTGCAGAAAGGCGCCCGCCTCGAAAATTCCGTCTTTCATTTGGATGGGTGCGTCGTGAAGAAGGTGGAAATTGCATCTTGAATGTCACCCACTGGGTGGCAAACAACTTCATCTTTCGTTCAGATACAGCTACAGATGCTCTTTCATGGTTCCGTACTTCCGTGTTAAAATTTTTGGGATGTACGCTAATTTGTACACCCGATTTGAGAATGATCTGACACCTGAGTCGTGGTGAAAAGATAAATTAAAGCGCAGTGCAGCTATGTTAGCGTAGTAGTTTTACTGTTATATTTTTGAGAAATCTTTGTGTTTTTGCTCTAAGAGCAGTCATACTTTAAAGGGTTGTGAGACCATTTTTAAGCAACAGCAGATGAAATTGCGTGGGTGCTACACCATTAAGCATTACGCACGGTGTGCACAAGAATTGTTACAAATTTTCAAGCCCCTCCACCTCGTGGTAAATTTTAAGTTGTTTTTATTAATATTCAGCAGTTGTTTCCCGCCGTGTGTTTTGATGTTTCTGAAGCCTCAGTTCTGTAGTTGAATTTCTTGCAAAAAGTATTGTGATAACAGTGAGGAGCGTTAAATGACATCTAGTACAAGTAGTTGCTGTATCCATAAATAAGTTAACGCCCTGCCATACTTCTCCATTCAGATCCGGTTTAAGGAATCTGTTCCATTATTTGCTTCAATCGAATTAGAGAAGTAACAGAAAGCCTAAATTAATAGGCAGGATTGGGATCTGTACACCGCTCCTCAACAGTACATGTCCAACATCGTCACCACTGCACTTCGTCGCTCCGTAATTGCGGTTCAATGCGCATGGTATTTCGATGGAGCTATTTGTGTCCTAGGTTCGTTCTAAATGACAAATACTTCAGGAAGGTGGATCGGTCCTGACTGAATATGGGTATGCAGCTCCCCGGGTTCCTGAATTGGGGACTATTAAGTGCCACCAGTCTTTCGATACCGTAAAATCTGTGCTCATATCAGCGGCGACAGTGAGTTGTGATGGTGAAATAGTATTATGTCTCTTGCAGAAGGGTGCATCTTGTCTTGATCATCTGGGTTGTGAAAATGGGATAAAACTCTGTAAGAATCATCTGAACCTTATATTGTGGTACATGTGTATAGGTTAGATGGCTGTAGAGACGAAACAGTGGTTACAATGTAGGCCATGGAGGACCTGTCGTACATTATTTGGGCTAGGTTGGTCCAGATAAGTAGAAGTTATGTTTGGATCGGTTGTATATTTTCTTAGCTAATCGTGTTGTGAACATAGAATGTTCACACTGCTCTCTTCTAACCACCAATGACGTTGCCGTGCTGATTACGGGAACCACCAGCCAGCCAAACAACTCAGTCCGAGTAATCAGATGACCTGAGGTATCGGTTCAAAAGCAGTCGTACTTTCTTTCCTTTCTCGTTATCGAAGTGTGCGTTTAGTGTTTCAACAAAGCGATTAAAACACAGGGAAATGGAACAGTGTGCACACTTGACAAGGGCAATACGTTGGCACACTACATCATCCGGTGTAGCTGCCCTGCAGAAGTCTAGTATCAAGATCCCATCATTCAGTCCTTCGCCACGAGCTTTTCCATTCCGCCGGGTTTTAATAATTTCACTGGAACATCACATTTGCACTTCGATAACGAGTAAGTGAAGAAAGTGCGACAGCACTGCACGACACTGCAGAATATGACTGTAACTACTGCACGTATTAAAATATGTTATCTCAAGCAAACGTTTATACTTGTCTTTTAGATGGTTTGTTCCATCAGTAACTTGTGCTTCTATAGTCCTTAGATTTGTCAGCCTTCAAACATCGACTGTACTGAAATGCCGAATTTTACAAATGGTTCAAATGGCTCTGAGCACTATGGGACTTAACATCTGAGGTCGTCAGTCCCCTAGACTTAGAACTACTTAAACCTAACTAACCTAAGGACATCACACACACCCATGCCCGAGGCAGGATTCGAACCTGCGACCGTAGCAGCAGCACGGTTCCGGACTAAAACGCCTAGAACCGCTCGGTCACAGCGGCCGGCCAGCACATTTACACCTCCTGAGTTACTCTGTCGCCTGTTACTCGTAACATTGCCACACACAATTTTTTAAATTTCTTGCTTTGCCCGAAGTACCACATATTTTAATCACATTAACGTCAAACGTGATTCTCGTACGATCATGGGCATAGATAACTCAATACAAGAGGATACTGATGTCGCAGTGTAGCTTGTTGCTAACCAGCCATGCTAAACATCCAGCTGCGTGTTTCCTGTGTATATTTAGAGCAAAACACTGAGAAAACCGACGCGACGTGCCAAATGCAGGCACAGAGTTCTCTCTCGTCACGTCGTCTCAGAAGAGGTGCGTGCTTCGGTGAAAGGCCAGACACCTTCCACTGTACAGTTAACGGCCAATGTGTGTTGGTACTGTCTGGTAAATGAGGCGGGCTGTTATCACAAAGCAGCACGAACGGCTACGGCTCGCTCAGTTGACCAGCGAGTGGCGCCTCGTCAAAAGATGGCTGCCGGTCGAGAATTACTCGAGATATACTGTGGACTTGGTCATTTATTCCCAGCGTTTTGCTGGAAATCGATATTGAGGATAGGGTGCTAGTTAGTACTACTGCGCGTACTAAAATGTGTTATCTCAAGCAAACGTTTAGCCTTGTCTTTTAGATGGTGTTTCGTCAGTAATTTGTGCTTCTATAGTGCTTAGATTTGTCAGCCTTCAAACATCAACTGTACTCAAATACCGAACTTTACGGATAAATGACCATTTTGTAGTGTAATTTATTTATTTTCTCGTGTCAGAGGCCACAAATATTATATTTGCATATTAATGCAACTTGTATTGTGAAACAACATGCTGTATAGATAAAAATGAAAATGTGAAAATCATCATCATCATCACAATCATTAGCTATTTGACATACTCTGCAGGATAAGAGCTTCCTCCACACTTTTCCGTGAATATGGATTTAGCTTTAGATGCTCATTTTACTCCTGTATGTTTTCAAACACTATCTACTCACTTTCCATTGTATCACAGCCGCCATATGGAGCTGGTGTTGTGCCTCTAGGTCCTTGCTACAAGTCAGTGGCGCTAGAGGTGGGAAAGGGTCCCATTCCACAAGAGACTAACTCCGACGCTGCTGTGCCTGGGGCTATCCGAGAGTCGTGTTAGTGGTTGTCTCGAGGTAGAAGCGTGCTAATCGGCGCAGGAGCTTGGTGCATCGTGCCAGCGAGTACATTTGTCGTCCCTTGGTGGCTCTAATAACGCACGGTGTCTCTCCTGGCCCCCCTCCGAAAGTATTTGTGCCCTGACAGTTGAGGGGGCAATGGTTGGGTTGCCATATACGTGTTGTAGACATCAGAAGTTTCCAGAGGGCCCCGTGTAAGCGACCAAGGAGGATTTCCGTCAGACTGTGTACCTGTATCGGTGTGGTCTTCCAAGAGGCTAGGAACTGGCTCAGAACCTTAGCCTTGGGTGCGCCGGATAGCCCCTTCTGCATCCGCCAGTTACAGGTATGGATGAACCGCTCGGCTCCACCATTGCAGGCTGTTTGGAACGGTGCCGATCTCAGTTCGTTTAGGTATTTCGAGAGCGGAAATCCTGAAACACATTCGAGCACCTTCAGTGGCAAAAAATTTCTGCAAGGCGATTACTGTCAGTTTTTCTGTGATATTTAACATTCGAATTATACAGGGTGAGTCACTAACTATTGCCACCAAGAATAACTCCCAAAGTATGACAGGACCTGAAAAGTTTGTGGGACAAAAGTTGCATGGGATAACGGGGTCCAAAGTATGATGTTGGTTTTTTGTTGCTAGGTGGGGTCGCTTCAGAGATACGAAGGTCAAGTTCGTTTTTTAAATGGGATGCTATAGTTTGGTACTTATTTTCTGATAGCGGCTATAGAGACGAATCAAATGATGTGTAACAGTAAGGTCTTTGGAGATCAGCAAAGGTAAAAAATGGGGCATGAACGTACAGTTACAGAAGATGTTCGGAGTGATGACCATTGGTATCAATGCAGTGCTGCAACCTTCTTATCATGGATTGAGTGGTATTCCCTATCACATCGGCACTTATCGAAGCTCTTGCTCTGACAATTCTTACAGACAACTTATGAATTGACTTTTTTTGGGTCAATAAACACTTTATTTTTATCTGTTATTACTTTTATGGTGTAATTTCATGTACTGACACGTTCCATGAACGTGGACATTTGCTCCTCAATTTGGTCCTACGGAACTTGACGTGTAAATAAATAAATAAATAAATTACTCTCCTGTAGGTGGAGATCCAGACGTCTGTAGTGTGATCCCCAGTCTTCGTATTGCGGATTAAAGGGCTCTAATGGTGGTGTTGGATGGTGTTCTGGCTTGATGAGCTGCTATTGCTGTCGTAGAATTTGTTTTTGTAGTTTATCTTGTGGTGCCTGGTACTGCATTTGAAGATGAAGCTGTTACTATCAAGTTTCATGAATTCCAGATTTATGATCACTGAATTTGGTCTGTTATCCTCATACACACGATAAATTCAAGTCCTCCAGTACTACACCTTCCACGGTGCAACGTACGCTTTGTTACACAGGTAATATAGAAACACTGTACTCACATCCTATTTCACAACTAGCTTCGTTCTGCGGTGTTACCAGCGGTTAAACAGATAGTTCCAAAAAGGTGCCCAGGTATGTGTTTATTCCGACCTTCTACTAGACCACCTCCACCTTCCCCTCTCTCTGTCCATCTCCTCCTCCCCTCTACCTGTGTTCATCTCCTCTTCCCCTCCCCCCCGCCCATCTCTGTCTGTCCACCATCTTCTCTCCTTTTTCTGTCCACGCTATCAGCCCTCCCCAGTAGGAGGCTGGTGGTTCTTACCCCTTTCCAGATCGTAATTAATGTGTGTACCAGATTTGGTTGAAATCGTTCCAGCAGTTTAGAATGAGTTTCTTACCGCGGCTCCGCCCGCGTACGCACCTGTCAGATACATTCCACGTGCATTTAACATACTTTAAACGAATTTGTACACGTATTTCACCTGTATATCTTCCGAATTTTTCCTGCACTTTCATTTTTAGTTATCTCATTGTATCCGACGTCGTATCACCTGAACTATGTATCGCACAATCACATAATTTTGCAGGTGCATGCAGTTGTACATGCGGTTACTATCTGTGACCTATCTTGTCCGCAGAGTTATTAGGGTTCTAGTTGCAGCGACTTTGACTGTTAATCAACACGTCCTCGGTCCTGGGGTAGAATCCCGCCACTACTTAAATTCTGAATAAAAGTCATCAACAATGGCGACCAAAAACTTCCGTCATGAGAAGTCACCCTCGTTCTGCCAATGGCCTTCTTGAAGAGGGCGCAGGAGCAGACAGAGGTTCAGGGCACTCTCTTGCCCTTGGGGTGGAGAACGGCTCCTAAAAGGCGGAAGAAACAGCAACGGTCACTGACATAAGGGTGCAAAAGGCAATGCAAACCACTGAGTTATGAACACATCCACAGTATATGCAACCTGTAATTGAAAGAGTCTTATGGTAATCTCTCCGGTGGTAAAAGATCCCAAGCCGGCCGCTGTGACCGAGAGGTTCTGGGCGCTTCAGTCCAGGACCGCGCTGCTGCTACGGTTGCAGGTTCGAATCCTGACTCGGGCATGGATGTGTGTGATGTCCTTACGTTAGTTATGTTTCAGTAGTTCTAAGTCTAAGGGACTGATGACCTCAGATGGTAAGGAACATAGTACTTAGAGCCATTTGAACCATTTGAAAAGATTCCAAAATAGTCCCCCATTCGTATCTCCTGGAGGGGACCGCCAAGGGAAGGTGACCATGAGAAAAATATTGAATAAATAAGGACAACTTTCTACGGATCGGAACGTGGAATGTCAGAAAAGTGAACGTGGCAGGGAACGTGGCAGGGAAGTGCAGAGGTTAATTTTAGATGTAGTGGTGTTCAGTGAAGTGAAATGGAAATACGATAAGGATCTCTGACCACAAGAATGTAAAGTAATATCAGCAGCCGCAGAGAAAGCTATAACGGGAGTAATATTCGTTATGAATAAGAAGGTAGGGCAGAGAGTATGTTGCTTTGAACAGGTCAGTGATACGTTTATTCTCATCAGAACCGACAGCAAACCAACCCCGGTAACAATAGTTGCGACATCGCGATCAGACGATGAAGAGATAGAGAAATTATGTGTGGATATTGAACAGGTAATTCAGCACCTAAAGGGAGATGAAAATTTAATATAGTCATGAGATTATTAGTACAGGAAATATTTTTATGTTTTTGATTAACCTTTTGTGGTTCGCTTGCTTTCATTTTATTATAATTTACGCCCATCTCTGGTCCTTTCCTTCCTTATTTGATTTCCATTATTATTTGAAAAGATTTCATCAGTGGCTTACGTATATGAATTATAAATTCTACAGCGCTGTATTTGATTATGTTTGGTTTTAGTTTTACATTTCTCCATAATTTGCATTATTAGCATTTCTGCCTCTCTTTTCGAGCTATGCCCTGAACTGTTTCTGTGAGACACCTTTGACTTCTTATAAAAGTTTCCTTATCCTAAAATAATCGTAACAATGGCGATTTATTAATAATATAATAATCGAATTGTCTTCCACAGAGTCCGCAGCTCGTGGTCGTGCGGTAGCGTTCTCGCTTCCCACGCCCGGGTTCCCGGGTTCGATTCCCGGCGGGGTCAGGGATTTTCTCTGCCTCGTGATGACTGGGTGTTGTGTGATGTCCTTAGGTTAGTTAGGTTTAAGTAGTTATAAGTTCTAGGGGACTGATGACCATAGATGTTAAGTCCCATAGTGCTCAGAGCCATTTGAACCATTTTTTTTTTGTCTTCCACAGACCTTTTTATAAAGTGTTTAGTATCGGAGGCATCTACAATGGATCCTCAAGGCATCTTACCTTCGTTTACTTACTTTAATATGGAGGAATTCCTTTAAATCCTCTTACATTACTTAACACTAATCATTTTCTGGGAGTGGTGTCATCTTGTTATTTCAATTATGCTTTCTGCATCTGTTCCTACTGGCAGCTCATAAATGTTATTATCAACTTCTGGAGTGTTCTAAACTAACATTATTCTTTAGCAAGTGGAAGTTTCTATACATAACGTGTCTCGTCGTAATACATGAGAAGTAATCATTTCATCACTTAGTAGTAAGCGCTGTATTCTTTTATTAAGCTAATGACACAACAATGGGTATCGTTTATTATATAAAAGTGGGTGGGCAAAGGAATTATTTGTGTTTCCATGGGGGCAATGGCGACCACTTCCTTTCACAAGGTAGTAAGTCTGTTTCTCTCTTGTAAACGCTTCAGCGAGGGCTGTGATGTATTTTCACGACCCATCCGCTGGAGCTACACAAAAAAAGGTGGACTGGGAACAGTGTACTAAGCTGGGCGACTAACTCCCGCTAAAACCCTTTACCTACCTTATGGCCAGCTGCCTCAAGCTAAAAGGAAAAAAATAAAAAGCTTCACCCCCGCTTCGCTGTCTCTCGAAAGCTTATTCCAACTTCGAGTATTGACAACTAAAACTGCTGAAAACTTGGTTTCTCGGACTGAAATTGATATAAATGGATGAACAAAAGTGTTCCTCTCATATTCCTTTTCCTCTAATAGAAAATCCCTTGGATCTTCTAAGTGTACAAAATTAAGTGTTGTAGTGTCATTGTCGCTTCTGCTACAATGTGCTTTTGCTACAAAGCTGTGCTACTCACAGTGCTGTTTCACGGGATTTGTTTTGAGAGTCTGGTGCTGGTGGTGACCTTATTTCAACAACTTTACGCCGATTTTGCTGCTTTACATCATCACTGGGCTGCCAGTCAGGAGCTGACGGTTGCAGTCGTCTGTTTTGAAAATTGGGAGGAGAATTATTATGACTGTTACTCTGAGTAGATATTGCTCACCCTTGATTTGCATTGCCATGACTATTAGATGGCAAATCACATTTATTGTTGTAGCTATCTGGTGGATGGTTACCACCATTGTCAAAAATATACTGATTCGCATGGTTATATGCATGTTCTGGGGAGCATTGTTTCCCTGGAAACTGTCCTGTTATAATAATTGTTTCTTCTATTACCCTTGTTTCTAAAAATTTTCTCACCATTTCTCTACTAGCAATACGAAATGTTTTACATTTTCATGTTGATGAGCACTTGCCATTCCTGTGTCTCTATCATTTTTAAATACTCTTCCTTTTGGGAGAAGTGCACAGGGGCAGTGACATCAGAGCTTGTGTCTACTTTGCTGGACAAGTCCGTAACCTTTGTCATTAGGTCGTCAGTTTTCTGAGAAATTATGCCTAACTGCTCTACAATAGAATGAGCAGTTCCTTCTACAGAATCTGTTTTGGTGCTAATTTCTGTAATTTTACTGGTATTTTGATCGCAATGCTGTTTGAGAACCGTGATCAAAGTGCTGGGTACAGGATATATACATGGACAGGGAAAAAAAATCCCGGATTATTCTCGGATACCCCGTTTAAAAAATATACTTTTTCCCGGGCGAAAATACACTTTTCCGTGCGAAGTGACAGTAGGTTTTCCGTAGATTTTTCCTTTGGAACTGTAACACTTATCATTCCTCTGAATGGTTAACGTTTTATACACTAGCGTAGAACTTCCCGAAAAAAAAAAAACGGGAGAGAGAAGTTTTGGAAAGACCTTTGATGTGCAGCAACAATACGCTGCATATTTTCGTATTACGAAAGTATAAATCCGAACTGCACAGCACGTTAGTTTCCAGAGCGTTGAAATCGAGATTGCGATGTCCTTTTGTAAGCCAGTCATATCTAATGCCACGTGATCTCGCCAGCCGATGACAGCAGATATTCAAAGCATAGACCACGTGTTATAGTCAGCCAATAGTAAGATAACTGTTGTGTAGGGCGAACACACAAAGAGGAAAAGTTAATGGTTTACATTAATGTACATAGTATAGCTACAAGAAAAGCTAAGCTTTCACATATAATATCGATCTCTAAGATTAATAAGCTAAAAGAGAAGCTAAGCTTTCACATGTAATATTGATCTTTTTGCGTGTGTTATACTTTAAGATACATCACACAAATTTAAAATAATAAAATAAATGTCTGGTCTTTTGGACTCGAAATTCTTGTAAGTGGCTGGTCCTCAAAGTGTTCAGTTTTAAACGGTCTGTGATTCAAGAAACTCATCCCACTTTTTCACACGTAACAGAATTCATCTTACGTAAAAAGAAATTTACTGTGTAAGTAACGCTTTTCGAACCACTGTTCGCAATACTATTCCGAGACTGTTAGAAATAGATTCGATTTAGCAGTTACCAGAGACCGCAACAAAACAGGTATTATAGTGCGGGGGCAACTGCAGTGGTTTAAGAAGCCGGCATGTTCGTACGTAACAAGCACTAAGAGAGCTTACATTACTCCATAAAAGAACCAGGACATCAGAGGATATTCCAAAAGCATCGGAATTTCGTAAACCACACTAAAATGCATAATTCGGCTTGAACTGCACATTCGTTTTTTCCAGATTCACAATGAAGTAGGCCCCATCTGATACTTTTCGTATAAAATTCGTCATCTTATCATTAAAAAATATGGATTCCAAGTTGTCTTTTCCACAAACAATAACTTACAAAAAAATCTCATCCACAATTGCAAGTCCACAGTTAGCTCTGATGCAGGAGTGTATAAAATCACTTGTGATAGGTGTCTCGTTTATTATATGCACTGAAGCGCCAAGGGAACTGGTATAGCCATGCATATTCAAATACAGAGATGTGCAAACAGACAGAATACGGCGCTATTGTCGGCAATGCCTATATAACACGACAAATGTCTGGCGTAGTTATTAGGTCAAGGCAGCACCGGACGCCGTCGCGCACGCACCTCCACGCCGCTCCGCTCCGTCTCGCAATGCATGGACGCAAGGGAAGCAAGTTGACAGCTGCGCTCGCGCTGCTCGTCGAAGCGTTTGGGAGCACCAGTGGCCGCGAACGCCAGCCGCAACAGAAACGCAAACGGCGGGCACTGGACGCCGTCCAGTGCTACAAGTGCCAGAAGTTGAGGCGCATGGCGAGTAGTTGCACGAACGCTGCCGCCTGTCTGAAATGCGCGGCAGCGCACGACACGCGCAACTGCCCCAAACCACGAGGTGCAGCCAGCAAGTGCGTGAACTGCGGCGGTTCTCACGCAGCAAACTCACGCAGTTGCAGTTACCGCATGGCAGCTCGCCGCCAGACCACCGCTCCGCGCCCTGCGGTGTCTGACGCCAAGTCGGCTGCCCCCCCCCCCCCACCCCGCCCTGGCGAGGGATGCAAGACCCGCCGCCTTGAAGCCACCACAGATCAAGCTGTGGCCGGCTTCCAAGCCGCCTTTGTGGCCGGAAGGGCTGGACTAAATGAAGAGGTCGCAGCTGTTCATCGCCAGCTCCAGCAGCTGCGTGAAGAGCTGCGAGCTCTCAAGAAGAAGCCGCCAGTTCCTGCCGCCGCCTCCCCTGTGAGACGGCTGGTGGGGGTCGATGCAGCCACTCAGACATCGGCCGCTCCGCCCCCTGCAGCAATGCAGGAGGTAGCGCCAATGGAGACCGATGACGTGACGCCACGGATGTCCCCCTCTGCGAAGGCAGCTGCAAACAAAGGTGCTGCGGCACCGACCGACTCCTCCCATGAAGAGAAACCTACAGCAAAGGAGAAGCCGTACCTAAAAATGCCAGACCGACACGACTTGCAGCCCTTCCTCAAGGAGATTGCGGCGTCACTACAGGACGGGTCTTACCCCTACTTGGACCACCCGTATCCCTTCACACCACCTTGTGCTAGGCCTCCCCTCCCCCACCGTCCGTACCGCTTCGACCACTCTAAGCTCAGGTGGCTGGATTTCATCACGAAGAAGGAGATAGCCTTAATCAACAAATACCCCATCTTCACGCTTGAAGACTGGCTCTTACTGACAGACCTAGCAGAAATACACGTCACGGGCAAACTGCCTGCCGACATATTTAGTCGTTACAGTCCCCAAACCTAAGTAGCGAAACAACGAGAGGTCATCACCAGTCGGGGCGGAGCTCATTCGAAAACTACCGGCCAGCCACTTAGGCTGTTCGTTTTCCACTTCTCTTACTGTCCCTCTGACTATCCTTTACTATTCCTTAAAAATATATATATGCACACAAGTCAAGTCAACCGAAAACTCAAGAAACGTCAAGAATTTTCCTCCCCTACCCGTCAAGCCAGAAGGAGAAGCGCCTCCGAGCGCTAGTACTTCACTCTCAGTCGAGGACATCTTCCTCTTTAATGTGCGTGTGTGCGCGCGCGTAGATGTTAGATCGCTTACTGCTGCTACAATGGCGGGTGGTCATAGCGCACGAGCGATGGGACACAGCATCTTCGAGGTAACGATGAAGTGCGCATTTTCCTGTATGATCATTTCACGAATGTACCGTAATGTCAGGAATCCGGTAAAACATCAAATCTCCGACATCGCTGCGGCCGGAAAAAGATCTTATAAGAACGGGACCAACGACTGAGCAACCCTTCCGCAACTTGCTGCAGATTTCAGTGCTGGGACATCAACAAGTGTCAGAGTGTACCGTTGATGACTGCACGACACAAAGCTTTACGCCACGCCTGGGCCCGTCAACACCGATGTTGGCCTGTTGGTGACTGGAAGCATGTTGCCTGGTCGGACGAGTCTCACAGATTGTATCTAGCGGATGGTTTGTAGACGTCATGAATCCAGGGACCCAGCAAATCTGCAGGGAACTGTTCAAGCTGATGCACGCTCTGTAATGGCGTGGGGCGTGTGCAGTTGGAGTGATATGAGCACCTGCATCCATTCATATCTATTGTGAATTCCGACGGATTTGGACAGTTCCAGCAGGACAATGCGACACATCACACGTCCTTAATTGCTACAGAGTGGCTTCAGGAACACTCTTATGGGTTTAAACTATTCCGATGGCCAATAAAGTCCCCAAACATTATTGAGCAAATCTGGGATGCCTTGCAACGTGTTGTTCAGAAGAGATCTCGTATTCTTAAGGATTTAGGAACAGCCCTGCAAGATTCAGGGTGCCGTTTCCCTCCAGCACTACTCAGACATTAGTCGAGTCCATGACTCGTCGTGTTGCTTCACTTCTGCGTGCTCGCGGGGGCCATGCACAATTTTAGGCAGGTGTACCAGTTTCTTTGGCTCTTCAGTGTCTGAAAAACTGGAAGGTCTTTTAGTGTCAGGTACAAAGAGCATTTGTTGGGAAAAAGGGGCACTAATATACACAATTCTACTTTTTCTGATCATCTGCTACTTTCCGGGCATAAACCGAAACGCGTTGAAGAAATTTCATTTTGCATAGAGAAAGGAAAGGTCATAGGCTCGATGTACTCGAAGAGCTAGAGATTTTCAAGCATATTTCTAAGAAAGAAGGCCTCGTCCTCAACAAACAGTTACAATTACGTAACAAAAATTTTTACAATTGTTTCAATCCACTGCTCGGGGAATTTTGATTCCTCTTTATTTATCTATATTTTTCCTGCTTCTGGTTTCGAAACATTATTTTCTTCTAATCTCATAGATATGTGATGCTAAAGTTACCTTCATGCAAATATTTTCTGGAGTCTACAGCTGTTTGTAAAATTTTTTTCTATGCCTTTCTGCCCTTTACGTGATAATAGTTTCTGTAAAGCCCAACAGATGGCTCTATTATACTTAATCTGCTTGACTACTGCGTTATATCAAATAGACATTAAGCTCTCTTTATATTTTGTTTCTTAAAATTGGCTGTCTTTTTTCAGTTATTTTTGTTATAATGTTTCAAATGGGCACTGTCCGGTCCTGATAGGCGGTGCAACTCGTATTGTTTTCTTGGCACCAATGTAAGCCACTGGGCTGATCAGTCTGATGTTCCCGTTGCAAAGGCTACAATGTTTTGTTTTACTTTTGACTTTTGACTTGACTGGAGCTTAGCTGCTCCATATTGTAGCGTGCCCTGATGCAAAAACCCATAAATAAAGTGCGACCGACTATTAATACGACGATAAATGTAAAATACTCTGTGGAATTTAAGCATCTCCGTGCGAACTCGATAACATAGTTATACAGACTGTTTTAAGCTACGGCAAAGAGATAATTATTCCATTTTGGACATTGGAAGAAAGATGTATGTCGAATTGAGCGGAGGTTGTTGGAAGCCGCCATTAAGGCAGTAATCTATGTTTTATGCTATTGATGAAAATGAATACACATAAAAGCACAAAAGCAAGGTGTGTAGAGTTCATAACCGTCAATCATTTCAAAGGAAATATTCCGTGATTATAAAAAGACGCAAGTCGTTCGGAAGTGTTGAGCGGTTTGATGGTGCGAACCTGCAGTTTTACACGGTTTTGGGATTCGTCGAGAATATTTCTCCGAAGACCTAAATAGTTTCACGAACTAAAGTTGGACGACACATTCCATACACATGACACAGCATAGCACTTGGTTGTAGCGATCGATTTCCGTAGAGCGACAGATCATCTTTAGCGATTTCAGGTGGAGAAGTTCCAGCAAGGAGACTCGACGAGATCTGCTGCTGCGAAACGCGTATGGTATTACCGTATTCTTTAACTTACGGAGAACACTAAGCAATATAGACTTCATAACCACCGCAAACATAATTAAAAGGACTCAAATGATAGGAGTAAACAGTGAAAAGGAATCGCTAAACCAAACCATAAATAAAATTCAATTAATAGTAGTACGCAATCACATCAATAAAACGCTCATCAAATAATAGAGAGAATAAAAATAAGAACTTTAAAAAATCCCGACTATTGCTTTTTAGGAATTTAATTTTACATAAGTAACCTTCGGGTGTCGTGAAAATTATAATCTTGGTTAACGTGTTATTTGTTATACCTGATTTTCTATATATTATTTTATAGGATTTAGCAACTGTTCATTCTGATGAAGACACGCACAGTAGGTGTCGAACCCTAGGTCAATGACCCTAATGTTTATGTGCAACCAGATGGCTGTTTCATCTTATATTGAAACTAGGATACGGTTACTGAACAACAGCCATGTTAAAAATTACATTATTAGTTTGTACTTGTTCTTTTAGAAGTAAATTGTGACCAGATTTTTCTCTTTATTGAATTGTGGAGTGCAATAGTCGCTCTATTTTGAAAAGATGAACAGTAAACTCAAAGATGACTTTGCATCCAATTTCTCATAAATGAAGAGTGTTTTGCCAACTATTTATCTTGCGAATCCTAATATTATCTCTTTGATGATAATCAGTGTGTGAGTTGAGAGCTATCTACTGTTATTTTCGTAATACAAATTAAAAATATACTGCAAATTTTGTTGTGTTTTATTTGTCTAAATCTTTAAAATTCTGCAGTGTTGACAAACATTCAAATTATCACGAAGTCTTCTTCTAAGAACAGTAGTAAACGACAAGAACTCCTGAAAATATATATTCAGCAAACCACTGGTTTTACAAATAGAAAATAAAAAGGCGGTCTTAGAGACCCCCACCACTCCCATAGTAACTGTGTTCCTATCAACGCCCATGGTAGTTAAAGGGTTAAGGCATGAAAACAAGGTGTTGTTCCACGTACCGTCAATCTAGTTAAATGTGGTTACATATCATGTAAAATTTCCAAGCTTTCGTTCTGTTTTTGGAACTTTTTTTATGTTATATAGATCGTTTTTGTCCTGTGTAAAGATTACATTTGTAGTGGACTGACCCGACAGCCAATCCACTATGACTTGTAGCCGAATAGCACGCGTTTAAGCTCACGCAGGCTGGCGTGAGGTCTGGAACAGGTCAGAGAAATAAGACTAGCCAAACAAGAGTAGCTGGTAGAATACTTAACTTTAATCCACAATTGGTGAACATCGCTCTTGTTGATACATCATATAGTCTCAATATAAACTGGTAATGGCGCCTTGCTAGGTAGCTGACGTAGCTGAAGGCTATGCTAACTATCGTCTCGGCAAATGAGAGCGTATTTTTCAGTGTAGCTTCGCTAGCAAAGTAGTCCGTACAACTGGGGCGAGTGCTAGGAAGTCTCTCTAGACCTGCCGTGTGACGGCGCTCGGTCTGCAATCACTGACAGTGGCGACACGCGGGTCTGTCGTATACTAACGGACCGCGGCCGATTTAAAAGCTACCACCTAGCAAGTGTGGTGTCTGGCGGTGACACCACAACATTCTTCATTCTTGAAGACATCGTTAGGCATAGCACGCCCGAGCAGTGCACGCTGTCCTTCGGTCCAGTCAGAGAATCAGCTGCGAGACGGAAGGATTGAAACTTGCTTCGCTCTCCCTACCGTGAAGTCCCAGCCGTAACATTCCGAGACTTCATGTCTCGTCGAGTGGCCATGAAAAGTAAGGCTAGCATAAGCTCACAAAATACGTATTTAATAACACCTGTAAAGAAGTAGTTAATGTTTATCATTTACAATACTGTCACACGTGTTTTGTAGTATCACTATTTATGTGTGTTCTGTGCTATGTGCTGTATAATCCAGCTTCTACTGGGCATTTTGCTATTCCTTTTCGGCTAATGATAGTCTCGACACTTTTGCACCACGATTTTTCAAGCAAATAAATATTCTTGGCGATGTACGTGCCAGTCTATTTATTTACATTTTGATTTATCAGCTTCCATGGTGCTCGCTGCTTCCGGGAGACTGGAATGTCAGTTGTTGAACACTGTAAAGACACAGTCTGACCCAGTTTCCAGTACCGTTTACACTTTACCACACGCAATTGCTCATCTCTCAGATCTGACTGAAATATCGTATTATTTATTTAAACAGTTATTTTGGGACGTATTTCCGTTCAATTTAAAAGTTATGTTTCGCTCGCAGAGCGTTCGTAACTCACTGACAAAATCACTAGACTGTTTGACCAGTTCACTTACATGTTTTTCGCTCATGCGTAAGAATCCTACAGGGTACGTTGTGCACACAAAAATCGAGCAAATGTTCTTTCTACATGGTACTTTTCGTGATCATCATTCATACTCAAATATTATTTTCCTGTCGGTATCGTTCTTCTACTCATTTACATTTTATGGCGTTCTGACAGTTTGATGCATTCGTACGAAAGGTTTCCTTACAAATTGTTTTTCTGAAAATAAATATCGTTCTTTGCTCAATATTGGATCAGTTGATCATACTGCACGACGTAATGCTGTCTATGCAGTACATTTTCTGTAGTATTCAACACAGATTCACTCTTTGACTTTAGTTCTTTTCACCTTTCTGCATAAAACGAGGACGTGTATCCATATAGTTCCTTTCTTCACAGTGAGAGACAAACTCACGAGCAAGGGTAAATCGCGACCTTACTATGGATAACAAGATCCCAAAAAATCAAATGGACAAAATACGTCGCGATATTCGTAAGTTACGTTCGTTTCTGACTTGAAGAAGTACCAGGATGTCTACGCTGCATGCATTTAAACATAACTGGTACATTGTCTTGTAACTGATCGTTAACTTTCATGACATATTTTGATACACAAATATAATCGTGGGTTCTGCACATTAGAAATGAGACAAAAAAATGAATATTTCCATAGAAATAACGCTAAATACTATACGAACATACTAAATAGGTATTAAACCCTTCCAGCATTTTGTCCCTGGCGTAACTCTCCTTCATCACGGTCTCCATCTGGGTCCACGGCACATTATAGGCAGCACAGTGTGTCTGGTATCCATAAACTTGCATAAGATAGGTGTAGCCTCGAATAACGTCTAGTTTCTCCAAGAATACGCCTTGATAATCATTCAGAAACTTAGTAGGTTCTCGCTGCTGTGGCAGACTCAGGTAGTCAGATTTCGTTTGGTATAACAATAATAATGGGGTGTGACAGGGCCTCCCGCCGGGTAGACTGCTCGCCTGGTGCAAGTCTTTCGAATTGACGCCACTGCGGCGACTTGCGCGTCGATGGGGATGAAATGATGATGATTAGGACAACACAACACCCAGTCCCTGAGCGGAGAAAATCTCCGACCCAGCCGGGAATCGAACCCGGGCCCGTAGGATTGACAGTCTGTCGCGCTGACCACTTTTTTTTTTTAACCTCATTTTGTTCGCTTTCGTTCGTTGTATCTGCTCGGGGCGGACGTCGTAAGACATCCGTTTATGTTCGTTGTTGATCCATTCACTCAGTTTTTTTTATTACAGAGGACAGCTAACCCTCTGACCGAACACGCTGAGCCACTCAGCTACCGGGGACCGACATTTCGTTTGTTAATGGTACGTGACTACTCACTTTGGTTGATTTTTACGTCGCAATATCTCTCCTCAGATTCGGTCTGGTGCAATTTACCCCAATTGCATGACAATATTTGCCACATATGTCAGTAGTGTTAACCATTTCTAGAGCTCTGTCTTCTCCTTTATCTACCAGCCAACAAAGTTCACGTGAGAGGTCGATCCTAGAGGTCCTCTAGCGCAAAAATTCCCTGTGCAATATGACAGGCAACGACAAGTTATTTACAAACAGGAAATTGCATCTGGTAGGCTCCTCTTCGGTTTGTTCCTGGTGCTTAATTCATTGACTTTTTGCACCGATAGCTTCTATCACCTTACAGTTTTGTACAGGAAATGTAATTTTCTGACCTGATTAACCTGTTTGAAGAATTCACTATCTATCACAGAAACTGACGCTCCTGTGTCAATCACCAATTGCACATTAATAGTGTTAAAACTGCCATTTATCGCAGCTTCGGTCACTTCACTGACCTGCCTTTTGCGAGTACGGGGTTTCTCTAACAGGTCTTGCCTGAGGTCATACTCGTTATTGTACTTAGCATATTTAACACATTGTATTCGTGCGTTCTCACTGCGCCGCGACCCTCTGCTGAAGGCTTACAGTGGCTGCGTGTAGTTTGACGCTGTGAAGGTGTAGCCCTATTACCGTCAGTTACCTCCACAATGCGTGGACACTGTGCGTCTGTGGTTCATTTGGCTGTACGTTCTGTTGCGGAGGGGACCATCGTGGTCTACATGTACATCATACTCCGTAAGCCACCTAATGGTGTGTGGTGGAGGGTACTTTTGGTACCACTGTCTGATCCCTCCAACCCTGCTCCACTCGCGAATAGCGCGTGGGAAGAATGATTGTCGGTAAGCCTCTGTATTGGCTTTAATTTCTCGAATTTTCTCCCCGTGGTCAATATACGAGATGTATGTGGAGGGAAGTAATACACTCCTGGAAATTGAAATAAGAACACCGTGAATTCATTGTCCCAGGAAGGGGAAACTTTATTGACACATTCCTGGGGTCAGATACATCACACTGACAGAACCACGGGCACATAGACACAGGCAACAGAGCATGCACAATGTCGGCACTAGTACAGTGTATATCCACCTTTCGCAGCAATGCAGGCTGCTATTCTCCCATGGAGACGATCGTAGAGATGCTGGATGTAGTCCTGTGGAACGGCTTGCCATGCCATTTCCACCTGGCGCCTCAGTTGGATCAGCGTTCGTGCTGGACGTGCAGACCGCGTGAGACGACGCTTCATCCAGTCCCAAACATGCTCAATGGGGGACAGATCCGGAGATCTTGCTGGCCAGGATAGTTGACTTACACCTTCTAGAGCACGTTGGGTGGCACGGGATACATGCGGACGTGCATTGTCCTGTTGGAACAGCAAGTTCCCTTGCCGGTCTAGGAATGGTAGAACGATGGGTTCGATGACTGTTTGGATGTACCGTGCACTATTCAGTGTCCCCTCGACGATCACCAGTGGTGTACGGCCAGTGTAGGAGATCGCTCCCCACACCATGATGCCGGGTGTTGGCCCTGTGTGCCTCGGTCGTATGCAGTCCTGATTGTGGCGCTCACCTGCACGGCGCCAAACACGCATACGACCATCATTGGCACCAAGGCAGAAGCGACTCTCATCGCTGAAGACGACACGTCTCCATTCGTCCCTCCATTCACGCCTGTCGCGACACCACTGGAGGCGGGCTGCACGATGTTGGGGCGTGAGCGGAAGACGGCCTAACGGTGTGCGGGACCGTAGCCCAGCTTCATGGAGACGGTTGCGAATGGTCCTCGCCGATACCCCAGGAGCAACAGTGTCCCTAATTTGCTGGGAAGTGGCGGTGCGGTCCCCTACGGCACTGCGTAGGATCCTGCGGTCTTGGCGTGCATCCGTGCGTCGCTGCGATCCGGTCCCAGGTCGACGGGCACGTGCACCTTCCGCCGACCACTGGCGACAACATCGATGTACTGTGGAGACCTCACGCCCCACGTGTTGAGCAATTCGGCGGTACGTCCACCCGGCCTCCCGCATGCCCACTATACGCCCTCGCTCAAAGTCCGTCAACTGCACATACGGTTCACGTCCACGCTGTCGCGGCATGCTACCAGTGTTAAAGACTGCGATGGAGCTCCGTATGCCACGGCAAACTGGCTGACACTGACGGCGGCGGTGCACAAATGCTGCGCAGCTAGCGCCATTCGACGGCCAACACCGCGGTTCCTGGTGTGTCCACTGTGCCGTGCGTGTGATCATTGCTTGTACAGCCCTCTCGCAGTGTCCGGATCAAGTATGGTGGGTCTGACACACCGGTGTCAATGTGTTCTTTTTTCCATTTCCAGGAGTGTATGTTGCTTGACTCCTTCTGAAAAGTGCTGTCCCGAAATTTCAATAGTAAATCTCTCCGTAATGCACAACGCCTCTCTTGTAACGTCTGCCAGTGGAGTTTGTTTAGCATCTCTGTAACGCTCTCTCCTCAGCTAAACGATCCAGTGACGAAACGCGCTGCTCTTTGTTGGATATTCTCTATCTCTTCTATCAGTCCTACCTGATAGGGTTCCCAGATAGATGAACAATACTCAGGACTCGGCCGAACAAGCGCTTTATAAGCCACTTCTTTCGTGGATGAGTTACATTTCCCGCCAGGTTAGCCGTGCAGTCTAACGCACTGCTTTCCGGGCAGAAAGGTGTGCCGGTCCGCGGCACGAATCCGCCAGGCTAATTAGTGTCGAGGTCCGGTGTGCCGGCCGGTCTGTGGATGGTTTTTAAGGCGGTTTTCCATCTGCCTCGGCGAATGATGGCTGGTTCCCCTTATTCCGCCTCAGTTAACACTATGTCGGCGATTCCCGCGCAAACACTTTCTCCACGTGCGCATACACCACAATTACTCTACCATGCAAACACTGGGGTTACACTCGTCTGGTGTGAGACGTTCCCGGGTGGGTCCACTGGGAACCGAACCGCACAATAACCCTGGGTTCGGTGTGGGGCGGAGGTGGGGTGAGTGGACTGCTGTAGCCTGTTGTGGGGTTGCGAACCACTGAGGGCTATGGCGGGACGAAGCCTCTCCGTCGTTTGTAGGTCCCCAGTTCCATACAGTACTATACAATACATTTTCTTAAGATTCTTCCGATGAATCCGAGTATGGTGTCTGTTTTTCCCACTATCTATTTTATATGGTCATTACACTTAAGGTCGCTCTGGATAGTTACGCCTAGATATTTTACGGCAGCCGCTTCTCCAACTGTTTGTGATCAGTAGTGTAACTGTACAGTAGTGGATTTCGTTTCCTATGTATGCGCAATATGTTACATTTATTTACGTTCAGGGTCAACTGCCAGAGTGCATCATTCATCAATTCTCTGCAGGTCGTTCTGCAAATTCATACTATCGTCTGGCGTTGCTACTTTGGTATAGACAACTGCATCATCTGCGAATAGCCTTGAAGAGCATCCGACGCTTTCTACTAGATCGTTTATATATATTGTAAACAGCAACGGTCTTATCACACTTCCCTGTGGTATTCCGGATATTACCTTTACATCTGTCGATTTAGTTTCGTAAAGAGCAACGTGTTGTGTTCTATCTGCAAGAAAGTCTTGAATCCAATCGCAGGTCTGCTCCGATACTCCGTAAGTTCTTATTTTTGTCATTAAAGGACAATTGGGGACGGTGTCAAACACTTTATTGAAATCAAGTAACAAGGCATCAACCTGAGCGCTGTTGTCCACTGCGCTGTGGATCTCATGGAGCAACAGAGCGAGCTGACTTTCGCAGGATCTCTGTTTGCGGAATCCATGTTGATTCTTATAGAGGAGATGTTTATTTTCCAAGAACGTCATAATTCTCGAGCATTACCATGTTCCATAATTCTACAACTGATTGACGTCAACGATATAGGTCTATAATTGTGTGGATCTGTCTTGCGGCCTTTCTTAAAAACGGGAATGACCTGCGGGTTTTTCCAGCCGTTAGGTACCTTTCGTTCCTCAAGCGATCTACGATACATTACTGCTAGAAGGGGAGCAAGTTTTTTTTTTGCATATCTTTATAGAATCTAATATGTATTTCATCTGGTCCTGGAGCCTTTCCACTACTAAGCGATTGTAGCTGCTTTTCATTTCCGCGATCGGTTATCTCAGTATCTGCCATTTCGACGTTCGCACGACGATTGAAAGCAGGTAGAGTGTTACGATCTTCCGCGGTGAAACAACTTCGGAAGACTGAATTCAGTATTCCGGCCTTCTCTCTGTTATCTTCCGTTTCGGTGCCGGTGTGGTCGCTGAGAGAATGAATAGATGATTTTTGACCCACTGTATTGGTACGTAGGAAAAGCCAAGGATAACCGTTGTAAGCGCCACTTTACATACGTCCAAAATCTCCTAGGGTTTTTACTCAGGTCGGTTGACAAAGTCTTACTTTCAAAATCATGGAACGCTTCTCTCATTGCTCTCCGTACGCTCATTTTCGCTTCGGTCACCTTTTGTTTGTCAGCTAGGTTTTTACTTCTCTTGAATCTGAGATGAAGTGGTCTTTGTTTACGTA
Source organism: Schistocerca cancellata (assembly GCF_023864275.1). NCBI lineage: Eukaryota > Metazoa > Arthropoda > Insecta > Orthoptera > Acrididae > Schistocerca > Schistocerca cancellata. Next base: position 379,571,021 of record NC_064626.1, on the reverse strand, counting down.
GCACTTCTCTGACACAGATTTTAAACCATGGTGGATCTTTCCCATCCCTTAAAACAGTACTCGTAACATACTTGTCTAGGGCATATTGTACGATGCCTTTGAATTTTTTCCATTTGTTCTCCACATCTCCGTCCTCATCACCAAATGTTTGATGCTGACTGCTAAGACATTTTGAAATTTGTATCCTGTCACCCTTGCTGAGCAAATATGTCTTCCTACCTTTCTTAACATTCCTTGTAGGATCCGTCGTCATAGATGCTGTCACAGCCTTATGATCACTGATACCTTCCTCTACGCTAACTGATTCGATAAGTTCAGTTCTGTTCGTTGCCAGGAGGTCTAAGACGTTACCCTCACGAGTTGGTTCTCTAATTATCTGTTCAACGTAATTTTCGGACAAGACGTCCAGAACAATGCCACACGATTCCCTGTCTCTGACACCAGTTTTGATGGTATTGCACTCCCAATCTATACCTGGCAAGTTGAAGTCACCCCCTATTACAACAGCATGATCAAGAAAATTACTAATAATATTCCGCAAGTTCTGTCTGAGGCGCTCTAGAACTACAGATCCTGACCCAGGTGGTCTATAAAAGCATCTGATCACTATTTTTGGCCTTTTTTTAATATTCAATTTCACCCAGATTAATTCACATTCGGAGCCGTGATAACCTCGCTAGATTTTATCGATTTTTTTACTGCAATAAACACGCCGCCACCATTGGCGACTAACCTATCCTTACGATAAACAATCATATCTGAATTTAGGGTTTCGTTGTTATTGACGTCTGGCTTCAACCATCATTCTGTTCCCAACACTAAATCTGCATTATAGCCTTCAGTAAGCGATGCTAATTCTGCGGCCTCCCTTTGGATGCTCCAGCTGTTTACTCAGATCATATTAATCTTTTCTGTCTCTGAGGGCCAAGATTCTCTGAGGTCGCTGTGGCTGATTTAACAGGCAAATCGTCTTTACTCCCAAGTTAATCGCAGTAATAGTCCACTAATCTTAATGTCGTACTAGCCAGAAGAGGGCGTTACTTTTACACAACGAAAGAATATTATTTCAAACTTTAAAAAAATACATGTATTTTCAAGCACAAACTAAGAAATTATTAATTGCTACGGACCTTGAGAGATATACATCGAGCAAAATGTTAGTGCGTCCAGTCAGTTCAGCGGTACTAGCCAGACAAAAAAACATTCTATCTACTTTTTGTAGTGGTTTTGTCTTTTTCTGCGAGATCTCTCTCTCTCTCTCTCTCTCTCTCTCTCTCTCTCTCTCTCTCACACACACACACACACACACACCACACACACACACGCTACTCAATATTACGTCTTTGGTTCAATTCACCCTGCAAATTAGATAGAAACAATTCTTAATGTATATTTAATGTCTTTACTAAAATCATTTACAGGAGACGGTACACTGCTAAAGTTAATTTGTAAGTAGGCTGTTTAGGTTTTTATGTTGGTAACGCCACGTAGTGCTCTGTATGAAAACCACTGGCTGTGCTGTATGCAGTCTGTGGCTGGTTGGCATTGTTGCAATATTCGCTGTTGCAATATTCGCAGTTGGATGTGAACTAGAGATGGGCAAAACTGTTCTTTTCAGAGATTGGATCAGAACTGTTCACTCCCTGAAATGAATTAGCTCTTTTTCATGACTCACCACTCATTTACAATAGAAAATAAATGGAAGGCACATTGCCCTTTAAACTTGGTTTATTCCAGTACTATACCTGTATTTTGATCTTATTTGATCCTATTTTGAAGTAACAGATAATGAGTAAGAATTTTGTATTGTTTATTGAAATTTCCACGATATGACAAAGTTTTTGGTTATTGATTTATTTTGCACTATCGTGGTTTTTTGGGTGATCGGAAAATGTTGTAACTTGAGATTTACATTAACAATATATTTGGCTACAATGTATTAAAATTTCATTAACCTCATACAAATACATCGCAAGCCATATATTTTTAAAGTGAACGTTTCCTTCCGAAGACGCCTAAAATCGCAAAATCCGTACCAGAATAAGAAAAAAAAATATAAATTTGACTGTAAAACGAAAGTGCTGCATATAGCCTTACGCAGAATAAAACAAGGAAAATATTGGTGTATCACATTTTGCGATACGTTTATCGGTTCACTCGTAATTAAAGCGTAAATTCGAGTGTCCATAATAAAAATCCTATAGTAAGAGGAGTCATCAGGAACCTAATCTAATCAGTTTAAACAAATAAAAATAAAATAAAAACAATTGATGTATACATAACATAATAATGTAATATACATAGCGGTATTACTACGAAGAACAATATCCAGTGGGGACGAACTCCGATGCAGAGGTGCTGAGTCGAGCAGGTCGAGCTGCGAGCTGTATTACTGCGTGAGCTGAGACCGCAGAGACCAGAGTGACACCTGAGTCGCTTTGCTCGACGCTCTGGCTAGAGTCGAGACGGTGGGGTGAGCGTTGAGTGGGCGAGTTCCGAGGGTGGGGGGGAGCGGTGAACTCACCCGCTCCGAGACAAATCGTCCGTTCCCTTGCGAGCAGGTTTTTGCAAGTAGTTCCTATGTTATCTGCTAGGTGGCTCTCTGTCCTGTTGCTCGCATCAACTGCCCAGAGGGCAGGACGTGCGACTGAAACGATCGCCGACAGAGTGCGATGCGAAGTTAAGCTGCGCCAGACACTGCACAGTGCACACGGCAGACGACGCACAGAGACGGCACGGCATATGTGAAACACAAAATCCAATGGGGCACTGCACAATGCAGGCAGCCAAGGTAGAGGCAGGGCAGAGGCCGGCGCTGGCTGTGTTGTGTGGTGTGCACTGTGCTCTGACCAGCAGAGGCGCTGCTGATATGCTCCGTCTCTCTCTCTCTCTCTCTCTCTCTCTCTCTCTCTCTCTTTCTTTCTGCCGTGGGAAACGTTTGGAGCTACCGTTCTTTTTTTCTGAATCACTGATTGTTCACTCCTTTGAAAGATTCAACTCTATGAATTAGTTCAAGAGCGGATCCCCCATCTCTAATGTGAACAGCGCGTAGCGTTGTGCAGTTGGGGGTGAGCCGCCAGCAGTGCTGGATGTGGGGAGAGAGATGGCAGAGTTTTGAAAGCGGACGTTTTGGACGTGTGTCTGTCAGAAAAAGCAAATTTGTACGAACTGATATATATATATATATATATATATATATATATATATATATATATATATATAGAAAGAAACATTCCACATGGGAAAAATATATTAAAAACAAAGATTCCATGACTTACCAAATGGGAAAGCGCTGGTAAATAGGCACAATAAAAACACACACACACAAAATTTCGAGCTTTCGCAACCCCCGGTTGCTTCGTCAGGAAAGAGGGAAGGAGAGGGAAAGATGAAAGGATGTGGGTTTTAAGGGAGAGGGTAAGGAGTCATTCCAATCCCGGGAGCGGAAAGACTTACCTTAGGGGGAAAAAAGGACAGGTATACGCTCGCACACACACACACACACACATATCCATCCACACATATACAGACACAAGCAGACATCTTTAAATATGTCTGCTTGTGTCTGTATATGTAGGGATGGATATGTGTGTGTGTGCGAGTGTATACCTGTCCTTTTTTCCCCCTAAGGTAAGTCTTTCCGCTCCTGGGATTGGAATGACTCCTTACCCTCTCCCTTAAAACCCACATCCATTCATCTTTCCCTCTCCTTCCATCTTAGTTCAGTGTGTTTAGTGTTCAAAAGTCATTATATATATATATATATATATATATATATATATATATATATATATATATATATATATATATAATGACTTTTGAACACTATTAAGGTAAAATACATTGTTCGTTCTCCATCAAAATCTTTCATTTGCTAACTATGCCTATCAGTAGTTAGTGCCTTCAGTAGTTAGAATCTTTTATTTAGCTGGCAGTATTGGCACTCGCTGTATTGCAGTAGTTTGAGTAACGAAGATTTTTGTGAGGTAAGTGATTCAGGTAAGGCATAGGTTATTGTTAGTCAGGGCCAATCTTTTGTAGGGATTATTGAAAGTCAGATTGCGTTGCGCTAAAAAAAAATATAAAAGTGTCAGTTTAGTGTTGATCTGTATAAGTAAGGAGAGAAATGTCAGTGCACGTTCAGTTTTGCTCAGCCGTTGAAAATCAAATAATGTTGAGGTTTCCCAGCACTGTCATTTATAAATTTTTCTAAGGGGAGACGTTTCAATGCTGAGGTTTCCACGCTGAGGTTTCTTTTCTGAGTCACCTAGCTTCAGCCAGAGGCTTAACAGTTGATAATGAGCATATCAAGGCCATTAGAACTCCGTCCTTCCCAGGAAAGAAGGGAATTGCACGATTTATTGGAAAGGGTAACTTCAGGAAGTTCATTTGAAACTTTGCCCAACTATCCGTCGTCTTAAAACAACTTCATCATAAGGGAGAGCAGTTTCAGTGGTCGAATACCCAGCAGTTGGCTTTTGATACATTCAAGCAGGCTCTCAGTAATGCCCTCGGTTCTCCAGACTGGTGTCTCCAGTTCTGGAATTTCTGCAGGCCTGTTGCAAAAAATTAATGGACACCCTCCGCTGATCACATACGCATCGAGGGCTTTCTCCACGGCAGTAGTTAAATATTTTCTATACGAGTTGGAAGCATTGGCAGTATTATTTGCCTCGAAAAATTTAAGTTCTATTTAGAGTATTGATATTTCTTCTTAGGATAGCGAACAGAGCAGTTCGAATTTCAGGTTTCCGCTATGCTACAAAACACGTAAAGGGTTCTGACAACCAGCTGGCCAATGAGGTGAATCGTACTGCAGCGGCGCGGTCCATTTTTCCTACAAAAAACGTTTCACTCACATTAAGCTTATTCATTACGGATATTTTAAAACCTGTGAGTGTTAATTGAATGTAAATACATAAAAATGCAACCGGTCTCTTTTTTTAATATTATTAATTATTGCAGGAACCGGTTTTCGAACCTCTTCAGGTTCATCTTCAGATAGTTTTCTGGATGTTACATCATTATTTCTGTCATAATGTTAGGTGCTGGCTTGCGACAGTATGGGTGGCTTTTCTCGTTAGTGTCCACCTGTCTGCTTTCATTTTGGTAGCCAGTTGGTACATCACTTTACGCACTTTTGACACAATCTGTATTCATTTAAACTGTGACAGCGAGACTTTGCCAGCATACATCATGTGCTATACATCTGTTGCTTGTAACAAAGCTTTATGCTTTATGCATTATTCTAGAAATAACGATGTAACATACAGAAAACCATCTGAAGATGAACCTGAAAAGGTTCGAAAACCGGTTCATGGAATAATAAATGTTGTTGTTGTTGTGGTCTTCAGTCCTGAGACTGGTTTGATGCAGCTCTCCATGCTACTCTATCCTGTGCAAGCTGCTTCATCTCCCAGTACCTACTGCAACCTACATCCTTCTGAATCTGCTTAGTGTATTCATCTCTTGGTCTCCCTCTACGATTTTTACCCTCCACGCTGCTCTCCAATACTAAATTGGTGATCCCTTGATGCCTCAGAACATGTCCTACCAACCGATCCCTTCTTCTGGTCAAGTTGTGCCACAAACTCCTCTTCTCCCAAATCCTGTTCAATACTTCCTCAGTATTTATGTGATCTACCCATCTAATCTTCAGCATTCTTCTGTAACACCACATTTCGAAAGCTTCTATTCTCTTCTTGTCCAAACTATTTACCGTCCATGTTTCACTTCCATACATGGCTACACTCCATACAAATACTATCAGAAACGACTTCGTGACACTTAAATCTATACTCGATGTTAACAAATTTCTCTTCTTCAGAAACGCTTTCCTTGCCATTGCCAGTCTACATTTTATATCCTCTCTACTTCGACCATCATCAGTTATTTTGCTCCCCAAATAGCAAAACTCCTTTACTACTTTAAGTGTCGAATTTCCTAATCTAATTCCCTCAGCATCACCCGACTTAATTCGACTACATTCCATTATCCTCGTTTTGCTTTTGTTGATGTTCATCTTATATCCTCCTTTCAAGACACTGTCCATTCCATTCAACTGCTCTTCCAATTCCTTTGCTGTCTCTGACAGAATTACAATGTCATCGGCGAACCTCAAAGTTTTTATTTCTTCTCCATGGATTTTAATACCTACTCCGAATTTTTCTTTTGTTTCCTTCACTGCTTGCTCAATATACATATTGAATAACATCGGGGAGAGGCTACAACCCTGTCTTACTCCCTTCCCAACCACTGCTTCCCTTTCATGTCCCTCGACTCTTATAAATGCCATCTGGTTTCAGTACAAATTGTAAATAGCCTTTCGCTCCCTGTATTTTACCCCTGCCACCTTCAGAATTTGAAAGAGAGTATTCCAGTCAACATTGTCAAAAGCTTTCTCTAAGTGTACTAATGCTAGAAACGTACATTTGCCTTTCCTTAATCTTTCTTCTAAGGTAAGTCGTAAGGTCAGTATTGCCTCACGTGTTCCAGTATTTCTACGGAATCCAAACTGATCTTCCCCGAGCTCGGCTTCTACTAGTTTTTCCATTCGTCTGTAAAGAATTCGTGTTAGTATTTTGCAGCTGTGGCTTATTAAACTGATTGTTCGGTAATTTTCACATCTGTCAACACCTGCTTTCTTTGAGATTGGAATTATTATATTCTTCTTGAAGTCTGAGGGTATTTCGCCTGTTTCATACATCTTGCTCACCAGATGGTAGAGTTTTGTCAGGACTGGCTCTCCCAAGGCCGTCAGTAGTTCCAATGGAATGTTGTCTATTCCGGGGGCCTTGTTTCGACTCAGGTCTTTCAGTGCTCTGTCAAACTCTTCACGCAGTATCGTATCTCCCATCTCATCTTCATCTACATCCTCTTCCATTTCCATAATATTGTCCTCAAGTACATCGCCCTTGTATAGACCCTCTATATACCCCTTCCACCTTTCTGCTTTCCCTTCTTTGCTTAGAACTGGGTTTCCATCTGAGCTCTTGATGTTCATACAAGTGGTTATCTTATCTCCAAAGATCTCTTTAATTTTCCTGTAGGCAGTATCTATCTTACCCCTAGTGAGATAAGCCTTTACATCCTTACATTTGTGCTCCAGCCATCCCTGCTTAGCCATTTTGCACTTCCTGTCGATCTCATTTTTGAGGCGTTTGTATTCCTTTTTGCCTGCTTCAATTACTGCATTTTTATATTTTCTCCTTTCATCAATTAAATTCAATATTTCTTCTGTTACCCAAGGATTTCTACTAGCCCTCGTCTTTTTACCTACTTGATCCTCCGCTGCCTTCACTACTTCATTCCTCAAAGCTACCCATTCTTCTTCTACCGTGTTTCTTTCCCCCATTCCTGTCAATTGTTCCCTTATGCTCTCCCTGAAACTCTGTACAACCTCTGGTCCTTTCAGTTTATCCAGATCCCATCTCCTTAAATTCCGACCTTTTTGCAGTTTCTTCAGTTTTAATCTACAGGTCATAACCAGTAGATTGTGGTCAGAGTCCACATCTGCCCCTGGAAATGTCTTACAATTTAAAACCTGGTTCCTAAATCTCTGTCTTACCATTATATAATCTATCTGATACCTTTTAGTATCTCCAGGGTTCTTCCATGTATACAACCTTCTTTCATGATTCTTAATCCAAGTGTTAGCTATGATTAAGTTTTGCTCTGTGCAAAATTCTACGAGGCGGCTTCCTCTTTCATTTCTTAGCCCCAATCCATATTCACCTACTACGTTTCCTTCTCTCCCTTTTCCTACACTCGAATTCCAGTCACCCATGACTATTAAATTTTCATCTCCCTTCACTATCTGAATAATTTCTTTTATTTCATCATACATTTCTTCAATTTCTTCGTCATCTGCGGAGCTAGTCGGCATATAAACTTGTACTACTGTAGTAGGTGTGGGCTTCGTATCTATCTTGGCCACAATAATGCGTTCACTATGCTGTTTGTAGTAGCTTACCCGCATTCCTATTTTCCTATTCAGTATTAAACCTACTCCTCCATTACCCCTATTTGATTTTGTGTTTATAACCCTGTAGTCACCTGACCAGAAATCTTGTTCCACCTGCCACCGAACTTCACTAATTCCCACTATAACTAACTTTGACCTATCTATTTCCCTTTTTAAATTTTCTAACCTACCTGCCCGATTAAGGGATCTGACATTCCACGCTCCGATCCGTAGAACGCCAGTTTTCTTTCTCCTGATAACGACATCCTCTTGAGTAGTCCCCACCCGGAGATCCGAATGGGGGACTATTTTACCTCCGGAATATTTTACCCAAGAGGATGCCATCATCATTTAATCATACAGTAAAGCTGCATGCCCTCGGGAAAAATTACGGCCGTAGTTTCCCCTTGCTTTCAGCCGTTCGCAGTACCAGCACAGCAAGGCCATTTTGGTTATTGTTACAAGGCCAGATCAGTCAATCATCCAGACTGTTGCCCTTGCAACTACTGAAAAGGCTGCTGCCCCTCTTCAGGAAGCACACGTTTGTCTGGCCTCTCAACAGATACCCCTCCGTTGTGGTTGTACCTACGGTACGGCTATCTGTATCGCTGAGGCACGCAAGCCTCCCCACCAACGGCAAGGTCCATGGTTCGTGGGGGGGGGGGGGGGGAGAGAATAATAAATAATATTCAAAGAAATGACTGGTTGAGTTTCAGGTATTTACATGTTTTACTCACTTTTCAATGAACCTCTTCTGCAGCTTTTTCTGAAGCTACGACCGTGTTCCCTCGGTCACATACGGTGTAGCGAGAACTAGGCACACTGAATGTACTGAACAAGAGCATCAGATTTTTCCCAGTTCATTTATTTATTTGTTCCATCCCACTGTAGCATGTTACCTATAACGTAAACACAAGCTGTAACGATTCTTACAGAAATTAAGCAATATTCATTAATACTCAGTTTTATCCTACACAGTACTACCTCCCATTACCATAACTAGTTCTACTATTAATAATAATTATTATTATAAAATAACAATAACAATAATAAAATAACAGCAACAACAACAATAATAATAGTAATAACTATTATTGTTATAATAATAACTATAATAATAATAATAACTGTTGTTATAATAATAATAATAATAACTATTATTATAACATTAATAACTATAATAATAATAATAATAATAATAGTCATTAAAAACTATTTCCACTATGAGCAAAAGCTACATTTAGTACCAAATCTACATCCACTGCTGTTATAATAAGTTTAGTTTTTGTCTGCCATATTCCGCAACGCACTCCATCGGCCTGCCCCGCCGTTTCCTTGGGTGCTTGGTGGGCATTGTGGCTGTATCTGCCTCTTTCATTGTTTGCTGCTTCTCTGGTTGCAGGGAAGATTCCTCTGTTCCAAGCGAGCATCGATGTTACCGATGGTAAGCGCAGCCAGACTCCGGCCCAAGTCACGCCGGTTCTGGTTCCTTGGGTGGCGAGATACGACCCACTGCTGCATTTCTCTCTGGTGGTGTTACGATGGCTGCGCTTACAGTGTTGGCAGTTTCTTTTCCGCTGCTGTTGACTAATCTGCTTTTGCTGCGTTGCTTCTCGATCTTCTGCCGCAACCTCTCGTAGTGCAGTAGACGGGGATCGGTTGATGACCCGCTGCCCAAACCTTTCTTGAAATACCGTCAGCAATGTTGCCCAAGATCTGCCATTGATTCGCAACACAATACCTCCTTGACACGGAGTCTTCCATTCCGATTCAGTTGCTGCCTATCTATATTTGGCAAAAAACGTTAGGGGCGCATCGCTCTTCCGGCATCAACTCATCTTTTCTACCCTAGGTGGATGATCCGAATGGGAATGAAGCATCTGAATCTCTCAGGAGGCCTGACACCCTTTTTAACTGGTCATGGACCCTACGCCACCTACTGGCACTGAATTGGTGGAAGACAGGCCTCCGAGTGTGTCTGTGGTTCACAATGTACACCAGAATACACTATCTGGTGTATGCCGATGTAGCTGATACTGATCGGCTACTGATGAGGAGTGTTGTACAACCCCCTCCAGCGTCCTTAAACTGGATCTGGAGGGAAAAAACAAGACAGGGTGTAAACTTGTTTTGGGAATGTCACAGATACCTAACTGTGAAAGAAACTTAGTTATTCATGTATGACATCAACAAAATGCTTTTCAGATGGCAGCTACTCATATTTCACCTCATTTAAGGCTCGGCATTATTTTAACAATACATTGTTCCAAAAGCTGTGGCTATAGAATTGAGGCTTCATAGATGTCACAACTCTTGATGGGAAAGACAAAATGAGTTTTGATAGCAGCAAATAAAAATCTGCCATAAGTTGAAGCAGCTTGAAGATGTGTAAAAATATTGTACAGTCTCTGTATAGCGATTGGCCGCCTGCTTAGCTGGGTGGTAACGTGCTCGGTTCCCATGCAAGCGGTCCTGGGTTCGATTCCCGGCCGGGCTGAAGGTTTTCTCCACTCGGGGACTGAGTGTTGTCCTATCCTCACCATCCTTTCATCCCCATCACCGGCGCCCAAGTCACCCAATCTGGCGTCGACTGAAATAAGACTTGCACTTGGCGGCCGAACTTCCCCGGATGGGGCCTCCTAGCCAACGATGCCATACGCTCATTTCATTTCATTTTGTGTAGTGATTGATGGTATAGCAATTGCTCATTTTTATCCGCTCAATGGTCTCACAATTGTGTAATGGACGACTGTTCTCGGATTAAGTCAGATAGATTTGTGAAGAACATCAAACTACTTTTCCACTGTAGTTGCACTATATTTTAATACATTATTTCACCGTGACTCTGCCCTCAGATCATTCTCAAGCGTGGCATATCCATTGGTATAAGTCACATAATTATTTATATGTTGACATCTGCAGCATGAAAGTACAGAACCGAGTGCTACGCAGCTACATTTGAATGAGAGACGTGAACTTTACGACCAAGCGGGAGACATGCAAGGTACACTGCAAACATCCACACGAACCAAATATTTAAGACACTTTGCACTATATTGTGTACGCTTCACATCTTTAATGAACACATCTTACTGCAACAGAATCGTAGGATAGTTATTATGAATGCTATTCTATTATTCAACTTTTGAATTCAATAGGAATGGGGTTCGAAACCCTGTGCAGGTCTTTCCTTAAGTTTCCTATGAATTTCACAAATTATCTCCCTCAACAAGACCCAGAACACAATTTCAGCAGAAACGTGCTGGATCAATTTAGAGGGACATAAATTTTCGAAGATCAAGAGCTACATGATGTCTTCGTGCTTATTTGGAAGTTAAGAGGTTAATAAATGTAACATGATCGGATAAATATTTTACGAATTAACGGTGGGAGACACAGTGGTCATGATGACAATAAGAAAAGTGGTAATTACCACTCTCGAAAGTGGAATACCGCTGTAGGTTTATAGCCCAGTAGGTCCGTTTGTGGTCGCCACGAACAGTGAACATTTCTACTTAGTTTACAGTTTCATGTTTATCACAGTCTTGGCAGTCCATGTGCAGTAGCACGCCGAGGCTTATCGAGAAAATGTGAGCACGTCTGCCTCATAAAAGTAGTTCAGTTGTGCTGTGGACGCAGTTGGCACCCAGCGATGACGATGGCATCATCCATCCTTGCTGGAGTCCTAGCTCTTCTGGTCGCGCTGTTCTATCCAACTGCGGCCAACCGTAAGTGCTACCGAGCCAACCCCTGTTCTAAAAGCAGGGCGTATTAGTTATTGCACTTTTTCTGGGCGAACTCTGAGACAGAATTGGTATTGTTAAATGCAAGTCTAAATAAGTACTGCTTCTTTCGCGTAATATGCCGTCCTCCTGAGTTACGCACCTCCGCTGTCTGAATACCATGCCCAGTTGATAAATCCAGTTTTTGTATTCCATCTCTAACGTCCTCATCATTGGTAGGACGTTAAATTTTAACACCCCTTCCTTGTTCTCTGTTTGCGACTTAGACCACAGTGTGGTGGACTTTAATAGTTGAATGTTATAAACATGTAAGTGTATTTGGTAGTTCTTTTAAGTGTTATTAAAAGTCGCGTATAATTTAGTTCGGAATTAGAAAGGCAACAATGCGCAAGGACTTATTAAGACTCGAACAGTGCTTAGACACGAAACAGCCGGAGGGCACTCAGTAACTTAGATACATTTAGTGTAGCTACTTTCTGAGAGGTCCATGAGATTCTGAATGTATATGGATTACGTGTTAAATGGTCGTACATAGATGGAGTGGTCGGGCCTGGTGGTCCAGCTTACGAAGCTCGTGCAAGCAAACCGAAAGATGGGCTATTTGAATCCAGTCTTAGCACGAAATAGTGCATTCTGGCTCCTATCCTTCACCTCTCAGTTGGGGAAACTCTTGCTAGGAACGACGTATCTACTAGATGCATATCTTGGCGTATTCGCTCTTTTTTACTTGTTAGTATTAGTACCCATGTCACGTAACGTAATACATCGCGTAAAATAAAGTAACATGATACATGATGTTTTTCCTCTAGGAACAAATCCGTTCACAGAAATTTTGTCCTCCAGAAAAACTATACTCTTTAGCCATATGATATTATATATTATTTACTGTGGCTGGCGAATCTACTGGATTTTCGGCACAGGATCATGGGCTTAAAGCCTATGAGTTGCAAGACGCAAAGTGCCAACACCACGCAGCTAAGATCCCTCACTGCGCTGAGGAAGTATGGTTAACTCGTAAAAAAGCGCGTATATGTCAAGATTATTTTGATTTAAATGTCTTTGATGCTGCCTGCTAAGTCTGAAAGCTAATACGCTTCTTTTACATCCCTGATTCTACCTACGACATGTTCACCTTTTTTGCGCTATGAAAGAAGCATTTTTCATTCTGATTTCCAACTTTTACTCTAACATAATTTTCACATTAGACAGCCGTAGCTTGGCAACCCACGTAGAGCTTTGTTGACTCGGGCGACGACTGATGCGGTACAGGTTTTTTAGTGTCTTTCGAACCGTTTTGCTTATATCGTGGGGACGGATAAAGCTTTTACAAAACAATAGGACGACCATTAATTACATGCGTCTACCTTCGTACAAAATTTGAGCCGATTCCCACAAGAAACATATAATTGTTGCGTGTAAAAGACTCACAAAACGCTTGTTCTCTGCACGTAAAATCCGAATGAAGCTATGTTTTTTAAAAGCAAGTTTTCCATTTTATTGTAAAAATCATTTATACCGTTCCTGCGCGTTCAGCTCACATAAGAGCTATTTTTACGTGCTACATTTAGCTGGAAGGAGTATATAGAGGGTCTATACAAGGGCGATGTACTTGAGGACAATATTATGGAAATTGAAGAGGATGTAGATGAAGATGAAATGGGAGATACGATACTGCGTGAAGAGCTTGACAGAGCACTGAAAGACCTGAGTCGAAACGAGGCCCCCGGAGTAGACAACATTCCATTGGAACTACTGACGGCCTTGGGAGAGCCAGTCCTGACAAAACTCTACCATCTGGTGAGCAAGATGTATGAAACAGGCGAAATACCCTCAGACTTCAAGAAGAATATAATAATTCCAATCCCAAAGAAAGCAGGTGTTGACAGATGTGAAAATTACCGAACAATCAGTTTAATAAGCCACAGCTGCAAAATACTAACACGAATTCTTTACAGACGAATGGAAAAACTAGTAGAAGCCGAGCTTGGGGAAGATCAGTTTGGATTCCGTAGAAATACTGGAACACGTGAGGCAATACTGACCTTACGACTTATCTTAGAAGAAAGATTAAGGAAAGGCAAACCTACGTTTCTAGCATTTGTAGACTTAGAGAAAGCTTTTGACAATGTTGACTGGAATACTCTCTTTCAAATTCTAAAGGTGGCAGGGGTAAAATACAGGGAGCGAAAGGCTATTTACAATTTGTACAGAAACCAGATGACAGTTATAAGAGTCGAGGGACATGAAAGGGAAGCAGTGGTTGGGAAGGGAGTGAGACAAGGTTGTAGCCTCTCCCCGATGTTATTCAATCTGTATATTGAGCAAGCAGTAAAGGAAACAAAAGAAAAATTCGGAGTAGGTATTAAAATCCATGGAGAAGAAATAAAAACCTTGAGGTTTGCCGATGACATTGTAATTCTGTCAGAGACAGCAAAGGACCTGGAAGAGCAGTTGAACGGAATGGACAGTGTCTTGAAAGGAGGATATAAGATGAACATCAACAAAAGCAAAACGAGGATAATGGAATGTAGTCGAATTAAGTCGGGTGATGCTGAGGGAATTAGATTAGGAAATTCGACACTTAAAGTAGTAAAGGAGTTTTGCTATTTGGGGTGCAAAATAACTGATGATGGTCGAAGTAGAGAGGATATAAAATGTAGACTGGCAATGGCAAGGAAAGCGTTTCTGAAGAAGAGAAATTTGTTAACATCAAGTATAGATTTAAGTGTCAGGAAGTCATTTCTGAAAGTATTTGTATGGAGTGTAGCCATGTATGGAAGTGAAACATGGACGGTAAATAGTTTGGACAAGAAGAGAATGGAAGCTTTCGAAATGTGGTGCTACAGAAGAATGCTGAAGATTAGATGGGTAGATCACATAACTAATGAGGAAGTATTGAATAGGATTGGGGAGAAGAGAAGTTTGTGGCACAACTTGACCAGAAGAAGGGATCGGTTGGTAGGACATGTTCTGAGGCATCAAGGGATCACCAATTTAATATTGGAGGGCAGCGTGGAGGGTAAAAATCGTAGGGGGAGACCAAGAGATGAATACACTAAGCAGATTCAGAAGGATGTAGGTTGCAGTAGGTACTGGGAGATGAAGAAGCTTGCACAGGATAGAGTAGCATGGAGAGCTGCATCAAACCAGTCTCAGGACTGAAGACCACAACAACAACAACATTTAGCTCGATTTTAAACCACCATAATTCGACAATAAGTAAAGATTACTTGATAAAACAATTTCGTTTTGAGTTTATCCATCTATCTTTCTTAATACAAAGTCTGAACCAATCCATGCAGATTTAAAGTAGAATCAGTGCGCTTCAAAAACTTCCCAGAGAAATATTTTTTTTGCTCATATTTGCACATAAAATCCAAATGGTCCACATACAAATGGCGGGATTAGTAGATAATCAAGTTCAGCCCAATTAACATCTTTTGTGAAAGGAATTAATCGATTCACACACTTTGCCTGGACTCCAACGGACTGTTATTTACACGTGGCTACAGTAAGGTAGATGTTCGAAAGGCTATACAAATGGCAGCTGGTCCGGTATAAGACAAAAACATTGTGCCCAATGTTTCTAGCTGAAATAGGAACCGAGCAGCAAGACCTCCCAAAACAGCTATTCTGTCCACGGCCTTCTCAAACACATTTGTTACAACCCTTCCGCACTTAACGATTATAGATCGGTGACATAAAAAATTAATTTCATTGTGCTCATTTTGTTGTATTAAATATTTTGTTTTCCTATAGGTAACGTTCTGTTTGTAATTTGAACGATAATATATGATAATATAGAGCTATTTTTGTGTCAGACGACTTGTAATAAACATAAACAAGGCAGGACTTCATTAAATAGTAATAACTAAAGACTGGGACCAAAGGTTATAGGTGATCTAAACTCCCTTTTTGAGAATATCTGGAAAACGAAAAAGATCCTAGAAGAATGTGAACAGCATTAATCTATCACTGCATAAAAATGAATACAAACAGAAGGTGAACATCTACAGAGAAGTTTCAAGTATCTCCGAGGCTCACAAAATATTACGAAAAATATTCCTGATCAGAGCTGAAGAAATTTTAGATAAACAGTAGGTATAATAGGATGGATTGCGAAAGCTAATATCATGCACAGAACAGATTTTTAACTTAAAATTAATAATTTGCAACGGGATGTTAACCAGAAAACCTGTAATAGAATTATTTATTGATTTGCAAAAAAATATTATCTTCTGTGGATAGAGAACGAACAGAAAGAACGTTAGAGAGTAAGACGTTAAAGCAATGGTATCAAGTATAATTCATATTACTTTAACAGATACGATATCTAAAATGAAATCTGTGTTAGAAATTTTTCAGACATTTGAAATAATAAGTAGTGCTAGACAAGGGGATGGTATATAACATTTCCTCTTCAACTATGTTTTAGATAAACATCCAAGAATCTGATATTTGGAGTTAAAATACTAAAATTGAAGTAGTAATTCTGGAAAGGAAAGCAAGAGGAATTAAACTGATCTACTTGGCTTTTGGAGACGATTTTCCACAACTGATAGAAGTTATTACTGAAATAAATCTTTTGTGAGAAAAAATTGAATAGAACTGGTCTCAGAATTTGAGCTGAAAAAGCAAATTTCGTGACAAATATAAAGAATGCACCAAAACATGTAGCAACACAACTTTGTAAAACAGTGCTATTTACTACATTTAAGTATGTGTAATAGACATGAGAATTAATCAAATGGTAGCAGTAAATAGTTTAACTAAAAGTATCTACAACTAGAACCGCGTACCGGAAACCAAAACTAAAGCACTATACAGTAGTAGGACCAGAATATTTAAATGCATGCGAATGCTTAATGATGAATGACTACAGACAGAAAACTTGTTATTAGAAAAGTAACGGGTAGGCACCGGTCAGAAACATCAAACTACCCACCAGGCAGCAGGCGCTGTTGGCGACTCCTACTGACGACTCTTGCAGACCCAGCCCTGTCGCCGTGGCCGTCGTGCGACCTGCTGTACAACTGGTACTGGTGTCGGGGCCACCAGGATGGTGGCATCATATGCGAGGTGAACGTGAAGCGCGGCTCTGTCGAGCCGCTAGCACCAATCTGGACGCGCTCCATTGAGACGGGCAACCAGGACCACGACACAGGTACGTCTTTTGTCTTAAACTTTGGGAGAATCTAGGGGCGCAAGTTTCTCTACTTCCAGACACCACATACCCGGCGCTCAATGCACAGTACTCATTCTCTGTTTGACTTCACTATTGTGTTGCATGGCACCAGTGAAGCCATTTCCCACTAACTTCAATAAAATTCGCTAGCCTGCTGGGAAGGACAAACTTGATCAGAATTCCTCTTTACCTGATGAAGGATGCACGTAACTGTAGCTGAAACGTCGGTCGTTTTCTTTCGAGTACAACACATTAAAACCAAAAGAAATTTTATTTAAATGGATTCCTGTCCCGAAGACAACGCTTCAGTTATTTACTGCCTTGAATTGAAATAAAATATCAACATGTTTTCATAACTGGTTCAGAACTGCTGACTAATACATGTAATATTGCGTCGCGGGATTAGCCGAGCGGTCTGGGCGCTGCAGTCATGGACTGTGCGGCTAGTCCCAGCGGAGGTTCGAGTCCTCCCTCGGGCATGGGTGTGTGTGTTTATCCTTAGGATAATTTAGGTTAAGTAGTGTGTAAGCTTAGGGACTGATAACCTTAGCAGTTAAGTCCCATAAGATTTCACACACATTTGAACTTTTTTTTTGTAATATTACACTGAAGTGCCAAAGAAACTGGTAAAGGCATACGTATTCAAACACTTATGTAAACATTCAGAATACGGCGCTGCGATCGGCTACGCCTACATAAGACAACTGTTAGATCGGTTACTGCTGCTGCAATGACAGGTTATCAGGATTTGAGTTTGAACGTGGTGTTAAAGTCGGTGGACGAGCGATGGACACAGCGTCTCCGAGGTAGCGATGAACTGGAGATTTTTCCGTACGACCGTATCACGAGTGTGCCGTGAATATCATAAATCCGGCAAAATATCAAATCTCCAACATCGCTGCGGTTGGAAAAAGATGCTGTAAGAACGAGACCAACGACTATTGAAGAGAATCGTTCAACGTGATAGAAGTGCAACCCTTCCGAAAATTGCTGCAGATTTAAATACTGGGCCACCAAAAACTGTCAGCGTACGAACCATTCAGCGAAACATCATAGATATGGGCTTTTGGAGCCATACTCGTGTATCCTTGATGACTGCACGACACAGAGCTTTACGCCTCGCCTGGGCCCGTCAGCAACGATATTGGACTGTTGATGACTGGAAACATTTTGCCTGGTCGGACGAGTCTCGTTTCAAATTGTATCGAGCGGTTGGAGACAACCTCATGAATCTACGGACGCTGCATGTCAGCAGGCTGGTGGAGGCTCTGCAGTGGTGTCGGGCGTGTGCAGTTGGAGTGATATGGGACCCTCGATGCGCCTAGATACGACTCTGACAGGTGACACGTGCGGAAGCATCCTGTCTGATCACCTGCATCCATGCGTATCCATCGTGCATTCCGACGGACTTGGGAAATCCCAGCAGGACAAGGCGACACGCCACACGTCCTTAATTGCTACAGAGTGGCTCCAGGAACACTCTTCTGAGTTTAAACACTTCCTCTGACCACCAAACTCCCCAGACATGAACATTATAGAGCAAATTTGGGATGCCTTGCAACCTGCTGTTCAGAAGAGATCTCCACCCCCCACGTACCCTTACGGATTTATGGACAGCCTTGCAGGATTCATGGTGTCGTTTCTTCCAACACTACTTCAGACATCAGCCGAGTCAATGTCACATCGTGTTGCCGCACTTCTGCGTGCTCGCGTGGGTCGTACACGATATTAGGCAGATGTACTAGTTTCTTTGGCTCTTTAGTTTAATTTCATTTTATTTAGTAGTTGTAAGGCTATGGGGTCTTTGGCCCATTTATGTACAATGGCTATTCTTCAAACTTTGTCAAGTCGAGGCTCGGACTATTGCAGGTGTAGGCCATGCCCCCTCTCACGTAACAAACGAAGACTGGTAAACCATAATCCTCTCCACCAATCACATTTCCGTATTTTAACTGCCATTAAAATGAAATAGCCAGTCACATCCCAGCACTTCACCTTCCAATAACACTGAGCCTCATCCGATAAATTTTACTAGCAATTGAAACGAAACAGCCAATCACTGTGTAGTCTTTCATAGGCCATTAAAATGAAACAGAAAAGTACAATGCAACTCCAGAGCATCCATCTTGATCATTGTACCCGAACGACGTTAATTTTCCGTCATGTACAAAATGTACGTATCCGAATTTTTTCATTATTCAAAAGTATTTATTAAAAAAATTCGTCGTCAACAACAACAACAACACACACAAACACAGACACACACACACACACACACACACACACACACACACACACACACACGTACAGAATGTATATGGCATGTATTTACAGCTTAAGCAGCACTTCTGATCGTCCGTAAAGGGTGTGACTTGCAGTATTTCCAGATCTTAAAAGTGTAAGCTTCCTCATCAACAATAAACACACAGATACAATATTTATGCTATGAACTTACAGGTTCAGCAGCACTTATAAAGCCCATAATTTGATCTCTGTACCACATTTTGTTTAAGGTACAATGGATTCTCAAATTGAATATTTCCTCATCTAAATTGTTCTAAGGGACCTAGATGCTTATCAGTTGGTACAATGTTAATACATTGTCTAAAATATCTGCAAAAATATGTCAGCAACTGAATGTTTATGTCAGTATTAATCTCACAACTTGTGACAATAAACGGCAGCAACTCAAAGAAAATTCATGTCAAGTGTTAGAATGGTGCGTCCATGTCTAAAATATCTGTCAGAATATGTAAAGCGTTCCAACATTTTGTTCTCTGGCTATGTTATTGATAGTTCTCCAAACGAACTGTCATCATCTGATGTTTCACAAGTTTTTCAGCAATGTATCACCTTACCAGACACCATTTCAAGGGAACGAAGACAATGTTTTATCTGCTACACTAGAAAAAAATAATTTATTTTACTGAATGGCTAATATTGCTATTTATCGCATTTGATCTAGGTATGCTTGAAGTGCGTATAAAAAAGGAACTTTCGAGAAAGACTGCAACATTTACAAATTGTAATTATAGTTCCAAGGCTCTTTAAAACTGCTACAGACTATATTTCCATAATCAGTTGCCAAATATTATTAAAATGTAACCTCAATGTTCCAAAATGCATGCTATATGACTAACAACATAGCCAAAGGCAAACTAATTGACAAAGCAGCATTTTATGATGGGAAGAAGGCATTTTGATAAGTTCTCTATTGTGTAGTAATTCTTAAACTACATAATTTGGCACTATGCAAATAGAAATTCATAATGCAGCAAATAAGGATGTAAACATGGTCAAAGCGATTGTGGAACACGAAAGATTGATGTCTCTAACGTATAATCTTTGCGTGACATTAATGTTTTCATAATATGGAAGTACAATAAGAGATTTCTGATCACTAAAGAAAATTCAGAATGAAAAAACTGATAGAAGCAGACCTTGAGGAAGATGAGTTTGGATCCTGAAGAAATATAGGAAGACGAGAGGCAATAGTGACATTACGACTTATTTCAGAAGATAGGTTAAGGGAAGGCAAATCTACATTTATAGCAGTTGTAGACTTAGAGAAAGCTGTTGACATTGTTGACTGCAATAATCTCTTTGTGATTTTGATGGTAGTGGGGGTAATATATAGGGAGGGAAAGCTTATTTCAACTTGTACAGCAACAGGATGGCAGTTATAAGAGTCGAGGAGCATGAAAGGGAGGCAGTGGTTGAAAAGGGAGTGAGACAGGGAAGGAAACCAAAGAAAAATTTGGATTAGGAATTACAATTCAAGGGAAAAAATAAAAAATCTGATGTTTGCCGATGACATTGTAATTGTGTCCAAGACATCAAAGGACGTGGAAGAGCAGTTGAACGGAATAGACATTGTCCTGAAAGGAGGATATAAGATGAACATTAACAAAAGCAAAATGAGAATAATGGAATGTAGTCGAATTAAATCAGGTGATGATAAGGAAATCAGATTGGGAAACGAGACAATTAGTGCAGTAGATGAAGTTTACTATTTGGGCAGTAAAATAACTGATGACGTGTAAAGTAGAGGGGATATAAAATGTAGATTGGCAATGGCAAGAAAGAAATTCTGAAGAAGAGAAGTTTTTTATCATCGAATATAGATTTAAATTTTAGGAAGTTTTTCGTGAAGGTATTTGTTTGGAAGGTAGCCATGTATGGAAGTGAAACATGGACGATAAACAGTTTAGATAAAAAGGGAGTAGAAGCTTTCGAAATGTGGTGCTGCAGAAGAACACTGAAGATTAGATGGTCGATCACGTACTTAACAAGGAAGTACTGGATAGAATAGGGGGAAAAAGAAATTTGTGGCACAACTTGACCAAGAGAAGGCATCAGTTGATAGGACACATTCTGAGACATCAAAGGATCACCATTTTAGTATTGAAGGGCGGTTAAATTTCGTATAGGAAGACCAAGATATGAATACAGTAGGTAGATTCAGAAAGATGTACATTGCAGCATTTCTTCTGAAATGAAGAGGCTGTCACAGGATGCAGTACCTTGGAGAGCTGCATCAAACCAGTCTTTGGATTGAAGACAAAAATCGAAACGAAGAAAATTCGATATTTGCACCAAAATAAAATAATTTCTCAAAACATGTAAGATTTCGAGCATAAAACACACATGACACTACAGTCGTAACTCAACTGTTCAATAACATAAAAAATGCATGACTTGCGTTGTGACACTACTGACAAAATTTACTGGTTAAGGTACACTGGAGATAACTAAAGTTCAATTATTTTATCACAGTGTGCAAGACACTATGGAAGCTCAAATTAAGTATTTTGGCAGCTAAATTGCCCGTATTACTTATCGAAACACATGCAGCTTTCTTATTAGGATTATGTATGTAATTTAGTCAAGGAGTTTATTTGGAATTTTGTATACACATTTAATTTATCAAAATACATAGAAATTTGTTCTATTACATTGCAAAACACACATTGACACTACTACTGATCCAACTTTCAGCTTAAAGTGAACATATGGACGATAGTCTCATTGTACTTGTCATGAAAAGGAAACAGCTGATCAAAGTGCTGTATTTTTCAGACAATTAAAAAGAACACTACCAAGATGTCGTGAACTGTGTCATTTTGGACTGTCAAGGAGAATGACCTGGACATGATGTCTAGTAAAGCTACCTTAGCTTGTGATGCCATGAATATATTACTAACTTGCATTTGTGATTTTATGAATATGACTCCTGTGTCGATTGTTCGAACTAGTCTTGTCTTGCATATCAATAAGTAGCAATATGCTGTCTAATTAGATTTGGTTGTTGGAACAAGTTGCACTTTACTTGGATAAGTTTTATCTTTATAGTCAATGATGTACAGGACAGTTTGTTACAGTTTTGCTTAACAACAGTGATGTATGGGACATTTTGGCTGTAATACAGTCATGTATAGGGGGGCAGTAATTTGTTACAATTTTTGCTATAACAGTGGCAACCTATTAGTATTCTGTGTAACAGTGATGATGTATAGGGCAATTTGTTAAATTTTCTATAACAGGGGTAATTTTTTACTATGTTGCTGAAATGTGTTGATGTACAGGCAATTTATTACAATTATTTGCTTTGAAATAGTTATTCATGGGAAATTTTTTACAATTTTGTTGTAACATGATGATGTATGAGGCAGTATGTCAAGTTTTGTTTCCACTTATTTGTAACTAAATAAGTAGCTGACTGCCTCCCTCCCCCCACCCCCACCCCCCCCACCCCCCACCCCTGCAGTGGATGATTCCCAAAGTATCTGTCTGATACATCCAGAAACTGTTTTCCCAGTACCTTGAAAGAGGCCTGTTTCAGCCTGGATATAGTCTTGCAGCTTAGTTTTCTGTTGTTTTTTTTTCAAATTATGTTTATGTCCAGTGCTTGGAAAAAGAATTTGTATGGACCAATTTGTTTTATTTTTGTTTTATATCAGCTACCTTTCACGTTTTCAGTGATTCACATCAAGAATAAGCTCTGTAATAATGTGGATGTGTGGGTAAGTAAATGTGAATTTGCAGCAGTAGCAATCAGAGTACTTTTGTTTCTTTTTTGTGTAGAGTCTTGGTAGTTTTCAGTTGATTGGTCTTCAGACTTGGCCTGTAGACTGGTGTTATCTAGAGAAATGGACATCGGCCTTTTTACCGTTTTGCCATTGGGTAGGCCATAATTATGTAAAATCACAGAAATTTTCCATCGAATTTCTATTCAAAACTTTGTCTGGTGAGCTGGCATGGCCCAGAACAATGGTCATCTGGATTTTTTAGCGCCCCTCCGATTGACCAGCATTGGGCAGTCTTTCTAGCACATTCCTGATTGGAGTTCTACTTCCCCTTTTCTGTGAAGAAGCACTAGACAACAGTGGCTTAACAGAGACGACTAGAAAATATTTTGAGGACACTTCCTGAGGACATCACCACTGCACTCATGCGAAGGGAATAATTCAACAACTATTTTGCTTTTTTGGGACATTAGCTGCTTTAAATGTGAAGATGTTGCCTTCTGGTGACACATAAAAATTTGTAATGGACTAGGACTCGAATCCAGATTTGCTGCTTGTCATCAGTAATTGCCTTAAGCACTTTGATTAACCGAGCATGCTTCCAGGACCAACCGAAATTTTCAAATATCATGCTGTCTATGTCCCCATCGCCCACAACTGTACTTGGATTACCACCAAAGGGTTTCGAGGAGGCAAATATGTTCTAAGTTACTATTATGATCCCCCAGCAGAAATTTTCAGATGTCAAAAATAGGTGTTATCTTCTTACCTGATGTAGCTAATGTGAGAAGATTCGGAAACTGAAAAAATTACTTAAATTTAATAGGGATGTGAGATCGTCACTAATGTCTGTTTCTTGAGAAATTGCTAAAAATAAGTAAAGAAAGATTTATTATTTTTAAACGGCCTCAAAAGATTGGTCGTGAGACTTGGACTAGCCCAGCAACTGGATTAGACCTTGGGTCTACTGAGGATGCAGGTGACACGTGCCGGAAACCTACACCTTACAGCGATGGCTATGAGGCCCTGGGGGAAGGAGGATCACCAGTTAAAGTTTTTATAATGTATAACTCTGAGAGTCCTGCCATCAGCCATGCAGTGTCTCTTCTGGGCTCGCCGCATCCTATGGTGTAGAATGATATGAGGCAAGGAATGATGTGGGAGCGTCATCAGTACTATGCTGCTTTTGCAGTCTTGCCATTTGGGTTTTGGAAGTCCTTACGATGCTGGGTGGAGTGGTGCCATGTGGACCACTTGATTACCACTCTCCTAACAAAACTGGTGCAATTCTGCAAACGTGAATTGAGGTCCACTGTTGGTGAGAATGGTTTCAGGCAAGCCTTCAACGGAAAAAATTCGCACAGGGCATGTATAGTCTAGGCCGTCTTTATCCTGTTCGTCGGTGAAACATAAGGAAATTCGCTCCCAGCATCCACTTGTATTAACTAATATGATCCTAGAAAAGGACTGGGAAATTCAAGATGAATTCTGGACCAAGTTGACGATGCTGGAGACCAAGGGAAGCATTTGTATGCCAGGACAAGTCGCGAGCATACATTCGATAACTTTGTCACTGGCTTTCCAAAACACGTGTTTGCGAGCCATTCGTTTTGTGATAACTATCCGCAATGACCACAATGAGAACTGTTAACACTCAAGTTGTAAAGCTTTCGGTTTGATGACCCCGTTTTTACTGTTATCGGTGAAGGAGAAGGGGAATTCATGGAGTGCCGACAATTCATGGTGACAATGCCAGAACACCTGTAGTTTTTGCCGTTGTATGAGTTTTTTATCCGACGGTCACCCACCTTTTACAAATTTCATGACGTCGTGGAGGACGGGGTTATGGGTCAAATGTCTGGCAGTTGCCTTAGAGTCTGCGGTGAAACGCGCGGCAACATTTCCGGCTCCATGCCGCTTCAAAGCAGACTTCTGTTGCAGCTACGAATTCTGGATGTTGCCCTGCTGGGAGACGAGAAAGTGCATTGGCGTTCGATTGCTGCGTCGTCGAACGGTTGTGGATGTCGTGAGAATATCCAGAGACGATAAAAGACTACTGTTGAAAGCGCCTTGTCATCTTAGATATGCTCTCATGAAGAATGAACAATGGTAGAAGCAGATTCTGATCTGTTAGAAGAACAAGATGTTGATCATAAACATAATCGTTAAACTTTTTAAGTAAAAATATAATGGCAAAGGCCACCTTTTCCATTTATCTGTAACTGTCCCAAGCTGGTGTCAGAATTTTTTGATGCTAAAACAATTGGGCGCCCAAGCCATCCAGTTTACCAGAGAGAACTGTCCCGTGGTTTGACGCATCTCGTGCCACTATGAATACTTTAGAGGCGCGTTAGCTTCAAATTCTCAGAGACCTTATTACAACTGGTGGACGAGTCCCAGTTGATGTTTTTGCGAAGTATGTGATGTTGAGGTTTGGCGATAGCGCGGCTGCATGAAGGATGAACTTACGGTAATACGTGAGCTGTCCTAATACTGCTCGTCGTCCTGTGGTGCATGCAATTTTTGTATAGCTTCTGCATGTTGTGGAGTGGAGTGGATCCCAGAAGCAATTAAAACATATCCTAAAATTTGCACTTGTACAGAAAAGATGCATTTATATTTTTTGCATTTCGAGTTTGCTTTTGTTTAAGGTCTTCCAAATTTTGCAGTATCCTTGGTGTTTCTGCCCCTTTAGAGAATGTCATCAAGATAACGGGCGATGCCCAGGATTCCCCGGGTGAGTTCCTCCAAATACGATTAAAAAATGACTTGTGCGCTAGTGATGTCGAACAGCAGTCGATTGTTTTGAAACAAGCCAAGTGGGCATTAATTACCAAGATGGGCTTGAAGTCTCCAGTCAACGGCAGCTTCAGATAGGCCCCCTGAGTTCGATCTCTGTGAACTATGTGCCTTTGGCAGTTTTACAACGATATCTTCTACCTTTGGAATGGGGTAAGTTTCTATTATACACTGACAGGAAAAAAAATTGCATCACGAACAAGGAGCTGTGAGGCATAAACGATAATTGGTAGGCGTTTCTCTACATCTGAAAAATGATGTCTGTTTAGATTTCGCTCCAGTAGCATAAGACGTGCCATAGCAGCGTCACTATAAGAATGCATATCAGGTTTGCTTTAAATACACGCTGTAACAGTGGTGAGCATTAGTTACCTTTGAGATTGGATGTGGTGAATCGATCTTAGTCAAGTATGCCACCATTATTAACACTTAACTGAGTTTGAACGAGGTGGCGCAATAGAGCTATGAGAAGCCAGGTGTTCTCTCTGTAATATTGTAGAAGGACTTGGCAGGAATGTAGCCACTGTACTTGACTGCTGGCAGCGTTGGTTACTGGAATGTACATTCGCAAGAAGACTGGGGTCCATATGGCCACGTGGCTCTACTTTTTAGAGTGAAGACCATCGTGTTTGGTGTATGGCTTTGGTGCATCGCACTGTGTCTGCAGCAGCTAGTGAGAAGGAGGACTGCGGAGGGCCTGAAAGAGCACTGTCGTGGTTACCCCAAGCAGCGTGACTGCAGATACGTAAGTCGACACGGTGATTCGACCAGTTGTGTTGCCATTCATGAACAGTGTTCCAGGAGTTGTTTTCCAACAGGATAATGCTCGCCCACATGTCGCTGCGGTAGCCAGTATGCTGTACAGAGTGACTACATGTTGTCTTGGCCTGCTCGATCACCAGATCTGTCTCTAGTCGAGCACATATGGGACATCATCGGACAACACCAGCGTCATTCATCCTGCTTGACACAATGAATGCATGTTTGCATGCTTCCATTTAACACTCTTGGTTATTAATATACCAGCACTTCGTATTTGCAATGGCTTTTCTCGAACTTACATTTACCTGTGATCTTGCACCTTTAATCTATTAATTTGTTATGCAGATAAATGTATTCCCAAAACTTAATTACTCTATATTAATTATTTCTTAGTGCTGAGATTTTTATTTCTGTAAGTGTAGTTATTGAGGATATCAATAGGTATACTGTCTAAGGAAGGTTTTTTTTTGTCAATAGGACAGATGTGTGTGGCATATGCATATGATACTTTAAGAAGGAAAGGACACTGGTAAGATAAAAAAATGTGGATGTTTTTGTACATGTATTATTGTATGTGTTTAAGTGTCACTTGTATATAGGCTATGTAATTTGTTTTTGTGTGATGAGGCATTTTGCGACATGGCGGAGAAATGTGTCTAGTCTGTCGATGAACAGTAGCTAAAGGTGGCCATTCACAGCCTGATTGGTCCGCCAACCTGCTCGCCGACCTGTCTGACTGTGTGTGGACGTTCGTTGCTGCTTGATGGACCCTACCTGCCTGCACTGTCGGAGTGTGGGTCGGCAGATAGCGATCAGGGCAAGCAGGTAGAGATCTGCTTGTGGAATCGATGGACCCAGACCACAGATCCAACCACGTACCCATCGCCCAAATACAGGCAATAAGTCTGTGAACCAGTCTGCCTGTGTATAGAGGCCTTAAGGCTCCTGCGGTGCTTTTTGTATCAGGGCAGCTGGGCCCAAACAGAGTACCATGATGCCACCCATGCCTGCGTGAGAGGAGCCTCTTTGGAAACATTCAGTGGGGCTCATTTTCACTTTCTTGTCGCCTCAGAAATGGTGCTACCTGTATCCGAAAGCAGGCTGTTTCGATAAACCAACAGCTGGCTGTCCGATTCGTCATGGCTGCTTCTCACACTGAGCGACTTCCGACGGCACTGCTAATGACTGTACAATCCATTCGAGCAACTACCCACTATCATTTTCTGCAGCCATGAGCGAGGTCGCCATGGCCAAGGTGTTTGAAGAACTGGTTGGCTACAGGTTGTTGTGATAGGGCACAAGCTCAATGGCCTACCCACTGGCTGTGGAGTGATGATAATCATGAACTCGAGAGACATGTTCTGCCTTGCTAGGATCTGAGTTCGTGCGATACCTGTGAAATTATTGCTGATGAGCATCTCAGGAGCACTAATTAAATGTTTTTCGCCATCAGTAACAATTACATAAATTTTGTCAAATACAACGAGGACACTAGATTCAATCAATAAGTTTAATAAGTGTGAACTTATATCTATCAGCCCATAGACAATCATGAAGTCCTTTGGCCAGAAGGAGTCATTGTCGCGAGCAGTCTAGTGAGTAGTATTTGTGCGGATTCTCAGAGAATATTTCTTCTCAGCGAAGGCAGTAATAGCCATCAAAAGAATTACATAGACTTTAGCTGGATATTGACTAATGAGATGGATGCAGATTAGTGATGATGATGTGCTAATTGGTGGAAAGACAGCGTGTTTACGTGTGTCTGCGAATGTCTGCACATGGAACTGGCTGGTAAGACTCACCACCATCCAAGATGTTTTTATTAGAGACATCAACCTTTAATGAACCCTTTTAACACTCTTCTTTCTGCCAGAGTTGTGTTCCTATGAAAATTATTGTGATACAGCCAAAAGACAGAAACTCGACAGGCCTCAAATTATATCATTTCATATTGATTGTCAGGTGGACCTATATAGTTCACGTTTAAATGATTTTCTGTTGCTTTATGTGTATTTTTTGGTACCATCCAAATGAGGGCTCCATTTCCGTTCAGTTTGTGCTTTAGGAAGCTGTACTATCTTTACTGATGCATATATAAATTGATGTACGTATAAAGTCTGATGTGTAATTATATACAGAAGTAGTCACTTATATTCGTGTAAAGCTAAACTGCAGTCCTTCAGTCGATACAAGCAATTTCAATACAGATGCTTTTATTAAAGTACTCTTGGTAAAATGTATTGTTTTTCCGACTTCATTAATCCCCATCATGAATAAACACTGTAATAAGGTGGATGCGAGGGTAACTGAATGTTCATTTGTACAGGTAGCAATCAGAGAAGTTTATTTCTTTTCTGTGCAGAGTCTTGGCAAATTTCCATTGATTTCTATGCAGAATTACGCTGTAGTCTGGAATTTTCTAGAGCATTGGACGGCCTGCCTCTTTACCGCTTTTTTTGCAATTGGCCAGTCACCTACCGTGTAGAGTTACGAACATTTTTCATTGATTTCAGTTCACAATTTTTTCAGGAAAACTGGCAAGGTCCAGAACAATGGACGTCCAGCTTTTTAGCACCACTCTGATCGGGAAGCATAAGGCAGTCTTTTAGAATTTTTCCGATTGATCCACTACTACCCCTACCCTGTAAATGAGTAGCAGACAACGACGGCTAACAGGAGTGAGTAGAGCATTTGTTGAGGACACTCTTCCCAAGGACGTCATTGTGAGTATATCGTGCTCCTTGGAGTTCGCTCAGTAAAAATTTCAGCTGTGGTCAGAGTTTGTTAAACTTTTCGTTTTACGATGTAGTAATCACTGCATTTACTTAAATTAACGACCAAGACATTTATTTCTAAAAGGGCACTTTTTTTAATCCTCAGTTTAGTATGGATTTTCGTTATCCTATGATTTTAGCTACGTCTGGTGCTGAACCACTGTTTTCAGCATTATCGTTAGTTGGGTTGAGATCTTCCGTGTTTGCTTGCATAATGTGAAGTTATTAATCGAATAGATTTTTTCTTGCATAGTGAGTGCGATCCCTGTACCAAACTGTCATCAAGTAAAGCTGCATGCAACCCACCATTGATCTAGTGGCAGCTCACCTCTCGCCATACATTCTTGTACACATTATTTTTCAACTTCGCGCACTTGCACGACGTGCAGAATCTGCAACAAAAGCTGTTGTTTGGACTGAAGAGAACTATATCGTTCAACCATCAGTAGCTACGTGTGTTTTTGTTTCCATCTTTCTCTGACATTTTTGTGGTACTTATGCGGACACAGTGAGGGAATTGTGGCCCACGGCACTAGCAACTCAGTTCACTCCTGATATAAAATCTCTGGACGATTCTATCTGTTGATCACTTTCAGCAAATTATCGGTAAATTCTGTTTTCCATTTTAATCACATTTATATACAGTACATGATAATAGTCACTGGGGACAGGAATGTGGCTGTAGTGGAAGAAGTAGCAATGGGAGTTAGACTGAGGAAAATCAAGACTCATTCATAAGATTTGTCGACCTGGAAAAAGCATTAGACAATGTAAAATGGTGCCAAGTGTTCGAAATTCTGAGATAAATAGGGTCAAGCTATAAGGACAGACGGGAAATATTACGTACAGGAACTAAGAAGGAACAAGACTGGAGAGCCAAGAACAAAGGGTGTAAGACAGCGATGTAGTCTTTCGCCCCTACTGCTCAATTTATACATTTGAAGAAGCAGTGCTGGAAAGAAAAGAAAGGTTCAAGAGTGGGATTAAAATTCAAGGTGGAAGGATATCGATGATAAGATTCGCTGATGACATTGCTATTCTCACTGAAAGTGAAGAAGAATTCCAGGATCTTTTGAATGGAATGAACTGTCTCGTGGGTATCTAATACAGATTGAGAGTGAATCGAAGAAAGAGGAAAGTAATGAGAAGTATCAGAGTAGAAATGAGAACAGTGAGAAACTTTACAGCGCAACTGGGGATTACGAAGCAGACGAAGATAAGAAATTCTGCTACCTAGGCAGAAAAATAACCCATGATGCATGAAGCATGGGCCCCAAAGGCAGACTTGGACTGGCAAAAAGAGCATTCCTGGCGAGGAGATGTCTACTTAGTATCAAACATAGTCCTTAATTTGAGGAAGAAATTTCTGAGAATGTATGTTTGAAGCACAACAGTGTATGGCAGTATGGACTATGGGAAAACTAGCCCGCCCGGCTAGCCGCGTGGTCTGACCCGCTGCTTCCCGAGCGGGAAGGCGTGCCGGTCCCCAGCACGAATCCGCCCGGCGGATTAGTGTCGAGGTCCGGTGTGCTGGCCAGCCTGTCGATGGTTTTTAAGGCGGTTTTCCATCTACCTCGGCGAATGCTCGAACACTCTCTCCATGTACGCGTACACCATAATTACTCTACCAAGCAAACATTTGGGGTTACACTCGTCTGGTATAAGATGTTCCCATTCGGTGTGGGGCGGCGGTGGGGCGGGTGGGCTGCTGTGGCCTGTTGTGAGGTTGTTAACCACTGATAGGTACGGCTGGGAGAAGCCTCTCCGTTGTTTCTAGGTCCCCGGTTTAAATATACAGTACACAAACTAGAACAGAAGAGAATCGAAGCATTTGAAATGTGGTCCTACAGATGAATGTTGAAAATAAGGTGGGCTGATAAGGTAAAAATGTTCAAATGTGTGTGAATTTCTAAGGGACCAAACTGTTTAGGTCATCGGTCCCTAGACTTACGCACTACTTAAACGAACTTAAACTAACTTATGCTAAGAACAACACACACACCCATGCCCGAGGGACGACTCGAACCTCCGGCGGGAGGGTGATAAGCTAAGGAATGAGGAAGTTCTCTGCAGAATCGACGAGGAAAGGAATATATGGAAAACACTGACAAGAAGAAGAGACAGGGTGGTATGACTTCTGTTAGAATATCAGGGAATAACTTCCATGGTAGTAGAGGTAGCCATAGAGGATAAAAACTGTAGAAAAGGACAGAGCCTGGAATATTTCCACTGGAATATATCCACCTCTGAGATGTTTGAAAAAAAGGCGAACATATACACAATTAAAAAAAGTGAGATACGGAATGTAATGGTACATGCAGTACAGGCAGAATATAAATAAATCAAGTAGTTTAAGAGAAATCGAACATGTGCCACAACACAAGCCTGTGAAAATTATGATTCAGAGTGTAGTGACAAGTGCAAAAATTGAAACATATCATGACGCAGTGTTCCAAGTCAGAGATGTGTAATGCTTGTTGTTTGGTGTTTGCGTGATCACTTCTCTTGTTTATTCTTTGTTTTTCCTTGTTGCTATGTGCATCCAGAGATATTACTCTCGCCGGCCTAAGTGGCCGAGCGGTTCTAGGCGCTATAGTCTGGAACCGCGCTACAGTCGCAGGGGTTCGAATCCTGCCTCGGGGATGGATGTGTGTGATGTCCTTAGGGTAGTTAGGTTTAAGTAGTTCTAAGTTCTAGGGGACTGATGACCTCAGAAGTTAAGTCCCATAGTGCTCAGAGCCATTTGAACTTCTTTTTTTTTCTGTTGAAGATATTACTCGCTCGAGTTTTTCTGTATGCCACGTTCATTAATTGTTGAGAATAAATATCTTGTTACAATTTCCAATATTTATTGGTGACCCCGACGTGGTCGTAACATAACCGCGCCAGGTATAACGTGAGTAGTAAGAAATAACCACGCACCGCAAGACTTGATCAAGGCTCAACCGCGCCTCAGCATGAACGTGTAACAGCCGCAACACGTACTGTATTTTCTGCGAGATTTACATATAAGTCTAAACTTTACAGATGGCAGAACCAAAAACCGCAGATGAGAGGCCACGGAGACGGCAATCAGCCGCATCGCAGTGAAGCCTCCTCCATTCTAGCAACAAAATCCGGTGCTTTAGTTCGCGTAGAGCCAGTGTGTGCTGGCACATGTTATTGCCGACGAAAACCGAGAACAGTTACGTCGTCACAGCGCTAAACAAAGAGCTGGGCACTGAAGTTCAGGACTTTCTAGTCACGCCACCAGATACAGAGAAGTACAGAGCGCTTAAAAATGAACTGATCGAGCGCACGTGCAGTCTCAAAGAGTTCAGAGAAGTTGTTGCGGATGGAAGAACTCGGTGATCGCACACCGTCGCTGTTGCAGCATTGCCCGTAGACATTGGCGAACAGCGCAGTCAGCGATGATATTCTAAAAAGCATTTGGTTGCCGCACCTGCCGTCACGCACACAGAGGATACTCACAATGTGTGCAGCCGGTCTGGACGCGCTTATATTGGCGTCTGACCGGAATATTGCAATGTATCCATCTGCGAGAATGGGGGCTGTCGACTCATAACCAGTTAATACTACTACGGCGATGTTTGCTTCGCTTCAAGTCGGCTGGCAGAAATTATTACCCACGTCGCAGTTCTGCAGGAGGCAACCAGTCGACGACGACGCTATTGCTCAACAAGGCGTCGCAGTCGCTCACCGTCAACTACAAAATTATCACAGACGGTTCGGTACAGAGCCAAAAAGTGCAACCCGCAGTGCAGAATGGGAAACGCAATGGGAAGTCAGTAATGTTGGCGACTGACTCTTCGAATAACAGTTGTTACCATTTTGTTATTGAACGATACGCGAAACAATCGTTCTTGGTGGACACAGGAGTAGACGTGTTGATTTACCCAGCCACTTACCTGCCTCGCAGTATTCGTGACAATTATTATCTGTTTGCTGCCAACGGTTCCACATTCAAGAATATGGTCAGGTAAAATTAGGCCTCACTTGGGTCTCTGGCATGGATTTGAATTGCAGCTCAGCGTCACCAATGTGGTGCACCCGATACTAGGAGGAACCTCTTGTCATTTTTCAGGCTCCTCCCACATCTCTGACATCACAGTCTTGAGACGACGACCAGTATAACCTGGCAAGGTCGATTTAGTCACAGTGACTGTGCTGGAGTACGCACGATAACAGGAGATTCGCCGTATGTTACGCTTTTTAGGCAGCTTCCAGAAATTACACAACAGTCACCCACTTTTGCGCCAGTATAACATAATAGAGTCTACCACATACTGTCCATACTGTCGCGTCCAGTGAGCGGTCTAGACCTTTAGTGACATAGCACCTGAGGATGATCGTCCAGTCAGCTAACATGGAGAACCTAAGTGAATATTTTGAAGGAGTTATGGAACTCAGTCGGGAAATATATGAACAAACAGGCAGGTCTTCAATACCTACAATCTTAATGCTCACCTGAGCAAAACTTAATAAGTGACCGGAAGGAAAGTACACTATTCCTCATTGTCCAAACATCTCCTGGAGGGATGTAAAGAACTAAGTGTGAACGTGAGCAGAGCCAGAGCAAATACTACAAGTCCAGCTCCAGACCTGATCTGCACACATGTCCCACCTGGACGGCTATCTGAAATGAACTCTTCTTCAGATGCCACCGCCTCTGCCTTTAACCTGCGCAATAGGCCACACCACCTCTTCCACATTGGTGCTTCCGGCCATCGCCATGTGGGGTCTCGTGTGCCAGCATATATGGTCGCCTCCAACACACTGCCGCACCTCATGGCTCTCCACGTGAGCTCACTACGTAATACACTCCTGGAAATGGAAAAAAGAACACATTGACACCGGGGTGTCAGACCCACCATACTTGCTCCGGACCCTGCGAGAGGGCTGTACAAGCAATGATCACACGCACGGCACAGCGGACACACCAGGAACCGCGGTGTTGGCCGTCGAATGGCGCTAGCTGCGCAGCATTTGTGCACCGCCGCCGTCAGTGTCAGCCAGTTTGCCGTGGCATACGGAGCTCCATCGCAGTCTTTAACACTGGTAGCATGCCGCGACAGCGTGGACGTGAACCGTATGTGCAGTTGACGGACTTTGAGCGAGGGCGTATAGTGGGCATGCGGGAGGCCGGGTGGACGTACCGCCGAATTGCTCAACACGTGGGGCGTGAGGTCTCCACAGTACATCGATGTTGTCGCCAGTGGTCGGCGGAAGGTGCATGTGCCCGTCGACCTGGGACCGGACCGCAGCGACGCACGGATGCACGCCAAGACCGTAGGATCCTACGCAGTGCCGTAGGGGACCGCACCGCCACTTCCCAGCAAATTAGGGACACTGTTGCTCCTGGGGTATCGGCGAGGACCATTCGCAACCGTCTCCATGAAGTTGGGCTACGGTCCCGCACACCGTTAGGCCGTCTTCCGCTCACGCCCCAACATCGTGCAGCCCGCCTCCAGTGGTGTCGCGACAGGCGTGAATGGAGGGACGAATGGAGACGTGTCGTCTTCAGCGATGAGAGTCGCTTCTGCCTTGGTGCCAATGATGGTCGTATGCGTGTTTGGCGCCGTGCAGGTGAGCGCCACAATCAGGACTGCATACGACCGAGGCACACAGGGCCAACACCCGGCATCATGGTGTGGGGAGCGATCTCCTACACTGGCCGTACACCACTGGTGATCGTCGAGGGGACACTGAATAGTGCACGGTACATCCAAACCGTCATCGAACCCGTCGTTCTACCATTCCTAGACCGGCAAGGGAACTTGCTGTTCCAACAGGACAATGCACGTCCGCATGTATCCCGTGCCACCCAACGTGCTCTAGAAGGTGTAAGTCAACTACCCTGGCCAGCAAGATCTCCGGATCTGTCCCCCATTGAGCATGTTTGGGACTGGATGAAGCGTCGTCTCACGCGGTCTGCACGTCCAGCACGAACGCTGGTCCAACTGAGGCGCCAGGTGGAAATGGCATGGCAAGCCGTTCCACAGGACTACATCCAGCATCTCTACGAACGTCTCCATGGGAGAATAGCAGCCTGCATTGCTGCGAAAGGTGGATATACACTGTACTAGTGCCGACATTGTGCATGCTCTGTTGCCTGTGTCTATGTGCCTGTGGTTCTGTCAGTGTGATCATGTGATGTATCTGACCCCAGGAATGTGTCAATAAAGTTTCCCCTTCCTGGGACAATGAATTCACGGTGTTCTTATTTCAATTTCCAGGAGTGTATTGACGGTCAGTGCCCAAACCAACGCCCTTCCTGTGGCGTCTCTTTTGTAGTCTGAGTACTTTCTAGGAAACTGATTCGTTCTGCGTGCTGTTCTGCTGTCTTTCAGGTACTGCATTTTTGAATATGCGACACCTACCCCCCCCCCCCCCCGCCCCCTAGGGAAAAAATTGGGGGGTGCTGACTCCTGCGACTACAAATTTTTATATAAGTTTTCACATGTTTTATTCAGTTAATAGGATAATTTACGTTTTTTACAATAATACTCAAAAGACACAAATAAATATTTTACAGTTCTCCACAACAATGATACAGACAACCCAGTCTTTTCTTGTAAGAGAACACATTTACATTTTTTACATTTCACACTTTTTAAGTCATTGTTACATTTTGATATCTGAAATAAAGCTCCATTTCATTTTACAACGTGGGACTTCTCATATCATTATTACAGTTTCGTCTTCTGGTGGGAAAGGTATACATTCTTATTTTACAATCAATTTCACAATCTGTAACACTTCATATACTGATGTCACTTCATAACATAATTGCAAGGTTAATACGTCAAAAACAAAACACTTTACACTAGTTTTCACATTTCCTTCCAGTGTTACCATTCTTCAGCTCTTTGTTTTCGCTTTAACACTTTGATAAACACCACCTCTAACATTACACTGCATATGTCGGGCGGACACAGAGATCTATAAAAAATGATCTCTTCTGTGTCTCGAGATGTCATTCTAGTAGGAAGATACCTGGCTACATCTCTCTCTGGGCACGGATTTACGACAGTGTTTTTCACTCACTTTTCCTGCAACAATCGTCACCTATTGTTCTGACAACAAATTTAAAGGATTCTCTGCAAAATTTACAATACTTTCATAAACAACATATAATTACTATTATCGTTAGACCAGAACCCATGAAATTCACGGAAGATAAATTACTTTACGTCAAGCTCCTGAAGGCACTTCTCTTCTGATACTCAATTTTGCTTTGCACTCATCCAGTTTGCGTACTGCAGCTGTTAAGTCCTATTGGTGCCTGACTGGAGGCCGTATTGGCAGTTCCATCTAAAATTCACTTATATTTTTTCCCTCATTATTTACTTTGAAGCAATTTATTTCTATGTTCAAGTTTGGCCAAATGTCACTACTAGAGAGATTTGTTCGTATTATATGTTCTGACTGTATGACCATTTGGGCTGCATATCCTCGACATTTACCTAAATGTTTCAGCTTCCCTGTGCCTAGGATCACGTTATCTGAGGATCTTACTTCGTGACTGAAGACACTAATGCACTCATCCATGGAGGCAACAAACAGCTATTCATTATTTAACAGTGTCCACAGACTTTCGTTCAACACTATCAGTATCTGTACGCTATCCTTGGCGACTTCACGCACTGGCTGCAGCGTGTTTACCTTACATCTCTCATCGTCATACGTGATCAAGAGTATAAATAGCTCCTTGAATATTAGAGGTTCTGATGTATTGTTTTACACTGTAACTGCTCGTTAAGAAACTTCGCATACTGCTGTTTCGTGTCACCAATTAGCA
Organism: Schistocerca cancellata; assembly: GCF_023864275.1. Classification (NCBI taxonomy): domain Eukaryota; kingdom Metazoa; phylum Arthropoda; class Insecta; order Orthoptera; family Acrididae; genus Schistocerca; species Schistocerca cancellata. Next base: position 379,533,968 of record NC_064626.1, on the reverse strand, counting down.
ATAGCTCTTTCTCAGGGGCAATATTGATAAACAAATGCCTAGTTCTGTCCACTTCTGACGGTAACAGTGGTATTCTATAGAGGCTGTACACACTGTCCTCTTATAGCGAGATATTTAACACGTTGCTTAAGATATTTCTGGAAATCGAAACATCCAGATCAATAAGTGGATCAACTTCTATATACTTTACGATCTGAAATGGATTGATTTGATACAGCTCCAGAATGCATTTGTAAGCATTGACAATTTCTGACATTAAGATACCGTACTCCTGCTCTATCTCACTGAATATGTCCGTGAGTTATATCAGCTATTGGTTAACTGTGGTCAAGTTGACTGCTCACTGCGAACGTTTGCCAATCTTGTACTTGAGTTCTGCTAAGTGGCAGCTTAATTGTTTCATTCCATGCATGATAATCTCTTAATTTTTCTCTCTGGAGCTTACAATTTGATTAAAACCAGTCTAGGTTGCTTTAACTATAGTCACCTGCTGCTTCGAATGTCTGATCAGCTGTTTTTGTTCTGTAGAAGAGAAACATCTATCCTTGCCTTTAAGTACATAGCCTCATCTTCGTCTTGTGTTCTGAACAAAATCTTACTGACCTCATCCACAAAGTTAACGTCCACATTTCTTTGTACAGGATTCGTGTAATACAAATTGTCCAGTTAGACCTTGTGCCTTCTCAATTTGTTCTGTGTTAAAGTGGCATATTTGTTGTGCACTTATGCATTCTTCTGCACTCGTACTAGATGACTTAAACCAGAAAAACTCCTTCAGCCTGTTGGCATGAATTGTAAGATACTTATTTTATTTCAGATAGATTACTACATTAGGCTCCTTTGTTCAAACTACTGTGCTGACCTCGCCATTGCATAACTAACTTACACAATTTGCCGCATCATACACTCTCATCATACAAGACAACTTTACTAGTCGAGCAAATGTGTTTATGGTGTATTTTGTTTATGGAGACTGTGTACATTGAGGGGCAGATATACATTCAGAGGCAAATTATCACCCTCTCCCTCCCCTTGACCTAATGTTATGCTGTTTGATTTGTGACCCCTTGATGGCTGATTTATGACCTCCTCAAAATAATCACCTCTTCTGAGAAAACCGGCACCCCTGCACGTCCCCGTCCTCCTACCCAACCCCTCTGGAAAAAGGGACACTTTTTTGTCACCCTTCCTGACTTCATTTGAGAGTCACCTTTTCCCCACTTGGAAAATCCCCCAGCCCTCCCATCCCCAAAATCCCGTCATCATCCCCGCTTTCCCTCCCCTCCTAGAAAAAAGTTGGTGGGAAAATAGTTCAGTCTATGCAAAGCTGTTGCTGTGGAAGGTGCGAGTATTACGCTGTACAGTAGCTACATTCCTAATTGCATAATTATTCTGCTGGAGATTGAAGGTGTTGTCTTGTTGGAACATTTTCGTGTGTGTGCTCACCTTAATATGCAGGGATCGACTAAGCTAGTGCACAATGCCATCGCCAAAGGATGTCCCATTCCCTCATTCCTCGCCCCCTCCCTCCCCAGCCATCCCAGAAAAAAATGGTGGGAAAAGTCAGTTTGTACTGAGCAGGTGGACTGGAAGAATTCCATGACAATTTAACTAGATTGCAGAGGACATAATAATATATTTACAAAATTCATTTTCCATACTAATTCACAGCAGTTGGATATCTTTATTTGATCGGAGAAGCTCATCATTCTCTGCTTTTATTTAAATTTGGAAGATACATGTCTTGTCTACACAGAAGTAATTAAATACATAAATAGACACTGAAGACTGGGGGAATGCCCAGGAGGGGAAAAAAGTGGCTCTGAACTTAAATGGGGAAGGGTGACAAAAAAGGGGTCCCTTTACGAGAGGGTTTGGGGAGGAGGGGAGGGGAGATGAGGAGGGGAATGGGTGGGGGCTTTCTTAGAAGAGGGGATTAACTCAAGGGGATCATAAACCAACCCTCAGGGGTCATAAATCAATTAGCATAAAAATAGGTTAAGGGGACGGAGAGTTCAATAATTTGCCCTGAATCTATGTGTGCCCCTGAATGTATGCTACCTACTCAAGCAAAATACGCCAGAAAACCATTTGTTCCACAACTAAATTAATCCCCACAATGGGATCCCCTTGGATTATGTGTCCCATCACAGTATTCTTTATTTTACATTGCACATTACGCTCTCTCGCACATCCGTGCATTTCTTGTATGCACTCCTTTTGCTCTTCCACATAAGGTTCATAATTATACCTCATTCCAGCTGGATCTTTCTGGAGTATCCCTGGAATGATCCGTGTTCTTCCAAAGAGCAGATCATGTGGCATATATCCTGTCACACCATGTGTCTTGTATTGTACACAACAACTGTGAATCGAATCGAAATGTCCCACTCTGTTTGAGCTCTATTCGCTAAGTGTCGCATCATCTCCACTAATGTAAGATTCTACTTTTTTAGCACTCCGTTTGTTTGAGGGCGATAGCTGGTTGCATGAATGTTTTCAATACGTAACAGCTTACATCCTCTTTTTGCAGATTCACTCATGAAATTACATCCCATATCACTTAACAACACTGACAATGTTTCATACCTCAGTGTAATTTTTTAATTAGGATCGTGGCTGTCAGAAAAATCAGCTACCATAAACTTGGTGTGCGCATCTTCAATGGATACACTTGTTTCCCCTGTCAGTATGGTTTAATGGAGCTGCTATGTCTGTATCACTCCTTTTGTAGATGTGTTCAAGCGTTTTCGAGAATTCTAAAGGCACTTTTACGTCGTTCCTAGTGACCTTTCCTTTTGACAACTTTCGCATTTCCAGGTATATTATTTTACATCTTTCTTCGTATCTTTCCGTACTCTCTACTTCGTTATACGCTCATAGGATCTTCCTACGCCCTGGTGTCCTCCAGTGGGAGAATTGTGAAACTGTTTTAATATCGAGGATTTTCCGTTTTCACTTATTTCTTTCGCCGATATCGACTCAGCTATCTCTCGTTTCCAGATATACTTTTCTACATCTCTGAAACAGTTACCACATTTCCGAACATAATCGTTTACTATTCTCAGCTCAGCTGTTTTATATACTGCGTTCTAGTCAGCCATTCCTGCCACCTGTTCACGTGCGTCAACAGCCCCGCTGCCGTTGCCTGCCGGTAGATGCAGTGGCGGATGCTGTGTAAGAGCACGAGGACTCGTGAACACCGTAAATCTCGACACCATGCGGATTTGTTGGTTATTTTTCTTTGAATGCTGTTAAACGTAATATACACTCCTGGAAATGGAAAAAAGAACACATTGACACCGGTGTGTCAGACCCACCATACTTGCTCCGGACACTGCGAGAGGGCTGTACAAGCAATGATCACACGCACGGCACAGCGGACACACCAGGAACCGCGGTGTTGGCCGTCGAATGGCGCTAGCTGCGCAGCATTTATGCACCGCCGCCGTCAGTGTCAGCCAGTTTGCCGTGGCATACGGAGCTCCATCGCAGTCTTTAACACTGGTAGCATGCCGCGACAGCGTGGACGTGAACCGTATGTGCAGTTGACGGACTTTGAGCGAGGGCGTATGTGGGCATGCGGGAGGCCGGGTGGACGTACCGCCGAATTGCTCAACACGTGGGGCGTGAGGTCTCCACAGTACATCGATGTTGTCGCCAGTGGTCGGCGGAAGGTGCACGTGCCCGTCGACCTGGGACCGGACCGCAGCGACGCACGGATGCACGCCAAGACCGTAGGATCCTACGCAGTGCCGTAGGGGACCGCACCGCCACTTCCCAGCAAATTAGGGACACTGTTGCTCCCGGGGTATCGGCGAGGACCATTCGCAACCGTCTCCATGAAGCTGGGCTACGGTCCCGCACACCGTTAGGCCGTCTTCCGCTCACGCCCCAACATCGTGCAGCCCGCCTCCAGTGGTGTCGCGACAGGCGTGAATGGAGGGACGAATGGAGACGTGTCGTCTTCAGCGATGAGAGTCGCTTCTGCCTTGGTGCCAATGATGGTCGTATGCGTGTTTGGCGCCGTGCAGGTGAGCGCCACAATCAGGACTGCATACGACCGAGGCACACAGGGCCAACACCCGGCATCATGGTGTGGGGAGCGATCTCCTACACTGGCCGTACACCACTGGTGATCGTCGAGGGGACACTGAATAGTGCACGGTACATCCAAACCGTCATCGAACCCATCGTTCTACCATTCCTAGACCGGCAAGGGAACTTGCTGTTCCAACAGGACAATGCACGTCCGCATGTATCCAGTGCCACCCAACGGCCTCTAGAAGGTGTAAGTCAACTACCCTGGCCAGCAAGATCTCCGGATCTGTCCCCCATTGAGCATGTTTGGGACTGGATGAAGCATCGTCTCACGCGGTCTGCACGTCCAGCAAGAACGCTGGTCCAACTGAGGCGCCAGGTGGAAATGGCATGGCAAGCCGTTCCACAGGACTACATCCAGCATCTCTACGATTGTCTCCATGGGAGAATAGCAGCCTGCATTGCTGCGAAAGGTGGATATACACTGTACTAGTGCCGACATTGTGCATGCTCTGTTGCCTGTGTCTATGTGCCTGTGGTTCTGTCAGTGTGATCGTGTGATGTATCTGACCCCAGGAATGTGTCAATAAAGTTTCTCCTTCCTGGGACAATGAATTCACGGTGTTCTTATTTCAATTTCCAGGAGTGTAGATGCTGCAGTCTGAAAGATACGACACTTAAATCTACCGCGCTACTGCTCCTCTAGACTCCGTGAAACTTGCCATCAGGGTCGCATAAACACCTACAGTTGCACACGTTTTAAGAAGCTTTTGCGCATGGGCAACTCGCGTGACATAATTGCCCTAAAGGCCAAACAGGTACGCATTTGATTAACAACGTGCACGGTACACAATATGCACAGCTAACCATTATCACTCAGTTAGAAGTTTCCGTCAGTGCCACCAGCTAGTAGCACATCGCAGCAGACTCTTATCACCGTTTGCTCGGCATAAATCCTGCTAGATGACAGGACACTCGTCGGATATGCTAATTTATTCATTATATACTGTAGTAAAATTAGATCGGAAGTCAGTGTATGTTCAAGTTCTACTGACAGTAATACAATTTTTTTTGGTTTTTGAATGAGTTACAATATATTAAGTTATGAATTTTGTCGTATAGTAATCCATGTGAGGCGCTGATATTCATAAGGGCGTAAAGCACATCACCGTCGAGTGTGAGATTGTAGCATTTATTCACGCTTCTGAAATTTGTTGATCTTTTGTTGAGTCAGGTTTATCTGTGCTATAGGCCCAGATTGTATATATGAAAATTCACGGAAAGCTGTATCACTGGTTTGCCTGATATTCATTTAACTGTGGGATCGACAGCGGTGTGCTTTAGGCCCTTATAGATATCAGCGCCTCATTTGTATTCTACTCAAGTGACCATGTTGGTAGACGTTACTACTTGAGTTTAATCATTTCCACAAACGGCATTTTGAGTTAGGAGTTGGTTCTTTACTGTGTGGGAATCGGCTTTTGTGTGCAGTTTATACATGGACTATGTTGAATCTATTTTAAATGCTAACAGAAAAGTATAGTTGTGAGGATGGGTCATGAGTCATGCTTAGGTACCTCAGTCGGTATAGCACTTGCCCGCGAAAAGCAAGTGTCCCTAGTTCGAGTCTCGGTCCGGTACACAGCTTTAATCCGCGAGGATGTTTCATTACAGTGCACACTACGCTGCAGAGCGAAAATCTCAGTGTGAGAACAGAAGAGAAAATTATCAGAAAAGTTATCCACATGGGTACTAGGGTCTCCGAGAACAGGTCCTTTTATTGAGAAAATGACGACATCAAATAAGCGTGACTACAAGCGAATATTTAACAGGGAAGTGCCTTAAACTGTACTTAATAATTTACAAAACAACAAAATTCTACAAAAGCAATTCTTTCTTCTGTCAGGTAGGTTATGCATCTTATTCTTATTCTTATTATTATTGTGAATGTTAATATTGTTTTTGGCAGTGGCTTTAATTGTATAAACGTACCTGTTATACAGAAGATGTTATTACTTTCACACTCTCACAGTTGTCTAAGTCTAAAAATGTTTGAATATCGAGAACATATACTCACGAGCGGCCACTGTGTACATCCCTGACTCGCACTACTGTCGCAGCGTCAGTCGTATCCTGACCGAAGCCTCTGCTGCTTTCCGGTCACGCACCAGCCGCGGTGACATCTCCCACTTGTGAGAGAGCGGCGGCGCCTCGATTGCTTCCTCCACTCTTGACGTGATTTGATAGTCATATTCCTGCAACTTCGACCTAAATTTCATCAATCTGGATGACTTATCAGATAGACTACCTACCCATGCCAGGGATTTATGGTCAGTACATATCAAGATGCCAAACACACAGGTCTAAAAAACCTCGCTCTCAAGCGTACTGCACCCTCTTTCTATCTTGTTCAGAGTTCTCGAGGCATACGCGAGAGTTAAGTTGCTTCCGATTTTCCGTCGATTCAAAACGACTCTGATACACTACTGGCCATTAAAATTGCTACACCATGAAGATGACGTGCTACAGACGCGAAACTTAACCGAGAGGAAGAAGATGCTGTGATATGCAAATTATTAGCTTTTCAGAGCATTCACGCAAGGTTGCCGCCTGTGACGACACCTACAACGTGCTGACATGAGGAAAGTTTCCAACCGATTTCTTATACACAAACAGCAGTTGACCGGCGTTGCCTGGTGAAACGTTGTTGTAAGGCCTCGTGTAAGGAGGACAAATGCGTACCATCACGTTTCCGACTTTTATAAAGGTCGGATTTTAGCCTATCGCGATTGCGGTTTATCGTATCGCGACATTGCTGCTCGCGTTGGTCGAGATCCAATGACTGTTAGCAGAATATGGAATCGGTGGGTTCAGGAGGGTAATACGGAACGCCGTGCTGGATCCCAACGGCCTCGTATCGGCAGTCGAGATGACAGACATCTTATCCGCATGGCTGTAACGGATCGTGCAGCCACGTCTCGATCCCTGAGTCAACAAATGGGGACGTTTGCAACACAACAACCATCTGCACGGACAGTTCGATGACGTTTGCGGCAGTATGGATTATTAGCTCGGAGACCATGGCTGCGGTTACCCTTGACGCTGCATCACAGACGGGAGCGCCTGCGATGGTGTACTCACCGACGAACGTTGGTGCACGAATGGCAAAACGTCATTTTTTCCGATGAATCCAGGTTCTGTTTACAGCATCATGATGGTCGCATCCGTGTTTGGCGACATCGCGGTGAACGCACATTGGAAGCGTGTATTCGTCATCGCCATATTTGCGTATCACCCGGCGTGATGGAATGGGGTGCCATTGGTTACACGTCTCGGTCACCTCTTGTTCGCATTGATGGCACTTTGAACAGTGGACGTTACATTTCAGATGTGTTACGACACGTGGCTCTACCCTTCATTCGATCCCTGCGAAACCCTATATTTCAGCAGGATAATGTACGACCGCATGTTGCAGGTCCTGTGCAGGCCTTTCTTGATACAGAAAATGTTCGATTGCTGCCCTGGCCAGCACATTCTCCAGATCTCTCACCAATCGAAAACGTCTGGTCAATGGTAGCCGAGTAACTGGCTCGTCACAATACGCCAGTCACCACTCTTGATGAACTGTGGTATCGTGTTGAAGGTGCATGGGCAGCTGTACCTGTACACGCCATCCAAGCTCTGTTTGACTCAATGCCCAGGAATATCAAGGCCGTTATTACGGCCAGAGGTGGTTGTTCTGGGTACTGATTTCTCAGGATCTATGTACCCAAATTGCGTGAAAATGTAATCACATGTCAGTTCTAGTATAATATATTTGTCCAATGAATTCCCGTTTATCATCTGCATTTCTTCTTGGTGTAGCAATTTTAATGTCCAGTAGTGTATATCACTAACAGCCGACGTGAGAAGCTTAAGATGGATTGAAATGTCTCTGATAGATTTGTTATTCACGTGACATCGAATGACTTGTACACGTTCGAAGACGCTGAGGCATCCTGATGATGATGATGATGATGATGTTTGGCTTGTAGGGCGCTGAACTGCGCGGTCATCAGTGCCCGTACAAAGTCCCAATTTTTTCACACAATTTGACGCAATCCAATTGAACCACTGCCGCGAATGATGATGAAGAAATGATGAGGAAAACACATACACCCAGTAGCCGGGCTGAGGTGTCATACTGTGCTACTACCTACTCTATACTGGGATCACAATACTCTTCCCGCCAACCTCTGTACTATCTGATACGCCTCTCAAGACTTCTAGTGGCCTATTCCGCATTACACAGAGGCGTCTCAGTATTTTACATAAGACAGCGCAGCAGAGGCTTCCGAATATTATTTCCTGCGACTGCAGCAGAAGAAAGTATCAGTTGTCGACAATATCTGATGATTGTTTCGTAGCTCTTGCAATATTCGTAATCTGTTTTCCCAACATTTCTTTAGCATCGACAAAATCAAAGCAAACAGTTCAGAACGTAACTAATAGTTGACTGATTTTCCTTGTACCGTAGAAATTTCCGTCTATAGTGGAGCTAGAGTCACCGTGAATCATCTGAATGATAAATCATTGGACATCATAACTTCCTCATATGAAAGTGGTGCTCTGTTACCAACTACCCATCTACAAAAATTCGTTGATAGATTTTGTTTTCATCCTATATAGCCTCTTTTAAACGGAATAAAAATGGTGTTTTATATCAGACATGCATTTCTTTTCACAGGACATGATGACTTCGGTTTCATATACAATTATATCAACTACGCGGGGCAAATAAAATTATCCCTGAGATATTGCTCCAAATCGGACAGAACATGGTCAGAACCACTTGAATGGCATCATAAAGGTAATCACTATTCACGTTTGTTTAATATGGCATGCTAAACAAAATATTGATGATATTAGTGATAACAGCTTAACATAGATTTTACTGTTTATTGATCAACACATAAAAACAATGTTCACTAACTCAAACATTCACATCAGTTTACATACTCAATAACGTGGGTTGCAACAAGAGGCAGTTCGTAAGCAATACAACACTCCGTAACAAGATGGAAGGAGAATATTGTTTACTATTATGAATTCTCTGTGGGCGTGACGTGTATACAAATCTCGTATGTAAGAAAGTTTGTTTTGAATATGAGTGCCTACAGAACGTATGTTTGTGAATACGCGTGTTTCATATATAATCTATTTAAATCTTTTTATTTCCGAAATGTGCCATAGTCCGTATGGCGAATGAAGAGCCCTGCCACATGGCAGTACTCTTGTGATGTATTAAGCGCGAGGTGCAGAAGGCGGCCGTCAGTGTTGCCTGCAAGCTTTGGTCTTCGATTACTGTGGCAACACTGAGGCGTTGGTGTAGGAAGGTAAACAAAATTGCTTGTGGTAGTAAGCGAAGTAGCTACGCCTTTCCGATTTCGACAGTCAGCGATCTTCTTTCACCGTTCGTATTACAGCAGTTGTTCTCTTGTGCCTATTTTCGACTGGTAAAGGTAATAAGGTTATCACGTGGCGAAGGCCATTCTGACACATCGTAAGTGGTACCCTTATCGAAATAAGATTTGTGACAAATAATGACACAAGCGAAGGTCGAGTTTCTTTTTATATGACTAATACTAATAATATTTAATGTGCTGGGATACTGAACCAATTACTAATTGTTAAAGGAAGCATGCATACATCTGCGTTTGATAGCACTTGGGAAAATAAGTGAAAGATTTAGCAATACAAAAGTACGCAGGTATGACAGTATCGAAACTCTGATGACAACGCAGAGGATAACTTTAACTGAACGTTTTTATCATTCTGCAACGTACATTGTTTGAAAAGGGCGATATTAATAATACACTGTTTAGTGAAGATCACCGACACTATTACTACTAAGGGTATAGCTAGTCTCTCTGGCCGGCCTCTGTGGCCGAACGGTTCTAGGTCCTTCAGTCTGGGACCGCGCGACCGCTACGGTCGCAGGTTCGAATCCTGCCTCGGGCATGGATGTGTGTGATGTCCTTAAGTTAGTTAGGTTTAAGTAGTTCTAAGTTCTAGGGGACTGATGACCTCAGATGTTAAGTCCCATAGCGCTCAGAGCCATTTTTTTTTAGTCTCTCTGCCTGTAAGAGTATCGTAACACAAAGATATGCAGGTGGGTACCATACAGTATCCGTATCAAAAATGGTTAGCTCAGCTTATCTGGTTCCTTATTCCATGTTCCGATTTGCGATTTCTGTACTCAGCAGATTTAAAGAGTGTTAATGAAATTTCACTCGCGAATGAGAATTGTGAAAATAAAGTTGTATTCAGACACTGCTTGGCATTAACATTCAATTTCAATTAGCCACACAGCTACAAAGATCTTCAATAATAGTTTTACAATTATGCATAGCTGTATAAACTGAAGCGCCAAAGGAACTGGTATACAGAGATATGTAAACAAGCAGAATACGGCGATGCGGTCGGCAACGCCTATATAAGCCGACAAGTGTCTGGCGCAGTTGTTGGATCGGTTACTGCAGCTACAATGGCACGTTATCAAGATTTAAGTGAATTTGAACGTGGAGCTAGAGTCGCCGCACGAACAATGGGACAGAGCATCTCTGAGGTAGCGATGACGTGAGTACCGTGAATATCAGAAATCCGTCAAAACATCAAATCTCCGACACCGCTCCGGTAAGAAAAAGATCCTTCAAGAACCGGACCGACTACGACTGAAGAGAATCGTTCAGCGAGACAGAAGTGCAACCATTCCGAAAATTGCTGCAGTGTCAGCGTACGAACCATTCAACGTAACATCATCCATATTGGGTCTCAGAGCCGAAGGCTCACTCCTCTACCCTTGATGAATTTACGCCTCGCCTGGGCCCGTCAACAACAACATTGCACTGTTGATGGCAGGAAACATGCTACCTAGTCGGACGAGTCTCGTTTCCAATTGTATCGAGCGGATGGGCGTGTACAGATATGGAGGCAACCTCATGAATCCATGGACCCTACATATCGGCAGGGGACTGCTCAAGCTGGAGGAGGGTCTGTAATGGTGTGGGGTGTGTGCAGTTGGAGTTATATGGGACCCTTGAAAAATCTGACAGGTTAGACTTACGTAAGCATCCTGCCTGATCACCTGCAACCATTCATGTTCATCGTGTATTCCGACGGACTTGGGCAATTCCAGCAGGACAATGCGACACTCCCACACGTCCAGAAACGCTACAGAGTGGCTCCAGGAACGCTCTTCTGAGTATAAACGCTTCTGCTGGCCACCAAACTCTCCAGACAGGAAGACTATTGAACATATCAGGGATGAGTTGCAACGTTTTGTTCGGAAGAGATCTCGTATTCTTAAGGATTTATTTACAGACCTGCAGGATTCATGGTACCGGTTGCCACCAGCATTACTACAGATATTAGTCGAGTCCATGCCACGTCTTGTTGCGGCACTTCGTGCTTGCGAGAGCCCTCCACGATATTAGGCAGGTGTACCAGTTTCTTTGGCTCATCAGTGTAAATTAATTGGACCATTCTACAGAAAATTAGTCACGTTCTTTTCACCTTCTAGTTTTTTTAACAGTAGTCCTGCTAGAACCTGCTGCAGAGAGGCAGGTGCAACCTCTTCAAACGCGGTCATGTTTCGTATTCGGAGCTCGGCCTTCGCACTCAATCGGATTGTGTACTAACTGTACCTGCGGTAAATCTTACAGAAGCAGAATCAAGTGGTTTCAGTTTCTGGATACAAAGTGCTCATGCAACAGGCCCTACTCACTTTATCCACCCACTACCGTACAAATCAATCTCTGAGGAGCTCCCGAGCTTCGTTAGAATTCTGCGGTTCGTGTTCCATCTCGCTCACGGATTCTTCGGCTATCCTATTGCTCTGTGGAGTTGATCTGAGTTCCATCATTACAAAGTACACCAATTCGCAGAAAAATCTACTTTTAGGAACGCCTTGTATAGCATTTTGGACTGCATGACTATGAGGAATTAGTAGAAAAAATTCCAAAGGTATGATTGAGAAAGAGTTCCACTGAAGATAAGACATAAGGAGAAAAACTATTGCATAGTGATGAAAATTCGACCACAGCATACAATAAAATATATTATGACAAGAACAGTCTATTTCTACGACAGCACTCGTTGATGTAAGTACTGTAACTTTGTAGATCCGCCGCCGTGCCGAAAGAACTGGTATCACTGCGATATAGTGGATGACAGACTCTCCTGCGAGCTGAGACTGTGTCCCTGGTCACACGAGCCGCTGGTGCCGGCGAGTGGGAAGGGTAAGTTGTACGACCTGGAACGAGACTCATTTCTACGTCACATACTGCACTTATAGACAAACATGTTTTATTTTCCTGTTTAAAAACGATATAAATTATTTTTATGTTTTCTTGCAGCTACTGATTGGTATGGCTGTACGAAGACTGGGAACCAGATCGATTGCTACCTTAGCAGTCTTGGTGGTAAGTTTATGAACCAACTGCTGGAAAGTTTCCACTATGTAGGATCCAGTAACTCGAGGTTGTTGCTCGTAATGGAATGCCACATTTTAGGACACGAACTGTACTGATTGATGAACACAAGAAGTGTGTGGTAATGCACTTTTCCTGTGCAACCAGGGTAGTTCCTTATAAACGATTGATAACTGTATTATCTGTCACTTCCAGTAGCCTAGTAGAATTAATTATAAGACCGGAGCATCTGCAAAAAATAATGCTAACTTTTCTTGTGATTATTAAGTAGATAACCATTCACATGTATAAGTACACGTGCCAGAAAAATGAGCCCTGTGGAAGATCATGCGGAGTTATTATATTGTTTCTCCATCCAGCATTGATTGAATTATCATCAAAACACTTTGCATTCATTTCTGATATATGATTCAAATCAGTTGTTTATAAACTCATCAAGTCGAGACTAGTTAATGTTTTTAAAGAGAATATAAGACGCCTTAGAAGTACCACAAAAATATTTTGTTACTTAAAGCTGACAAAATTTTGCACGTACGTGAAATTCACTATCAAGCAACCCTCGTAAGTGTGACCTCCTTCAGTAATTTGTTTCTACTAAGTGTGATACTACTGTTGAGTAGGCCCCTATGTTATTTCCTTGATAACGTGTAAATGTCATTAAGGAAACATGAACAGTTATTCTTTAGAGTTTGCTTCTCATCTTTGTAATCAAGATGTTTAACAATGACATATTTTCGTCTATCGGCAAAAGATCCTTGTGTTTATGTTACCTTACATATATCATTAAGGAAATGACTTACTTTTTAACACAGTTCTTCAGAATGCAGTCTGAAATAATTACATGAATAGCATATTAACATATGGTTTTTAGATCGTCATAGTAGTTGCAAGTGGGAAAACTATTCCCTGGAGGGATCATTTTCTCATAACTCGAGAGAAAGGACACCTGTGTGCATCTAAGGCTAATAGAGTTAATATTTGGCGTAAGAAAACGTAAGCATGGGAAGCACACATTAAAATAATTGTATGTAGCCACTCTTTCACGAGCCTACATACACATCAGTTTAAGAAATTAATTGCCGATGTGAGTGAAAAGTACATTACATGTCTCTAAATTTCATGTCTAACCCTTTCCAGCCCAACTTTTATTTACTTGTGGGAAATAATATTTTTTCGCGTATTTCCCTACATAATGATTGGAATAATATATATTTATAAGAAATATTGTTATTTTTTTATTTTGGAGGGAAATTTGGGATGACTCCATATGGCATCATTGGGCAGGATTTGTTTCCTTCAGTCAGGTGGTTGGGATGTCACAGTGCTTCGTAATGGAACTTGAATGAATATTTTAATTAGACAATTTGATGCAGTTTATTAAAGAAAAATTAGTACATACAATAATGCAACTTGCATTTGAGGACAATTTTATGTTTTTTACAGCATGATTGTTACTTTACATGAAAATTTAAGAAACAGTTCCTGTCTTTGGTAGAGCAAAGAGATTTATTACATTTGATGCATTTCGTTCGAGAATATGCTGTAATGCACAATTTACATCTCTGTTTTCTACATGCTGTGGTCAGTGTCCAATAACCCACATCATCAACTGGGCTGGGAACCAGTGGGGCTCGTTTATTCAAACTGTAGGCGATGGACTGTCATCTGATAGCCGTCCTCGTCTTCTTACCAAAATGTCTCCTGCTTTTCGTAGTCCATGAGTTACATCTGACCGAAAAATCAGCAGACATGTGTTTGGTAATTCCTCTTTGTCTGCAATGTCAGCGGTATAGTAGCCACGCATTCACAACACACATAACAAGGAGGTGGAATACGATCCTTAGACAAAATCTTTTCACGCCAATATTACTCCTATACAAAGCAACCAGCATGTCGTGCAGATCAACTCCTCCCATCGAACGGTTATATTCTCTAACAATGTCTGGCCTTGGAACATCAATATATTTTCGTTCTCCCACTGACCAACGTTTCACTGCTTCTACTGGACTTACTCCTTTGTATGATGATGCAAGAACGACAGACTTGTTATCATACCACTTTAGCGCTATGATGTTCCTTTCTGTTTCAGTTCGATAATCGTATGATACTCGTCCCTGCTTTTTCAGCTCTCTGTCTGCTTTTAGATTGCGGCCTTGAAGTCTTGTGGGTGTAACAGTTCCAACAGCCAAAATGCCATAGTTTTTCAGGGCAGAAATAAGATTGTAAGAGGTGAACCAATTGCCTGTAAACAATTTAAAATTTTTATATTTTGACAGTCCTTCCACAAGCCTTATCACAATATCACCACTTATACCAAGACCAGTATCATTATGTACAGTTCATTTCCGTCGGTATATTTCAAAATCGTACACAATTCCACTAGAACCAGCATGGGCAAAAACTTTATACACGACTTGTGTGGTTTGCTTTTTACATACTGTTTCAGGGATGAATAACCTTTGAAAGGAATGATTAATTCATCCACTGAATGATATTCCTCAGGTTCAATAACTGAAAAACCTTGTTTGATTTTGTCAACAAATGGTCTCACCTTGAACAGCTTGTCATAATCAGGGTCCTCTCTTTGTTTCATTTTAGTGTTGTCATTCACGTGTAAATAATTTCTTAGCTTATCAAGCCTATTTCTAGGCATTGAGTCAGCTATTGGAGAAAATCTTGTAGCCTCTGCCCAGTACATTCTGTAACTAGGCATTTTCACAACACCTGCTAGGATGTTTATACCTATATACTTTTCTATTTCACGAGCATTTGTATCTAAAGATGCACCTGTTTTCTGTGTGCAGTATAGTTAGATTGTTCGACTAGGTTCTGGATAATTTCATCACTACACATTGTTCCGAAATACTGCAAAGGTGTCAGTTCATCTCCTGGAGGGTAAGAAAAAACTGCATTACATGATGTGTCCACGTCTTCAATGTCCTTCATTCTCCACCGAAGATCCCGGTGTGTATCACACTGAATTTTCTGAGCTGAATGACTTGGTGCAAGGTTTGGCTCAGCAAGTATCTTGAAGCTAAGGGAACATCATCTTCATCATTGGCTTGAGGGTCCAGAATTTCAACCATTTCAAGGCCCATTCCTTGAAGAAACTGTATATCCAGTGTAGTAGGGTCCTGCTGCCGAGAATTTTCAATCTCTTCCTCCACATCAGACGTATCAAGGTCCAAATCAGATAAATCACCTTCGAGAAGCAGCAATATTTCTTCTTCTGATAATGATTTATGATTGCGAATCATCTGGTAAACAAACCAGGAATTTTTTACTAAAGCAGCATAAAAATTGGTAGATTATACCAATAAAAATTTTAACATATTAATATTAGTTAGTATAATAAAGCTTCAAAAGAAACTTGAAAATATTAGAGTTACAAATTATGGTAAACTTTAGTCGAAGTTATTGCATGTACTACATTTGGTAACATAACAAATGCCCAATGATGCCAAATGGAATCACACATCTTTGTGACTTCCAAGCACAAAATTACCGTAACTAGCATTATTTTCAAAGTGTTTACTAGTTGATTTACACTTTCAACAATAATTTATTAGTGCAACTTTTATATTAGTTTGTTTCCTTTACCTTGATATAACATTTTGAAAGTCCAGCTGTGTGCACTGTACCGTCGAAATCATGCAACAATACTTTTGTCAGGGCATTGTAGCCTGGTGCTCTCTGTTTTAGCGAATTCACGGTAGCCAACCTAAGAACAATGAACTTTAGAAAGCCTTGCACACTTGTTTATAATCTTTGGACAAATAGTTTGGCCTTGGGAAAAAGTTAAATATGATGATGCCATATGGCAGCACTGGGCTGGAAAGGCCTAAATACTTCGATAACTTCAACAATATCTTTCTCTGTTATTTCTTACGTTCTGTTTTTAACAAGTGTCCTTCATTGCAGAGCGGAAGAGTCATCCTCACAGCTGGAAGCACGTGCCGTACCCTGACTTTCACCACGATTTCTTGCCTCAACATGAGTACCATGGGATGGAGCACTAGTCCCCTGACCCAGTGCTGGAACCGAGTCATGATCCCCCGCAGCCACCGCCGGTCTGGAAACGTTGAAAGAACGACGACGTTTCTTCTTCCTGCATTTCGAAGCCGACGTCCCGGCGACAGAGAAACCGACGCACCTCTCGCAACCAAATATTCTGTAACGTTCGCCTTTTAGTCGTTAATCGCAACACATGAAATAAATGAAACGATCATAAGGTCACACCATTGCTTTTCTACCTCTAATACTATTATCTACAGATTTAACACTACCAAGCTTTAGGTATGTTACTGTCACAAGAAAACACCTTGGTTAAGGCGTGTTGTGGAAGTTACCTCGCCTAATATTTACAAACAGCTAACATACGCGTTTCGTTGCAGATGCTTACACTAATGTAAGGATTTTATTTGTTATTCGTTTAATATATTTTTTAAATTCCTGTATACGTTTTTCTTATTTTTTACAGTAACTGAATTGTCTATAGCTTGAGGGTGATTGCATTACATCAATTAGGTTCTCCGTTTTGATGTTTGAAAATATGTCTGTATCATTTATCAAATACTTAGATCTTATAACCGCTGGTGATAGCTTAATACAAAGAAAGGAGATATTTTATTTAAAACAACCAAAAATCCACTGAAGACTAATGTAGTTTGTATTTTTTGTTTGTTCAATACAAAGAAAGGAGAAATATTATTTAAAACAACCAAAAATCCACTGAAGACTAATGTAGTTTGTATTTTTTGTTTGTTCACTACAATAATGTGCAAATGTATAAAAAGTCTAAAAATGATGTCTGATAATTAAGTAGCCATACACAGATATAGATTTAATACCTTTCTACACTGAAGACAATGACCCCATATATCGCGAAGACCATCGTAAACCTCAAGAAAAAAACTTTTATGACTGAATGTTGCTATTCAGTTGTCTTCTCAACAGTGAAAAAGAAGGGATGCTTGTTCCGAAGTTGTTTCTCTGTAGCAGAAGCTCAAAAACAGTGGATTGAGAAGTATGTTCTTTGAAGTAAAATATCACGAGTGGAAAACGCAACGCAGTGATTAACATTTTTTAGTACGATACAAGAACCATCCTGCCATCTATACATAACACTTGCCCCACAATAAAATTTCGAAGGTTGTCAGCAAATGATGTTGAATACTTCATGCGTATGTTAACTGAACTTTCAGTGTAAGCCATGGAAGTGCTTCTTCCAACGACAAATATGTGGAACGAACCATCTACTCGACAACATGCATTTACATGGAGTCAGACTTCTGCAATTGACATTTTAAGAGTTGAAGCCAGTATGAGACAAATACCGTTGGTATCACTACCACTTCTTATCCTAATTTTGGCAAGAAATATCTGACTCGTTGCCTTGAATTTCTATAATTAGCATTCATCAAGATGCGCAGGACCCTTTCTACTTCAGAATGATCTTACATCGGCTGAAGTTCAATAGAGGAGGTAAAATGGTAACTGAAGGTAACCGCATGGCGATGTTCTGACAGCTTTATCATATTTATCACGTGCTCTTTCACTCTTGCATTCTAGTATTGTGTGCCTGTACTGCTGATGTTTAAAGCTACGGAACGGATTTGTAATGACAATTTGATGTAACGGAGTTTTTCGCTTCCTGTATTTTACCCCTGCAACTTTTAGAATTTTAAAAAGAGTATACCAGTCAACTTTTTCAAAAGCTTTCTCAAAGTCTGCAAATGCTATGAACGTAGATTTACCTTTTGTTAACCTATCTTCTATGAGAAGTCGCGCGTGTTCCTACGTTTCTCCGGAATCCAAACTGACCTTCCCCAAGGTCGACTACCAGTTTTTCCATTCTCCTGTGAAGGATTTGTGTTAGTGTTTTGCAACTGTGACTTATTAAAGTGATAGTACGGTAATTTTCACACCTGCCAGCACCTGATTTCTTTGGAATTGGATTTACTATATTCTTCTTAAGTCTGAGGATATTTCACCTGTCTCATACATCTTGCTCGCCAGAGAAGAAGAGTTCTGTCATGGTTGGCTCTCCCAAGGCTATAAGTAGCTCTAACGGAATGTTGTCTACTCCTGGGGCCTTGTTTCAACTTACTTATTTCAGTGTTTTTTTCAAATTCTTAAGCATTCCATAATGTTGTCCTCAAGCACATCTCCATTGTATAGATCCTCTACATTTCCTTCCACCTTTCTGCTTTCCCTATGTTTATGACTGGTTTTCAATCTGTGCTCTTGATATTCATACAGGTGGTTTTCTTGTATCCAAAGGTCTCATTAATTTTCCGGTGTATACAGCATCAGTCTTACCCCTAGTGATATATGCTTCTACATCTTTACATTTGTCCTCTAGCCATTCCTGCATAGCCAGTTTGCATTTGCTGTCGATCTCATTTTTAGACGTTTGTTTTACCTTTTGCCTGCCTCATTTGTGCATTTTTATATTTCCTCCTTTCATCGATTAAAATCAATATCTCTCGTGTTACTCAAGGATTTCTGCTAGCCCGCATGTTTTTACCTACTTGATCCTCTGCTGCCGTCACTATTTCATCTTTAAAACTCCCCATTCTTCTTCTTCTGTATTTTTTCCCTGTTCTTGATAATCGTTCTCTAATGCTCCCTCTGAAACTTTCTACAACCTCTGGTTCTTTCAGTTTATCCAGGTCCCATCTCCTTAAATCACTGCCTTTTTGCAGTTTCTTCAGTTTTAATCTGCAGTTCATAACCAATAAATTGTGGTCAGAGTCAACATCCGACGCTGGAAATGCCTTACAATTTAAAGTCTGGTTCCGAAATCTCTGTCTTACCATTATATGGTCAATCTGAAACCTTCCAGTGTCTCCATGTCTCTTCCACGTATACAACCTTCTTTCATGCTTCTTAAACCAAGTGTTAGCTATGATTAAATTTTGCTCCGTGTAAAAGCCTACCAGATAGCTTCCTCTTTTATTCTTTTCTCCCAGTCCACATTCACCTACTACTTTTCCCTCCCTTCCTTTTGCTACTATCGGATTCTCAGTTCCCCATGATTATTAAATTTTCGCATATCTTTACTATCTGAATAATTTCTTTTACTTCATCATACATTCCCTCAGTCTCCTCCTCATCTGCGGATCTAGTTGACATATAAACTTGTATTGCTGTGGTGGGTGTGGGCTTCATGTCTATCTTGGCTACAATAATGCGTTTACTATGCTGTTCATAGTAGCTTACTACTATCCCTATTCTGTTATTCATTATTTAACCTACCCCTGCATTACCCCTATATGATTTAGTATTTATAACCCTGTGTTCACCTGACCAGAAGTCCTGTTCCCCCTGCCACCGAACTTCACTAATTTCCACTGTATCTAACTTTAACTTACCCATTTCCCTTTTCAAATTTTCTAACGTACCTGCTCGATTGAGGGATCTGACGTTCCACGCTCCGACCCGTAGAACGCTAGTTTTCATTCTCCTGATAACGACGTCCTCCTGAGTAGTCCCCGCCTGGAGATCCGAATGGGGGACTATTTTAGAGCTGGAATATTTTACCCAAGAGGATGCCATCATCATTTAACGATGGAGTACAGCTGCACGCCCTCGAGAAAAATTACGGCTGTAGTTTGTCGTTGCTTTCATCCGTTCGCAGTATCAGAGCATCAAGGCCGTTTTGATTGATGTTACAAGGCCAGATGAGTCAATCATCGAAACTGTCCCCTGCAACCACTGAAAAGGCCGGCCTCTCAACAGATACCGCTCCGTTGTGGTTGCACCTACAGTACGGCTATCTTTATCGCTGAGGTACGCAAGCCTCCCCACGAACGGCAAGGTATATGGTTTTGGGGGTAGTGGGAATATATAGCGTAGTATAATATGTAGCATAGTATAATTTTATTACGGTATTTGTTTTAATATTACTTTTTTTTTACTGGGCCCGACTCAGAAGATATGAGTCTGTTACTGAATATCTGGTACTGAAGTTTGACGCAGTGCTCCTATTAAGTTTTTTTATCAATGTTATATTGATTCATTGTCATGTTATTAAATGATACTTAAAGATAGTGATTACTCGCAGCTCAACCTATCCCTACCACTCCCTAATACGTCACAGGTTTCAGAAGCTGATTTTCAGCGTGTCTGAGTCTAAAAATTTACAGCTCATATGTATAACAGATTTTGTTAATATCAGTTAGACGTGGACTATAATGGACAGGATCCCCTTGAAAAATTAAAATAATGGGGACCTAAAACCACTTTTTGTGGCATTCTGGACGTCTTAGACGATATATTTCGATGGCATGTAAAACTTCTAAAGCATGCCAGTTTGAGGCTGTCCTGTAAGTAATGATCGCGTATCATTCGATTGTTAGCCGCCTGCCTCCTGGTCAGCCTTCCTACAAACTTACAGCACACCCAATCAGATTCGTGCTTATCTACGTTGCTCCTTCATCGCACGTAGTTGTGCCAACACAATCCGTTAAAACTCGGAGCGTTGTATTTTTAGTGAATAATATAAGTGGATTTGATTTACTGGCGTGTTAGTGAATCATGTAAACCATTAATTATAGCTGCACAATAGCTTTTAGTATGTGAACTTACTTAAGCTTGGATATATTCATTCAACGCGGTCATGTTTCGTCAATCAAGGCTCAAAAAATTTGAAATTTCCTTTCAAAAAATATTAGGGGGGATGGAGGGGAAACACATTCTCCCTGTCTCCCTCACGTCGGTGACGCCCATAGATCACCGAAGAAATTAGGGTAGAAGACGGAATTCTGACTGATTAAAATGATGCAGGAGTGGATGGATAAGCAGACAGGAGGAAATTTTTCTTCGAGATTGCAACAGATAAGAAAAAACCGAGGTGTTTACTTACTCGAATGCGGCTACTTATTACTCCATCATCAGGAAGGAAAGCAAGTAGCTAAATTTTAATTGTTGTAGGTACACAGTGTAATATGAAGAATACATTAAATTCGAGGGTAATTTGGGAAAATGCACGGAGCGAAATTCAGTGCGCAGAGTTGCCACCTCTGACAGCGACAACAGCTCTACATCTACATCTACATTTATACTCTGAAAACCACCCAACGGTGTGTGGCGGAGGGCACTTTACGTGCCACAGTCATTACCTCCCTTTCCTGTTCCAGTCGCGTATGGTTCGCGGGAAGAACGACTGCCGGAAAGCCTCTGTGCGCGCTCGAATCTTTCTAATTTTACATTCGTGTTCTCCTCGGGAGGTATAAGTAGGGGGAAGCAATATATTCGATACCTCATCCAGAAACGCACCTTCTCGAAACCTGGACAGCAAGCTATACCGCGATGCAGAGCGCCTCTCTTGCAGAGTCTGCCACTTGAGTTTGCTAAACATCTCCGTAACGCTATCACGCTTACCAAATAACCCTGTGACGAAATGCGCCGCTCTTCTTTGGATCTTCTTTATCTCCTCTGTCAACCCGACCTGGTACGGATCCCACACTGATGAGCAATACTGAAGTATAGGTCGAACGAGTGTTTTGTAAGCCACGTCCTTTGTTGATGAACTACATTTTCTAAGGACTCTCCCAATAAATCTCAACCTGGCACCCGCCTTACCAACAATTAATTTTATATGATCATTTCACTTCAAATCGTTCCGCACGCATACTCCCAGATATTTTACAGAAGTAACTGCTACCAGTGTTCGTTCCGCTATTATATAATCTTACAATAAAGGATCCTCTAACCGATCTTGCCGTCAGTTCGAACTGAACTTTGATGACAGACATGGCCGTATCATTCCATGTTGCTCAGATCTGTCAGACTTCATCAATCGTAGAGGCTGGCGACACGTGGTGTGCTCGTCTCTCGATAAGCCAACTCCAGATGTTACCAGTGAGTGAGCGATGAGGAGAGCGTGCTGTCCAGAGTGACAGTCCAACAGCCTCCACTCCGAAAAAGATCAGGACGCAACTGGCAAAATACGATCTCTGGTATGTCGTTGAAAGGTGTATGTTGATGAACGGTGACATCACGAAACCAGGGCACAGCCACCAGACTGAAAACGTCATGAGTGTAACGGCTGCTGTCCAAATCATCAGCTGTGAGAACCAGAGCTGATCATGGCATGTACCCAATAACATTGCATATCATCACAGTTGGTGCTGAGCCCACGTGGCGGTGTCAAATGCAATCTGGCTACGTTGATCCTCTTCGGAGGCTCCACACACACTGGTACATCCATCGTGACGCAGATTGCAGAACCGGGACTCCCATGAAAAAAAAAAAAAAACGACGTAGTGCCACTCATGTGTCCAGTACTGTCATCGGGCGCGGCACTGGGGGGACGCCTGTCTCTGCCACTTCCTGAAGGTAAGACGCGACAGTGGTCGCCGTACTAACAGTCCGTGGTGCTCCAGACGACGATACACGGCCCGTTTCGATTCTTGTTTCACTGCAAACAAGCCGATTTCCCTAATGGTACGCGGTGTGACCTGAGAGAAGAATATAGTCCTTCATGCGCTCTTCGCGCGAGGCCACTGAGATGCTGTAAGACTTTGAGCATAGCCTCCTTGACCCATCGATTCTACACTCTCACGACAACAGCTGGCTCCCTATCAGTGCTGTGAGCAATCTCACGTAACGACAAAACGCAGTCTTGATTCTCGGCGAGCCGGTTGCCGTCGATGTCCCACACGTGTAGGTAAACGCTTTTTCTTCCAACACGATGCATAGCACTAGTCTTCTCACAAACAAACAACGTTTAAGTGCGACCTTGTGAATGAGTTTACTCGATATGTAGTCGTTCTTTGCATACAGAAAGTAAGTGGCGTTATTCTTACCCATTTTATGCGACTGCACTGCAGTGTCAGTCGCTTGCATATCCACGGATGTAGTACACTTCTCGCCAGTTTGACGTCTGTCGGATTCCCCCTTCACGGCGTTGCAATTTTAATGGCCAGCAGCGTAATACACTCCTGGAAATGGAAAAAAGAACACATTGACACCGGTGTGTCAGACCCACCATACTTGCTCCGGACACTGCGAGAGGGCAATGATCACACGCACGGCACAGCGGACACACCAGGAACCGCGGTGTTGGCCGTCGAATGGCGCTAGCTGCGCAGCATTTGTGCATCGCCGCCGTCAGTGTCAGCCAGTTTGCCGTGGCATACGGAGCTCCATCGCAGTCTTTAACACTGGTAGCATGCCGCGACAGCGTGGACGTGAACCGTATGTGCAGTTGAAGGACTTTGAGCGAGGGCGTATAGTGAGCATGCGGGAGGCCGGGTGGACGTACCGCCGAATTGCTCAACACGTGGGGCGTGAGGTCTCCACAGTACATCGATGTTGTCGCCAGTGGTCGGCGGAAGGCGCACGTGCCCGTCGACCTGGGACCGGACCGCAGCGACGCACGGATGCACGCCAAGACCGTAGGATCCTACGCAGTGCCGTAGGGGACCGCACCGCCACTTCCCAGCAAATTAGGGACACTGTTGCTCCTGGGGTATCGGCGAGGACCATTCGCAACCGTCTCCATGAAGCTGGGCTACGGTCCCGCACACCGTTAGGCCGTCTTCCGCTCACGCCCCAACATCGTGCAGCCCGCCTCCAGTGGTGTCGCGACAGGCGTGAATGGAGGGACGAATGGAGACGTGTCGTCTTCAGCGATGAGAGTCGCTTCTGCCTTGGTGCCAATGATGGTCGTATGCGTGTTTGGCGCCGTGTAGGTGAGCGCCACAGTCAGGACTGCATACGACCGAGGCACACAGGGCCAACACCCGGCATCATGGTGTGGGGAGCGATCTCCTACACTGGCCGTACACCACTGGTGATCGTCGAGGGGACACTGAATAGTGCACGGTACATCCAAACCGTCATCGAACCCATCGTTCTACCATTCCTAGACCGGCAGGGGAACTTGCTGTTCCAACAGGACAATGCACGTCCGCATGTATCCCGTGCCACCCAACGTGCTCTAGAAGGTGTAAGTCAACTACCCTGGCCAGCAAGATCTCCATTGAGCATGTTTGGGACTGGATGAAGCGTCGTCTCACGCGGTCTGCACGTCCAGCACGAACGCTGGTCCAACTGAGGCGCCAGGTGGAAATGGCATGGCAAGCCGTTCCACAGGACTACATCCAGCATCTCTACGATCGTCTCCATGGGAGAATAGCAGCCTGCATTGCTGCGAAAGGTGGATATACACTGTACTAGTGGCGACATTGTGCATGCTCTGTTGCCTGTGTCTATGTGCCTGTGGTTCTGTCAGTGTGATCATGTGATGTATCTGACCCCAGGAATGTGTCAATAAAGTTTCCCCTTCCTGGGACAATGAATTCACGGTGTTCTTATTTCAATTTCCAGGATTGTAGATTCTAACTAACTGTCAAAACAAGGATTTAGTTTTTACATATTTCTTAAGAGCTGCTACTAAATTTCCAATCGATTTTTTTGTTTCTTTGTTTTTGTGTTTGGGATAGTGAGCAACAGGTTGGGAACCACTGTAAGAGAACGATTATGCAGGAAGACAATGTACCACCCCGTCGCTCCAGAACTGTCAGAAGGACACTTCGCCCAGCATACGGGACCTCTTGGTTCGCCTTTCATCTTCCTCCCTTCCCCCTCGATCATTTTCTCTGGGCACTTGACCTCAATCATATCGAAAGCACGTCTCTGGCTCCATCGAGGGAAATGTGCGGGCGTCGTTCACAGCTCCGTATTATCACCGTGGCTAATGAGCGGCAGATGAGCAGATGTAAATCAGGATGGTTGCAAAACGCTTTCGGTACGTCGTGGATTGGATATCATAACGGGCCACTTTTACCATCGGGATAAACGGGAGTGCTTCGCCGCGGATTATTAGTGTCTGTAATTTAGTTGTTCATGAGTGTAAGAACCACTATTTGCTTAGATGACATTTAAGGTCGTCAGTCAGGGCACGTAAGATTTACACTAGTGGCCATTAAAATTGCTGCACCACGAAGACGACGTGCTACAGACGCGAAATTCAACCGACAGCAAGAAGATGCTGTGATATGCAAATGATTAGCCTTTCAGAGCATTCACACAAGGTTGCCGCCGGTGGCGACACCTACAACGTGCTGACATGAGGAAAGTTTCCAAACGATTTCTCATACACAAACAGCAGTTGACCGGCGTTGCCTGGTGAAACATTGTTGTGATGCCTCGTGTAAGGAGGAGAAATGCGTACCATCACGTTTCCGACTTTGACAAACGTCGGATTGTAGCCTATCACGATTGCGATTTATCGTATCGCGACATTGCTGCTGGCGTTGGTCAAGATCCAATGACTGTTAGCAGAATATGGAATCGGTGGGTTCAGAAGAGCAATACGGAACGCCGAGCTGGATCTCAACAGCCCCGTATCACTAGCAGTCGAGATGACAGGTATCTTATCTGCATGGCTGTAACGGATCATGCAGCCACGTCTCGATCCCTGAGTTAACAGATGGGGACGTTTGCAAGAAAACAACCATCTGCACGAACAGTTCGACGACGTTTGCAGCAGCATGGACTATCAGCTCGGAGACCATGGCTGCGGTTACCCTTGAAGCTGCATCACAGACAGGAGCGCCTGCGGTGGTGTACTCAACGACGAACCTGGGTGCACGAATGGCAAAACGCCTTTTTCGGATGAATTCAGGCTCTGTTTACAGCATCTTGATGATCGCATCCGTGTTTGGCCACATCGCGGTGAACGCACATTGAAAGAGTGTTTTCGTCATCGCTATACTGGCGTATCACCCGGCGTGATGGAATGGGGTGCCGTTGGTTACACGTCTCGGTCATCTCTTGTTCGCATTGACGGCACTTGGAACAGTGGACGTTACATTTCAGATGTGTGAACGCACATTGAAAGAGTGTTTTCGTCATCGCTATACTGGCGTATCACCCGGCGTGATGGAATGGGGTGCCGTTGGTTACACGTCTCGGTCATCTCTTGTTCGCATTGACGGCACTTGGAACAGTGGACGTTACATTTCAGATGTGTCACGACCCGTGGCTCTACCCTTCATTCGATCCCTGCGAAACCCTATATTTCAGCAAGATAATGCTCGACCGCATGTTGCAGTTCCTGTACAGGCCTTTCTGGATACAGAAAATGTTCGATTGCTGCCCTGGCCTGCACATTCTCCAGATCTCTCACCAATCGAAAACGTCTGGTCAATGGTAGCCGAGTAACTGGCTCGTCACAATACGCCAGTCACTACTCTTGATGAACTGTGGTATCGTGTTGAAGATGCATGGGCAGCTGTACCTGTACACGCCATCCAAGCTCTGTTTGACTCAATGCCCAGGCGTATCAAGGCCGTTATTACGGCCAGAGATGGTTGTTATGGGTACTGATTTCTCAGGATCTATGCACCCAAACTGCGTGAAAATGTAATCACATGTCACTTCTAGTATAATATATTTGTCCAATGAATACCCGTTTATCATCTGCATTTCTTCTTGGTGTAGCAATTTTAATGGCCAGTAGTGTATTTCGCAGAGGTAAACGTCAGTGCGCATATCACTGAAAATGAATTGAGTAAGTAGGTGAACCACTGTAACAGGTGTGTACGTCCAACGGGTGTACACAAATACATGGCTTTACTATTTGTTAATGTAAGTCATGGTTCCGATAGGACAAAATTTTATTCAAACAAGACACTTAATTCCCCGCTAATCGCCAATATCAGCCAACCGTAACACTTATTCAATATTCTTCGAAATTCATGTTAGCCCTTCAGCTGTTGTAAGCATGAAATGGTTTCGGTCTTAGACCATCATCAACGGATATAATGATAAAAACAGTTCATGTAAATACATCTTTCTCATGT
Source organism: Schistocerca cancellata (assembly GCF_023864275.1). Lineage (NCBI taxonomy): Eukaryota > Metazoa > Arthropoda > Insecta > Orthoptera > Acrididae > Schistocerca > Schistocerca cancellata. The sequence continues at coordinate 379,506,637 of NC_064626.1, read as the reverse complement.
CATTATTTTAACAATAGATACGTCTCAGGTGTTATAACATGTAATAAATACCAGTGAGAACTTTTTAGCTTTCTCATTAGTGTATATACTGGCCTGTTGACTGATGTCACTATTGAGTGCACCCGTAAATTTCCTTATTAGAACTTACTATACTGGAGTTTATTACGTATTGTAAAAGTAGACGCTGTAGGTTTTAAATAAAGCAGCTGATGGTCAAATATGACCTACACAGAACTCTCGATGTTTTCCTATACCAATGTCTCCCTCATTTTAGCTAGTGGGACGCGTGAAGTGTTATAGTTTATAATCATTGTGTTCTACGCTCTGGTTGGTGTACAATATGTACTCTAGTAGCGTCCTAATTCGGCAAATTTGGGAGTAATAATGACAATTCATCACGACGCTCTTCATGCTGCTCTGTCGTGAGTATCATAATTATGGAAAGGATTAGTCTACTGCTGCAAAATGATTTGTCCGACGGGGAAGACACGGCATGAATGGATGTAAATGCATAAATATTGGTTTAATGTTCCCTCTATTTATTTATTTACATGTCAAGTTCCGTAGACCAAATTGAGGAGCAAATCTTCAAGGTCATAGAACGTGTCAGTATATGAAATTACAACATGAAAGTAATAACAGATAAAAATAAAATGTTTATGAACCAGAAAAAAGTCAGTCCATAAGTTTAAGTATACGCAATCAACAATACAACAAGAATCAGCTTAATTTTTCAAGGAACTCCTCGAGAGAATAGAAGGAGTGACCCTTGAGAAAACTCTTCAGTTTCGATTTGATAGCCCGTGGATTTCTGCTAAGATTTTTTAATTCGATTGGTAGCTTATTGAAAATGGATGCAGCAGTACACTGCACACCTTTCTGCACAAGAGTGAAGGAAGTCCAATCCAAATGCTGGTTTGATTTCTGCCGAGTTTTAACTGAGTGAAAGCTGCTTATTCTTGGGAGTAAGCTAATGTTAACAAGAAATGACAATAGTACATATGAGACTAATACATATGACGGTAATAAATATTGAGAGGCCAGTTTCGAAATACACAGACTTGTGAACAGGGGTCGACAAGAGGTTCGTCTACTTACACCACTTATTGCCTGAACCGCCCGTGTCTGAGCCAAAAACATCCTTTTACAGTGGGAAGAGTTACCCCAAAACATAATACCATACAACATAAGCGAATAAAAATAAGTAAAGTAGACTAATTTTCGCGTTGAACGATCACTCACTGCAGAAACCGTCGCATAGTAAAAATGGCAGCATTATGTCCTTGAACAAGATCCTGAACGTGAGTTCTCCACGACAGTTAACTATCTATCTGAACACCAAGAAATTTGAACTGTTCAGTTTCACTAAATATATGCCCATTCTGTGAAATTAAAATGTCAGGTTTTGTTGAATTGTTTGCTAGAAACTTTAAAAACTGTGTAGTACTGAGATTTAGAGTTGGTTTATTTTCTACAAGCCATGAACTTAGCTCATGAACTGCACTATTTGAAACCAAGCCAATATTGCACACAACATCCTTTACTACCAAGCTAGTGTCATCAGCAAACAGAAATATTTTATAGTCACCTATATTACTAGAGGGCATATCATTTAGGAAGAGGAGTGGCCCCAACACTGATCCCTGGGGCACCCCCCACTTGACTGTATCTCACTCAGACCCCACATCACAGGCATTCTCAACACTGTGAATAATGACCATTTGCTGTCTGCTGCTAAAGTAAGAGGTGAACCATTTGTGAGCTACTCCCTGTATTCCCTAATGGTCCAACTTCTGGAGCAATATTTTGTGATCAACACAATCAAACATCTTAGTTAAATCAAAAAACATACCTATGGTTCGAAACCCTTTGTTTAACCCATTCAGAATCTCATAGAGATAAGAAGATATAGCATTTTCAGTTGTTAAACGACTTCTAAAGCTGAGCTGTATATTTGATAGCAAATCGTTTGATATAAAATGATCAATTATCCTTACAAACACAGCCTTTTCAATAACTTTAGCAAATACTGATAGTATAGAAATAGGTTTAAAATTGTCTAAATGATCCCTTTCTCCCTTTCTATAAAGTTGCTTTACTACTGAGTGCTTTAATCGTTCAGGAAACTGACTATTCCTAAAGGAAAAATTACAAATACGTCTAAATTCATGGCTAACATGTGCAGCACAGTACTTTAATCTTCTGCTAGGCACTCCTTTATAACCATGCGAATCCTTAGTCTTCAATAATTTAATTATTGACTCAGTCTCCCCCTTGTCTGTATCATAGAGGAGTATTTCAGACATCAATCTCGGAAAGGTATTTGCCAAAAATGATTCACTGTAGAAACTAAATTTTAATTTGATTCACCAGCAATGCTCAGAAAATGATTGTTCAATACTGTACACACATCTGATTTATTAGTAACAGAAATATTTTTGCTACCAACTGACTTTTCATCATAGACCTTGTGCTGCTGACCAGACACTTCCTTCACAACTGACCATATGGTTTTAATTTTACCCTGTGAACTAGCTGTTCTATTTGCATACCACATACTCTTTGCCTTCCTAATAACATTTTAAGCACCCTACAATACTGTTTGTAATGAGCTACTGTAGCTTTATTGTGACAACTTCTAACATGTGGTATAATTCCCACTTTGTTGTACATGATATCCTCATCCCACTAGTCAGCCACCCGGACTGTCTTTTACTGCTAGTACCCCCTTTAGAACATTCTAATGGAAAGCAACTCTCAAAGAACATGAGAAATGTGTTAAGAAAAGCATTATATTTATCATCTGTGTTATCAGCACTATAAACATCCTGCCACTCTTGTACCTTGACAAGGTTTAAAAAAACTCTCTATTGTTGTTGAATTAACTATCCTACATAGTTTGTAATTGTATGTGACATTTGTTTGAGTACAAAGGCCTTTTAGTGTTAAAATTTGTGCTTCATAGTCTGAAAGGCCATTCACCCCATTACTAACAGAATGCCCATCCAGTAATGAAGAATGAATAAAAATATTGTCTATGGCTGTGCTACTGTTCCCCTGCACCCTAGTTGAACACAGCCTGTGTCAGATCTTATGAATTTAGGAGATCTACCAACATCCTTTTTCTTGCACCATCACATACAAAATTTATATTGAAGTCACCACATATAACTAATTTCTGGTACTTCCTGTAAAGTGAAGCAAGAACACTCTCTAGCTTGAGCAGGAATCCTGTGAAATCTGAGTTGGGGGACCTGTAAACAACAACAATCAGATGTTTAGTTTCACTAAATTCAGCTGCCCCTGCACAACATTCAAATATCTGTTCAGTGCAGTGCTGTGATACATCTATGGACTCAAATGGAATACTGCTTTTTACGTACATGGTGGTCATGTACCCAGCAAGGAACTCCTTGAAAAACCGCCAGCCAATCTGTATTCTGGTAAAGGAAGCCTCTGAATTGTCAAATTGTTTAAGTGGTGCTCCGACATACCAATAATTTCAGAGTCAACATCTATAAGCAGTTCACTAACTTTATCTCTAATACCTCTTATATTTTGATGAAATATACTAATCCCTTCTCTACTTGGAAACATGACGTCCTCTGAAGGTGAGCCCTTAGCTAGGTAACTTCCTTTAAGCAGGTATAGCTATCAGCTGACTTCAGTCTAAAAAAGGTGCAGCTCTAACACCAACTACTACAGGAATTTTTTCGTGAGTGATCTCACCACCACCCACTACACTATCACCTATAAGCTTTGCCAGCGTCCCATTCCCATACTTATTGAGGTGTAGGTCATGCCTATTGAAACCTGATCTATTTATAGACCCAACTGGCACCATTGAAATGTGACCCATGCCCTCTGCCATCAGCGCCCTTTCCAGCCCCATGTTAACGCATCTAACAGCCGCATTAAGACGAGGTCGATTATGATGCTGAAACAGTTGCACAAAATGCACATTGGTGCCACCAGTTTGAGTAGCTATCTTTGCCGGCCACCACCTACATAATATTGCCCGTCCCTATCACAACTGTTCCCTGCTCCACCCACTATCACTACCTGATCCTCCTTCGTAAAATTACTACATAACTCCCCTATGCTGTCAGTCACCTGAGCCAACCCCGCACTAGGCTTCACAGTTCTGGTGACCTGGTACTCACTCCCCAACACTTCCTGCCACTGCTGGCCCACACCTCTACCGTGCGAACTACCTAGCAACAGAACCTTCACCTTTCTGTTAGACTTTGCAGCTGACCTAGGTCTCCTGAGGACTGCTGCATGTTCCCTAAATCTACAGCTACAAGAGGCTCCTCTCCACTCAACTCTGACAGTTGGTCAAATCTATTGCATATACGAAAAGTAGAACTGTCTAAATACTTCCTCTTACTAGCTGTCTTCTTGCCAACTGCCAGTTCCCATTCCCCAATCAATTAATCACGGACGACTCCCACGCTTATAATGTCCCCCCTCCTTCGTACTTCCATCTATTGTACACATTAAACAATGTCCAGTCCAAGTAATTAATAACCACAGTCTTTTACGAAGATTTAAGAGGAGTGAAGATTACAATAAACTTTCTAGTTTACTTAGCTTGTCATGCTGAGTTGGCTACAGTTCTTGTCTAGGGGCCTGATTCTTGAAACTGAAAATGTCACATCAGGTCCTCACAGGCAGTTTGAACTAAATAAATTTGAATATTGTTCTTGCAGCATTTTTTTACATAAATATATTTTCTCACATTTTAGTATACCATACAGAATTTTGATTTTCCACATTAACAAAAGCCAAACTTACATTGTTCACACAAAATACAAAAATACGTCCGATCACATCAGAGGCATGATTACTACCCTCACACTCTGCGGAATTAACAATACTCCAAAGGGCTTACAATTTTTCTTAACAAATGAATTTCTACTAGTTTTCGTTACATTATTAATTTCGATTATTATTCCATAAATGAATCCAGAAATAAACATAGTAAACAGAATGGGATTGCGTAATTAATAATAGAAATTTTAAGTGTCAGTAATTCGTAATTTCACATGTTTCTTAAAAAATAATTTTAACTGTACATTCAGAACTAGTACTTATCGATTATAACATCGAGACTAAAATATTTTATAAAGCAATTACTTTTCATAAATTTTAGCTTTGTATAAAATTATATGATAGTTTTCAGAAAAGCAACTGAGATAATGTTGACCTGCCCAAAATTCGAAAAATAATATGTAAATGACAACTACTGCTGAGGAAAAGTAATACTAAAGGTGTACGTTCCTTTACAGGTGTTTCAGCACATCACTGTTTGTCATGTAATAACTAAGGATTTGGCACCCAGTAATTGATCACATGGTCATGAGCACCGATTCGGAATACCGTGATGTGTCTGGGAAAGCTCCTCCAAATGATAAGAAAAAACACTGCTTTGGAAAAATCCTACGAAATACATATTTCAAACATTTTTCGCAGATTTTTAGAGTTAATGTCGATCCAGAGCTGGTAGGGATCGCATGTGGAAAACAAGAAAATAATACTTAATGCTTGAAATAAAAGGAAACCAGTCTGAAAGGTCGCCAAAGAGTAAACTGGTAAAAATGAACAGAAACAGAATAGCTTACATCTAAAAGACAAATATCTACAATAAAGGTACATTACAATAAATGATCCATGGGAGCTAGGATATTTATAAAGTGTTGCAAGAGAAGATACATCATAGGCGTACTCCAGTAAAAAAAGAGGTTTGTACAAGTACAGTGACTGACCAGAGGATGAAGGCAGGCAATCAGTACAAATATTGAAACAAAATGTCAGCATTTTTAAATGACCTCCCAACCTGTGTTGTGGAAGAACGTATCGAGAGCATACAAGTTGCCTTAACTAACGTACTAAAGAAATCTTATTGCTCAGGTACTGTTCTAGAACAGATGTGTTTAGGACACATCTAAGAGAGTGTGAGCATTCACGCCCGCTCGCAGCCATGATAGTGAGCGCTCAGGGCAAAACGTGGCGCTCAGACGTCATCATGTAGCGCAGGCAATGTGCAGACTGTGCGCTGTCTTCAGAGGGAAGACAGTACGGTAATATAGCAGTAGTTTTAAAACTAAGCGCATATACTTAATGGTATAGTGCTTAAAGTGGCGAGTAGCTCTCTTAAATTCGATGGAAAGAAGCAATATGGCTAGGTTAGGAACTTCAAAGCAGTATCAGTTTACGAGTATAACAGTGTTAACACCTCAGTGAAGGCTGCCTTGTTACGGGGAGGACTTACAGAGCATCAGTGTGATGGACAGCTGAGTGATAAGTTTCATAATAAAATAAGTCTTGTCGACTCGTACACAAATTTTCTTCATCGTTAATTTTTCGCAACTTCACAAGTTTGCATGTACGATTATGTCAGTGTTGGCTGTACATATGTGTAGAGCAACTTTTTTCTCCACACAGAAAAGAACGAAATCCACCCGCAGATGCTCACTGACAGACTGCAATTTAAAAGTTTATCATCGAATTAGCTGTGTTCAGGATACGAGACATTGACATTTTAGTGAAGAGCAAAATAACTAGTACTCATTAACATGTAGTTTTCCTGTGTTTAACATGTGAATAAAATAGTGACGAAATACATGTTGACGTTAGTTTAAACTTCACCAGAAAGTGACATTTCATAATGCTGCGTCAATCACAACAAATGTCATGTTTCGTACTTTGCAGCCTCATGCACTTTGCTTCATCAGTAGAAAGAAATGCAGTTTTGTTTCAGTGTCATTTCTCACCAATGCGACAATGTTAGGAAATAAATTTGTCACGAAAGCCATTAATTAGCCACCGCGAAGAGATACATCTCATTAGGGCTACTGGGTTGGCGCATATGTTCGTAGCGTTTTTTCATAAGTTTAACAAAACTGATACACATCACAGAGACTTTAGTCATCAGTAACATGTTCTCCTCCATAAAAATCCGCCATTGACGGGTAACTTTTCGAGTGCATAACTGTAGAAATCACGTTGTTTGGAGGCGAAGAACTCGTTGAGCCATGTGTGAAGCACATTTTCGTGCGGAATTACTTCCCAACCCAACTACTTTTTGTCAATCTAGCAGAATGCGGGCGGACTTCATCATGGAGTAGCATCACATCATGCTGTCTTCCTGGTCGTTGTTCTTGGATTACGTCGCGAAGAAGTCTCGGTTGTTGAAAATAAATGTCAGTTCGTAGTCCAACAGGTGCATAACATAATGTTTTGGGGATTCATTCAGTCTTTGTATTGGGAATTGCTGCTTTTATTGGGGTCAGTCATCCCTGTTTTTCCTCTTGTTCACGTAAAAAAAAACCATTTGCCGTCACTAGTAAAGATACAGGATAGCAATGGTCGGTGTTGGTCAACAGCCAGTTGACGAGCAAGCAGAGTTGCACGTATGACCAACTGCTGACTTTTGCGATTTTGTCTTAGAACATGCTGTACAGATACACCCGATTTTTGAACGTTCCCCATAGCATGCAAGCGTCGCGCGATGGAGGAATGATAAGAGTTCATCATATTTGTGATTTCGCAGGTACAATGACGTGGATCACTGTGGATTAATGCGTTTAAGGTCTCCCTCAATGTCGAGAGTCATTAACGTCAAAACGATTCTCCTTAACACAAGAAAACCATTTTCTTGCCGTGCTCTGTCCAATGGCACTATTGCCATACATGAGGCAAATGTTTCTGGCTGCCTCCAATGATGTCACCCTTCTATTGAACTCAAACAGAAGAGTACGTCGGAAATATTCCCATTTCTCCACATGATACTTAATTTTTTACCTTCCGCAGGCCCACTCACTATCTAAGAATGACAAGATGACAATATGTAAATTCAATTAACAGCAGTGAACGACAAATAAAAAATGACAACCGATAAATATATCAATAGCAATCGGAATATCAACATTAAAAACAAAAACGGTACGAACCTATGCACCAACCTGATGTCTGTGGCCATGGAACAGACTCGTACAGAGTTGTCTTGTTCTTACTCCTCCTGCCCTCTCCACCTCTTCCCTTTCCGTTACTCATCGTGAGTTGGCCTGTTGCTCACTGCTGAAGCGGGAACGTGAGCCAGCTCGCACGAGCAGATCGGCGGACAGGTCTTTTCTAGAATACTGAGCTGTCGTAATGTCGGCACTGTGGTGGTCCCAGCCCACTCATCATCTGGCGCTAAAATTCAATGCAGTTCTATCGCTGCGTGCGAGAGTGTGCCCGAAATGTTGAGAGTGGGTAGGGCGGAGAGGATGGGGAAGGGGGGGGGGGATTGAATCTAGCGCCACAGATGTCGTTGTTGCATTGGCAGAGCGACCGACGCGGTGTGACGTTGGGTGCAGCGGAACCAACACGATATCTGGGGCAGCAAATGAGCAAATGAAGACACCGAGCCACGACCATGGAGGACGATTCACTGCTGGTAGTGCGCCTTACGGGTGACTGAAGAACAGGACAACCCGGTGGCTGTCGAATCTGGAGCAGGCCAACACAGCGAAAGCGGCACTGCCTGACCCCGTGAGTCCTAGCAAGAGTCTTTAGCTCCGTCCATCTTCCAGGTGCCTGCAGGATTCTTGCCATTGGAGTACTCGGGTGATGCCTGTGTCCTTTTGCTGTGTTGCTTTATACTTCATATACCACAAGTGGAGGATCTTTCTTCAGTGGGTATTGCGGTTTAACTGTTAACACTCTCCATTCTTGAAGTTTGAATTAAACTAACTGAACGGTGCTACTCGGCAGGGCTGGAATGTTAAGGGTTATGTGTATTACATTCCATTCACTACATATTCGCTGTTAAAGTTAGTGCCATGACTCTTTATTTCCATTACAATTTTTAGTTAATCGTGACTCTTGTCAAGATCAAATTGCATGTCTTTTGAGAAATTTAACTGTTAATCTCATGTCCATGTTTGGTACTTTACTTAGTTGCCTTGAGTTCTACCTTCGAGTGTTTTGGATGATTTTAAAAAAAAAAATCATTGTTCTATTTATTTAATTACCAAGCCAATTTCTTGTACCAAGAGAGTTTTGGACCTAGTTCTATTCTGATTATTTCTAATGTGCTACTAATTATAAGCCAACATTACGCGCCCACAATTTCCATCCCTTCCACTCCACAGCCGCAACGCTGCCCAAGACCTCTCTGTAGAGTGAGAATGAGTAATTCCCTCATACCCATAGTAGAGTGATATTTGGTACAGCAGTCTGCTACGGTGTTAGGCTCTGTGTGCTGAACTTTCTGAAGTACCCAACAGATAGCGCAAGTCGCCAGCTTTCCAGGTCTATGACATACTTCAGCACTCTGTGGGAAAGAAGTCGAGTACAGCACGTGTTGTGCGATGAACAGTGGTGAAATCCTCGAGATTTTCTGTGCTTTGTGACCACTGCTGAAGAAATACTGAACTGAGAGGTAAATATCAATGTAAAAATGTTAATAATGGTGCTAATGTAGGTAAATTTACAGGCAATCAATGAATCTCATTGTGACAATAATCAAGTGCTTACACAGTGCTGGAAGAACTTCCCCATTTCATACTACATTATTGCATTTTGTGCAATGTGGCCTTTTTACTTAACGAGGGTTGCCATAACAAATATAGAAACAAAAGGTGATTAAATAAAATAGTTTGTGAAAGTGAGGCTATGCTTACATTCACATTCTATGAAGTGTGTAGACAAGTAATATATAATTTTCATTAATTATTAGCGTACGAAAATAACGGAAAATATTGTCAAATACACCTCTCTGTACCACAATGAAATTCACTCTGTTCTATATTTGTTTTCGAAGTAATATAGAGTAACTTGCATATTTTTACTTCTTGGTTTTGTTCCGCTGCCAGCAATAGGAAAAGTAAAGACAGACACGAAACATGTAAAACATTCCATCAAGTCATATGAGCTTAGAAAGCTTGAACTGGCCATAAGGAAAATTTTACAGGAAGACTGGATCATTTTCAAAGATTCAAAGTTTTATTCAATTGCTTAGGCTACTCTAAAAGCAAATGTCATGAAACCTACACAGCACTTCGACTGCAACACGAATCAGTTTCAAAAATTTGAACATGAAAAAGTGGGTAGGCCGTTAGCTCTCTCGTTGGAGGTTGAACAACAGCTTACATCATACACAGTTGAAATGCAGGAGATCGCCTTTAGGCCATATGTTATCCAAATAAGAAAACTTACCTACATATTAAGAGAAAAATGTAGAGCAATAGTAAGGTTCAGCTGTAAAAGGCAGGTTGCTAGACAAAAGTAGTATGCTAGTTTTAAGAGCTCATTCTGTCTTACAATATGAAAAACTTGGAAACTTATCTAAATATCATCTTGTGCAATCCACGTTAATTCAAAGATTTTATGACTGTCCTGAGAAAGTTCTTTGGCATACGTCACATCTACTACTACTGCTAGATATAAGTGTCCACAAATGACTGAAATGTTCCTGGAAATCTGAACTCAATTCGCATATGAGGATGAACCCTGGAAAGGCACCAAGCAGATATGCTTTGCCGGCATTCTCCAATGCATGCTATGAGAAAGCCTTCTGTCCCGAAATAATTAAATCTGGGTTCAAGAAGGCCCGCATTCTCCCTTTTAACAGAGATGCAATTATACCAGAGCTTCAGTCTCCGACCAGCCACTTGCTGAAGTTTATCAAATCTCAGAGGAAAAACAGTTATTGTCCATTCCCGTATGTGAACCATTCCCAGCGACGAACACTCACAGAAAATAACGGACTGCACAAGTTCATACCACAACCCCAACTACATGCAATGCTGATCCTGAACTTAGCCCATCTTCTAAAAAGCCACAGGGAAGAAATAACAAATTTCATGACAACACTACTTGTTCCATGTGCAATTTAGTCTATGAATATAATGTACAGATATAAAGATATATGATGTACAGAATCGCACTGGAGTAGAATGGATACTATGTTGTTTCTACCTAGAGAGGTACCACAACAAATGTGAGAATCTAAGAGATGATTATGATGAAGACGTTTATATGTGATCAGTAATTGCAGATTAATACTTGTGCTTGAACAAAAAGACAATATCCTGTTGTGTTATACTGTTTGTATATGTTTTTCCCTTTTTTCTTCTTTAGGACATGTGTCACTTTAGGCGAAAAGAGTTTCGTACATTTGCACATTTAGGACTTTTTCATCAAATAAATATATTAGCAATATTAACACAATGTAGTGGATCACTATGTAATATTAGCAAACAGTGGTTTTGTATATTTCATGTTCGTTGCTTTTAGTTACATGGAATTAGGACACCATTCACAGAATTAAGATACCACTAACATGGAGATTTAGGTATCCTGTCAAGCATTTAGATGTATCATCACACAATTCACTACATTTGCTAAAACTTAACAATACTTATTCAAATAAAAAAATGTTCTAGAACTTTCTATCTGTCTTACAGAGTTGCTGTTTAAATGACGTTTTTTCATTTATGAGTACTGTGCATAACTAGCTGAAAAATATCACAGAATTATAGGCATCCTTGCAGTACCCAAATGAGAGATGAGTCGAAGATTTGTAAAAGGATGCTGAATAACAAGATATAGAAAATTGTAGGTATGTCTATTTGTTGTCATCATACTCAAAAATAGATCAATTAAGAACAAACATATTAATGATACTAAATATTTCTTCAGGAAAGCATAGTTTGCTTGCCACAGTAGGAAAAGTCCATAATCGGCTGTAGAAGAGTTTACCAAGTGTTACTTCATGCACTAGACAGTGATGACTGCATCACAGACGTTTTAAAATAAGTTTTGCAAGGCTTCAAAACTAAAATACTTTTTATTTCCAGACAGTACCTTTTTTATACTTTCAGGTCAGCAGTTTTGAGCATCTCAACTTGATATTTTAAGATTTAAAAGTAATAGTTGCAACACTGATAATTTGACATATGAATTATATTCAGTATTATAAGATAAAACCCAGGAAAAGCTAACCATAATATTCTGGTAAATAATTTATGCCTGGTTCTGAGCTATGTAGGAAAAAATGATAAGGAGACTGGAGGAATGCATGATTGGCAACATTGTGGCGACTCAGTAGGAAGATAAGAGATAAAATGCAGCTTCTGTTATAAAATTGTGTTACACAACAAAGACTTCTGTAATAACAGCATTCATATATAATGTGCCATTTAAATGTAAAGATAGAATAAATTAATTTACTGATCAGCACCATGCTTCCAGTGTATTTGTATTAAACATGTACTACTGACTTCCATCAATTTCATTTAGTAGGAAGTGACAACATTCTTACAAGTACATCACTCAGTAACTTCCCATCAGTTGAGTTGAGAGTAACTACTCCTTAACTGCTTCATCAACTTATTGCTTTATTCTTATCTAGGAATTCTGCTCTCTATCAAGTGAGACTGACATCAACATGATGTAAGTGCGAAATAATATTCAGTTCACTTTTCAAAGGGTTCATTTGTGGACAATGATGCAATATTTTGGATGAAACGTTTTACAGATCTAAAACATATTATTATAAGAGAATCTTGGAGTTGAAACTTGGGATATACAACTATGACATCCAGTGAATTTTGAGGAAGACGAAAAGTTTTTTTTGCTAACAGCAGCAACGCTGTAGTCTATATACACAGGGAGATTTCGTGATGATCATACAAACTTTCAGAGATGATGGACAATTGTAAATGTGTCATTTTGACATGAGAGGCCCAGGTATGGAAACAACTAGGTAGAAAATTATAAGTGAGAAATCATTGATACCTCTCACAGTGGAATACATGTGACAGCACTGTTTTTGCTAACAACGTAGGGTAGAAGATGGTAGTACAGACCACAGGAAATTAAAAAGAATATCTAGAAAAACTTAGTCTCCAAAATGCATGACTTAAGAGTTATGAGCACTTGTTCACCTTCACTACTGTGCAACATATCTCCTCTACTGAACAAGTTCCAGTACCTCTTAAGGTATGCATTTTAGATTCCATATTTACCAATCTTTCTTTTTATGATTTTGGTCCATACTTCTACCTCTGAAAGTTGCCTACCCTCCTATCTTGGTGGAGAAAATTAATTAAATCTTAAGGGATGAGACAGTTCAGCAGTACCCAATAAACTAACACTGATTACTAGAGAAACAAACAGCATGAATTGCGGGATAAGGACAGCAGTAATATGTGAAATTGAATGAGCTAATTCCTCAAATTGTGTAACAAACAAAATATTTCCTTTCACTGCTGTCAAATGATGTGAGTGCAAATGCTAGGATACAGAATGTCACTAGCATGTTATGTCATTACAGTCCTGTCATCAGAGTAAAAGCAAAACAGAAAAAGAAACACGTTCCTAATAGTTACATATTAGTCCTATATGCATTCATTCAGGCACTGTACTCAAAGTACAGGATTGGTACATAACAATAATAAATAAATAATCATATTTATTGTTTAAAGATTACACATATATAGCTACATCTAAGGTATAACTTACATAAACAAAGTAAAAGGGTAGGGGAAAATGCAACATAAATGAATAACATATATTTGCCATTTTATAACATATGTATACAATATAACACATAGTATCAGAAGCTTGTATGCACAAGATCACTAATGAACAATGCTGGTTTCCTATAATGTCACTGAGCCCAATATATCCTTCTTAGGGAGCTGTGCTGACTCAGTTTTGCAGACATATGAGAAAGCAGGAAGAACATAATGGGAAGGTAAGGGTACTGTCATGGTGCTGACTTCAACTCAAAGACTAGTTGTATATTGTGTGCAATGACTACCATGAGATGAAATTGAATAGTGTAACATTAGCTTTGGCACTATCAGGTAACTGATTTCTGAGTATCTACATATCAAAATAACTGCTCACCATGTGAAATTAGATCTGTAAGTGATTGCACCCTTGCTCATAGGAATTTGTTTGGTAACTAACTAGATTTTTATTGAAGAGAGATGTAGAATAAAAATGTGTTTAGTGTAATAAGTTTATTTCAATAAATTTACAATTATAATACTGTGTTATTAACATTTTTGGGGGTAACATTATAAAAAATATCACAAGTCTCAAAGTAGAAAAATTATAAAGTAAAAATAACAAATGTTGTGTAGTTGCCTCATCTGTTGCTCCCAGTATCAATTGCCGAGGCTTGTTCATTTTGTTCGTTGTTCTTGTTGGTACCCTTGTCTCTTTTACATCGTCCTTCAGCAATAATTTTCAGTCCTGCAACAAAATAAATATCTGGAAATTAGCAGTCTTACAGTTGTCTTAAATTAAGAATTACATCCTACCAAATTTTGTAATGTAATATGACACTAAATGATAATATTTATGATTATTTTATTCACATGAATACATTCAAACTGATATTAATTGTCTGACTGCCATAAAACACTTAAATATAAAAAAATTCTGTCATAAAAAGCTACTTCCCACCCAAGATATAGAGAATTAGCTCTTTCCATGCTCCCCAACTCTGGGCAACAGAAGACTAATTTATGTAAAATGTGAATGCTTGGTTTCTCTTGTTTGCATGATTAGTTTCTTGATTATCCATAGCGTTATCTGTAGAGAAAATGTAGTTTTTGTTTAACATAGTCACAATAATGGCGCTGGGACTTTTGCTTAATGTAAGGTACAGGTCTTAGTATTGTGCAGGTGTTATTTTCTTGGTTGCTTTAAAGGTTCGAGGAAATGGAACAAGAGCATTTGGTATATTATTGACTTCAAAATTACTTTCCTTCTTTCTGTCTCCCACTGTTCAGTTATTTATTCACTGCTTCCACTTCCTTCATAAGTTTTTGCTCACAAGCCATAAATGTTATACATTTCAATACAATTCAGTACGAATCCATGTTGTAAAACCAGTCTGCCATGTGACATTGGTATATAGTGCTCTAAGTTTTTATTGGTGTAGATGAATGCATGTAACGAATGGAAACATTCATGTAAGGACAGAGAAACTGTTGCAGATACGCCATAAATGGATGAATTTTCCATCTGTTTCTAATTTCTGCCTCATATAATTGGAATTATAAGTATAAAGGATGTACTAATATGATAAAAAAGATTAAAAATTTTCCATAATATTCAACAATGACTCATCTGTAAACACTACAACTGATTCACATAATTAAGTGATCTTGTTGGTAGTCACACAAGGGTATAATCAATGAAAAGTGAAATAAATAGTTCCATTAAGAAAAAGATGCCATCTTAAACGTTGGGTGCATAAAAAATAAAGTAAACTAAGACAGGAACTACACCTCAACTGTATGCACTTTAATGAAGAAAGTCTTCGATTATGAAGTTTACTATGACTTGGGTATTTGAAAGAAGTACTTCGCTCATTGCTGACGTACAACACAGGAAGTAACTCATCTGATTTTTAAAAGGAATTTGTGTCAAAAGTGGCAGTATTTCTGGACGACGAATTTGCTAAACATGTCGCGTTTTTTGTAGCGAAAGTGTATAGTGAGGGGATCAGTGGCACCATTGTTAGTAACCATCATCACAACTGCAGAGCTCCATGTGGTACTGATGTTCATGAGGACTGATCGTTTCCACTTTCTATACAAATCATGGAGCAAGTAGACCCATGCCATATCAGTTTAGTAAACTCTTGAGCAGACAGATGGTGAGGAAACGAATCACCGGAAAGTAATTGAGCATGGCTGACAGCATCAAATGTGTACTACTGATCACTAATCTCTGACATATTTCTGTGTTATGCTGGGTAGGTAGTGGTAAATATCGGACAACAGGCAACACTTGCTATAAGTACACAAGACTGTTAAGGTAGCGTTACGTTCTGGTGAATGTTAAACGATTTTTCCGACGCTTTGTGCTAGATCAACATAGTCATAAATGAGAAACAGAATATTGTTTATATTATACAGGATTAATTTATCTAGCTAACCTGTTTTCATGTCATTATTTATTTTATTTTATTTTGGTTGACTATGTTCTCCACATATTCAATGATTACACTTGTCAATTCTTTCTTTCATGCTGTTTATGTATGATTTTCTATGTATATGTAATACCTCTTAAAGCCATTCTTTAGTACCTTAATCAAGTACTAATTTAACTGTGTTGGGATTATTAATTTATTTAAATTGTTATAAAGGGTGAAGTGAAATTCACGCACTCGGGCTTTGCAGCGAGACTACCATACTCACATGCCAGCGATAAAAAAATGTCTCTGAAAAAATTTCGTCCGGCGAGTACATCCGGCAGAAAAAGGACGTTAGAGACTTGCAATGTGGCAACACTGTAATCACATATATGTTAACTACCTCTGTCAGCACTTCTCAGTCGTGTTGTATAGTTGACTCAGTGGACAGAGCTGTGGGTTACCATGGAGGAGGTCAGGGTTAGATCCTGGGTTGGGGCTCATTTTTTTATTTGCTAATTTCATTCTGACATTTCATAATGTAATATGAACCATTTCTTCGGTCACGTGTATCATCAGTTTACAACATTTAGAACGCTGAACATAACAAAGACGTGGTTACACGAATAAGAAGTAGACAGTTGAAACAAATAACCTGTTATGGGACAGAATAACTACAAAAACAAGAGCAATTTCGAGATGCTAAAGATGATAGCATAGTACAATAACACAACATCTACTTGTCATATATACTAATGTAATATGAGCGCTCAGATGTCACACATTAGCAACCAGTGACAATAATAATGTCCATATTAATGATCGCATGACCTTCACAATAGAATACGTTGTCCTCAGAACAACAAATGCTCAAAGTGACCTGCGTTCACGTCCAAACATTGCGCAACCCGCCACATCACACAGCTCTGGACCGTCCACAGCGGAACTGCATCCACATTAACAAGAGCAACATGAACACGCACTGCCAATTCTTCTACATTCGTCGGGCAGGGGCGGAGTAGAGTGCGCATACTCCTTCAGGTGTCCCCACAGGAAGAAATCCAGGGCATTTAGGTCAGGTGAACAAGGTGGCCATACAGCTGAACCTCCATGTCCGAGCCATTTCCATGGAAACGTTCTCTCCAGATACTGTCGCATATTAATTCCAGAGTGTGGAAGGGCACCGTCATGTTGGAACAATATCCTCTGCCGAACATGTAGTGGAACATCTTCCAGCGCATCAGGCAGATAGTTTGAGAGGAATACAGTCAACTGATTTGGCAACATGTAGGGGGCCAAACACCTGTCGATCAATATTCTGGCGCAGACGTTGATATCAAAGCGAACTTGATATCCACGGTTGTGGGTGACATGCGGGTTAACATCACATCAGTAGTGGGCATTGTGCATATTGAAGACACCCTCATGAGTGATTGCTGCTTCATCCGATCACATTAAAGTGTTCACGAAGTCATCCTGGCTTCCTGTTGTTGTTATAACTATTCACAGAATTGCATCCACTGATGGCGATCTGCAGGAAGCAGGTGTTGCGTGAAAGCAGAACGATAGGGGTGCAGCTCTTTAACGATCGTGCGTTGCGAGACACGCAGCTGCCTTGCTACCCTGCATGTACTTCGCTGAGGTTCTTAGTGTATGACTTCCAGAATAGCTTCCTCAGTAGCTAGACTATGGCGAGTCCATGGACGACCTCCGTCATGCGATGGTGGAATGAGAGAACCTGATTCCCGAAGGCGCAGCTCCAGATGACGAAATACATTTTTATCTGGATGGCGTCGACGAGGATATCTAGCAGCATATTCACGAGTGGTAACACCTGCCCAGTTATCAAGTGCACCAAGGACCAGAAGCATATTTACATACTCATCTTTTTTGTATGCCATACGTCTGCCACACTAGTCTAGAGGTTTAAAATGAGAAAATTCGATAAGTGTACGCATGTACATTGGAGTATGTCACAGGCGCGTTACTCCGTTCACAACTAGTCCCTTTCTGATGGACAGCACACACAGTATACACAAGCCGTCAGTCCTGCTTGCTGTTTCTCCTAACTCGCATGATTCATCCCGTCACTGCTAATTGTGAAATGTTTGGTTTCGAATAACACTCTTTCCCTAATGGTAAAAGACGTGATGTTTCCACAATTCCATGGATAGAATAATAATAACAATAATGCACTGAGACACGTACAAAACAGCATGTAGTTACCAGACTCAGTGTTAAAAGGCATAATTAGTGGGACCAGGGTGATAACAGATACAAATAGTAACCTAGTTAGGACATCGTTTACCAAGCACTTCGCTAGTCCTACTGCAAATGTAATGCTCTAACGAAATGTAATGGACCTGAACGAGGCAGGAATAATAGTTAGTACTAATCTACAGGACCACTGGAGGGGGATACAAAGAAAACAGGTTCCTCATCTAGCAGATGAAGTGGTGGAAATAAATTCACGCCCACGACGTGGAAAAGGCTTCTTTCAAAGCTGACCAGTCTTCCATTTCTACGATTGTAGTATGTGGAATTGTTTTAGAGGACCCGCTGCAATCGCTATTGACGATTAAGAGGCCAGGTACTGTAACACCTGGACTACATTTATCAAATAAAAAACATATATTTAAACTCAGGATCGAACCATCGATCTGCAGCATGATAACCCAAAACTCTATACACTGCACCAACTATACAACACGACTCAGACGTGCTGACAGAGGTAGTTACCCTACAAGTGGTTACAGTGTTGTCAGGTTGCCACTCTTTAACGTCCTTTTTCTGCCGGATGTACTCGCTGAACGAAATTTTGTGGGAGACATTTTTTATCGCTGGCATGTGAGGAGTCGCCCTGCGAAACTCGAGTGCGCGAATTTCGCTTCACCCTGTATATGCAGTGTTTCTCGAGTTTAGTGTTAATGTCTTTCGTGGTTTGCTCGCTTTATATTTATTTACTGTTCAAAAAATGGTTCAAATGGTTCTGAGCACTATGCGACTTAACTTCTGAGGTCATCAGTCGCCTAGAACTTAGAACTACTTAAACCTAACCAACCTAAGGACACCACACACATCCATGCCTGAGGCAGGATTCGAACCTGCAACCGTAGCGGTTGCTCGGCTCCAGACTGTAGCGCCTAGAACCACACGGCCACTCCGTCCGGCCAGGATACTGTTCGACTTTTTACCTTTGTGCATTACCGCTGCACTTTCAAGGACTACATTTACTGCGGATTCCCATCTCAGTCTAGATAAGTAACATCTTTCTTGTGTTGCTTTTCAATTATTGTAACTTCTTTGACGATGACAGTCAGTTAAAGCCTATCTATTGTTTTGTAAGGCGAAACGCTGTTAGCTAAAGGAATTAATCCTATAAAACATACACACTATTTTATTTTTCATTTATAACTCTGATAATGTTTTCACGGTATTCATTAGGCTCAGCAACCGATATAAGAGACTTCCTGATTTCACCAAGATAATACTAAACTCCACACGGACAGAGAGACTTATAAGCGCCTGAATCACTACTGTCTCTCTTCAACATGTGTTGACGGCTGTAGTTCAGTGGGTTCTACCAGGTGGTCGCAGTTATATGACTCAGTTGCAAAGGGATTCGTCTTCCAACATGTTTGTTAAATCTTGGATAGTAGCTCTCGTCACAAGTGTGAAATGCTAGTTTTTAATTTTAAGGAGCCTGTCATAGCACCTGTGGCGGTTTCACTTGCTCTTTATTATCCTCTGTGCTGTAAGTCTTGGGGAGTATCTGCTAGGTGCTGTACTAATTCATCTTGTTGCAGCAGTAAGACTGGAGTATTTGCTAGGTGCTGTACTGATTGTCATTATTGCAGCTTTTTCAGAAGTAGGGCTTGGAGATTACGTGTCAGGTATAACACTAGTGGTCTGATTACAGCAGTTGAAGCAGCACGGTTTGTGGACTGTGTGGTAGATGTTGTACTAACTGCAGCAACTGGAGCAGTAAGGCTTGGGACTATGTGCTATGTTCTGCAGTAATGGTTGTGGCAGTAAGGCCTGCTAGGTGCAGTACTGACTGGTAGAGATGGGGGATCCGCTCTTGAACTAATTCATAGAGTTGAATCTTTCAAAGGAGTGAACAATCAGTGATTCAGAAAAAAAGAACGGTAGCTCCAAACGTTTCCCACGGCAGAGAGAGAGAGAGAGAGAGAGAGAGAGAGAGAGAGACGGAGCATATCAGCAGCGCCTCTGCTGGTCAGAGCACAGTGCACGCCACACAACACAGCCAGCGCAGGCCTCTGCCCTGCTTCTACCTTGGCTGCCTGCATTGTGCAGTGCTCCATTGGATTTTGTGTTTCACATATGCCGTGCCGTCTCTGTGCATCGTCTGCCGCGTGCAGTGTCGCACTCTGTTGGCGATCGTTTCAGTCGCACGTCCTGCCCTCTGGGCAGCTGATGCGAGCAACAGGACAGAGAGCCACCTAGCGGATAACATAGGAACTACTTGCAAGAACCTGCTCGCAAGGGAACGGACGATTTGTCTCGGAGCGGGTGAGTTCACCGCTCCCCCCCACCCTCGGAACTCGCCCGTTCAACGCTCACCCCACCGTCTCGACTCTAGCCAGAGCGTTGAGCAAAGCGACTCAGGTGTCACTCTGGTTGCTGCGGTCTCAGCTCACGCAGTAATACAGCTCGCGGCTCGACCTACTCGACTCAGCGCCTCTGCATCGGAGTTCGTCCCTACTGGATATTGTTCTTCGTAGTAATACTGCTATGTATATTACATTATTATGTTATGTATACATCAATTGTTTTTATTTTATTTTTATTTGTTTAAACTGATTAGATTAGGTTCCTGATGACTCCTCTTACTATAGGATTTTTATTATGGACACTCGAATTTACGCTTTAATTACGAGCGAACCGATAAATGTATCGCAAAATGTGATACACCAATATTTTCCTTGTTTTATTCTGCGTAAGGCTATATGCAGCACTTTCGTTTTACAGTCAAATTTATATTTTGCGATTTTAGGCGTCTTCGGAAGGAAACGTTCACTTTAAAAATATATGGCTTGCGATGTATTTGTATGAGGTTAATGAAATTTTAATACATTATAGCCAAATATATTGTTAATGTAAATCTCAAGTTACGAAATTTTCCGATCACCCAAAAAACCACGACAGTGCAAAATAAATCAATAATCAAAAAATTTGTCATATCGTGGAAATTTCAATAAACAATACAAAATTCTTACTCATTATCTGTGTTCAAGATCAAAATACAGGTATAGTACTGGAATAAACCAAGTTTAAAGGGCAATGTGCCTTCCATTTATTTTCTACTGTAAATGAGTGGTGAGTCATGAAAAAGAGCTAATTCATTTCAGGGAGTGAACAGTTCTGATCCAATCTCTGAAAAGAACAGTTTTGCCCATCTCTACTGACTGGTCTTGTTGCGGCAGTTGAAGCTGCGCAGCTCGCAGGAGTTGCGGAACTGCCTGGTGAAGGTGCCGCCCGCGGGGTCTCCGGCACACACCGGTCGGTAGACATTCTTGCAGAAGTCCAGGCACGACTCCAGCTGCTGCGCCTGCGCCGCCGCTAGCAGCGCCGCTGCAACACAGGAGTCAGCGCTCAGAGACACGGACAAGGGCGTACACAGCAAGGGGCGGAGAAGGCCAGCTGCCCCCCTCCCCCCACACCACTACAATTTTTTTAAAAAATGAAACGCACGTCCAGTCTTGTGAAACACTCAGTCGTATTAATTCAGTATCAATTTAGTGAAAGCCAGAACATGTAATGGATATTAGCTAAGTGTGCCCAGAGCAGTTTATCGTGAAATCTAATAAGAAACTCATGCTCAGAAAATACAGAACACTTGAACGACTAGAGATAGGATCTACATATTCAGAGAACTTTACATTAATATGATTGGCATTTGGGCCATGCTGGCCCACTGGTTCAAGGCCAACATTGGTATCGCAGCGCAACACCGCTTACCGGTAAAATGTGCCTGCGGCTCTCGTAACTATAAACCGAAGGTGGAGGACCAGTGCAACTTCAGCAGATGTGCTGGATGCCTCGCAGATGTGTGCGCGAACCGTACCATCAAATCAGTAAGTTCGGAAGAGGGTACATCATTGGCATGAGAGAATGTGACGCATCCAACAGGGAAACTGCTGCTCATGTGGGGCAAAGAGTTTCGGCAGTGCAACGGGTGTGTGCAGAATTTTTCACGGAAGGCCACAGAACACGACGAGGTGGGTCAGGTCGCACCACCCAGACCACTCCCCTAGCCTCCCCGAGAAGATCGACACCTATCCGAATGGCACTGCAGGACAGATCTTCTCGGCTCTGGCGCAACAATGGGACGGTGCACACTATCAGGGGTGACAGTCCATCGCCATTTATTATGGCATGGATTACGTGTTCGTCGTCCACTTATCTACCTACTTTTGACTGAAGTGCAGAAACATGCTAGACAGCAATGGTGTATGGAACGACGTCACTGGGAACAGGAATGGCATCAAATAGTGTTTTAGGACGAATCAAGGTTCCGCTTGTTTGAAAATCATGGCCGCATTTTGGTTCGGCGCAGACAGAGGTAGCCGAATCACAGTGATTGCATTCGCACAGGACACACAGCACCACGTCAATGCCTCATCGTGTGGTGTGCTACTGAACCACAAATGACAGTTGGTGCATGTCCAGGCCACTGTGACCTGTGTGACCTACGTGAATGACATGTATGATACCCTTTCTGATAACATCCCACTGGCACTGGGTCACAGCGCTGAACTCCTCGTTTCACCATAACCCACAAATTTTCGACTGGCGACAACTCTGGTGATCTTGCGGGCCAGGCCAAAAGGCTGACATCCTGTGACACCAAAAAGGCATGTTTTCGTGAAGCAACAGGTGGCGGTGCATTGTCTTATTGAGAAATGCCTTGTGGTATGTTGTCAAAAGGGTATCCTAGGTGTCGGAGGATGTCATTCATGTAGTCACACCTGTCTCATTGCCCTGTACACGTACCAACTGTGTTTTATGGTTGTATCCAGTAGCACTCCACAAGATAAAGCGTTGCCTTGGCGCTGTATGTCTTGTGCGAATGCAATCAATGTTATACCTCTCTCTCTGTCTGCGCCGAACCAAAATGCACCCATCATCCTCAAGCAGACAGAACCTGGATTCGTCCTAAAACACTATTTGATGCCATTCCTGTTCCCAGTGACGTCGTTCCATACACCATTGCTGTCTAGCATGTTTCTGCACTTCAGTCAAAAGTAGGTAGAGAAGTGGACGACGCACATGTAACCCATGCCATAATAAATGGCGACGGACTGTCACCCCTGATAGTGTGCAGAGATAGAAGAGTACAGATCTGTCCTGCAATGCCATTCGGATAGGTGTCGATCTTCTCGGGGAGGCTAGAGGAGTGGTCTGGGTGGTGCGACCTGACCCACCTCGTCGTGTTCTGTGGCCTTCGTGAAAAATTCTGCACACACCCGTTGCACTGCCGAAACTCTTTGCCCCACATGATCAGCAGTTTCCCTGTTGGATGCGTCACATTCTCTCATGCCAATGATGTACCCTCTTCCGAACTTACTGATTTGATGGTACGGTTCACGCACACATCTGCGAGGCATCCAGCACATCTGCTGAAGTCACACTGATCCACTACCTTCTGTTTGTATCGACAACGAGAGCCACAGGCACATTTTGCCCGCAAGTCGTGTTGCGCCGCGATATCGATGTTGACCTTGAACCCGCCATTACAGTTAAGTCCAAATTTAATCGAAAAGAACAACAGAGGTCTGTAGATCCATCTAGAAAACAACAAATATTTTTCGCTAAGCAACCGTGTAAAACAAGTTTGTTTGCGTTGCGATCCTCCGCACCAGGTACTGAAACATAAATAAACAGTATAAAGTTTTACGCCGGTCGCCGTGGCCGAGCGGTTCTAGGCGCTTCAGTCTGGAACCGCGCGGCCGCTACGGTCGCAGGTTCGAATCCTGCCTCGGTCATCGAAGTGTGTGAGGTCCTTAGGTTAGTTAGACTTAAGTAGTTCTAAGTTCTAGGGGACTGATGACCTCAGATGTTAAGTTCTATAGTGCTCAGAGCCATTTGAGCCATAAAAGTTTACACTCTTATTTTACTGATAAAAAGCGAAGATCATAAATAACTGACGTCCACAAAGATTGTAAAACTTTTTTGTTTTCTCGGGGACATGAAAGGAAATTTGTGGTAAGTCGTATGGGACCAAACTGCTTAGGTCATCGGTCCCTAAACTTACACAGAATTTAACTTAACCTAACTTACGCTAAAGACAACACACGCTCACACACCCATGCCCAAGGCAGGACTCGAACCTGTGACAGGAGCAGCCGCGCGAGCCGCGACAAGGCGCTTTAGACCACACGTCTACTCCACGCGGCTCATGGACGTGACATCTGTCACTATTTAGTGTCTGCCTCTAGAGGCAAACGAACCTGTGACGCTGAAGCTCTACTTAGTAACGTCACATACACTTACGCCTAACACGCCCGAACTACACTGACAGAACAAATCGCAGCACCAAGGAAAGTCGTGCGACATAAATGAACGCAGGAATGCGTGTTTTTACATCTGAAAGACGATATCTGTTCAAATTTCCTACGAGTCGCATAAGATGTGAGATGGCAAGAACTATGCCCCTTACATGAAGTCATTAAAGATCACCTAAGCCACGTTGAGCGAACAGTAGGGCTGAACAAAATGACTGACAAGGCACAATGCATCTTGTAGAGGGTATAGTATGAACGTATTGGAATAATTAATGTTGGGTGATGGTTTTAAAATAATTCACACGACATGAAAACTTTGTGGAAATGAGTCGATTTACTGGACGCTAGTTTACCCCAGGGAAGTATTTAGAGTTGACCGTGGCCGGCTGGGGAACGGCGAAGGGAAGCGACAATAGGCAGCTTAGGGCGGCTCAAGGTCTGAGAAAGCGGTAACACGGCGCGGCCTTCAGCCGCCTTAAGATGAGTGACAGCATGGGTGGTTGACCCTGACCCTATGCTGGTGTACCGGGAAGCAGACGGAGAACTTGTACGCCTGTTGATAAATGTCCGTCGTCCCGTTTTCAGGGAAACATGCGAGAACGCAGCGCAAAGCTACAGTGGAGCGGTCAACAGAGGTCAAAATATACGTGTTCGTGACTATAGCAACTTCACGCTGAATTCACAGTCCGCAGAGTCTGAAGTGAATCAGGTGAAGAGCGACAGAACGAAATACTCCGGCCTCCAATGGGAATGTAGGACCGAGGAATTTGAAGTACTCTCCTGGGAGTCAGAATTCCGGAAAAATTGGTGTTTGTGCAGACGCTAACCTTGATGTGTGGCCTGGGAGGAGCTAAACAGAGGAAGGGAAATTTTGTGGGAATTTGTTAACTTCCCAGAGCAAGCATTGGTCGGCGCTGGGAAGCGACGCATAATTCTATATCTACATCTACATGATTACTCTGCAATTCACCTTTAAGTGCTTGGCAGAGGGTTCATCGAACCACACTCATACTATCTCTCTACCATTCCACTCCCGAACAGCGCACGGGAAAAACGAACACCTAAACCTTTCTGTTCGAGCTCTGATTTCTCTTATTTTATTTTGATGATCATTCCTACCTATGTAGGTTAAGTTCAACAAAATATTTTCGCATTCGGAAGAGAAAGAGTGACTGAAATTTCGTAAATAGATCTCACCGCGACGAAAAACGTCTTTGCTTTAATGACTTCCATCCCAACTCGCGTATCATATCTGCCACACTCTCTCCCCTATTACGTGATAATACAAAACGAGCTGCCCTTTTTTGCACCCTTTCGATGTCCTCCGTCAATCCCACCTGGTAAGGATCCCACACCGTGCAGCAATATTCTAACAAAGGACGAACCAGTGTAGTGTAAGCTGTCTCTTTAGTGGACTTGTTGCATCTTCTAAGTGTCCTACCAATGAAACGCAACCTTTGGCTCGCCTTCCCCACAATATTGTCTATGTGGTCTTTCCGACTGAAGTTGTTCGTAATTTTTACACCCAGGTACTTACTTGAGAAATTTAATATTTATCGAGTAATCGAATTCCAACGATTTCTTTTGGAACTCATGTGGATCACCTCACACTTTTCGTTATTTAGCGTCAAGTGCCACCTGCCACACCATACAGCAGTGTTTTCTAAATCGCTTTGCAAACTGATACTGGTCTTCAGATGACCTTACTAGACGCTAAATTACAGCATCATCTGCGAACAACCTAAGAGAACTGCTCAGATTGTCACCCAGGTCATTTATATAGATCAGGGACAGCAGAGGTCCCAGGACGCTTTCCTGGGGAACACCTGATATCGCTTCAGTTTTACTCGATGATTTGCCGTCTATTACTACGAACTGCGATCTTCCTGACAGGAAATCACGAATCCAGTCGCACAACTGAGACGATACCCCGTAGGCCCGCAGCTTGATTAGAAGTCAATTAACGCGACTTGCTCTGCAATTGGCGTAACTGATTTTGCCGGAGGGGAAACCGAGGCGAAGAGCGGACTGGGAGAAGTCCTCGTAAGGCTCTTCCGTTCCCAGCGTGCCTAGAGTGCGGACATGGCGTTCTTGACTCAGCTTGCCTGAGAAAGAGTGAGCATCTCTGCAGTTTAGGACTTAGCAAAGGGAACGATTGAGCTTGGAGACAGGAAGTTTTGGTTCAGCTATGTACTGAGCAAGATAGGTCGGCCGACGTCCACACAACGACGCCGTTCCGCCACGCTGAATTCGGTGATATTGCGCCCGCTCCGGCCACTGATTAATTTGTTGGATCACGTCGGCAAAGTTTCCACGAAGGTTTCAGGGGCCGTGTATTGTAGAATTCTTCTCGCACTTCGCATTACGCCTGGGTCAGTCGATAGGAATAACTTTTGATTTATCGCGCTTTACTCCACGCAAACGCAATTTATTACCACTGCCTGTTAGGAGAGTCATGTAATGTGATGATTGAAGGTCGACTGCATCTGTTTTAATCAAGTAGTTGAAATCCCAAGTCACTTTATTAATTAATTTTATGTTCAACATTTTGATCTGGTGTTCAACAGCTGAATGTAACATCAATGTGCACTCCTTTTTAATTATAAGGGATCAATTCTGAATCACTTAACGTCAACACTGCCACCGCAGTTCAATCAGGAGTCACAGGGCTTTATTACTTTCTTTGCGTTATCCGACATTGCGGCAGTTTTGCACTCTCTGTTGATCTGTTAGTCAATTGCCTGGGGTGAACACACACCAAAACCAGATAAGTGACGGGTGGGGTGTTACAAAGAATTCCTTTAAGGGAACGGATACGCCATTATCAACACATTTCTGAGTATGAATGAGGGAGTAGGGATACGAGAAGTTGGACGTTCCTTCTGCGATACTACAGAAAGATTTGGCAGGAATGTAGCACTGTACATGATTGGTAGGAGTGGTGATCATGGAAATGTACTGTCGCAAGAAGACCGGGCTCTGGACGGTCACATGGAACTAAAGAGAGGG
This sequence comes from Schistocerca cancellata, assembly GCF_023864275.1. NCBI lineage: Eukaryota > Metazoa > Arthropoda > Insecta > Orthoptera > Acrididae > Schistocerca > Schistocerca cancellata. Next base: position 379,479,172 of record NC_064626.1, on the reverse strand, counting down.
CAGAACATCGTGTTCGGCGTATGGCTTTGCCGCACCGTACTGCTTCTGCAGCAGCAATTTGAGCAGCAGTTGACACCACATTGACGCAACGAACTGTTAGAAATCGGTTACTTCAAGGGCAGCTCCGAGCCAGACGCCCTGTATGTAGCATGCATTCCGCTGACCCCAAACCACCGCCATTTGGGACTTCAGTGGTGCCAAGCGAGAGCTCATTAGAGGGCAGGGTGTAGCTCTGTTGCGTTTTCTGATTCTGTATCGATAACAATGACGGCGGTGTGTTGGTGAGAAGGGGGCCACTCGAGGGCCTGCAAACAACCTGTCTGCGTGCCAGGCACGCTGGATCTGCACCTGGAGTCATAGTCTGGGGTGAGATTTCCTATGACCCTAGGAGCACTATCGTGGTTATCCCATGCACCCTGACTGCAAACGTGTACGTCAACACGGTGAGTCGACATGTTGCGCTGCTATTCACGAACAGCATTCCAGGGCGAGGAACTCAATCCCGCAGCCTAACATCCGACACTTGTACAACACAATGCATGCACGTTTGAATGCTTACGCTTGACATTTTCGCGATTGTTCCGGTTATTAATGTACCAGCATTTCACATTTGCAATGGATTATCCCGCTGTTGCATTAATCTGTGGTCTTGCAATGTTAACCAGTTAAATACACTACTAGCCATTAAAATTGCTACACCACGAAGATGACGTGCTACAGACGCGAAATTTAACCGACAGCAAGAAGATGCTGTGATATGCAAATTATTACCTTTTCAGAGCATTCACACAAGGCGACACCCACAACGTGCAGACATGAGGAATGTTTCCAACCGATTTCTCATACACAAACAGCAGTTGACCGGCGTTGCCTGGTGAAACGTTGTTGTGGTGCCTCGTGTAAGGAGGAGAAATGCGTACCATCACGTTTCCGACTTTGATAAAGGTCGGATTGTAGCCTATCGCGATTGCGGTTTATCGTATCGCGACATTGCTGCTCGCGTTGGTCGAGATCCAACGACTGTTAGCAGAATACGGAATCGGTGTGTTCAGGAGGTTAATACGGAACGCCGTGCTGGATCCCAACGGCCTCGTATCTCTAGCAGTCGAGATGACAGGCATCGTATCAGCATTGTTTTAACGGATCGTGCAGCCACGTCTCGATCCCTGAGTCAACAGATGGGGACATTTGCAAGACAACAACCATCCGCACGAACAGTTCGACGACGTTTGCAGCAGCATGGACTATCAGCTCGGAGACCGTGGCTTCGGTTACCCTTGACGCTGCATCACAGACAGGAGCGCCTGCGATGGTGTACTGAACGACGAACCTGGGTGCACGAATGGCAAAACGTCATTTTTTCGGATGAATCCAGGTTCTGTTTAAGCATCATGATGGTCGCATCCTTGCTTGGCGACATCGCGGTGAATGCACATTGGAAGCGTGTATTTGTCATTGCCATACTGGCGTATCACCCGGCGTGATGGTATGGGGTGCCATTGGTTACACATCTCGGTCACCTCTTGTTTGCATAGACGGCACTTTGAACAGTGGACGCTACATTTCAGATGTGTTACGACCTGTGGCTCTACATTTCATTCGATCCATGCGAAACCCTACAGTTCAGCAGGATAATGCACGACGCATGTTGCAGGTTCTGTACGGGCCTTTCTGGATACAGAAAATGTTCGACTGCTGCCCTGGCCAGCACATTCTCCAGATCTCTCACCAATTGAAACCGTCTGGTCAATGGTGGCCGAGCAACTGGCTCGTCACAATACGCCAGTCACTACTCTTGATGAACTGTGGTATCGTGTTGAAGCTGCATGGGCAGCTGTACCTGTACACGCCATCCAAGCTCTGTTTGACTCAATGCCCAGGCGTATCAAGGCCGTTATTACGGCCAGAGATGGTTGTTCTGGGTACTGATTTCTCAGGATCTATGCACCCAAATTGCGTGAAAATGTAATCACATGTCAGTTTGAGTATGATATATTCGTCCAATGAATACCCGTTTATCATCTGCATTTCTTCTTGGTGTAGCAATTTTTATGGCCAGTAGTGTATGTTACCTAGACAAATGTATTCCCAAAATTACATTGCTCTACATTGATTATTTTTTGGTCCTGTGATTTTTTTCCGTCAGTGTATTTTTCACGCAACATACATCACTGGGGTTGTCATTCAAAGTACGAACTCTCATCCTGTTTCAAAACACAACTATTAATCTTGTCACATTTGAATACAATTTGTTTCACCATTAAGACTGTAACGAGATTATCAAGAAAGTATTAATCCATTTTTGTAAATAATGGATAAGCAAACTATTTGTAGTCGTTACGACACCAACTGAAATATTCAAGGGAATTGCATCCGATATTCCGCCACAAGAATTCCGCATCAATGGGTCGCCTAATATTTCACGCTACTCTCCGAATGTCTTGACTTCATTCAGGGCGGAATCGGAAGAAACCAGAAGACATCAGAGTTTTGCAGTGATTGCTCCCACTATTACTATAATAGCGGTGGAGAAAACAAAACAACAAAACTGCAGGCTCGGTACCGGAGCGAGGCGGCGCATTTATTGAGCCACTGGACTCACATCTGCGGGATTCAGATCGCGTTGATCAACTAGACTGAGATGGACGATGGGACAGTTCCTTTGGAAAAGGAACATGGTAAGTTCCTTTCCCCATTCCTGTCCTATTTGTGGTTGTGCTCCGTTTGTAATGACCCTTTCTTGTTTCTAAAGGCACCGTTGTCGATGAGGAAGAACGATCCACACTCACACTCACTTTTGCCGCTCCAGCACAGGGTTCTCCCTGACAGAAGTCCTGCAACTGTATTTGTTGTCTGTTTCCATGTGTCCCTTTGTTCAGGACAGTCTGGTAGTTCCGAGAGTTCACAGCGAGCGCGGACGCGTGCCTCAGCCTGGCGAGCTCCTCTGTGAGCGGAACCCATTACGTATCTCACCGCTTGTTGGAATAAAGGTGATTTATGTGTCATGTCGCAAGTTTGTTTTTTGTATCATCATTTGAATGTAATAAGGGGAGACCAGTGAATCCTCTCGTGCTAAACACTCATAACATAGGAAACAGTTGTGTACATCCTCTAAAATATAATCAGCTGTTGAGCGTATCCTTATCAACGCTCTCTGGCCAACAATAACGAGAGCGATTTTCTTAATTTTTTTGTTTTTATTTTTTCCCGTTTTTTTTTGCGCATTTCAGGCATAGCCCATCATCAGAACATCAGAGTTCAGAACTTAATACAGAGCTACTAGAGGCTAAAAAGCGGTGATAAAGATGTGCTCAGTATTAATATAATGGTCGCAAGTTAAACAATCAAGTGTTGAATGCGAACATTACGCACGACGTATGGTTGTTACAAATAAAAAGAGGAAGAGTAAATCCTGACTCTTTATGAGGTTTGTGTATTTCTGACGTATTCACCTGCATTAGTCAGTTGTAGTTGGCAGCGGAAATGCTTGAAAATCCCCGCAACGGAAATGGCACTGAACAACGGTCAATGATAACTGGTACGAAAGTGTAATAATGCCTTGGTTTTGAAATAAAGAGGAAAAGGTTCCGTACCCCGCGACATTTATTCCGTGTAGTGACTAGGTCATTTTATGGGATTTCTTCTAGAGTACTTGTCGATCTGCGCAAGAATGTCACCTCCAATAACTCTGTTTTACTGTGTTGTGATTAAGGATGCTAGTTAAAGACGTAAAGATTTCAGTTTCAGTATCTCACATAATTAGCTCAGTTGTTTTCTGCCTTGACATGCCAATCTATAACACTAAAATAAAAATCAGGAAAATATTTTAAAAAAATTTTAGGTGTATGTGGGTGAGTCAAATGAAAACCTAAACTTTTTTTAAAATGTTATTTATCGTGCAGAAGTGGTACAAAGCTGTATCACTTTTCAACATAATCTCCCCCACGCTCAATGCAAGTTCTCCAGTGCTTACAAAGTGCATAAATTCCTTTAGAAAAAAATTCTTTTGATAGTCAGTACAACCACTCATGCAGCGCGTGGCGTACCTCTTCATCAGAACGGAACTTCTTTCCTCCCATTGCGGCCGGCCGGCCGGAGTGGCCGAGCGGTTCTAGGCGCTACAGTCTGGAACCGCGCGACCCCTACGGTCGCAGGTTTGAATCCTGCCTCGGGCGTGGATGTGTGTGATGTCCTTAGGTTAGTTAGGTTTAAGTAGTTCTAAGTTCTAGGGGACTGATGACCTCAGAAGTTAACTCCCATAGAGCTCAGAGCCATCTGAACCATTTGAACCTCCCATTGCTTCTTTGAGTAGTCAAAACATATGGAAATCACTTGGGACAAGGTCTGGTGCGTATGGTGGATGAGGAAAACACTCAAAATGTAGGTCTGTGATTGCTGCAACTGTTGTACAGGCAGTGTGGGGCCAAGCATTGTCAAGGTGCAAAAGGACACCTGATGACAGCAACCCACGTGGCTCTGATTTGATTGCAGACCGCAGATGATTTTTCAGGAGATCTGTGTATGATGCACTGGTGACAGTGGTCCCGCTAGGCATGTAATGCTCCAAAATGACGCCTTTTTCGTCCCAAAAGAGCGTCAGCATAACTTTCCCTGCTGATGGTTCTGTTCGAAACTTCTTTGGTTTTGGTGATGATGAATGGCACCATTCCTTGCTCGCTCTCTTCGTTTCCGGTTGGTGAAAGTGAATCCAGGTTTCGTCCCCGGTAACGATTCTTGCAAGGAAGCCATCACCTTCTCGTTCAAAGCGCCGAAGAAGTTCTTCACAAGCATCTACATGCCGTTCTCTCATTTCAGGAGTCAGCTGCCGTGGCACCCATCTTGCAGACACCTTGTGAAACTGGAGCACATCATGCACAATGTGGTGTGCTGACCCATGACTAATCTGTAAACATGATGCAGTGTCATTCAGTGTCACTCGGCGGTTTTTCTTCACTATGGCTTCAACTGCTTCAATGTTCTGTGGAGTCACAACTCGTTGTGCCTGACCTGGACGAGGAGCATCTCCCACTGAAGTCACACCATTTGCGAACTTCCTACTCCATTCGTAGACTTGCTGCTGTGACAAACATGCATCACCGTACTGAACCTTCATTCGTCGATGAATTTCAATAGGTTTCACACCTTCACTACGCAAAAACCGAATAAGAGAACGCTGTTCTTCCCTGGTGCAAGTCGCAAATGGGGCGGCCATCTTTATACTGCGACGGTATGTGTGCATCTGCACTGTGCTGACACCTACAGGCCATTCCGCACGCTGTTTGTAGCATGCTTACCAACTTACAGGATAACGGCGTAGAATGCCGACGGCTGTCCTGGAGGCAAACAAAGTTTTAGCACACCACACACAATCTAGTAAAAAGCCTTTCAGTGGTGTCGATGTCCCGTGACAAATCAAGTGAGGTTTACCTCTTTCGGAACTATGAGACTGCTCGCTCTCTCTGTTCCTGCCTTCGAAAAGCAACGGACAGATCTTAAATCCTGACTCCTGAAAGACTGGAGTCTTCCGTTGTATCTCCCCGTAACTAGATCCCATATCTGTCAGAACCCTCAGAAGTATTCTATATGGCTGATATGCTTCTTTGTCCTTTTAAAACACGGTTTCTACGGCGAACGATCGCTCGTGTTCGTATCGAACTGAAGGCCTACAGAGGTGCAGTTCATTGCGCAGCCGTGTGAAAGCTGCTGTTATGGCTGCCGCTAATCCGTCGCCAATCGCGTGTTTATTGACAAGTGCCTCTAGTACGACTGTGGTTCAAATGGCTCTGAGCACTATGGGACTTAACTTCTGAGGTCATCAGTCGCCTAGAACTTAGAACTAATTAAACCTAACTAACCTAAGGATATCACACACATCCATGCCAGAGACAGGATTCCGACCTGCAAGCGTAGCGGTCGCGCGGTTCCAGACTGTAGCGCCTAGAACCGCACGGCTAATCCGGCCGGCCGTTGTTTCGTCTGTGAGTATGCTTAGAGCAAATAGTAGAGGAAGCCTAGAGAAATTTTGGAACGAAATTCAAATTCAGGGAGACGTAAGAAGATATTCAAGATTTTGCCAGTGATACTGCAATCATGCCAGAGACGGCTAAGGACTTCGAAGATCATTTGAATGGAATGGACAGAGGTTGAACAGTGGTCATATGTAAAATGAACATACAACGAGAACAAATCTAGTATATCAGCGTGTAGGCGAAATAAATCAGGTGAGGGAAATAGGTTAGAAAATAAAACACCAAAAAGAGGGTTGCTATTTTGGAAGCAAAAATATTCGAAGTAAAAAGAATATAAAATACTGACATGCAGCTACAAGAAAAGTGTCTCTGAGGAAGAGGAATACATTAGCACTGAATACGAATGTTTTGGAATGTGGTTTCTGAAAGTATTCGTCTAGAGTGTAACATTAAATGGAAATCAAACATGGACAATAAGCGTTAGAGACAACCCGAGATGAGAAGCTTGGGTATGTCGAGTAACTGACGAAGAGGTACTGCGTCGCACTGAAGAAGAAAGTGCGTCGTGCGCAAGAGAAGGGATAAGTCGATATGATAAAGTCTGAGACTGTGTGTGTAGAGTGACGCTGGGGGGGAGGGTGTGGGGGGTGGGGCAGCAGCGGGGGTGAGGGTCAGGAACAATTGTAGGCTGCAGAAGTCATGCTGATATGAAGAGACTTGCATAAGATAGACTAATGCGGAGGGCAACGTCAGTCCAGTCTTCGGTCTCTGCAGCTTGTCGCTTATTCCTGCGCGTCTTGGCGCAGCAAACCCAGGACTGTGGTTGATATCTGCGTCCATCTACCTAGATTTTATTTTTCCATGATTCCTCTGAAATACCTTAAGGTGAATGCCAGCCAGGATGCCACGTCCTTTTTTTCCCTCATGCTCCCTACTAGCTCATGCCCCGTCTCCACTGACCTCATCGCCGGCGAGACGTTAAAATCTAACCTTCCCTCCTTCAAGACTTTTTTATTTTCTATTTTTGTGAGCTCTTCCCGATAAGTCTAAAGCAACTAGACATTACGAGAAACTGGTACTCAACCGAAAACGTTGTAACGGTAACTGCTGTTAGAATAACGAAAAGAGATTGATACTAAAAATTTTATTATTACCACCAGTACTAAGTTTCTTCTCGTTCTCTGTGCTGAGAGTATTTTTGAGTTATCAGTGACAATGAACGAGGACAAGCAAAAAAGTCACCTTCTGCTAAAAATTTAAATTATGTGTTTAGAAATGTAGGTTCTGTAATAGCATTAAGGATGCAAACTATTCAGAGCTACGCCACTATGACAGTGCGCCACGTAAACTGCATAATTGTAATGAACAATAAAGAAAGGAAATAAAGAGCATTAATTTTTGCAAGTACTCAGATTACGTTCCTTGAATGACGTGACAACGAATAACGGGGAGCATCATATAAAGAGTCAGTACATATGTCAGCTTGTCTGGAAGTATTCGTTTGGAAGTGCCGTGATATTTACCTTTACGCCTCTTCGTTGCGAAACCCGTCAGCAGCGGTACTTGGTGGTGCTTGATGGAAGTGGTAGTCCGTACGCAACACGCCATGTGTCGTCACTGCCGTATGCTGACATACAGACAGCGTGCAGTTAATTTCTGTGCGTGAGCCTTGAGCTAATGTTTAACTCTGTGGCCTCTGAGAATTGCACAGACCTGTTTTTCCCGTTACTTCAGTCAGAAGCTTCATACACTACGAAAAAATCTGATAAAGGAAGACAGGACTGCCGTGAGTAATATTGCATTACATTATTAAACGTTAGTTTTGATATCGTATCAGTTGGTGGAGCGTAATTGAATTATAGGTCTCTACTAAACTATAGCGAACCATCGTTATCATGTGCCATTAATCTCGAAAAATCATAAGCGTTTGTGTGTGTATCTGTGTAGCTGGCATCTTTTGTGATACTTACAAACTATACAATAAACATGTTGATGCTTAGGAAAACAAAGTGCATCATAGACCGCAGTGTATCGTTGCTGGATATGCTGTTTGGCGGAAAACAAAAAATTGTTCAAATGGCTCTGAGCACTATAGGACTTAACATCTGAGGTCATCAGTCCCCTAGAACTTAGAACTACTTAAACCTAACTAACCTAAGGACATCATACACAACCATGCCCGAGGCAGGATTCGAACCTGCGACCGTAGCGGTCGCGCGGTTCCAGACTGAAGCGCCTAGAACCGCTCGGCCGCAGCGGCCGGCGGCGGAACACAGTACATTACCTTGTGACTCAGAAGATGTAATCTATCAACCGACCCTTTCTTTCTGTCAAGTTCGGAGAAATATTTTCTTTCTTGTACCTTTATTACGGGGGGGGGGCCTTGATGAGATTGACCAAAAATGTCAATTTTCGATTTATTTTTTATTTGTTATTACAATTCATGGACAATAAGTTCCTTAAGTTTCAATGTCGAAATCGCATACGAAGTGCCTGAAAATTAATTAAAAGTGTGACGCGGCCTCCCTGCCATGCCCACGTTTTGAAGCAGCACTTCAATACCAGCTCAATGAACACCGATTCTGTGTATTACCTTCAACCAAACGTGGGGGATACATCTAGAAGGCCGTGATACATACTCTTTGGTTTTATAGATCATCTTTGGCTGATCCTGCACTTCTCAAAAAGTGTGTTCATGGCAAAACCCCAAATCCAAATGAGTCTCTAAATTCATTCATGTCCGCCCCTCGTGGTCTCGTGGTAGCGTTCTCGCTTCCCGAGCACGGGGTCCCGGGTTCGATTCCCGGCGGAGTCAGGGATTTTTCCTGCCTCGAGATGACTGGGTGTTGTTGTGTCGTCTTCATCATCATCATTCATCCCCATTACGGTCGGAGGAAGGCAACGGCAAACCACCTCCATAAGGACCTTGCCTAGTAAGGCGGTGCGGGTCTCACGCATCGTTCCCCTACGCTCTGTAAAGAAGCATGGGACTTCATTTCCATTCCAAATTCATTCATATAGAAACGATTCCCTAAAAACACATTTGCATCTGCTACAGAATTGCAACTTATGATGTAGTTAGTGTCTTTAAAGATAGGAACTTCGGGAGGATGTAGGTATTACAAAGAATGAATGGGCTTCAACATAGGAAATTTTACTCAAGACATCCTGAGAAAAATAGATTTACAGCACGTCTCTGCAGCTGAAAAGTCAATTTAAGACCTGGTAAAGGAAAGAAGACAGACAACAAGAAACCAAAAGAGAAGCCTTGAAGGGAAAGACGACCCAGAACACGAATGTGGTGCCTTCTGAAGAAGTGACATAAGGAAAAAAGTTAGGTTGAACTTTAAATTGCATTTCCTGAAAAGTTAGTTTTTTAAAGTTTATGTACCTTTTCCTCAGATTCTATGAATGCTAGAATTATGAAATTTTGTACACATATTTCTGTAAACTTAATAAACGTTGTCTCAAGAGCAGATTTTGAAATTCTGATTGCAGGCTGAGATATGGGGCAAAGTGCTTGGAATTTTGTATGAATTTAAAATTGTACTTGTGGAAATATAATTCAAAAATTATGAAAATTCTCCTGTTTGACCTATTCCAAAAACTTCATGAGAGAAGCTTACAATGTATGAAACATTAGATGAACGTCAGCCGAAGAACCCGAGACAGAAGCCAATAGGCAGTTTGTCAATGTATGAAGAGATGAAACAGAGAAACTTTTGTAGACATCTCTTGAATATTTTCTGAGAAAATGGAACATACATTATTTTTTGAAAATAAAACTTCAAATTTCATTAAAAAGTTGAATATATATAATCAAAGGATTTTATTTGTAAATGTCTTACTTTCACTTCAAGCATGGTACAAAATTTCATTGCCATATCTCCAAAACTGTGGATTTGGTGCAGTTTTGAAATAGTGTGTGTTTTTCATCGACGTCTCCACTTAATAAAATTTCATTAGACTCAAAGATATATATAAATGTTCTGTGATTTAATAACAATCAAAATCTCAACTTTTTTAAAAATTAAACAAATTTGCTGGAAAACCTATGTGTAAATCATCAATAAGAAACTTTCCACAGAACAAATGTAAATAATAAATTTCCTATTCCGAATCTAACAACTGTTTTTCACACAAGAGTCTCTATTTTTGATATATCGAACATTCGATACCAGAAACACTGATTTTTACATATGATACACAATATGAATCAGAAATCCACCGACAAAATTTCAAAAGTCGTTGACGGAAATTCTCTGAGTATTTTGGCACAGTGGATCCACAGTTCCGGAGGCTCGTTGCAGGAGAACTGCATTTCGTTACATTTCTTACCACTCTCTGTCTCTGTTGCACTGAAAAAGCTGCGCGACAGTGCAAATTTGGACGGTGTGCGTTATACCATCGGCGGGTATGTAAATCATTTGAGCTACAATTCTGTGTGACAGGCAGAGCAGCCAACATAATGCATTAGTGTTGCTCGTGTTTAGTGTTGTTACCAGGACTGTTAGCGTATATAAGGGGCCTGAACAGCGTCAGGTGTTGAGTGATTGCTGTGAAGCACACGGAGACACAGTGTATTCCTTATCAGCACCAGACAGGGTTTGGAAGGGTTCTTATTGTAGGTACGCGTATGGTGATCTGGTCGAATCATGCAATATCCGGATTTGTGATGCATTCGGATGCGACAGTGGCCCAATGTCGGGCTGCATGGGAGTGCGAGGTCAAGCTTACTGGTGAAGGTTCCGGTGGACCACGCCTGACCACCACAGGGCAGGATCACCGTATTGTGCACCGGCAAACCCCTGCATGTCTGTACTTTCAATTGGAGAACAAATAAAAACTCCCTGCAACATTCAATGTCATTCCACTCCATACGTCACAGACTAACAGCTGCCGGACTAGTGAATTATCGTCCCATACGTAGGCTGCAGTTAACTCCAGAAAATAGGTGCGTTTCGAGTGGTGTTGTGTCCGGGCAGGCGTCGCGTTGTGTTCAGCGATGAATCGCGGTTCTGTACTCCATCTACATCTGCTACCGCGGACGACCGCCGTCGGCGAGTATGGCGACGACCTGGTCGGAGATTTCGATCTTATAGTGTTGCAACGAGACACAGTGGTGACACTCCTGACGTCATGGCGTGGCGAGGCACTGGTTATGACTTTAGGTCACAGGTGTTGGTGATTGACGGATCTCTGATTTTACAGCGCTGCGTCACGGATATCCTGCGCCCTCATGTGTTACCTCTTATGCGACAGTATCGTGGTGCAATTTTTCAACAGGTCAGTCTTTCTTCCATGCATAACATGTGTCTGTATGAACTGCCTGCGTGATGTTGAGGTACTCCCATGCCCAACCAGATCCCCAGATCTGTCTCCAATAGCACATGTGTGGGGCCAGCTGGAAGTGAACTCCGCCCCAGTGCCAGTGTCCAGGTTATCAAGGACGAGATACAACGGTTAGGCCGGTATTACACCTTCAAATTTTTTTGTCAAAGATTTGATCAAAGATATGATGAAATATTCGTCAAATTTATTTGGCAAAATCTATGACGTGGCGCTAAAAAGGGGTATTACACTGTCATCATATTTTTCGTCAAAGTTCAAGATCGCTGACAACAACAACTTGTTATTAACCGCAGCAGTTACATGTTTAACAACTGCACTGTGTGCACGTGGGAGAGAAGCGGGGAAAAAGAAAAGGGAACGTACCTGGGTGAAGCCGTGGGTTTTACCACGAGACGATAAAAGCATTCAACAAAACTTGTTACGTGAGCTTGTAGAGGAGGACGTCAAGTCGTACATAAATTACTTAAGAATGGATGAGCATACGTTTCAGTATTTGCTCAGCGAAGTGTATCCTCATATGACTAAGCACAATACTCACTTAAAAACTGCTATATCTGCAGAAGACAGGCTCGCTGTAACACTCCGATTCCTTGCTACAGGAGAGAGTTAGGTTAGGTTACGTTAGGTCTCCAATCTTCTTAATCTATTTTTGTGTTCAGGGTGCCTCACGTTGTAAAGTGCCTCATCAGCTTCATACATCTCTATTAATCGTGTAGTTGTCGGTACACACCAATTGTATTTACCGGCCATGTTTATAAACACACTACAGATGACAGAACGCTGCACGTGGTAACATGTCATATTGCAGTGAACTGAAAACAAGCGACTTTTATGATCAGATCTACAGCGAGGCCCTAGATTTGATCAAATTTATTTGAGGACAGACGAGATTTAACACAGTGCTCTATTACACCATCAAACTCCCTTGACAAAAATATTTGACATATCAACTTTGACAAAGAAATTTGATAGTGTAATACAGGCCTTATGGGCCAACTTGCGTCAGGTGAAGATACAACGGCCTGATGACAGGCTTCCCAACCGAATCGTGCATGCATCAAGGCCAGAGAGGGTGCAACGTCATACTGAGAAGTGGGTCCACACTGCCAAGTTCTCCATATATCTGACTCCCTTTTCTAATCACGGAAGTAAAGTCATACACCCCCTCAACCCGTGGTGTTTCATTTCGTTTCCTCCTTTCCTTATGAGTGCTTCATTTTTTTGTCAGCCCGTGTATATTTACATCTACATTTAAACCCTGCAAGCTACCGTACGGCAAGTAGTGGAGGGCATTTCTAATAATAGTTTCACTTACACCCTTTCCCCTTGCATACCCGGATGGTGTTTGGGGGGAGGGGGGGGGACGGCTGTCTACAAACCTCAGTGTAAGCTGTAGTTTCTCCTACATTCTTCTTGGTCGTTTCGCGAGACATACAAGGTGTAGCTATAAAATAAGCTGTCACACAGTAAGTACGCATGCCCCAAAGGCAAACGAACAATATTTGTGAAGCGTGAAGCTTTCTCTGTCGGCATATCTGGTGTGTGTAAACAAATCCGTGTTGCCGTGATCTTTGTTAGTGTAACAGCTTTTATTTTGTTTTGGCGGAAAGATGACAAGTGTAACAGCAGTGCAACGATTGTCGTGAAGTTTCACACAAAACTGGTGCTGAAATATACGTTTTACTAAAAGGAGACAGTTTATCACGTTCGCGAGTGTTTCAGTCGTACAGCCGTTTCCAAGATGGCTGAGATGTTCAAGATAACTCATGAACGGGACGCCCTTCAACAGCAAAAACAGATGAAAATATCGAAAAAGTAGGTAATCTGATTCGATTTGACCGTCGGTTGACTATTCTATCGATTTATGAAGTTGCAGAAACTGTCAAAGAATGCTCAAGGCGAATTTTATGTAATCAATGTAATATTAGAAAAGTGTGTGCGAAACCGTCACCGAAAACTCTCACGATCGAAGAAAAAGGAGCTCGTCAAAATGTTTGTATTGACAGTCCGAATACAATTGAAAATGATCCTAATTTCATGGAAAGAGTTATAACATATGACGAATCTTGGTTTTTCACTTCTGATCCAGAAACTAAGCGCCAGTCCATGCATTGGATGGGCGCAGCCTCAAAGATAGGGAAATAGCTCGAATGAGAAAATCAAGATTCAAAGCGATGATGATTGTCTTTCTCTGATACTCATGGAACTTTGTATCTTCACTGGATTCCTGGAGGTAGAACTATCAATGAACATTACTACCTTGAGCTTCTTGCTCAACTCAGTAAGAAAATAAGAGAAAAAAACGACCCGAATCGTGGAAGAAGAACCCATGGTTTCTGCATCAAGACAAGGCACCGGCTTATACTGCATTATACTGCAGGACTCTAGCGAATCACAGCATCGCAGTCTTAGGCCACTCTCCTTAATCGCCTGACTTAGCACCACTTGACTCACCTGTTCCCTAAGGTCAAACCTACGTTAAAAGGAACAAAATATCAGCCCACTGGAGCAGTGGAAGAAAAAGCGGGTCACGTCATTAAGGAGCTCATAGAGGAAGACTTCCAGTAATGTTGTAGGTATAGAGGAGGGGAGTATATTGAGGGTGACAATAACTAAATGTGTATGATTCGGAAAGAATATGTTTTACAGCGATAGTCCCGTCATTTTATAGCCACACTTCGTATGTGAGACAAAGTACACTCCTGGAAATGGAAAAAAGAACACATTGACACCGGTGTGTCAGACCCACCATACTTGCTCCGGACACTGCGAGAGGGCTGTACAAGCAATGATCACACGCACGGCACAGCGGACACACCAGGAACCGCGGTGTTGGCCGTCGAATGGCGCTAGCTGCGCAGCATTTGTGCACCGCCGCCGTCAGTGTCAGCCAGTTTGCCGTGGCATACGGAGCTCCATCGCAGTCTTTAACACTGGTAGCATGCCGCGACAGCGTGGACGTGAACCGTATGTGCAGTTGACGGACTTTGAGCAAGGGCGTATAGTGGGCATGCGGGAGGCCGGGTGGACGTACCGCCGAATTGCTCAACACGTGGGGCGTGAGGTCTCCACAGTACATCGATGTTGTCGCCAGTGGTCGGCGGAAGGTGCACGTGCCCGTCGACCTGGGACCGGACCGCAGCGACGCACGGATGCACGCCAAGACCGTAGGATCCTACGCAGTGCCGTAGGGGACCGCACCGCCACTTCCCAGCAAATTAGGGACACTGTTGCTCCTGGGGTATCGGCGAGGACCATTCGCAACCGTCTCCATGAAGCTGGGCTACAGTCCCGCACACCGTTAAGCCGTCTTCCGCTCACGCCCCAACATCGTGCAGCCCGCCTCCAGTGGTGTCGCGACAGGCGTGAATGGAGGGACGAATGGAGACGTGTCGTCTTCAGCGATGAGAGTCGCTTCTGCCTTGGTGCCAATGATGGTCGTATGCGTGTTTGGCGCCGTGCAGGTGAGCGCCACAATCAGGACTGCATACGACCGAGGCACACAGGGCCAACACCCGGAATCATGGTGTGGGGAGCGATCTCCTACACTGGCCGTACACCACTGGTGATCGTCGAGGGGACACTGAATAGTGCACGGTACATCCAAACCGTCATCGAACCCATCGTTCTACCATTCCTAGACCGGCAAGGGAACTTGCTGTTCCAACAGGACAATGCACGCTCGCATGTATCCCGTGCCACCCAACGTGCTCTAGAAGGTGTAAGTCAACTACCCTGGCCAGCAAGATCTCCGGATCTGTCCCCCATTGAGCATGTTTGGGACTGGATGAAGCGTCGTCTCACGCGGTCTGCATGTCCAGCACGAACGCTGGTCCAACTGAGGCGCCAGGTGGAAATGGCATGGCAAGCCGTTCCACAGGACTACATCCAGCATCTCTACGATCGTCTCCATGGGAGAATAGCAGCCTGCATTGCTGCGAAAGGTGGATATACACTGTACTAGTGCCGACATTGTGCATGCTCTGTTGCCTGTGTCTATGTGCCTGTGGTTCTGTCAGTGTGATCATGTGATGTATCTGACTCCAGGAATGTGTCAATAAAGTTTCCCCTTCCTGGGACAATGAATTCACGGTGTTCTTATTTCAATTTCCAGGAGTGTATGTTGCCCGACTCTCGAAGTTTCTACAGTAAGACCTCTTAGTGATGCACAGAGCCTATCTTGTAGAGTCTGCTACTGGAGTTTGTTGAGCATCTCCGTAGAACACTGCCGTCGCCTAAATGTGTTCGTCAAGAAACGTGCCGCTCTTCGTCCGATCTTCTCTATCTGTTCTGCTAATCCTACTTGGTAGGTGATGAACTCGATAACTGGCCTTACAAGTGATTTATAAGCTATTTCCGTCGTCGATTAATTGTATTTCCTTGAAACTCTTCCACTGAATCTGAATTGACATATGCTTTCCTCGAGGTGAACATTCCACTTTAAGTAGCTCCTAATAGTAACTCGTAGGTATTTTACAGTGGCTACTGTTTTCAGAGATTTCTCGTCGACCACCGTAATGGAACTGGACTGTATCTCTTCGTCTACTTATGCGCAAATATTACATTTGTTTCATATGCAGACGTATCTTCAGATGTACCTCAATGACATGATTGTGTATTAACAACCTGGCAGACATACATCGATAATAACTTCAGATTTTTGCTAATTATGCAGTTACCTACAATGAAGAAACACCAGAAAAAATTCACGAATATCTAGTCACATCCTGATAAAATTTGAAAGTGATTCAAAGACTGGTACATTTACAAACAGAGTACTTCACAAAACGCAGAAACATAGTATGCTTTGAAAATAACATCAGTGACTCACAAATGGATTCGGCCAATTATTACAAGTACCCGAATGTAACGTTTTGAGGGAATGTGAAATGGCATTCGTAGGCAAAGCAGGTATCAGACTTCGGTTCATTGATAGTAGCCTACACTGGTTAAATGCAGATTACAGCGGTGATTGCTTACAGCATACTCGTGCCATCCATTCTAGAATGTTTCTCAAACACAAGATAGGATTAATAGTTTTACAAAGTGGCAAGAGATCATAGCATGCATCTCTGTTTCGAAGGTAATTTGGGTTGTGTGTGCAAGCCTTTCCGTCAGTTATTTCACAGCTGATTTCCACTTTTGATACTGTCTTCCCAAGAAACATGACCAACTTGTTAGCTAAATTGTGCAAGTGATGATTCAGTAGTGGAGGTTGGAGAGGAATTGGGAGGGGGTGGTTGCAAGGACATAATTTACGGTTTCTAGTTCTTTTTTAGAGAGATTTAGATGGCTTGAGGATTGCGTGAAGAGCTCACGACATTCGTGACTCGAGCGGAAAGGCACCTCGATGTTACGGTTGCACGATGCGGCATCCAACTCGGTGAAAGTGACACCGTTAACACTGAGACTATATGACACAGGTAAACAGCCTTGATTAGTAAGGTGATATACGGTGCATTTATTTAAACGACCGGTGTTAGTAACGAAACGACAAACTGAGTGTGATGTAGGTGTAGGCTCACATTAGATTTATTCATGAAAGTAAGCGTACGGTACTAAAAACATTGTCGTCTCGTAAGGAATGCTGTTCCAATGTGGCGACATCTGGATAGTTGCTCTCTTCATGGCAAACCGTCAGAATTGTGCTGTTCGTCTTGGCTATTAAATCGACAAGAGAAACAAAGACTGGATACTGCCTTAATAACTTACATTTATGGAAGGGCAATTTGAAAGTGAAGAACTTGTTAAGAATTCTTATTGAAGTTCGAGGTGATAGTCTTGTCTATAATACTAGAAACACGAGAATGTAAATTGGGCAACTTATGTCACTGATAAGTATCTACTATGTCTCAAAAGCGTCTGAAATATTTTCTGTCCGTACAAAAGAAACGCATGCTGGGAGAATGTTGAAGCGTGCATACCTAATTTAGCACATTTGTCCGTGAACAATGCATAATATCGTCACAGGTGATTGCAAAACAAGAGGCTAGTTTTTGCAACTCAAGTTCGGGAATTTGCAGTCGTAGCGAAGTGTCTACAAAACTGGCCATTTGGGTACACATTATGTGTTCAAAAGTATCCGGACACCAGCGAAAACATACGTTTTTCATATTAGGTGCATTGTGCTGCCACCTACTGCCAGGTACTCCATTTCAGCGACCTCAGTAGTCATTAGACATTGTGAGAGAGCAGAATGGGGTGCTCCACGGAACTCACGACTTCGAACGTGGTCAGATGATTGTGTGTCACTTGTGTGGTACGTCTGTACGCGAGATTTCCACACTCCTAAACATCCCTAGGTCCACTATTTCTCACATGATAGTGAAAAAGAAACATCAAGGGACACGTACAGCACAAAAACGTACAGGCCGACCTCGTCTGTTGACTGTCAGAGACCGCCGACAGTTGAAGAGGATCGTAATGTGTAATAGGCAGACATCTATCCAGACCATCCCACAGGAATTCCAAACTTTATCTGAATCCACTGCAAGTACGATGACAGAAAGGCGGGAGGTGAAAAAACTTAGATTTCATGGCCGAGCGGCTGCTCATAAGCCACACATTACACCGGTAAATGCCAAACAACGACTCGCTTGATGCAAGGAGCGTAAACATTGGTCGATGGCACAGTGGAAAAACGTTGTGTGGAGTGACGAATCACGGTACACAATGTGGCGATCCGATGCCAGGGTGTGGATATGGCGAATGCCCGGTGAACGTCATCTGGCAGCGTGTGTAGTGCCAACAGTAAAGTTCGGAGGCGGTAGTGTTATGATGTGGTCGCTTGAACCCCTTGTTGTTTTGCGTGGCACTATCTCAGTACAGGCCTACATTGATGTTTTAAGCACCTTCTTGCTTCGCACTGTTGAAGAGCAATTCGGGGATGACGATTGCATCTTTCAACATGATCGAGCACCTGTTCATAATGTACGGCCTGTGGCGGATTGGTTACAAGACAATAGCATCCTCGTAATGGACTGCCCTACACAGAGTCCTGACCTGAATCCTACAGAACAGATGTTTTGGAACGCCGAATTCGTACCAGGCCTCACCGACCGACATCGATACCTCTCCTCAGTGCAGTACTCCGTGAAGAATGGACTGCCATTCCCCAAGAAACCTTCCAGCACCTGATCGAACGTACGCCTGCGAGAGTGGAAGCTGTCATGAAGGCTAAGGGTGGACCAACACCGTATCGAATTCCAGCATTACTGATGGAGGGCACCACGAACCTGTCAGTCATTTTCAGCCAGGCGTTCCGATACTTTTGATCTCATAGCGATCTGTTTCATCACTGTCTTAATGTTAAAGTTGGGAAATTGTTGAATAAATGTAAACGCAGTCTAAGAACCATGAGGCATCATCTTCAACCTAAACTAAAAAATTATCAACATACCGCAGTGAGATATCATGATAATCAGCAACATGAACTTGGTGGTGGCAGTGATAGTGTTCCTAGTGTTGCATAATTTCCCCTGCCTTCATCTCACAAGCCACTTTTTGTAGATATGTCGTTATGACTCGACACCCCCGAGTTAACAGTTTGGGCACGACGCAACTGTGTGTGGTGCACATGTGAGAAATTCGCATGCAAAGTTGCACCAATCTACGCCAAAGTGTCCAAAACTGCCTTTAATGTTTGCTCCTAAGCAGTAGTACAGTTGCTTAGTGTAACTTCGATTTTAGGTCGTGTGATATAAAACTTAAAATGAGAATTTTGCTACAAAAAATGGCTCTGAGCACTATGGGACTTAACATCTGAGGTCATCAATTCCCTAGACTGAGAACTACTTAAACCTAACCTAAGGACATCACACACATCCGTACCCCAGTCAGGATTCGAACCTGCGACCGTAGCACCCGCGTGCTCGTTTTTGGGAATTTTAAACTGTTCCGATTCTAATAGTTCTGCTTTCTGTGTTTTGATAACAAGTTGACACCGTTTAAATTATCTTAAACGAAAAACGAATACAGAAAACGACGCTTCTTTGGAAGAGCAATACCAAGAACTGGAATACATTGTTTCTGCTTAATGTAGTGAAATGGTCACAGTGTCAGACTGAAAGACCAGAGGGTTCTGTTTTTGCACCTGAGTACTTTTTTCTTCCTGATTGGTTAAAAGCTTCATAAGGAGAAAGAAAACTGGCGTCCTACGGATCGGAGCGTGGAATGTCAGATCCCTTAATCGGGCAGGTAGGTTAGAAAATTTAAAAAGGGAAATGGATAGGTTAAAGTTAGATATAGTGGGAATTAGTGAAGTTCGGTGGCAGGAGGAACAAGACTTCTGGTCAGGTGACTACAGGGTTATAAACACTAAGTCAAATAGGGGTAATGCAGGAGTAGGTTTAATAATGAATAGGAAAATAGGAATGCGGGTAAGCTACTACAAGCAGCATAGTGAACGCATTATTGTGGCCAAGATAGATACGAAGCCCACAGCTACTACAGTAGTACAAGTTTATATGCCAACTAGCTCTGCAGATGACGAAGAAATTGAAGAAATGTATGATGAAATAAAAGAAATTACTCGGATAGTGAAGGGAGACGAAAATTTAATAGTCATGGGTGACTGGAATTCGAGTGTAGGAAAAGGGAGAGAAGGAGACGTAGTAGGTGAATATGGATTGGGGCTAAGAAATGAAAGAGGAAGCCGCCTGGTAGAATTTTGCACAGAGCACAACTTAATTATAGCTAACACTTGGTTCAAGAATTATGATAGAAAGTTGTATACATGGAAGAACCCTGGAGATACTAAAAGGTATCAGATAGATTATATAATGGTAAGACAGAGATTTAGGAACCAGGTTTTAAATTGTAAGACATTTCCAGGGGCAGATGTGGACTCTGACCACAACCTATTGGTTATGACCTGTAGATTAAAACTGAAGAAACTGCAAAAAGGTGGGAATTTAAGGAGATGGGACCTGGATAAACTGAAAGAACCAGAGGTTGTACAGAGTTTTAGGGAGAGCATAAGGGAACAATTGACAGGAATGGGGGAAAGAAATACAGTAGAAGAAGAATGGGTAGCTTTGAGGGATGAAGTAGTGAAGGCAGCAGAGGATCAAGTAGGTAAAAAGACGGGGGCTAGTATAAATCCCTGGGTAACAGAAGAAATATTGAATTTAATTGATGAAATGAGAAAATATAAAAATGCAGTAAATGAAGCAGGCAAAAAGGAATACAAACGTCTCAAAAATGAGATCGACAGGAAGTGCAAAATGGCTAAGCAGGGATGGTTAGAGGACAAATGTAAGGATGTAGAGGCTTATCTCACAAGGGGTAAGATAGATACTGCCTACAGGAAAATTAAAGAGACCTTTGGAGATAAGAGAACCACTTCTATGAACATCAAGAGCTCAGATGGAAACCCAGTTCTAAGCAAGGAAGGGAAAGCAGAAAGGTGGAAGGAGTATATAGAGGGTCTATACAAGGGCGATGTACTTGAGGACAATATTATGGAAATGGAAGAGGATGTAGATGAAGATGAAATGGGAGATACGATACTGCGTGAAGAGTTTGACAGAGCACTGAAAGACCTGAGTCGAAACAAGGCCCCCCCGGAGTAGACAACATTCCATTGGAACTACTGACGGTCTTGGGAGAGCCAGTCCTGACAAAACTCTACCATCTGGTGAGCAAGATGTATGAAACAGACGAAATACCCTCAGACTTCAAGAAGAATATAATAATTCCAATCCCAAAGAAAGCAGGTGTTGACAGATGTGAAAATTACCGAACAATCAGTTTAATAAGCCACAGCTGCAAAATACTAACACGAATTCTTTACAGACGAATGGAAAAACTAGTAGAAGCTGACCTCGGGGAAGATCAGTTTGGATTCCGTAGAAATACTGGAACACGTGAGGCAATACTGACCTTACGACTTATCTTAGAAGAAAGATTAAGGAAAGGCAAACCTACGTTTCTAGCATTTGTAGACTTAGAGAAAGCTTTTGACAATGTTGACTGGAACACTCTCTTTCAAATTCTAAAGGTGGCAAGGGTAAAATACAGGGAGCGAAAGGCTATTTACAATTTGTACAGAAACCAGATGGCAGTTATAAGAGTCGAGGGACATGAAAGGGAAGCAGTGGTTGGGAAGGGAGTAAGACAGGGTTGTAGCCTCTCCCCGATGTTATTCAATCTGTATATTGAGCAAGCAGTAAAGGAAACAAAAGAAAAATTCGGAGTAGGTATTAAAATCCATGGAGAAGAAATAAAAACCTTGAGGTTTGCCGATGACATTGTAATTCTGTCAGAGACAGCAAAGGACCTGGAAGAGCAGTTGAACGGAATGGACAGTGTCTTGAAAGGAGGATATAAGATGAACATCAACATAAGCAAAACGAGGATAATGGAATGTAGTCGAATTAAGTCGGGTGATGCTGAGGGAATTAGATTAGGAAATGAGACACTTAAAGTAGTAAAGGAGTTTTGCTATTTGGGGAGCAAAATAACTGATGACGGTCGAAGTAGAGAAGATATAAAATATAGACTGGCAATGGCAAGGAAAGCGTTTCTGAAGAAGAGAAATTTGTTAACATCGAGTATAGATTTAAGTGTCAGGAAGTCATTTCTGAAAGTATTTGTATGGAGTGTAGCCATGTATGGAAGTGAAACATGGACGGTAAATAGTTTGGACAAGAAGAGAATAGAAGCTTTCGAAATGTGGTGCTACAGAAGAATGCTGAAGATTAGATGGGTAGATCACATAACTAATGAGGAAGTATTGAATAGGATTGGGGAGAAGAGAAGTTTGTGGCACAACTTGACCAGAAGAAGGGATCGGTTGGTAGGACATGTTCTGAGGCATCAAGGGATCACCAATTTAGTATTGGAGGGCAGCGTGGAGGGTAAAAATCGTAGGGGGAGACCAAGAGATGAATACACTAAGCAGATTCAGAAGGATGTAGGTTGCAGTAGGTACTGGGAGATGAAGAAGCTTGCACAGGATAGAGTAGCATGGAGAGCTGCATCAAACCAGTCTCAGGACTGAAGACCACAACAACAACAACAACAAGGAAAGAAGCACAATAGGCACATTTAAGCATTAATTGTGTGTGTTAAACTATAAATTTATGAATGAAAACACACACAACACTGTTGTCATATTGTACAATATTTAATATTTATTTCGCCAACCGGTTTTCTGTTGTTACACCATCATCAGATACAAACATAAGCATGAGGTGCAGTGAAATTTTGTTGGAGCAAAGATTTCAAACTAGTGCATCTACACAGTATCTCCTGCATTTTAAGATTATTTAACTAAGATGATACATGTGAAACATTAACAAATGAACTATGTAAAAATCAACAGTTGTTCATAGCAGAAAATAAATTGTAAAATAAAATTTGGTGACCTGTTCCAAAGGCATGACTAAACAAAATAATCTTGTCTATAAGAGGTCCTACATTAAAACAGATATACTAGAGGGGTTAAGCAGGTAAATGAACCAGCTGTGATTATACAAAGTAATATTTTATCACAACAAGAAAAAATATAGCAAATGAAATGAAGGAAAACGGGAAATGTGAGAAGAGAGGTAATTTGAAACATGACCTGGATGGGATTATGAGCAGTATCTGTAGTTAGAAGTGGCGAGTAAGGAAACTGTGTCCGGTCATTCAGTACTAATCTTGTACTGATGGACATAAGTTTATTAATTTCCATTACGGACGTGATGTAATTCTTCATGTTTTATCTTGTAACTATGGCCGTCTTTAAGCACATGGTCTAAGTTTCCAGCTTCTGTATATTACTTGTAGTTGTGGCAAAATCAATATAGGTCAGTCTGACAGGGCAATATGCACCTGCTTGAAAGGACATCACAGAAGTTGGAAACTCAGAAAAGGGGACTAATCTTTTATAGACCACCTACTTAAAGAAGGCCTTAGTTGCAAGATGAAACATTAAGTATCACATCAAATCCATAAAGGAAGGAAGGCGAACTATCTTGGAACAGTGGAAATTAATAAACATATGTCCATCAGACACATTTAAGCATTAACTATATCTGTTACATTATTACTTTACGAATGAAAACAAACACAACACTGGCGTCATACTGCACAATATTTATTATTTATTTCGGTTGTTACGCCATCCTCAGGTACAAACTGACAGTGGTGATACTGAAACATATCACCAAAGTTAATTGTTCAATTTATTTTGTTCTATGAACAATTGTTGTAATTTGTATATAGTTCATTATTTAATGTATCATATATTTTATCTTAGCTAAACAATCTTACGTTGCATTTACGCTGAAACAATCCTTCTTGTTGCAAGTGAAATAGTGATCTTGTACATATGGTAACTGTTTCCGCTGTGTGGTTAAGGTTAGCCGTGCCCCCCTTCCCTGGCCAAACAAGGTTAGAGAATATGTTATTACTTTTACTAAACTATGAGCAAAAAGTATTTTTAACAAATCACAAAATTCCTTAGGAAGTAAACAGATAAAGAACGAACTAGAAAACCAGTTTAAAGGACTTTATGAACCCAAGAAGTTTTGTTACAAGCAACATGAGCTACTACTCATAATCCATCCAGGCCATGTTGTAAATTATCTCGCTTCTCAAATGCCCCATTTTCCTTTATTTCAGTTGTTATATTTTGTCTTATTGTGATAAAACATTACTTTGTACAATCACAGCTGCTTCATTTACCTGATTAACTTCACTAGTATATCATATCCGTTTTAATTTAGGACCTATTAAAGACAAGATTATTTAGTTCGGCCATCCCTTTGGAACATATCACCAAAGTTAATTGTTCAATTTATTTTGTTCTATGAAAAATTGTCGTAATTTGTATATAGTTCATTATTTAATGTGTCATATATTTTACCTTAGCTAAACAATCTTACGTTGCATTGACACTGAAACAATCCCTCTTGTTTTATTCGTAAACCTAACGTTAACATTTTTCATCTCTGGAAATGGAGGTGCTCTATAGATGCATTAGTTTAAAATCTGTGCTCCAACGGAATTTCGCTGCACAACATACTTACGTTTGTACCTGTTGGTGGTGTAACAGCCGAAAACCGGTTTTCTGAAATAAATAACAAATATTGTAGAATACATCAGTTTTGTATGTGTTTTCATAACGTATAAAATATTCTACCAAGAACCGACGGAATAGTCAATCAACGCAATGTAAATTATCACTGTTTCAATAATACAATTAGTGCCTGAAGTATCTATCTTAGACAGGTATGGATTGAATAATCTCCAGTTTCCTCTTTCATGTGTCTCTTTCTTAATTTGCGGCTAACTTGAGTCATTTCAATGTCATCATCCAGCATTTCAAGTCATCTTTTTCCTCTCATCCCCTACAATTGTTCTTCGATGGCTTCTAGCTGCTGGAAAATTCGTCGTAGCATATATCCCAGCTAAGACGTTTCCCTCATTTTTATTTTTTCCATTAATTTTCTGTCCTCTCCTGCTATTAGAAATACTTCATTTATCATTCTTGTCTGTCCATTTTACTTTCGGAAAATTTCTTCACAATCACCTTTCAGAAGTATCCCAGTTCTTTTCCTCTTTCTTTCTATATACCCATGGGTCACTGCCCTGTACTTCACAGACGAAACTCTCGGCAAATCGCTTAATCCCATCGGAATTTCTATTGCTGTCAATAAACCTTTCACCTTTTTATAAACCCTTTTGTTCATAGATATTCCATTTCTTGTTTCCTCCGTACTGCTTTCATTTTTTGTCACCAAATATCCTAAGGACCTGAAAGAATCTACTAGTTCCGAGGACTTACCTTTTATGGTATTTCCGTGAAACCCTCATGTTTTCTGATTTTTATCAATTTGGTCTTTCCAAAATTTATTAATTTTATTCTCTTTTCCCCAATTCTGCGGTCATATTCATCATAAATTGTAATTCTTCCTCTGATGCAGCGAACACTGCTTGGTCGTCTGCATACTTAATTGTCTTCAACCATTCTCCTGCTACTTTCATTCCTCACCCGTTCTCTAATGCTTTGCTTTGACTGTTAGTCTGAAAAGAGTAGGTTGCAAATAAAATCCTCATCTAGCACTTCTTCCAATACTCGTTTCGTGTGTTTGTTCATCGCCAGTCCTTACTATCCGTTTTTGTTTTGCGAAGAATTCTGTTATGAATCTTCATCCCTTCTCGTAATTACGAAAGTATAAAGACAACCTTTGCTCCTGTCCCTCCCCACTCCCCTGGCCAAACATGCGTAGAAAATGTGTTATTACCTTTACTAAACTATGAGCAAAAAGTATATGTTATCAAATAACGATTCCTTAGGAAGTAAAACAGAAAAAGAACGAAGTAGAAAACCAGTTTAAAGGACATTATGAGTCCAACCAGTTTTCTTGCAAGCAATTATAGCAGCTTTAACAATATTAAAAGCAATGGCTGTCATTTTCTATAACAGTTTGCAAGGCTATTATCACAGAATCGTCGATTTTCTAAACTGGTATTACATGCGTTACACGAATAACAGGAGTCAAGACCTTTCACCTTTGAAGGACTACACCAGTATTGTTCATACTGTATCCTGGTTTTTTTTTCCAGAGAGCTGTCGAGATAAGAAATGGACAATTAAAATGAACTTTGCTGCAAACGTAGGGATAACCATGTGGAAGGCCACGAGCGTGCTGATGACGTAAGCAGTCACTTGCCGTCAATCTTGCTATTCACCTTCCCATCAAGTAGGAAATTCAAGTTCGGGCTGTGGCCTTGGATGACACAAGGCGCCAGTTATTTGCATGTCTGACGACCGCTAGCGATTTGCAAGTGAAATGGTGATCGCGCACATATGGTAACTGTTTTCGCTGTGTGGTTAAGGTTAGCCGTGCTTCTACGGAACCGCAGTACTTCTTCAAAACCATTGTGCGGCAAATGTCTGGATTTAAGCCGGCTGAATAAAAGGTCCTGCATGTCCGTGTGAATGTTCCTTAAATCACTGACAGTTGTGGACCGATGGGGTGGTGCATTGTCTTGCTTCCATAATTCGACCATACTCTACTGAGAATATTTGAAAAGGAAGCGTTGACATGAATTCCAAGTTCTTATGCTGCTTTTTCACCAACACTTCACTACAGTGTGAGAGCTGCCTCTTAAGGCCTGGATTTCAAAGTGGATGCCAAACTTTCTTCAGCACAACAGTATACATTTGACAATGTTTTCTGCTCACAAGGAAAATTACTTTTCAACTAAATTGTGAAGATGTTTGTATCTCTTCAGAATATCTACACTTTTGAGACAGGCCTTGTCAGCGTTAGTCAACCTGGGGTTGATACAAGAACTTAGGGCTGTGTACACCGACTTAAGTGTATCTGTGCCCGCAAGAGTATTCATCGTAGTTCAAAGCTGCAAACCAATGCAAGGTGTTGTATTGTTACCTTCACCTGTGCTTGAGGTATTCGTCTCTTCACGTTTTTCAAAAGCTTCCTAGTTTCAGCACCAAAAATTCCCCTTCGCTCAATAATGAAGTCCTCATTTCTTATAACTTGCAGTCAACGTCACATCTCCTACAATTTTGCACAACACATCGTGCCGAAGATGAGGCATTTTGGAGAGATCGTTAATGCGGTGAATCAATTAACCTGCGTTTATTCATAGGGCGCAAGCGTAAATATGGAAACCACCAAATACGGCCCAGTTTCACAAACAAGTAAATCAACATGACGTCTACTTCGTTCGAGACCATGTGACGACGTGTAAATGCGTTTCTGACAATAGGGCAGGACCTCAGAACATTTATTTCAACATGTATTCAATAATATTTTTACTGTTTTGTAAAATGAAGTTTATGATAGTGAAGGTGTAGCGTAACCAGCATTCGGTGTTAGATTGAAAGTTTTTAGTTGGCTGCGCCAAAGAATGTAATTGTCTAAAATTTGGCTTATTACTCGTGCAGTGTGAATTCAATTTTTCCATCTGTAATATGTGACGTATGCGTAAACGTAACATACCCCATTTTATAACTGAATGATATAAGTAAACTGAGCTGGCATCCTATTGCTACGTGTTTGTGAAATTAAAGTACTCTATTTTGCGGCTCAAATGGCTCTGAGCACTATGGGACTTAACTGCTGAGGTCATCAGTCCACTAGAACTTAGAACTACTTAAACCTAACTAACCTAAGGACATCACACACATCCATACCCGGGGCAGGATTCGAACCTGCGAGCGTAGCGGTCGCGCGGTTCCAGACTGTAGCGCGTAGAACCGCTCGGCAACTCCGTCCGGCTTCTATTTTGTGGTTTTACTATTTATACTTGCTTACTATGCAACTATGCAGTGCAGTTGATGGGCCGCATTGTACATATCTCCCAAATGCACCCTTTTGGCAAGAGCTTTTATACAGGGTGCTACAAAAAGGTACGGCCAAACTTTCAGGAAACATTCCTCACACACAAAGAAAGAAAATATGTTATGTGGACATGTGCCCGGAAACGATTACTTTCCATGTTAGAGCTCATTTTATTACTTCTCTTCAAATCACATTAATCATGGAATGGAAACACACAGCAACAGAACGTACCAGCGTGACTTCAAACACTTTGTTACAGGAAATGTTCAAAATGTCCTTCGTTATCGAGGATACATGCATCCACCCTCCTTCGCATGGAATCCCTGATGCGCTGATGCAGCCCTGGATAATGGCATATTGTATCACAGCCATCCACAATACGAGCACGAAGAGTCTCTACATTTGGTACCGGGGTTGCGTAGACAAGAGCTTTCAAATGCCCCCATAAATGAAAGTCAGGAGGGTTGAGGTCAGGAGAGCGTGGAGGCCATGGAATTGGTCCGCTTCTACCAATCCATCGGTCACCGAATCTGTTGTTGAGAAGCGTAGGAACACTTCGACTGAAATGTGCAGGAGCTCCATCGTGCATGAACCACATGTTGTGTCGTACTTGTAAAGGCACATGTTCTAGCAGCACAGGTAGAGTATCCCGTATGAAATCATGATAACGTGCTCCATTGACCGTAGGTGGAAGAACATGGGGCCCAATCAAGACATCACCAACAATGCCTGCCCAAACGTTCACAGAAAATCTGTGTTGATGACGTGATGGCACAATTGCGTGCGGATTCTCGTCAGCCCACACATGTTGATTGTGAAAATTTACAATTTGATCACGTTGGAATGAAGCCTCATCCGTAAACAGAACATTTGCATTGAAATGAGGATTGACACATTGTTGAATGAACCATTCGCAGAAGTGTATCCGTGGAGGCCAATCAGCTGCTGATAGTGCCTGCACACACTGTACATGGTACGGAAACAACTGGTTCTCCCGCAGCACTCTCCATACAGTGAAGTGGTCAACGTTACCTTGTACAGCAGCAACTTCTCTGACGCTGACATTAGGGTTATCGTCAACTGCACGAAGAATTGCCTCGTCCATTGCAGGTGTCCTCGTCGTTCTATGTCTTCCCCAGTCGCGAGTCATAGGCTGGAATGTTCCGTGCTCCCTAAGACGCCGATCAATTGTTTCGAACGTCTTCCTGTCGGGACATCTTCGTTCTGGAAATTTGTCTCGATACAAACGTACCGCGCCACGGCTATTGCCCCGTGCTAATCCATACATCAAATGGGCATCTGCCAACTCCGCATTTGTAAACATTGCACTGACTGCAAAACCACGTTCGTGGTGAACACTAACCTGTTGATTCTACGTACTGATGTGCTTGATGCTAGTACTGTAGAGCAATGAGTCGCATGTCAACACAAGCACCGAAGTCAACATTATCTTCCTTCAATTGGGCCAACTGGCGGTGAATCGAGGAAATACAGTACATACTGACGAAACTGAAACGAGCTCTAACATGGAAAGTAAGCGTTTCCGGCCACATGTCCACATAACATATTTTCATTCTTTGTGTGTGAGGAATGTTTCCTGAAAGTTTGGCCGTACCTTTTTGTAACACCCTGTATAAAAGTTTCGGGAAATTCGACGACGTCCTCTTTTTGTAGCGTATTCGAGCCTCGTGATTGAGGGCAACCGCGATCACGTGATACAACGAAGTCGGTCACGCGGGCGCCACAGCGTTCTACAAAAAGACGAGACGCGGGCCATCATTTCTCTGAAAGCAGAGTGAGAGATGTGAGTGAAGTACATGTTCCACAGGTGATTATAGACTTAAGGTTTTCCCATACAAAGATATCAATAAGAGTGTAGTGTATGCGTTTTCTGGAAGACTTACATTTTCTGATTCCCTCGATCAACTCAATTTTTTTATGATTTAAAGGTAGATTAATGTAAAAACCACGGAAACGCAACAGGTTCGCTTATGTTTAAAGCTTCTGATATCTGCTGGAAAATTACTTATCTTGTTTCCACAGCCAGGTATTAAGAAACTGTCTATGTTGCTGTGCAATATATTCGGAAATGTTGAACTCGTAGACGGGGGGGACAGTCATGAAAAAGTTTGGAACCAAATCGACCCAATTCAGAGGACCACGTGAACGCCACAGAGCACCAAGAGATCATGTACGCATAAACAAGAATGAGATATTTCATCGGTAGGGAAGAAAAATATGTGTTTTGTTCAACAAATCGAACTGCTTTTGTTTTATTCCTACGTGTAGTTTTTCCACAATCATGCTACTTATTTTTTTGTGTATTGATATACATACAAACAACGAACAGAATACCTATAGCATCATAGGGTAACCGAACGCAATATTGTTTTGCTGGTACGTATAATTTGTGTCATGATCGTCGCATATCACTGTACAATATCGATTCATTTGAGCGCCAGCATATTTTCCTCTTTTACGTTCTAGGTCGCTTGGGCTGTGTATGTGTGGAAAAGAGAAGCTTTCCATCGGACTGAGGAGCCCGACAGTAAATCTCACTGTATCAGCCACGCACCCATGGTTCGTGGCCGAGCTGTGGCGCCAGTCTGAACCCCGCACCCCACCACATTTCCTGTCTGGGCGAGCGACGTCAGGAGGGCGCCCACTACCCTCCGGAGATAAGTGAGTACGATAATTAGGCTGCTCTGCGTTGGCGTCTTGAGGACCGATGAGCTGGCGCCATTAGAACGTTGGAGCGGAGCCTCTGTTTCGCCCGAAGGCATGATTCAGCCAATAACTGCATCAGTTCGCCTATCGTTGGGTGTAGACGAACAGCCCAATCAAAACTACAACAGTTTCACTCTCGTATCGACTTCTGAAAGGAAATTGTATGTGGTGTACGCAGAAGGGAGGAGTCTGCTGTCTTTTTTCCGAGTTTTAGACTGTCATGTTGGCAATACTAGAGGAAAGTTTCCTATTATCGGATAACGTTTTTAAACTTAAAATTACCCGAAAATTATAAGTCTTAATCTAAGGAAAATGTGCTACACTACTACCACGGAATATTTAAATAATAACATTGCAAAACATCGCATTTAAAAGCTTGCAAAGTATCATAGTCGACCGCTGCACAAAGCTCGTAACACCACCGCAAGCGAGCTATGCACTTCATGAAGGTCTCTTTAGAGGTACCAGTTGATCACAGCTGCTCGCAGTATAGTATATGCACTCCCCGTTCCCTTCGTATTCAGATGATGAGTCTTTCAACACAGTTTCATCAATGCTTGACTCGGAGTCTTCCTGCTTCTTAACTCTCTGGTTCTTTCTTACGAAAAACTTCCTTTTGGAAGAGCCAGATGTTGAAGCTCTGTTAGAAGCATCAAATGATGATCCTGAAAGAGATTTTTAGTGGTGTATTCCCTGTAGTCTTGGTACTTGCTTTCTAGCTCTCTTTAGCCGGTGACTCGTTTTTAAAAGGAGATAAAATCAACACTACTGTTTTACCGGCTGTTGGCGTTGGGTTTGATGGTGCAAGTACAGAATATGGTCTACCTTGAAAAGTAGAAACCACTGTTTCCTGCATTCCATGAACTGCAGTCGACAATGGCACTGCTGTGGCTTCTGAGGCCTTAACCCCGTTTATAGCTGATTGGCAAGGAGGAAAATCCATAAGTGAAGAAACGAGGAGGTCACGAGGATAAGTCCTACATTTTTTGAAACCGTTTGCAGCCGCTTCCATTGTTGTCGCTCTATAGTACGATCAACCCATTAATGGCGCAACGCCATTTGTCTCTCAAACACTGGAAATGTGGCATCTGAAAAAAAATTCGGAACATCTGTTTGTGTAAAGTGAAGCCAAATATCGGGTACCAAAAATAGTGCAACCTGTTACTACCCGCTATTAGGGACGATTCCTTACTTCTATTTTTGACACAACTTGACCGTTAAGTGAACTGTGGACGACACGTTTTATCTATTAGATAAAAAAGAGCATGCTTCAAACCACTGTCTCTTTCGAAATACTTTGAAAGTACATCGTACCTGGCAAGGGAGAAGGACTTCCAATTGAAATCGTACAAAATGTTTATCTTGAACACAATGCAAAGACAGCAGTGGAGAACGAAACGTTAACAGCACCGGCGACAGATTCACAACGCATCGGAAGCAATAGCCTGATTTTTCCCAGCTGTTTGCTAGAGGCAAGCAATCGCACAACAAATTCAACTGTTCTTTAGGAAAATTGTATGTTAAGTTCATTAACGAAAGATCGTAATTTTTTCCTCCAAGCCTGTGAGGGTGGAATAAATTGATGTCTTCTAAATAATTTCTGGTTGTAGAACGTCGCATAGACAAGATTAAGAAGAGGAAAATTTTAGTGATTGTACCCAAAGTGCTTTTGTGTGACCGAATGATTGTCCTTTTAATTGTATTTGCTGGAAGATAGTTAGGGCTCCATGGTCCTCAGGACTGGCATGCACAGTTGCCTAATTTGACACTTATAGATTTGTAAGGAGGGATATGTATGACCTTATAAGTGCAGCAAGGAAGCTTGTCGCTCCGTGAGACCAGCAACTATACATCTCGTCCTTACGTCTTTTGAAAGGCGCATTGAGTTGCGTATTCTGAAAACTCGTTTGACAACCTCATTTAAATCAACAGTGCGCCACCAGAATCTCCATCTGAGCTCAGCCAGTTGTGTACACGCGTTGCATAGACCCCTAAAACTTCGAACGCTTCCAGCTCGCTAACTAAAGTTATTAGCAATTTGATTTAAAGTAATTTGTACTTTGTTGGTTTTAAGTACACCAACTATATTATAGAAAAAAATAATATTCTGCTAAGAAATTATAATTCATTGGTATAAATCTCTGGAAAATAACTAAATAAAGTGTGCTCATAACCCCTTGCCGCAGTGGATATACCGGTTCCCGTGAGATCACCGAAGTGAAGCGCTGTCGGACGTGGTCGGCACTTGGATGGGTAACCATCCAGGCCGCCATGCGCTGTTGCCATTTTTCGGGGTGCACGCAGCCTCTTGATGCCAATTGAGGAGCTACTGGACCGATTAGTGGCGGGTTCGGTCAAGAATACGATCATAACGACCGGGAGAGCGGTGTGCTGACCCCACGTCCCTCCTATCCGCATTCTCCATAGAGGATGACACGGCGGTCGGATGGTCCCGGTAGGCCACTCGTGGCCTGAAGACGGAGTGAGTGCATAACCCCACAGCAGAGAATGTTCCTTCATTTACCTATCTAGGTATATATTCCATTCACTTATTATTTGTCCCTCCGGGAGCAATGCATGACATTTGTAGTACATTCTTGGAGTCATAACTTAAAGCCGGTTCGTGAAACTTTCAAGTATTTCACAGTTCAGTTTCGTCACCATTTGTGCGACACTCCCCCACTGGTCAAATAAACCTGTGACCATTCGTGCTGCCCTTCTCTGTATACAATGAGTATCCCATCAAGAAAAAATTAACAGATCACAGTTACATTCTGCAGCTGGTGAAGAGATTTTAGCGGTGATTCACTGAGTAATGTTTTACAGTGAATGGCTGAAGTACATCACGCAGTTCGCAGTACAGAGCCCTGACAGTGTAGTGCCAGTTGTATAGATCTCGTGTTTATAGGAAACAGAGAGGTTACCCTAATATAATCCATACATATTATAAAAACGTGTGTGTGTATGCGTATAGGCAGGAAGAAGGTACACGGCTCGTTTTGTCTCTAGTTCAACCATGCCTGGACGGTCAATACCGCGATTCGACCTTGTCCGCATTGCTTCTTTGTGCCAGGAAGGGCTCTCGACAAGGGAAGTGTCCAGGCGTCTCGGAGTGAACCAAAGCGATGTTGTTCGGACATGGAGACACAGAGAGACAGGAACTGTCGATGACATGCCTCGCTCAGGCCGCCCAAAGGCTACTACTGCAATGGATGACCGCTACCTACGGATTATGGCTCGGAGGAACACTGACAGCAACGCCACCATGTCGAATAATGCTTTTCGTGCAGCCATAGGACGTCGTGTTACGACTCAAACCGTGTGCAATAGGCTGCATGATGCGCAACTTCACTCCCGACATCCATGGCGAGGTCCATCTTTGCAACCACTGCACTATGCAGCGCGGTAGAAATAGGCCCAACAACATACCGAAATGACCGCTCAGGATTGGCGCGTTCTCTTCACCGATGAGTGTCGCCTATGCCTTAACTAGACAATCGTCGGAGACGTGTATAGAGGCAACCCGGTCAGGGTCAACGCCTTAGACACACTGTCCAGCGAGTGCAGCAAGGTGGAGGTTCCCTGCTGTTTTTGGGTGGTATTATGTGGGGCCGGTGTACGCCACTGGTGGTCATGGAACGCGCCGTAGCCGCTGTACGATACACGTCATCCTCAGACCGATAGTGCAGCCATATCGGCAGCATGTTGCCGAGGCATTCGTCTTCATGGATGACAGTTCGCGCCCTCATCTTGCACCTCTTGTGAATGACTTCTTTCAGGATAACGGCATCGCTCGACTAGAATGGCCAGCATGTTCTCCAGACATGAACGTGGTCCAACAAGCCTCGGATAGATTGAAAACGGCTGTTTATGGACGACGTGACCCAACAACTACTCTGAGGGATCTACGCCGAATCGCAGTTGAGGAGTGGGACAATCTGGACCAACAGTGCCTTGATGAACTTGTGGATAGTATGCCACGACGAACACAGGCATGCATCAATGCAAGAGGACGTGCTACTGGGTATTAGAGGTACCAGTGTGTACAGCAATCTGGTCTCGCTATATGGTGGTACAACATGCAATGTGTGGTTTTCACGAGCAATAAAATGGGAGGAAATGATGTTATGCTGATCTCTATTCCAATTTTCTGTGCAGGTTCCGAAACTCTCGGAACCGAGGTGATGCAAAACTTTTTTTGATGTGTGTATAATGAATACATTACATAGAAGTTATAAGTATATTACTATGTTACGTTATCCAGTATTATTCTCTTGTTTTTCTGATTAGAAACGACTTTTGCAGCATATGTTTCATGAAGTTACATTATCGTTTGGTGTTACGTATGATTTCCCCTGTTGGCAGTCCATGTGTGTAGTCCTGCAGAAATGTTTACTCGGTCTCCATACTCCAGATGGTCGATTTCCGGTGGTTTCTCGGCCACATTTACTACAATGCTTCAAGTTGCACTTTCCATTGTGTGCTGAGCGTGTATGTGTTTATGGTGCGTAGTGTCGCCAACTGTGACGGTATTTTTGTCTTTCATCCTTCTTTGTGTGTGGTGTGTTTAGTTTGAAATTTTTTTCATTTGTTTTGTGTGTGTGTGTGTGTTCTTGTGTGTGTGTGTGTGTGTGTGTGTGTGTGTGTGTGTGTGTGTGTGTGTGTTATGTATGAAGCTGATATTCCTCGTGTATGTATGTGTGTGGGGGGGGAGCCCTCTTCCTCCCTCCCTCTCTCTCTCTCTCTCTCTCTCTCACTCAGTCACTCTCTCTCTCTCTCTCTCACACACACGCACACACAAACACAAAATCTCCACTCACATAAAGAACAACACCTTCACATAGAACAAACACAGACACACATAAAGGAAATGAACAAATATCAAACTACACAGACCAAGCAAATAAAGGACGAAAGATAAACACACAGCGACGGTTGGCAATAATACACACTGTAAACACACACATGCTCAACACACACTGGAAAGTGCAACTTGAAGTGTTGTTATAAATATGGGCGATAAAACGACGGAAATCGGTCATCTGTAGCATGGGAACCAAGTAAACATATTTCCAGGACTATACACATGGACTACCAATATGGGAAATCGTAAATAACACCAAACGATGACGTTAGCTCACGAAACTTACGCTGCAAAAGTCGTTTCTAA
Source organism: Schistocerca cancellata (assembly GCF_023864275.1). Classification (NCBI taxonomy): domain Eukaryota; kingdom Metazoa; phylum Arthropoda; class Insecta; order Orthoptera; family Acrididae; genus Schistocerca; species Schistocerca cancellata. The sequence goes on along the minus strand of NC_064626.1, from coordinate 379,443,650 downwards.
CCGGAAAAACAAGAGAATACCATGAGATAACGTAACATAGTAACACACTTGTAATTAATGCATAATGTACAGGGTGACAGTTACTGAAATATAAGAAATAAAATCTTCATAACTTCTGAACGGTTTGCGTTAGGACGTTGAAACTGCAAGTTGGCCGCAGGGCATGATGGGAATTAGTATGCGCATGCATGGTTTGGTTTAGCGACGAAGCCAACTTTCATTTGGATGTGTTCGTCAATAATCAAAATTGCCGCATTTGTGAGACTGAGAATCAGCATTTCGCGATCGAGAAGTCTTTTTGCCCTCAAGGGCTGACTGTGGGATGTGCAATGTCCAGTCACGGAATAATCGGTGCGATATTGCTTGATGGCACGGTGACTACCGAACGGTAGGTGAAGGTTTTGGAAGATGATTTCATACTCATTATCCAAAGTGACCCTCATTTCGGCAAGATGTGGTTCATGCAAAACTGAGCTCGACTCCATTGAAGCAGGAGAGTGTTTCACGTCCAGGAGGAGCACTTTGAGGACCGCGTTCTGACTCTGGGGTACGCAAAGACCACTGCCATGGGCCTCGATTGGCCACCATATTCTCCGTATCTGAACTTCATGCAACTCCTTTTTGTTGGGCTGTATTAAAGACAAGGTATACAGCAACAATCCCAAAACCGTTGCTGAGCTGAAAACAGCCATTCAGGAGGTCATCGATAACATTGATGTCCCGACACTTCAACGCGTCATGCAGAATTTCTCTATTCGTCTGTGCCACATCATAACCAGTGATGGCGACCATATCGAACATGTCGGAACCTAAATTCGAATATCTGTAGTGACGGATACATGTTGAATAAAGGGTGTGCACGCCGCAGTTTATAACTAATTTACGTTTCTTTCCATACAATTCAATTGTCACTCTGTATTATGTATAAAAAAAAAACCTGTATTAAGGGCCGCTGAAGAAGATTCATCATTTAAAGAAGCGAAACACGTATGAAAAATAACGAATTACGTTTCATTTAGTCGCAAAGACAGGACATACGTCCATGGATTCGTGAAGTGTTTGAATACGGTAATAACGGCATACCGCTTGCCTCGGGCACATCGATCAAATATTTAGGCATAGTGCTGAGAAACGACTCGAAATGGTAGAAGTACATAACATCAGTTGTGGGCAAAGCGAAGGAGCGGCTAAGGATTATTTGACGAGCCCTGATAAAGTGCACTGCACCTGTAAAAGAAAATGCGTACTTAACACCGTCTGACCCATTCTTGAACACTGCTTGAGTCTTTGGGACACCAGCAAGTCGCATTAAAAAAAATCGAAGCAGTTCAGAGGCCTGCTACTAGATTTGTTAACATGCAGATCGTTCAGTAAGAGTGAGCTACGAAAATGCTCCATGAGCCTAGATGAAAATCCTTGGGTTAAGAAGAAGTGGTTTTTGAAAGAAAAGACATATTCTGCATACAAGAGTGTAGTGCAGAAGGGACATTTTATGTAAGTCATTGTGCTGTGTAGATCTGTATGCATAGGGCATGTTGCTTACATGGTTCTGAAGATGATCGAATACTCACAATAAAAATAAATGTGCAACAGAGACGGTGGAGTAAAGGCTATATTTTAATTTTCTTGGAACGCCATTAAGACGTTTAGTCTTGAGGGCATTGTAAGAGGGGCGTAGGCTTGTATACAGGCATTCATGCAGTTATTGTTGCTTCCATTCATTTTCGTGTAGAACAGGAAAAGGAATGACCACCAATGGTGCAAAGTACGTTCCACAGTCCTCAATGCAGTGGTTTGCGGAGTAATAGTCTAGAGAACAGTAGATGCCTGATATAAATTTAAAAGTTGAGATCACACAACTGAAGGGAATTGGCTCGTCGTTCGAAAGCTTTGCTGCAATTCTAATGCACAGGAGAATCAAAACTCGCGCACTCAGATGCAATAGCGTGATTCCTTGCATGCTAACGGTAGAAATACGACTGTACCAAACTTCTGTTAGTGCATATTTTCGCCTAGAAAGAAAGCCAGTTTGGCAGCAGTGGGTAGTGTTTCGCAAATCTTAAACATATTGCAGCGCGTCAGCAACTGTGAAATGTACAGAAATAAACAAATTTTTCCAGCCTTCAGTTGCAAGGTAATTTTTACTCGTTTACCTAGGCTTCGATTCCAGTAATGGAATCTTCTTCAGAACAAAAAATTAAATTATTTTGAGAGCCAAACACTGGCCATGTCACAGATTAAAAATTAAAACAATAAAGACGCATAATCATAAGATTATGTCTGTCGAAATTAAAACCATTAAGGCGAACGTAGACGGGGCTACGCCGGCCAGAAATAAGGACCACACGTGAGCGGCTCGGAAACAGCAATTAGAGTACGTTTTGTACAAAACACGCGAGCTGTTATTTAATACTAACACAGCACTGAGAGTGCAATGAAAGACATGCTGTCACTGATAGTCTGTTTAAAATATTACAACAGGTCGCTCTCACTCAATGTGATACATATGTCTAACATTTTCATATTGATGAGTTTAATCCTATTTGCTTTCAACTGATTATTACTCTACATGAGTATTTCTGGCGTATCTGACGCATAATTGTTAAATTTGGAAATTTGTGATAAGGTCTTATGGGACCAAACTGCTGAGGTCGTCGGTCCCTAAGCTTACGCACTACTTAATCTAACTTTAACTTACGCTAAGGACAACACACACACCCATGCCTGAGGGAGGACTCGAACCTCCGACGAGGGAAGCCGCGCAGACCGTGACAAGGCGCCCCAGGCCGCGCGGCTACCCCGCGCGGCATAATTGTTATTTCCAACGTTTACGTGTGTGCTACAGCATTATTGATCAAAACAAGGAAACAAAAGGAGTTACAGCCAGCCTCGGGATTCTCCAACTCGACTAATCTAACGCCAAACTCTGCCTACTGTATTAACCGTACTACGTTACACACAGCACTGAGTGAAGGTACTTGTGAGACATGTGGTTACAGTGCTGCCAAGTTACATTTATATCTACCGAAAATAAGTATAGGACGAAATTTTGTTGAAGTCATTTTTGCATTGTTAGTATGCTGCCGATCGCTCTGTACAGTGTGTGAGAATTTCGATTCACCTTGTATATTGATGTATTACACACAGGATTACTACAACAAAGTGGGACATTTTCTGGCTGTGTAATCATCCATAGACGGGAGACACATATACACAAGCGCCACATTCAGTAACAGACTTAACGACGATCACTAAGGAAGGAGTGAGCTTATATAAGCGTAATAATGTAAAAAGTTCTGTGTGAAGTGTTGTGTTTGTTGTATAGTAGGATATGTAATTGAAATTTAGTTTAATATAAATGCGTTAGTAGCTATTAATGGAACTTCATGTTAATCCACGAAGACGTTTTTCCGTGTAGTTAAATAGCTAGACACTTACTTATAATTACAAAATTGCCAAAATCCTCTTGCCATGTTTAGCGCTGACTTGAGAGCGGTATTGCTCAGTAAGGCGCTCTCGAACAGAAGATTTGCTTTAATTTACCTTACTATAATGATAATAAAGCAAAACTCATAACCCTATTTATTGGAGATCCTATACACTAGGCAGGCAACAGACTTAATGAGATTGACCTTAGCTTCCTAGTGGGCATAAACTGACAAATTAGGCTACTGTATGCATTCACGCAGTAGAGTATTTGAACTTCTGACACAGGGTTACCTGTTCCGCAGAGCTACTCTAAGGGAGGGGATCTCACCGGCAAAGCCTTGAAAACTGCGACTGAAGCAGATTGTCGGCCGTAGTCGCTGAGTAGCTGGCAGGGACGCGCAGACAAGGACGATAGCTCTGGGTCAGTGAGTGAAACCGCTGCTCCTTGGTATAGCCACACATTCGTAACAACGCAGCACAAGTGGAAGGAGAGGATCTGAAGGAAATTCGGTGAGAAAGCGTGCTATGACAGGTTATTTTTTACAGAGTTGTTCCCGTACCAATCCATCAATTAAAGTTTCTGCTCTACATTTATTTTTGAGTTTTTATTGATTTAATTGGGATCGTACTATTAAGCGAGATTACACCACGCAAACAGTCTTCGGCCAGTTCCAGCTGCCCATGTACAAATCTTTTTTTAGGGAGACTATGTCCCTTCAATTTTTTAATAGTAATTAATACATTTACACATAAAATCCATCGTCTGTTCACCTTCGTCCTATTACCCTACCAACCTTGGAATGAATGAATTGTATGTAGTCAGCTGGCGTTCACCAAAGCTACTGACGCAAACCTGCAGGAAATAATTGCCTGTTACCTGTGCCTCATACACGGCTCCATCTTCCATACATTTCGATTCTGAGCAAAACACTAGATTGGAAGAAGCAGTTTGGATAAGATGTCTTTGACAACTTCAAACAGTAGAAGATAAATTGAGATATGTGATCTTCACTGTTGCGCCCCTTCGTGTGATGTGGGTGTGTATATTTTTAGAATAAGCAGGCACAACGGTGAGCTTCAGTGATTATGTGGACAGCTTGACACTTAGTCGCTGCTCGAAGACAGTATGGCAACGCTTTCAAGAACGAAATTGTTTTTCCAAAATACGCAGCGATGCCCACGGTGGTACTCAAACCCACACATTATTTCGCAAACTCGACTTACCGACTGCACCTAAGGGAGCCAGTTAAAACATGTATTGTGAACGAATAGTGGGATAATATTACGCGATACTGTTACTTGAATATGAAAACCCTATTCCGCTCAAGAACAGAATATTTGCGTAGAGGCAGCAACATACATCATATGCATTAACAACCGCCAAGATAGTCCTCTGGAAACGGTACTAAGGAGACGAAATCTTCCTAGATACTCTCCACGGCTTCCGGAAAATAAGAGAATGGGAATACAGCATTCACTTGCACGGATGCGACCAACGAGAACGAAATCATAACAGCCGAAGGTCTTCTCACCCTAGCCTTGACAAACACATTACCCTTTCTGCGTCGGAGGTCTGCTTATGTACGCCCGATCTCGGTAGTGCTGTAAGGGTTCAGTATTTTTCGATATCAGACAAGCGTTTGATTCAGTATCATAGCTACGCTTATTATCAAACTACTACTATGGGCTATTAAGTGAAGTTTGTGACTGGACTGAGGATTTTTTGGGAGGGGAGAACGCAGGAAGTTCTGTCGGATGAAGAATCAGCGACAGATATAAAAATAACTTCGGATGTTCCCTGCTCATTTGTATATTAATGACCTGACAAACAGTATTAATAGTAGTCTCACACTTTGTGTAGCTGATGTGATTATGTATAACGTAATAATGTCCGAAAAAAAGCTGCACTTGGTCTAACATTGACAAGGTTTGAAAGTGGTGCAAAGATTGGCAGCTTGCTTTAAACTTTCAGAATTGTAAAATTTCTCACTGCACAAAACCAAAAATTTGTGTAGCTGATGTGATTATCTGTAATGAAATAATGTCCGAAAAAAGCTCCACTCGGACTAACATTGATAAGGTCTGAAAGTGGTGCAAAGATTGGCAGCTTGCTTTAAACGTTCAGAAATGTAAAATCTGTATCTGTATCTGGAATTAAATACTGTCCGAAAAAAGCTCCACTCGGACTAACATTGATAAGGTCTGCAAGTGGTGCAAAGATTGGCAGCTTGCTTTAAACGTAATGAAATACTGTCCGAAAAAAGCTGCACTCGGACTAACATAAGGTCTGCAAGTGGTGCAAAGATTGGCAGCTTGCTTTAAACGTTCAGAAATGTAAAATTGCTCACTGCACAAAACCAAAAAGTGCAGTAGGCTCTGACTATAGTATCAATGAGTCACAGCTGAAATCGATCAGCTCATACAAATACCTTGGTGTAATACCTTGTAGGATCACGAAATGGAACGATCACATAGTCTCAGTCGTGGGTGAAACAGATACGAGACGTTGGTTTATTCGTAGGATACAAGGAAAATGCAGTCTAGAAAAAGAGATCGCTTGCAAATAACTATGCGACCCACCGTGCAATATTGCTGAAGCGTGTGGGGCTAATAGGGGACACAGAATGTACACAGAGAAGGGCAGCACGAGTAGTCATAGGTTTGTTTGACCCGTGGTGGGGTGACACGAGGATGCTGGAAGAACTCAACTGGCAGACTCTTGAGGATAGGCGTAAACTAGACCGAGAAGGCCTACTTACAAAGTTTCAAGACTGACCACTCTAGGAATATATTACAGCCGCCTCCCATGAGGATTTTGAGGTCAAGCTAAGATTAATTACAGCGGACATGGAGACATTCAATCATTCTTCCGACTCTCCATATGTGAATGGGACGAGAAGAAACCTGAGCAACTTGTACAATGGGACGTAGTCTCCGCTAAGCACTTCGTAGTGCTATGCAGAGTATAGATGTAGATGTATCACGCCACGCTGTATCGCAGACAGCTGAACATTTCCAGAACTTACCGAGCAGTGGACGCACACAACGCCTATAAGCGGTATGTGCATTCCGAAGGAGCAAGCCTCAAATTTCATAAAGTATGTGCCACAGTCACGCATAGCGGGGTTAGTTTATTTCCTGAGCTAGAAAAATAACAATGAACGTCAGATGTGGTATATATGTCACGTAAGGACTGTGGAGGGTAATTAGATTGCCCGCCTATGGAGTGTCATCTCAGTTCCGCCTCTGCATTCGTGATTACCTGTCGGAAAAATCACAGTTTGCAGTAACTGACGGAAAGTCATCTAATGGTATGTGGGGCTCCCCAACGAAGAGTTAAAGAGTTTCTACTGTTGTTAATCAATGTAAACGTTTTAACAGACAATCTGAGGAGCCATATTAGACTGTTTGCAAATGATGTTATCGTTTACTGTGTAGTACAGTCAACAGGAAACCAAAATTAATTGTAAAATGATGTACACAAGATATGTGCAGGGCGATAATAGTGGCACTTGACCCAGGAATTACTATTACAAAAAAACTTAAATTGGAACCATGACAGACAAAATGTTGTAGGGAAGCGAACGATTGGCTGCGTTTTAATGGCAAAACACTTAGAAGCTGTAAAAAAACTACCAAACAAACTGTCTGCACTACGCTTGGTACATGGTCTTCTGGTGTATTGTTGGGGGGCGTGGGAGCCTTATTGGATAGGACTGAAGTAGGATACTGAAAAAGTTTCGAGGAGAGGAGCCCGTTTCATATTACCGCAAAGTGGGGAAGAGTGTGTCACGAACAGCTTAAGAGAGTTGGTGTGATATTATTTAAAACAAAGGCGTTTTTCCTTGCGGTGACATATTTTCTCGAAATTGGTTCAAATTGATCTGAGCACTATGGGACTTAACTTCTAAGGTCATCAGTCCCCTAGAACTGCTTAAACCTAACTAACCTAAGGACATAACACACATCCACGCCCGAGGCAGGATTCGAACCTGCGACCGTAGCGGTCGCGCGGTTCCAGACTGTAGCGCCTAGAACCCTTCGGCCACCCAGGACGGCTTCTCGAAATTTCAACCATCAACTTTCTCTTCCGAGTGCCAAAATATTTTATGACTCAGGTCTACGCAGGGAGAAATGCCAAGAGTAATAAAATAAATCACAGGTCATACGGTAAGAGTGAAGGGTTAATTTTTCCCACGTGCTATGCGTCAGCCGGCCCCTGTGGCCGAGCGGTTCTAGGCGCTTCAGTCTGGAACCGCGCGACCGGTACGGTCGCAGGTTCGAATCCTGCCTCGGGCATGGATGTGTGTGCTGTCCTTAGGTTAGTTAGGTTTAAGTAGTTCTAAATTCTAGGGGACTGATGACCTGAGGTGTTAAGTCCCATAGTGCTCACAGCCATTTTTTGCTATGTGTCAGTGGAACAGTGAAAAAATAGTGTGGAAATGATTCTGTAAACGCTCTGCCAAATATGAGTGAATTTCAGAGCAGTCATGTAAATATAGAAGTTGTAAGCCGGAAAGCGTCGCGGAGATGCACATTCAACGCCCGTGGCAGACGTTACAAGAGAGTCGTTGTGCATCACGATGTTCTTTTCTGTTAAAATTTGGAGAGGGTACGTACTAATACATTCTTTCCTGGTACATATATATCATGGAAAGACATCAAGTTAGGAAGGTTAGAACCCACAAAGGCTTACCAACAATAGTTCTTCCCGCGCACTATTCGCGACTAGAAGAGGAAAGGCGGGAAGTGACAAAGTACCCTCCTTCACGTACGGTAGGGCGGCTTGCAAAGTACAAACGAGGGCGGCTAAAGATCGGTTTCTATTCTCCTTCGGTTGGAGCTCATGGTCGCGCGAGTCCGCGGCGAGTGCGCAGCTGCGCGGCTCGGCTCACCTGAGAGCAGGAGGAGCAGCAGCGCGGCCGCTCGCGAAGACATGGTGGCGGCGACTGGCCCGCTACGCCACGCCGCGCCGCTCTGCCAGCCGCGGGCCGGCCTTGGCGGCCGGGATAAAAGTCAAGGGTGCGCCGAGCCGGGCCGGGCCAGCGGCCTCACCCCGCCACGGCAGCTCGGCTCCCGCGCCCTCCCGGCGCTACGGAACCCCGCGTCGCAACCTGACGTCCGGCATCGAATGCCTCCTGTTACGTGCACAGTCGTTTCGCCGCTCACCGAGCACGGGTTCCGCAGTGGAGTGTCCTGCGGACGGGCGATGCTGGCAAATCATCAGTGCTATCTGTGGTGTCACCGCCAGACACCACACTTGCTAGGTGGAAGCCTTTAAATCGGCCGCGGTCCGTTAGTATACGCCGGACCCGCGTGTCGCCACTATCAGTGATTGCAGACCGAGCGCCGCCACGCGGCAGGTCTAGTCTAGAGAGACTCCCTAGCACTCGCCCCAGTTGTACAGCCGACTTTGCTAGCGGTGATTCACTGTCTACATACGCTCTCATTTGCAGAGACGACAGTTTAGCATAGCCTTCAGCTACGTCATTTGCTACGACCTAGCAAGGCGCCATATTCAGTTACTATAAGTAATATCTTAAAGCATGTATTCTGGACAGATAATATTGTGAATCATGTACCGTCAAGTGCGACGTTCATCATTAATGGATTAAAGTTAAGTATCAAACTAATTACGTCCGCTTTCTGGATTCTCATTCATTGTCGTGTTCCAGACCTCACGTCAGTATAGTTCTTCCCTCCTCACGTCAGCCTGCGTGATCTAGAACGCGTGCATTTCGGCCTCCACTCGTAACACGGTGTTGGCTCTTCTGCTAACACAACACTACATCTACATCTACGTGATTACTCTGCTATTCACAATAAAGTGCCTGGCAGAGGGTGCAATGAACCACCTTCAAACTGTCTCTCTACCGTTCCACTCTCGAACGGCACTCGGGAGAAACGAGCACTTAAATTTTTCTGTTCGAGCCCTGATTTCTCTTATATTATCGTGATGATTATTTCTCCCTATGTAGGTGGGTGCCAACAGAATGTTTTCGCAATCGGAGGAGAAAACTGGTGATTGAAATTTCATGAGAAGATCCGGTCGCAACGAAAAATGCCTTTGTTTTAATGATTGCCACTCCAAATCACGTATCATGTCTGTGACACTATCTGCCCTGTTTCGCGATGATACAAAACGAGCTGCCCTTCTTTGTACTTTTTCGATGTTGTCCGTCAGTCCCACCTGATGCGGATCCCACACCGCACAGCAATACTCCAGAATAGTGCGGACAAGCGTGGTGCAAGCAGTCTCTTTAGTAGACATGTTGCACCTTCTAACTGTTTTGTCAATGAATCGCAGTCTTTAGTTTGCTCTACCCACAATTTTATCTATGTGATCGTTACTATTTAGGTTATTTGTAATTGTAATCCCTAAGTATTTAGCTGAATTTACAGCCTTCAGATTTGTGTGACTTACCGCGTAATCGAAATGTAGCTGATTCCTTTTAGTACTCATGTGAATAACTTCACACTTTTCCTTATTCAGGGTCAATTGCCACTTTTCGCACCATTCAGATATCTTATCTAAATCGTTTTGCAAGTCGTTTTGATCATCCGATGACTTTACAAGACGGTAAATGACAGCATCATCTGCAAACAATCTAAGACGGCTACTCATGCTGATTTCCATTTAACCATCGACCTCTAAATATCGATGATCGATGATAACCGGTCCCAAAACATCAATGGTTTTAACATCGATAAATGAAAAACATAGAATAGTGAAGATAGGAACCTACACATACGAGCGGCGTCCTATGAGTAATGCAACATATTTTCTTTCCCGGATGATTTAGAGTGAAAGAGTGCGGAATTTGTTTTGGGACATAGTGGAATATTCCCACTTCAACCCTGTAGTTTCATTAAGTTCCGCTAGATGGCGGCGCTATACGTAGTCTTCAAAATCTGTAAGTGAAGTGCGTTCCATGCAGACAGCTGTCTCTGAGTTTCTTTTGGCAGAAAACAGTAGCGTCGCAGATATTCATAGGCACTCGCAGAATGTCTACGGAGACCTCGCAGCGAACAAAAGCACGGTGAGTGTAGTTGGTCGAGGCGTCTGTCATCATCGCAACAAGATCGCTCAAATCTGACCGACCACCCGCCTGCGTGCCGCCCAGCTGCACACAGCTCTGGTACGTCCAGTGTCGGAACGTGCGGACACTCTCATTCGAAGAGATCGACGGATCACAGTGAAACACCTCGCTGCACCTCTGGATGTCTCTGTTGGTACTGCTGACGTACTCGTCCACCAGTTGTGGTACTCAGAGGCACGTGCCCGCAGGGTTCCTCGCCGCCTAACGGAACACCATAAAGAGCAACGAATGACCATCGGTGCGGAATTACTTACGCGTTACGAGGCTGATCGCGACAACGTTTTGTCGGATATGCTCACAGGCGATGAAACATACGTCAATCACTTCGAAGCGGAAACAAAACGGCAATCAATGGAGTGAGTCACACCAGCTCTCCACCGAAAAAAGTTCAAAGCCGCACTCTCGGCCCTAAAAGTACCGCATACAGTCTTCTGGCACTCCGAAGGGCTTATTCCGTTTGATGTTCTCTCTCTTGGTGCTACGAGAAACCCTGAAGTGTATTGTGCCACCAACATGAAATTGAAGAAATGACTTCAGTGTGTTCATCGCCACAAAAATGCAAATGGAATTCTTCTCCATGACATCGCAAGATCCCACACAAATCTACGCCCCCAGGAGCAGCTCACAGAACTTCCTTCATTCTACTGTTCTTCCTCAGCCCCCCTACAACCCGAATCTGGCAGCTTTCGACTTGCATCTCTTTGGCTCAATGAAGGAGGCACTCCGCGGAAAGCAATACGTGGAAGATGGGGAGGTTATTGATGAAGCAAGATGTTGACTCCGACGTCGACCAGCAGACTGGTAGTATGCAGGCATACAAGCTCTCCCTGTAAGGCGGCGCAAGGCCGTCATTAAATGGACATAATGTTGAAAAATAGGGTTTTGTAGCCGAAAGATTGGGGAACAATATGATGTTGTACTGGAATCCTGAATAAAAGTGACCTGCTTTCAGAAAAAAATGTTGCAATACATAATAAACGCCCCTTCTACATCTAATATCATATTTTCATATTTATTAATCAATAAATTTGGCAATGGTTAACATTGCATATTCCACAACATTTTGTCTACAAATTGTAATCGTTTTTTAATTACCTATTGGTAGTTCCAGTAATGATACACAAATAAATTAATTATTGATCAACATTTAACATAACACGGATTTCTTCTCCATTTTGGCATAGCCTTTCGTACCAGCGTAAATGTTAACAAACAGAAAATAAAGTATCAACAATTCTCTAACATCGCTCGTCGGCGAATACGAGCTTCCTACACGCCCTATCTTTTGGTAATCATCTCTGATGGCAACACAGACCGCGTGAAAATGGAAAAGAATTGAACATGTCTATTATAAGTGCTCAATATCTTTCAAAGTAACATACAATACGACTAAAATTACTGGAGAATTGTCAGAACATAAACATACGAAAAATTAATGTGTGCATATTTTGGTATAGTTCACACAGTGCATAAAAAAAAAGTGAAGCACCCATAAGGGAGAGAGAAGGGAAATGATACATCACCGGTTGAAAGCGTTTTGATGTTATTTCAGTGATTACAAAAGCGAGTTACATTAACAAACAACATGGCAGTAAGAGCCCATTTTCTAGCGTGACGTTCCATCCCATCTGGACTGGATTCATGGACTGATTCGGTTGGGAGGGCTGTGATAAGGCCTTTGTACCTTCACCTGAGGCAAGCTGTCCCATAAATGCTGTACCTGGTCCTCGATAGCCTGGATATTGACACTAGGACGGAGTTGACGTCCGAGCTGGTCGCGCACTTGTCTGCGGGTGTCTTGCTGGCCAAGTGGGTACCTCAACATCACGCAGTCAGTTCACAAACATGTATGCCGCATGTGATGAAGCATTGTCCTGTTGGAAAATGGTACCACGTTACTGTTGCATGTTAGGTAACATATTAGGGCGCGACTTTCCGTGACGTACCACTGCTCCGTCACGGTTTCCTCAGTTACTGCCAGCCGGGACGATAATTCATACACAGTAGCTCCCGAAGCATGACGCCAAGAATAACACTGCTGTGGCTCTTCAAAACAGTGGAACGATGGGACGTTCCCCCAAATAGCCACCATACTCGCCGATTACAGTCATCTGGGGTAGAGCAGAACTGCGTTCTAACCTGAAGACAATGCGACGCGATTCACCATCATTGCATGATTCCTGGCCTAGGCACCGCTCCAAATGCAGCCGTTTGTGTTTTGTATGAACAGCAGACTACCCACAGCACGGGACAGCAACACCCTATTCCATCTGGCGCTAATCTCCAACCATTGTGTGGGATGACACAGAACGTTGTAAGGAACCCTTTACGTGTTCTCGGAAGGACAGTGCACTTGTGATGGGTTTCTGACGTGTTTAGTACAAAATACGGCGATCCTCTTGTTTGGAGAACAGACGAGGTCGACCGGAACCTGGCGACGAATACGCTTGTAATCGCGTTTCCACGCAGTCCAACACAGGGCCACTGTCATATATGAATGACCCACAAGTAGGGATATAGCACGGTTCGACCAGAAGGCGAAGTCGAGCCCCATAATGAGGCCTCTTTCTAATTCTTTCAAGTGCTGATAATGCTGTCTCACACTTACACGGAGCATTTCTGTATACTTCACAGTGGTATCTCAACATCTGACGCTAATCACGCCTGTCATATAACATAGGAGGCCTGGTAAAACACTAACGCAGTTTAGTAGCCGTTCTACCTCTCACAGAGAATTGCGACTTTAATCATTTACATACCCGCCGCTGACTTGTACATGAATGTAATTACTTTGATCTCTGACCATGTCTTCTGTGTGCTTCACTCTTTTTTGTAGCCAATTTGTGTATAAGTACTTGTATCTACATGATTCACATTTAATATTTGGTGTTACAGACGGAGGATGTACTCATAAATTAGCCCGCAGCTCGTGGTCGTGGGGTAGCGTTCTCGCTTCCCACGCCCGGGTTCCCGGGTTCGATTCCCGGCGGGGTCAGGGATTTTCTCTGCCTCGTGATGGCTGGGTGTTGTGTGATGTCCTTAGGTTAGTTAGGTTTAAGTAGTTCTAAGTTCTAGGGGACTGATGACCATAGCTGTTAAGTCCCATAGTGCTCAGAGCCATTTGAACCATTTTTTTACTCGTAAATTCGAGGAATTATTTTTAGTAACCAAGCAAAAAACATTCCAAACAATACAGGCATACGGTACTTACCACCACGTAAGTATCAACAGAAATAAAAATGAATGACAGTAGTGCACGGTTGGCCGCAATAGCTAATTTCGCTAGCTTAATTCTTTCATAAATATTGCTTCCATCCCCCCCCCCCCTCTCATCCCCTTCGCCACCGCCGTCCCACGGCATCATTTGATAAGTCGCAAAAGTGTTGCAAAGGTGTCATTAAGTGACATGTTAAAAAAGAGATTTGTTTAAATGACGGAAAACTTATTCACAGTGATAACTCAGGAACGTCGAAGGTAGATATTTTGTCTTTAACTTGAATGTTACGCTTACTTCATTGTCAGTTTTGAAATAATGATTTACAAACCCCAATATCGAAAATTTGTAAATGTCGACGATCATAGAACAGCCCTACTTTCACTTTAGTCTTTTCGGCGAAGACAACACAGTGCTCGTACTTTCTAAATACTTTCTATAGAATATACTTAGAAGTAGCTGCAAGCAGCATTTCTACTTACTTCAATTGAATGTTAATACTAAACTCAGCATTTTTCACATTGACAAACATTGACAGAGGAAAAAGTAGTGACTAGTGACCGCTAAAAATCATATGACTGGCTGGGGTCGAACCGAAAATCTTTGGATTCGTATTCCAAAACTGACACAAGTGAAAGTATACAATAATACAAGCACAAGCGTTCCAGTAAAAAGGGACCTGCGCGCGCAACGGCGTGATTGGATAACTTCAATGCTAATTAATTCGAAAGCGGTGTAACATAGCGAATTTTTTTCTTAAAAAATTACTTCTCAATACAACTTACCCTGCAATACCCTTACAAGATTTTCAGTCTGTTCTGACAGCCTAAATATAGTGTGCTAAAGTTAAGGATGAAAGTAATATTCGATGATGTTCACTGCCATGTGACACTGCTCGATGAAACTTGGACCATTCCTGGAAAGCAGTGCTGCAGGATAGTACACGAGGTAACTGAAGGAATACACAATGAGACGAACAGAAGTCACGCTTTTACACAAAGACAATAATTACACCAAAGTCATCACTATTCATGGTGGTCCTCTGAACATTACGAACGGCAAGACGTTCTTAATAAGGTGTAGGATCACCACGGACGCCAGTGCATGCTCTGCAACTTTCTTCCATGCTGGTCACAAGGTTAGTGAGGAGTCCTTGTGGTGGGGCGATCCATTCCTCCACCAGCGCGGTTGACAAGTGCTGGATGCCCATTGGCGCACCTGAACGTTCTGCAATTCGTCTGCTCAACTCATCCCCCAAGTGCTCGATAGGATTTAAGTCGGGAGAACGGGCGTGCCCCTCGATTCGCCGAATATCCTCTCGTTCCGAGAGCTCTTCCACCTGAGCTCTTCGATGCGGTTGGTCATCCTTAAAAATGAAATCAGGTCCAAATGGTCCCCGGAAAAGAAGCACACGGTGAAGGAATGCGGCGGCACAATAACGATGACCAGTAAGTGTCCCGTGTTCAAAGATTTGGAGGTCGGTAGGCCCCCCACCCACGCCATAACAGCTGGACCACCAAAACGATCATGGTCGACAGTGTATAAATTTTTAGACAACATAGTTGTGTGGAGATAACAACGATTAATTTAGTTATAATCAAATATTCAAAATGACAGCCACACTCGCATTATTTATTTTGCCGCCAACCGATTTCAACCCGCGATGGGGTCATCTTCATGACAATTTACACTGTAAAGTTATAATACACTACTGGCCATTAAAAGTGCGACACCACGAAGATGACGTGCTACAGACGCGAAATTTAACCGGCAGAAGAAGATGCTGTGATATGCAAATGATTAGCTTTTCAGAGCATTCACACAAGGTTGGCGCCGGTGGCGACACCTACAACGTGCAGAAATGAGGAAAGTTTCCAACCGATTTCTCATACATAAAACAGCATTTGACTGGCGTTGCCTGGTGAAACGTTGTTGTGATGCCTCGTGTAAGGAGGAGAAATGCGTACCATCACGTTTCGAACTTTGATAAAGGTTGGATTGTAGCCTATCACGAATGCGGTTTATCGTATCGCGACATTGCTGCTCGCGTTGGTCGAGATCCAATGACTGTTAGCAGAATATGGAACCGGTGGGTTCAGGAGGGTAATACGGAACGCCGTGCTCGATCCCAATGGCCTCGTATCACTAGCAGTCGAGATGACAGGCATCTTATCCGCATGGCTGTAACGGATCGTGCTGCCACGTCTCGGTCCCTGAGTCAACAGATGGGGACGTTTGCAAGACAACAACCATCTGCACGAACAGTTCGACGACGTTTGCAGCAGCATGGGCTATCAGCTCGAAGACCATGGCTGCGGTTACCCTTGACGCTGCATCACAGACACGAGCGCCTGCGATGGTGTACTCAACGACGAACCTGGGCGCACTAATGGCGAAACGTCATTTTTTCGCATGAATCCAGGTTCTTTTTACAGCATCATGATGGTCGCATCCGTGTTTGCCGACATCGCGGTGAAAGCACATTGGAAGCGTGTATTCGTCATCGCGTATC
Organism: Schistocerca cancellata; assembly: GCF_023864275.1. Classification (NCBI taxonomy): domain Eukaryota; kingdom Metazoa; phylum Arthropoda; class Insecta; order Orthoptera; family Acrididae; genus Schistocerca; species Schistocerca cancellata. Next base: position 379,427,395 of record NC_064626.1, on the reverse strand, counting down.
ATCCGGCGTGATGGTATGAGGTGCCATTGGTTACACGTCTCGGTCACCTCTTGTTCGAATTGGCGTAATTTTGAACAGTGGACGTTACGGTTCAGTTGTGTTACGACCCGTGGCTCTTCCCTTCATTCGATCCCTGCGAATCCCTACATTTCAGCAGGATAATGCACTACCGCATGTTGCAGGTCCTATACGGGCCTTTCTGGATACAGGAAATGTTCGATTGCTGGCCTCGCGAGCACATTCTCCAGATCTCTCACCAATTGAAAACGTCTGGTCAATGGTGACCGAGCCACTGGCTCGTCACAGTATGCCAGTCACTACTCCTGATGAACTGTGATATCGTGTTGAAGCTGCATCGGCAGCTGTACCTGTACAGGCCATCCAAGCTATGTTTGACTCAATGCCGAGGCATATCAAGGCCGTTATTATGGCCAGAGGTGGTTGTTCTGGGAACTGATTACTCAGGATCTATGCACCCAAACTGCGTGAATATGTAAACACATATCAGTTCTAATATAATATATTTGTCCAATGAATACCCGTTTATCATTTGCATTCCTTCTTGGTGTAGAAATTTTAATGGCCATTAGTGTATTAGTAAGTAATCATGTATGTCATCTACAAGCAATTAGTCAAAGTTTCATAAATAAACAGATTTATATACCCATTTAGTCACTCGCTGGAGTCGTCATCCTGCCTGTGCACGGTTGCTAACTACGCATGGTTGGTTCTCTGCATGAGCTTGAATGACGGCCAACAACACGTGGGCAGACGGCAAGGCCCTCCACGGTGACCAACGGTAGTTACATGCTTAAGCAAGAAATCGTAAATTTTAAAGGTTGTTCCAGTTGAAATATAAAACATAATAAATAATAAATAATAATTATAACTAATTAAATCTCGAGAAATTTACAATTACTTAAAAATCAGGTAACTGTTGTCCCATTCATTTTTCACATCATTTGTCCATAGAGTAGAGCCCTCTATTTTTTGTGGTAGGGACGCCGTTGCCATGGGCGATAGTATATATCAAGCGCCCCCTAGCCTGTGTGGTTGGGTAGCTGTCGTCATGGTAGCCGCTTCGTATAAGTCGTCTGCTGTAATATCATCTTTGCGCGGCGTTCGTTGTTATGGTAACGGCCTACCATAAAGATTCTTCCGCCATGTTGTTGTCAATCCATATGGTGGTTTGCTGCGGCGTTATCTTTGCACAGCATGCGTTGTCGTGGTGTTTTCACGCTGCTATCCATAAAAGTTGTTCATAGTAATTAGTAAAAAACTTTAAAATGAGTGTATTCTCCGTTATAAAATTAACATATTAGAAAAAAGAAATTTATCAAGTGCCCCTTAGCCTATTTGGCTAGGATTCCGTCGTCATAGTAGCCTCCTCGTACGTGTCGTCTGCTGTAGCACGGCATTCGATATCGTAGCATCGGTGTACCACAATCCTCCCTTCGTCATGTTACCGTCTATTCACGTAAGTCGTTATATTATGGATACTCGTCCACAAAGTTGTTTCTGAATTATATATTAATGTTGTAGGACTTATATAAGGTAATCTTTAAACTTTGTGGGTCTTCATTATAAAATTAAAACACCATAATAAAATTAGTATCAATATACATCGTCATACAATACTAATATAGCTGAAAGGAGAAGCAGTATCGTCATGAATAATATTTGCGAAGATTTCAAAATAATAATTATCACAGTTTACTATTTGCTCATTAAGAACTACCGTTCGCTCCTGTTTATTGTGCAGGAAGATCTCTAAATTTTCCAAGATGTCCATCATGGGTCTCTTCTGGGCTACATGCAATACCCTTAGATTTTCTTCTATATTAATTTCTGTGTGTTTCTCGGCATCTGGGTGTTGTTCAAATAGCAATTTATTGTGCGCTATTCCCGTTGTATGTTCTTTGAACCTAGTTTTAAAATATCTTCGTGTCTGTCCAATGCAGATTTTTTTTACAGTCTTTGCAAGTTAGTTTGTAGACGCCCGATGTAGAGAAAATTGTATTTTTAAAATGTCCTATGCTATGTCTAAGGTTATTTGCTAGGGTGTTCGACGAGAAGGCTATCGTAATGTTTGATTCCTTAAATAGTCTACTTATTTTATCCGATATCGTCCCCATATATTGCATTTTCGAGAAAATTCTTTTTTGGGGTATTTTGGGCCGTTGTGCCTGTATTTTCTTTTGTATTGTCTTTACTTTATTGGCGTCGTATTCATTGTATATAGCTATTTGTTTTAATACGTTGATTTCTTTTTGTCTCTGCTCTGGCATTAATGGTATCTTATTAAACCGATTTATCATCGTAACGCAAAAAGGTTTTTTATATCTCACTGGGTGGCATGATTTGGCATGGATTATTGTATCAGTAGTGGTCGGTTTACGATATATGCCAAATGTATGGTGTCCATTATCTTTATAAATCGTTAGATCCAGATAGTTAATGCTTTTATGTTGTTCGTGTTCCACTGCAAACGTAAGTTTTGGATGTATACTATTCATTATTTCTGTCAAGTTATTTATTTCTTCCGTTGTGCTGTCAAATAATATTAAAATATCGTCAACGTGTCGTTTGTAATATATTACTTTTTGGAAGTATATGAGGATGATTTTTAAAAAAAAAGCTGTTTCTTTGTTGTTAACAAAAATGTCAGCTATAGTTCTCACTAGTGAATTCCCCATGGCGAGACCCTCTTTTTGTTGATAAATTTGATCACTAAAGGTAAAATAGTTGAAACTTAAGGTTACCTCGAGTAACTTAATTAACTCAGTTATCTCTTCTTGGTTATGAGTGTTATGACCTATAAAACCGAAAGTGACTGTGGAAGCTGGAGGAGATATTGGAACGAGACGATTTTCGGCGAATGGACTGGTCTGTCCGTTCCCCACGACTTAAATCCTATCGAGGACGTGTGGGATGCGTTGAGAAGAGAAAGTCCACCTGCACCAACGACCACCCAGCAGTTTGAGCGGCGCTGGTCGGGGAATGGAACGCCCTGCCAGAAGAACTCCTAACAAACCTTACGGCCAGAATGGAAGCATGTTGCAGGGCATGCATCCCGTCTTCTGTAACGCCCAGGGTACCATTATGAGTAGCTGTGGCTTCAGGGTAATCACTGTCTTTGAATGAAAGTATCATTTCCGTTCGTTTCATCGCGTATACCTTCAGTTACCTTCCGTTCTATACTGTAGCACTTCTTTCTATCTATAATCCAAGTTTCATCGAGCAATGTTACCTGGCAGTGGCACATTATGGGGAAGGTACTTTCGGCCTTTAGTTTTGCTAACCAGTGTGTATGTTGTCATGATTACTGAATATGCTTCATCTGTTTAGAGTTTACAGATAGCTGGCACAATAACTATGGCAATAAACTGAAAATTCAAAAATAATTATCCGCCGAAAACTAATATTCTCAAACTGAAATTCCCACAGTTTTCGTGTGTAGGAGATGTCAGGCAACATCTTTTCAATCCTAGTTCAATATTTGCTAACAACAAATTACGGAACGTGAGATATGGTAATGGAGAGGGGCAGTGGCAAGTCATATTAGTCCCGGGGCAGAGGGTGAAGGTGGAGCTATTGAAACAAAGTTTCAATAAACTTTGTTTATTAATCACCAAACGTACTAATGCTGCTACTTCATAACAGTTACCTAATATGTGCTATGTATTTAAATGAGAGAGTATACTTTGTACAAGATTTTTAAATTTTATTTTGCTATCAGGCAGTTATCGTTTAGGTACACTCGAATACTTTGTACAGCTCGTTTATACAACACATTATATATTTTACCAAGCTGACCTTAAACAAGGTTTTCTTCGTTAAAGGTAAGTGAAATGCACTTTTTGTCTATTACGGCAAAAAAAAGAGCGAATATTGAACTGCTCTTTAATCAGAACGGTATTTCTTACACCTTTCTTAGCCCTTGCTGTTGACTACAAATATCGCGTACAGCCGGACAAAGTGCAATGCTCGTGTTGCTTTCTGTGACCAGTGGCAGACAGATACAATGACTCTGAGGTCGTGAATGCGATTCCTTTGTTACTTCGGCGACATCTAGAGCAACTAGACATTAAATCTACGTTTTTGCAATTTTATGCTGAAATGGCGTAGGACTACCTTGTTTATTGCAGCAGATACTACGACTTCGTACCCAGAAAATCTTAAGAGACGCTTCCTGAAAGCAGGAAAAAGTCACCCCGTATGCTAGTATGTTATATATTTTTTTGAGCAATGTGATGTTTGTTTTATGTAATCTATACAAAATTTCACTGTCACTTACAATATAACGTTCAGGTTTATTGTGTTTCTTATTTACATGAAAAACAAATGAGTTTCATTCATGTTTCAGAGGGAGGAAGGATGTAAATAATGTATACGTAGCGACCACAATTCACTCTAATCGTTTTTGAGACCCAACTGAAACTGTTTCCTTGGCGTACCTAACGTTACGCTATACGCTGACGTGACAGAACTCGTAAGATAGTGTCATGCACACTTACAGAGGGCGGTAGTACAATGGCAGTGCATTGGCGGTCATTTGTATTCATGCCATTAATGTGAAAAGGTTTCCGACGCGATTATGGTCGCACGACAGGAATTAACAGACTTTGAACGCGAAATATTAGTTGGAGCTAGACGCACTGAACATTACGTTTCGGAAATCGTTAGGGAAATCAATATTCCGCGATCCACAGTGTCAAGAATGAGCCGGAAATATAACATTTCAGACATTACCTTTCACCGACAACGCAGTCGCCAACGGCCTTCATTTAACGACCGATAGCTGCGGCGTTTGTGTAGAGTTGACAGTGCTAACAGACAAGCAACACTGTGAAATAGCTGCAGAAATTATTGTGGGACGAATGTATCTGTTAGGACAGTGTGGCGAAATTTGGCGTTAAAAGTTTATGGCAGCAAACAACAGACGCGAGTGCCTTTGCTAACAGCATGACATCGACCGCAGCGCCTCTCCTGGGCTCGTGATCACATATGGGTTGGACCCTTGTCGACTGGAAAACTGTAGTCTGGTCAGATGAGTCCACATTTCAGTTGGTGAGATCTGATGGTAAGGTTTGAGTGTGATGCAGACTCCTCGAAGTTGTCGACAAGGCACTGTGCAAGCTGGGGTGACTCCGTAAAGTGTGGAATGTGTTTACGTGAAACCGACTGGGTCATCTGGATGTTCGGCTACTTGGAGTCCATTTACAACCATTTACGGATGTCATCTTTCCAAATAATATTGGACTCCCGAATAAAATTTTCGCTCGACAGAGGAGTGTGCGCATCTATGAAACTTCCTGGCAGATTAAAACTGTGTGCTGGACCGAGACTCGAACTCGAGACCTTTGTCTTTCGCGGGCAAGTGCTCTACCAACTGAGCTATCCAAGCACGACCACCAACCCGTCCTCATAGCTTTAATTCCGCCAGTACCTCGTCTCCTACCTCCCAAACTTCACAGAAGCTCTCCTGTGAAACTTGCAAGACTAGCAAGTTTGGAAGGTAATCGATGAGGTGCTGTTCGAAGTTAATCTGTGAGGACAGGTTGTGATTCGTGCATGGGTAGCTCAGTTGGAAAACATTTGTTGTACCGTGCCACCAGCTTCTTTACCTCTTTGTCAAAGAATGGTGACACCTGCTGCTTCAGCCCGTTGTTGACAGAATACCGTCCATCGTGAAGTGCTGAGTAGCCTGTTACGCCTTCATCCTGGGAAAGAGATGGAAGTCGATTGGTGCCAAGCTCTGAATATGGGGAGGACGTTGAAAAATCTCCCAGCGAGAAACTCTGAGTGTTTTTTTCGTTCGATTTGCAGCGTGGGGTAACACATTGTCGTGATTGCTTCGGTAACCATCCTGTGGCATTCCTGTTTCATCCACTTCGCAGTTTCGTTGGCGTCTCACAACAAACGTGTGATGCCACTGCACCTCATGCGTTACTCTCATGAAATCTGTTGTCAAAACACGCCTGCGGCTCGAAATAACTGTGACCATTATTTTGCAGTTTGCCAGTGTCAGTTGAACTTTTTGGGCTTATTGGGAGAATAAGTGTGCATCCACTGTTTTGACTTTTCTTAGATTCAGATTTCACTTATTGTACCCGTGTCTCGTCCCCAGTCACGATTCCGTTCAGAAATTCCTCCCTCCTCTTCATTATAGCGCTGAAGGAATGTCAAGACCGTACCAATTCTTCCAATTTTGTGAGTACTGATTAGACATTTCTGTACTCTTGTTGTTGTTGTGGTCTTCAGTCCTGATACTGGGGTGATGCAGCTCTCCATGCTACTTTATCCTGTGCAAGCTGCTTCATCTCCCAGTACCTACTGCAACCTACATCCTTCTGAATCTGCTTAGTGTATTCATCTCTTGGTCTCCCTCTACAATTTTTACCCTCAATGCTGCCCTCCAATACTAAGTTGGTGGTTCCTCGATGCCTCAGAACATGTCCTACCAACTGATCCCTTCTTCTAGTCAAGTTGTGCCACAAATTTCTCTTCTCTCAAATTCTATTCAATACCTCCTCATGACTTATGTGATCTACCCATCTAATCTTCAGCATTCTTCTGTAGCACCACATTTCGAAAGCTTGTACTCAATTCTTGTCTAAACTATTTATCGTCCACGTTTCACTTCCATACATGGCTACACTCCATACAAATACTTTCAGAAAAGACTTCCTGACACTTAAATCTATACTCGATGTTAAAAAATTTCTCTTCTTCAGAAACGCTTTCCTTGCCCTTGCCAGTCTACATTTTATATCCTCTCTACTTCGACCATCATCATTTATTTTGCTCCCCAAATGTACTAAACGTACAGAAATCTTACGGCAACATAACCTTTGTTTCACAGTGTCAAATAAGCTTGTCTTTGAAATTTGAGCACTTCTTCTAAAAGTTCCGAAATTGTGAAGTGATATCTCGCACGCACAATTTCGTCAACAGGTTGTACAAGTTCATCAGTCACATCTGAAAATGTTCCTAGACGATTTTCAGCATTTACATCTGTGCGAACAGCCTCAAATTATCTGCACCATTGCCTCACAACACCAATCCCTCACCCATCAGGTTGAAGTTTTTGGTCTCATTGGGAAAATTAGTGTGTGCACACTGTTAGGACTACTCTTCAGATTCATATTTCATATACCGCACCCATGTCTCGTTCCCAATCACGATTCTCTTCGAAAATTGCTTCCCCTCTTCACGGTAGCGCTGAAGGAATGCAAGGCTCAACCCTTTCGTTCAATGTTATGAATATTGATTAGACATTTCGGTACGAACGTGCCCAAAACGTAGCTTCACCTTGACAATGTTAAACAACGTTTTCCTTAAAATCTGAGGCATATCTTCCGAAAGTTCAGAAATTGTAAAGCGACGTCTCGCATGCACAATTTCGTCACCATGTTGCACGAGTTCATCATCCACATCTGAATGTCTTCCTCGACCATTTTCAGCGTGCTCATCTGTGCGACCAGCCTAGAGATTCGTGCACCACTTCCCCACAAAACCGTCACTCACAACCTCTTCCCCATACACCTCTCACATTGCTTTCTGCGGTTATGTTGCTTGTCTGTTAGCACTGACCACTCTATGCAAACGCCGCTTCTCTCATCTTTAAGCGAAGGCTGCCGGCTATTGCGTTGGTAAAAGATAATGCCTGAAATGTAGTATTCTGGACACACCCTTGACACTGTGAATTTTGGAATATGGAAATCCCTAACGATTTCCGAAATGGAATGTCCCATGCATCTAGCTCCAATTACCATTCCGCGTTCAAAGTCTGTTAACTTCCGTCGTGCTGCCAAAATCACCGCGGAGAGATTTCCACATGAATCACCTGAGTACAATTACAGCTCCGCCAATGCTAGACTTAGAAATACGTAAATCTAACTAACCTAAGGACATCACACACATCCACGTCCGAGGCAGGATTCGAACCTGCGACCGTAGCAGCCGCGCGGTTCCGGACTGAAACGCCTAGAACCGCTCAGCCAAAGTGGCCGGCCTTAACAACGTCCTGAGAGCCCTTTCTCAGCATGCGTTATAGTTCGTCATTCTTGGCAATTGGCGTCAGAGTGACATGAGCTCCCATCTGGTATTAAAGATGAACTCGCCTGTTGTGAACTGAGCTACCTGAATGACTCCGTTAAAGATGAAGTCATACTTAGGTAGCCTTAGCACTCTCCTAAGGCTATATTCCAATAAAAAACTTCGGACGCCGAGTCACTGAGAATATCGAAGTACTCTCCTCAAAACACATATCACCCTCTCCCTCCTTGGATCCGCGCCAGTGATGTGACATGTATAGTATGTCGTCATCTGGCAACTGGCCATCCAGAAACTTACATTACCCAGCGAGGACTCGTGGACTTACACAGTAAACGACTTTGCGGGCAACTCTCGAGAAAAGTAAGTTGTGCTCGTAAAAGCGTTTGTTACAGACTATCGCAGATTCACAGAATTATTACTTGCGAGTAAAATGATCTGAAACTGCTATTCTGTGTTGTAGTAACTGTGTTGGTTGAGAGCCCCGTTACTAATCCATTGTCGCCCTTACTGTGGCCGTCTTAACGGCGGCAGCGCCTCGTGGCGGGAGCTCTGCTACATGCAGAAAGCCTTCAATTGAAATCCATGACCGCACCAACGCAAGGAAATTGTTCGCAGCCGGCCGCTGTGGCCGAGCGGTTCTAGGCGCTTCAGTCTGGAACCGCGCGACCGCTACGGTCGCAAGTTCGAATCCTGCTTCGGGCATGGATGTGTGTGATGTCCTTCGGTTAGTTAGTTTTAAGTAGTTCTAAGTCTAGGAGACTGATGACATCAGCCGGCCGCGGTGGCCGTGCGGTTCTAGGCGCTCCAGTCCGGAGCCGCGCTGCTGCTGCGGTCGCAGGTTCGAATCCTGCCTCGGGCATGGGTGTGTGTGATGTCCTTAGGTTAGTTAGGTTTAAGTAGTTCTAAGTTCTAGGGGACTGGTGACCACAGCAGTTGAGTCCCATAGTGCTCAGAGCCATTTGAAGCGTTTTTTGATGACATCAGATGTTAAGTTTGTTCGCAGCTTGGTCAGAGGTCTGCACATTTCGTTCCTTAACATCATGGAAAGGCTCATTAGGGTTATAATAATGGAATATTGGGGGCCACACAAGCGCCCCATGTCCATGGAGTGTTCCTCAGTATACACTAATGCAGTTTGGAAAGGAACGTGGGGCAATTTGCCTTGCTGAAGACACTTGTGGCCTGCCGGGTGTGGTAAGCGAATATACAGATAGACGTACATAACCATACAACAACTTCATGTATCGCCTGCGGATGGGAGACGATGACAAATTTGTCAGCTGTCCCACTTCATCCCACATAAACATTTCCCAGATGAGAATACCTCCATCTTATCCAGAATTCTACCATATTCACAAGCGTAACGTTCTCAAAATAAGCGTGTTTAAGGTGGCAGAGATATAAAGTTTCGCATAATAGTTCAGAGACCCACCTCCGTAACGCTTTACCTACGCTCCACCATGCCGCATGAGTTTACTCCATCCTAGTCAACGTAACGAAACAAATTCGGGCATCGACTGCTTGGGTAATTTCGTCGTCTAATATCTTCAAGTTACCGTTTCTGACGACAGCCACACCAACTTCCGAACGAAGTTCGTGTTTGCAAAATCCTCTAGTGAGTGTCAACATTAATTGCGTCAGATCCATTTTCATCCTCTTACCAGCTGCCAGAAATACTGTGACTAAAGTCTGATTTAGCGCCTCTAGGCCAGTTGACATGACTCCGACGATATGAATGCCTGAACAAGAAACCCCGCCCCATTACGAGCAGTCGAGTTTCATTATAGCACGGTACACGGGGGAGGAATCTCTGTATCATTCCATAGCTTTCTTATGCTTCCAAGCATTTCAGACCTCAGCTGTACAGCCACTTTACAGGGAATCCATCGACAGACTAGAGAAAAAAGTGGCTGAAGCGTATGCAAAAATTCCTGCCGTCAGATGTCATATCCGCTCGGTTGGATGTAATCTATGGGAAGGTTACAACTAGAGACATGTTACAGAACATCAGTATAACGCCGGCCTGTCTCTGTAGAAAGTGTCAGTTACAGGAGAGCCACGGATACAGATTCGATTTTTCTGACCAAAACGCAACTGGCCTTAATTACCGGAACGTGCTCCACCACCAGAAATTTGAATCTCACGTTACAGCCGAACTGCCATATGTTCTAAGGAACCAAACATCATCGTATTATTGGTATGCGACTCAATTCAGCCACTACTCAGTAATCACAGCTACTGCGGATATATTGGACATTCGGTCTTAACTGCAACAGCAATAATGAATCGTCCGAGAAGGGAGCAACAGAAAATATGCTAAGTGGTTCCAGAACTTTTTAATCATCTCTCCTGGTTTGCACAGACGAGAAACGCGAGTTGGAATTCAGCGAAGACCGACGACGGTCTTGGAGTGCTAATTGTCTTTTACTGGATCAGAAAGTATTTGATCGGTGAACATCCGCAATTGAAGAACGTATTTATAGAATATACTAATCCCCAGAAAGAGACTTCTTTACATTTTAAGGGTGAAGAACTTTAATTTCAAGAATTCAAAATAAAAAATAAAAAGAAGAATAAGGGGAAAAATATTGATTAGAGAAGCTAGACGTAGAAGCCATTTTTGGACAGAGCGAGTATCGGCTACAATGGAAGACGGGAGGCCCGAGGAAAAAAAATAAAAAAGAAAGACAGTAGCTGAGTGGGCAGCGTATTTGGCTGCAATGAGGTGGACTCGCGTTCGATTCCGGGTAGTGCTGGGGATTTTTTCCTTGTCGGGAGTACTGGAACAGCGCCCAGTTAGCCTCGTGATGCCAGTTAAGGATCTACTTGAGTTAGAAGTAGCGGCTCCAATGTCAAAAGCCGACAAAGGCTGGGAGAGCGGTGTTCTGGCCACAGCTCCCTCCATGCTACATCTGAATGACGCCACACGGTAGAGGATGACATGGTGGTCGGACGACGTAATGCGGAAGTCTGGGCCTGATCTCTAAGATCAGTTTAATCAAGTTGCGTTAAAAACAGAATTAGGTACGGTAATAATGAATCAAAACGATTGAAAAACTAATAGCCATTGACAAAATTCAGAGTAAAATGGTTGGTATTCTAGAAAAACATGAAAAATATCAATTATTTATCTTTAAAAGGTGAGCAGTCGTGGGAATAATTAACTGCAAATCGAGATGAAAGCGGCTCAGATTCTTGTGCGGCCTTTCCGCTTGTCATTTCAATCAGACATCATGAAAAGGATGTGGCCCACTTTCTGCTCAGTCAATGCAAACTAAACATTTTACTCCGTCACAAATGATTTCGACTTCAACGAGACGTTGAAAAGTACAATTCCTACCTTACCTTTTTGAATGAATATGTGCTACCAGTAAGATAAAAAATAATATAAGGGTAGTGATAGCGACGAACCAGATGGGTATAGAGGCATCCACTGCCACAAGGATGCTCCGTACACTGATTCGAACACAGGAACTCGGTGGAACGAAAGCGACGGGAACTTTAGAGCGTGGAACAGAAATACACTACTGGCCATTAAAATTGCTACAACAAGAAGAAATGCAGATGTTAAACGGGTAATCATTGGACAAATATATTATACTGGAACTGACATGTGATTACATTTTCACGCAATTTGGGTGCATAGATCCTGAGAAATCAGTACCCAGAACAACCACCTCTGGCCGTAATAACGGCCTTGATACGCCTCGGCATTGAGTCAAACAGAGCTTGGATGGCGTGTACCGGAACAGCTGCCCATGCAGCTTCAACACGATACCACAGTTCATCAGGAGTAGTGACTGGCATACTGTGACGAGCCAGTGGCTCGGCCACCATTGACCAGACGTTTTCAATTGGTGAGAGATCTGGAGAATGTGCTGGCCAGGGCAGCAGTCGAGCATTTTCTGTATCCAGAAAGGCCCGTACAGGACCTGCAACATGCGGTCGTGCATTATTCTGCTGAAATGTAGGGTTTCGCAGGAATCGAATGAAGGGTAGAGCCACGGGTCGTAACAAATCTGAAACGTAACGACCACTGTTCAAAGTGCCGTCAATGCGAACAAGAGGTGACCGAGACGTGTAACCAATGGCACCCCATACCATCACGCCAGGGCATACGCCAGTATGGCGATGACGAATACACGCTTCCAATGTGCGTTCACCGCGATGTCGCCAAACACGGATGCGACCATCATGATGCTGTGAATAGAACCTGGATTCATCCGAAAAAATGACGTTTTGCCATTCTTGCACCCAGGTTCGTCGTTGAGTACACCATCGCAGGCGCTCCTGTCAGTGATACAGCGTCAAGGGTAAACGCAGCCATGGTCTCCGAGCTGATAGTCCATGCTGCTGCAAACGTCGTCGAACTGTTCGTGCAGATTGTTGTTGTCTTGCAAACGTCCCCATCTGTTGATTCAGGGATCGAGACGTGGCTGCACGATCCGTTACAGCCGTGCCGGTAAGATGCCTGTCATCTCGACTGCTAGTGATACGAGGCCGTTGGGATCCAGCACGGCGTTCCGTATACCCTCCTGAACCCACCGATTCCATATTCTGCTAACAGTCATTGGATCTCGACCAACGCCAGCAGCAATGTCGCGATACTATAAACTGCAATCGCTATAGGCTACAATCCGACCTTTATCAAAGTCGGAAACTCGATGGTACGTATTTCTTCTCCTTACAGGAGGCATCACAACAACGTTTCACCAGGCAACGCCGGTCAACTGCTGTTTGTGTGTGAGAAATTGGTTGGAAAGTTTTCTCGTGTCAGCACGTTGTAGGTGTCGCCACCAGCACCAACCTTGTGTGAATGCTCTGAATAGCATATCAGAGCATCTTCTTCCTGCCGGTTAAATTTCGCGTCCGTAGCTCGTCATCTTCGTGATGTAGCAATTTTAATGGCCAGTAGTGTAGCTGCTGTTACGGAATGACGTTTCATAAAATACAGTTAGATGATGCCGCAATATTTTTGGAACCTGCGTAAGACTGTGTGATGAGGCCACCTCCTTTTAAAAAGTGCTGACGCTCAACGATCTAACGAATTACTCACAAGCATGACTGAAGTGTCTTGATTAGTGTTCTCGGCAGAAAAGAAAACGTAAAGAACCATTTGTTACAGCAGCAACGACAGAAATTGCCGTCTACTGGCGGGCTGCATGAAGGACACGTTGCGTAAAACGCTGCTAATGGTTTATTTTCTGATCTACGCCAGGCAGTATGAGCATCAAACGTAGCCGCCTCTTCTTGCCTTACAAAAATAAATAAATAAATAAATAAATAAATAAAGTTTGCGAGTGTGGCGATTCTTACCAAGATTTTCCTCAGCGAGTCTGCTGCGGTTCTAAAATCTTAAACGAGATCACAAACGACCTCGAGATCTTGTTGTGATATTCCCAACAGTACAATCCGTGGCGTGGCACTCATATAGTATGTCAAAATTAGAAACAGAGTATAAACAGAAAAGAACAATGATCTTTATTTATTTTTGAGACAATCGTTTTTTAATGAAACAATCATAACCGATTTCAGCCTACAATGGCAACCTTCAAATGCTTCCTACTCACCAATTTACAAAGCGCATTCATAATCGTCATACCTCTAACATATTTTCGAAAACTAGTGCTTCAACCTAATACACCACAGTTAACCAGTAAACCAGCGAATCTCTGCTGACAGCAGAATGTAATATAAAAACAGTAGTACTACAATATACCACAAGAAAAAATGAAAAATATCGATAATTTCCCTTTTCAACTTAACATTTTGGCTAATTACGTAGGATAACATTACAGAATTCTGACTGACAAACTGGAGAAAAATAATAGCTGTACAGCTAACGTCAGACAGCCAGCTGAACATCAGTTTGTTAATACTAAGGTATATTTCTTTTAATATTTTTTAAAATACGTTATCAATGTAAATGCTATAATCTCAAAAACATTTATGTATTATGACACAAAAATTTCTTTGTATGTCATTTGACAGAGAATAAATGAACCCAACGTGGGTGGAGAAACTTCTCAGGAACTTGCTTGGGCACTAAGAAACAAGAACTGATTCGGCTGTCGGTTCTTGGTAGACATTATAATAAATGAAAAGTACTATATTGCTTATTTTATAGAGTACTAACTTAATGAGTTGTTTTGTTAGTTTCAGTATCACTTTCGTTATCTAACACCTCTTGAACTCTTTTCGTCAAGTATTAATTTTATTTTATTTGGTTTTTTTATTTGATGCAAGCTGTTGTATAGGCACAGTTTTCGAATATAATGTTAATGTTTCTCCTGTTTGCACCTTTTATATTCATTTATCATTCAGCTTTTTACTTTTTAAATTGCTTTACCATTACACTGTCAAAGATGTTATTTACTGTGTGTTTGTGCCTCACTGTAGATGTGTAACACTTTTTTCATTATGGTTTATAAACATTGTACCTACTTTGGAACGATAGTTAAATTCTGATTCTGGCCTTTGAACCGGTTAACTTAAAAAAATAAACCTATAGTAAGCTATATATTTCTTATCACTTACTAAGACGAATTGTGTTTCCTCAAGGCAGAGCTAGTTTTCCATATTATATATTAGGAAACAAACGTGGACAAAAAGAGAGTATCAGCCACAAGACAATTAGTATAGTTCTCTTCCATAACTCTTCGCACTAGACGTGGGCGTTCTCTAAGGGAAAATCTTCACTTGTGAAAACCGTATGACCAACTAGAGGTCCGACCCGGCTCCGCAGAGGTAGCGTCTATGGCTATACGACTTGACGGCGTCACGTATTTTGTGTTGGGCCACGAATAAATTGCAGAGAACAACGTTAAGTAATTGAACATCAATATTTTCATATCGCTGGCGCTCTTCGTCCGGCTGTATCCCATACACACTTTGATATTTTCATGGACAATCATATCAGGGAGTTGGAGTTTAAGAACACAGTAACAATTGGATTTAATTCAAATCTTGATACGATTACAAACACTGTTTTATTAAGTCGATGAGATGGCATATTACAGAACCACGCCAAGGCAGAAATAAATAACATGTGTAATAACCCAAATTCTCTGCGGGAAAAAATATAAATAAACCAGGATGCAGTTCTAAATACGAAAGCCCACTCAAATTTGCTACCTGAAGGCGAAATGTGGACATATACGTAAAGACGAACTTAAAAAATGTAGGATCTACTGAAATAAGGTTCCTTCGGCAGTGTGACAAACAACGGAAATGCGAAGAGAAAACTACGTAACGAAATCATTTATTTATTGAGTCGGCCGTCTGTGGAAATATGCATCTATCCGCCGCCATCAGAGACAGGGAAAGACCAAGAGTCTACTTGTATTGGAACAGGCTGTTTAGTCTAATCCTTGAATGAAGAAGAAAACGATGATTGTTATCAGAAAGATGGCATAAGTATCACATTTAATCATGTTAGAAAGACGAAAATGGAAGATTATTAAATAACTTTTTTGTAAATGTACTCTCCCTCAGTTTCAAAATAAACAGTATATCCAGTCCTGCACAACAGATGGAACGTCAACATGTAATGTGGCACGTGAACAGGAATCAGTGAACATTGCAAATGTTGCCTGTTTTTGCTCGTTGATATTGGTAAAAAATTGTAGGAGAAGAAACATTTAATTGATATTTTCGAATAGTTCGGTGTATCTGTTGCCTCTCTACATAATTACTAGTTTTGGAAACAAACAAATCAACAAGCTAACTTATTTCCCATATTTTTACTTAGAAAAATCTTATTACGGAATAATTTTATCACTTAGAAACAAACTATCCATTTGCACAAAAGTGAAATCAGCGTATGGAATTGTTGGCCGGGAGGCATGACCCCGGAAGTTTGGCAGCCGAGTGCAAGTCTTA
Source organism: Schistocerca cancellata (assembly GCF_023864275.1). Lineage (NCBI taxonomy): Eukaryota > Metazoa > Arthropoda > Insecta > Orthoptera > Acrididae > Schistocerca > Schistocerca cancellata. The sequence goes on along the minus strand of NC_064626.1, from coordinate 379,411,453 downwards.
TTGCAGTCGACGCCACATTGGGCGACTTGCGTGTCCGTGATGAGGCTGAAATGCTGAGGACATCGCAACACCCACTCCACGAGCGGAGAAAAATGCCCAACCCAGTCGGGAATCGAAGCCGGGTCCGTTGCAGGTGAGGCAAGCAAGTAAACACACAGCTAAATAAGCGGACTGCACAAAAGTAAACAATGAGAACAATATGTGGCGCTTACCTGCAGACATCTTATTGGTGCCTATTTTAGAAGAATGTTATTCTTATTACGCCTTCACACACACACACACACACACACATATATATATATATATATTCGCTAATATATATACGCTAATAAAATTCATCACAAATCATCAATTGCAGTTAGAGAATAATGTTAATGTCCGTAACTAATATACTATAAGAAAAATGACTTCCACTTTACTAAAGCTGTCAATGGTTCAGAAAGGTGTGCAGCCACAAAAATCTTTGTTGCATTGTCTAATGACATAAAATAACTTACAGGTACAAATAAAATTTTAAGCCTAAATTCGGATCGTTCCTTCTGTAACACACCCGCTACACTATAAACGAGCTTTAATGAAAACATAACAGCACAGAAAATAAAGATGTTTACTATGGCTCTTAATTTATGTGTGTTTCATTAATAACAAGAGCAACGGCCAACATTAGTATGTTCATTTTTACTGTCTGTAGGCAGTCAGCAAGTAGCCGTACACACATGTACATTGCCTATAAATTGGTTCGTTCCACCTCTTTTCGATAGCAATCTTGCATGTTGTCCATGGAAGGAAGAACTAAGACATCATGAGGAGATTACCGTTTAACGTCCCACCGGCGACTTCGTCATTTATTGAGCACAAGATAAGAGTAAGACAGGAATGCCAAAAGTTCGTGTTGTTTTTCCAGCAGGATGGGATCTGAATCGCCGTCCCCGTGAACGCAAGCCCTGTAGTTTAATCACTGTGCCACCTCACAGAGTAACCTGGAATCAATTAACTGCACTAGGCCGGTGCCGGTTTCCTCTGTTACCACTGTTTAATTGAGCTAGTGCACTGTGCATAGTTACTACGACGTCGCTGGGACATTAGACACTAACCTTATAGTTTTATCTTACACGTGATTTCGTGCACTGTGGAACACCAATGCTTTTTCTACCAGTATAGTAAGACTGATACATTGTTGGAGCAATGTTTACGTAGCTGCGATGATAAAATGAAGAAAGTTCAAGGCAAAACTTCCTGTCGCCGGCGAAGTCATTACAGATTGAGCTCCAGCTCGGACTAGGAAAAAGACGGGGAAGATATTCGGCTGGGAACCATACCATCATTCTCCTTAAGTGATTTACAGAATTCACGGGAAACCTAAATCGAGATAGGCTGAGTTTCCTAATACGAGTTTGCTTTGAATCGGCCAATAGCTGCACTTTACACGTCTGACAAGTCATTGACTTCATTAAGCTACAATATTCTCATAAATGCATGATCGTCGTCGACATAACCAGTAAATGTCATGTCTCTTTAATACTTACTTTAATGAGGCAATAACTCCATAATACTACATTACAGAAGGAATGTAAGGAAAAAACACCAAACAAAAAACACTGTATACACAAATTTTGTTATAAAAATTCTTTACGTTTTCAAATAAGTAATCAAAGCTAACTTCGAATTTGAGCACACATTGTTTGTCATCTTACGTTGTCACAAAAAGGAAGGATACGAACTTAATCATCATCTTCAACAGTTCTTCGAATATCATATATTTCAAATAATAGGCTGTTACAAATTGAGCAAATTTTTCAGATATCTCCATTAGACAGCCAAGTTCTGAATGCAATATCTGCCTTAATAAAATCGAAATGACAAGAATTCTGTTTAGTGGGCCACCTGTGTACAATAAGAATAATATACCCTTGATTTAACAATCATACTGAAATAGAAAGAGATCACTGTAATAAATACATTCATTCTTATCATACCAAAGAGTTCGGAATCTGTAAAGCACTCCCTCTTAAACCAGTATATTATTTTGATACTCCCTTCTGGAAAAGTGTTCATATCTCAACCAAAACTACTGACTTTATATGTGAGAACTAAACAGTCTTGTGAATTAAAAACGGAGCCATAACAATATTCCTTTAGAGAGCAATATTAATATCTCTTATAGTTCCACTGCATGATACGGGGTGACAATTATTAAACTATACGAAATAAAATCGGTATAACTTCTGAACGGTTTGCGTTAGGACGTTCAAATTGCACGGTTGGCCGCGGGGCATGATTAGAATTAATATGCGCATGTATGCTTGGTTTAGCGACGAAGCCCACTTTCATTTGGATGGGTTTGTCAATAAGCAAAATTGGCGCATTTGGGGGACTGAGAATCCGCCTTTCGCGATCGAGAAGTCTCTTCACCCTGAATGGGTGACTGTGTGGCGTGCAATGTCCAGTCAAGGAATAATCGGTGCGATTTTCCTTGATGGCATGGTGACTACCGAACGCTACATACAGCTTTTGGAAGATCATTTCATCCCCATTATCCAAAGTGACCCTGATTTCAGCAAGATGTGGTTCATTCAATACGGAGCCTGACCCCATCGAAGCAGGAGAGTGTTTGATGTCCTGGGGACCGATTTCTGGCTCTGGGATACTCAGAGGCCACTGGCATGGGCCTCAGTTGGTCGCCACATTCTCCGGATCTGAACACAAGCGACTCTTTTCTGTGGGGCTGTATTAAAGACAAGGTGTACAGCAATAGTAGTAAGGTACTAGGGATCCTGGTGCAATTTTGATATAAAATTGATATCAAGTTGATATACAAATTAATTAAATTGATCGATTAATTACCCACCTCACCCCCTCAATCCATCCCCAACCCTCACCTACTCCCAACATACATGAGAGCATGTGTTTTCCTCATCCTGCATCTGGCTTCCCCACCCACTCCCCCCTCCAGCCCACCCCATCCCCCACCTACCCTTACGACGTGAATTAAGAATGTTGGCCTGGGATTTTTTTGTTCCAGGGCTGAATTGACCTCCCATCCCACCCCCTCATCCGAGAATTGGCGAGAAATTAAAAATGGCGGTGCCCTTTCTGGGACTCGAACATTGGTCCTCCAGGACAGAAAGTCAAAGTGCACCCCCCTAACACAATTATACCAACAGAAACGCTTGAAATTGGCAGTAGCCAATAGCAGCACAGCATCTGATCACGTCGGGGATATAAGGCAGACCCAGCAGCCCTGCAGCCTCAGTTGCAGTCAGTCACTCAGCATTAAGTGCCAGCCGATATCGTACAGCGTCATTCAGCATTCAACCGCAGCAGCAACAGAATAGGAAGAAGCTGCAGAAGAGTAATGTCTGTGTTTACTACCATGTGAGGAAGATAAAGTCTTCGTGCTTCTATCAACACGTGTATTGGTTTTTCTTCTTTGCTCATCAGTGGATGCAGCGTCCACCAGCCTGTCATGGTCTGCAACAATGACGTGGCTCAGTGGGTCAGGACCCACAGCAGTGGCAGCACCCTGGGATCCACACGTGGTCAGCTTGTTGGAGCAGGACAATCAGCTGTTATTGTCCGTTGAAGACATCCACCCAGCCCCTGACTTGCTGAAGTGCACTGGGGGCCCTAATCAGCAAGACACAGGTCACTACCGGACCCCCATCACACACGCCATCGCAGAATATTCCAGTGGTACTGCATGGACAACGTGAGGATGTTGTGAATGAGAAGATACCAATTAAGCCCTGTGCAGCACTACTCTTCACTTCACTGGTGGTTAGAAGCGTTTGCATATTGATGTAGAATCAACTGCAGACAGAGACTGGTGTGATAGAGATCGAGAATGCATCTGAATGTATTAAAGGGTGGTTCACAGAGGTGGAATGGAATGAACTGTATCGTGCAAAGCCTACATCAAGCAGTAGTTGACCGCCTGAGTATCATCCAAGCCGCCCTCCTCCGGACATTTAAATGCTGCTGCTCTAACTCTATGCATTACAACAGTGTACGATGACTCTCCACTCCATGTGAAATCATATGACACATCATTTAGCTACAGCATTCCACTATTGTAACCTTGTTTAGTCTACAGGTGGTGCTATCCATTGTGTTGGAAAGACTGAATAGGTGGCTGTCTTGTGTCAAAACTGTGTACAGAAACATTGCAGAGTATCTAAATAAGAAAAGTGTGCATGTGGACGAGTTCCAACGGTTGGTCAGTATGGTTCCAACAAAAACTAATAGCCGCGCGGAGTGGCTGGGCGGTCAGAGGCGCCATGTCACTAATTGCGCGGCCCCTTCCGCCGGAGGTTCGAGTCCTCCCTCGGGCATGGGTGTGTGTGTTGTTATTAGCATAAGTTAGTTTAAGTAGTGTGTAAGTCTAGGGACCGATGACCTCAGCAGTTTAGTCCCTTAGGGATTCACACACTGAAACGTCCCCTTAGAAACTTTTATGAATTACTGTGCTGATAAACCTCTTACATTATTTGATTTTCAAACAGCTGAGCAGAACTCAACGTACTCAGATATTTTGCTCTTTACATTTTCTGATCAACACTACTGTGCTTAAACTGACACACAATATTTTTAGCGCAACGCAATCTGACTTTCAAAAATCCCTACAAAAAAATGGCCCTGACTAACAATAACCTATACCTTTCATGAATCACTTACCTCACAAAAATCTTCGTTCCTCAAACTACTGCAATACAACGAGCGCCACTACTGCCAGCTAAATAGAAGATTCAAACTACTGAAGGCACTAACTACTGATAGGCATAGTTAGCAAATGAAAGATTTTGATAGGGAACAAACAATGTATTTAGCTTAATAGTGTTCAAATGTCATATATATCAATTCATGACATCCAGTCTTACAAATTTACTGTCTCTGATGGGCACACGTCCAGATCATCCGCTCTCAAAACTCTGCCATCTCTCTTCCCACATCCACCACTGCTGGCGGCTCACCTCCGACTGCGCAACGCTACGCGCTGTTAACAGCCAACTGCCCAACACTACAATAGCAAATTCCAACAATGCAAACCAGCCACAGCCTTCACACAGCACATTCAGTGATTTTCATATAGAGCGCTACATGGCGTTACCAACATAAAAACCTAAACAGCCTACTTACAATACATTCGAACAATTGAAAACTACTATACTGTCAATAAGACAGCAGAAAATTATGTCATTTAACTAAATTCTTTGTAAAAGCTCACTGCACATCAGTATCTGACACAGTTGGTGTCATGACAGGGCACAGTGTTAATTATTTTCCATAAAAACCAACTGCACCCCAGTGCCTGATGTAGTAGGTATCATGGCAGCATGGGCGACGCTTCAAGACTTTGTTGTAAGCTACTGGAGCTGTGATGGCGTGCAAGAAGAAGAATCGCGTACTTCTTCCTCAAAATATACGTGCAATATTTGTAGGTCCTTTCAACTGTGAGAAGATAAATGTTCTTATGTCACTGCTAACAAATCCGGATGGAGTCCTATTTGAGCATGTAGATGTATTTTCGAAAACACTGTTTCAGTCCAAATACCAACTATTACAGGAGATAATGCAGCGTGTAGATGGTGTGACAAACACAACATTCATTGAAAGCAGTGATATCCCTCCACCGGAAAAAGTAAAGCCAAACACAATGTTCATATTTGTCGATGTTGCTGTGGAAACCCAAGATCAAATTCGACGATGTTTGTGTTTTGGTCGCCATATGGCTGTTGCTGTATTTTATCTGGGTGAAACATATTCAAGAAGCCCAAAACAGCTGGTGAGGGATAATGCAAACCTAATTACAGCATTCAAACTGGACAATCTGAATTTAAAACACATTTACCAGGCTCATGTAGGAACCGATATGACGTTCCATGATTTTGTAAAGATATGTGCAGATTGCGGGAATCACTCACAGTATGTGTTTCTCATGATGAAACAAGAAAGTTGACTGCTTGCATGTATAGACGGAACTTCCAGGAATTCGTATATACATACCCATGCAAAGAGGTGAGTACAATAGCATACACATCACTATGGATAAATTTGCATTCATGTCGGGAGCTCAGTGTGATAGGATGGGTGTGCACAGACAAAACATTCACTTGTACACGGAAGCGAAAATTCAAACTCAAGAGCGTAAAGCAGGAGGAGTACGCAAGGAACTAGAGACGTATTGTCTTACCCTTCTGAGACGGGACAATACACTGAATGATCGGGTTAATGCAATCGAGAAGAAAGTAAACGACTTAACTGAAGGGGAAATAGTTGTTATTGAGAAGGGGAGAGTGTATGAATGGGTTAACGCAATTGAAAAAAAAAAAAGCAGGAGACTCCACTGAAGGGAAAAGAAAAAGAAGAAGAAGAGCGGATATACAAAACCTCTCGCTGCACAGAAGTCCGATTAGTATATAATGAGATATCGACTAAGAATAAAGTCAGGGTTACACGGGAGGCCGTTCACAAGAAATTACGGTTGCTGAGGCTAGGACATTTAAAGTAGGAGCAAACACCGAGAGAAACCTTTAAACCAGTTACTAAATCTCTCGATGAACTCTCAGCGAAATTCCACAACGACGTCGTTGACGCTATTGCCGATTTCATTAACCATCACAGTAACGCTAGGATCGACAAAACATTCGGTGCCACTGGTGAAAAACAATACATGTTGGGCACGAAGCCTATAATTTTAAATAAAAAAGCAATTCAGAAAGGCAATAAACAGTTTCAAAGAATACCTTTTCTATTAAACCTTATTTTCCTGAGACCCACAAAAACAGTAAATTATTCGCCTAAAGATCTGGAAATGTATCGTGAAACATTGCTTCTGACTGACCTGCATAAGAATGCAAAAAGCCGAAGCGATGTGAAATACGAATCCGTTATAAAACCTATACTGGATGGTATTAACAATAGAAGTGGTGATGGTATTGACATTCAGCATAAAAGAGTGAGCAATCGATTCCCGCATTATACAGGGTGTTACAAAAAGGTACGGCCAAACTTTCAGGAAACATTCCTCACACACAAATAAAGAAAAGATGTTATGTGGACATGTGTCCGGAAACGCTTAATTTCCATGTTAGAGCTCGTTTTAGTTTCGTCAGTATGTACTGTACTTCCTCAATTCACCGCCAGTTTGCCCAATTGAAGGAAGGTAATGTTGACTTCGGTGCTTGTGTTGACATGCGACTCATTAATCTACAGTACTAGCATCAAGCACATCAGTACGTAGCATCAACAGATTAGTGTTCATCACGAACGTAGTTTTGCAGTCAGTGCAATGTTTACAAATGCGGAGTTGGCAGACGCCCATTTGATGTATGGATTAGCATGGGGCAATAGCCGTGGCGCGGTACGTTTGTATCGAGACAGATTTCCAGAACGAAGGTGTCCCGACCGGAAGACGTTCGAATCAATTGATCGGCGTCTTAGGGAGCACGGAAAATTCCAGCCTATGATTCGCGACTGGGGAAGACCTAGAACGACGAGGACACCTGCAATGGACGAGGCAATTCTTCGTGCAGTTGACGATAACCCTAATGTCAGCGTCAGAGAAGTTGCTGCTGTACAAGGTAACGTTGACCACGTCACTGTATGGAGAGTGCTACGGGATAACCAGTTGTTTCCGTACCATGTACAGCGTGCGCAGGCACTATCAGCAGCTGATTGGCCTCTACGGGTACACTTCTGCGAATGGCTCATCCAACAATGTGTCAATCCTCATTTCAGTGCAAATGTTCTCTTTACGGATGAGGCTACATTCCAACGTGATCAAATTGTAAATTTTCACAATCAACATGTGTGGGCTGACGAGAATCCGTACGCAATTGTGCAATCACGTCATCAACACAGATTTTCTGTGAACGTTTGGGCAGGCATTGTTGGTGATGTCTTGATTGGGCCCCATGTTCTTCCATCTACGCTCAATGGTGCACGTTATCATGATTTCATACGGGATACTCTACCCGAGCTGCTAGAACATGTGCCTTTACAAGTACGACACAACATGTGGTTCATGTACGATGGAGCTCCTGCACATTTCAGTCGAAGTGTTCGTACGCTTCTCAACAACATTTTCGGTGACCGATGGATTGACAGAGTTGGACCAATTCCATGGCCTCCACGCTTTCCTGACCTCAACCCTCTTGACTTTCATTTATGGGAGCATTTGAAAACTCTTGTCTACGCAACCCCGGTACCAAATGTAGAGACTCTTCGTGCTCGTATAGTGGACGGCTGTGATACAATACGCCATTCTCCTGGACTGCATCAGCGCATCAGGGATTCCGTACGAAGGAGGGTGGATCCTCGCTAACGGAGGACATTTTGAACATTTCCTGTAACAAAGTGAAGTCACACTGGTACGTTCTGTTGCTGTGTGTTTCTATTCCATGATTAATGCGATTTGAAGAGCTGTAATAAAATGAGCTCTAACATGGGAAGTAAGCATTTCCGGACACATGTCCACATAACATATTTTCTTTCTTTGTGTGTGAGAAATGTAATAAAATGAGCTCTAACATGGGAAGTAAGCATTTCCGGACACATGTCCACATAACATATTTTCTTTCTTTGTGTGTGAGAAATGTTTCCTTAAAGTTTGGCCGTACCTTTTTGTAACACCCTGTATATGTTATGATGACCCCAATGAGCTAATAGATCGGCTACGACTGCTCATGGCATCAGCCGCCTCTGGTAATACAGCTCTTCCGAATGAAGTATGAAGTTTTTTCAGTAATTTCTGACCTTAGAGCGAGAGGTATCATCGAATAAGTATGGAAACTGTAGTGCGAGAACTGCGCAAACGAGCACGCAAAACGTACCCTCAGAGATACGTTATGATTAAAGGTTTGGACGACGTGTAGCAGGCGGGTCTTGTCGACAGGAGGGAGTATTCACGAGTCAATAACGGATTCATATATACTTTAACAGTCATTGATACTTATTCTGAATTTTCCTTGAAAGTGAAAACAGGGAAGGATGTAGCGCATGTTTGTGATCGATGGTGGGGACAACCTTCAAACAGATCACGGCGACGAGTTTTACAATCGATATTTCAAAACTATGATGGAGCGGTATCGAATACATTACTACTCGACATTCACCCACTTGAAGGCTAGTACCGTGGAACACCAGAACAGGACAGTGAAACCCCAGATGTGGATGCACTTCAATCTTCGTGGCTCACACAAGTGGCCTGATATCCTACCGCAAATAATTGCACAGTATAATCGAACGAAACATTGCACTCTAAAAATGAAACAAATCGATGTGGCCGAATGGCTCTAGGCGCTACAGTCTGGAACCACGCGACCGCAACAGTCGCAGGTTCGAATCCTGCCTCGGGCATAGATGTATGTGATGTCCTTAGGTTAGTTAGGTTTAAGTAGTTCTAAGTTCTAGGGGACTGATGACCTCAGAAGTTAAGTCCCATAGTGTTCAGAGTCATTTGAACCATTTTTTGATGTTCGTGATAATAGACTTAGTTACAGAAGAGCTCGGAAACAGATGTGTATCTCGAACAGAGGGTCATAAGGCGTCGAAGGAATAGAACGTTAATTAAATTGCTTGGTTTCCCCGCATCGCAAAACAGCTGGATCTACGCTGACGACTTACTATATAACAGGATGCGCAGACCACAACCACATCGGCATAACATCCATGATAGGAAACGCATTAGAGGAGGAGGTGGTATTCTCGATAAACTATCAGTCGAATTACAAATGTCTGGATATAACTACTGTGGATCTGGAACAAAAGTGCAAAAACGATTGGCGCACGGTGGTTAGGGGATAAATTTACTCGGCAAAGCGTGTGTGGGACACGATATCGCATGCACAGCAAATAGAGATCGTCACTCTGCCGATCGAATTTTAGCTAATAAAGCTAAGGCAATATGTGCGAGAAGGGATACTGGTATAGGTCAAGGCACTGCAGCATTTGCAGTTGAAAAAACTGTGCGTGGTTTTTAAGTTAGATTTGGGTGTGAAGAAGTTCCGCCAAGTTATGAGCGATGCACGTAGGGAGCTAAGGAAGATGACTCCTCGCTCCTGCACTAGCCAGACTCCCAGCGGTGGGTTCTCTGGCTGGGGGTGCTGCGGCTATTGTCAGGACAATCAAGAATGCACAAAACTCGCAGGAGTAACTGCACGAGGCACGAAGGTGTAACCGCATAATGAAGCCAGCAGCCGTCGGAAAAGGGCTGTGCTCGAAACCATACAAGAAGCGACTGACTAGCTCACTTCATAAAAAAAAAAGAAAGCCTCTTAGCACTCCTACCACACAGGGGGCTTACAAATACAGATCTACTTAAGTTCGTTTACAAGAAATTCAACATTCCGAGGTATGTTTACGCGGAATACATTGACAAAGACTATGCGGAAATCAGGAGAATGCGGAACTGTGAATCTGGATGTACACTCCTGGAAATGGAAAAAAGAACACATTGACACCGGTGTGTCAGACCCACCATACTTGCTCCGGACACTGCGAGAGGGCTGTACAAGCAATGATCACACGCACGGCACAGCGGACAGACCAGGAACCGCGGTGTTGGCCGTCGAATGGCGCTAGCTGCGCAGCATTTGTGCACCGCCGCCGTCAGTGTCGGCCAGTTTGCCGTGGCATACGGAGCTCCATCGCAGTCTTTAACACTGGTAGCATGCCGCGACAGCGTGGACGTGAACCGTATGTGCAGTTGACGGACTTTGAGCGAGGGCGTATAGTGGGCATGCGGGAGGCCGGGTGGACGTACCGCCGAATTGCTCAACACGTGGGGCGTGAGGTCTCCACAGTACATCGATGTTGTCGCCAGTGGTCGGCGGATGGTGCACGTGCCCGTCGACCTGGGACCGGACCGCAGCGACGCACGGATGCACGCCAAGACCGTAGGATCCTACGCAGTGCCGTAGGGGACCGCACCGCCACTTCCCAGCAAATTAGGGACACTGTTGCTCCTGGGGTATCGGCGAGGACCATTCGCAACCGTCTCCATGAAGCTGGGCTACGGTCCCGCACACCGTTAGGCCGTCTTCCGCTCACGCCCCAACATCGTGCAGCCCGCCTCCAGTGGTGTCGCGACAGGCGTGAATGGAGGGACGAATGGAGACGTGTCGTCTTCAGCGATGAGAGTCGCTTCTGCCTTGGTGTCAATGATGGTCGTATGCGTGTTTGGCGCCGTGCAGGTGAGCGCCACAATCAGGACTGCATACGACCGAGGCACACAGGGCCAACACCCGGCATCATGGTGTGGGGAGCGATCTCCTACACTGGCCGTACACCACTGGTGATCGTCGAGGGGACACTGAATAGTGCACGGTACATCCAAACCGTCATCGAACCCATCGTTCTACCATTCCTAGACCGGCAAGGGAACTTGCTGTTCCAACAGGACAATGCACGTCCGCATGTATCCCGTGCCACCCAACGTGCTCTAGAAGGTGTAAGTCAACTACCCTGGCCAGCAAGATCTCCAGATCTGTCCCCCATTGAGCATGTTTGGGACTGGATGAAGCGTCGTCTCACGCGGTCTGCACGTCCAGCACGAACGCTGGTCCAACTGAGGCGCCAGGTGGAAATGGCATGGCAAGCCGTTCCACAGGACTACATCCAGCATCTCTACGATCGTCTCCATGGGAGAATAGCAGCCTGCATTGCTGCGAAAGGTGGATATACACTGTACTAGTGCCGACATTGTGCATGCTCTGTTGCCTGTGTCTATGTGCCTGTGGTTCTGTCAGTGTGATCATGTGATGTATCTGACCCCAGGAATGTGTCAATAAAGTTTCCCCTTCCTGGAACAATGAATTCACGGTGTTCTTATTTCAATTTCCAGGAGTGTAGAAGGAGGATCTGGAACTCACTGGGTACCATATGTTAAAAATATAAATATAAATAACATCTACTATTTAGACTCATACGGCGATCTGCAACCCCCAGAAGAATTACAACGATACTTCACTCGCAGAAGGCATGTGTTCTACAATTTTCGACGCTACCAAGACTTTAATACATTCCTGTGGGGTAATCTATGCTTCATGTTCCTCCTGACGTTTACAAATGACATATAAGGACGGATATTAAGCATCCATTCACCGGTTGATATTTGGGTGCAATTTCGTACACTTATGAAACGTCCCCTTAGAACAATTTATACAAGACTGTGCTTAACCTGGCACACAATAATTTTAGCGCAACGCAATCTGACTATCAAAAATCCCTGTAAACGAAAGGCCCTGAGTAACATTAAACTATACCTTTCAGAAATCACTTACCTCACAAAAATCTTCGTTGCTCGAACTACTGCAATACAGCGAGTGCCACTACTGACAGCTAAATAAAAGATACAAACTACGGAAGGCACTAACTACTGATAGTCTTAGCAAATGAAAGATTCTAATAGAGAACAAACAATGTATTTACCTCAAGATTCATAATACACTCCTGGAAATTAAAATAAGAACACCGTGAATTCATTGTCCCAGGAAGGGGAAACTTTATTGACACATTCCTGGGGTCAGATACATCACATGATCACACTGACAGAACCACAGGCACATAGACACAGGCAACAGAGCATGCACAATGTCAGCACTAGTACAGTGTATATCCACCTTTCGCAGCAATGCAGGCTGCTATTCTCCCATGGAGACGATCGTAGAGATGCTGGATGTAGTCCTGTGGAACGGCTTGCCATGCCATTTCCACCTGGCGCCTCAGTTGGACCAGCGTTCGTGCTGGACGTGCAGACCGCGTGAGACGACGCTTCATCCAGTCCCAAACATGCTCAATGGGGGACAGATCCGGAGATCTTGCTGGCCAGGGTAGTTGACTTACACCTTCTAGAGCACGTTGGGTGGCACGGGATACATGCGGACGTGCATTGTCCTGTTGGAACAGCAAGTTCCCTTGCCGGTCTAGGAATGGTAGAACGATGGGTTCGATGACGGTTTGGATGTACCGTGCACTATTCAGTGTCCCCTCGACGATCACCAGTGGTGTACGGCCAGTGTAGGAGATCGCTCCCCACACCATGATGCCGGGTGTTGGCCCTGTGTGCCTCGGTCGTATGCAGTCCTGATTGTGGCGCTCACCTGCACGGCGCCAAACACGCATACGACCATCATTGACACCAAGGCAGAAGCGACTCTCATCGCTGAAGACGACACGTCTCCATTCGTCCCTCCATTCACGCCTGTCGCGACACCACTGGAGGCGGGCTGCACGATGTTGGGGCGTGAGCGGAAGACGGCCTAACGGTGTGCGGGACCGTAGCCCAGCTTCATGGAGACGGTTGCGAATGGTCCTCGCCGATACCCCAGGAGCAACAGTGTCCCTAATTTGCTGGGAAGTGGCGGTGCGGTCCCCTACGGCACTGCGTAGGATCCTACGGTCTTGGCGTGCATCCGTGCGTCGCTGCGGTCCGGTCCCAGGTCGACGGGCACGTGCACCTTCCGCCGACCACTGGCGACAACATCGATGTACTGTGGAGACCTCACGCCCCACGTATTGAGCAATTGGCGGTACGTCCACCCGGCCTCCCGCATGCCCACTATACGCCCTCGCTCAAAGTCCGTCATCTGCACATATGGTTCACGTCCACGCTGTCACAGCATGCTACCAGTGTTAAAGACTGCGATGGAGCTCCGTATGCCACGGCAAACTGGCCGACACTGACGGCGGCGGTGCACAAATGCTGCGCAGCTAGCGCCATTCGACGGCCAACACCGCGGTTCCTGGTCTGTCCGCTGTGCCGTGCGTGTGATCATTGCTTGTACAGCCCTCTCGCAGTGTCCGGAGCAAGTATGGTGGGTCTGACACACTGGTGTCAATGTGTTCTTTTTTCCATTTCCAGGAGTGTATATACAGCAGTTCATGACATTTTTCAAAACTCCGCCATCTCTCTCCCCACATCCACCACTGCTGGCGGCTCACCTCCAACTGCGCAACGCTACACGCTGTTCACATCCAGCTATAGCAGTTCATGACAACAATGGCAGACAACAATGCAAACTAGCCACATACTGCACACAGCACAGCCAGTGATTTTCATATAGAGCGCTACGTGGCATTACCCATATAAAAATCTATACAGCCTACTTACATAGCCCCCATGCTCCCCACAAAAAATTTTACAAATGGTGTTGGGCACTGGCCAATACAGATTTGAAAAAATTTTTCATAATTACAATCACAAAGATATCAAATGCACACACTGATTAATACAATGTTGGTCAAAAGCTAAAATTTTCTCACAGTCCATAAAGACAGTCCAGATTGTTCATCACAATAGTAATTACAGTTTTTTTTTCACAAAGTCTCATTAGTAAAAAAAATTGCACACAGAAGTAGTGGATTTCCATGCAGTCTTGAAGAAGTAGTGTTGTCCTTCCAACAGAAAGACAGTGCTGACTCTTGACATGCTGACAGGTAATGGGCCACAATGGAGCAAACCCACAGCAGAGTCAGTCGAAGTTGATTAATATTGGTAGGTAGGTCATCACAGAACAGACCTACTGTAGTCCTGGTAGAGATTACGGTATTGGTGGGCCACCAGAGGTGTAGACCCACTGCAGTCCTTGTAGAAATAATGGTATTGGTGAGTCAGCAAAGGTGTAGACCCACTGCAGTCCTTGTAGAGATGCCCAGCAGCCATCTGTTGTGACTGTGCAGGTGCACAATCACCATCGAAGAGTCTTGCGGACAATATAGCAAGTCCATGAACCACCACTTGTGCACTCACAAAGTTTTTTGGAATTGTCCTTAGAACCAGCATTACTGTTATCCAGTCCCTTGCTGAATTATTAACACACGTGCAAACACTAACGGTCCCTACTTCTCACATATTGTCCATATACTATGACCAACAGAAATGTGTGCAGTGAAATGAATGCTTACAAGTTACTTAATTTGATTAACTGGCGTCAATTACAATTATATAACATAAGAATACAATTACAAAGATACAAAATACATCATTAAAAACATAACAATACAGATAACATTTGTAGTACAGGCTTTACAACAGAATAGAAATAAACATATACATCAGTGTTACAGGAATTATGACATGAGTACAAAAATAAAAGATCAGAATCACTTTCGAAACATCAACTTCACACATTAGCATTAAAACAAAACAGAATAAATAATGTCTAAGCATCTTTACAAAGTAAATAACAGAGTATTAGAAAAATTCTACAACATAGCTCTCATCAGCTAAACACATAAAGACAGGAAAAACACAAATACACAAGGGTACACAAACATATAGCAGAATAATAGAAGAAAAGGACAGGGTTTGTTTTACTGCAGTATTTTGCAAACAAAACTTTCTTTACTTCTCGGAGATCTCCCTTCATTCATCATTATTCCCAAAAAGTCCTATCTATACCTCCTTCCCGTATTCTATTCATATTTCTTTCAAAATAATTATGTCTGATTGTACAATACTCATTGGGGCCCAAATCAATGCATTCTTTACCTATTCTCCATAGTCAGTTTCTTATATAGTCTACCCCCTCTTAAGCTAACTTAACTCTACTGAGCTCAGAGATATATATACCAAGGGACGAGGCAATGCAGCATCACATAACAAATTAACACAAACAGCAATGACAAAAAATGCAAATTGGCAAAGCTAGCAGTATAAATTAGCAAAAGTCAAATTCAATAACACTATGCCTGGCAAATAGCAGCAACTTATACCTAAACATTACACAGCGCAAGCAGAAAAAATATTACACTAAAGACGATAATGCAGACAAGGGAAATGTATATTCACATCTTAATGTCTGTGTAATTAAAGTGGTGCACCGTAACAACTTATTGTAAAAAAATATTACCATGTACTTGAAAAGAAAATTATGTGTTACTGTTACTAGTTCCTTCTTATTGTTCTTTCCTTTCCAAGTGCTCCTTTCTTAAAGAATGTGGATCATAAAATAATTATTTCATAGATCTGTTGACAGAAAGTGTTCACATTAGCAAATGCATTTTATTTTATCAAAGCAATGCTGCAACACAGCTGGAAACCAGATATCAAATGAAATAAGCAATTACGCAAACCAAAGCATAAAAATATCATTCAATAGTCATGTGGCATTTCGTAAGTCAGTAGCACTCAACTCTCGGAGAAAGACACTTGTCATAATCAGGTGTGCAGATGTACGAATATTTCCCATCAATTCATAAGCATTTCAGTAATTAGCACAAACTGCGAGTAATCATATGTTTTCAAGTAACGAGGGTGTCGCATTAGCGATGTAAGGCACACCCTAATGGCTTGTTCTCCAGGTGTTTGACACAGCTGTGTGCCCACAACGCATTACAAAAATCATATGTTTTCAAGTAACGAGCGTGTCGCATTAACGATGAAAGGCACACCCTAATGGCTTGTTCTCCAGGTGTTTGACACAGCTGTGTCCCGACGACGCACGTGCAGGTGGTCACTTAACTTTCTTACGGAAATATTTACGACAGCAGTTTCCGCTACAGTGATAGTCTCATATAAAAATTTCACAGGTCAAGAATTTGCGTTGCAAATGTGTAGAAACAAAATCTTATGAATATAACAGTGTCTAAAAAATTTTCGCCGGCATTGTGATACATTCACGCATTTACACACTTTTCATAATTCTTAAAGTACGATTCTTGGTTTCCAACATCCTTTTTCACAAGTTCGCGTCCCTAACCACTATTCATTACTCCTTACCTTATTCGTCGACACTTCTTCAATATTGCATCATAACAGATAAGTAGCATAATCAAATAACTCATATAGCATCAGCCTATTAATCATAAACATACCTCAGCAGCATAATACACATCGTCATCGTAATAATAACATCATAACACCTCAGTCAAATCTCAAAATCGTCGTAGCTTCCTCCAATAATTTCAAAACCTAACAAAATTCTCTGCTCATGTCAAAAGTGTCATCTGCCTCAAACGTACTTTAAAATCATGCTCCCTTACCAAATACATCATTCAAAGCTCTCATTGTATCACAATGGTTCCGAAAAAATATGAAGAGTTCACACAGTACAGACAAAATACAATTTCTTAAGTGTGAAGTAATCCAACTCTGTAATTGCGTAAACATGTGTCACTGACGTAGTAAAAAGATGTTTGTTTCTCTGTTAAATGATCAGATAGCTGTGTAATTTATGTGTTAGAGAAATATGGTACCGATGTGTTAAATTGTATAAGCAAATACCATATTAGCTAGGGCTCCTTGTGCTTGCCAAACACATGGTACACAAAGTAGGCGTGTACCCCCCTGAGGTTTATTGTAATTATACCCTCAGGTGTTACAGATTACAAGAATGGAATGAAATGTATTACAGAAAACCTTTGTATCATTGTACTTCAAATAGCTTTGAAAATAAATGTTTTTAGTACAAAATTAATCACTCAAATACGTGTCCTGTAGCGCTAAATGCGCTTGCTGTAAGATAATCTCTGGGAAGTGTCGTAGTTATTGTCCTCCGAAAGCTAAGTTCTGCAGAAGTCAATGTACTTACCTCATGATACACAAAAGTGAAATGCTTTGCGTATAGATAACTTAGTTATTACGCTTATTGCCGTGATGAAGAAAGTACTGTGCTGTAACGTATTGTTGTGCTACAGAAAAGGCTGTCTCATTGTAGCAATAGCACAAAAGTCACCACTAAAACATGTCTTACTTTCCAGAAGAATTCAGAAAAAACTGTGCAGATATAAAACAGATACACCGCAAAAGCAACATTGTAAATTGTCACGCATTAGCAGCGTCGTGATAAAATCGTGTAGCTGTCACATAAACTAACCACTGTGTCATCTGGCATTTCACAGAAAGCACCTCAAATCCAGAATCCACTCTCAAGCAAACCAAAATGTTGCATGAAAATTTCATTAGCAGTGCTGGTATATGTTCTAAGTATGTAAGCCGTATATTCGTTATGTAATCGTGCAACTAACAAGGAGGAATGTATAAATAACAACACTGTGTCGTCTGTTCGCAATAACAATGCATTCGCAATTACTTGTCTAAGTTACCTATGTTCTTGACTGGATGGTTAGTTAGCTTTAAAACATAGTTGCATGTTAACAGTTTCTCAGTGTGACAAATTGTACAAGTGGTGTGAAGTGAAAATTGCAAAGACTAAGTTAAAAAGCAGATTATCTGTCAATAAATGGTTTTACATGTGAAATGTGGTGTAAACCTTTTGCTCTTCTAAGTACGCAGAGTTTCAACTTGAATGCAATTATCATGCGGTATTCGTCCGAAAAGAATACGGGAATTTAGCTCAAGGTTAGCGTCAATGTCATTTTTCTCGGAGCCAGCCGGCGCACGCAGCTGCCTGCGGTGCGAGTCATTGTCTGTTTCTTTGTTGGCGTGCGCCGTTACTGGGATTAGGAGGCCTAACTTCCACAAATTCGCCTTGCCGAGAGGTCCCAGCTCTGTTTAAAACTCGCCAGTTCTGATGCAGTTCAGGTCTGTCGTTTTGTCGGTAGTTTACATAGTTTCTTTCTTGTCTGTCACGTGGTGGAGAATTTCTCCCTGAGTCGTAACTGCGTGCTGGACCGTTGCGTCTTAAGTTATTCTGTCTCCCTTGATAATAGTTATTTTGGTTCCCATATTGTCTGTTTCTCTGATTGTCTCTGTGATAGTCATTACCGCGGAAAGGTGATCTTTCCCTGTAACTATTACTCTGCCAGTGGTTGTCATATGGGTGGTGTCTGTTTTGGTCACGATTTACGTTGTAAGAATAGGTTTGTCGTGGCCATTTAATGTTTCTGTCGTCACGGAATTGTGACGGATGTGACCTGTAGTGATTGTTTTCCTGTTTTCGCATCCCGTGACTGTCTGTGTCAATTTCCAGTTCTTGTAACAGTCCCTGGAAAGCTTCAATGTCGTCTTTGCAACGTCCTGCCAAAATAATATGCCGTAAGTGTTCAGGTAATTTGATTAAGCAAATATGGATGAGTTCTGAGGGGCTGTATGGGTTTGACAGGTATTGATTCTTGTGCAACATGTCTTCAAAATATTTCACAAGACTGGAAAATTCATATTGTTCGAAGTGTTTCATCATCATGATGCTATGTTTTACTCGGTCCTGTGTGGCTTGAGACCAATATGCTGAGAGGAAGGCATGGTAAAATTCTCCTTCACTGTGGCAATCGTGAATGACCGATCGCATTCTTACAGCTGGTTCATTCTCTAAGTAGCCACACATAAATTCTAACCTGTGCTCCAATGACCAGTTGGGAGGGAAACAATGAGAGAATTGATGGAGCCACGCTTGTGGATGAATGTCGTTGGCAGAATTCTTAAACGTTTTGAATTTACGTGTAGTAATGAACAGCTTATAATCAAAATCATCGTGTCGGCGAGTAGCATATCGGTCATTGTTACGTCGTGTCGGCAGTTCCATCTCAAAATTCGGTGTACCATGCCAATTTCTTTCATAATTACCGAAATGCCCTGTGTTATTATTTTGTGGCTTTTCCGTATTTCTATGTCCCTCTTCCCGTATTGGGGCGCGAGTGTCCTCTGAAATACGTAATTCTTGTATTACCTGTGTCAGCTGTTCTTGTACTTCCCGGATTTCTCTTTGGTGTTGCGTATTAATTTGATTCAGATTTTGTTTCAGTTTCCTAATTTGTTCGCACTCTTCTGTGTCATTAAAGACTACCGGTTTTATGTCATTCAGATTATCATCTACCTTCGTAGATAAGTTAGTGACCTGATCCGAAAGTTCGGCTACTTTCTCTGATAATGAACTAATTTCCTCCATGTGTCTTTCTGAACCAATTTTCAGAGTATCTACTGTGTCCTTTAAGTTTTCCTGAGTTTTTGCAAGTTGCATAATCGAATCGGTAGATGCAACTGAGTCCATTTTAGCTTGCAAGGTCTCATGATTTTCATGAACAATAGTTTGCAGTTCTTTTATGGCTGCTTCGTGATTCTGTAATGCATTTTCATGCCGCGAAAAAATAGGCTGAAAATGCTCACAAATTTGTGTTTTTACGTCATTACAGACTTTTTGACATTTCGATTCAATGTTATGTAACTCAGTAGTTAGATCTTCACGTGTTTGTTCAAGTGTGGTGTCTAACTTCCGAAGATTTTGTTCCATTGTGTCCAACTGATGCAGCTTTTGCTGTGTTTGTCTCTGATTTTGTTCCATTGTGTCTAACTTTTTAAGATTTTGTTCCACTGTGTCTAACTGTTGCTGTGTTTGTCTCTGGTATTGTTCCATTGTGTCTAACTTTTGAATCTTTTGTCCCATTTGTTGCATTAATTGTAATAACAATGCATTAGTGTCTGGAATCTGTTCCTCTACACTTTTCGGCAGTGCATTTGCACCAGCAACATTCACATTTTGACAAGCAGAAAATGTATCTTGACTTATTTGAGAAAACGGTGAGGACGCAAAACCTGAATCTACAGTATTTGCAATATTGTGTCCTATCATTTCGGCCATTATTTTTTCACACGCCATTATTGTCACAATATTTCACACGATAACACAAAAAAGCACAATTTGAAGTGCAAAAATAGGAGAACACATTAACATAGCACTGAAAATAATATGTAGTTAATTACAAGCGCAGCTGCGAAATACTTGGTGCAAATCTACATGCATGCCACAACTGTTTTACAGTACAACAATGAAAGACTGCAACTACAAAGGAGATTCTCTCTGCAATTACGCGCTAGCAATAAACAAAAGCTACACTAAATACACAAACTACAAGAAAAAATCAGAAGATTCCAGTGAGGTATCCTAGGCTAAGGGTCGACATATGAAACGTCCCCTTAGAACAATTTATGCAAGACTGTGCTTAACCTGGCACACAATAATTTTAGCGCAACGCAATCTGACTATCAAAAATCCCTGCAAAAGAATGGCCCTGAGTAACATTAAACTATACCTTTCAGAAATCACTTACCTCACAAAAATCTTCGTTGCTCGAACTACTGCAATACAGCGAGTGCCACTACTGCCAGCTAAATAAAAGATACAAACTACGGAAGGCACTAACTACTGATAGTCTTAGCAAATGAAAGATTCTAATAGAGAACAAACAATGTATTTACCTCAAGATTCATAATATATACAGCAGTTCATGACATTTTTCAAAACTCCGCCATCTCTCTCCCCACATCCACCACTGCTGGCGGCTCACCTCCAACTGCGCAACGCTACGCGCTGTTCACATCCAGCTATAGCAGTTCATGACAACAATGGCAGACAACAATGCAAACTAGCCACATACTGCACACAGCACAGCCAGTGATTATCATATAGAGCGCTACGTGGCATTACCCATATAAAAATCTAAACAGCCTACTTACACACTCTGACCTTAAAAGAACGATGATCATCTGTATTATGCGCAAATATTTCTCGTCAATTGATATAGCATTGGAGAGTGGAGCATCGCACTGATTGGACTGGAGACATACAACACCATCCCAAATATCTGAGAAGCTAACAATAAACTGCATCTGGAAATTAATGGTAAAAACAAAATTGTGGAAACTGAACCTGGTGAATACGATATTGACAATTTAAACGAAGTTTTACAACGGTCTGGAAAAGGGATTGAGCCCCGTGCAAATATCAGTACACTTGAATCTGAAACAAAGACGGTAAATGCATCGATTGACTCTCAGCAGAAAGGTTCAATTGGTTTCACAAAGGGACAGTTTTTAAAGACGGATCCCAGTAAGTTTTACAAATCTGATCGAACGGTGGATATTCTCTATGTCTATACATCCGTGTTGAGGGTAACATTGCAACGAACTCATATCTCAACGACAGATTGGTTCATTCAATTCACCAATTCTTCCCATCATTTGGAACTGGATATAAGATTGTTGAGACTCCTACTAACGCTATATACCTTACAGTGACAGTTCAAACATTGGACTATCTGGAGCTGCGTATTGTGGACCAGAATACTCAACTTGTTGACTTTCGTGGCGAGAAAATCGTTATACGACTACATCTAAGACGGGATGGGTGTAAGACATAAAACCGGCGCGTGCAGTGCACAGCACAGCACTTCGAAGGAGAACCGCAACGTGACAACACGTGCAAACTACGAGTTTCTTAAATCAGTAGACTTGAGGCCTCGCAATGACATCGTTGCTCAATGTATCTCATATCTCGTATCTCATAAAGTGGAATATGATGACTGAATCATACGCCAGAAATACTTCTCGCATAAACCTTATGCTTCAACGACATTTAACAAAAACAATGAAATTAGGATTGCCATCTAGCACCAAGACGCTTTAACTCTTCCATGCAAGAGTTTCATATTGGATGGATTATTTAACAAAAAGAATGACAGTCATACATTGGGATCAAAGCTTACACGTATGCTTTTGGCCTTCCTGCGCCAGGAAACACGATATGAACTTAATGTGGCATAACAATATCGGCATAACATCCACCCTTAAAACATCATCCCCCTAGGGCTTCAATAATTTTGAAAATGTAGGATGGTTCATAGACGACCCCCTGAGCAGAACAGCAGGAGAGTATCGCCGATTTACTGCATGCGTACCTCTAAAGTGCTTATGAGGTACTTGGAGAAAATGCAGCGAATTATCAAGAATGCTAAATAGGAGCTTATTCTGGTACGGACTGTATACATTCAAGGAACTCAAGAGGAGAATAAGACCGTCATCAATAAAATTATATAGAAAATGCCACACATCACTATGGCAGACGAAGGGCGTTTTAAGTTTTTAATAGTTCTGAATGCCAGTACATATCTGCCATTAACTTTCCACTCATGGTAGGTTTTTGACTATCCAGTGCTACCTTCAGCAAGCAGGCAAACATGGGCTATTAAAACCTCAGTGTAGCTGGAAACACCGTGATTCATCATACTTGCATTTGAGACCAATAGAAGCGGGATTTTAGAAAATGATTCCATCATATTTGACAACTAATTTAACAAATGCCAGAGTCTACTTGAATTCAGAATTCTATCCGTATCACTACTTACTGCTGCAGTGGGATCAGAATGTATACAGTCTAGCATCTGACCTGTATGCAAAACTCCGTGGTTTTTACTATGAATGTGTTGAAGAGGAATGATGCCTATTCAACCCACAGAAATATGAGGAGCTGGCACCAATCATCGTGACAGGTTGTTCTTAGGAAAATGAGATAATTAAACCAGGACCAATAGATGTACGAATCGAATTTGAATCCTCATCGGCCGACCGGTGTGGGCGAGCGGTTCTAGGCGCTACAGTCTGGTACCGCGCGACCGCTACGGTCGCAGGTTCGAATCCTGCCTCGGGCATGGATGTCCTTAGGTTAGCTAGGTTTAAGTAGTTCGAAGTTCTAGGGGACTGATGACCTCAGAAGTTAAGTCCCATAGTGCTCAGAGCCATTTGACCCTTTTTTTTTTTTTTTTTTGAATCCTCATCAAATTTCCCAGAACACACCGCAGCGTATGTTCTATTTCTACAGTACATAACCATGTGATTAACTATTGCCCACTTACTTGTGCTGTGCAGAGCGCTATATAGATGACCAAGTGCTGTGGTATATCCAGAGCTTTTCACATCAACAACTTGCAGTGTGAACGTCGTTGTCGACATTCACGGTTTCTATGATGATGAGTGTAGACAATTCACATTCAAAGATGTTGCATTCATAGCATACAAAGAAGATGATGGTATACCAGAGACATTCTCAGCAATAACTGCATTACCGAGGCCTTTCAAGGATGTGAATTGTGCTAAAACACAGAGGAGTGCAAAGTGATTAACATGTTCTTTCATAGACTCCACTGGAGCGATCCTGGTACACCTTATAAAGAAATGATTACTTCACTTCGAATATTCGATCATCCTGAGATGATGGTGAGGTGAAGATCATATGGCTGCAGCGTACCTTAAAGTTTGCATCTATTCAACACCTGGAATTCTAAGGGAGCCCTTGTATCTATCAGCTCAAGAAGAAGAAGATATGTGAAAATAGTGTTGTGTCTGGTTATAAAAATGTAAAAATTACTTTTTTAGTTGGATTAATGAAATTAAATGAATTTTTTACCTCACATTCTGTCTTTTTCTTTCTTTCTACCTTGCTCCTACTTATATAGTGTGTAGCTTTGCCGAGATCTTACATCTGTGGCCTTGTTCAAGCACAGAAGATAAATATAATTTCAGACATGTTTGCTATGTGTCTTTAGAAGCGGACACGGAAACGCGCCGCCTGTTCCCAAAAGCCTATACATGCAGCACGATAATGGAAGTCCCATGCAATCGTTACACATATTTTGTTTTTCTTCATCTTAAACGTCACCTCACGCATGTTTCATGCTAGTACCTTGGCCACCTTGCGCATCCTTTTTATACAGGGATTTGTGAAATAACAACAAATAAGTATAGTTACGCATAACAATTTTGTATGCAGACATAAATATTCACAGTGGTAATACAGCTTTACATCGACAAATATTGTTGTTATTAGAATACACGAAGTAATACTGCTTTAAAATTCACTGTTCTTGTTACTGTTTGAATTTTTTTTTTTGTTGACAGTTCTTGGTTTTACAAATTCTAGCACCGGTTGAACAAATTTTTTACTTTATATTGCAGTATTGTTTACAGCTATTGCAGAGGTACAATTTCTCAAACACTAATGCTACTACTAGTACTAATGAAATTCCACCCAAACATAAGACTTAATTTATACGTTGAGCAGGGTGGCTCTAAACATTTTCCACCTCAAGGGGCTGAAATAATTTAATAATACTATGAAGCAGATGGCCCTAAAATGTTCATTCCAAACAGCTGCACTAAAATGAACTGGGTGGAACTCACACTTAAAACTACTATGACTTGGACAGATAGCGGGAGGTGGAACTTAAAAACTATTCTATTTAGACGTGTTCTCACACAATCACACACGCACATGAAGTTCAAAGAAAATGTGGTAAACTATTTTTATTTCTTTCATTTACAATTTTTTAACTTTCTTGGTGATTTTAGTTCAAGTTTTTAGGTTTTTTTGTACATATTGCTCCTTTTTATCTTTTTAAAATATTTTTTCTGGCACATGCTGCTTATGTATTCGTGCATACATATTGTGTTACTTATTCAGAAAAAATACAAACAGAATGTATTTACACACAGGCATACATATTCACACGTTGCATACATATTCACGCACTGATGCTAATGTTTCTCAGATATGTGTGGATGTAAAACAAATTGCGAAGCTTGCTTATTTCTAATTTTTTGAACATAGTGCAAAATAAAATCAGATTGATGTGTATGGGAGGTATGTGTGTGTGTGTGTGTGTGTGTGTGTGCGCGTGTGTGTGAGTGTGTGTGTGTGTGAGAGAGAGAGAGAGAGAGAGAGAGAGAGAGAGTCAGAGAGCACCTGTGAGATGATATGTCTGGTGACCATCTTTGCCCCATCCAATAGTATCTGGGGAGTAATGGCAGTCACCATCATAAGCTGATCATCATTATCCCGCTAAATAGTATCCAATCACCCTGTAAATTGACCATCACTGCCTCACCCAGTAGTGTCTAGTCGAACGATATCATTGCCCTCACCCAGTAGTTTGTGTGTGTGTGTGTGTGTGTGTGTGTGTGTGTGTGTGTGTGTGTGTGTCTGTCTGTCTGTGTACGTATTGCAGAGGCAAATATCTTTGAACATGACGTCAACGCAAGCGAAACTTACATTTTTTTGACGTGGAAATACTGTATGTCTTTGAACAAGATGCCACTTTCACGCAGTTGAAGAGACTAGCTGTTTCATTAAAATACTATGTTGTCATTGGCTGCTTCATTTTAATGCCCACTAAAATACCACACTGAGATTGACTGGAGGGGCAGAAGAAATGAGGAAAGGGAGAGGAGCGGAGCGTGATCATATAATTGAAAGATGACTTGGAGGGTCATAGGATGACGATAACGTTATGCGTAGGCATTGGGTGTTGCTTACCACCACCAAGGATTGTGAAGTCTTGCCCATGCATGTAGGCAACCTACACGAGCACTTGGACTTAAAGTCAGTTGTATTAAAAGATTCTCTACCACATTTTAGTGAAAAGTGGATCAAAGTCGGATTAGATACACTACAAATACAGAAAGGTTTGTCACGCAAATAACATTGTTTACGTTGATACAAGGAACATACTACATCCATCGACACAATATACACTGAAGAGCCAAAGAAACAGCTGCCTAATATTGTAGGGCCTAGGCGAGCACGCAGAAGTGCCGCAGCATGACGTGGCATGGACTCGACTAATTTCTGAAGTAGAGCTGGAGGGAACTGACACCACGAATCGTGCAGGGCTGTCTACCAATCCGTAAGAGTACAAAGGGATAGATATCTCTTCTGAACAGTGCGTTGCAAGGCATGCCAGAAATGCTCAATAATGTTCATGTCTGGGGAGTTTGGTGGGCAACCGAAGTAGTTAAACTCAGAAGAGTGTTCCTGGAACCACTCTGTAGCTATTATGGACCTGTGGCGTGTCGTATTGTCCCGCTGGAATTGCCCAAGTCCGTCGTAATGGACAGTGGACATGAATGGATGCAGGCGATCAAACGGGACGCTTACGTACGTGTCACTGTCAGAGTCATATCTGGGCGTATCAGAGGACCCATATAGCTTCAACTTCACACGCCCCACACAATTACAGAGCCTCCTACAGCTTCAAAAGTCCCTGCTGATATTCAAGGTTCATGGATTCATGAGGTAGACTCCACACCCGCACACGTCCATCTGCTCGAGACAATTTGAAACGAGACTCGTCCGACCAGGCAACATGTTTCCACTCATCAACAGTCCAACGCTGGTGTTGACGGGCCCAGACGAGACGTAGAGTATTGTGTTGTGTAATCATCAAGGGTACACGAGTGTGCCTTCAGCCCCGAAACCCCATATCGATGATGGTTCGTTGAATGCCTCGCAAGCTGACACTTGTTGATGGCCCAGCATTGAAATCCGCAGCAATTTGCGGAAGAGTTGTACATCTGTCACGTTGAAGATTCTCTTCAGTCATCATTGATGGAATTCTAGCCGATCTTTCTCCGCCCGCAGTGATGTCGGAGATTTGATGTTTTTCGGATTCTTAATATTCACTGTACACTCGTGAAATGATCGCACGGGAAAAGCCCCACTTCATCGCTACCTTGGAGATGCTGTGTCGCAACGTTCGTACGCCGACTATAACACCACGTCCAAACTCACTTGAATCTTGATAGCCTGCCGTTGTAGCAGCAGGAACCGATCTAACAACTGCATCAGACACTATTTGTATTGTATAGGCGTTGCGACCGCAGCGCCGTATTCTGCCTGTTTACATATATCTGTTTTTGAATACGCATGCCTGTACCAGTTTCTTTGGCTCTTTATTGTATTATTTGCTATATACTCGTTCACTATTTTTCTTAAGATTTTTACCGATATTGTCCTGTCTGAATTTTCATAATAGACAGAATATTCCACCTCCTTCGTCCGTTGCTTGGATTAATTACGTAATACCTTCTATAGAGTAAGGACTAAGCTGTATGCAGACAAATATATGCAGATGTTACATAAGGAATGTGCGGTTTCTGGTTAATCAGACAAGTCTAGGTATGACAAAGCATCACCCTGTCATCCTTGCTTCCACCTGCCACAGTTAGTTGGCTGTTGTATTTGCACAATTCAGTTCGTTAACAAACTTTTTAGCATGGTACCAAGGAGCAGCTGGGGTGGCTGTTTGGATTGTGGAACTCGGCTCCTTCAGATGACTTTGAAAATGATGCCTGTTTATGCAAGATTCAGACTGCTCAAATACTTTTGAACCTGGGGTCAGTTTACACAAAATCCTTATCGATCCAATACTTTTGGACATGCCACCAATTTACCCGAAACTCAGATCACTTGGATAGTCTCAACATGGTATGAAATTGAGACATTTCGGATACTTTTGATTATGGCCAAGCTGGCGGCTACATAATGATTGCCTCTTTCGTTTTCATGACCGTTAAAATACTGGACTGTGACTGACTTTCATTTCAATGGTTTATACCGAGCTGTGACTGGGAGAGCAAAATATATGCATACATTTGTGTGTGTGTGTGTGTGTGTGTTCACATGTGAGATGAAATTTACTGATGAGGGAGACTTTTCTTGACGAAACTGCTTATCAGGACACTGTTGTTGCACTGCAGCTGCTTTACTTGGCTCGCCTAAATCAAAGACATCACTCATAGTTTAACACAAGAAGCACTATGGTGGCAGGTTAGACAGAGTCTGATCAGGCACATTTACATCAGGGGCTACATGCTGATACCCGCCTGAGACCCCAGGGCAGCCAGAGTCATAATATCATTGACATAGCAGAAACGTGGAAGCCGCTGTAATGTTGGTAAACTACCAAGCTATGGCTCTATTCTGGGTTACATGATGGCTGGCCTGTGTGGCCGAGCGGTTCTAGGCGCTTCAGTCCGGAACCGCGCTGCTGCTACGGTCGCAGGTTCGAATCCTGCCTCGGGCATGGGTGTGTGTGATGTCCTTGGTTAGTTAGGTTTAAGTAGTTCTATGTGTAGGGGACTGATGACCTCAGATGTTCCCATAGTTCTTATAGACAATTGAACCATTTGGGTTGCATAATGGGTAACAATGGCTTGGCAAAACAGAAACGAGCCAAAGCTGTAAAGATACCACTCATTTTACGAAGATAGAATCCAGTTCACTAACTGCCAGCTCTGAGGGGAGGTGCACACCAGTCTATGAACCGAAATGGGTCAACAAGCTGTAGCCACCAAATGCTGTCCCCACTAGCTATGGGCCTGCTGTCTCTGTGAAACCCGAATGCTGCTGACTTGGAATCTATTAGTTAGGTAGCAGGCGACCTTATGGCTAACTTGAATCTGCCACTGGCCACCTACTCTGCCGAGCATGGTCCGTGCCTGGGTACCTAGTCACCTAGTCTACCATTGCCTATGTGGGCAAAACCTGTAGCTGTTAATCATCCTTGTCGAGCAAACACTGTTGCTGATCGCCATCGCCTACGTGGGCATACATCATCATTGAGAGCGCCGTCAACCTCATACATTTAATACTGCATACCTGGAGCAACCCGAACTGCGCTCTACGTTAGAGTCAGATGGCAAAGCTGCCTACAGCTGCCAACACTTGCTACCCAGCTTGAGGCCCTGCGTCAGTGCCGTCAGGGGACTGCTAACTGTGCCAGTGTTTGCTGCTTGGAGTGACGCCACTTGCTGCCATGACAAGAGGCTGCTTGCTTTATGAAGCACACATCACCACCCAAGCCCACCTGGTGCCTTGGAGGGTGCTGGATGCTGCCCAGCACCATCATTGCTGTAGTATTTTAATATGGAATAAAATATTAACTAAAAATGTTGTTTTCATGAACGGCCATTTGAAAACCACCTTAAGGAGATTTTTGATGACAAAACTGCTCATCAGGTTACTGTTGTTTCGCTGCAGCTGCTGTAATTGGCATGCTGTAATCAAAGTAAAGACGTCACCCCCAGTTCAACACAAGAAGCAATGTGGAAATAAGTCAGACAGAGTCAGGTCAGGCATACTTACATCAGGAACTACAGGCTTGTGGATAACTGCGGACTGTTCTGACAACCAGTAGGTCATCTCCACCATCTTCTGCAGAAGTCATTTACCCCTGGCCTCTACGCTGCTGCCCTCATGTGTTTTTCCCTTCCATTGAATGACCTACTGCCGACTGTTCAAGTTCAAAGTGGGCTGCAGTTCCTGTGTCCCTACTACTACCGTGTAATACCGTTTCTAGTCTTAATGAAGGCTCCAGATGGAGGAGAAAAAGTCTCCACGGGTTTCTTCAGCTATACCACACCCAGCTGAAGTGTATACCATATCCACCTGACGCCACTAATTAATTATTACACAAAGAAAATGAAGTAGTGTTCATTGATAGGCAACATCCACTACTCTAAATAGTCCCACACATCTTCTGTGAAGACCGACTGCGTCAGCAGGCTAATGGAGGTACAACAGGCTGCCTCAGTGTTAATCAAACCAAGAATGTGTGGGTGTTGTTCTGTGAACACAGTTGCTGTCATCTTCGAAGACGTGAATATCAACAACTCACCCAAAACGTCGCAAGACAACTTCCGGCCTGAACAACACCCTCCACACGCTACGGGTTGAATATATCATTGGATTGTCGGTGCATTCGACGCCTAGAATCATTTCAAAAGACGAGAAACCTGGATTCGTCGGACAATACCAGAACCCCTCTAGATTTGTTTGACCATTTTAGACGTCTAGTTTTACTTGCCACAGTGAGTAATGGACTTCTGTCAAGATAACCGATTCCAAATATCCATTGCATTCTGTTATATTTCCAATTTTCGCTTGGGAAATGATTGAAATGAACCTGTAGTCACTGGCAACAGCAATTCCTGTCATACATGAAGACTTTTATCGTTGAGAAGGCGTGAGTCTTGTTTTCTTTCCTTGTCAGTTCAGATAGTTTTGTGATCATAACTCTTTCAGTGTTTTACGTGGCTGTGAGAGGTGTAGCATCCCGTGTAGACATGATGGATATTCCACTTTGATACACCAAATAATCGGTCAATTCCCCTCACGGTGTGTCGGTGCTCCTTTAAGGGGGACATTCATGAACCTGACAGAAAAGGTAAATTTTCAATTTATTTTTTATTCGTTAGCAAAACTCATATAAAATATGCCCCCAAAGTTTCAAATTGCCCCCAAAGTGTCTGAAAAATAATGGAATGTGCGATGCGACCTTACTGCCACACCCACTTTTTGATGCAAAACTTCAAAACTAGCACGGTGAACAACGATTCCGTGAATTGCTTTCAAGAAATCTTGTACGCAATACATCTTGAAGGCTGAGATATATTGCAGATATAGATTAAGTAAAGTTATCAGTGATACGAAGGGCAAGAAGTTGGAAGATCGAAAGGGCACTAGTGGACGCAACAGATTCACAAAGAAGATGATAGACGTCTTCAAGTGCATTTTGGCAAGGCTGTCAGACAGCACATATCCAGTGTAAGTGACATTAAAAGCGCAGTATAGGCTATATATTTACACACGGTGTCAACAGATGAACGTCACCATTAATCATCTGTGCCACATTAGCTAGTGTAAATGTATTCAAAAAACGTTCAAACGTGGGTAAATTTCTAAGGGACCAAACTGCTGAGGTCATCGGTCCCTAGACTTACACACTACGTAAACTAACTTATGCTAAGAACAGCACACACGCACACACCCATGCCCGAGGGGGGACTCGAACCTTCGGCGGGAGGGGCCGTGCAGTCCGTGACATGGCGCCTCAAACCGTGCGGCCACTCCGCGCGGCAAACGTCTTCAGGCTCAGAGAGATATCAAGCACTACATTCACAAGGGGCGGCTTCCAGATTATATCCTGGATGGTAACAAGCCTACTTACATGTTTCTGGCCGATTCAAGAAAGTGTTTTCACGGCAAAACCCAGAATACAAATAGGTCTCTAAATTCAGTCATATGCAAATTATGCCCCAAAACCACACTACGAATTGAAACTTACGATGCAGTTGTATTTAATGATGGAAACGTAGAGAGAATGAAGCTATTTCAGATAATAAGCTTTAACATAGGAAATTTCACTCAAGGCATCTTGAGAAAATTTGATTCACAGCGCCTCTCTGCAATTGAAAAGTCAGTAGAATGCCTGGTAAAGGATAGAAGGGAGAAAAGAAGAAAACACAACAGAAGCCTTCAAGGTAAAGAGGACCATGAGTCTGAAGATATGGCATAAGAGAAAGCGATAGGCTAAACTTTAAATTGCAATTCAAGAAAATTTTATTTCTTAAAGTTTATGTAGCTTTTTCCTAGAAGACTAGAGTTACAAAATTTGTACCCTTAATTCTACAAGCCCCATAAATCTTGTGTCAAGAGTAAATTTTGAAATTCATAGTGTAAGCGGAGATTTGGGACACAGAGCTTGGAAATGAGCATGAATTTTATATTATACTAACAGAGTTACAATGAAGGTTACTATATGCAAAGAGATTAAACAGAGAAAATTTTGTAGAAATCACTTGAATATTTTCTGAGAAAAAGGTACATATATTTTTTGAAAATAAAATTTTTAAGTTCCTTATATACAGGGTGTTACAAAAAGGTACGGCCAAACTTTCAGGAAACATTCCTCACACACAAATAAAGGAAAGATGTTATGTGGACATGTGTCCGGAAACTCTTAATTTCCATGTTAGAGCTCATTTTAGTTTCGTCAGTATGCACTGTACTTCCTCAATTCATCGCCAGTTGGCCCAATTGAAGGAAGGTAATGTTGACTTCGGTGCTTGCGTTGACATGCGACTCATTGATCTACAGTACTAGCATCAAGCACGTCAGTACGTAGCA
Organism: Schistocerca cancellata; assembly: GCF_023864275.1. Lineage (NCBI taxonomy): Eukaryota > Metazoa > Arthropoda > Insecta > Orthoptera > Acrididae > Schistocerca > Schistocerca cancellata. The sequence goes on along the minus strand of NC_064626.1, from coordinate 379,379,039 downwards.
TCAACAGGTTAGTGTTCATCACGATCGTGGTTTTGCAGTCAGTGCAATGTTTACAAATGCGGAGTTGGCAGTGGCCCATTTGATGTATGGATTAGCACGGGGCAATAGCCGTGGCTCGGTACGTTTGTATCGAGACAGATTTCCAGAACGAAGGTGTCTCGACAGCAAGACGTTCGATGCAATTGATCAGCGTCTTAGGGAGCACGGAACATTCCAGCCTATGATTCGCGACTGGGGAAGACCTAGAACGACGAGGACACCTGCAATGGACGAGGCAATTCTTCGTGCAGTTGACGATAACCATAATGTCAGCGTCAGAGAAGTTGCTGCTGTACTAGGTAACGTTGACCACGTCACTGTATGGAGAGTGCTACGGGAGAACCAGTTGTTTCCGTACCATGTACAGCGTGTGCAGGCACTATCAGCAGCTGATTGGCCTCCACGGGTACACTTCTGCGAATGGTTCTTCCAACAATGTGTCAATCCTCATTTCAGTGCAAATGTTCTCTTTACGGATGAGGCTTCATTCCAACGTGATAAAATTGTAAATTTTCACAATCAACATGTGTGGGCTGACGAGAATCCGCACGCAATTGTGCCATCACGTCATCAACACAGATTTTCTGTGAACGTTTGGGCAGGCATTGTTGGTGATGTCTTGATTGGGCCCCATGTTCTTCCACCTACGCTCAATGGAGCACGTTATCATGATTTCATACGGGATACTCTACCTGTGCTGCTAGAACATGTGCCTTTATAAGTACGACACAACATGTGGTTCATGCACGATGGAGCTCCTGCACATTTCAATCGAAGTGTTCCTACGCTTCTCAACAACAGATTCGGTGACCGATGGATTGGTAGAAGCGGACCAATTCCATGGCCTCCACGCTCTCCTGACCTCAACCCTCTTGACTTTCATTTATGGGGGCATTTGAAAGCTCTTGTCTACGCAACCCCGGTACCAAATGTAGAGACTCTTCGTGTTCGTATCGTGGATGGCTGTGATACAATATGCCATTATCCAGGGCTGCATCAGCGCATCAGGGATTCCATGCGACGGAGGGTGGATGCATGTATCCTCGCTAACGGAGGACATTTTGAACATTTACTGTAACAAAGTGTTTGAGGTCACGCTGGTACGTTCTGTTGCTGTGTGTGTCCATTCCATGATTAATGTGATTTGAAGAGAAGTAATAAAATGAGCTGTAATATGGAAAGTAATCGTTTCCGGACACATGTACACATAACATATTTTCTTTCTTTGTGTGTGAGGAATGTTTCCTGAAAGTTTGGCCGTACCATTTTGTAACACCCTGTATACAGTGTGGAGAAAAATTGTGTCACGAAATTTTAATCGTGGATAGCTGATACCAGTGGTAGCGCACCAGCCTTGCACTCTGGGGACCTGGGGGCGAATCCGCCGCGGCCCCGACACATCCGTTGTAGTTTCATGATAAGACGTACAGGGAACAAACCCGTCAACAGCTGTTAGTTCGCGTATAAAAAGTCTTTTACAAATTGTGCCGACCCTAAAAAGGGCCTTTTTGTAGCTAGGACATTTGTTTAGTTAAAGCAGATGTTCGAACTGGCGACCCTCTGACGCGACACAAGCTTGGTAACGTCGAACGGTGTTTTGCCAAACCCTTTCAAAGATTCTGGGCATTGCCCTGATGTGATTGGCGGTATACTGAATGCGATCCGTTAATTCCTCTTCGTTTCTATGTGTTTCGCGTCTGGGTAGGCGAACTAGAACCTTGAAGAATCCCGGTGGCGTGAGGTCTGGTGATCGCGGGGGCATGTCCTACGAGCACCTCTGCGAATTTCGAAGAGTTCATTTAAATATCCGCACTCAGCACGACTGTTATGTGCAGGCGCTCCATCATGCTGCAGCCAGATGCATAGCCATCTGTCCAAGGGAACATCTTCCAGCAGGCCGGTAGAGTTTCTTGCAAAAAGTGAAGATAATTTGCCCTGGTAAGTCGAGGAGGTAGACAGACGTTTCCAATCGGTTGGTCATCCACAATGCCTGCCCAAATGTTGAGCGAAAATCGTTCCTGGCGTCCGTAAACGTACATGACGTGAGGACTTCCCCCTCGTCCAGTAATGAACGTTTCGAGTGTTGTAAAGGCCATATCGATGGATGGTACACTCGACGGTAAACAACACAATTGCAGGGAAGTCGGGATCTCGTGCAACACGTCGCAGAAACCACTAGCAAAACCTTAGCCTGTGTTCATAATCCGCCACAGGATTTAGGTCTTGGACAGGGTGAAAACTAAATGGATGCTGGTGGTCATCCCTCAAAACCTCCCAGACTAACCGATGAATGACCCCCATGTCGTGTCCAACCTCTCGAGTACTTGTCGTAGGTGCTTCCTCGAACAGTCACTTCAAATGCAGCATCCCGTCGTATTCGAGGTCTTCCAGCACCACCGCGATATCCCGCTAACGAGCTTGTTTCTCCAAGTCGCCGGTCAGTTGCTATAAACGGTTGCGGGTGTAGGTGGCGTTTTGCTCGGTACCGTTCCTCATACAACCCCGAGCTTCATGCGCGCTACAGTCGACTAGTCCATAAACAAAAACCATATCTCGTTGTTCTTGAAACGAGTACTGTGCCGCCATGCTTACTGTATGACTAAATCGCAGGAGACGTGTCTGTGCTCCGAAGCGAAGCTTACGTGTGAATGCCTCTGACGTGAGTTGGAGACAAACAGCAAGGCATATTCGACACGTGTGCGTATCACGTTGGGGCAGTAACGGGGCGAGGGACGTTTGTATTTGTGAACCGACAACCATAGCGCTGTTCATCAACCGACGAACGACAACAGGGCAATCCCACGTGGCGCCGAGTTCCCATAGTTTAAAAATGGTGCCTTATCGACCTACACAACATTGGTGGGTAATCCTAGTTCCTACTGGCATCAGCTATCCAGGGTAAAAATTTCGTGACACAATTTTTCTCCACCCTGTATATATCCGAGGAATGTGTTAATTCCACGTAAAGCATGATAAAAACTTTCATTGCTGTGGCTTCAGAATTGTGGATTCGGTGCATCTTTCGATCGGCGTACGTTTTCATGATCGTCCCCCCTTAAGCGAGTCATTAATATTGTGCCTGGAGAGCGTATTATTGTCTAGTTCCGCTCAAAGATAACTGGAGGTTTTGTATAACTATAAGGTAAATTCCGGGAAAGGAAATGATCCTCCATATTTCCCGAATAGGGATCACCTCTGCTCCACTAGCAGCCTGACATTTAGCTCATACCAACTAATCTCTACTCGTGATCGAATCTCGAACAACCCCAACACCCCCTCTACTTTACAAAGTAGAAAATGAAAACCGTATCTAAAAAAGAGAGAGAGATTAGAATTGAACTAACTTGCCTGCTCTGGAGCCCGCTGGGACACACGTAAACACGGAACCCGCGTCGGGCTTGCGTTGCACGAAGCGGAACCCGGCGTGGCCTTGGCTCAGCCGCGAGCATACCGGAGCAGCGCAGCGTGAGAGCAGCCGGCGCCCGGGAACGCCGCAGTCCTGGCACGGCGGCGGCCGCTGTGGCCGTGGCCTTGCCGCCCTGGGCTGCGGCTGCGTGTGCGTGCAGAAATGCCGTCAGCAACTGTTCCCGTTCCGGGGCAGTCGCCAGCCAACGGCGCATCAGTAGGGCGCCTTTCTAGCCAGCTTCTCGTCCTGACCCCTTACTTTTATTTCTGTTCTTTGTACACTACTGGCCATTAAAATTGCTACACCCAGAAGAAGAGCAGATGATAAACGGGTATTCATTGGACAAATATATTATACTAGAACACACATATGATTACACATTCACGCAATTTGGGTGCATAGATCCTGAGAAATCAGTACCCAGAACAACCACCTCTGGCCGTAATAACGGCCTTGATACGCTTGGGCATTGAGTCAAACAGAGCTTGGATGGCACGTACAGGTACAGCTGCCAATGCAGCTTCAACACGATACCACAGTTCATCAAGAGTAGTGACTGGCGTATTCTGACGAGCCAGTTACTCGGCCACCATTGACCAGACGTTTTCAGTTGGTGAGAGATTTGGAGAATGTGCTGGCCAGGGCAGCGGTCGAACATTTTCTGTATCCAGAAAGGCCCGTACAGGACCTGCTACATGCGGTCGTGCATTATCCTGCTGAAATGTAGGGTTTCGCAAGGATCGAATGAAGGGTAGAGCCACGGGTCGTAACACATCTGAGATGTAACGTCCACTGATCAAAGTGCCGTCAATGCGAACAAGAGGTGACCGAAACCTGTAACCAATGGCACGCCATACCATCACGCCGGGTGATACGCCACTAAGGCGATGACACGCTTCCAATGTGCGTTCACCGCGATGTGGCCAAACACGGATGCGACCACCATGATGCTGTAAACAGAACCTGGATTCATCCGAAAAAACGACGTTTTGCCATTCGTGCACCCAGGTTCGTCGTTGAGTACACCATCGTAGGTGTTCCTGTCTATGATGCAGCGTCAAGGGTAGCCGCAGCCATGGTCTCCGAGCTGATAGCCCATGCTGCTGCAAACGTCTTCGAACTCTTCGTGCAGATGGTTGTTGTCTTGCAAACGTCCCCATCTGTTGACTCAGGGATCGAGAGGTGGCTGCACGATCCGTTACAGCCATGCGGATAAGATGCCTGTCATCTCGACTGCTAGTGATACGAGGCCGTTGGGATCCAGCACGGCGTTCCGTACTACTCTCCTGAACCTACCGATTCCATATTCTGCTAACAGTCATTGGATGTCGACCAACGCGAGCAGCAATGTCGCGATACGGTAAACCGCAATCGCGATAGGCTACAATCCGACTTTTATCAAAGTCGGAAACGTGTTTATACGCATTTCTCCTCCTTACACGAGGCATCACGACAACGTTTTACCAGGCAACGCCTGTTAACTGCTGTTTGTGTATGAGAAATCGGTTGGAAACTTTCCTCATGTCAGCACGTTCTACGTGTCGCCACCGGCGTCAACCTTGTGTGAATGCTCTGAAAAGTTAATCATTTGCATATCGTAGGATCTTCTACCTGTCGGTTAAATTACGCGTCTGTAGCACGTCATCTTCGTGGTGTAGCAATTTTAATGGCCAGTAGTGTACGTACACTATTCCGCCAACACGCCATAGCCATTGCCCATCAACTTCCAAGAGATCGGATGCTCTGCGCGGAGCAGGGACGAACAGGGAATCGTCAAAACGACAGTAAGTGCCGCAAACGGGTAAATCCTCTGATATGAGCGACTTTTACAAAGGGCAGATTTTTATGGCCTGGCGCCTGCGAAAGAGCATCTTGGAAATGGCTAGCTGATTGACTGTTCCCATGTTTCTGTCGCGAACATTTATGGAAAGGGTTGAAGGACGGTGAAACCAACACAGATGACAAGATGTTGGACGTCCGCGCCTCATCACAGGACATGGGAGGTGTGTCCGCACTGTAGAGCACGACAGGCGGTGATCTGTGGCACATGGGCGAGTACAAGCTGGTCCAGGTACAAGTGTTTCAGAGCGCACCATTCGGCATGCACTGTCTCACATGGTGCTCTGCAGCATATGACTCCTACTCCTTCCCTTGCCGACCGAACGACGTCAATTACGACTGCAGCGGCCACAGTATCATCGAGATTGGACAGTAGATCAATGGGAACGTTTTACCTGGTCGAGGAACCGTTTTTCTTGGTACACCATGGCGATTGACGTTTCCGGATACGCAGTCGTCCAGTGGAACGGCTGCTCGAAACTCGCCCATCGCAGCAGACGCATCTTGACAGGGGCAGTATTATGCTATCGGTGTCATTCACCTGGAATTATATGTCCGCCCTGATGGCTGAATGGTCAGCGTGACGGGCTGCTGTCCTAAGGGGCCCGGGTTCGATTCCCGGCTGGGTCGGGGGTTTTCTGCGCTCAGGGACTTGGTGTTGTGTTGTCTTCATCATCATTTCACCCCCATCCAGCGCGCAGGTCGATCAATCTGGCGTCGAATGTAATAAGACCTGCACCGAGGCGGCCGGACCTGCCCCGTAAGGGGCCTCCCGCCCAATGACGCCAAACGCTCATTTCCATTTTACCTGGGGGTTATATGGGATTTGTGATGGTAATCGAAGGCAGCATGGGAATTTTGGATCACTTGATCGTTATGGCGGACCACCTGCATCCCTTCGTGCTAGATGTCTCCTCCGACGGCTACGGCATTTTCCAGCAAGATAACTGTTACTGTCACAAGGTCAGAGTCATGCTATAGTGCTTTGAGGAGCATGACCGTGAACTGACGTCGACACATTTGGACACCAAATTTGCCTGATCTCATGGCACGCATTTGGGTCGCTAGCGGCTTTCAGCTCCGTGTCTGCGAACCACTCGTCGGTAATTTACGTGAATTCCGTGACTTGCGAGCAGACGTGTAGTGCCACATACAACCGGAAACCTACCACCGACATACAAAACACATGTCACGCAGAATCACAGCTGTGCTGTGTTTTACGGGATGTTAAGAAAGTGATCATAATGTTATTGTTCATCAGATGCGTTATGTTCTGTACCACTATTGGCCTGGACGACAGAACTCAAGTGTCAGAGAATTGCTTCGGGCGTTTAAAAGTGATGTTTCCCAACACTTTAGTGGTCTTCGGAAGATGGATGCGGTGTACTGTTGTATCACTGATACCCTTGACCTACTGCGCGATGTTTGGATATTTTGTACCGTCGCCTGTAATTATAAATATTATTAAAAAAGTCGTTACAAATTATCAAAAAGTAATAGTAACGATTTTTTTCTGGATTCCTTCACAGAGTGGCATCTTTCACAATGAAACACTACACAGCTTAGCAAAGTGCGCAATAAACGTAGGCAGAATGCTAAATATTAGACTTCCCTATCAAGAAATATCGAACTTTAATCGGTTAAAAGGCAACAAACGACCGGCAAACGCAATGGGATTCGAATAATATTTAAAAGCAGCGCATTATGGCCACCTGCAGCCTAAAATAGCATTATGCCTGTGGCTTAATGATAGAAATAGAAGGAAACGAGTCATAACAGCGATTACGCGTATGCACTTTAACCATGGCTTATTTCCAACCCACCTGTTCTGAATAGGATTGATGGGATCTCTATTATGCAAGTTATGTAATGATGAAGGAGTTGTGAACCATCTGCTATTTTCGTGTAACAGATACAAAACACAACAAAAATCTTTCATCAGAGCATTGGTTAACGCAGAGGTTCCCCTACCAGAGTGGGCTGTTGTGCTGCTGTCACCGAAAAGAGTAAGCTAAGTATTAAATGTGATGTTCAATCACTTAAATACGTGTGATTCAACTATATGCATATACTATGGTCCTTTTTAATGTGGTGCAATTTCTTAATGAGTAAACCCTACACAAAAAAATTGTGAACTTACTGTTGCAACAATGAATAAAAATAGATTATACGTCTGATTAGGGTTGTGGTGAAGTACGAGTAAAATAATGAAAAATACGTGTAGTAAATATCCACGTAGCATTTATTCATGTACAAAATCACGTTGTGTGTAGACTGTTTTCGTTAGACTATCCGCGAACCTTGGATATTTCTTTTTCTTGAAAATATAAGTATTCAATATTAACCGCCATCAAGCACATTGCTACAAAATGGTAACTGTGTCTTCCAGATTCATGTTTAAAAAAAGCTTGCGCTGCTTCAGAACGTCATAGAATTTTAATTTTTGATAAATAATGGCAATTTCTTTCTTTAAAAGTAATTTTCGTAAGTGAAACCTGAGCTAGTTAGTTACGCCCAATAAAAAGTACAAGTTTTTTGAAGTCCTTTTCTGATCCTTGTGAATAAAATCGTAAAAATTATTTAATGGCAGGGCAGAACAACTCTTTGCGAAGAAGATAAGCCTAAAACTGTTCTGTAGGACCATCCTCTGAATAGATCTACCCAATTATCGAGAGCACCGTTTTTCAAAAAATTGATATATCTCGAAAAACATTTAAACTTTTAATTTTTCAAACAGATACTTTTTTGACTTACCCGCGGGCTACACGCACAATAAATAGTAAGTATGGGAACGTGAATGCTATGAGATTTTAACTGTTTTTTTTATATATCTCGAAACGTAACAAATCAATTACTACTTCTAAATAGCAATCGACGGATCTTTTTAAGCCCTACAACTTTCTGATTTGACATTTTTATTTCAACCAGAGCTATAATGTTTTACTTATGAAAGAACAGCTATTTTTTACAACTCTGTGGATTTTTTTGGCTATTTTCGCCATCTTGGTTCGAGTTTCATGAAAAAGAAACTCTATTTAAAATATAATTTCCTACATTCTTATATTTTATGTTTACAGGTAATAAGCTATCAAATTTAACATTCGGCCATCACAGAATGCTGGGGCAATACTGCGGACGACGCTATGAATTGCTGTCACTCGGTGCAATATGTGACTCTGCTAACGGACGAAACGCATCTGACACACCCGATCTGCAAGTGTTCTGATGTTCCGCACAGACTGCTGGTAAATGCACAACCTTTGAATGAAGTAGTGGACCTGGGAAGAGGGAGGCTGGCCAGACAGTAACACCCAACGCACTTGTAAAAACAGATTACGTTGTTCAAATCCTGTGTCCTCCGATTACATTGGTTTTCGTCAGAAACTATTTCAAATCTAAGATCAATGTGCATCACACTAGAATTTATGGAGCCTCATGAAAGACGCTAATTCAAAGCAGTCGTCTTCCCAAGAATTTTGACAAACTAGCGACACCAGTGGAATATCCTCCGGGACTTAATACATGAAACTCGAGGACAGTTTTGGTATTCGCTCGCTCTGAGCTGAACAAAATTCTCAACAACTATAATTTAATAGGGTAAATTTATACCCATCCAATCGCGATCAGAAGGCCATCTCCCAGAACACTGAGCGTATACGCAGTAAGGTAATAAGCATAGCCTTGTTCAAATAACTTAGGGGTGCCGCCGGGCGATGTCATCGACAACCGCCGATATTTCGACAAAACACCACCCTGTCATTTTCAGTGCAAACGTGCAGCAGGAGAGCGCTGTGCAAGGAAATTTAAAACCTCGTTTTCCGGAAAGATGTTATACCCACACACACACACTATGAACACTAACGCCTCCTCACCGACCAAAGAAGACCGACGGCAGAAGTTATCGGCAGTGAAGATTACTAAACAGCGGGTGAAGTAGCGTTACCTCAGCCCCTCTGTTATCTGAAAAGGGAGAGAGCAGGACTCTTCGCAGAATTTAAGCAGAAACCTCCATCTCCATTTACAAGGTTACTTTCCTATTTAATTTTAAATGCTTCCTTAATCACACTATCCCAATAGCAGGAAGTGCACACCAGAATCACCATGTTGTTAAATTCCATTCGGTGACCCGTGCCAAGACAATATTCAGCAATAGTTAATTTTCTCCGCTATTGTAAGCGTGTGTAACGTTTACGTTCAGTACACTGATCCCTCACGGTCTGATCAATATATGGCATGCCACAACTGCAAGGAATACGACAGACTTCAAATGGTTCAAAGGGCTCTGAGCACTATGGGACTTAACATCTGTGGTCATCAGTCCCCTAGAACTTAGAACTACTTAAACCTAACTAACCTAAGCACATCACACCCATCCATGCCCGAGGCAGGATTCGAACCTGCGACCGTAGTAGTCGCGCGGTTCCGGACTGAGCGCTTGAACCGCTAGACCACCGCGGCCGGCTACGACAGACTAATTGCAAGACAGACCACTCGTGCGTTGCGCTATCGAACAACCGTGCAAACGGCAAGTGATGACAATAGTTAGCTGGCAACAAGGTCGACGGCCTGTCTACCTTACACAGGAAGAATTTCCAATACGACTGGTCGTACTTTGCGGAAATGTGATGTGAAATGTGTTTCCCGACCTCCGTCTAAGATTAGGGTCCTTTTAGTTTCTGTTAAAGATGATCTGGTTTGCGTAAGGGGGGTGTCTGTCGCATTCGTTGCAGTTGCGGCATGTCGTATATTAGTCAGACTATCAGGACCGTGGAGAACCGGTGTACTGAGCATAAGCGTCACACACGCTTACCACAGCCGAGCAAATCGGTTACTGTGGAACATTGTCTTTCCACTAGTCACACAATAGAATAAAACAACACGGAGAATTTGGCATGCGTTTCCAGCTATTGGGATAATATTATTAAGGAAACTGTTGAGATTAAATTAGCAAGTAACCTTGTAAATAGAGATGTAGACTTTTGCTCAAATTCTGCGTGGAATTCTGTTCTCTCCCTTGTCAAAAACAGAGGAAACAGAGTTAATCATACCTCACTCGTTGTTCAGTAATCTTCGCTATCGATAACATCTGGCGTCGTTCATCTCTGGTTGGTGACGTGGCGCTAGTGTTTACAGTATTTGTGTGTGTGTGTGTGTGTGTGATTTATCTTTCCGGAAAACGAAGTTTTAAATTACCTTGCACGCCACTTTCCTGCAGCATTTTTGTCTCGAAAATTACAGGGTGGTCTCCTGTCGAAAATCGGCGGCAGTGCGACGCCACCCAGCTGTGTTCCCGTAAGTCATTTGAACAATTTATACGTCGGGAGAAACTCAGGTCTCAAGCGTAGCCTTACTTACCAAAACCTGTGTGAGCTACGAAGCAACAGCACAACATAATCTTCGTTCGTTTGATACAGCCACGTCTAAACCTGTATTACGACAGCTCAAAATGTAGCTTTTTTAGCCCTGATCAAAAACACTTCAAATGGACGGTGACAGGGTTATATATCGGAAACGTCACATGAACCAACAATAAAGCTTGTTGTGCCTGGAGGCTGAGCTGCAACCAGCCAACATCCATCGTGATCTGCCGAGAAGGCGACTCTGCCTTTGTAACTTTTCTTCAACTTGTAATGTCAGAGACGTCACTATCCCTAATATTCACATAAGCACTTCTCACAACGGTAACGCTCGCTTATACTCACTCACTGTTAGTCATTTTTGCTACTATTTTACGATCAATTCGTCTCGCATAGACCGTATACTTAACGAAGGATTATTTCCTGCCTCCCACTCTATCAGGACAGGAGCATCCTACTGTTTCCAAAGGATGTCATGCCCTCTAACTGCTTCTTACTTTTTAGTTACTACAGAAGTATTCCTAAGCCGAAGTTCTAGATTACTCGAGATTCCTTCCTTTCGCGTCTCTGTGGGTCATAGCTTACATGTAGTCCAGTGGACCTGCACTTCCTGCGTACGTCCTCGTTTGAGACAAGGGTCAGACACGGCAGTCGCTCACGTCAGCGACCGTAACTCTCGAATCAGATGGCGTATTAAGATGCAGGCTGGTTCTTTTGTTCAACTCGGATTTTTGACGTTAGGGAATAAATTCAAAAGCATCGTTCATTGCAAGTATGTTCCAAGCGAAGTCTTAAGGGGATGATAAAGACCCACCGTGACTTAACAGCTATGTTAAGAAACTTCTACATGAACAAGGAGAGCTTCATCACAGATTCAAGAGAAGTCAGAACGTAGTTGACAAATAAAAGCTAAAAGAAGCGAAATTGAGCAATGAGAGAAGCGTTCAATGACTTTGAGAGTAAAATTTCGTCAAACGATTCGGTTAAGAACACTAGGTGGTTTTGGTCTTATGTAAAATTAGTAATCAGTTAGAAACCAACTATTCAGTCTCTCAGTGACTGTACTGGCACCGAAACGGAAGATAACAGAGAGAAGATCGAAATACTGATCATGGTCTTCAAACATTGTTTCATAATTATAGGATTACATCGTTGACGTCAGTATGTTGTAGAATTACGGAACACGTTGTATGACGTTTTTGAACAACGAAAATCTATAAAAATTAACATGGATTCTGCAAACAGACATCTTGCGAAACTAAGCTCGCACTGTTCCCCCATGAGACCCATAGCGCTGTACACAACGGTGCTGAGGTTGCTGCTGTGTTCCTTGTCTTCAGGAAGGCATTATAGACCTCCACGCATTGCCGTTTAGTGAAAATAAAACGACTTACTAAGCATTGGGCCTAATTTTCAACTGGATTCACGACTTTTTTCGAGATACAACTCAGTACGTCACTCTTAACGGAACAAAATCAAAAGATGGGAAGGTAATTTCCGGATTACTCCAACGAATTGTAATATTACCATTACTATTAACTTTAAGACTATTCTCAATTGATGCGATTGTCTATAAGAAAGTAACGACGCCTGAAGACAGTAACGATTTGTAGGATGACCTACAGACGTCTAGGCGCTCAGTCCGGAACCGCGCGACTGCTACGGTCGCAGGTTCGAATCCTGCCTCGGGCATGGATGTGTGTGATGTCCTTAGGTTAGTTAGGTTTAAGTAGTTCTAAGTTCTAGGGGATGATGACCACAGATGTTAAGTCCCATAGTGCTCAGAGCCATTTGAACCATTTGAACCTACAGAAGACTGATCAATGATGCAGACTCTGACAGTTTATTCTGAACAAGAATAAATGTAACACATTAGACATACATAGAAAAAGAAATCCACTAGTGTACAACTACACGACTGGTAAAAAACTGCTTAAACAGTGTCTGCCGTAAAATATGTAGGATTAACTATCCGGAGCGACCTTAAGTGGAATGACCACATAAAACAAATAGCAGGTAAAGTGGATTCATAGGAATATTCTAAAGGAAATGTAAGTCATCCATGAAAGAAGTGGCTTACACGGCACTTGCTTGTTCGACCGGTTCTTGAGTATTGTTCATCAATCTGGGTCTCTTACCATGTAGGATTGATAGAAGAGATAGAGAAGATCAAACGAAGAGAGACGCGTTTCGTCACGCGATCATTTGGTCTGCGCGAGAGTGTTACAGAGATGATCGACAAACTCCAGTGGCAACACTACAAGAGAGGTGTTTACTATTAAAATTTCAAGAGACTATTTTAGGGGAGGCTTCGAACAACATATTACCTCCTGACAAAATATTACTTGCTGACAATATATTACTTCCCCCTACATATATTTCGTGAAATGACTACAACGAGAAAATTATGGAAATTAGAGCTAACACAGAGGCTTACCGACAATCATTCTTCCCAAGTGCCATACGCGACTGAAGTAGGAGAAGAGGAATCAATCAGTAGTTCCGAAAGTATTCACCGCGACACACTGTTAGATAGCTTGCCGGAGTACTGATGTAGACATAGATGTAGGATGGAACGTCATATATAGACCTTCACGGCTACTATAACTGAAAAACTTCTTGTGACTGCTGATGATACGCGATAATTGAATCTGGTAGCAATAATGAAGCTCCTAATAGCAGCTGACTGTGGTACAATCAGATTTCGACAAATATCTGCAACCTTATAGGCACTATATGCTGAAAAATCCTCTGTTCCGTTTCTCCTTCTTTTTTCTCTTATGTGCCTTTCTTTATTTTTCTACCCTGAGTAGGTTGTATGTACTAGTCAGCATTAATTAAATCAAAACACCCTTCTTTAGTAAGGGTAATATGATCATTGTAGAATCGATGCTTCCCACTGTCTAACGTCACTAAAAGGGTGACTCACATTACAAGGCAACAACTGTTAGGAAATAAGTACCATGGTACCCATTGTTTAACGTCACTAAAATGGTGACTAACATTATAATACAACAGCTGTAAGAAAATAAGTAGAATAATACACTTGACTCTGATGGATGCTTCACTAGAAAAGTGTAAGAAACAATAACATGTATAATTTACCACTGTTTTACATCTGCGAGAAACTACGCGCTCGCTGGATAGGCCTGTGCGGCCCACAGCTCTCGTGGAATACGAACTTGCAATTTGCTTGCAGTCCCTGTCGCCGTAACAGATCGCAATCACAGGCAAATTGAACCAGTTCAAAAAGACTTCTCAGCGAAAAACATCCTGTCGGTAGTTCTTAATAGCAAACGAAAGTCTCCCCTGGTGCACACCAACGATGCGTACTAGTGACGTTACTGTTCACGATATGTACACAAACTACGTGGCAAGCAAAAGCCTCTTAACTCTGCGTAGCTGACGGCAGATCAGGCATTCGTATATAGGGATGTCACTTTGTCATAAAATTGTGGACTGCAATTCGATTTGTAAATGATGAGCGTTTGACACAGAGATGACATCAGTCACTCATCATTAAAAGTTAATAAAGAGTGCACAACCTGAAGATAAACCCGATACTGTTTGATAACATCATCGGCGATCACTCGCTGGAATCAGCCGCAACCTTCAAGTATCTGAAATTAATCGTCTGGAGCGATTTAAGATAGAGCGAACTCTTAAAAAATCCAGCCATGGATGAAGCAGATGTCATGCTTAGCTTTATCGCAAGAATTCTAAGAAAGCGTGATCATCACGAAATTGTCGCTTGCAAAACTCTCACTTGACAAATTAGTAACCGTTGTTGATTGGTCGGAGGACTGTACGAAATTGGATGAACAGCGTTTCAAAATTCCGGGATGTCACATTCCAGTACGAGTCAAAAGACCTTTTACTTCTTTCAACTTTTTATCTCGCGTTATTATCACGAGGGCAGATGTAGCTGTAATGAGCCAGAGCCATACCCGAACACGATGGTCTTTCCCCCTCTCGGTGGGGCCACGTGGCATTCCGGACCCCGATCTTCTTGCGACGTACATTCTTGTGAACACCGTTGCTAGCAGTCATGTACAGTGACTACATTCCTGGCAAATCTTCCTGCAGTATCGCAGAAGGAACGTTCAGCTTCTCGTAGGCTTATTACACGACTCAGTGACGTCGCCTTAAAGGCATTTGCGATTAACATCAAGTCATCACGTTCACTCTCAAAGGTAAGAAACGCTCACGGCCGTTACAGCGCGTATTTAAAGCAAACCTTATTTGCATCCTCACAGTGACGCTACTAGTGCCACTCTTATTTTTTTGCTCAGTTTATTTGGCTGTAAGTAGTATATCTATGAAACTTCCTGGCAGATTAAAACTGTGTGCCCGACCGAGACTCGAACTCGGGACCTTTGCCTTTCGCGGGCAAGTGCTCTACCAACTGAGCTACCGAAGCACGACTCACGCCCGGTACTCACAGCTTTACTTCTGCCAGTATCTCGTCTCCTACCTTCCAAACTTTACAGAAGCTCTCCTGCGAACCTTGCAGAACTAGCACTCCTGAAAGAAAGGATATAGCGGAGACATGGCTTAGCCACAGCCTGGGGGATGTTTCCAGAATGAGATTTTCACTCTGCAGCGGAGTGTGCGCTGATATGAAACTTCCTGGCAGATTAAAACTGTGTGCCCGACCGAGACTAGTTCTGCAAGGTTCGCAGGAGAGCTTCTGTAAAGTTTGGAAGGTAGGAGACGAGATACTGGCTGAAGTAAAGCTGTGAGTACCGGGCCTGAGTCGTGCTTCGGTAGCTCAGTTGGTAGAGCACTTGCCCGCGAAAGGCAAAGGTCCCGAGTTCGAGTCTCGGTCGGGCACACAGTTTTAATCTGCCAGGAAGTTTCATATCAGCGCACACTCCGCTGCAGAGTGAAAATCTCATTCTGGAAACATCCCCCAGGCTGTGGCTAAGCCATGTCTCCGCTATATCCTTTCTTTCAGGAGTGCTAGTTCTGCAAGGTTCGCAGGAGAGCTTCTGTAAAGTTTGGAAGGTAGGAGACGAGATACTGGCAGAAGTAAAGCTGTGAGTACCGGGCGTGAGTCGTGCTTCGGTAGCTCAGTTGGTAGAGCACTTGCCCGCGAAAGGCAAAGGTCCCGAGTTCGAGTCTCGGTCGGGCACCTAGTTTTAATCTGCCAGGAAGTTTCATATCAGCGCACACTCCGCTGCAGAGTGAAAATCTCATTCTGGAGTATATCTATGGTCCGCAGCTCGTGGTCTTGCGGTAGCGTTTTCGCTCCCCGCGCACGTAGTCCCGGGCTTGATTCCCGGCAAAGTCAGAGATGTTCCGTGCCTCGAGATGACTGGGTGTTGTTGTGTCGTCTTCATCATCATCATTCATCCCCATTACGGTCGGAGGAAGGCAATGGCAAACCACCTCCGATAGGACCTTGCCTAGTCGGCGGTGCGGGTCTCCCGCATCGTTCCCTACGGTCTTTAGAGTATGGGACATCATCATCAGTATATCTACGGCGACTCCAGCAAAGTGTTCAAGCATTCGATGTTACAGTCACCGAAAAATCCAAGTGGTGCTGCTGGCATGTTTCAAAGTGCAAAACTGCACTGGAAGCAACTTTAAAGAGATGTAAGAAGGTGCTGGTGGTATGTTTAAAAATGCAAGATAGTGTTATTGTGAAATTTAAGAATGGAAGACAGAAAGGAAATTAAAAAAAAGGAAGATGACTGAAGGAGTCGAAACTTCTTACTAATGCAAGGTCGTGGAACTAGCCAAGTTATGCTTTATTCTCCCTCTTCCATCCCCTCCCCCTTCATCCCCTCCCCCTACCCCGTCTTCTCTCCAGTCAATAACAGCGTAGTTTTCTAGCAGGTATCATAACGAGATAGCGAATCACAATGAAGATCTCTGATTACAAAAGCTTCACCTTAATCGCGCACAAATAGCACGATGTTCGAAGTGTTACTTAAGCTTCTTTTGAACTGCATAAAAATGGCGTCTTTTTCGAAGGGATTTGCGTCGGAATTGCGTAAAATGATGCCGTGTTCAAATTAAAGTATATAGAATATATCCACAACGAAGAACTACACAGACTTCACTTCATTTGGTGCACTTTCTGGAATTCACTAAAATAAAATAAAATAAAACATCGGACTATGGGTCCTCGTCTTACATAAAATCGTCCTCTTCATATGCTGCAACAGTGCAGCACGCCATATCCTTCCTGTTCTTCAGCAGCGGGTACCAAGGGAGTACACTTGATCCTTCCCCTGGTTTGCAGAGGTAGCTGTGAGCTGATTTGTCCGCAGTGCTGCTCTGTATGCGCACCTTGTGTTTATATTTCCGAAGATGTTATCTGGTCAACCCCTAGCGGTTAACAAATTCCTGCGTAACAATAATGATGAAAGAAAGAAGGAACGAAGTGAAGAAAAGATGGTCACAACGCCATATTACGGAACAGTGTCAAAAAAAGACAACGAACATTTTAACCCTCACAGAGTCAAAGTAAAATTATTTAGTGAAGTATAGAGTGAAATGTAAGACAATAACAAGATGAACACATAGGAAAGCTTGGAAGTATATACACTGAAGAGCCAAAGACTGGTACACCTGCGTAATACCGTGTAGGGCACCCGCGAGCACACAGAACTGACGCAGCACAACGTGTCATGGACTCCGCTAATGTCTGAAGTAGTGCTGGAGGGAACTGACACCATGAATCCTGCAGGGCTGTTCATAAATCCGTAAGAGTACAATAGGGTGGAGATCTCTTCTGAACAGCACGTTGCAAGGCACCCCAGATATGCTCAATAATGTTCACGTCTGCGGAGTTTGGTGGCCATCCGAAGTGATTAAACTCAGAAGAGTGTTCCTGGAGCCACTATGCAGCAATTCTGGATGTGTTGGGTGTCGCATTGTTCTGATGGAATTGCCCAAGTCCGTCGGAATGCACAATGGACATGAGTGGATGCAGGTGATCAGACAGGATGCTTATGTACGTGTCACCTGTCAGAATCGTAGCTGGGCGTATCAGGGGTCCCGTATCACTCCAACTGCACACGCCCAACACCATTGCAGATCCTCCACCAGCTTGAACTGTCCCCTGCTGAATTTACAGGGACCATGGATTCATACAATACAATACAAATTGAATCGAGACTCGTCCGATCAGGCAACATGTTTCCAATCATAAACAGTCCAATGTCAGTGTTGACAAGTCCAGACGAGGCGTAAAGCTTTGTGTCGTGCTGTCATCAAGAGTACACGAGAGGGCCTTCTTCTCCGAAAGGCCATATCGATGATGTTTCGTTGAATGATTCGCACGCTGACACTAGCTGATGGCCCAGCAATTTGAGGAGGGGTGCACTTCTGCCACGTAGAACAGTTCTGTTCAGTCGTCTTTGGTCCTGTTCTTGCAGCATCTTTTTCCGGCCGCAGTGGTGTCTTGAGATTTGATGTTTTACCAGATTCGTAATTTTCGCGGTACACTCGTGAAATGGTTGTACGGAAAAATCCTGTCTTCATCACTACCTCGCTGATGCTGTGTCCCATCGCTCGTGCGCCTACTATAACACCACGTTCAAATTCACTTAAATCTTGATAACCTGCAATTGTATCAGCAGTAACCGATGTAACAACTGCGTCAGACACTTGTTATTTTATATAGGCGTTGCCGACTGCAGCTCCATATTCTGCTTGTTTACATATCTCTGCATCTGAATATGCATCCCTATACCAGTTTCTTTGGCGCATCACTGTAAAATACAGTGCACGTCCCGTGATGCGAAATACATTGAACTGGCACGAAGAACTTTTTCGGTCAGATACAAAGAACACCTCAGACTGACTAATTACGGTAATTCAGCAGTATCAAATCATGTTCATGAAACAGGCCAGCCACGCAGGGTAGCCGCGCGGTCTTAGGCGTCTTGTCACGGTCCAGGCGGCTTCCCCCGTAGGAGGTTCGAGTCCTCCCTCAGGCGTGGGTGTGTGTGTTGTCCTTAGCGTAAGTTAGTTTAAGTTAGATTAAGTAGTGCTGAAGAGGCAGCAGGTGAGGTACGGCTTGCCACTAGTCGAATTTTAGCAACAGCCAAGCCTCCTAAGTCCAATGTAAGCAGAGTGGAGAAACTGGCATTGAAATCGTTGGGGAAGGATGAAGAGTTAGTTGTGGTACCAGCCGACAAAGGGAATGCCACAGTTATCCTCAATGTTACCGATTACCATAAGAAAGTGGCCCTATTATTGGAAGATACCATGTACCGGATTCTTAAACGGGATCCCACAGCAGCACTTAGCAGGAAGACGGGGGAGCTACTGAAGAACTCTGGCCTCCCAGAAGAACTAGTCAAGAATCTACGACCAAGAGCACCAAGGCCACCCAGGTTATACGGTCTATCCAAGAATCACAAGGATGGGGCCCCGTTGAGACCAATTGTTAGTGCTATTGGGTCTCCTACATATTGGCTGCAAAATACATAACCAAATTATTAGCACCTATAGTCGGCCACTGTAGCCATCATATTAATAAGTCAAAAATGTTTTTTGACATCATAAAGCAGATGAGGATAGGTCCGAATGACATCATGATCAGCCTAGATGTGGTCTCTGTGTTTACAAAGGTACCGGTGGAAGATACGTTAAAACTGTTGGCTGCTCATTTCTCTTCTGAAATACTGAAGTTATTTCGACACACTATGACGACCACCTATTTTTTGTATGGTGGAAAATATTATGAAATGACTGACGGAACAGCCATGGGTTCGCCACTGTCACCAGTCATAGCTAACTTCTTCATGGAGGATTTCGAAGAACGAGCGTTGAAAAGTGCTCCCTTACATCCATCCTGCTTCTTCAGGTATGTTGACGATACATTTTTAACATGGCCACATAGTAATGAGGCACTGCAGCAATTTGTTGATCATTTGAATGATATACACCAGAACATAAAATTTACAGTGGAGCTGGAGAAGGATGGGAAGTTACCCTTCTTAGATGTGCTGGTGGAGCGAAAATCAGATGGACATCTCGGACATTCTGTGTACAGAAAACCGACACATACAGATTTATATCAAAACGCACGTAGTTTTCACCATCCAGCTCAGAAGAGAGCTATGCTGAATACCTTGGTACACAGAGCGAGGACTATTTCGGACAAGGACCATCTCGGTTCCGAGATTAACCATCTGACGACGGTATTCAGAAAAATGGATATTCTGATCGTGATATCAGATCTACTTTGGCGAAGAAACCTAGGAAGGACGCTGTTCGAACAGCTCAAGAGGACCAACACATCGCGCGGCTACCATTCTGCGATGCAACAACCAGCAAGATCGGTAGAGTCCTGAGCCGGGAGGGAATCAGACCAGTTTTCCGTCCACCCAGGAAGATTAAGGAAATGTTGCGACCCGTGAAAGATAATCTCTGCCTGAGAGTACCGGGAATTTAAAGCATTCCTTGCGAGTGTGGCAAAAATTATGTGGGCCAGTCTATAAGAACTGTTGCCGATCGCTGTGTGGAACATAAGCGTCACCTTAAATACAGGTATCTAGAAACATCAGCGGTGGCTCAGCACAGTTTGTTAAATAAACTTAAGATTTTACTTGATGAAACAAGAATACTTGCTCACGCTTCAAAGTATTGGGACCCTGTCATCAGGGAAGCAGTTGAAATTAGACTTTGTGAAAATAATTTCAGCAGAGACTCCGGATATGCACTCAGAAATGCATGGAAGCGCACAGTTGATAAAGAAAGAGCACAGAGGTCGACTTCATACATTCCTCGCAGTTCTCCGCCTGTTGCGATGGATGGCGCTGCAAGCAACACTGGACAAAGCGCGCAAACAAAATCTATGGACATAGAGGCCGCCACCTCTGTACGCACCGTTTTCACCGTGACGTCATCCAGCCAATGAGAAGCCATTCACTGCTTATAAAAGCCGAAGCCCCACAGGTCCACGAATACTCCACACCTACAAATCCTTAATCCGTCCCATCCTCTGTTATGCCTGTCCTGCCTGGATATCTGCCCCCCCCCCCCCAAATTCTATAAATCCCTCCAGATCCTTGAGCGTCATGCACTCTGCCTCGCCTTCAGTATATGCCTCCCGTCCCTCACGCGGATCCTCTATGATCTCATTCCTTTCCCCCATCTGCTTCTCTTCCTCGAACATATCCGCATCCTCTACACCTCCCGCCGCCTTGAACCCCCTCACCCCTTGGTTGCTCCTCTCCTCTCCCATCCCCGCCCCCTGCCACGTCTTCACTGTTGTATCCCCCCTACCCTCCATCTCTACACCCTACATCTCCTAGGTGGCTTCCATCAACTCCCGGATGGTGCCCTCTCTCCCTCCATTTATCCCTCCTATCAACTCTGATTATCACCCCCCTCCTTTCCTCCGTCCTTTCCCTGGGCTCCCTCTTCCTCCCCCTTCCATCCTGTGTTTTCTCCCCGCCTACCCTCTCCCTATCTCCTTTCTCCCCCCCGAGTCCTTTTGTACTCCCCTCCTCTGCCTTCCTCACTCCCTGGCACGTCTGCTCAGCACCCCCACCCCTCTTTTGGATCCTCATCTTCCATTGGCTCCTTTCCCCCTCCCCCTTTACTTTTCCTCTCCTTCCCCCCCTTTTTTCCCCATCATCTGACCAGTTTCCCCCCACCTGCTCTCGGGTGTGGTATGTCATATTTGTGCCACCTTTTTAAGGCAGTGTTTAAGTGAGTGTTCAGTGTTGTGCGTCTTTCCACAGTGTTGCGAACAGAAATCATGCTGTCGCTGGGTGTGCATTTTATATCTCTTGCGAACAGAACCCAGACTGTCGCCGTGTTTTTTAATTGCCTGTCTACTATTTTTCTGCTTACTGTGTATTTTATTGGCATCATCAACCCTGTGTTTTATGTTTTAAGCTCCAGAATTTTCTGCCATTTTACCTTTAAGTCACCGATTTTATCGCCAACTGTTATTATTTTTTTATTATCTTCATCTTTTTAAAACAAATTCTGTAGGCTGAAGAGCGGTGTAATAAGCTGCTGCCAGCCCGCCCCCTTTAGGGGGAATCGAAACTCAATAACGGAAAAAAAGGTCCACGACACACATCTAGAGGGTCGGATTCTGTCCTTTGAAGGTACAAGATTCCAGAGCCTGGGCAACCCTCAGGGTGTGATCTACGTCTTCGAAGCGCTAGTTGCCGTTGATGTTCCGTTTGGTGTCTGTCTGTCTGCCCATTCGCCTGCCTGCCTGCCTGTCTGCTCGCCGTCCATCGCTGCCGCCGCCGCCTGCTATCCTTCCGTCGCCGTTCGCCCACCATGAGCACTCCCACCTCCACTGTCATCTACACCTCCCCTTCCCCTTCTCCCACAGTCGCTTCCTGGAGTGCCGCCCCTGGCCTCCCTCCATACACCTCATCTCCCCTTCCCCCACTTACCCATTCCCCTATCTCCTCCACTTCTGTCTACCCCCACCTCTTCACCCTTCCTCCAGCCTCCACACCCTCAACAACTCTGACTACTACCCTCGCCCTCACATACGCCTCTGTTGCCAACTCTGCTGCCACCCCTCAGGTACTCGGCTTCCCCTCTCTCACCCACCCCGTCACTTCGTCATCTGCATCCCCCGCATGCATCACGTCATGCCGAGCCACCATCGCCACCACTGAACTGGCTGCTTTTCCCGGCTCCTCCTCTATGCCACAGGGATCTGCCACCCGCCACCTCCCTCTCCTCCCCGACCCTCTCCCCTCCTCCCAGCCTACGGTCTCCAAAAAGCCCAAAAGCGCGTCATTACCGACCCTGCTGCTGCCACTTCCCACAAGAAGTCAAAACCACCTTCCTCTCCTCCTGTCGTCTCCATGGACACCACCCCTCCTCCAGCCACCCATACCCCAGCCCCCACCCACCACAACTTTGTCCTGTCAAATCTCGATCATAAGTTCCTTGATGCCTGTACCCTTACCGTGGAGATACGAAAGTATTTACCTGGTGCTCCCATCTCCCAACTCATTCCCCGCAGGGACTCAGTCCTTATCAAGTCTCTGTCCCCCACCTTTCATATGGACCTCCTCTGTAAACTCCCACGAGTTATGTTTGGCCCCCATGCATCTCTTACACCCTTCCTCTCCTCTTCCACTCCTCATCAGCCGGACGACGGTTCAATCCCGCATCCGGCCATCCTGATTTAGGTTTTCCGTGATTTCCCTAAATCGCTCCAGGCAAATGCCGGGATGGTTCCTTTCAAAGGGCACGGCCGACTTCCTTCCCCGTCCTTCCCTAATCCGATGAGACCGATGACCTCGCTGTCTGGTCTCCTTCCCCGAAACAACCAACCAACCAACCTCATCAGCCCCAGCCTCCCCGTCGCCGCCCCCCCCCCACCTACACCACTGTGATCACCAACCTCAGCCCAGTGATCACGGAGGATGAGGTATTGGCGGAACTAAACTCTCACCCAGACCTGGAAATGTGTTCTGCCCGTCGTATCCACAATGCCTCTGGTCCCACATACCTCATGCGGGTCTTTTCAGAGTCTGCCCTGTCCACTGACCATCTCCTCACCCAGGGTGCCCTGATTTACCACCGTCGTCACGTCACTCTGTTGAATCCTCCAAATCCCCTCCCCAATCCTGCCACTGTCAGCGATGCCTCATATACAATGACCACCTGACCCCCTGACTGCAAACCCCCCCCCCCCCCACCTGTCCTCATTGCAAGGTCTCCCACTTTCTTAAAAACTGCCCCAACCTCGTTGCTCCTCCTTCTGTAACACCTGCAATGGCCCCCATCCCACCTACTCCCCTAAGTGTAAAGCCAAACCCCCTCCAGCTACCCCTGAGCTTACAGTCCCTGTCCATCCTGTTGATTCCCCTGTCCACCCCAACAATTCCCTCTGTCCACCCCCCCCCCCCACAGCTGAGGACATCATCTGGTTCCTTACCCTTGTACTGCAAAACATTCACTCTTTTCACCACCCCCACACCTTCCAACAAATCTCCCTTGCTGCCCACTCCATTTTCCACCTGAACACCTTTGCCACTTACTCCCACAACCAAGCCCACTTCACCTTCACCCACCTCGACACCCTAGTTTAAGCCTCTTCCCTTCCCTCTCTTCCCCCTCCTCTCTTCCCGCCATGGTGTGGCACAATTATCACATCCTCTCCCAGAACATTCGCTCCTTCCACTCCAACAAATACCGACTCATGCACTCCCTCTCCCACCACCAGGTTGACACCTTCCTCTTGAACGAAACCTTTCTCCAGGCCCACGATTCTATCCGCACCTCTCCCTACATCCTCCACCGCACTGATGCTCCTGGTCGTCGCGTGCAGGGTGGAGTCGAGATTGGCCACCTTAAGCATATCCCCATCCAGCCACAGCCTCTCCTCAATATCCCCACAGAACACCTTATCCTCAGCATCTTCTTCCCCTGCCTCATCATTACCTGTGCCACCATCTATGCCCCCTCCACTGCTTCTCTTCCTTATGACTTCATCTTGACCGCTCCTTCTGCACCTGTGTGATTGCCGCCGACCTCAACATCCATAGCCACTCTCCTGTCGCCCTTCGGCAGTGGCGTCAGTTCCTCTCCACGATACAAGGTGACCTTGTTCCCCTTCCCCAGCACACCCGATCCGAAAATGACACCACCCCAGATGTTGTCATTGCCTCTGCCAACCTCCTTGGGCATATCGCCATCGCCATCCTTGACCCCACAGGTAGCAATCACCTCCCCATCCTTCTCACCATAACATCTGCTCACTGCCCCCCTCCAGCTCCGCACCCTGCACCCCCTCTAAAGATCGTCCATGACTACCATCGCGCCAACTGGGATGCCTACCAGGAATCCATCACTGCCCAGGTCGAAAGTCACCCTCTTACCTATCACCTTCCTTCAGAAGGTAATTACTGACGCTGTGGAGGCCCATGTTCCTACCTCCTCTGTGAATCCCGCCGCTCTATCACTCCTTCCTGCGCACTCGTGACAGTGATATACTCCAATGCCACCGGCAAAAACAGCGACACATACAGAATCTTATTACAGCAACAAAACGCTGAGACTGGCATCAGACTCATCGCCACCCTCCCTGTCAACTCCTCCAAGTACTGGTCCGCATTCCATCGTCTTACTGGTTCCCATTCCACTCCCCACTACCCCCTTCTCCATAACGATTGCCCCTTCCTGACAACCTCAGTAAGGCCAACCACTTCGCTTCCCACCTTTCCGAGGTCTTCTCCATCCCATATGATCCCCACTTTGATTATTCTCTTTTCCCACTGTCACGGAATGTGCCGATACCTCGGTCGCTCCAATTGTTCCTGGTCTCCAGTACTTGGGGCAGTTGACCCCCTCCAACATCAACACTCCAATCACAGCACAAGACATTAAACTTATCCTCTGGTCCAAATGCAACACAGACCCTGGTCACAACTGCGTCACCTACCACCACCTTAGAGAAAGCCCCTATTCCTTCCTGACTGTCCTCGCCTGTCTCTATAACGTCATCCTCTCTACCGAATTCTACCCTGACCTGTGGAAGACTTCCCACGTCCTCTTATTCCCCAAACACAACAAACCCCCTTCTGCCGCCTCTTCCTATTGTCCCATCTGCCTCCCCTCTGTCTTCAATAAGGTCTTCAAATCCATCCTCTCCTGCCGTATCCATCAGCACGTTAATCATCATGACCTCCTCCCCCTTACCCAGTGTGGCTTCTGACCCTCCTTCTCCACTGAAGACCAAGTCCTTAACCTCGTTCACCTTCTCTCCCTCCAGCTCAAGTCCTGTCACTCTGCCATTTTTGTTTCCCTCAGCCTCCAAAATGCCTATGACCGTGTATGGCATCCTGGTCTCCTCTTTTAACTCCAAACCTAAGTCCTGCCTATCAATTTTGTCTGTCTGGTCGCTTCCTTCCTCTTGCGCCGTCCTTCCTATGTCACCCTCCACAACAACAACTCCCGTATCTTTTATCCCACTGCTGGCGTCCCCCAGGGCTCTGTCCTTTCCCCTCTTCTTTATCTCTTGTATACGGCTGATATGCCCAAGCCACCCCGCCTGTCCACCTTCTCCAGTATGCTGAGACCGCCTTCCTGGCTTTCTATCCCACCCTTCAACGGTCCCAATGCACCCTCCAAACCCACCTTAACCAGTTGACCACTTGGTGTAACCAGTGGTTCCTTCATCTCAACCCCTCCAAAACCCAGGCAATCATCATAGGCCACATCACCCACTCCTTTCGCCTCCATGATTTCTACCTCACCCTTTATGGTCGTCCCATCCAGCTCACCCCCACCCTGAGAAACCTTGGCCTCACCCTCGACCGTCAGCTCACCTGGACCCCTCACCTCCAGACCATCCAGCAGAAAGCCCATTCCCGCCTCTGCCTCCTGAAACTCCTGTCTGGCTGGACATGGGGATTGCATCCTTCCACCATCCTCCACACCTACAAATCCCTTATCTGTCCTATCCTCTGTTATGCCAGCATTGCCTGGATGTCCGCACCCCCCCCCCCCCCGCTTTTACAAGGCCCTCCAAATCCTTGAACGTCATGCACTCTGCCTTTCCTTCTGTATCCGCCTTTCTTCCCCCACACGGCTCCTGTATGAACTCATCCTCTTCCCCCACCTCCTCCTGTTCCTCCAACATCTCCGTGTCCTTTACATAGTCCGCAGGCTTGTTACCTCCCACCCCCTGCTTTCCTCCTTCCTCTCCACCCCCCCTCCGCCCGTTGCTGCGTCTCTATCGCTGTATCCCTCCCTCTCTCCACCTCCACACCCTCCATCTCCTTCATCAGGGCAATTTCCAGCGCCTCCCCCTCCCGGATGACATATACCCTTCCTTCCAACTATAACTTGGCCTTGTTTCCCCCCCCTCCCCAGGGCCCCCTTTTTCCTCTCCCCTCCTTCTCCCAGAGCGGATTTTCCTCCTTCCCCCTCCCCCTGAGACCCTGCACCCCATCCTTGTTCTTTCCCTCCCACATCCCACCCTACTTGGCCCTCTTCGGCGCCCCCTGTCCATCTCCCTCCCTCTTCCTCTCCCTGCCTTCTTCCGTTCTCCCTCATCTCCTTGCGCCTGGCTGATCCTCTGTTTTGATCATTATCAATGTGCCACATCAGTGTTGTGTTTAGTGCCGTTTCTCCTGTGCGTCGAGAGGTGTGATTTTAATTGTGTGCCGGCCTTGTTCTTAGTGCGACTGTCAGTGTTTGTTATGTGCTACGCCATCTGTCAATACTTTTATAGCCGACAGCGGTGGTCTAGCGGTTCTAGGCGCGCAGTCCGGAACCGCGCCACTGCTACGGTCGCAGGTTCGAATCCTGCCTCGGGCATGGATGTGTGTGATGTCCTTAGGTTGTCCTTAGGTTAGTTAGTTTTAAGTAGTTCTAAGTTCTAGGGGACTGATGACCACAGTAGTTAAGTCCCATAGTGCTCAGAGCCATTTGAACCATTTGATACTTTTATGCTCTGGTCATACATTGCTTTGTGTTCTTTTAATTGTTCCAGAGTGTGGTTTTTTGTGTGTGCTACTTTTTTACGGTTTTTATCTCCATTTTACAGTCGCCCCTTTTTTTGTCTGTTGTCTTCCATGATGTTCCCCCTTTCTTATATCTATGTTCATCATGTTTTCTCTTTTGTTCTTTGTAAATGTCTTCTATTGTTTGTTCTATGTCTTCCGGCTGAAGATAAGCGCATATGACCCTTTTATTCAAAGAAGACAATTGTAATGCTGAAGTCACTGCCATTTATGATGGTCCCCTGGACATTACAAAGAGCATCACATGGTTCTTAATGTGGTGTGTGATCACCAGGGACGGCAGTGCCAGGTCTGCAACGTGCTCCCATGCTGCCTACAAGATTGGTAAAGAGTTCCATTCGACCAGTAGGACGGTTGGCAACTACTGGATGGTCGTTGGTGCATGTGGACGTTCTGTAATACGTCTCCCCAACGCACGTCACACATGTTCGATGTGGGCTGTAAGTCGGGGGAAGATCAGGCGCGTCCATTTGGCGAAAATCCTCTCTTTCCAAGAGCTCCTCCACCTACGCTGTTCGATGCGGTGGAGCACTGTCATCCATAAAGATAGAGTCATGGCCGAAAGCACCCATCAAAAGATGCACATGCGGAAGGAGTACGGTGGCACAATAGCGTTGACCGGTGAGTGTACAATGTTCGAAGATCTGAATGCCAGTACTCATATGCAACTTTGTGCCTCGCCATACCATATTGCCTGGACCACCAAAACGATCGTTTTGGATAACGTTCCTGTGGTGTGTTATGTGTTCCCATCACGCGCCATACGAAGATGCATCCAGAATCACTACTCAGGCTGAATCTGCTCTTACTCGTGAAGAGTATGCGACTGCACTCCTCGTTGGCCCAGTCCTTATGCTCTTGTCATCTTAGCAAATGGTGCCGCCGATAAACGTGTGTCAACAGAACACAACGCCCTGGTCGTCGGGCAAAAAGGCCATCCCAGTGAAGTCGCAGTGCCATGGTACAGCGTAAGATTGTGTGTCTTGCAATCCTTTATAATTTGGTTGCACCTGCTGACTGACGTGGGTCCCTTTTTGGCTGTTGCACAATGTAGCGGTCTTCTGTTGCTGTAATTGACCATAGTCGACCGCCTCCTCTCCTTCAGGCAGCAGTGTCTGTTGATCGGAAGCTCGCCCCCTCCCCCCTTACCCCCCACCCATGCACGTGAAACGATGCTGTCAGCAATACCAAACTCTTTACACTTCATGTCCATTATAATTATCCGGGCTGTTATGCCGTGGTCGGTTGATGAATTCTGTGTCAATTCCCAACGTTTCGTCCCCGTCTGCGGAGGACATCTTCAAGGGGATCTTTAGCTCGATGGAAGGTCCAACATACCCACTGGCTCCCTACTGACTGCCGCTAAATTCCGTGTTCGCTCGCTACCGCGCCAAGGCGTGACGTCACGTGTTTTGAAAACGTCAGTGCAATTGGCCGTTTTCCGCTGCTGTCGATCGTCGTTGCCATCACCCAGTAGAGGACGGGTGGTGCACATCTTCTTCAACACCGGCCTCCATATACGGTTTAATTTCACGCCCTCCTCCTTTCGATTGAAATTATTAGGGTGTTTAGTGATTTCGTTTGCCTCCCTGTAGAGCCTTTCGTAATATCCGCTTGTGGCCGCTAGCACTTGCGTCTCCCCGAAACGAATATGGTGATTACCTGGCTGGAAAGTATGCTCCGCAACAGCTGATCGTTCCGTTTCTCCTCTTCTACAATTGCCCTTGTGCTCTTCCAAACGTTTTGAAACAGTTCTTTTAGTGGTAACCACAACGTTGGGAATTGACACAGAATTCATCAACCGACCACGGCATAACAGCCCGGATAATTGTAATGGACATGACATTTCCGGCCGTGAAAGTCTACATTTTAGTATCTTCACACTTTGTCCTTCTCCCAGTTTCCCGATGGTTCTTCTTGGTGTGAAGTCATCCGGCCATGTAGTAATGCAGAATACACCAAAGGGCGCCGAAACTGCTCAGTGATGGACACACACTGTGTTTTCTTATTCGTTCACCCACCTCGTGTTGCAGGAACATCCCCATTTGGCACTATTGTTATGCTGATCTCACGCTACGTGATTTCAAACTTCTTGTGCACGAGTGGGAGATATCTGGCAATGAGCTCCCGCACTTTCATTCATTTTCATTGAGTTATTCCGTTATCTATCTCATTCGTACTTTTTGAAGAGCAATGTATGCTGTGTTCCATGCAAATAATAGCTAGAGGTTGGCCAAACAATATCTTAGGAAAGATAAACATAAGCTGCACCCGCAGGGTGATACCGCACCCATGGTAGCATAGAACTGTACTATCTCGTGACACCAGGAGAAGCGTGAAGTGCACACACTTGGTATCCATAGCTCACGCAGAGGACACTGTCTGCTGCACAGTTGCTGTATGTGAAGTGGGCGATTTTATGTAAGACCAGGACCCATTTTTGTGTCATTTTATTTTATTTTATGAGCGTCATATGCTGAGCGTCAGCAGCCTGATGACGAGAGCATTGTCTGTTGAAACGTGTAGTTGAATTGTGTCAAGTGCTATTAAAGTAACTCTTCAGGCTTTCCCGGCGAAATCTTGACATGTGGAATAATCGTCTCTACTGCCGGATGTTTGAGTCGCTCTGGCATAATATCAGGTAGCACCTGAAGAAGGCAACGAGTTACGTGGCCGAAATATTGTGCCAGAGCGACACAAACATCCGGCAGTAGACCCAATTATTCCACATGTCACTATTAAAGTAGTTGAATACAGATAATAACTGATAAAACATTGCCTTACCATACTATTTCTACAGTTTTGGCACGTTCTGTGCGAGGTAGAGACAGTCTGTTTCAACAGACAACGCTCATATCGTTAGGCTTCTGACACTCAGTTTGTCACGTTCATAAAATTGCCCACCTTGGGTCTACTGTGGTAAAGGTGTAAACAGCCGAACTGCGTATTTGTTAACGATTTATTCCAGACTACTAGGATGTCGTCCTCTAGGCAAGAAGTCTTTATGTTAGGTTGAAAAATTCCATTGATGAGACCAACAAACGAGCATTAATTAACAAGTTGTAATAAATAAACTACAGATAATTTAAGAAAAATTAACATAAGAAAACGAACGACAGCTTTTAAAGAGATAAAATATATGAAATTGTTACTGTCAGAAAATGGTGTAATGTGCGGCATTTGGCATCGCACTAGGTTCACGTACTTTGTCAGGACTGTTGATCAACATAAACGTAATAAATTAGCTCGGGAAAGCTGAAAGCTGCCCCTAATTTATCCGTAGATCGTGAATCTCCGAATACTAATAACATGGCGCGTACTTAAGTAAAAGAATATGTTTTGCAAATAAGTGTTAAGTCTGCCCTCTGATCTGATGTAGTGGGTTTCAAATGGTAAGTGAAGAAAACGAAAGGGTAACGAATGCAGGTTTCAATTGGTAGCTACAGTATCCGTGTCTTCGCTCGACTGCTTACTTTCTTTTGATGACCTCTAAGCTGTTAGCCGAATAAAGCAGATCTGTTTTGTAGGTGATCCTCAATTTTCGCTCTTTTGAATGGGTTAAGCAGTCGCTATTATATTCATCTTTGGAAGAGTACTTTAGAAAGTGCCACTAATTAAGCTAATTACAAAATTCGTGCATTTAGCACGTTTATCTTTGTATATAAGTCGACTACCGGTTTTTCCTTTGTGTGAGTTAGCGTGTGTCCGATAGGTTTGTTTTCATATTCTAGAACCTAATATTTTACATACAAACTAAATTTGATGTTGGAGTCATTTCTCAATTCTCTTTCATTAACTGTGTAGAGACTTATATATATCGTGATATACTGTGTACTTTTGAACACCTGCGAGTGGCGCACTAAATTCATTGTACAAAAAGTCAGTTAGAAGCTACATTTGTTCTTATTATAAATTATGATAATAGTATTCTGACTCTGACCTAATTTGATCTGTATGATTAAAGGAATATATCTGAGAAATTTTACGGGGCCTATGGGTGTCATGCATAATATATTTCAAAGCAAACATGTAAATGTATTACAATACAAGCATAATGATTCTATTTTTGTTAGTTTTTTGTCAAAGATAAAAGTAATGTTTTTCATATGAAACTATGAGTACGAATTTGGTATTACATGAGAATGTTTGTATGCATAAGAGAAATGAAGGCAGCCTGAACACACAAAGACAACTTTAATAGATGTACTGTACTGACTTTTGACTATTTTAGAAACCTCACTTCACAGTATGCGAGCATATAGAAAAGTTAATCCTGTATAGCGTCATTTATTTTCAGGAGTGATGATTTTGTGTAATTTATTTTAGATTTTTTTCTTTTTTTCGTATCTATGGTAGTAGGGAAGACAAAAGAAAATGTTAAAGTTAATATTAAACTAGAAGATGATGTTCTAGAGCAGGCTGAGAACTTCTGTTATTTGGGGAGCACAATCACTGATGACAATAAATGTGTCACAGATATAAAGAGAAGAATAGCCTTGGCAAAGCAAGCTTTCAGAAATAAAGGAATTTACTAACAGACAATCATGTAAGCCTAGGAAGTAGGAAAAAATTTGCAAAACTTTTGTCTGGAGTGTCTTAACATACGAATGTAAAGCATGGGCTCTGGGAAAGGCAGATAAAAAGAGACTGGAAGCAATGGAAATGTGGATATGGAGAAGAATGACGAAAACAAGCTGGGTAGATAGAAAAAGTAATCAACAGGTCTTAAGAGAAGTGAATGAGAACAGAACGCGGCTAAATTACACTCCTGGAAATGGAAAAAAGAACACATTGACACCGGTGTGTCAGACCCACCATACTTGCTCCGGACACTGCGAGAGGGCTGTACAAGCAATGATCACACGCACGGCACAGCGGACACACCAGGAACCGCGGTGTTGGCCGTCGAATGGCGCTAGCTGCGCAGCATTTGTGCACCGCCGCCGTCAGTGTCAGCCAGTTTGCCGTGGCATACGGAGCTCCATCGCAGTCTTTAACACTGGTAGCATGCCGCGACAGCGTGGACGTGAACCGTATGTGCAGTTGACGGACTTTGAGCGAGGGCGTATAGTGGGCATGCGGGAGGCCGGGTGGACGTACCGCCGAATTGCTCAACACGTGGGGCGTGAGGTCTCCACAGTACATCGATGTTGTCGCCAGTGGTCGGCGGAAGGTGCACGTGCCCGTCGACCTGGGACCGGACCGCAGCGACGCACGGATGCACGCCAAGACCGTAGGATCCTACGCAGTGCCGTAGGGGACCGCACCGCCACTTCCCAGCAAATTAGGGACACTGTTGCTCCTGGGGTATCGGCGAGGACCATTCGCAACCGTCTCCATGAAGCTGGGCTACGGTCCCGCACACCGTTAGGCCGTCTACCGCTCACGCCCCAACATCGTGCAGCCCGCCTCCAGTGGTGTCGCGACAGGCGTGAATGGAGGGACGAATGGAGACGTGTCGTCTTCAGCGATGAGAGTCGCTTCTGCCTTGGTGCCAATGATGGTCGTATGCGTGTTTGGCGCCGTGCAGGTGAGCGCCACAATCAGGACTGCATACGACCGAGGCACACAGGGCCAACACCCGGCATCATGGTGTGGGGAGCGATCTCCTACACTGGCCGTACACCACTGGTGATCGTCGAGGGGACACTGAATAGTGCACGGTACATCCAAACCGTCACCGAACCCATCGTTCTACCATTCCTAGACCGGCAAGGGAACTTGCTGTTCCAACAGGACAATGCACGTCCGCATGTATCCCGTGCCACCCAACGTGCTCTAGAAGGTGTAAGTCAACTACCCTGGCCAGCAAGATCTCCGGATCTGTCCCCCATTGAGCATGTTTGGGACTGGATGAAGCGTCGTCTCACGCGGTCTGCACGTCCAGCACGAACGCTGGTCCAACTGAGGCGCCAGGTGGAAATGGCATGGCAAGCCGTTCCACAGGACTACATCCAGCATCTCTACGATCGTCTCCATGGGAGAATAGCAGCCTGCATTGCTGCGAAAGGTGGATATACACTGTACTAGTGCCGACATTGTGCATGCTCTGTTGCCTGTGTCTATGTGCCTGTGGTTCTGTCAGTGTGATCATGTGATGTATCTGACCCCAGGAATGTGTCAATAAAGTTTCCCCTTCCTGGGACAATGAATTCACGGTGTTCTTATTTCAATTTCCAGGAGTGTATATAGGAAGAAGAAAATGAAAAATGATAGGGCACATAATGAGACACAACCAGTTCCTAAAGAATGTATTTGAACGAAAAGTTTTAGGGAAAAAACCAAGAGGCAGGCCAAGAGCAACGTATTTTAATAAAATCAAAGAAGATATCGGAATAAAATTGCATGAAGAACTGAAGAGGATGACAATGGAGAGAGGGATGTGGCTAAATCGACAAGACATAGCCTTTAGTTTATGATGATTTCGTGGCTAAGTATAGTAATCTTTCCTAATATTTTGAGGACAATTCAAGAGTATTCATGAATATCTTCAAGTTATATAGCTAACTGTTTTGCAATTTTTGTAGAACATTTTTGATTTTGTATTTTTTAAATATTTTTATACCAAGCAAAATTTCAAAAATGAGGTTTTCTGCTATGAGGAGATGCAAGATAAGTAGTGCAAGCTGCACAACAGTAATGTATGATTTCTTCCATTTTCAGCCTTATTCTGATTTTCAATTTTTTAATATTTTGTCAAACTTATTTATGAGTATTTTGAAAAATTTGTTTAAATTGGGTGTAAAGTAGGAACAGTTTTATATGTTGAAATAAATTGAGAAAAATTTAAAAGTGGTCCAGAAGCATCATATTATATTTGTTGATGTACTATATGTGGGCAAATGAAAGATAATGTCTACAAGTAAGAGAGAAGACCCACCAGTGGTTGATTACTAATTTAGCTGTTTACTTATACATCCTGTCACATTGCCTACTTATTAAGGGTAATTAACACAAATGGTATGACATAGGACGAATACCTAAATCGAATAGTAGGGAAGCTAAATGGGAATTTTAAGATTTAATGAAAGGATTCTATAAAATTGAGGTGCTTCTGTGAAGGAAGCAGCATATAAGATGTCGTAGGATGATGATTTAAATCCAGTGCAGAAAAAGTGACGGAAAGTTTAGGATTTGTTGCCACCATTCTGTAAAACTGAGATAATTTAACTAAAGCTGTACTTACACTTTGTGCCTTGCACCTAGTGGATGTGCATCTGTCACTTGCCCCACATTCAAGTAGAGACATATGTGCAGGTGCATTCCTCTTTCTCATCCTGTGCACACAGGTGATTCCATTCACACTTAGTGAGAAACATGCATACTACTCCAGCAGTCAGATGAAGCCGCAGCTACAGGTAAACAAGTTTGTGTGGCTGGCCAGTGCAGTGATGGTGATGTACATCAGTGAGGCTGCAGTGTAAGTGTGTTCCTTAAAGGTAGAACGACGACCACCTATTGCTATTTATAAAGCTTACTGTGAAGAAGAAACTCCTTGCTAGATTCTCAACATTTGCAATAAATAGGTCAAAAATTTGTAATTAGATGTATTTTATTTATCTCGCAATTATTTTCACATAAAAGTGACTTCTAAAAATAAGAAAACTTCATATTAAGAAAAATGTAGCAATCACCAAAGAAACATTATTTAAAGATCTTTACATCATGAATGCTCATTTTTGCTTAATTTTAGAGCTTACACACTGAAACATTACAGAAAGTCTGAAATGTCTGGACATCTTGCAGCTTTTCTTATTAATTTGATTCGCTGGTTTTAGCTGGATGTGTTTTGAGATAAAATTTGTGAAGCTTATAGGGGAGCAGTCTCTGTAGTACACGGATTCTCAGCATACAAATATGGGCTGTGGCTAATGTAGAAATACTAGACATTAGCTGCAAGGTTTCAGATTCCGGTTGCAAATCAAAAAGTACTATATGAATGCGCACTTTTGCTAGAGACACGTGCTGTCTTCACGTTGCATAGCAGGGTAAGGCCTTCATCATTTGCTGGGCCTATGTCATCAATTACTCTGTGCTTGCGTTTAAGGCCCAGATAGTCCTGCGAATTTGTAGCCATGTTCTTCATCGTAATTTTTTATGAGTAAGCCTGGAACTATTACGTTCCAAAATATGGGATCCAATATCTTTGCTCTTCTCCTTCTACTAAGTTGGACCACTGATAGGCAAAGAAAAAGAAGAACAAAGTACAGAGGCACTGCACCAGTGGCGAAGAGGTTACCTCTGACACTTCGAATACCTGTCATCATAGACAGTTACCCGAATTTGCAGTTCCAGGTAAAGGGATCTAATACATAGAAATCTAATATCGTTCTTGAAGATTGTCAGGCTCTTGTGAAATCCCTGAAAGGCTACATTAAGGGAAGCTGATGTCACACAATGTTTCTCTTTCTCTAATAAACAAAATGCTTCATTCTTGCTTAACGTTTACAGCCAACAGTTCCACAATAAGTGTATATGTGTTAATTTTCGAATATGCACATGTTGTAAGTGAGGCATTGTCTTACATTTTTAAAAGTGGCACATATAGAAAGTGAAATGAAATGCCGTGTGGCTAGGGTCTGCCGTCGGGTAGACCATTCGCGTAGTGCAAGTCTTTCGAGTTGACGCCACTTCGGCGACTTGCGTGTCGATGGGGACGAAATGATGATGATAAGGGCAACACAACACCCAGTCCCTGAACGGAGAAAATCTCCGACCAGCCGGGAAACGTACCCAGGCTGTTAGGTATGACATTCTGTCACGCTAACCACTCAGCTAGCAGGGGCGGACACATTGAAAGTGAGGGATTGTCTTGCATTTTTAAAAGGGTTTAATCTTCAGCACCCAAATCTCTCTAGAATGACTGGATTTCATGCAAGATTATGAAGTGAAATGTAGTTTCTGTATTTTTTGTGTTCTTTGAATGGAGAATATATTATTGTTCCATGCCCATACAACAGAGGAAGCAGCTATTTCAATTGTAAACACGATTTCAGAGTTCTTTTATTTTCTCTCATCGACGCAAACTGTTCGTAAATCGGAGCAGCTCATACAGGAATGAGCAGGACTTCGGCGTATCATGGCGGCCAGAATAGTGTGGCCAGATCCACTGTATTAATTTGTGGGGTAGTGGCTTACAAAAGTTGGGACATCATTGCTTCTCAAATCGGGACAATTAAAACAAACATAATTTTTATAATTAGGTATTTATTTTTGTCATTAGCCCGTGACATTTAAGTTGTGGCATTAAAACTGGTATTACCTACCTAGTAACGAACATCGACACACTTTTTCAACACAAAAATGCTAACTTTTAAATTGCTGCAAATAGTTTTAAATATTTTCAGAAATATACTTGACTTTATAGTAAAGACTGACTTATCAAATGTAAGAAAGTCATCACCATGTTTTTCAAGATATCACATCAAATCGCAACATCTCTAAATGTATTCAGAAATTAAGTAATTTGAGCTGTTGTCATGTAATCTGTTAACATATATTATTACATTGTTATTAAAATCTACATTATCTGGTTCTGAAATAACTATTTTTTGTTAAAATTATGTTTTGATTTAGATTTTACAGCTTTAAGCAGGGCTTTGTTTTTATAGCATAATTGTAAAATTCTGTGCATGATATTTTAAAATTGAACTTAATTGGTATATCTGCTTTTACATGTTCAAGAGGTAATCAATTTCATTTCTCAGTTCAAAGTATATTTGACAGAGAAAAAATTCACTCTCTTACAACATTTGAAACAGGTATGGATACCGTGAAAAAATTAACTTCTTCAAATTAGAAAGATTATGGTTTTCAAATAAAGTGCACCATTTTTGTAGTGTTGTTAAGGTTTTGTTCTGTGCTATTGCATTCAGTGCTTGTTTGACATCAGAAACTTCATCATAAAGATCGTCCATTTGAAAATGTGTGCCGTTAGTAAGTCTTTCAATAATATTAACAGTTGATAAGTACATTAAATGGTCATCATATAGAGAAACAGGCTTAAAAAATTTTAATTTGTTATCATTAAATTTATACCTTGGTTCTACATAATTTACAATATTTTATACAGGGAACAGCAAACTACTTTTATTACTGAGGTAGTTTCAATAGGTAATCTCTTTATTAAATTTCTGGAAGTGAAACTCAAAAATTCATCATCGATCATTTGCCTTAATTTGACAGTGACTCTGACCATTAGATCATAGCCTTCGTAACACAGCAGAGTTTCATTTTCAAGGCTCAGTATAGCATCTTGTAGGACTTCCAGTGCTTTTTGGAAGAAAGTGAGGTAAAGTTCTGTTTGTCCACTATTAAAGAAGTTCCAGAAAACAAAAGAACACACATCTTTGCCTGAAAAATGAAATATTTCTTCAATATATTGTAAGATTTCATTGCACACTCGACAGTGGGAAGTAGTGATAGCCATTACGTTTTTACATGTCTCTGGACAGTAGCAAATTCAGCTTTAATCAGTTCATAAAAATCTTTTAAAGCTTTTCCTCTTTTTGCATAGTATGAAAAATTTAATAATAAAATTCTCTAAATCTGATTTACTTAACCTCAAAGCAAATTTTACACTGTTGTGTAAAATATGTGCTGGACATCCCACTGGAGTGATATTGTTGTTTTCATTATACAGCATCTGAAAAATGAAATTATGGCGTCTGAAATTAACATCCGCATTGTCTGCACAAACACAAGAAAGAAATTTTATGTCAGTATCGCGCTCCTCGAGACATGCTACTAAATTTGTGTAAATAGCCAATGCACTTTCATCTGCATCTCCAAAAAGTCAAGCACTCATGTTTTTAAATTTGTCTTTGGTCTACCTAAAATTTTACCAGCATTGGTTAAAAAAAAATGGTTCAAATGGCTCTGAGCACTATGGGACTCAACTGCTGAGGTCATTAGTCCCCTAGAACTTAGAACTAGTTAAACCTAACTAACCTAATTACATCACAAACATCCATGCCCGAGGCAGGATTCGAACCTGCGACCGTAGCGGTCTTGCGGTTCCAGACTGCAGCGCCTTTAACTGCACGGCCACTTCGGCTGGCTACCAGCATTGGAAATATTTTTGTAGTTCCATGAACAGAAGCAACTGTAGCAACATTAGAAATGTGTAACTTTGAAGGACCTCTATCATTTCTTGAATAGATGTTGGACATAAAACATTATGTGCAGTTGCACTGTCCTTTATTCTTCCAAGTACAAAATTTTCTGCCGTTACTGAATCGCTATACAAGACACTAACAAACTTGGCTTCACATTCCAGAGAATTACATGAAAGAGTGTGATTAATGTAATGACATATTTTTGTTACTTCGGAACCTGGAAGTTTTTCTGCTGGAATTTTTATCTGATCAGTATTCAGAAACGCTTTTACAGATTTCGTCATATTTGCACGTCATTTCTTTCTTTGTACAATCAGTGCTACTTTTGTGCTTTTCTATGTCATTTTTTCTACCATGAGGTATACTGAAATCCTTTGAGCATAATGTGCAATGTGCTCTATTTTTATTATCTGGGACTGGTACGGTGAATAAATAATTTTTTGACGAAACATCTTGAAAATAACACATACATCACATTATCTTTTTTATAGTAACAGAACTCGTTGATGCAGTATTCTTTGTGTCAAAATCTGTTTTGTAATTATTTATTTTAATGCATATAGCAAATGGGTGTAAATAAGTATTACCCGTCACTTTTACAATTGCCAATTTAGCTGAGTGCACTGTGAATTGCTTATGTGCTCTGCTACTGGTTGTTTCAAATGACGCAGGAGCAGAATAATCGCTCTCAGTTGAAAGTATGCACAGTTCCTAAACAGTGAGAGATTTGCATGCAGGAAATAAAGATGAACATAAAATTATATTCGTTTATAATACAGCCTTCTACATAAAAGGTATAGGAATATAAGGCTGTTAGACGATCAAGTAATTGAGCGGAATATTTATGAGGTAAAACACACTATGAACGTTAATGCTACTGTCCAATCCAAAGCTTCCAGAGTCCATTTTTGTCTTTCATGGATAGTGCTTATGCAGAAACAAGTTCCCTTAACCATTAATGCGCTTCAGGCCGTGTCAGCATGATTCAGAACATTTCATGTGGATTGTCCTCTGTTTTCTACTTGTGCCAACTTCAGCGATCTTATGGTAGAATAACGACAGCCTAAACGTAATGTCAGAGTCTTTGCTAGAAATAATCATTACATTTGAAGACAACCACCTCTATAACATTGTTATATCCAAGTGTAACATATACCTTCTAATCAGCATGCAGCGCACTCACTTGTAGGTTGGTAGTATCGTGGCTAACATTTCTCCTCTCACGTCCGTCCACCACATGGTGGGAATACCACCTCGCCCCTCTCCGTCCCTGAGTGGAGGGGACTTCTTCCCGCGTAAGCACACTATCAGGGGTAGCCAAGATTTCGGCTCATGGGCCATGTGCAGGCCAGAGTGCCAAAGAGCTCAGCCTCGCTTCACATTTGCCCCATTGCCACGCCGCACTGTCTGGGGGCGAGGAGGGGGAAGATGGGAAAACAGTTAACGTGCTGCCTTTAAATGGCAGTACAGTAGTATTGCATATGACTTGGTTTTATGTTTCACATTTCTCAACAACAAAGATCACAAACAAAAACAGGTTTTCAGTATTAATCAATTATTTTTGGCGCGTTGGAGACATAGTTTTTTATAGTACAAACTGTCGGCATACTGACAGATGCAATTTCACAGAGCTTTGCACTCAAGTACCGACATAATCGTGACTTATTTAGTTGCATTATCGAAAAAATGTCTTTCACAAAAATATTATAAGCTTGTAGAATCATTAAAAGCTAATCAAATTGGAAGCACACACATACCAAATTGAGAATCAAGTATACTGCTCTTTTGAATCAACATAATGCGTTGCTGAAATATAATTTAATCTATATTTGTTTGTAAAACATCTAGTTTCACGAATTTCTCAAGCTTATGGTAAAATGAAAATATATCTTTTTAACTTTTGTTTAGATTTAGAATTACTGATGGGGTAAAAACGTACTGGTTAGAGCCAAAAACCAGTTTTTTAGGTTCGAGCATCCAGTTTTTCAGTTATTTTTGCCTTACTTATAGCCAGTTATTTTATTTTTTATTAATAGCTGATTGCAAAAAATAACAAAATCACCTTAACTTGGCTTTGCTTCAAAAATTTTCTGTTTTTAAATAAAGTTCTCTTTCTTTGTGTTTGAAATGCAGTAATGATTATTCTGTTGTCCTGAAATCCTGTTGCTTTAGACATTGGGCAAAGCAAACATTAGTAGCTTAATAACAACCCCAGACAGAAATGAGCCACAGTCAC
This sequence comes from Schistocerca cancellata, assembly GCF_023864275.1. Classification (NCBI taxonomy): domain Eukaryota; kingdom Metazoa; phylum Arthropoda; class Insecta; order Orthoptera; family Acrididae; genus Schistocerca; species Schistocerca cancellata. The sequence goes on along the minus strand of NC_064626.1, from coordinate 379,338,564 downwards.
GCAGAACAAGAGCTGGTACCGCATCGATGAGCCAATAGACGGCGCACTTGGTACACTTACATATTCCACGAGTATGGTACCACCGGTATTACGGAAATATATTATCAAGTGCAGTGCTAGCAAAGAGTTTTTTCTAAAAGAAATTAAAAAGGAAGAAAGTGCCCAAGGATGGTTTTATAGAACTGAGCTGCATTCAGAGTATCTCATAGTTATTGTTTCATTTGCAGCACCTGCTTCGTTGAGGTAGGTGGAGCCTCGGCATCAGATTTGACCTCTGGTGGTAAAGTTCCTGTTCTGGACTAAACACGTATTAAGCTGTCAGTTACTCTACAGGGTGTACATAAAGTCCTGGAACACTTTCAATTATTTATTTCACAAGAGCCAAACATTATACAGATATCATACTTATGTCATTTTGAAGAGAAACCTCGAAAGTTTTTTTTTTCATGTATACCGCCACAGAGTAGTTTGGTAATTTGCCGATAGTCAGCGCTAGTCGTAATCATGGCGAGCTCAGGTGCGGAGCGAGCTGTTTCATGAAACGGCCTCCCCGATCACCAGATCTCACTCCGTGTGAATTTTTTCTGTGGGGACACATTAAAGATCTGGTGTATGTACCGCGTCTATCACGTAATGTAGCAGAGATCCGGGAGAGAATACGGGAAGCGACTGCCATGGTTCGCATATAGAATGTCTGTATATATAAAAAAAATTAAAAAAACTTTCAGCGTTTCTCTTCAAAATGCAATATGTATGACATCTACACAATGTTTAGTTCTTGTGCAATAAATAATTGAAAGTCTTGCCGGACTTTATGTTCACCCTGTACTACACTCCTGGAAATGGAAAAAAGAACACATTGACACCGGTGTGTCAGACCCACCATACTTGCTCCGGACACTGCGAGAGGGCTGTACAAGCAATGATCACACGCACGGCACAGCGGACACACCAGGAACCGCGGTGTTGGCCGTCGAATGGCGCTAGCTGCGCAGCATTTGTGCACCGCCGCCGTCAGTGTCAGCCAGTTTGCCGTGGCATACGGAGCTCCATCGCAGTCTTTAACACTGGTAGCATGCCGCGACAGCGTGGACGTGAACCGTATGTGCAGTTGACGGACTTTGAGCGAGGGCGTATAGTGGGCATGCGGGAGGCCGGGTGGACGTACCGCCGAATTGCTCAACACGTGGGGCGTGAGGTCTCCACAGTACATCGATGTTGTCGCCAGTGGTCGGCGGAAGGTGCACGTGCCCGTCGACCTGGGACCGGACCGCAGCGACGCACGGATGCACGCCAAGACCGTAGGATCCTACGCAGTGCCGTAGGGGACCGCACCGCCACTTCCCAGCAAATTAGGGACACTGTTGCTCCTGGGGTATCGGCGAGGACCATTCGCAACCGTCTCCATGAAGCTGGGCTACGGTCCCGCACACCGTTAGGCCGTCTTCCGCTCACGCCCCAACATCGTGCAGCCCGCCTCCAGTGGTGTCGCGACAGGCGTGAATGGAGGGACGAATGGAGACGTGTCGTCTTCAGCGATGAGAGTCGCTTCTGACTTGGTGCCAATGATGGTCGTATGCGTGTTTGGCGCCGTGCAGGTGAGCGCCACAATCAGGACTGCATACGACCGAGGCACACAGGGCCAACACCCGGCATCATGGTGTGGGGAGCGATCTCCTACACTGGCCGTACACCACTGGTGATCGTCGAGGGGACACTGAATAGTGCACGGTACATCCAAACCGTCATCGAACCCATCGTTCTACCATTCCTAGACCGGCAAGGGAACTTGCTGTTCCAACAGGACAATGCACGTCCGCATGTATCCCGTGCCACCCAACGTGCTCTAGAAGGTGTAAGTCAACTACCCTGGCCAGCAAGATCTCCGGATCTGTCCCCCATTGAGCATGTTTGGGACTGGATGAAGCGTCGTCTCACGCGGTCTGCACGTCCAGCACGAACGCTGGTCCAACTGAGGCGCCAGGTGTAAATGGCATGGCAAGCCGTTCCACAGGACTACATCCAGCATCTCTACGATCGTCTCCATGGGAGAATAGCAGCCTGCATTGCTGCGAAAGGTGGATATACACTGTACTAGTGCCGACATTGTGCATGCTCTGTTGCCTGTGTCTATGTGCCTGTGGTTCTGTCAGTGTGATCATGTGATGTATCTGACCCCAGGAATGTGTCAATAAAGCTTCCCCTTCCTGGGACAATGAATTCACGGTGTTCTTATTTCAATTTCCAGGAGTGTATTTCTTCCTTTACAATTCCTTTGTCATTAGTGTCTACCCATTTCAGAACTTTTTGCAGCACGATTTTCTGAAGTGATGGATGGAGATGAAGAGCAGTGTAGACCCACGATGAAGATAGGTGTTTGGGAAACTTAATGAACGGTAAATACCAGGCATAGGCTGTGTGCCATCGTACAGTACCTTCTCCGTTTTCAGAGACGAACGATTCTACCGACAGAGTATTGTAGTTGACGACTTCCATATGGACAGAAAAATCTATACCTAAAGTTAAAACGTTATGTGCGATATTTATTGTAAAATTTGACATGGGTGGTTGCGTAAACTATTTTAAGTTCTAAGCCAAAACAAAGGAATGAAGAAAGAATGCCTCTTATATGAGACGTATGGTTTCGGACGTAAATGAAAACCTCAGTTACTTACGTTTCTCTCCAAATTTCAACGCAACCAATCACCCTCAGTCAGTTAGCCCTCAGTCACCACACATAAATACAGAAATATCTCGTATTGGCTTTTCCTTCCTTACTGTTTTTTCATAAAATTGTCGCTTTAATTTTGATGTATGACAAATGTAGAGGTAAAAGCACAACAGAAACGATACAACTTCTAAAAGATGTATAAAGGTATTGCGTGGGTACACTTTACGTTAGTTTCCGCAAGGCGTACAGAACGAACACGACCTAAGGTGCCTGCCTTGTGAGTGAAATGTGGAGCGGCGCAAAGCGCATGCACGACAATGGCCGTAGCGGTGCGTCAGCGAAAAGAAGGAGACAGTGAGACGTCTGTATCGCACCATTGTTTTACCTTCGAAACTTTTATAATCTTCGACTGACCCAAAATCGGGACATTCGGCGTCCCGATAGAGGGTAATCGCGACGTGTCAACAGATCCCTAAAAATCGAGGCGTCCCGCGAAAATCGGGATATTTGGCAACACTACCTGAGAATCACTCCTTTTATTCGGATGTAGTATTCGTCGGAACTAGAGACAAGGCTTTTTATTTTGTTCGAGTGTGCCTTTGTTATTTCTAGTTTGATACTGACTGCTTTTGAGGAATAGCAGACATTTATTTCCTTTTACTCTGTTTTTATAAACTGCAGAATTACCCAACCAGAAAATAAGAAACGCACGATAACACTATCAAAATCGCATGTGTTTCCCATTAGACCGCTCGGCCAAAGTATTACGCAGAGGCGGATTTGAATGCGTGCGGAAACTGAAACCTCAAATAAACCACCAAAACGAGAGGCGCACAACTGTTGCACACTTCTTTCCGTCAGGGATGGGGAGATTCACGCGCTTGCTCATGGTGACATGTGCGTACAAACCAGAGGCACGTGTGACTTTGCAGTGGTGTGCGTGCCTCCTTGCCTCTTCGTGCAATGGTCTCATATACCTAGTGAGCACGGCAAATCGCACAGGTGTAACAACACCTTAAGGGTAAAGTACAGAAGCGATGCGACATAGGATGAGCACTTAAACCCAATACTAATACTTTCACAAACACGCTGTCCACCACATGCATTACGTGTCACGTGGCTGACGTGGTACTTCGCCGTCAATTGTTAGAAAGCCGTAAGCATGTATCTTGCTTGATCAGTCACCACAAGCCTGACTTTTTATATTGTATACCCACCGGGCTACAGGTTCATACATGAGTTGTTGAATGACTGCATTATTACGCAGGCATTTGTCTTCGTGACATCGTACGTTTTAAAAAGAATAGGTTTTACCCATTCACCATACAATGGAAAAACCAAAATACGCCTTTGTAGCTCATCAGTAGTTTCATATAAAACGAATCTTACCTCCTGCTTGCCGACCAACTTTTTTCTCACCAAAACATTCTCATAAATCGACTACATGTAGCTTTTCCTCAGAGTGCTCTCATCCGGTATGAACCTTTCTGTGACTTTCTAAAGAAATGATTTGAATGCAGTATTGTTTACCTTGTGGATTGGAAATACTGACTGGATTAATATCACGGCAAGATCCGCACTAAACTCATTCAGTGAGTGCTGGTTTTCATATACTTAGCGAAGGTGTGTGCAGAGTAATTGCCTTGTGTTTCGACTTGCGAACTTCAATGTTCATTGAATGTTTGTTGTTCTGAATGTGCTGGTTTTTCCTTGATGCTTGTCATCGATTGCAATATTTACTTCGCAGACGGCACATTGCGGAATGATGCCACCAGTTTCGATAAACAGTCTTGAATTCTTCTGACAGTGCATACGACTTTTCCTTCTTAACCTTCGGTATGATTTTGTTGTGAAAAGTTCTTCATGGTAAAACACTAACAAGGCCAACAAGTCAGTACGTAATCGATAGATAGGAACTGTAAATTTCACTTCACAGCTGCAGGATGACCATTGTTAATGAGGTTGACTATTGTTGCTGAGGTTGGCCATTGTTGCTGGTAGTGTGAATAATTACTGGTGCTTTCCATAAATTATATTTCAATATTTATTGGCTAATTTTGACTTATGCTTGAACATAACCTTAAAATCCTGTTAAAGATGAGGAAAAAAATGTTTAATCTACTAAAAACGCAGATAAAAATGGGGAAAAGGTGCCTAAGCATGGTGTCGAATGGAAAAGATGCAAAATGTAGTAATATCACAAAAAGGTGCCACAAACTGTGTTCCCAGATGAATATGCTGATATCTTTGTGTAAAAAGCTATATTTTAGGAAGGGTACTGCACCTTGAAATCTCTTATTTAATTATGAGTGTGACATGAGAGAGATTAGGATGCAAACTGAGCAATGCGGACATTAACTTTTCCTTCGCTCCATACGTGAAGGGAATAGAAGAGGAAATCGCAATCTTGGTACGTAGGCGTGCACCGCACCGTGGCTTGTAGAGTATACATTTATATGAAAGGGCACAAAGGCAAGCCATAGTACTCTTACATGAGAAGACGGCAGTTAAAATTCTCTGCACTATCATTCAGATTTAGCTGTCCTGTGGTTTCCTGAAATGCTTTTGACCAAATGCCGGGATGGTTAGTTCGAAAACGACGCAGCCAATTTCATAGTCTCTTTTCCAAATCCGAACTAATGCTACGTCACTAACCCGCACGTTGTCGACGAGAAGGAAACCCAATATTCCTTCCCTGTTTCTTCCACTTGTGGGTATGAAACTCACAAAAGTTAATGTACTTTCAATAACTTTTAAAATCAGCTATCGTACAGTTTCAATAAAGGAAGTAAGTTGACCTGCCTCCTTTAGTTGTAGGACTTTGCAATACACGCCTTTGCATGAGGTAAGTCCCGTTTCCCGTAGAGCGTGTTTATTTACACACTACTTGTCCGCAAGTTCTTCACCTGGTAAGTTGCTTAACGAGGTCCGCTAGGGCTCCTTTCCCCTATTCAGATCGGATGCTCTACATTGCCACAGTTATCGGCCGCAGGTCATCACGATCGGCCGCCGCTGCCCAGGGCCGTGGCTTCGGAACCCGACAGGGCCAGAGCAAAGCGGGCGTTGCAGAGCGGAGCCCGGCATTTCACGTTCTCGGCCGCGCCTGCTGCGCCAAGGACAGTCGGCTCACAACAATTAGAAAGCTCCGCTATCAAAATGCCAGCCAGGCCTGCCGTCGAAAACACAAACACGCCTCGCCGCCGTGCCGTAATTGCGAGCAGAACGGGCTGGCGGCGGAACACTCAGTCCATCAGGTTGCTGCAATGCTCGATCGACTGTCATTATCCGAGGCGAGTTTCTCGTCCGATAGACTCAGCAAGCCGTGTACGGTGAATTTTTGTGAGAAGTGCGTGATAGGTCAGCTCTCTGATTTGTGTTGGCTCACCTGATTCTCGTGTTTCGATGCGATGCGCTGATGATACCAGCACAGGTGACGACTCCATGGGGCCTGAGGGGTCCGAGCCCACTCAAAAATTCCTTTGGAGAGGCGGAGCACCGCCCCCCCCCCCCCAGTAATTTAAGAAAATTATTCCTTATATTGTGCTTTGAAAAATTACAAAATTATGTTGGAATTTTTTATTTTCCTTGCTTGACAGTAGGTTACCTTTTAAAATAACAATTAGAGAGCACGAAGATGTAAACTCAGATTTTTTCAATTGTTGGAACCCCGAAAGAATGACATACCTGACTTTAAAGATTGGTTAGGGCGTTCGGCATATAAGTGGACGCCCCACGATATTCAAAACGTGATCATTGATGTACTAGGAAATTCTGTGTTGAGAAAGATATTGGCTTCAGTCAAGAAGGCTGGACATTTTTGTATTATGGTTAACGAAACAAGTGATTGTTCGATTCACGAACAAGTGTCATTTTGTATTCGTATTGTCGATGATTCCTTAATCATCAACAAAGGCTATTGGCTTATACTAGACACCCAACACTGAATCACAAACTCTGTTCAATATTTTAAAAGACGTTTTTGCTCGTCTTGATTTGTCAATGGATAACTTAAGAAGACAGTGGCTCAAATGGCTCTGAGCACTATGGGACTTAACATCTATGGTCATCAGTCCCCTAGAACTTAGAACTACTTTAACCTAACTAACCTAAGGACAGCACACAACACCCAGTCATCACGAGGCAGAAAAAATCCCTGACCCCTCCGGGAATCGAACCCGGGAACCCGGGCGCGGGAAAGAAGACAGTGCTATGATGGTGCCTCGAATATGAGAGGTAAGTTCAAAGGACTAAAAATGTTAGTTTGGGATATACAGCCAAAAGCACGTTATGTGCACTGCACTGCTCACAGTTTAGAATTGGCACTTGTAGACAGTCTCCGCCATCTTAAGTCTATGAGGGATATTATGGCTTTAGCCAAGAACTTAATAAACATCGTAAGGAATCCAACAAAATGATGGGACTTTTCAGAAGCATACGCTATGTCAGCGCCAACGAGCAAGCTGGTCTACGACCCCTTTGCCCGACTCGATGGACTGTACGAGCTTCTAGTATCTTGAGAGTATTGAAAAACTTTGAAGAATTTCTAGAGCTTTTTGGACCGAGGACAAAACAGAAGCAGGTTGCAAATGTGCAGGCTACCTTGAAACAATGTTATAATTCAAGACTTATTTCTTTTTGCGTCTTTATTGCCATGCAATGAACCCATTAGAGAACGTCAATGAAAAAATTCATTCCCCTCATCTAAGTGTTGCTGACCTGGAAAAAATACATGAGGACTTGATTTGTATATTGAATGGAAGGCGTGATAGTTTTGAACACTTTTGGGAATTGTGTTTAAAAGAAAAACCTTCATAAGTTGATGATCCTTCGCTTCCTCGGAATCGAAGTATACCAAAGAAGTATGAAAACAACCAAGCCAGCTCACCGCACACTATCAAAACCCCAAAGGAATAGTACAAAACTATTTACATTGAAGTTAGTGAAACGATGCAATCTTGCATTACTGAGCGGTTTGCTTCATCTGGACTCACACAGGTCATTGCAGTTGAACAAGAGTGGTTGCTTTTACTAAACAGAAGTGAAACAAATTTGGAAAAATCAACTGGGTTTTTCAGAAATGACCTAGACATTGCGAGACTGCGCTTACACATGAATATGTTAGCCGATATCGCTAATAAAAAACAACTGGTCTTAAAAAAACATGCGTGATATAAGAAAGTACATTAACAAGAGCCTGCAGTTGGAGAAATGTTATGTGAAGTAGTGAAGTGCATTAAGGTTCTCCAAGTAGTTCCAATCACGACAGCAACAGCAGAACGGTCATTTAGCGCCCATAGACGTCTGAAGTCATATCTACGATCAACAGTGAGATAGAAGCGATTGAACAACTTGGCTGTTCTTCATGCCCACCGAGATGATTTGGATAAATCGGATATCCGACCAGTCATCAACGCCATCATATACAGTAATCCAGTCAGACGATCGACATTTGCTCCATTCTAAAGACACTCTAGCTCTAATAATGTCATTAGAGCAATATTAAAAATCTTTATAAAATAGAGAATTAAATACATACATAATGTTAAATTTTCAGTTTCGAAACATTCGTACTAGTTTAGTTCTGCATTAGTTGTTTTCAAATACTTAAATATTTTTAGGGTGTAAGACCCAATTAAAACCCACTATTTACATACTTTTTGACTGAAAGTATTAGGCATACTGTATTAACTTTATTAACTATATTAAACCATTAACTTTGAGGTATCTTTTTTATTTAATGAATCCAGAGCCATATTCAAAGAAAGCTTAAATTAACTATTTCATTAATTAATCAAAGTCCTATTACTGTGCGACAGCAATATTTTATGTTTTATTCTTTTAATGATAGTTTAGGATTTATTTAAATATAATTTTAGTCTTTCCAGAGCTATATATTCACTGCTCTGTAATAGTCTCTATAAGCATGATTATTACTGTAAATTAAATTAGCTTTTTACGAAAATACCGTGAGTGTTCATGTTTTGTTTGTTTTTTTCAAAGCCAAAATATTGGTCACGCTTGTCGAGTTTCCCAAAGTGTTGAGTTATCGAGAGTCCAGTTTTCGCGGTTCTAATGTTGATCATATGACACTAAAATGCTTAAGAAACTTTAAAAGTCAATATTTTTCAACTAAAATTTAGAAAATTTCCCAGGGCAAGACCCCCAGTATGCCCCCACCCCACCCAGTATTTTTTATAAGTCGGCGCCCCTGGATACCAGTATCACGATTCCGAGCACTCTCCTTATGCGCTACACGGGCTATTCCGACCGAGGTACTCTGCTTGGAATGCACTATAAGAAGTTGTTTTAATGGACTCCAGTACTTTCAAGTAAAGTCTCAAACTATGAGAATACGATCACGAAATGAGTGCGTCCTTGGTTTCTTCGGTAATCGCCGGCCGGTGTGGCCGAGCGGTTCTAGGCGCTTCAGTTTGGTACCGCGCGACCGCTATGGCGCAGGTTCGAATCCTGCCTCGGGCATGGATGTGTGTGATGTCCTTAGGTTAGTTAGGTTTAAGTAGTTCTAAGTTCTAGGGGACTGATGACCTCAGATGCTGAGTCCCATAGTGCTCAGAGCCATTTGAACCATTCATTCATCTTCGGTAATCTCTCGTTAAGGAAGCAAAGTCCCAGCGAACATCCACAGACGTACTGACGTTCCAAGCACTTGTCCCCAGAACGCACCTGCGTTTTACCAGTGTAAGATCATGCCCCATGTATGAATACTCTGTTTAATAACACAGCTAATATTTAGTTGACTGTTCAAAATAAATAAATGTAATTTTTGAGATGTGGTCGTATCCAAAGGCATGAATTTTACTTTTCAGTTAGTTACATCAGCAGTAGTGATATAACGTTCGTTAATGTTTACAGTGCGAATCGTAGGAATGTTCCTGACCCTCCTTGTACATTACTGTTTTAAAGTATTGCACGTCCCTGAAGAGTTTTTAGAATTTGGTACAGAACTTCTAAAGGCACATTCGCGTTCGAAATTTCAAATATTTGCTAAAGAAGGATAGCCTACAAGTTAGAAGGAACATTATAATGTAGGACAAGATTGTTTATAATATTTTAATTCAAGGAAATATGTCAACGGTACGTACATATCTGTACAATAACATGCCATGTCACTGATGATATCAAAGTTAAATATTAAATGTCTTCATGAATTTAATTTGGTGATATTATAAAATAATGTGTTTCACATGTGTATTAAACGATCTTAGTATTTTTCTGGACCCCCTTGACCCACTACAATAGTCTTAACTCTGTCAGCCATGGAGTAAATCAGCTTTCTAATGGTACCGATGTCAATTTCATGGTATCACACTTTCATAATCACCTCGAACAGCTCCTGTTTTGCTGCAGACTTCTTCTTCTGAACCTTTTGCCTAGCCGTTGCCACAAATTCTCATTTGGATTAAAGGCTGGCGAATTTCATGACCACCGAAGTTATCTGGTACCCAATCAGTAATGACAGAATGAATCTGAAAAGATAGATTTCGAAGATGTTTAACAGCAGTAACCTTGGAAACTGTATTACAATAATATGTGGCATGGAACCAGATCTTGTTAGAAGATCCAGTGTGCATCTGGGACAGCATCATGTGCAGTGAACATCACAGGGCGCCGAATCGCAACTTCGTATTGATCACTGTTCATTGTTCCCTCAACAAAGGACAGCCTCTCAGCACCATGGTATCTCACTGTTCCCCAAACCATTAACGATAGAGCAAGTTTTATGGTTCGCACATGGCAGTCAGGATCCATCCTTTCACTGGAGTCACACCTGACGACCTGTAGTCTGTTGTTCATCATGAAAAATCGGCTTTGGTCTGAAAATGCCACGATTCTCTACTGCTGTTTTGTCCAGTTTACGTGCTGTCTGGCTCATGGCAGCCTCTTTTTCTCGTTGCTGCATTTCAAAATGGCTTCTTCTTGGCAACTCTAGCCTTCATTCCCATCGCACAGAGTCTTTTCCTAACAACTGATGACCTGGAATCAACTCCTGTTGTCTCTTGCCCTGCTTTTGCACCACAACTGATGACCTGGAATCAACTCCTGTTGTCTCTTGCCCTGCTTTTGCATCAGTTCAGCTGAAGCATCACTCCTGTTTTTCCGGTTTAGCCTACGAAATATTCTGTCCTCCCGGAGCGCAGAAATTCGTGGGCACCCGCTTCTTGGTAAGTTTTCCATATTTCCTTTGGCCATCGCCTTCTGCAGATTTCGACTCACAGTTGACCTCGCTCAGTTTAATCTCTTCGCAATTTCAGTGTTGTTTAGGCCTTTGTTGTGCAAAACCTCGATGCGCTTTTCCTTTCTAAGGGTTAATTCATGAGTTTTCACCACGACCGTAAATGCACTCACGCACACTAGGAAGAAAATTTTAAAAACCCAGCAATACTTTTGGACCATAGATAACGAACGCCAAACCTCACTTAAAACAGCGCACTTTACACGGCGATAATCGGCAGTATGAGATCACGTTGCTGCTAGACACTGTCGCATACATCCTCCCCCCTCCCCCTCCCACCCCAAAAAAATACATATAAATTTCTGCGTGAAGATGTGTAACTCACAAAACAATATCATTCGAATCAAGGACATACAGTACTTTAGAACAGTAGTGTATAAGAGGACGGGGTCTTAACATGTTAAAAATCACTGTGGTTTATGATGTTAAGTTTGTTGTCAAATTGTATACTTGTGTTGTGGATCGTTTTACGAGGATGAAACGTGAGCCCACTTTCATAGGATTTCTTCGAAAACTTTTCGCTTTAAATACATATGTACTAAGTAGTATGATATTTCAGAATTAAATCAGTGGCGGCTCATAGCCACACACTCTAAACCATCTCACAGACAGGTTGGCTGCGGACCCGTGTTTGCTGGGTTAGTTAGTACTTATGCTTTCATCAGTGTAAGTTTTCACGATGAATTGTGATACACACTGTATAAGGTGAACAAAACACATATTAGCGAAATTATATATTATACTGTTAATGACAGATGAATCTGGAAGACTCTGTGGGAAAACGCTTAAAAGTCTACGAAGGCGTTGCTCTTTCTTCTGCGTCGTTTTTCAGTTGGTTAATTGAATTCGACGGGGACAGAATACTCCTCAGTACCCTGCTCAAAAGAATTAGGGGCATGTGACTCTGAGCTTCTGCCATACTCCATTGAGCAACAATGGAGAACTGCGTATGTTACTGAATTACACCTGTATCTTTCACAAATCAAGTACACAACGAAATGTTTTTACATCCTCTATCGTTTACATAAAAAGAACTGTACTGTCCGACACGTGTCGAAAAGAAAGTGGAAACATCCATCCACTCACCCTGGATGCTTGTATTGTATTTTGAGAGATCCAATAACGTGTATGCCCTCCATGAGCGTTTATCAATGCATTACACCTACGTGGTTCAAATGGCTCTGAGCACTATGGGACTCAACATCTTAGGTCATAAGTCCCCTAGAACTTAGAACTACTTAAACCTAACTAACCTAAGGACACACACACACACCCATGCCCGAGGCAGGATTCGAACCTGCGACCGTAGCAGTCCCGCGGTTCCGGACTGCAGCGCCAGAACCGCTAGACCACCGCGGCCGGCACACCTACGTGACATGCTCCGTGTAAGTCTACGGAGGTTACCCTGAGTTACCTGCTCCCATTCTTCAGTGAGAGCCCATGAGGGTTCTTGGAGAATCCGTGGCGGAACAGATCGACAACGAACACGTCTGTTTTATGTTAGGATTGACCGCCGACCGTTCCATTACTTCAGTTTCCAGGCTTCGGAAAACATCTCTGCCGAGACCTGCCACATAGATCGTAGCATTAGAAGGCATTCAGGACCACTACCGCATGCAACAGCCGTTACATTGTCCAACAGGATCTGTTCCATATACTGCCAGACAGTACGGCGATCATGTACAACGACAAGATCCGTATTACTGTCAACAATGAAGTCTCCCCACAACATCACAGAATCTTGGAATTCAATCGATTTCCTGAACAACATTTGACAGGTACCGCTTACCATGGTTCACCGCACACGACAACGGTCGTCAGCTTGTGTAGGAGGATATATGGACTCGTCTGTGAATAACACGTTTCGCCAGTGACGAAGTTGCTAGTTAAGAAAGAACTTAAGGAGAGCTGCAACATGTTGTCGTACCAGAACAGGACGTCTGAGTTGTAAAGCGTTTTATCGTAACCTGTTCATTACTGTCTGATCGGGCACAGCGGCTCCGGTGGCCCTTCTGAGATCATCTTGCAGTGCTCTGGTTCTATTCGTACGACGCCTCAACGAAGAGATGGCCAGATACCGGTCTTCACGTGTGGTTGTAATGCGTCGGCGACTTTGTCCAACTGGTCTTGTGTATTAACTTGTCTCCCTGTGGCGTGTCCGCAACCTTTGGATGACACATGGAGAGGCAGTGACATCTGCAGCAACACGACTGAAAGTCCATCCTTCTTGGACCAAGCAGACTGCCCTTGCATCTTGCACTGCGTTAAAATGTCACATTGCATGTGCATGGTTGAGAACGACGTTCACAAATATCAACTGTCACCTGTTTACCTCATTAGAAAACATTGGGACACCGGTACTCACTTCCTTCTGAAGGGTCACCTGACACTGTAATGCATAACACAGATTTTAATTGTTCCTAAACTGAAAGCGAAGATCTGAAGCATGCAATAAGATCGCAGGCACTGCCTCTATCAGAACTGAATTATCATAGGGACCTTGATACAAGTGTTCCTCTAATTCTTTTGAATAGTGTATAAAGAGTGAAGTAGAAGCCCATCGAGGGCAGTGACCGAAAAAAGAATGCGGCTGTACGGAAGATAATACGACCAGATCCCCAAATGGACACTCCAACAGGCTGAGAGATATCTCAACGCTAGGATGCTGCAAAACTAGCAAGAAGCATCCATAATGATTAGAAGATTTCGTCTTTTGAATGCAGCGGCGATGAAATTCTTCAGCGCATCGATAATGGCACCCTTCACCTCATTTCTGAGACCTTAACTCGGAGTGAAAGCTGGATTTAAAATTACGAGCCAGAAACAGTAGGTCATTTTTTGCATCGTTTACAATGGCAGATCACCTCTCAAAATTAAAAGAACGAGTAAATTTCCAGAGAAAAATGGTTATAATATTGTCAATAAACTCTGGGAAAGAAGGAATTTCACTTCGCGTCACACAAAGAGAAGTAGAGTGAGAAGGAGAAAAGAAGTATAAACTGTAAGCTGTAAGCGATGCACATAATCTGTTGTTCTAGAACTTCTATAAAACCTTTGAAAAGTGGCCTAGAAATTAAGTGGAAGCAGGAAGATTATAGTGTAACGTCCTGATACTTAGATAAACACTGCAGCGAGCTGAAATATTCCTCAAGGCTAAGATGCTCCAAAACTACCAAATAGCATCATTAATGATTATACTTCGTCTTATGATGACAGACCCTTTTCAGGTTCTCTGGCTGTGATGAAATACTTCAGCGCATCGATAATGGTACCCTTCGCCTCGGACCGTATGAATAAAGTCAAGCAAAGCTTTTCCCTCGAATTTCGGAGCTTAAGATTTGGAATGTATGAATAAAATATGAAGCAAGAACTGTAGCTTGTGGAGAAAAAACAGGGAAAGAAGCTTTTCCTTCGCCTTGAGCTCTGACTGCGGCATCAGATAAACTTCATGAATAAAGAGAAGCTTTTACTTCATTCTGGAAACAATAGTTCATAAAATGTGAAGGCTGGTCGATACTAAATTCACGTTTGTAAAGTGCATATGTTACAGTGGAAGTGGAAGTTTCAGGGAAGGTGTAGCATCAATGGTGATTGTGTACCTTCACTGGCCCATTTAGTGAAGGTGAATTGCTGATTCCAGTTCTGTCAAACAATACACATTGACTAGGGATAACGCACTATCACTAGTGAATGTATACCTTCACTGTCAAGAGATAAGGAATGTGAATCATGGCTGTAATAACAAAACACTCGTACTTCGAAATTTACATTTATTAGTTTGAAAACGTAGTCACATTATGTAAAATTCATTTACTGCAGCAAGGACGTGCACCATGGCACTTAGAGTTGCGCAACACATTTTTGTTTTTACAAAAGCATCTCAGAGTCTGACATTTTTGATGGCAGTTGCATCTGAACCGGCCGGAGTGGCCGTGCGGTTCTACGCGCTACAGTCTGGAACAACGCGATTGCTACGGTCGCAGGTTCGAATCCTGCTTCGGGCATGGAGGTGTGTGTTGTCCTTAGGTTAGTAGGTTAGTTAGGTTTAATTAGTTCAAAGTTCTAGGCGACTGATGACCTCAGAAGTTAAGACGCATAGTGCTTAGAGCCATTTAGTTGCATCTGAAGAATCGCTGGCCGCTTCCCATCGACTGCGACGTCGCTACTGTCCTCAGTGCGTCAGTTTTCTCTGCTGGAACTTCCTCCTCTGAGATTACTCTTAGAGGGCAAATACTGAACTGGGACATGAAACAAAATGTAGCCGCAGTGGCTTGTCGTATCGTCCCTTCCACAATTAAAAACAAACAATTTATCACCGTGCGTATAGTTGGCTCAGCACACCATCTCTCGCCCGATTCGTTAGAAGCCATCGGCCGTTGTCTCGAGGACGACACCCAAGATCGACCTAGCATCTCCCCTTCCTCTATCAAAGTCGGGAACTAGAGCTCCCACAGTACAGCCCATTTCCACTGTTGCAAAGTAGCGATCTGAACACAACCGCATTCTTTGCGCTTATTCTTATAAGCACTTGTACGCTTCAGTTCTGAGTTTTTTAACAGCATGAGATGACTCGTCTAAATCAGTCAGGCAGTAGTCATTATTGTCAGGAATACTCTCTTTCTCTCTCTTCTCAACCTCTGTTCCTGTTGATATGTTATCCTCTTGCAATGGAGATTTACTGTGATCATTATCCTGCAACGTTACAGTCCCTCTCTCACTGCTTGATTAATTATATATTCAAGGTCATCCTTAGAGTGAACGTTCATCAGTGCTTCAGGAGGCAAACTTGTTGAAGACAAACCATATTTAGAAGGGCAGCCAAACATCGTTTCGTACCAAGATCTTTTAATTCTAAAATGTACAGCGCTATTTTTCATTAGCTGCACAAATCTTAATGCACGGCCCTACCCCGAGGTGCTGTGCTCCTGCCTCCTTGTAGTTAGCATATTTTCTGTCTTGCTTTGCTGGCTCTACGCTGCCTTGGCTCTGACTGTGTCTAGGTTTACCGTGGACTATAACACTACCTTGGAAATTCCATATATCACTTCTGTTTTACTCGATGGCTTTCCGTCAATTACTACAGTCTGTGACCTCTGTGACAGGAAATCACGAATCCACTCACATAACTGAGACGATAGTCTATAAGCATGCAATTTCGCTACAAGCCGCTTGTATGGTACTGTATCAAAAGCCTTCCGGAAATCCAGAAATAAGGAATCAATCTGATATCCCTTGTCAATAGCACTCACCACTCCATGCTAGTAATGAGCTAGTTGTGTTCCAGAAGAACGACGTTTCCTAAATCCATGTTGACTGTGTGTCAACATACCGTTTTCTTCGAGGTAATTCATAATGTTAATACACAATATATATTCCAAAATCCTGCTGCACATTGACGTTAATGATATGGGCCTGTAATTTAGTGGATTACTCCTACTACCTTCCTTTAATATTGGTGTGACCTGTGAAACTTTCCAGTCTTTGGGTACGGATCTTTCGTCGAGCGAACAGCTGTATATGATTCTTAAGTATGGAGTTATTGCATCAGCAAACTCTGAATGGAACCTAGTTGGTATACGGTCTGGACCAGAAGACTTCCTTTTATTAAATGGTTTATGTTGCTTCACTACTCCGAGGATATTTATTTCTACGTCATTCATGTTAGCGGCTCTTCTTAAAATTGGCCCATAGTTCAGTTAAGCTGCTCATATTTTGCTAACGAACTCCCTACCATTGTCAGACTGCAATACTGAGGGAATGCCTAACAACGTAAAAATGTCAATAATGTTATCGCATACCTCTTCAGCTGTTTTGGACTTCAGTGGCCTGAGAACAACGAATTTAGTGTGGTGGTCCTGATACACCATTATGAATTTCCAGTCTCCATCTGGTTGCGATTGGATGTTGACATATGGAATTTAGCTCCTTGAACAGCATTGGTTTCACTATTGTTCCTTTGTTCTGACCTTTTTTCTTTTGCAAAGAAGGCTCACACAAACTAAGATGAATTTGGACATCTCTGTATGTTATATTACAGAACTTTGAGTTCAAGCATTTCATAATTTCGCGTCCACCGTGGCCAGTCATTACATAAGCATCATGCAGAATATCATACAGTTCTTCGTCATAAACATTTCATCTTACCTTGTTTACTTACAGGTTGTATTAATTTGGTTACTCCATTCACTTCCAGCACTTCATATCTCTTCAAAACTTTGTAGTCGTTGCCATTCCTATTTCGTCCAGATTTTAGTGATTTAGCCTAGCCGATAAGTGACTCGCACTTTTCTCTGTCCATGAAGACAGAATTATAACTGAGATTTCCCTATTCCACTCTAAGTACTGTTGCATAACATAACAATAACGAGCTGACGATAATTACATTCTTGCTGATGCATGGTAGCATTGTTGGACGCATCGTTAATAATACGGGAGCAACGATGGTGCACCTACACTAGTGGATAATATGCTACTGTGCACTTACCCTAGCCGAGTACAGTGATGGTTCACATTCACTAGTGGATGTGTTTTTTTCAGTTTGTGGTAAGTTCTCACTGATCATTCTAGTGGTGGTGCGCATCGGCTAGGGAAGGTTTACCTTCCCTAATCTTCCACTTCCACTATAATACATATATAGCTCAACCATCAGAATGTGTACACCATAAAATATCATAGACCATGTCGATGTCCTCCAGGAAATCATTATAAAACTCTATACTGTTTTAACGAAGAAAATGTTAAATGGACTGCGAATAATTGCCTGTCAGACATAGGGATAGAAGAAGTGGATATTGTTGAGTTGAGACAACAAACGTCACAACAAGAATTGAAAATAGAGGGATTAGCACACAAGTTCGAGTCTTTGCAGTTACAGACTAACACTGAAGTTTCAAAGAGGTAATATCAGTTGATGACTGTTGCAAAACATGTCGAATAATTATCCGAGAGAGTGCTGCAAACGAACAATGGTTCAGACAGAATCTCAGTCTCTGCAACGTTTTAAAGAAGAGCATATGACGATTATTCAGCAAAATCAATGTGACTTAAGAATGATACAGGAACAGCTTACCAATATCGAAGAAAAGATCGGTCGTGATACCGATACCGGTAGGTTCAATAATTATCACGTTGGAAATCAAAATGAATGCATTAACTTTGGAAATGTTAACCACTTCTCTCGTGAACTTTGAGAGGCACCCACATGCCTTGCTCATACTGTGGCATCAAGCAGTCAGGCCTGCAAGATGAGTGGTCTGCCAAGCGAGTGGATTCATTCTTATTTATCGAGTAACATGAACTCTAGTAGTCGCAATTAAGTTACAAATTATTCCTCTGTATGAATATTACGCAACGGAAACGCACATCTGACTATTAGTAATTCACACAACACTGACTGTTCACTACGCACTGGCAATACCACATTTTCTTTCTTATTTAACGGCTTTTATCAACATGTGGCCGTCGCACTGAATATGAATGGCGCACACATTATAAATTCTGGATATCCTGACAACATACAATTCGATGGAAAAGGCCACCAATCTTTTTCTTTTCACTAACTTATTTATTCCGATAAGTTCTATAACCTAAACACACAAATTCTATAACCTACAACAATAACACATGAGAAATTCCGCCCAGTGGGCATGGCTTTACATTGGTGATTCTCTACCTTATGGTCTCGTAATTATTTAATGCTACAGTGCACTTTCTGGATAGGATGGTGGATCTTTTTCTATATCTCACACTTCGACTCTCACAACCATCATCACGAAACTTTCCTCCAGACCGAGCGGTACAAAAGGAACATGCATAACCCACTACATCTGAAACTACCTTGCTACTCTCCCATGCAAACCACACATACTTAAATTACATGACATACACCACACTGCAACATGGAATACGACATAAGGAATAGTCACAACATTATAATCACATCACTTACAGCTTTCCCACTTTAATTAGTATTCATCGCAGTTCCACACGACACTGCCCCACTTCGTAACTTTTCTTTCCTACTACGAACTCTGGACGTTATATGCATGCCTTCCTGTGCAATGCAAGCCAAGTGGCGTTGCTGGATAGACGGCTGACTCACCTTGCTTCTCTCTCAGAGTATTATAGTTTGAATCAAGCGTCACACGGAAACACAACACGCAAAGTAATATTAAGAACATATTCATCACACACGCGAGTCCTCAACTGATACCATGGACGAGTACTTCTCTTTATCCTTTGTCTCATACACAGATTGAGACTCACACAGTACTCACCACGTGGAAGTACTCGTCTCTAATTTCAAGTCCTGCACACGCCATTTCTTAAATATTTCCAACTTATAGTACACACGCTAGTAATTCAGCTTCACTTAAGCACTCGGAAGTACTTCAACTTATTGGTACACGTGGTTTCATTGTGACCGTTGGTCACTTCCGAAGATTACTACGATCCCATTAATATTACCTGCCTGACATTTAATTCTCCCCACAAAAGTTCCTGAAATAGAGAAATTATTATTCTAAACTACTCTTAAGTATTTCACATGCATACCATGTCTCCACTCTTTTGTCCTTACGGAGCACATCTAAGACAGGTCTTACCAACACTAGATCCAGCGGCAGAGTGCTGAAACATGGACGTTCTTCAGGTCCTCTCGCACCTCTGCCGAAGTGGGGGACTACCTTGCTACCATATTGGTCAGCCACATTTCAGGCGCTCAAAACTCCGGTAAGTTTCATCTCTTTGGTTCCACCAAAGGTGACCAAAAGAACATCTCAAAGATGATCATATATTCACATTCACTATCTGTGGTTAGCAGACGACCATACATTCATTCATTTCACAGATCTCACCAAACTGGATGTAGGGATTTATTTTGTGGGAGTGCACATGTGATCAATTAAATAAATAAATTGTCATTCTTTTTCACACTGGTATCCAGCTTCGCTGTATTAATTGAAATTGAGTTATTATTAGAAAAAATATGTTGTACTGACAAGAATAATGAAGTATGTTGTACCTATTTCCAATGCCGGGCGGTACTGTACCCTTTCAACATGATATGTTCGCAGGACACAATGACTGGAATGCGAATTACGGTATGAGAGAAAACTCATCAGATCAGAAAAACGGTGACTTGGATTACTAATATATTCTCACAGTAAGGACATTTAAGATTTTTCGCAACGCTAGCAATGAAATTCTCCCTAGCAAGTGATTATAACAATTTGACTATTCTTTACCTTCAACATATCCGATTAGCCACAAACCTGAATTCATTTCCGGTTGTCTCGAAGGAGAACCTGCGACAAAAATGAGTTTGATTACACATGAATGTCACACTTACGGTGGTTTTATAAAGTATTCTTGTCTGCGTACTGGCCTGAAACAACCGAAGATCGCGTGAAACATAATATCATTATGATTGAAAATTATAAACAATCGAATTCTTCAACTCCTGTGCGATGCTTTTAAAACATGATGTGCATGAACAGATATTTAAGTAATCCGTACAGCCCGTCGGAATTAATCCGTATTTGTCTTACAAAATTACCTATCAGATTACGCTACATAGTTTTGGCAGGACGTTGTAAGGATGACTTGGAAGCTTCTCAAGCTCTTTTGCAAGAACTTGAATTTGGCAATAATGATAAAACACAGAGAGACAATAATAATCAGTATTGGGAAAATTACCGTCAGCAGAGTAACCGAAAATGTAGATGGAATTGGCGTAAACAATAAGACGAGAGACGCGACGATAACATGCATGAATGACACATAAGCCCTACAGTACAGATTACAGACGCTCCAGAAATGATTCGCGTGACCGTCGGAATTATCAGTATAGGAACAGAGATCGGGATCGCATGAACATAGACATTAAGGCAATGAAAACAATATCAGACGTAATGTTAATGACAGAGTAAGTCGCAATTGGCGTGACCGCATAAATTTTGATTCCGAACGTGGTGCTCAGGTTGCAGAAATCAAGGCACCGAGCTCACGGGACAGTAATATTAATAACAGTTGCGCAAGACGAAATAATTATGATAACAACAACTCCAGGCAAAACGAGCCGACACAACAATGTCTATCAGCCACGCCTGCAAACGAATCGTTTGCAGTTGCCGACAATCTGCCCACAAGCCACATTAATTTTATAGGTTTTGATGACATTAGAGACACTTTCTTATAAGAAACTGGCAACTGTGAAAATACACTTGTACATCCTACTATAAATACTTCCATATGAAACGTTTCACTTTCTGCTGTACTTGATTCTGGTAGCCGCGTTAATGTGATTAGTGAGACAGTATATAGTAAATGTGCTCAATCATCGGTTTGTTCAACTTTGCCTCTATTAAGAACTGAATTGAAGGG
Source organism: Schistocerca cancellata (assembly GCF_023864275.1). Lineage (NCBI taxonomy): Eukaryota > Metazoa > Arthropoda > Insecta > Orthoptera > Acrididae > Schistocerca > Schistocerca cancellata. The sequence goes on along the minus strand of NC_064626.1, from coordinate 379,317,256 downwards.
ACTGATTCAAGGAAACAATATAGATGTACGTAATCAATCTTCGTTAGTTTTCATGTGCCAGGGACACATGTTTTCTGCGAATTTTCTGGTAGTTCCTCATTTGCAAACAGAAGCAATTTTGGCTGTAGAGTTTTTACGCGAATATAAAGCGACGTTAAATTTTTACGATTCTGAAGTAATGTTACAAGTAAATCAGGTACCTGTAACGCTTGAATTTCAAGGTTGGTTGACAAAGAAAGATGAAGGTGTGGACTGTTTGCGTTTTCCCTTTCCGCCCAAGGCACAACACTCTGAATTTGTTTGACGATTTCATGAGTGACATAACATCATTTCATCGTGAAGCAGAACAATCTACTACCACAGAACAGTTAATTAAAAAGAAAGTACTCAGAGATGAAGTAGATTCCGACGCAGACACACATCAATTATTAGAAATTTTACAGTCACATTCTGAAGTTTTTTCTCACAAGACAGTAACTATACGAAATTTCCTTAATGAATTCAAGGTTAACAAACATAACAAAAATTTTTTACCACCTTATGTTATTGCATGGACATATAGGGAAAAGGTTAAGCAGGAAATACAATCAATACTAGATCAGAGAATATTTGAGCATGCTCTGAGTTCATACAACAGCCCATCACACGATGTCAAAAAGAAAGACAATTCCGTTAGACTTGTCTCGATTCCAGACAGATCAGTACTACAAAACAACCAGAAACAGATCGATTACAAGTACTAGACGAATTATTACAGAAATTTTATGGTGTAAAGGTAGTGTCTTCTCTTGATTTACGATGCAATTTTTGAAATAGAATTACATCCTGAATGTAGATAATATAGGGCTCTTCTCCGTATTGGAAACTGCTACCAGTTTCGAAAATTATCGTTTGGTCTCAATGTTTCAACTGCTGCATTTCCGAGGCCTGAATACTTATTACCAAAGCATTTGAAAGGCAGGATCTCCACCCATGTTGACGACATTTTGGTTACGAACAATTCGTCGAATGAAAACAATTGGGTACTGAGCAAACTATTACAGACATTTCTTGAGCATGTTTTTACAGTCAACTGAGAAACGTCAGAATTTACTAAAATGCAAATTAAATTTCTTGGCCACATTGTCTCTACGAAAGGTATTTTACCCAATCAAGAAATATGAAAGCAATTGAAGAAATGCCTGTACCTACAAAAAATGACAACTTGGAGGATTCTTAGGTCTTGTGAATTGTTATCTACGTTTCATCAGCTTAAGCTCACAGGCAAGAATACAGTTTAGGACTAGGTTGACGCCGCTTAGACCGAATACTATAATCTGAAAACTGCATTGCATAATGCACTCATATTACCACGTCGAGATTCATCTCTTCATTTTGACCTTTCGACAGACAGTTCAAAATCTGGTCTTGGTGTACACTTGTTTCAAGAAATTGTAGAAAATGGAATTCTTACACAGAACAGTATAGTTTTTTTCAAGTCGACTCTTAACCAAATCCGAACGTATGTATTCTGTCACTGAGGTCGAAGTATTAGTCATAGTTCGGGCATTTGATAAATTTCTATACTTTCTACAAGGTAAACACAGTAATGTATACACCGGGCACTTCAGTTTATTTTTATGACAGCTAAACTAAACCATGATCGTTTAAGGCGTTGGGCTCTGTTCCTTCAGGAATTCGGTTTCACTGTGATTTATATTCCAGGCTCAGAAAACATTATTGCTGACCCACTTTCACTGGTTTAGTACATAGTAACGAGGAACACTACAAAGAAAATAATTTTAATTTGTTAAATATGCAAAAAGTAACCTCGGAAAACTTTATTTCATCTTCGTTATGTGGCTTTGCTCATGAACCGGAGAAGGGTTCAGTGTGGAAAGATATAAAGGAAAAATGGCAAAACAGATCAAATACTGCGATTAGACAGTTGTACCTTGTACGTAAAAGCGTTTCACTCAGATATAGATAACCTGACAGTCCTATTTGGATATTGTGCATCCCAGACGAACTCATGAGCAAACTTCTATGGCACACATCTCAGTTATGCACACTTTCGTGCTAACGTTTTCAGAAATTACGAGATACATGTTACTTCAACCATATGGAAAAGCAAATTCGTATAGTCTCAGTTGTGTCAGTAGGAAAAACCACCTACTGTTACGCACAGGACACAACTATTTCCAATCATTCCAGTGAAACTAAGGGAATTAGCTGCTTTTGAAATTTTCGGTTCTGTTACGAGATCTAAACATGGTCATTCATTTGTTTTTGTAGCTGGTGAGTATACCTATAAATTTTTGTCATACACACCTTTGCGGAAAGCTACTGTAAAATCTATTTCTACAGCATTCATAAAAAATTTTCTGAAAAAAGTAGGGGACGCAGACAAAGTAATTTCTTATAATGGCCGACAATTTTGTTCCAATACATAGCTAAAAACGTTGAAACGTAGAAGAATTAAACCAATATTTAAATCACGTTTTATGCCATCTTTTAACCTTTCAGAACGCATTATGAGAAAATTAGGAAAACTATGCTCATTGTATTGTTATCGTCAACACAGAAATTGGGGTTTACAGCTACCTGATTTTGAAAATATCATGAATGAACTACAGACTTATTCTACAACTTTGCTCCACTCCTTGTATTAAAGAATAACCCACCACCAGATCGTATAAAACAGTTCGTAGCCTTCCCTACACACCGTGAAATAATTAATTTAGCATTGGAAAAGATAAAGAAAGCCTCAGAGAACAGGAAGTAGCTACAGAATCCACGAGAGTACATCAAGAGTTTACAGATAGGCCAGACAGTATTCCTCAAATCACATCGTTTATCTCATAAAGGAAAATCTTCAAGTAGCAATTTTTTGTTGATGTTTGAAGGTCCTTTATGCATACAGTGAATTGCTCATGCAAATACTGTGGAATTGAAACCATATGCACACTGGCACACATAAATCATGAGGTCTTCGTCATGTATCGAACAACAGAGTGTACAAAGAATAATACCCTAGGGGGTTTACTGTATTCTGGTAAACATATGCAGTGGCGAGCACAGGTGCCCCAGTGGCTGTAGTGGAAGTTCTTACTTTAGCTTTCAGTACTGTTACATACTCTGCAACTAATCTGTATGTCTGTTAATGTACCTCTTACTGACAACTACCTAATAGGGAATTTTAATGACTATTTATGATATACGATTTGGGTTGTTTCACGAAAAATACTTTGAATTTGCTAAGCATAGTAAGACAAGGTGATAATACAGTGGAAACAGACAATTTTATTTTGCATCTATATTTGCAATATGACATTATGCGAATGCTAAGCCATCTCTGAACAATTTGCATTCAGCTGGTATTATTCTGAGTTTACTGCTGACATATCTGATTGAAAGATAATACCGTTATCGTATTTCTTTTCTTGTGTCTCGTGGTAACTTGTGATGTACAAATAGCGTTACGTTTACCAGACAGAATACTGTTCTATTTTGTAGGAAAGTACATGACATGACCTTTTCTGTAGGTATATTTTTATGAAGTAGGTCATGAATTCTAGAAGTATAACTGCTGACTTTATTTTGAATGAGAGACTGTGCATGAGTGGTTTTGCATTAACGTATCTCTGATGGGCAGTAGTTTAACTAGGAACGTTTTTGACTGACGCATGTTCTGCTATACAAAGTACTTTGAAAGATTGATAATTTCAGAATTGTATGCATACACATGATGAGTTTAAGGAATACTGTACGATATAGTTATGGAATATGATGAGGAATTTTGCTTTAGGATTGCCATGTGAGATTCTGATGTTATTATTATTTATTATGGTGCAACTATGGTATATTATAGTGCAATTATGGTATTTTATGTAAAGTGGATTGTGATTCATAGGATATTATGCTGAAGGTTAATTAAATATGTTGTTCTGAGGAAAACAGATGAGGCATTATACACTAGTTAGTGAGGACGCATATTTTTTGCAGCTATTTATGGAGTATGACAGAGTAAAGAATGTACCCTCTCTAAATGAAGCAACCCACAAATGTATTAAATACATGGAGGTTTCGTTTGTGCACATTTTATTCGAATCTAGTGAGAGAGGACAAGTTCCTTTCTCACCTATTTTTCATACACGGACAATTATTAAAGATTTTGTTACAGCTTTATGCACCTTGACTGAGACTCTATAAAGTTAACAGCCTGACCAGATGTTGATGGAGCCTGGTAGGGTCCTAAAAGCATGAGGTATTTTTATGATTCTTAGTTCATAGAAACAGCATGTTGAAAGTTGGCAGCAAGCCCATCCCTCAGTAAATCTTGCCGGACAGGCCTACAGCTATACAGGGCAGACAGAGCAGCCCCTAGTCGAGACAGGTCTCCAGCAGGACAATGCTGCTATACCTGCATTGGTGGCAGCCGAAGGCTGAGCTGGGGCCGACGGACTGAAGGGACACATCTACACAGTGGAGTCGTAAACCAGGCATTGTGTGCAGAACCACTCATAATAAAAATTCACAAGTTTTCGTTTCCGCCAACACTGCAAAAAAGCCTGTAACTCACCCTCATTGGCCGTCCCGGTTGTATAAGAAACTCGGCGTCTGAGAAACATTTAAAGATAGAATCTTTATTACATCTCATAACTAGGACTAACATGCTCCAGGCACAGGAGATTTAGATAAGGATCTTTAAGATTGTATCTGTTCCCTTGTTCCCATGGGAAACGACGCGACTTTGGAGAAAAACATATTCTCCCTCTGCGAAAACTTAAAAAAGCCAGTAATTGGCAGTTTCTTTTTTTCCAGAGACGCAGGTTTCTTAGCTTTTGCGCTGTGTAGGAGGGGAAATTTAGCGCCTCTAAAGCCCTGTGATAGGCTTAAGACGGGGTGAAGGTGGTGTCATTTGTGAGATTTGCGAAAAAACGGATTTTTTTTTTATCGGGAGAGGTATGGGGCACATTGGTTCAGGACTTAGGTCTGCAAGTGAACTTCTGGTTGAATCTCTGGCATGTGTGGTTGGTGCATAGCACCTGTCCTGAAACTGGTTGGTTCAAATGGCTCTGAGCACTATGGGACTCAACTGCTGAGGTCATTAGTCCCCTAGAACTTAGAACTAGTTAAACCTAACTAACCTAAGGACATCACAAACATCCATGCCCGAGGCAGGATTCGAACCTGCGACCGTAGCGGCCTTGCGGTTCCAGACTGCAGCGCCTTTAACCGCACGGCCACTTCGGCCGGCTGTCCTGAAACTGACTCACTTGCAAGTAGTAGACTGGAGAGCCTGTGGTGAAGCTCTTACTGTACCGACAGTGTGACTTCATATGCCTCAGACTACTCATTTGCTGAGGGCACACTTATTCGTTTTTGGTTTACCACTCCTGACATTTGGTATCCTTGTGCGCTCTGTCATATAAGTGAGCCAAATTGGTTCTTGGTGTGACCAACGAATGGGTATGTCACATACTGAAATCTACCATGATTTCAGGGCTCTGGTAGAGAGTAAATTGCGATCGGTCTGCCTGATCGCTAGACCGTGAGATTTTGCATTTCTTTCGTGGCCGCGATCGATTCACAGGTGCCGCCTTACGCCTCGCCTCCGCCATACACATCTCGCCAGCTGCAATTTACGTACATCGCTGCATGAAGCAAACAGGGTACCGTAGTGTTGCTCCGACTGTGTCAGACCGTACAGATCTCAATCGCCACTTGCTCTCAGCTGCACCTATGAGTATATAAACTTCAGCAGATTTGATCAATCAAAGTCAGTGTCAGATCAATTCAGATTCCGTTATACACAGTTTTAGGCCAGAGTACTTGACTCACTTCTGCCACCCACGATCCTTGTCCATTGTTCTCTTAACCCAACTGTTAGTTGTTTACTGCATTCAGTCAATAACTATAATTTATGTCTGTCCTTTCCTTTAAAAAATAAATGTTGTTAGTAAATTTTACTACATTCTCAATCATTTTATGTAGTCTACACAACAGGTTAACTTTCATTGTGGCGTCCCATGCCAGGATAACTTTCAGTAGTCACAGTGATATCTTCAACAGTGATTTATTTTATCATGAAAGGATTTCTGAGAGAACAGCATTATTGAAGTTTTGTTGCTATGAGATGTATTATGACGTTAAGAGCTATCGATTACGGAAAGAACACGAATTACAGTTTGAGATACCAACTTTATATATTGAAAATTCCAGAAAACAGGAAACTTTTAGGTGTAAGAAACACCAATGCTAGAAGATGACAGATTTTCTTATCACCTATTCAGAGATAAGAGTGCATATGTGAATGTATTTGTCAAGTGATGAGCATGGATTTTTTTTACAAAGATTTTTACTCTGCTGCTAAATTACGTGACATATGTGTGAACTGAATTTTCTAGCTGGTAAAATGAAATTCTCTCAGCAAAAAATTTTGTTTTGCTACTTTTTACTGTTTACACTTGCTATACTTTAATTTTTGTGCGTGATATGATCATAACTGAATTTTTCTCTGTTGCAGAAGTAATACAAAACACAGAACCGTATGCATTTGTGTGAACTAAACGATATTTTCAGATTGGTGTACTGTATAATGTACTTAGCCAGCGAGTTACATTCTAACAATGCGAATGTTGCAGTGGTCTGTTACAGAGAACTAGACATTCTAAAAGTACCAAGTCACGTTAAAAACATTGATTTGTGACGTTTATATAAAATATGTTATGCATTTTGACAACTTCTCATTTTAGCTGGTAGTATTTTTGCTTCTTGATGCAAGTTGATCAGTTACATTTTTATGCATATTGTAAATAATTGCATAAAATAAGTTACTTCAATACTTAACAGTCTTTCTATTTCAATAATTTTATTTAAGACATTGTCTTACGGTTCCGCTACAGCAATGATGCAGTGTTGATTCTACCATATTAAGTTAATGATTGAAAGATGATTTTTTTCTCTTGTCATTAAGCAATACTGAAGCTCAAGAGAAGTAATTTGCTTCATTTTTGGTTCATAAATCATATCTTTTGGCTATTACTAAACAATTCAAGGATAAATCTTTTTCTGTGTTACATCTTAGAGTAAGTTATGACATTATTAGTTGCTCTATAAGATATTTTCTTTGAATGTTGTATTTATTTTGCTGTTGTGATTAACTGTGTATAGCCATACGATTCTGACTCCATAAGATTATGGTTCCGTACGATTCTGATGCCATAAGACACTGACTCCATTCGATTTTGACTCCAAAAAGTTGACATGTACCACCTGACAATATTGACCTTGTGATGCTCTATTTTCTATCTGATGGTCATCATGTAAGTAATACTATGATTTTTAAACATAAAATAATTATGTTGTAATAATAAGGAAGTACTGTTGATAATCACAGACCTATTACTTAATGACTGAATAAGTTATGAAAACTAGACTGAATATTCAATCATAAGAAATGACGTTCTTTACTAACTTACATTGACTGAAGATCAAGTCACTTATTCTGTATCAGAAGGAACTGCATGCATACCCATATAAATTTCTCTCTTAAGTATCTAGCACCGAAACTGGGTTACTTGAACCTATTTGGATTGTTTATCTGTAATTTTACTGTGTATGTGAATGTATCTTCGAGCAATGCTAATTTTCCATTGTATTTAAATCATATGTAATTACTATGTACAGGGTGTTTCAAAAATGACCGGTATATTTGAAACGGCAATAAAAACTAAACGAGCAGCGATAGAAATACACCGTTTGTTGCAATATGCTTGGGACAACAGTACATTTTCAGGCGGACAAACTTTCGAAATTACAGTAGTTACAATTTTCAACAACAGATGGCGCTGCAAGTGATGTGAAAGATATAGAAGACAACGCAGTCTGTGGGTGCGCCATTCTGTACGTCGTCTTTCTGCTGTAAGCGTGTGCTGTTCACAACGTGCAAGTGTGCTGTAGACAACATGGTTTATTCCTGAGAACAGAGGATTTTTCTGGTGTTGGAATTCCACCGCCTAGAACAGAGTGTTGTTGCAACAAGACGTAGTTTTCAACAGAGGTTTAATGTAACCAAAGGACCGAAAAGCGATACAATAAAGGATCTGTTTGAAAAATTTCAACGGACTGGGAACGTGACGGATGAACGTGCAGGAAAGGTAGGGCGACCGCGTACGGCAACCACAGAGGGCAACGCGCAGCTAGTGCAGCAGGTGATCCAACAGTGGCCTCGTGTTTCCGTTCGCCGTGTTGCAGCTGCGGTCCAAATGACGCCAACGTCCACGTATCGTCTCATGCGCCAGAGTTTACACCTCTATCCATACAAAATTCAAATGCGGCAACCCCTCAGCGCCGCTACCATTGCTGCACGAGAGACATTCGCTAACGATATAGTGCACAGGATTGATGACGGCGATATGCATGTGGGCAGCATTTGGTTTACTGACGAAGCTTATTTTTACCTGGACGGCTTCGTCAATAAACAGAACTGGCGCATATGGGGAACCGAAAAGCCCCATGTTGCAGTCCCATCGTCCCTGCATCCTCAAAAAGTACTGGTCTGGGCCGCCATTTCTTCCAAAGGAATCATTGGCCCATTTTTCAGATGCGAAACGATTACTGCATCACGCTATCTGGACATTCTTCGTGAATTTGTGGCGGTACAAACTGCCTTAGACGACACTGCGAACACCTCGTGGTTTATGCAAGATGGTGCCCGGCCACATCGCACGGCCGACGTCTTTAATTTCCTGAATGAATATTTCGATGATCGTGTGATTGCTTTGGGCTATCCGAAACATACAGGAGGCGGCGTGGATTGGCGTCCCTATTCGCCAGACATGAACCCCTGTGACTTCTTTCTGTGGGGACACTTGAAAGACCAGGTGTACCGCCAGAATCCAGAAACAATTGAACAGCTGAAGCAGTACATCTCATCTACATGTGAAGCCATTCCACCAGACACGTTGTCAAAGGTTTCGGGTAATTTCATTCAGAGACTACGCCATATTATTGCTACGCATGGTGGATATGTGGAAAATATCGTACTATAGAGTTTCCCAGACCGCAGCGCCATCTGTTGTTGAAAATTGTAACTACTGTGATTTCGAAAGTTTGTCTGCCTGAAAATGTACTGTTGTCCCAAGCATATTGCAACAAACGGTGTATTTCTATCGCTGCTCGTTTAGTTTTTATTGCCGTTTCAAATATACCGGTCATTTTTGAAACACCCTGTATATATTAGCTCTGGGATCTATGATGAATTCTAAAATTTTTGAAAAAATTTGTTTCTCTTAACATCTTTGGACAAATCTATAAGTCATTCAGTGATGTTACATGTCACACAATTTACATATTCTGGATCAAAACATGTATTTTATGGTATGCTGTGTACTGTACCATCAGAAAATGAATTTATATAGAACGATTTTGCCACTGTGTGATTGGCCTAAACTTCATAATTACAACTTCACTTCAAGAAACTAGCCACACTTACGTAATTATCTGTGATCATATTTATTTTGAGTCATTTAATCAGCACTGAGCTTATGTGCTTATTCACATAACGTTGACCTTTAAATACAAGTGTATATAGCTTACAGTTATTCATTTATTCATTATGATTCGTTTCTGTGATTGTGTGATATATGAGACTTGATCAACTATGTCAATTATGAGAACCTGTTTTCTCAAATGGATACAAAGTCAATGCTTTTATGATCTTCATGAATTCTTTGGTTCTTAACAAAGTGTACTTGAGCCTTATGCTATTACTACTGATTCCTTACAGTATCTTTATCTGAATATGAAAAGAAATGACACACTAAAATGTTTTGGTGTGGTTGTCAGTGGACATAATGTATGTAATGAATTCCTGAGTTCTGATACTTGTATATTGATTGTCTCTCTCTTTCCACTATTTACAGTCCTATATAATATTTGTATCTACACAACTGAAAGATAGTTACACTCTTGGAGGACTATAAATAACATTTTGCTATCCTCTCAAATGAAGTACCATCAATGTCAGGAGAAGATGTGTACTTACAAGCACAAGATGATACTTGGATATTATTTTTTCTTGACTACATTGTACACCTTATCAGTTTCCTACTCCGTACATAACTTATGTAATCTTATGCTTATGTTTATATATTCTACCACTTTTGTAAAATATCTGATGCTATTTTTCTCAATTTTGTATTTGCTCCTTGCTAACATGTTAGGCAAGAATCACCCCACAAAGTTATTTAAAGTGAGAGCAGGGGTTACGAAAGTTGGATGTTAATATTTTTTGCAAAGTGACCTATGATTATGCTGTGGTGTGCATACTCAAACTTGAGTCTGAGATACTATTACTGCGAGTAATTGCGAGTTAACAGTTGTTGAGAGGAGTCAGAAGTGGTCGGACGCAACCTGTGGTGGAGAGAAGCTGCTTGACATGTGAGATCACAGCCTTCTGTGATAGTGATAGTAGCGCTAGAGAAGAGTTTGGTATTAATTGAGGATTTTTGTAATAAGCCAATTTGTTGCACGTAGTTGTTTCTCAAGAATTTTGGCGGATTTGTCTATGCATACATTGAGAGTAATATTCGTATGTTTCTTGTGGCCAGAGATGTGTTTATCAAGTATAGACTTTGTGGAATAATTAAAGTTTGTGTAAAGTTTGACACTGTTTGAATAATCTATTATGCAAATATAGTAAATTAAACTCTTTATTGGTTACTTTCATTTATTTTACACTGTGTAAGGCTAGTTGACCAAACCCCTTCTGATCATTCAATTTCTCTACAGAAACACAATGGTTGTAGTTATTGCAATTATTATGACCATGTGTTGCACTCTGCAGGGATTACAGTATTGCTTTTGAAATATTTTTAGCATGTCGCTGATCATGCAGTTGCAGCAGCAAGACGAGGTAAATTGTCCATTGCGTACAGAAACAGATACTTGAGTACCGATTTCGTCATGATTTGTAGGAGAGTAAATAATTTCTATTTCCTTTGGTTCTCAATGAGAAGTCTATTACTGTCAGAGATGCCGCATCACAAATTTCTTTACAGTTTTTAAAATTAACAATTTCAACAGAGATGAAAGAATTTTGCTCATCACAATAAGTCAAAGGCTCATAGACTCATTCCTGTCACTGTGACTGAATTATTGTGAATACGAATACTACAGAACACTTTCTGACAAAGAAATTTATCTGCATCATCTTGGACATGAAAATAAGGTACAGTGGCGTGAAACATCTTCAAATGCCGTCAATATTCAACAACTATGCAAAATTTTAAGGCTCGTGAACACTTCAAGAACACAGGTTTAAGCCATATAGATACAAAGAGCAATGAAATATTACACGGGATTAAGAATAAAACTTATGTACGATGGTACTGAAATGCACACAGTGAAATTACCCCCATATAGCATGAACAAAGCTACAGAAACTTAAAACTGAAACTAAATGAAAAGCAGTAGAAATAAAAGACATACACATGAGAGAAGTCCACACATACAATTCAATTAAAAGAAAGTCAGTTAACTGAACTTTAAATCTACACTGGAGTAACGAATTTCCTACACCAAGTGTTCTGCTTATAGCAAGCAAGGATTGGAAAACACGCACAATACTCGTGAAGAAACAATTAAAAAATATAAGAAATTGACTACCGAACTTGAAACTGAACTAACAAATCAGGCATCTACATCAATCAGAATAGCAACACATTAGCACACTCACCAGTGTCAAGTCGGTCTTAAGACAACCATTTCCACTCACCAAGGGTCCATTCCCGAGTGCTGAGAGCACTCTCTCCCTGTAACAAACTTCCCTCAGGTAGCTGGAAGAGACGAGGAACCCTTTCCATCACCAAATACTGTCAAATTACTACAAAAAGCGTACACATCGGTTTGCCTGGACTGAGAAACCTACATTGGCTACATTGTTACTACCACAGTAGATAGACAATAGCTGTATAGCTACCACATAACATTCAAGATAGAGACTCACTTATTCATTCATTCAGAGGATAAACAGAGAAAGGAATTTATAGCACAAAATGTAGGTAACATACATAGCACTGGATGCATACTGTAAAAATCGATAGATACTGTAATGTAGCTCCATGCAACTGAATGGGGACAAACAAGAAGTACAAAACCAAATCACACATGTGTTAGTGTGCACAGTACAAAATAATCTTAAATAATATGAAACGAATCTAACAGAGACGTTACAGAATGTTTCAGTTTTACTGCCATGGGTGCATAGTACAAAGAACAAAGCATGTGTGCACTGGGTGAACTATGTGAAAAAGAAGGAAGACATTATTCATACATTTGTTTGTAAACTCCATCACATTGTGGCACAGTATTTGAAAAAAAAGGTAATTACTGATAACTTATGCAATCGGCGTTACAGATTTACGAAATAGTGGTAATCATAATGATGTTTTAAGAGTGATTTAGTTTCCTGAACAAAAACAGAGTTCAACTATTTGGGTCTTACTGCCCAGAAAATTTCATTTTACCCCAAAGGTGGTGACTGCCACCAGGTTAGCAACGTTTGGATTGCACAATCGAATCCAATGTAACCAACTTTATGGGTAGTTACTTAAAGAAAACTGATGGTGAAAACAATACTTGTTGGAAGATCACTGTTGTCTCAAGGAAATAGGTAAGGAAAATAAGCTTTAAAATTTCTTTGCTGCTGTGTAAATTAATATCACAGGTGTATTTTAATAATAATGTTTCACAAATTACAACTGGAGTTTTGTCAAAGTACAATATCTGATGAGAGAATACGGACTGGAAGACGTCTCGACGAGAACAGTTAAACTGAGGAGAGCATGAAGGTGAATGAGACCTAGCAGACTGGTAGAACGGACGCTGCTGGTGGAAGGAAGAAGGTTCCGGGAGATGAGCGGCGGGGACAGTCGTTCACTCGTGCATGTTATCCAGCACCCAGTGGACGTAGTCGGCCATGCGCGTGTAGACGCCCGGCATGGTGGAGGCGCCGCAGCGCTTGGAGCCGAACGAGACGACGCCGAGCAAGTAGTAGCGCGGCGGGCCGTCCAGCGCCTCGACCTTCATCAGCGGGCCGCCGCTGTCGCCGCCGCACGAGTCCTGCCCCACGACGCCGCCCACGCACATCTGCGTCGGCCCCACCTCGGCGTACATCTCGAAGCGCGGCGCGCACTCCGCGTTCGACACAACGCGCAGCGTGATCGTCTGCAGGATGGGGCTCGGCCGCGGGTCCTCTGTGGAGCACAACGAGTCAAGCAGGTAGGATTTCGTGCCACCTGATACAACCGTCGATTCATTATGTATATGCAGCATTTATCGCACAGAAAAAAATTACACGGAGTAACAACATTACAAATAGGAAAAGGGTCTTGCTGAAGCCAGTCGCAGATAGTATCACTTCATATGGTGCTGAAATACGGGAGCTAACTAAAAAGGACAAAAATAAATCGATGCCCTTGAGAGGAATTTTTGATGGAGAAGTTGTCGCCCTCCAAAATAGGTCACATCAGAAACGGCAGAATACGCGAAATTATCTGAGGAAAAGATACTGTTCTCGATGCCGTTGACAGCAAAATACACTACTGGCCACTAAAATTGCTACATCAAGAAGAAATGCAGATGATAAACGGGTATTCATTGGACAAATATATTATACTAGAACGGACATGTGATTACATTTTCACGCAGTTTGGGTGCACAGATCCTGAGAAATCAGTACCCAGAACAACCACCTCTGGCAGATATAACGGCCTTGATACGCCTGGGCATTGAGTCAAACAGTGCTTGGATGGCGTGTACAGGTACAGCTGCCCATGCAGCTTCAACACAATACCACAGTTCATCAACAGCAGTGACTGGCTTATTGTGACGAGCCAGTTGCTCGGTCACCATTGACCAGACGTTTTCAGTTGGTGAGAGATTTGGAGAATGTGCTGGCCAGGGCAGCAGTCGAACATTTTCTGTATCCAGAAAGGCCCGTACAGGACCAGCAACATGCGGTCGTGCATTATCCTGCTGAAATGTAGGGTTTCGCATGGATCGAATGAAGGGTAGAGCCACGGGTCGTAACACATCTGAAACGTAACGTCAACTGCTCAAAGTGCCCTAAATGAGAACAAGAGATGACCGAGACGTGTATGGCACCCCATACCATCATGCCGGGTGATACGCCAGTATGGCGATGACGAATACACGCTCCCAATGTGTGTTCACCGCGATGTCGCCAAACACGGATGCGATCATCATGATGCTGTGAACAGAACCTGGATTCATCCGAAAAAATGACGTTTTGCCATTCGCGCACCCAGGTTCGTCGTTGAGTACACCATCGCAGGCGCTCCTGTCCGTGATTCAGCGTCAAGGGTAACCGCAGACATGGTCTCCGAGCTGATAGTCCATGCTGCTGCAAACGTCGTCGAACTATTCGTGCAGATGTTGAAAGGTCTCTGTTGGATTCCTTTCATGTTTGATTTCTTAAATCTGTTGTCATTTACGGCATAAATTCCTCTTCTAAATTTACTGTGGTGTTTCTGACTATCTGGGAGGAGACTGAGTAGTGGAACGTGTTACTTTTACACATAAACAAGAACGATCTGTCACACTACTACACTTTAAAACACAGTTTATATGTAATTCACGTCACACAGTCTCATACGGAACCTACATCCGCTTTCTTTTATATACTGTATATGATAAGATACTGTCATCCCCCTTCCCTTCTGTGTGAGAGGATGAATGAGCAAATGTATTTCTAGTTGCATGCTTCAGGGTAGCAGACAAGCCTTTCTGCTAGAGAACAGTAGGACCAACGTCGGAACAGATAGCTATGCTTTCTAAAAGCAAAGAGGTTTCTATCCTTAGTATGGTCCTGTCTGTCCCTTGTCATGTTGGTATAGGAAGCTGCCCCTCTGGCCACTTCCGTTTGTAGTGGGGAGCCACCCTCAGGAAGGAACCAGGTCAGTCTGTCCGTAGAGAGCGTCTAAAGTGGTAAGATCTCCGGCTAAGCGCGTGTCTGCTGAGTCCGTAGGACAATGGATTTCTTAAGTTCAGCCTAACTGAAAATTTAATCACCTTTATTTCAGATTTAGCTCTAAAATATCTAATGTTATCTTAAATTTCAGCGCAGTGTAATTCTCGTGTGAAGTTCAGAATATACTATGGTAGTTGCTTTGTCACTACTTTGTGAGTAAAGTGGAACCACGTGTTGATCAGTAACTCTAACTAAGTTCATCAATCTTAAATGCGAATGTGCGTGAGATTATAACGTCTCGTCTTGACAATAATTTTCAATATAGCAACTTTTATTTATAATCAACCCACGTGGGGTGTACTTTGTGAAACCAGTACCACGTGCTTATACAATTGTTTGTCCCATCAGGTTAATAGTAAGACGATAGTAACCAGTTCGAGGTTTTTCTTTTGTAAATTGCTTTTCGATCTAATTTATTTTAATTATTAAAATTGTTGTGGAGTTACACTCTTTGTGTAAACCAAGTTGACCACGTGAAGCATGTGGTGTAATCATCAAAGTAGCCCTCAGCTATTCTTTTCGGGAAGATTTCACAGAGAGTTAGTATGAATTTAGTATACCAGTGTGTGGTAATTACATGACGGACAGGATTGTGCTACGAACGTAACTTCTTTGGGTGAAAATTGAATCGGTTGGTTGTGGTTAATTTCTTCTTGCATATGTTTCAACGTTCTTCATGTGTTATTTTATGAATGCAGTGTTGTATGCAGTCTCCCAATCTTGGCTCCATATTTGATGTGTTCCGTAAGATTACAAACTCACATTTTCACAGTCCTAAATAAGGCACCAGCTTAGTTATGACTCACGTTTAATATGCTGAAATTTCAGTGATCAATGTTAAAATAAATTTCCAAATATAAACAGATTTATTTCTTTTTATTTGAATTCTCTTTTATATATATATATATATATATATATATATATATATATATATATCACCGGTTGTCGTATGACTATTAAAAGATTATAATTAATGTTAGTCTGGTCGGGAATTTGGTAAGCTAGACAGGATACCTGGTGAAACAGTTGCGCAGTAATGCAAGGTTAACTTCCTCAGATAGCTCACAGCTTTTAAACCGCTTTTATTGTCTAGCAGCGCCGCTTATATAGCAAATTAAAGCAACAACGTTATACATGGCGACCCTGTTCTGTGATTCCGCTAGACTCTGGAATCTCTGAAACGTTAGATTGCGAGAGTTGTATAATCTTAATTTTTTCCCTGCAGCGCTCAAACAACTTCTGTGTTGTTTCTGAGCAGACTTTCAAAAGATTCACGGCGTTGTTGAGCGGCGTTGGTTTGTTTGTCTTGTTTTGTTTTCTATATTTGTGTGTTTTATATGTATGCGTTTTTTTTCTCGCTTGCAAATTGCACTGACTTCGATCAAAGATATAAATTTGATGTGCGTGTGAAAAAGTGCGTACTAAGTTAGGTATCTTTCGTGTGACTGTCGTAATTTTTGCGGGATACATTTATTCTGATTAGTGTGTTGCGTACCGGGCATAAATTGAACTAATGCAGACTCGTAACCAAGCTAAAAGTAGGCGGTCCAACAACTTAAGCAACATGGACCATGGGGATAATTTAATTTCGAATATTAACACGCCAGACGGTTCCGAAAATGCAATGGGGAATACTTCAGAGGAAATGCAAAACAGGACGAACGGGCTCACATCAGAGCCAGAAATTAGTTTGCCTCCAACTAACCAAATTGATTTGGCAGAACTCATGAAAGCCTTATTGCAACAAAATAAAGAAAACGCAGAGAAATCTGAAAAATCGATCCGAGAGCTAGGCGAACAAATGACGCAGAAATCTGAAAAATCGATTCGAGAGCTAGACGAACAAATGACGCAGAAATCAGAAAAATCGTTCCGAGAACAAAAAGAATCATCCGAAAAATCGATCCGTGAGCTAGGTGAACAAATAGACGAAAAACTAATCCAGCAGACAAATAAAGTTGACAAGTCGATGCAGAGAGTGTCCGATGATATCTCACAAAGAATAAACAATCTGGCAAGTGAAATAAAAAGTGATATTATGAAATAATTAGGCCGTACATTTGAACAAATCGATGATCGTCTGCAAGCCTTAGAACAGGGCAAGCGGAGTCGCGATGCGGAATCGAAAGAGAGCGAAGAACAGCTACTTAGGAATTTCCAAGCACTGAGAGAAGAATGCCAAAGAGAACACCAGCAGGTACTCTCGAGGGTCCAGGAGGCGGAAACGCATTGTCCAGCGTCCATTAGCAACACAGTAGCGGGCAACAGTCTAGCGATACACGCACTCGAACAGCAAGTAGAACAATTGAAGCAGACTGGGGCGGAGGACAACAGACAAATACATGATAAGATTGCGGCATTAGCGGACATCGTAGGCACGATGAAGGTGACGGAAAGCGAGAACAATACTATACCGGTAGCGGCCGCAGAGACCGAAGAAGTGCGTTCGCTTCTTATATTTCAGAAGGGACAGTTCGAAGTGAACAGGCGGCACAAAGCTGTAACAGGCGAATTACAAGAACGCGTGGCGCATCTGGAAAGCCGCATGGGGTGTGATTCCGAACTCGCCAATAGCACCAAAAATAATTGTACGAATAGTGCAGAGAGGGACTCCGGCCATGAGGGAGATTTTGACGACAGGGAAGAATGTATTTTGAGGGGCAGACATGAGAAAAATAGAAACATTCAAGGGCCTCGCCGAGAGGAAATGCGGGGATTTGATTTCAAACATTTCCTTATGGTGAAAAAGTTTGAGATATTTCGAAATTCACAAAAAGGAATACATCCACGAGCATGGCTCGAGCAATTTGAGTTCTGTCTTCCCCCCGACTGGGCAAGTTCACATAAGATAGAATATATGTGTGGCTATTTGGAAGGCGAACCGGCGATTCGCATGAGGTCGGCAGCGCGTCACTGCAACTCCACTCGGGAGTTTCGACAAGCCTTTCTGTCCGCCTATTGGTCGGAAGCGGCACAAGATATGGTCAAGCATGGCATAATTATGCTGCCAAATTTGAACCAGTCTGGTTTGGGCAGCCCAGCACGCCTATTCGACCACATGCTGCAGGCAAATCAATTTCTATACGACCCATACGGGCCTGCGGAACTAATTAGGATATGCATCACCAAATTGCCGATGCACTTGCGCCACGTAATTCTTGGGTGCGATGCAAAGAGGACGTGGAAACGTTTAAGACACTTCTCCAAGAGTTGGAGTACAATACAGGAGAATGCCCGCCTAATCAGGCACAAAGTTATTACGGGGCACAGCAGCGCGATCGCAGTCGTGGCCGTAGTACTAATCAACGGCGTGACTGGTCGTCGCAACGCGAACGGAACAATAATCGGAACCGGCCGTATAGAAACTGGGGTAACGGTCGCGAACACAGGTGGAACAACGGAAATGATCGAGGACGTGGACAAGATCGTGAACGCTACAGGTACGGCAACCAGAATCGATACTACGATGAATACGGTGGGAATAGGACTGTAGGCGGATCACCTCATGATGTTGAAGTTCGGCCGGCTAACCCTACACATAATCCAGCAAATGGAAATGAACAAAACCGGCAATGACAAACGATCAGCGCAGAAGGCGCCCAATCGGAACAAATGAGCGACATGGCAAATGAGTAGAAAGGACAGTGAGGAGTAGAGAGGACGGTGAAGAGAAACAATTGATTAGTTTACATTGATTAGTTTACATTTGTGATAAATGCATTTTGAATAATATGTTGGTAAAAATAATGATAAAGATGTTTCTATGTGATTGATTGAAATGATGTTTTTAATTTTTTTCTTTCCTTGTGCAATTAGGATTTAGGTTGGTTCAAATGTGAAGATAAAAGGTTTCTTTGTGAACGAGTGAAATGCTGTTTATGTTTTTTTTTTTTGTATAAATTGAAACGAGTCGGTCCTGAGGGAAGCAAGATCTGTGTTGAATTAATGCAAAACTCAGGGGAATATCCGATCTGTGGGTATTATGGGTCTGGCAAACCCAGGTCCCCAGCTGTTAGTAGCCTTGTTTCCGATTTTCTGCTTTCAGTGCTACTATCTATCTATTACTATTCTATATCTGTCAGTATAAATGAGGATCTCTTACTATAGTATGCGTGTTGTATAAATATTTTAAGATAGGAGAACTCTGAGAAAGGAATGAGTAAGTTTGGAATCTTGAAAACAGGATGCGATAATACGATTGTTTAACAAATGGCTTCCCAATATACGGTAATATGTTAATATTGATAATATATGTTTTTTTTGTTTTTTATAGCTGAGTACGTAAAGTGCTGTCTGTGGATTTCGTAAGTAGATTGATTCCCTTCAAGGTGAAAGAAGAGTTGTGGTTTGTGTAATTTACATGGCCTGAAATATTATTGTGGTAGTCAAATACGAGCAGTTTTTCAGCAAATGGAGAATGGAACAGAAATATGGATTCTTTTTGTAGTCTTTATTGATGTTGGGCCAAAGCCTGAAAAATTATTCTGCGTTAATACTTGTCCTAGAAAAGCGACGTTTATGTGTTTTGCTGATGCTGTGAGCATTACAGCTTACTGTTTTCGCTGGTGCGGGATGCACTGCAGCTTATATGATTTGTACTGAGGAAATTTCCCTCTTGAAGGTAGAGGAAGATTAAATAATTTTGATTATGGGACCGAAGGAAAGCTTGGTTTAAGGTAATAAGGATGAAGCAAAACATTTGTCATTTAAACTACAGGAGGATTCGGATCTTTTGTGTCTATTGTAAGTTCAATATGTTAAGATGAAACTGTTTTACAGAATAGAGGAGACCACAATTTTGCCATTCATGAGAAATGAATCCAGAATAACCAGCACAGGCGAAATAACTGATTTAGAAGCGATAGGTAACTTAAAGAAGGAACGAAATTGGAGCAAAATGGGTAAGAAAATGTAATATAACCTGTAGGATAAAAAAATTTTTTTTACCCTTCTGAGAGTCATCTGTGTGATTAATTCTTGTGATAACGTAATTTTAGATGAAGTTTTCTTACTGTTTTATGTGTGAATATATGAGTATCATAAATGTATAATTGCGAGTCTCTTATCAGGTGTGTCAACTGGTATAAATGTTGTGGCGTGTAAATAACCATTGTTCTTTTTACTGTGTATGTTTAAGGAAAGTTCTCCATATTTGTTATGTGACAAGACATATGTGGCGAGTGTCAGGAAGAGGACGAATTAGAACAATGTTGTAGTGGTGTAAACACTTTGTTGAAGTAGCATTGAAGTAGCTTGTTGGATTAACTAGTAGTGGATAGAAGTAGAATTTTGAGTAATGCATGTTTATGGGTAGTTAGTTTGTAGAATAGACAACAGGTGTGCATGTGTGTGTGTAAATAACATGTGAACCCTATGCTGTCCTGACCTATACTTGCACAAGGCATAATCCTATTCATTTTAGTGAATTAATAATTAGCATTTGATTTATTAAAACGTAAGTGAACCACATTAGTGATGTGGATTTAAATATTATATTGTCAGTTCATTTAATTTTTATTTTTCTACTGTCAAGTCATTTCACTTTTATTTTTTTTATAGTGTCAAGTCATTTAACTTTAATTTTTATATTGTCGATTCATGTAATTTTTTTATTTAAAAAAAAGAATAAGTCTCACTTTTGTTCTTAAAAAATTGTGAAAGACAATACTAAGCGGTATTATGTATGACATTTTGTAATCACATCACTGATGAACAATTTCTGTGAATGCAGTTGAGAACGTGAAAGCGAACCGGCTAAACTCTTACGAGACCGCGGGAGCAGCGAGGAGGAGGGCTAGTTGTAAACTGGCGGGTTTCACAGCAGGACACGCTGTCAACCGGGCCACTTCGGGAGCGCGGTCGACAACAAAAGAATGGCACGCGACAAACACTTTCCCTTGCACCTGGAGCTAATGGGCGGCCGCCCCGTGCGACCCTTCCTGGTGGCGATGACCTGAGATGGTCCACCATGCGGAAATCCATCTGCTGGCAACGCACCACACGCACGCGACCGTGACGAGACGGCCGCGGTGAAACGACAGAAGACAGGGGAGAAAGGGGTGTGGAGCCTTTTGACAGGTACTGTCCAGAGAAACTTGCAGACGTCAACAACGCCTATCGACATTTCCTGACGGATGCCTACTGTCAAGCGACAGTAAATCATGGTTCGATGTTCTCTGGTCGCTAAGGGTGGCACAAAGAAGAGCCATTAAGTGTCATCCTTGTCCAGGAATATCAAACCGGCGAGCCAATTGAGGATAACTCAAGAATTTAACAGCACAAGGGGCGTGGAGCCTTTTGACACATACTGTCCAGAGAAACTAGCAGACTTCAACGACGCCTATCAACATTTCCTGACGGATGCCCACTGTCAAGCGACAGTAAATCATAGTTCGATGTTCTCTGGTCGCTAAGGGTGGCACAAAGAAGAGCCATTAAGTGTCATCCTTGCCCAGGAATATCAACCTGGCGTGTCAAACCAGGATTCCGCACGAATTTGACAACGCAAACATGGAACCAAATCGAGATGTACGTGACACGGGCCACCAAGAGAAACTTCATGAGAGGGCAGAGACGGCGGTATTGCACGCAACAGATGGACAAAAATCCCTAGTGACAGCTGCGGCGACGACACACCCCCCCCCCCTTCCCTTATATTGTGCCTCGGAACAATGGAACTACTGATTGTGTCAGTGAACAGTGATTATACAGTTCTTAGTTCAATGCATATACGTGTGTTTCTGTCAGAGAAACTTTGACTTGTGTGTTTTTGCAGGGGTTCGATTTATTGGTGTTTATTAGACTGCCTCTTGTATTTTGCAGTTGTTCTATTTATTGTTTCTTTTAGACTTTGACTCTTGTATTTTGCAGGTGTTTTACTCACTGGTGTTTTTTTTTAGATGTTGACTATTGTACTTTCAGAGCTGTTTTATTGGTCAATGTTTGTTCTTGTGTGATGTATTAGATTTGTGATATTTTGTTTCGTAAATTCATTCCTATGGCATTGCTTCGTTTATCAGTCAGATAGCTATTCATTCTCATTGGACTGTGATCGATTAGCCTTTGCATGGGGCATATTTATAGTGAAAACCCCATAAGGGTAACAATCACATAATTATTGTAGTTTCAGTATAATGACACAGTGCTCATTGTTTGCTAACTAACTGAAATATAGTAGAGTAATTAAATTAGTGTCACAAAGTTATTTTAATTCTACAAATTATTAGTTTTATAATATATAGAATTTTTTTTGCGATAACCACTTTTAAAACATGTTTTTTCTCTTATCATTTTTTTTTTGCTTTTGCTGATTATGCATTGTAATGTTCTGCTTTATAATACTGATGTTATTTCATGTTCTTTTTTAATTGCTGTGGCACCTTTGCTATTTTCATAAATTTTGCTTGTTAATAAACAGTCAAATTTTCCTGTGATCAGTTGGCTCTTGCAATGAGCAAATACTGGTGAACTCCATAAGGGTAACAACCAGAAATTGTTTTCATATTAATGACACAGGAACCATTATTTTTACTTGCTGACCGAATTAGGTCTACAATATCTTTTAAATAGGTGTCACAGATTGTTTTTTTTTTCTCCTTGAAATTGGTAGATTCTAAAGATGTGTTGAAATTATTGTGTTTTAGCAAGTAGCTAGTGACCTTTTGCCTTTTCTTTACATTTTTGGTTTAAGTTGGGTGTGAGAAGCCTGCTTGGGAATGTCCTAGCATGGCCAGAAAATTCCCGGCACAGTCTTTTCCCGGAGCGTTGGGGTTATGAAAGGTCTCTGTTGGATTCCTTTCATGTTTGATTTCTTAAATCTGTTGTCATTTACGGCATAAATTCCTCTTCTAAATTTACTGTGGTGTTTCTGACTATCTGGGAGGAGACTGAGTAGTGGAACGTGTTACTTTTACACATAAACAAGAACGATCTGTCACACTACTACACTTTAAAACACAGTTTATATGTAATTCACGTCACACAGTCTCATACGGAACCTACATCCGCTTTCTTTTATATACTGTATATGATAAGATACTGTCATCCCCCTTCCCTTCTGTGTGAGAGGATGAATGAGCAAATGTATTTCTAGTTGCATGCTTCAGGGTAGCAGACAAGCCTTTCTGCTAGAGAACAGTAGGACCAACGTCGGAACAGGTAGCTATGCTTTCTAAAAGCAAAGAGGTTTCTATCCTTAGTATGGTCCTGTCTGTCCCTTGTCATGTTGGTATAGGAAGCTGCCCCTCTGGCCACTTCCGTTTGTAGTGGGGAGCCACCCTCAGGAAGGAACCAGGTCAGTCTGTCCGTAGAGAGCGTCTAAAGTGGTAAGATCTCCGGCTAAGCGCGTGTCTGCTGAGTCCGTAGGACAATGGATTTCTTAAGTTCAGCCTAACTGAAAATTTAATCACCTTTATTTCAGATTTAGCTCTAAAATATCTAATGTTATCTTAAATTTCAGCGCAGTGTAATTCTCGTGTGAAGTTCAGAATATACTATGGTAGTTGCTTTGTCACTACTTTGTGAGTAAAGTGGAACCACGTGTTGATCAGTAACTCTAACTAAGTTCATCAATCTTAAATGCGAATGTGCGTGAGATTATAACGTCTCGTCTTGACAATAATTTTCAATATAGCAACTTTTATTTATAATCAACCCACGTGGGGTGTACTTTGTGAAACCAGTACCACGTGCTTATACAATTGTTTGTCCCATCAGGTTAATAGTAAGACGATAGTAACCAGTTCGAGGTTTTTCTTTTGTAAATTGCTTTTCGATCTAATTTATTTTAATTATTAAAATTGTTGTGGAGTTACACTCTTTGTGTAAACCAAGTTGACCACGTGAAGCATGTGGTGTAATCATCAAAGTAGCCCTCAGCTATTCTTTTCTTTCACAGAGAGTTAGTATGAATTTAGTATACCAGTGTGTGGTAATTACATGACGGACAGGATTGTGCTACGAACGTAACTTCTTTGGGTGAAAATTGAATCGGTTGGTTGTGGTTAATTTCTTCTTGCATATGTTTCAACGTTCTTCATGTGTTATTTTATGAATGCAGTGTTGTATGCAGTCTCCCAATCTTGGCTCCATATTTGATGTGTTCCGTAAGATTACAAACTCACATTTTCACAGTCCTAAATAAGGCACCAGCTTAGTTATGACTCACGTTTAATATGCTGAAATTTCAGTGATCAATGTTAAAATAAATTTCCAAATATAAACAGATTTATTTCTTTTTATTTGAATTCTCTTTTATATATATATATATATATATATATATATATATATATATATATATATATATATATATCACCGGTTGTCGTATGACTATTAAAAGATTATAATTAATGTTAGTCTGGTTGGGAATTTGGTAAGCTAGACAGGATACCTGGTGAAACAGTTGCGCAGTAATGCAAGGTTAACTTCCTCAGATAGCTCACAGCTTTTAAACCGTTTTTATTGTCTATCAGTACCGCTTTCAAAGAAAATTAAAGCAACACCGTTATAATGTTTGTTGTCTTGTAAACGTCCCCACCTGTTTACTCAGGGATCGAGACGTGGCTGCACGATCCGCTACAGCCATGCAGATAAGATGCCTGTCATTGCGACTGCTAGTGATACGAGGCCGTTGGGATCCAGCACGACATTTCGTATTACCCTCCTGAATCCACCTATTCCATATTGTGCTAACAGTCATTGGATCTCGACCAACGCGAGCAGCAATGTCGAGATACGATAAACCGCAATCGCGATAGGCTACAATCCGCCCTTTATCAAAGTCGGAAACGTGATGGTACGCATTTCTCCTCGTTACTGGAGGCATAACAACAGCGTTTCATCAGGCAACGCCGCTCAACTGCTGTTTGTGTATGAGAAATCGGTTGGAAACTTTCCTCATGTAGCACGTTGTAGGTGTCGCCACAGGGGCCAACCTTGTGTGAATGCTCTTAAAAGCTGATCATTTCCATATCACAGCATCTTCTTCCTCTCGGTTAAATTTCGCGTCTGTAGCACGTCATCTTCGTGGTGAAGCAATTTTAATGGCCAATAGTGTACAATAATGTAAAAAATATCGCAGCACCAAGAAGGAGTTGTGCCACATAAACGAAATTTAACAGGCTTGTTTCCGCAACTGAAAGGCGATGTCTGCTCAAATTTCGCCACTGACAGGATTCAAATCAGGTTTACTTTAAATACACGCTGTAACGGTCGTAAGCATTAGTTATCTTTGAGAGTGGACCTGGTGAGTTGATGTTAGTCAAGAATGCGTTTAAGGCGGCAAAGACGCCATTGCCAACGTCTCTCTGTATTTGAACGAGATCGTTTAATAGGGCTCCGAGAAGCTGCATGTTTCTTCTACTACACTGCAGAAAGACTCGGCAGAAATGTAGCCACTGTACATGACTGCTGGCAGCGGTCGTCATGAGAATGTACGGTCGAAAGAAGAATGGACTCCAGACGGCCACATGGCACTACCCCGAGGGAAGACCATCGTGCTCAGCGTACGGTTCTGGCGTCGCGTACTGCATCTGCAGCAGGAATCTGAGCAGCAGTTGGCACGACAGTGACACAACGAACAGTTGCTAATCAGTTACTTCAAGGAAAGCGTGCATTCCACTGACCCCAAACCAACGCCATTTGCGACTTCAGTGGCGTCAAGTGTGAGCTCATTGGAGGGCAGGATGGAGGACCGTTATTTTTTTTATGAAAGCTGGGTGTGCCTCGGTGCACTGATGTCCGTATGTTGGTCAGGAGATCAGTTGAGGGCCTGCCACCAACCTGTCCGCTTGCTATACACACTGGACCTAACCCTAGAGTTCTGGTCTGAAATATGATTTCGTATGACAGCAGGACACTCTCGCGGCTATCCCATGCACCCTGACTGCAAATTTTTACGTCAGTCTGGTGAGTCGACCTGTTGTGCCGCAATTCATGAACAGCATTCCAGGAGGGGCCTTCCAGCAGCACATGCCCCCCCACATATCGCTGCTGTAGCATCCTCTGCAGAGTGTCAGCATGTTGCCTTGGCCTGCTCGATCACTAGATCTGTCTCCAATCGACATCCTCCAACGATGCCTCACTGTCATGCTCATCCAACATTGATCGTTCTTGTGTTGATCGACCAAGTTCAAAAGACATGGCACTGTATCCCACAAACTGACATCTGGTGCCTGTACAACACGATGGACGCACGTTTGTCTGCTTGCGTTCAGCAGTCTCGTGGTTACACCGGTTATTAATGTACCAGCATTTCCCATTTTCATTGGCTTATCTCGAGCTTACATTAACCTATGATTTTCCAGTATACATCTTTTAAATATCCAGAATGAAATTTTCACTCTACAGTGGAGTGTGCTCTGTTATGAAACTTCCTGGCAGATTAAAATTGTGTGCCGGACCGATACTCAAACTCGGGACCTATCCATTTGGTGGGCAAGTGATCTGCCATCTGAGCTATGCAAGCAAGACTCAAGTCCCGTCTTCACAGCTTTACTTGCACCAGTACCTCGTCTCCTATCTTCCAGACTTCACAGAAGCTCTTCTGCTAAGTTACTTTTAAATATGTTACCTAGATAAATATATTTCTAAAATTTCATTGCTCTACGTTAACACTTTTTTATTGTTGTGATTTTTTTCCATCAGTCTATTAACGTGGATGACTGCCTCCAAGAATGGGTGAAAAGCACTGGCAAAAAAACATCTATGAATGGACACCAGGTGAGCGAAGAAAGAAAACATGGAAGAAAGCCTATAAGATGGTTGTAAGATCTTAAAGATGCAAGGAATGCAAGAAGATCGGATAGATAGGAGGCTGTGGGAGCTGAGTAGAGGAACACGACCACCGTCGTAAGCAAGGCGCATATTCTCATTCTCGATCAGAATGAATTTTGAAAACATCGATCAGAATGAATTTCGAAAACATCGATCATGCGAAACATATCTTGGGATTTTCTCACGTGACGTTACTAGTGGTAAGGCTAAGAGGTGCGTCACAATATTAAGAGTATCATTACTTTGTAAGACACGCACTATCGAGACAAGAGTGCCTGTGAGTGCATTACCAGTATTCTACATATAAAACGTCATGATTCAAAGTATTCTTAATGTCAGTGGATAGGTTATGGACTGGTTTGCTTCAATGAAAGATGGGAGAAGAAAGGACTATGTTTCTCGGTCATGCACAGATATTATTGATGTTTCGCACAAAGTTAACATGGAAAAAGGAGGAATTGCAAGATATGAAAAAGGTGGATACAAAGTCAGAAATTTTGGACCAAATAGTTCTCGTATCAATCAGAAGCTAGAAGTGTGTATCGTGAGTAGTTACTGCAGAACACTTCTCCAATAACTGCAACAGTCTACAGATCCCCTGAGGAAACTTTCGGTTGTTTATGAGAAATCTAGACACATTATTGAGCTACCTGTCAGACAAGGAGAAACTTTTAGTAGTTTGTGGAGGTTTCAGTGTAAACTTCTTAAAAAAAAACAGACATGAACAATCAACTGGAGTCATCTATTGGGTGTTTCAATCTAATTTCAGCAGCCCGTTTTCCAATTCATATGCAACAAGATAGTAAGATACTGATTGATAACATTTTTATAGACTATGCTCATACTGGAACACTTATGTATATCCAGTTGTTAATCAACTGTCTGACCGTGACTAAAATTAATGGAAATAAACAGTATAGCACCTTACAGCCTTGAGGCAGGTTAATGCAAAGCATTGAGGCTTATTAATGAGAACAGGATACGATATCTTAAGAGTGAACTAACAGAGGAGGCTAATGCCAAATTCACTTTATTCCATAGTATATATGTGTCAATATTAAAAGTCGCTTTTCTAAAATGTTATCCAGGAAATCCATTAAAAAACAATTAAGCCATCGATAAGTAGGGGAATTAAAATCTCATGTAAAAGGAAGAGGGAAATTTATACAAAGGCCAGAATAAGTCAACATCTGACATTACTTCCATAATACAAATAATATCGTAATATGTTAAGGAATGTAGTTACAAAGTCAAGAAGTATGTACGTCCCAAAGTAAATTAATAACACAGATTATAAGAATGGAACTATATGGAATATTGCCAAACGGGAGACAGGACAACCAGTCAGTGTATAAGATATCATAGCAGCTAATGAAAAAGATAATGTTGTGACTGATAGATCACAAGTTCAGGTATTTCTAAGAATCACTTGCCAAATGTAGCAGCAAAAATAGAATTAAATGGTCCAGCTGAAAAAGCAATACAATATATAAAAAATTCCATTCCACAACATTAAGCAACTAGAAGTAGTAGCAACATCATTCACTGAAATTAATAGAATTCTAAAACTTCTACAAAAACATAAGCTCTTATGGTGTTGATGGAATTGCAAACAGGATTCTGAGAGGTTGTTATAACTTAATAAGTAATCTCTTTAGTTATATATGTGATGCATCACAGGCACATTGAATTTTTCCAGACAGGTAAAATATACAATTGTTGTACCTCTTCTTAAGTAAGGTGACAAGAAAGCCTCAAATAATTATCATCCAGTTTTCGTAATGATGCGTTTTTTCCAAAATATTCGAAAAAGTCATATACTTAAGGGTAGTCGCACATTTAAGCAGAAACAATTTACTTATGATATCACAGTTTGGATTCTAGAAGGGTTGCTCAGCTGGGAATGCTATTCGCAGATTAACTCATCAAATATTGCAGGCCTTGAATAATAAAAATCACACGTTGGAATTTTTTGTGATCTTGCCATGATGTTTGATTTTGTAAATCATGTTACACTTGTAGAAAACTCAAGTTTTGTGAAATACACGGCTTTACACACAGCTGATTTGAATTAAACATAAAAAACGAATTGCAAAAAGTTGTGCTGAATAATTCAAACGATACTGCAAGGATAGAAAATTGTAGTGATCAGGGGGAAGTCATAAAGGTAGTCCTACAGGGTTCAATTTTGGTTACATTCCTGCTCCTTATAGATGTGAAGATCTTCCATCAAACATTCAACAAACGGAATAGGTACTTTATATAGGTGATACTAGGATTATAATAAATTTCATTAGAGATAAAGCAACAGAAGAGAGTATTTATGATGTTTTTCAAAGGATTATTAGGTAGTTCTCTGAAAATGGACCCTGCCTAAATTTTGAGAAAACCGACTGTATTAAGTTCAGTAAATAGAACCACAAGTAGAAGTGCTGTAGCACATGAATACGTGTCAGTAAGTAGGGTAGGAAGTTCCAAAATTTTGAGTGCTCATATTGACGAACATTTTAACTGGAAGAAGCATATTACTGAGCTTCTTAGGCAATTAACTTCATCTGCTTATGCTCTTTGTACAATTGCTAGTCTTGGAACAAAACGAATCAACGTCCTGACATATTTTGTACATTTCCACTCAACAATGTCTCATGAAATAGTTTTCTGAGGAAACTCAGCACTCAGAAAGAAGGTACTGATCGCACAAAAGAGGGCAGCAAGAATAATATGTGTCGTTCACCCTCAGCAATTCATACCTTCGCTAATGAACTTTGTCATAAATAATCCATCACAACTTGAGAAGAAGAATGATGCCCATACCAGCAACACTGAGGAATACGAAATGGCCAGGTGCGATTAGGACCCACCCACTGAGGGCTCTGCACAAACTTAATCACGATTAATTATGTATGAAGACAGTTCATCCACTCTGGGAATCGAAGATATCGACAATTATATCCTGTTATCGACAATGATACTGGTAAGGTATTGGTCTCAGCGAGTCCAAGACTTCCGAGAATGTTTTAATTTCAAGTTTGACGTCGGGTAACAAATGACAAAAGAAATATTTTTTCGTGTGATATAATTACAAATTAACAATTGTCTAATTCTTCTCATTTACGTGTACTATGAATCCTTTCTTCTCTGCAAATTTTGTGATTCTACGTGAAGGGGACAAGCCCTACAGATTTTAAATAGTGAGTTTGTGAATATCAAAATATGTGAGACAAATGGCCGTATCTTTTGACTGCATTGACTTAGAAGCTTAACATTTTTGCGCCACGAAAGGACCATAGACCGCAGCGTGTGACGTAAATTTCAACTTGATGTGCATACAAGTTCCTGAGAAGAGGGGTCTTATCAAACGGAGGGACAGACAGAACATCTGATAAAAAATGAGTTCATTTTTTTCGTTTAATGTAAGTACAAATTAACAATGTTCGGTTTTTTTCCTTTGGTTATAGTGTGAAACATTGCTTCTTGAGAAATTTCATGATTATAGTTCAACGGGAATCAACTTGTAGATTTTGATGAGTGAGTTTGCGAGTGTCAAAATATGCGACATCATTGGCTGTATCTTTGGCTGCATTGACTTAGTAGTTTACATTTATTACACCGCCAGGTAACTGTAGACTTCAACTCTGTTCGTTTTCTTCCTACTGAGAAAAAGGGCTCTTTACAGACGGACAGACAGATGGGAAGTCTGATAACAAAAGACAAAAAAATTTAGTGTGATGAAATTGCAAATTACCAAATTTTGGATTTTTGTCCTTTGGTTGTACTGTGGAACCTTTCTTTCTGCAAAATTTCATTATTCTAAGTCAGCGGGATGTACTCTGTAGGTTTTGATGAGTGAGTTTGCGAGTGTAAAATAATGTGACATAAACTTGCTGTATCTTTTAATTTTATTGACTTAGAAGTTTAAATTTTTTACACTGCCATGGGACCGTAGACCTTAGTATCTAACATACATTTCAACTTTTTTCTTCTACCCGCTCCTGATAAAAACGATTTGCAACAGTCGGAGAGACAGACAGACAGACAGACAGGCGGGCAACAAACAACAAAGTGATCCTGTAAGAGTTCCGTTTTTTTACCGACTGAGATATCGAACCCTAAAAAGACCTTTATAACCAATTATTAAAGCTATCGGTAGCTCAGAAAGGTGTTCAGTACGCAGTGCCAAAAACTTTTGATCATTTTCCCATTAATATAAAATAGCTAACAGGTAGCAAAGCGAGTTTTCAGTTTGACCTAAAATCATTTCTCCTGGACAATTCCTTCTATACCATGGACGGTGCTCTGTTTAAAAACTGGTAGCCTGAAAAAAAGACTCGTTCAGACCATCTGTGGAACACGTAACTACCTAACCATCTAACTTTGTTTCCTGGACAATCATGCTTTATGTCTGTGTATTTCAGTTTGTAAGACAGTTCCCAAACTGACGCCAGATAATACAACTTCTTAGTTTCCTGGACAGACATGCTGTACGTCTATACTTTGTTGTTGTTGATATTAAGTCCCCAGTCAAAAGAATAAGAGAGATTTCATGTCGAAAGGAACTACACTTTACTGTAAGTTGAACGCACAATTACATTAAAAAACTTAGAATGGAAGAACTAAATTGCACTGATATTTGCTACAGTGCTAACACCGGTTTCGTTTTTCACAGACTTTGGTTCTAGCTGTCCCATTTGTTTTGTGCTCCTTAATAATTTTTACAGACTGCTGTGTAGCAATGTGTCTAAAAAGTCATATGGTACCTCCTAGTAATACATATCTGATGTTCTTTGGAAGTTCATTCTTAAGCAGGGCAGATCATAGAGAAGTGTAAACATCCGGAAAAGACTGTTAATTGTATTCGCTTTACAAAGACCAACTCTACTCCCCTTTACTTATCCCTCTTCACGGCGCTGCTCCAGTTTGCCAGAACCACATGACTGGAAACGCCTTATCCCAGGTACGGCAGTTGGCCAGACGCCTTCTTTTCGTCACATCCTAATTTACTTTAAGATTAGAGAGAAGGTGCTGAACTTAACCTGTACGCAAATCGTATAAATTTCATTGTTGCTCTACAGCACTGAAAACGGTGTACAGGTATGCTTACAAAACACAGCAGTCCGTTTCAACAGCCAATGTTGTCACTTTCAGGCTCCAGAATCTACTAAGACAAACATGGTAGATGTCATACGATAAGTAAGTTCGACAGAAATACTCGTCTTATTTTATTATCATCCGCTTCTGTCTCTCTGCCCGTTTCGTGGCAATTCGCACATACAGACCAGTTTGGGTTCACATCATGAGCTGTTGACCTTCACAACATTAATATGATAATGCTCAAATCCAGTACGCTGTTGTGCTTGCAGAAATACTATGTGTGCGGTACATTTACTATGTAATTACTTGATCTTTGCTCTTTCCAGAGATAACTGCTGTTATATACAGGGTAGTCATAAACAGTCTAAAATGCTTATAAGGGTGTGGCAGAATAGGTTGTGCTGAGATGTAATTGTTAAGAAAAAAATTTGATACGTTTCCTGCGGTATCGGTCGCTATCCGGGCGCCTCACTTTCAAATATACGAACCGCCGGTCACGTAGCAGCGTTTCGTACAACCGCCACCGCGGCACGAGGGCGCTGCCACGAACAATTACGCTGCTGCCAATGAGATGCAAGCATCCCCTCTCCTTGGCTCCAGTCGCGCGTGTACTTAAGTTCGAACATTGCTGCACTGATCCGTTTTGTGTGTTTGCTAGCTGAATAACATTTACAGACTCTCATAGTGGCCAGGGCTCGACATCTTCTGAATAGACATTATATTGAAGAGTGACAGATTAGTAAATCTTTTCTATCTGTATATACGGTACTTCTACATTCAGAACCACTGTCAGCAACTGACGCTGCAACTACAGCAACAAAGCTATATATTATTTTTACTGTTTGATATTATGTAGAATAAATTAATATCTGAATTCTCTGTTCATGAACAGCATCTGTTGCTCTCACCCGTATCCACTAAACAAGCACACAGTGTGCAAGAAATGAATTTCCACACGGAGCAGCCTGGTTGGCCAGCTTAAATCATAATTAACTTGAAAACGGTGCAACGCATCGAATTTTTTCTTAACAATTATTTCTCAGCACAGCCTGTCCTGCAACACTCTTGGAAGCTTTCCAGGCTGTTACTGATCACTGTGTATAATATGTTAACGTCTGTCAAGTACGACAACACCATTATTTTATCATACTCTATTGAAAAAGGCCAGTATTTAATAAAAGAAACTAAAAGACAAGACGATTGTTTAAACACCTTTCCAAGAGTTTTTTTTTAGAATGGATTTAAAACAATGGCCCCTTCGTACACTGTAGGTATAATTAATACCTACTTCGCATCCGTGGAAAGTTGCGATAATATCGAATGAGTAAATTTTTTCGCTGTTTTCGAAGTGGAGATGGGGAAGCAGCCTGGAGTAATTTGGGAAATCGCTTCCGTGGAAATGGATGATAATACTGGATGTGCAAATTTTGTATTGTGTGTTTTTGAGACGGAAATGTGGAAGCAACCTGGAGCAACGTGGGGAATCAGCTGAAAGCCGGAACGGGGGTAGCCTGTGTACCAGATCAACAGCTGGGGGAGCAGCCTGGAGCAACATGGGAAATTGGCTGAAAGCTGGAATGGGGACAGCCCATGTACCAGATCAACAGCTGTTAACTTGGTTGGTAAAATTAACCATGGCCTGGTTCACATGCCTGTCTCTAAAACTATGACGAGCCACATACAAAGCTACACGAAGTGTTTGTCAGTGAGACAAGCCCACCACACCATAATGTTCGCTACAGAACTGCGGAGACGAATTGTGACCATTACAGATAGCTATGCGATGTCGATTCATTCTTAAGGTCAGCACATTTTTCCATTCTTAGCTCGTCGTCTGTGGTCTGTGCGTTGAAAGACTAAAGCTTCACATCGAGTCAGGGAGTGGGTTAAGGATCCTGTTGTAGCGACAGAGAAGTAGGTAAAGCTTACCGCTTCGCTTCCACCACGCCCCCTTGTAGAAAGTCTAACTCAGATGGCGTCATCTGAATGTCTCACACTACTGCCTCTTGTGTGTATGCAGAGGCACTGACGGGGAGCTGGGGGAGCGGGGGTGGCGGCACACGCGTCCAGCGACCCCCTGGTGGAGGTGAGTGGTGCGACAACCAGGACTCTGTGTGCTTGCATCTTGAGCATCGACACCCCGGCCAGCAAGCAAACCGTTGGAGCCTCCGGTTTTTCGTACCAAAATATGAATTCAGCTAATGAAATTGCGTCGGTTCACCCAGCCTAGGATGTTGACGAACCGGCCGGTTGGAGATAACACAGTTTCGGTCCGGTACATACTTTGTACAGGAAATTATGCGTGGTGTACGCACAAGGGGGGAGGGGGAGTATGCTTTCTTTTCCCAGATTTGCGAAGATGTTGTGCTATTTGTCCGCCATCAGATTCAGCCCCTCCACCTATGATTTTTTTGGAGGCTGAGGGGAGCGTAGTAGAAAAGAGTTTCTTGCGAAACCGGGGATGGAAGTCTGAGTGGCGAGGAAGCTGACAGAGAGAGACAGAAGTTCTGGGCCATCTGTGGTAGCACAGAATTCGAACCCCAAACTTTTCGAATTTTAATCAAATACTCACTGCGTCACCTGAGTTGTTGTGTGAGTGACTGTGTGTGTGTGTGTGTGTGTGTGTGTGTGTGTGTGTGTGCGCGCACGAATGTGAGACCTTGCGCTAACACATATCGGATGCACACTGGCAGACTTCATGCTGCTGAACAGGGTGGTCATTAGCAGTCTGAAAAGCTTGTAAGAGTTTTGCAGGGTAAGTTATGCTGAGAAATAATTGTTAAGAAAGTAATTCGATGCGTTGCACCGTTTCCGAACTCATTAGCATGAAGTTAGCCAATGAGGGCATTGCGTGCGCAGATCTGGCGCACCGCCAGATACAATTGGTGTCAGTTATAGCGTAGATGACAGCGCACGAGACTGCTCAGCCTTTGGCTCGGGTCCGGTCCTTACTACCCTCCCATGTCCAATTTTTCTAGCGCTCTCTTGTTCTGTTTTAGGTAAGCAAACGAAGAACTAGTTACGCGAGACCGTCTGCGGCGGGCCGCTTGAATTTGTACATGCAACGGCCTGATTAGCTAAGTTCGATGCTAGTTAACTCGGAAATGGTGCAACGCATCGAATTTCTTTCTTGACAATTATTCCCCAGCACAGCCTACCTTACAACACCCCTCAAAGCTTTTCAGACTGTTTCTGACCATCCTGCATATCATATCTCATCAGCTGAGAAAAGACTAGCGCGGATATACCTCAGATATTAGAAAGGCGCCGCTGAAACATTTCCATTAAGGCTGTAACAGGACAATGCCAAGAGGCTTGCGTGTGGTTACTTACCGATATCGAAAACTCCCCATCCAGCGACTTCTGTTGGTTCTCCCACATAGTTCTTTGTTAACAGTTTTCCATGGATCATACATATCGGCATCACAAAATCTGCGAAAAGAATTTGGTATGAAATAGAATGTGAAACATACGTATTAGCAAATATCATCTTCACAGAAAAAATAACGTACTATATTTTAAATAATGCACATCATGCACTTACACGCTCTCGCGGAAACCGAAGTGCCTACGTCATCGCCACTGTCCAAACTACGTGTGCAGGTGAAGTACTCACATCAATAGTAAATAATCCAATCTCTCACTTCATAGAAATGTTAAAAAATGAGCAATGATCAAGACAACATTTTTACACATAGCCCAGTCAATTTTCCATCGGAACACATGCTGTACGTACAGTATGACATATGTTAGCCCTTTTGCAAGAAATGCTAGGAGTGTAAGCTCTCGATCGCTGCCTACTTTAAGCGTTGCTGCAATGGGAGGAGAGGTATAAAGCAAACAAGAGCCACCTCATTCTCGCAGCGCAGGCAGCACTCAGGAGTCAATTTGTACTCACAGTGGCTGCTGCAATGCTGGGTCGTGTTTAGTAGCTAAGACTGGCAACCGAATGAATTATTCCGTACCGTCACGAAGTCATTCCGCCTCTACCCATACCTTCGCTCCAAGTTATAATGCAGGTATAGTAGAGTCAGTGCAGTGAATAATCATTGTCTAGGTCACCCTGGGTCACCACGGGCGTTCCGGGTGTTGGTGGGTTGTATATAATTAGCTCCGAAGTGATACAGTATAAAAATACAACAGAATAAGTCTTTCTTAGTGCTTTATAGCTCTTATTTAAAGTACGTAGCATTGCGAAACCAAGTCTACGGGCTACACAAAATATTACCATTTAGTCACAAGGTAAGGGACACCACTGTGCTTTCGTCATAGAAATGCTTCAGAGAAAAACATGAGCAAAATCCTTTAGCGCCAATTCCGATGCAAATGTTTCGACTTGACATTGCTTTGGAATGTTGTGCCTCTTGGTGCCGTGAGTCGTGTGGGCGTCTTTCCAAACTTCATCCGTTGTAATGGAATTGGGCATCTTGCCGTCTTGATTTAGACGTAAAAATTTAGTTTATGTGTGTTACTAATGGTTGACAAAAATTTAACATGTCCACTGTAGTCAAACGTCTGTTATTTCAGTGTGTTATAACACTCTTTTGTTACTTTCATTTATTTAGACACACAGCCAAAGTTTTGCTGATGCAATTTGAATATTCCAATAACCTATTTCTTTTTGCATTTGTTTAATAACTTGTCTTTAAGAATTTGTATTATTAAAATACTAACTGCCCTCGCATAGTTTTGCTTTGATGAGTAATGGTGACTCAGGAGGCAATGACTTCAGCAGCCCTCACGTGTCTGCCTTTTCAGGTAAGCACAGCTCATGATGTGCCCCCCGCTCTCCCCCTTGCCAAGCAGTGCTGTGATCACGTGATACGGCAGCATGTGCTGCAGCAGTGCCAAGAAGTGCAAACAGACGAACATGCGCAGGAGCATACAAGTTCGCACCGAGCTAGTGAATACATTATACAACAAATAGTGTGGAACTATGAATTAAACACACTGATGACTGCTTAGGCATTTTATTCATTACTGTAAATCGTATCAGTTGCGCATATCAACCATTAAACGCATTTTCACGATTACAATAAAGATCAAAAGTCAAATAGTAAACAGCTTTAACAGAGGTTAAATATTTTTCCCTAATTCGCATAATGTTCTTCACATCATTAAGTGTCTTGTACTACACGCTTTCTAAAGGAGCCTATGTTTTTCCTCAGCATTTAGGCCATGTCCATATCAAATTTCATCGAAATCAGTTCAATGGGTAAATCGTGAAATTGTAAGAGAGCTACTTTCAGATCTGCATAATGTTAGTGTTGATAAAAGTTTCAGTTAAGATAGCCTTTCTTTGTGTGGCCCGATTTTGATGGAACAAAGCTCCACGAAGCCCCATGTTGTGTTCATGTTACCTATGAAAACTCCAACAAACATATCAGAGAGACAAACAGACATATACGAAAACTTTAAATCACAATACCTATTTTCCATAATCTGACACTGATGAACAAAGCCCCAAAGTACGCTCAAGTTACCTGTGAATACACCTGAAAATTCGTCTAGTAGTTTTGGTAATTAGCGTGTACAAAGACAAACAGACAGACGAGACAATTTTAGAGATTTACTATTACTATAGATGATGCACTCACCATTGTCAGTTTTTCACGTTTTTATGAACTTGTCTTGTCCATTTGATATAAAGAAATATTACCACTATTATTTCTGTATATTATCAAAGCTGTTAAGACTAATAATTGTCAGTATAACAAGAGAATAAAAATGTGATTAACATCATGACTTTTACATGGAAATGTTGGCATGTATCATACTAAAGTGAAAATAACAAAATCAAATTGAAATTAAATTTACATCAAAATTACCTGACTTTCCATGCATACATCTACATCTACATCTACATCCATACTCCGCAAGCCACCTGACGGTGTGTGGCGGAGCGTACCCTGAGTACCTCTATCGGTTCTCCCTTCTATTTCAGTCTCGTATTGTTCGTGGAAAGAAGGATTGTCGATATGCTTCTGTGTGGGCTCTAATCTCTCTGATTTTATCCTCATGGTCTCTTCGCGAGATATACGTAGGAGGGAGCAATATACTGCTTCACTCTTCAGTGAAGGTATGTTCTCGAAACTTTAACAAAAGCCCTTACCGAGCTACTGAGCGTCTCTCCTGCAGAGTCTTCCACTGGAGTTTATCTATCATCTCCGTAACGCTTTCACGATTACTAAATGATCCTGTAACGAAGCGCGCTGCTCTCCGTTGGATCTTCTCTATCTCTTCTATCAACCCCATCTGGTACGGATCCCACACTGCTAAGCAGTATTCAAGCAGTGGGCGAACAAGCGTACTGTAACCTACTTCCTTTGTTTTCGGATTGCATTTGCTTAGGATTCCTCCAATGAATCTCAGTCTGGCATCTGCTTTACCGTCGATCAACTTTATATGATCACTCCATTTTAAATCACTCCTAATTTGTACTCCCAGATAATTTACGGAATTAACTGCTTCCAGTTGCTGACCTGCTATTTTGTAGCTAAATGATAAGGGATCTATCTTTCTATGTATTCGCAGCACATTACACTTGTCTATATTGAGATTCAATTGCCATTCCCTGCACCATGCGTCAATTCGCTGCAGATCCTCCTACATTTCAGTACAATTTTCCATTGTTACAACCTCTCGATACACCACAACATCATCTGCAAAGCTATAATTAAGCACAATACGTGAGAAACTGTAAAAAAAATTATGTGTACAGCTAAGAAATACTGAAACACCCAAATACTCAAAATCTCCACCAATTAGGCACACTCCCTGAGCATGTATAATGTAGCACTTGTTTCTAAACAATGTATGAGAAGGACATGTATGTATTTCACTCAAATTTTGCATCACCTTGTGATACTGCCGAGGTTAGCGGCAGTGTGACAATATGAACGAAATGATAATCAGAAAAAAATCCTAGATGAACTAAAAGAAACAATATTAACAGTTCATTGATGAGTGTAGTTATTTCTACAAAAACTCGTGTCATGACAGGAAGCAATTATACCATTTGAAAACAAAATGTTCAGTGAACTTATGGTCCAATTTGATAAGTCATCAGGCTTCTCAGAATCGTGCAGGACAAAAGCGTTGTTATGCTGCTGGTATGTGAAATTATAAAATCCTCTGCCATTATTTTTATGCAATAAAAAACAAATTCTTGACATGGCGATGTACGAGCCTGCTACACACCCAAGGAAAATCAAAGATCTTCACTGGAAATCGAACCATGAATCTACGCACCAGTCTCTATCAACAGCAACCACCAGGCCACAATCCTTGTCGCAAAAAAAGACTTAATTTGGATATTGTACAAAGGAAGTTACGATTTTTTCCTTCATAGCCATCGACAGATACGGTAAAAGATCGTGGATTACAAAGCTTGAAGAAACTCGAAAATAAACTGACACAATGGCCGGGAAGTGAGATTATCGAAGCTGTTAGTCATTGTCTGTCGCTGAGCGTGCCAAATACCATTTATAAATAATTATCTCAGTTTTATCCCATCACAGACAGTTCATGTAATTGTCCTTTTCCACTTAAACTTTCTTTCCTACAAGCTGCAGATCGCGAAATAACTGAAGGGCAACGATCACCTCGTAGTATGCCAATACTATTGGTGTCCATGTGCTCTCCGACGAATGTGACGGGTCTTGTCTTGTTCACCGCTGGGCGCCAGTCCAGTAAAATGGACTGGTGTTACACACTGTTTTAGGTTAACTTCAAGCCCTCTTGAGTTGCATGACCAAGTCGAGAGCTATGTCTAAAATAATTTTAACTAAACACGCCATATCTCTTGAAAATGACATGACATATTCAGTTAACTAGCAGAGAAGCTACAGCTGGTCTCAGTGTGCAGAGTACGACCGTGAGGCGTTTATTACATGTGAAACAGGACTTACATTTACACTAAGACAGATACAAGTCTAGCTCACAAAACACTTGTCCGATCAATACCATACCATTGCTCTTCAGCATTGGGCTCTTATCATGTACGACAGGTACAGGAAACAGCATCTGAGAAACTGCAGGAACAGAAGATAATCGTTGCTAATGTGGAAGGAACTGGAAAGCTTTAACGAAGACTGAGATCTTGTACTGTTACACTAGTTGTAATCGACAGCTGTGAGCCCAACTCTGGAAACTTTAAGTGGAGGTGCAGACTGATGCTACTGAATGGCCAGTCAAAGGCAGGGCTCTTGGGCGCCCAGGCAGGTAGAAAGATGTCATAGATAGGGGGGCTGCACACGCTAAGTGTTTATTGGCAATGCTAGTTTGTCAAACCTTCAATATACTGAAGCGACCTCGCACTGTCAATAACATTGAGAAAAATTGTCAATAGACAAAGTGATTTTACAAGGTTAAGATGTCAATGCTGTAGTTTGCAAGCTCACGTATTAATTTACTAACTGAAATCAGAATCACAGGCCTGAAAGGTTTTTATGTATTACTTTCTGAAGAGTTATGGGTGTTGCAATATGTTATTAGTGTTGATATAACATAAAATAGAGATGTAAAATACATAAATTAGAGAGGCAATCGCATTCCACAAGAGATTAGGAGTACGTTTGAGATGTCTGGCGACAGACAGGTCATTCTAATGCTCGAAGTTTAATTCTGTAATATCAGCATATATGGAAACCTAAGAAACAGTTATATCTGACTGGTAAGAATCTGTTCAGGAAAATAACATAAAACATTTTTTTTACGCTTTGGAATAATTTGGTGAAAC
Organism: Schistocerca cancellata; assembly: GCF_023864275.1. NCBI lineage: Eukaryota > Metazoa > Arthropoda > Insecta > Orthoptera > Acrididae > Schistocerca > Schistocerca cancellata. The sequence continues at coordinate 379,276,616 of NC_064626.1, read as the reverse complement.
TGACACATATTTCCCAAACCACTTACTAGTCATTCCAAATATATGACGTAGTTTTCGAAATGGGAACGTTTTTCAAAACTACTATGCAACACAACAAGCTATATTATATTTTCAAATTAATGAAGTAATCAATATAGTAGAGAATCCTCCATTAATCATCCTAAAGTGGCATATACAATTATTACTCTTGCATACGTCTATTAAAATTCTTTCCTGTTAAAAGACTGCTTAAAAATTTAATTTAAGGTGTACTATACACAATGGCGAATTGAAAAAATAAACATAATGACATAATAATTATATTACATTTATATTTAATTATATTTTAAAAGAATGAATGTCGATCTTATATTTTCATTAAATATTTCAGGAACAATATAAGGCAATAAAGTGATTACATCTCTCTTTCTTTCTTGTATTATCATACTTAAAGCATTATCGACTGCTTCAAATCAATGGTCTATGTGATCATCTTTAATTTTATTTAAATTTTCTAGGTGTGTTATTTGATATTTCACTTTATATTCTCCATGTTTTCGAATTGATGGTATATCATGAGTAATCCATCATTTACATTTTTATAATCCAGATTCATTAACAAATAATGAAATTTTTCATTATGAAATGTATTATGAATGTTGCGTAAAAGATATTTCATGTGAAGCAAAGGTCAATTGTGGAAACTAAGCCACTGAATATTAAAACTGACGTTATTAAGGAATACACCCAACTGACTACACAAAATAAGAGGCCACATACGTTCGAGAGTTAGTGGTTCAAAGTAAAAATTAATATGATAAAGTAAATGGGTCATAAGTATAGTTACGTTGGTACACACTGTATTCTTTCTCCTGGGTGGTCTTGTGTTTAAAAAAATGTAAACTACATATTACAATAAATTTTATAAAGAACCGACAAGTTATGCCAAGGAGAAGAGATAGAACTACAATGGATATGTTATTCCATGGACTCTTGCGCTTCTATGGATGAACTATCTTTCCTTTATCATTTGCTTATCTTATCTGCTTGGATTCGGACCTAAGAGGATGTTCTTGTGTAAAGCTCATCTTGCTGTACCAGCTAATAATGTAAGTTGTACTTAAAACCAGAAAAATATGATGGTTATTTTGTCAAAAGAATTTGGGCGTGTGGTCAATCAATTTGTAATCTGATACTTGGATTGTCCTAGATATGGGCCTTAAGAAAGAATTTTTATTGTTAGGCGCTATCTTAGAAAGTCTTTAACATTTTTCTTTTAGCTCATCTATGAGTTGTGCTGTCGGTTAGAACAACTAACTTTCTTTCAGATCATACGAGCCCAGTGGTCACTGATAATAATTTAACAATTTTTACTTACAGCTTTTCTTTGTATAACGAGACAACATCCCAGGCAGAAAAGGTGTGGTCACAGGATTCCAGTTCCATTATAGGATTTCATTTGTACATGGTACTCTTGTTATCTTATATTGGGGAATCGAGACGAAACCATGATGTTAAGTTATGTATTGCAGTAGTTTACATTGAACAGGCTTGTGAAATGTTCTCTGGTGCAATAAGTAGATGACTTCTTATGATCCTGGAAGAATATCTATGGTGTTGGGTAAAGAAGGAAATGACAATTTATCATTGTTGATTATGTTACTACCCTGAGAACTGAGCTAGTTTATTAATTACTGTTCTATGTAAGGGTAACTTAAAAGATAATGTACTATTAAGAACATTCTTGTGAGTCATTTGGAGAAAAGTGTTTTCAACTGCTACTATTGAGTCATTAAGAATACAATTACATTGGCAGGCTGCCATATATTTTGTACAAATCACTGTTTTTGTATTTTTAAATTACAACACTCAAATGTATATGAACACATAATCAGGATAAAGGCACATAAATTCTAACTGCTATGATCCCCAGTGGCTTACATAAAAAGAATTGTGGAAAAATGGATTTATTCATCTAAAAAAGGAAATAATTGGACTTCATAATTAACTTAAAAGATGGAGTGCATATTCTGAATGTCATGACAAATATGACATAAATATTGAAATTGATATTGGTGTCCATGAAGGGAAAGAGATGAACACATTCATGTACATCTATTGTTGAGTTGAGCTGTCATGAGGATCATTGCCTCTATCTAAATACTCCACACTAAATTAAAATAATAATAATCTTCCAGAGTTACAGGAGCTGGGACCCATGGTACAGTAAATAAGAAAGTCGCTTCGTTTCAGTAGTTGCTTTCATTATTTACCACAATTTTACTAGTCATTACACAGCACATCTTATCACTAGGACATGAGAACAACAAAAGGTACTATTACTAAAACTAATAAGTGAAGAGCTTAAATCTTCTTTTGCCTGCCAGTATTAAATATTTTTCACATTAATCTATGGTATGAGATCGAATGATTATCTATACTTTATAATAACAAAAAATTATTAAGTTTCCTTACACAGAGGAACATTATTTTCATCAATAATCATTAACACTCGCTTATTATTAGGTTGGTTGGTTTGGGGAAGGAGACCAGACAGCGTGGTCATTGGTCTCATCGGATTAGGGAAGGATGGGGAAGGAAGTCAGCCATGCCCTTTCAGAGGAACCATCCCGGCATATGCCTGGAGTGATTTAGGGAAATCACGGAAAACCTAAATCAGGATGGCCGGACGTGGGATTGAACCGTCGTCCTTCCAAATGCGAGTCCAGTGTCTAACCACTGCGCCACCTCGCTTGGTCGCTTATTATTAGAAGTGTCCTTGTTGTGAATTAGATCTGTGACTGACTCCATTTATTAATTTATTATCAAACCTTTCTGTTAGATTTTTATATTTCTTAATAAAAATTAGATTTAAACCAGATGCCAACAAAGATTCGTTAATAAACTATGTAGATGCGTGGTTTTAGATTAATCTTATAATATTTTAAGAGTAAGAAAATGAAGATATTTCTACTTTTGTTGCTTATAATATCAATGTCTGCTGAAAAGAATGAAGCTGTAAAATTTTTGTTTAATTTTGATTACTTAAGTATTCATGATGATACAAAACTTACTCAAATGAGTGATGATGTATTCACAGAGGATTTAATGTTGTTTCAGTACAAATACAGTCTTGAAACAACTGGTGAGTTAAGTGAGGAAAGTTTCGAGTTTATGACTAAGGTGTGGTGTAAGAGATTCATTTGGTCATTATAGAACTAGCATATATTAATGGAATAAAAAGTAGCTCTAGAAAGGAGCAACTAAAATGTATTAGAAATAACAGAAAAAGCATTTCATTTAAGGGAAAAATGTATTGATGTCAGATTTCTTCTTGATAAAAGTAACATTGATATTTTAATTTTAAATAAAAGGTGATTATATAAAATTGAAATATATGCTCATCGTTGTCCAAAGGATATAGATGGGAAAGGAAATGTGTTAGGTACTGCATTTTTTCCAAATACGAATAATAATCCAGTAGAAATACATGTGGATGACGATGAGTTGTGGCACTTTGAAACTGACAATAACAGACTGAAACATAAGACAAATTTATCTAAAGTTATTGAAATTAGTCAATTATTAGGTTTAGATGATTCAGATGTTTATGAATCAATAATGAATCCATACTATAATGTACACACTTAGAATTCAGAATTTTCGAGAAGACATCAATGGTATTTAAAGTATGTATTGTAAAAAAACACAACTAACTATACCAAAACATAAAATATAAAATTGTACTACTGGACAATATAAATGAATCAGTTGAAGCACTATGTGAAATTAATAAATTGGTCACTTATTACTTGCAAATGAAATTTTATTTACTTTTTGTAAGAAGTGGGTGTGGGTATATAGTGATGTGAATACACAATTAATAAGTATTTGATTAATATCCTTACCACAAGATTGACAAAGCATAGATGGATTTTATCAAAGACTGAATAGTGATGTTATTTAGTTGTTGATGATATGATATATATGGTAAATTTAGGATTAAACTCTAAATATCGAAAGTCAATAACTAGTATGGGAATATGTAATTTTTTTTTAAATCGTGCAGTAGAATATTTTTACTCTATAAAGAAACTTCGTATGTAGAGTTAGATGACTGGTCATCTTAAACATACATCAAGAGGAATTATAAGAAGACAATTAGATAATTTTTAAGTTTACTTATGGGATTATATTCTGCACTGAGATATGATAATGAACCATTGTGTTTTTTGGAGGATGATACTTTTTATGAATATAATGAATTCACTAAATTATTACTTAACAGCGGTACAACTAATTTATCTTTATTTGATATTGGTTGTAATAAATCAGCAGAATTAGTTAATAGGACAAGAAATATATTGAAAAATACAGTACAAAAATTAGAAATTTTTTAAAACTCTATTACATTTTTTTATCGAAATAGAAGTCAAACTGCATCAATACTGCAACACAGAGAAGTCAACTGATAATTTAGCTTCACAAAAATACACAAATGTGGTAATAGAACGATGCACAGACAATGTGTACAACAGAAAACGAATTCATTGTGTATGCAGAATAATATTTCAACATATTATTATAAAAATCATTAACAGCTAATTCCTAGTGAAAACTGTTAACTGTCAATTAAATCCAGAAAATTCATTCACAATGAAATATCAAAAGCATGAACCAAGAGGATTCTGTTATCACATTAAATACAGTACTGAACATTATAAAGATCTAGTTATATACAGAGGATCAAAACATCATAAAAAATTTATTGAATGTATAAAACAAGAAGTAGAAGATACTAGAAGAATTTTTTCTGAAATTTAACAAATGAAACCACTAACGCCTGAGGAGCAATCACGAATTGGAGGATAAAAAATTTGTACACTGTGTAAATGTTTTTATTACAGAAAAATAAAAAGGTTTGCCATCATGATCATTTAACTGGATCATCTAATAATCTGTTATATAATAATTGTCATTTAAAATTGACACAACTGAGGTTTGTACCAATTTGTTTACATAACCTCCCAAGGAATTTCGCTTGCTGTCTAGAATAGTATCGTTGATTAGTAAGCAAAAGTTTCTCAGTCCTCGGTTCCAAAACCGCCACTGCTTAAATTTTGATTAATAATCAGCATTGGCTGCTGAAGACTTCTGGTACAAGAAGTTACCCTCATTATTTCAATTGCCTTGCCAAAGAGGCAGAGAAACAGACAGACGTTCAGGACACGCTCTTGTCATAGGAGTGAGAAACTCCCCTAAAGGCATAAGAATCAGTAATGATGAACGGCGTGAGGTTGCAGAAGGCAATGGAAACCACTACATTAAAGGCATGTAACATGTATCCAAAGGATATGTGACCTGTAATTGAAAAAGTGTCATGATCTCTCCATTGGCAAAATATTCCAGAACAGTCATCATGATAATAAGAGTGAATATTCAATGAAAGATAAGCTTCTCTGAGTCAGGGTATTGAATGTCAGAAGCTTAAATGTGGTAGGGAAACTAGAAAATCTGAAAAGGGAGATACGAAGGTTCAGTCCAGATATAGTGGAGGTTAATGAAGTGAAATGGAAAGAAGATAAGGACTTCTGGTCACATGGGAATACGGTAATATCAACAGCAGTAGAAAATGGAATAACAGGAGTTCCATTTGTTATGAATAGGAAGGCAGGACAGAGGCTGTGTTACTGTCAACAGTTCAGTGATAGGGTTCTTCTTATCAGAATCAACAGCTAACCTACACCGAAGACGATAGTTCAGGTATACATGCCAATGTCGCAAGCTGAAGATGAAGATATAGAGAAAGAATATGAGGATGTTGAAAAGATAATACAGCATGTAAAGGGAGATCAAAATCTAATAGTCATAGGAGACTGGAATGCAGTTGTAGGGGACGGGATTGAAGAAACGGTTACAGAAGAATATAGACTTGGGACAAGGAATGAGAGAGGAGAGAGGCTGAGTTCTGCAATAAATTTCAGCTAGTAATAGGAAATACTCTGTTCAAACATAACAAGATGAGGAGACATACTTGGAAAAGGCAAGGTGATATGAGAAGATTTCAGTCAGATTAGATCATGGTCACACAGAGATTTCGAAATCAGACACTGGATTGCAAGACATAACCAGGAGCAGATATGGACGCAGGTCACAATATAGCAGTGATGTAGAGTAGGTTGAAGTTTAAGTCATTCATCAGGAAGAATCAATTTGCAAAGAAGTGGGATACAGAAGTACTAAGGAATGATGTGATATGCTTGAAGTTCTCTAAGACCATAGATACAGCAATAATGAATAGCTCAGTGGATAGTACAGTTGAAGAGGAATGGACATACTTATAAAGAAGATAACTGCGAAGAAACAATGGGTAACAGAAGAAATACTTCAGTTGATCGATGAAAGTAGGAAGAACAAAAATGTTCCTGGAAACTCAGGAATGTAGAAATCCAAGTCGCTGAGGAATGTAATAAATATGAAGTGCAGAGAATCTAAAACGAAATGGATGTATGAAAAATGTGAAGAAATCGAAAAAGAAATGATTGTTGGAAGGACTGACTCAGCCTACAGGAAAGTCAAAACAACCTTTGATGACATTAAAAGCAAGGGTGGTAACATTCAGAGTGCAACAGGAATTCCACTGTTGACTGCAGAGGAAGAGCAGATAGGTGAAAAGAGCACATTGAAAGCCTCTATCAGAGAGAAGATTTGTCTGATATGATAGAAGAAGAAGCAGGAATCGATTTAGAAGAGACAGGAGATCCAATATTAGACTCAGAATTTAAGAGAGCTTTGGAGGACTTAAGATCAAATAAGGGAGAAGGAATAGGTTACATTCCATCAGATTTTCTAAAATCATTGGTAGATGTGGCAACAAAACCACTATTCACGTGAGTGTGTAGAAGGTATGAGTCTGGCGACATACCATCTGACTTTCGAAAAATATCATGCACACAATTCCTAAGACCGCAAGAGCTGACAAGTGCGAGAATTATCACACAATCAGCTTAACAGCTCACACATCCAAGTTGCTGAAAGAATACACTCCTGGAAATGGAAAAAAGAACACATTTACACCGGTGTGTCAGACCCACCATACTTGCTCCGGACACTGCGAGAGGGCTGTACAAGCAATGATCACACGCACGGCACAGCGGACACTCCAGGAACCTCGGTGTTGGCCGTCAAATGGCGCTAGCTGCGCAGCATTTGTGCACCGCCGCCGTCAGTGTCAGCCAGTTTGCCGTGGCATACGGAGCTCCATCGCAGTCTTTAACACTGGTAGCATGCCGCGACAGCGTGGACGTGAACCGTATGTGCAGTTGACGGACTTTGAGCGAGGGCGTATAGTGGGCATGCGGGAGGCCGGGTGGACGTACCGCCGAATTGCTCAACACGTGGGGCGTGAGGTCTCCACAGTACATCGATGTTGTCGCCAGTGGTCGGCGGAAGGTGCACGTGCCCGTCGACCTGGGACCGGACAGCAGCGACGCACGGATGCACGCCAAGACCATAGGATCCTACGCAGTGCCGTAGGGGACCGCACCGCCACTTCCCAGCAAATTAGGGACACTGTTGCTCCTGGGGTATCGGCGAGGACCATTCGCAACCGTCTCCATGAAGCTGGGCTACGGTCCCGCACACCGTTAGGCCGTCTTCCGCTCACGCCCCAACATCCTGCAGCCCGCCTCCAGTGGTGTCGCGACAGGCGTGAATGGAGGGACGAATGGAGACGTGTCGTCTTCAGCGATGAGAGTAGCTTCTGCCTTGGTGCCAATGATGGTCGTATGCGTGTTTGGCGCCGTGCAGGTGAGCGCCACAATCAGGACTGCATACGACCGAGGCACTCAGGGCCAACACCCGGCATCATGGTGTGGGGAGCGATCTCCTACACTGGCCGTACACCACTGGTGATCGTCAAGGGGACACTGAATAGTGCACGGTACATCCAAACCGTCATCGAACCCATCGTTCTACCATTCCTAGACCGGCAAGGGAACTTGCTGTTCCAACAGGACAATGCACGTCCGCATGTATCCCGTGCCACCCAACGTGCTCTAGAAGGTGTAAGTCAACTACCCTGGCCAGCAAGATCTCCGGATCTGTCCCCCATTGAGCATGTTTGGGACTGGATGAAGCGTCGTCTCACGTCCAGCACGAACGCTGGTCCAACTGAGGCGCCAGGTGGAAATGGCATGGCAAGCCGTTCCACAGGACTACATCCAGCATCTCTACGATCGTCTCCATGGGAGAATAGCAGCCTGCATTGCTGCGAAAGGTGGATATACACTGTACTAGTGCCGACATTGTGCATGCTCTGTTGCCTGTGTCTATGTGCCTGTGGTTCTGTCAGTGTGATCATGTGATGTATCTGACCCCAGGAATGTGTCAATAAAGTTTCCCCTTCCTGGGACAATGAATTCACGGTGTTCTTATTTCAATTTCCAGGAGTGTAATATAGAGAAGAATGGAGAAAAAATTGTGGATGTGCCAGATGATGATCAGTTTGGCTTTAGAAAAGGCAAAGGTAAGGTATGAGAGAGGCAATCCTGACATTGCGGTTAGTAATGGAAGCAAGACTAAGGAAAAATCAAGAGACATTAATAGGAACCGGCAGGAGAGGACGAGGGTTCTAGTCGCTAGAGCCTGGAACCGCGCGACCACTACAGTCGCAGGTTCGAATCCTGCCCTGGGCATGGAAGTGTGTGATGTCCTTACGTTAGTTAGGTTTAAGTAGTTCTAAGTTCTAGGGGACTGATGACCTAAGCAGTTAAGTCCCGTAGTGCTCAGAGCCATTTGAACCAATTTGAACATTCATAGGATTTGTCGACCTGGAAAAAGCATTCGACAACGTAGAATGGGGCAGGATGTTCGAAATTATGAGAAAAATAGGGGTAAGCTAAGGGCAGAGACATGTAATATACAATAGGTACATCAGCCAAGAAGGAATAATAAGAGTGGACGACCAAGAATGAATTGCTCAGATTAAAATGGGGATAAGACAGGGATGTAGTCTTTCACCCCTACTGTTTAATCTGTACATCGAAAAAGTAATGATGGAAATAAAAGAAAGGTTCAGGAGTGGAATTAAAATTCAAGGTGAAAGGATGTCAGTGATACGATTCACTGGTGAAATTGCTATCCTGAGTGAAAGTGAAGAAGAAATACATGATATGCTGAAAGGAAAGAACAATCTAATGAGTACACAATATGAATTGGGAGTAATTCCAAGACAGACGAAAATAATGAGAAGTAGCAGAAATGAGAACAGTGAGAAACTTAACATCAGGGCTGATGGTCAAGAAGTAAATGATGTTAAGGAATTCTGTTACCTAGGCAGTAAAATAACGAATGATAGATGGAGAAAACAGGGCATCAAAAGCAGACTCATTCTTCATTATTGTGGGCCTTCGTCCCACGTCCTAGAGGGCTCGGCCTTGTTACTATGGATTTGGCGATGCTAGTGTTGCAGTGTGGCTGGATGCCCTTCCTGACCACACCCTGTACCACTGGGGACAGAATTAGTGTACCTCAACAGTCTGCATCTAGTGTAAGCCATGAAACAGTGCAATCGTTTTAAAATGTCTGCAAGTCGTATAACTGAGGCGGGACATAGGGACCAGGCCAGAATTCACCAAGTGGGATGTGAAAAACTGCCTAAAAACACATCCAACATAACCAGCCCTCGTCGTTAATCCACCAGGTGGATTCGATCCAGGGTCGGCGCGCCTACCTGAGTCCATGAAGAAGGGCTTAAGCATCTGCGGCTAACCTGGCTTATCTACCAAAAGCAGACCAGCAATGGCAAAAAGGGCATTTCTGGCCAAGAGAAGTCTACTACTCTCAAACATAGGGCTTAATTTACAGAAGAAATTTCTGAGAATGTACATCTCGAGTACAGCATTGTATGGTAGTGAAACATGGACTGTGGGAATATCAAAGAATTTGAGATGTGGTGCTACAGACGAACGCTGTAAATTAGATGGACTGACAAGGTAAGGAATGAGGAGGTTCTGCACAGAATCAGAGGGAATATGCAGAAAAGACTGACAGGAAGAAGAGACAGGATGATAGGAAATCGGTTAAGACATGAGGGAATGACTTCAATGGTACTAAAGGGAGTTGTAGAGGCTAAAAACTGTAGAGGAAGATGGAGATTGGAATACATCCAGCAAATAACTGATGACATATGTTTAGGTTGCAAGTACTACTCTGGATGAAGAGGTTGGCACAGGAGAGAAATTCGTGGTGGGCCACATGAAACAAGTCAGAAGTCTCCTGACCCAAAAGCAAAAAAATCTCTCAGGATATGATTCACATCCATTGGCAAATGAACTTGGTTATAATAAAAAAAGGTATAGTTAATACCTAATAATGAAGATGTTCAAATGTGTGTGAATTTCTAAGGGACCAAACTGCTGAGGTCATCGGCCCCTAGTCTTACACACTACTTAAACTAATTTACGCTAAGAACAACACACACACCCTCATGCCAGAGGGAGGACTCAAACCTCTGCCAAAAGGAAATAATGAAGATAGATACCACAGTTTCAGTAAGAAGACAGAAAATTCCAAGATGAGATTTATCGATACATTTAAATTTATGGCTTCTCACTCGATGAACTTACATCAAATTTGAAGAGAGATCAAATGGAAAACATTAGAAAATTTTACCCAGAAGAATTATTCAATTTAGTGATCAGAAAATATGTTTAGCAATATGATTACGTGGATTCTTGGAAGAAATTTAGAGAGACACAATTACAAGCAAAGAAAGAACTTAACAGTAAACTGAATGACTATGAAATAAATGATGACGATTATAAACATGCAAAAATAGTTTTGGAAAAATATAATATAAAAAATACTAGCGAATATCATAATCTGAATCTTAAAATTGATGTATTGTTGCTGGCTGATGTGTCTAAAAAATTTAGAAAATGTTGCATAAATGCTTATGATTTAGATCCATCTTGGTGTTCTACTGCACCTGGTTTATTGTGGGGTGCAATGATAAAAATTAATAAAGAACAACTTGATTTATTACATGATTATGGTATGATTTTAATGGTTGAAAAAGGAATAAGAGGAGGAATATCTCAATGTTGAAAAAGATATGCAAAAGTAAATAGTAAATATACAGAGATTATGACATTAAAAAGATTTCGAATTTCTTAGCATATTTATACACAGACGATTTATTTGGTTACACAATGAGTCAATATTTACCGATGGTGGATTTGAATGGCATAATACAGGTTCTCTTGGTTGCACAAAAGTAAGTGAAATTTCAGATAAACCTGCATATGGATACATATTTGAAGTAGACCTAGAATATCCAACAGACTTACATGATGTACATAAAGATTTACCACTTGCTCCTGAAAATAAAATTGTACCTAAACTAAAGAAAGCAAATTGTGAACTACTCTGGAAACCAAAAATAATTGTGTCATTCACTATAGAAATTTTGAACAGTACCTGTCCTTAGGAATGATATTAACTAAAATACATAGAGTTTTAAAATTTAATCAATCAGAATGGTTAAAAAAATACACAGATTTCAATAATGAAATGAGAACTAAAGATAAAAATGATTTTGAAAAAGATTTGTACAAACTAATGACTAATTCAGTATTTGGTAAGACAATAGAAAAAATCAAAAACAGAGTGAATATAAAATTAATGTCAGATGGAGAAAAATGTGATAAACTGGTAACAAAACTGTACTTTAATGGAAGAACTGTATTCAATGAAAATCTTGTTGCTATTCATGTGAATAAAACCAAAATCACATGTAATAACATTTAATCTATGTTGTTTGAGTAGACTTGACTCATCAAAGGAACCGGTGTATGATTTTCACTATAAAATAGTGAAACCAAAACATGGAGAAAATGTCGAGTTGTGTTATTAAGATAAGGACAGTTATATGTACAATATACAAACTGAAGTTTTCTATGAAGACATGAAAGCAATGATTATTTTTGTGTGAGTGATTATTCAGCAGACAACAGTTACAGGATTCTACAAATAAACAAGAAAAATTTAGGAAAAATGAAAGACAAATGTAATATAAAAGTAAGGGAAGTATTCTGTGATTTGAGATAAAAAATATGTGCTTATAAATATGGTGAGAAATAGAGAGAAACTCTGAAGGTGTTGAGAAATTTGTTGTTAAAAATAGAATAAGTTTAGAAGACTATAAAGATTGTTTACTCAACAATAGGGAACAATGCAGAAGAATGAAGGTGATTCAAAGTGAAAAATATGAAATCTACACAGTTGAGGCAAACAAAAAAGCATTCAGCCCTCATGATGACAAAAGACGTGTTTTGGAAAGAAAAATAGATTACCATATGGTTACTACACATTGTAAAATAATCTAATAAAAATTTTTCTATACAAATGGAAATATTTTTAAGAAAGCTCAACGACATTACCAATACCAATTTGTTTAGAAAGATTAGTGAGTTACAAGTAATAGGTTTGTATAGTATTACTGGTTGTGAACATTAGGTGGTTCGGTGATGTTATGGACAGCCATATCGTGGTACTCCATGAGTCCCGTGGTAGCTATGTGGGGTCGCTGCCAAGGATTCTGTGACCACTTTGGCTGCTCAGCGCCATACCTTGGTACAATGTTTTTCCCCAATGGTCATGCTGGTTTTGTGAGCGCGAGGATGAACTGTCACATCTCCCTGGACAGCAGAGTCCAGATCTCAACATTATTGAGCTTTTGTGATTTACATGGGAGAGAACTGTGCTTGATCGTTACCTGTCTCCATCGTTGTTGCCTGAGCTTGCAATTATTGTGCAGGTAGAATGGTATAAGACTGCTATGAAAACAATTCAATATCTATACGAGGTCCTGGGACGTAAACTCGCTCAGAAGTTGGATACAGCGTGCAACTAGACTCATCTGACTAAATGACTCTCTTCCATTGCTTCAATGTCTATGTTTTATAGCTGAGCGTCACCTTTTCCTGCTAAGGGCATTTTTATGGATAATGCGTGGTTTTGGAATTGCAGATCACCATGCACTCCCTAGGTTATCGAGGTCCCTTCAAGTTGTTTTGGTGCTTACAGGGTTCGAGAGTGCGATATTCAGTTCGCAACTATTGTCCTCTTATTTTCCGTCACAGTCTTCTTCAATGACCGTCTGTCGCGATCACTCTAAACACACTTTCGTTCGCGTTGTGGCTTAGCGGATGAAATTCTTTCGTTTTCCATGTACGCAGTGTAAATCTTCTATACTGTGCCTCTTGAAACACCAAACGCATCGGCTACTCTGGTAACGGAAACACCTACGATACGAGCACTAACTACTGGTCCACGTTACGATTTACTTAGGTCCTAGATAATTCACTCATAACTACAGAGAACACTCTTCTGGTCGTAACCAACACCTGCAACGTGTTGAGGACATTGTACAGGTGTCGTTCGTGGCCAAATACAACAGCGCTACCTGCGGACTTGACTAGCAGCAGCATCTATGTTCAAGCATAGCTGCAGCGTCACCTTTTCCTGCTAAGGGCATTTTTATGGATAATGCGTGGTTTTGGAATTGCAGATCACCATGCAATTTCTCACGGTGTTTCCATATTTTTGTCAAACCCATGTGTGTAGTTCTATGTTTTATTAAGTGATAATATGAGTAATAATTATTCTGACGATTAATAGAGATGCAGGTAATTTAAAATGGGTGCCTTTACTGTAAAATATGGTAGCACCACCACAGAGACACAGGCATACATTCCAAATGAGTACTACAATCTTAATGTATCACAGATATTTGAACATGTTTTTCCAAACTGCGTAATTTCGTAAGTTTTGCGATTTAATTAATTATTCGTGAACGTTTTCCCATATATTGTCTTCCAAGTTTCCAAAAGGACTAACAAAGAGATGTACTCCACTCAGTAACTGTAACAATGCTATAACTTTTTTTTTAATTTGAATGGTGTTCCATTTTATGAAATTGCTGGAATAACTGGAAAAGCGGGAGGAGCTAGAGAAGATAAAGGTTGTAGAAGCTCGGAGCTCGTGGTCTTACGTGTTTCGTCGTCAGTTCAGGAGAAATTTGTACCAGTAGGCGTTGCGGATTTTGGCCGTATAAGTAAAGTACTTTAACATTTTGTCGAGCTTATTGCCACTTCGATGACATTTAAGATACTTAACTTCTACGAGGAGAGCTTTGAACTTAGTCTGTCTAGCAGAAGGAGTCAGAGGCTTGAACTTTTACAAGAGCCACGAGTAGCTGCAATTTTGTGTGTATTTGTCATGATCCACTCAGTTTGGGGAGCTGTTGGTCCAGTTTGCACATTTAATGAGGATTAATTCCACTTTTGACTTCGTTTACCGCGCTTCAGTGAGTAAGGACACCATCCACTTATTTTAATAAACGTGATTTAATTTAATTTTGGTATGCCTACTTCAGTATTTCCTTTGGATTTATTCCATTCACAGTTCTATAATGATTTTATTTATGTAAGTTCTCATTTCTGCCATACTTATATGTTTGACCGAAAGATGAGTTGAATATTTATGAATTTAGACAGTACTTGGTTCAATGGACTGAGAATAAATAAATAAACATCATTTTTTTCCATCAAAGGATCTGCATAAGTGGCTTCTACATAAGCTGGCGTCTGAGTGTAACTCAGCGAAGTAACCATTACAAGTTAATTGCCGTTTACCACTTGAAGCAGTGACTGTGTCGCTGATTGGTAAAGTAACTGAGTATGGATTCACGCATTGTGAGTTCAATACCTGCTCAGTCCTAGGACTTTTATCTGTCACTTATCACTTCTTTCATCTCTGGAAATGTTTGTTGATGTGATGAATGCCGAGCTCCACCGTGGTTGGAAATCCACTTTAAACTGTAGTTCACCCTGTAACTGACTGGACAGCCAAGTTCAAAGTTCGAAGGCAATATTATATCGTGTCTAGTAAAGCGCTACGGTGTCCAAACCAATCTTCAAACTGATGGGAGGTTCACCTTTTTGCCACATGAACAAACCAGAGTTAAGTTAATATCCTTATTGAATCCGCTACTTTTATAAATGTGTCGTGTCTGTTCTTCTGTACATGCCAGAAAGAAGAGACTCCATTTTCGATCCTGCAGCAATACATACATTACGAAATGAACTGGGGACTAAAATGAATTCAGTGGCTAAAACTGAAAATTTGTGCTGGACCAGGACTCGAACCCCGATTCCCCACTTTGCTAGCGTTGGCCTCAACCGCTTCGGCAAACTGAGGATGCTTTCCTTCCGACTCCAGTTCCAATACTGTCGCACACTATTCATGTAGACCACCATATTTATTGCTCCTCACATCACGGTCCAACCAGCAAGGTCATCGGTCTCAGCGGGTTAGGGAAGGATGGGGGAAGGAAGTCAGCCATGCCCTTTCAAAGGGACTTTCCCAGCATTTGCCTGAAGCAATTTAGGGAAATCACGGAAAACCTAAGTCGGGATGGCAGGCCTTCGTTTGAACCGGGGTCCTCCAGAATGCGAGTGCAGTGTACTGCCCACTGCACTACCTAGCTCGGTGCATCTCGCTGGATTTCCACCACAGTTCAGGAGAGAAAGTGCCCCCACATTAATAAGATCTTAACGGCTGTCAAGCCATATGTACACTGGTGTTCAGAATTAAAGAGCCAACGGAAATTTTGCAAGGCTGCGTTTATTTTTCCCCAAAACAGTAAAAGCAGGTAATAGTAAGGTAGTGACAATGTAAAGAATAAAAAATGTTAACTACTGGAGGATGCACAATGGTAGACCAAAAATGTTCTTCGTTCTTTCCAAATAAACTGATTTGCACACACATCCTGACAACTGATTAAAGTGCTCAGTATGGGGTGCGACCACCCCTGGCAGCAATACAAGCCTGAGGATGCATGCAATGAGTGGTGTCATCAATCTCATGTTGAGGCAAAAAAAAAAAAAAAAAAAAAAAAAACCGAGCGGGGTGGCGCAGTGGTTAGACGCTGGACTCGGATTCGGGAGGACGACGGTTCAATCCCGCGTCCGGCCATCCTGATTTAGGTTTTCCGTGATTTCCCTAAATCACTCCAGGCAAATGCCGGGATGGTTCCTCTGAAAGGGCACGGCCGACTTCCTTCCCAATCCTTCCCTAATCCGATGAGACCGATGACCACGCTGTCTGGTCTCCTTCCCCAAACCAACCAAACAACAACAACAATTGAGGCAAAAACGCCGATTCTTCCTGCAGAGCTGCTCATAAGTCTTGGAGAGTGATTGGTGGATGCTGACGTGATGCAGCCTGTTTCCCTAGTACATTCTCTTTGCGTCTCAATCGGGAGAGCGTACTTTATGAAGCCGAGCATTATCGTCAGTCAGTATCAAATGTGAACCCGCAGTACCTCGCAACAACCGCAAATGAGGTCGCAAAATGTCGCCACAATACCTGACAGCAGTTAAACCTTGCCGATTCATCTGTACAATTTCATGAAGAGATGTTCGAGTTGTCAACATAATCCCTGCCCACACCATTAGGCATTCTTCTCAATATCGATCTCTTTCCACAATGTCTGGGTCACGAAATCGTATTCAACATACCCGCCAACTGCGAGTCCAACAACAATCTGTCTCCAGACCAAATCGGGACTCATCTGTGGAAAGATCATTAACCTACTGTTTGATTGTTCAGGTGCCATGTCAACGACTCCAGTCTAGACGTTCCCTTCTCTGAAGTCGCATCAGTTACACATAAAGCATTTCTTCGACAATAAAGACCACTCGGCCGAAGCCATACACTGGTTGCCCAGATACAACACGTCCAGTGGACGCTGCAAGGTCAGATGCCAGTTGCTGTGCAGTACTAAGGCGGTACCATCGCGCCCTTACATCCAAATAACGGTCCCATTTTTTCTGATGTCACATGCGGTCGGCCCTGTCCTGATATTCGGGATAAAATTTTGGTCTCTATCAACTGTCGCCATATCCGATAAACAATAGAACGATTCACATGTAGCCATCGGGCCACATTAGTCTGCGACTGTCCTGCTTCCATTCTTCCTATGGCTCTCCGCCTCGGAGATAGGCGTCGTCTCTGTGCCATACTGCACCGGTTGTCTGAGGTCATCGTTGGTTGTCTGGAACGCTATCTTCCGTGCAGAACACGATCGTACGGACGTCGTTAATTAGACAAAGGACGTTAAAATAACGGTTTGTTGCTTTAATTTTGGGCGCCAGTGTATTTTATATATGTGGCTTGATAGCCACTAACATCATTTCAGTGCGGATGCACTCTCTGAACTATTGGTGGGAATCCAGCGTGATGGGGCGAGCAATGATTATGGTTGACAGGGGGACTACATAAGTAGTGTGCGACAATATGAGAATCTAGATCGAAAAGAAAGCGTGCTCGGATTGACGACCACTTGTGTAAAGTGGGAAAAATCGGCTTCGAATCTCGGTCAGACTCAAATTTTCACTTGTCACCATTCAATTCATTTCAATGCCCAATGGTGGCCAGTGTCAGAGTTAATTCATTTCATCGTGAATCCACTACATTCAATGACCTCCAGCATAGTCAGCAACCGAGGCCACAGCAGCTGAACCTGAGTTCGTTGTCGCGTTCTTGCTATCTCGCAGACAAGCGGAGTCAGCCCAGCGAAGTCGAGCGCCGGCCATTACAGGGGACTGGGCGCAGAATTAATTCTCAGAAATGAGGAAGCAGGACGCTGGGAATAAGAAACGTCCAAGGCGAGAGCTAGTGACGCGTGACCGAAATGTAGGAAAGGGGAGGCCGTGTGCCGGGCCTGGCCACTCACCGTGGAACCTGACGGCCCTGTCGAGGCGTATGAGGGAGATGTCGTGCTTGAAGGGTGACTGGTCGTAGTCGGCGTGCATCAGCACCTCGGACGGCCGGAAGTCCTGCACGGGTTCGGCGCACACGCCGTCCTCGCAGTCGGGGTCGGTGCGCGTGTTGTGTTCCCCCAGCCGGATCAGGCCCCTGCAGCACAAGCAACAAAGGAAGGAAGATTAGAGATTAACTTCCAGGTCATTAGTGTCCGCCTGTAGCAGGAAAACACACCAGCCGGGCGCACAAGCAGGCAAGGTAGAGCACGCAGCGAAATCACCATTAGCAACTACGTGCACCACGACTGCAGATCACACAGGACGCATATCTACACTGATGATCCAAAACATTATGACCACCTGCTTCATTCCCCGTTGATCCATCTGTGGAGCGCTATACAGCTTCGATTCTGGGTGACATATATTCGACAAGTCTGTGGTAGGTTTCTGGAGCCTTGTGGCACCAGTATGTCTTTGTTATGGTAACACAGTTCCCAATTACAGGTTGATGGCTTTTCGGCCTGAGCTTGCGACCGACTGCATCCATTAAGTGTTCATCGGATTCCCCATCAGGGGAAATCGGTGGCCAAGTCATCAACCTGAGTTCACTATCGCGCTCCTCAAACCACTGCAGCACGTTTCTGGTCTTCTGACACGGACATTTACCCTCATGGAAGAGTCCATCGCCTTCAGGGAAGACATCAAACGTGAAGGTATGCTGGCAATGGGCAATAAAATTCACGTAGTCCACAGCTATAATGGTGCCTCCGATTATACTAATCGGCTCATGGAAGCCCCAGTGAATGTCTCCTATAGTGTAACAATGCGTCCACCGGCCTTTGACCGGGAAGCAGTTCATGTTTTGAGCAGCTGTTCACCTGGGTGATGGTTCTTCCGGACACGATCGTTGGTATAAAACTTGATTCCTCCATATCACGCGACACAGTTCCATTGACTCCCTGTTCTGTCCTGATGATACAGTGGCCACTGCAGTCGTTACTGACGATGCTATCGCGTCAACGTGGAAACACGGAGAGATCCTTTGCTGTGGAGCCCCATGTTAAATAATGAGCGCTGAACAATGTCTTCCGTCTGCCTCCGTAGCCGAGTGGTGATCGCGGCTGACTACCATACAGAGCATCCGGCTTCGATTCTCGGTATTAATAGGAACTTTCTCGTGTTGGGAAGATTGTAACGGCGTGCATTATGTCATAGCAAATGAGGAGCTACTTCATCGCTCAATAACGGTTCCAGGTCACTAAACCCGACAACGGCCAGGAGACCGATGTGCTGACCCCACGCCCTTACACACTGCATCCAGTGGCGTCATTAGCAGAGGATGACACGGCTGTCGGTCGGCACTGATGAGCCTACCGGCAACTGTCGGTGTTCACGTATTTGTTTTCGAACAGTGTGTTTTTTAACATTTTTGCCTGTGTAAGCATTGCACTCTCTCGTCAGATGTGCCGTAGACCGCCGCCTATCTCGCTTTACAGAGCAGACAAGCTTCCGACCTGCATATTCTCTGGCGAGGGCTGGACGTCAGATGGAAATGGAAATGTCGTGTGGCTAGGGCCTCCCGCGGGTAGACCGTTCGTCTGGTGCAGGTCTTTCGATTTGACGCCACTTCGGTGACCTGCGCGTCGATGGGGATGAAATGATGATGATTAGGACAACACAACACCCAGTCCCTGAGCGGAGAAAATCTCCGACCCAGCCGGGAATCGAACCCGGGCCCTTAGGATTGACAGTCTGTCACGCTGACCACTCAGCTACCGGGGCGGACTGGACGTCAGATAACTTGTCGTTTCACCGTCCTGCAACCACTTTCCATAGATGATCACAACAACAGCACGCGAAAGACCGACCAGCTTCCCTTTCCCAAGGCGATCGTACCCACGCTCTGAGCATAACAATTTGCCCTTTGTCAAACTCGAATACGTCTGTGGTTTTCCCCAGTTGAGGTTCTTGTCGTCGGTAGAAGCATTCCCCATCCATGTCTGCTCCCTTTGTACCACGTCAGATGACCACAGTATCACTACGTGGCATACGGATTCGCACTGGTCAGCGGTCATAATGTTTTGGCTTAGCAATGTATAAAATGTGTCCGTAGGCCTAAACTGAAGAGTGAAAAGTGCTTGTGGTGGGGGGAATTGGGCTCTCCAGGGAGAACGTTACAAATTCCTTTCAGAATGACGAAAATAATTACAGTTTTAAACATGGTTGTTCCTCAGCAACCTTATATAATTTTCAAACCTACCAAGTACACAGCCAGCCAGCTGCAAATAACTTTGGTACATTGATCTAGGTTTCGACACATGCTATGGGTGTCTTCATCAGATTTTGAGAAACTGTAAAATGTCAGAATTTAGAGCAGCTATGCTCAAGTCAAAATTACACGTTCCAGCCTTGTCACATATGCCAGATTTGAGTCTGACGTTGTTCCTAGATAGGCGTACGTGACAACGCTGGAAAGTGTTTTGTTTTACTTTTGATTTGTGCATAGCCGCTCTGAATTCTGATCACTGCTTTCTTGAAATGTAATTTCACGGTTTCTCAAAATTTCATTCTGATGAAGACTCTCTTAGCAAGTATCGAAATCTGGGTCAGTGTACCAAATAGCTATTTGCAACCGGTTGGCTGTATAATTCCTATGTGTGAAAAGAAAATCAGCCGTGTGTCAGTGTAGTGCAGCGTGTTGTGGTTTACATAGATTCTGTTCGTAAGACTTTTTGCGTTTGTAGTAGTAGTTACTAATGTATGTATTCCGTATAATATTAAGCCATTTAATAGAAGGCAGACGTGTCCGTACACTGCTTCACTACTGACTGGAAATGCGCGACTCGGACTGTATAGAACTGCCAGAAATCCTATACGCTCGGAAAAAATATTACAGTATATGAGAAACTGGAACGGTCCTGTGGAAGCTGCAGATTTCGCTAATACATACATCGCAAACAAAACGAATGTGGAATAAAGATATGTCTCTGGTGGATTTCCAAATATTTCAGCTGTATTACTTGTAAATATATGTTGGGTTGCAACAATAAGGATAATAGCACGTGAGCAATAGACCTTTAGATGCGACTCTGTGAACTTATGTAACAGTCAGGTCGAAATGTGACAGCAGCCGACTGGTTACTAGTTTTGGCTTGGTAGAAGAATTAGGAAGGAAAAAAATCTACCTTTTGTTGAGACTATGAAGAAACGCAAGCGTGAGATTCCTCTGGAGTTTGCCACCAGTAGAGAAATGGCTGTCCATAGTTCCCTTTTTGGCTTCAAGGAAGACTGCACTCTAGTTTTTTATGCTGCTAAAAAGTGGAAGTTTGTGACCCTGGCATCAAGTCTACATGAGGGTAATTAAATAGATGCTGACACTAGAGCGAACAGAAGCCATTCATTGCAAAATTCTATAATTGCATCAAAAGTGCAGTCGACACTACTGAGAAGTTGACCGCTTTGTAGGCCTACAATGTTGCAAGAAATGTGTGCCATTGGCCAATGATTCTAGGAATTTTTCGCAAAGATTAATATGAGTGGAATCAATACACGTGTAACTGATTGTGGCTACAATGAGAATTGTATAGGAAGAAAATAATTCCTGAAAGAGCTCTCTCATGCAATGGTTCCACCTCTTTTGGTTCGATGGAGCTATTATCCTTCTTGTTGCAACCCAACATATGTTTCCAAATCATACAGCTGAAATACTTGGAAATCCACCAGAGACATATCTTAATTCCACATTTGTTTTGTTTGCGAGGTATGTACTGATATGTACTGGCGAAATGTGCAACTTCCACAGGACCCTTCCAGTTTCTCATATACTGTAATATTTTGTCCGAGCGTATAGGATTCCTGGCAGTTCTACACAGTCCGCGTCGCGCATTTCCAGTCAGTAGCGAAGCAGTGCACGGACCGTCTGCCTCCTACTAAATGGATTAATATTATACGGAATACATACATTAGTAACTACTGTAACTAATGCAAAATGAATCTATGTAAACCACAGCACGCTGCACTACACTGACAGATGACTGATTTTCTTTTCAGACATAGGAGTTATACAGCCAACAGGTTGCAAATAGCTATTTGGTACCTCAGGAATCCACAGAGATCCTCAACTGAGGCTACGCCGTTACAGGCCAACGTGTAAAGAAGAAGCAGAAGACGAGAGCAGAAACGGAGAAAAATGAATTGGGATCAAAAGGAAAAGTTGTAATAATACCTGCAATGTAAAGAAAAGATTGACAAATTGCTATTGCAAAATGTGTCAGAGCGACGTCTCAAGTGACAATGAGAGAAATCAGTGAAGACATTCCCCATTTATAGTCTTTTTTGTAGATGAAATTTAATAAATGATCACATGAGTAAATGATGTGATCAAGTTGGTGTACTGTGGCCGATCTCGTAGCGAAAACTACCACACCCGACAGACGGTCGTGCGGTCTGAAATGGGAAGTACGCGCTCTACGTTACCTCCGCCCCCCGTCTGCGGGTACGGACAGCCTGAAGAGCGCGCCGCGCTGCCGGCTGAGTCTACTCACACCTCGAGCCCGCCCGGCAGGTTGGTGACGCAGTGCGCCGCCGACACGACGTAGTAGCTGCTGACGAGCGCCGCCCCGCACCGGAACACCGCCTTCCTGCGAGTCCCTGTGGGGAAACACCGCTCCAAGTCACACTCCGCTCACCAGCAGACCGCTGAGTCCACGGACAATCTTCGCGCACAAATTATCATAACAGATATTCACTCCTTCCTGTCTCGATGAAATCTGACACTGTCAATCTAGAGCACGTGATCTATTCTAAACACATTCTTTTGTTTAGAAATGCGGGTATTTTTATCGCTTTCAGCAGATATGTTACAATTAACCTTTTTCGACTATAATGAGTCATCTGCAGTACAAGGAAACGTACATAGAAGAGACGAAACCTCAAAACTACTATTGACTATAAACAGCTATAAAATTGTTAAAAACTGGAACCTAAAGGAAAATTTAAAAAACTCCCATTATCTTGTTAAGAAAGTAACACTTCAGGTAGACATCTATCACTCTTCGAGGTTGTTTAAAATCAACTGCCGTGCCTGATGTTATGCCGTACTTTAAAACTGAAACAATTGAGACAATGAGAGCCATAAGGGCCCAAAGCGCAGAAACAAAATTTTGAGAAAAGCAGTTGTTAGTGAAACTCAAATTTACGAGGGCCACTTCAAAAGAAATGCACACCATTTTTGGAAAAATACAGTTTTCATTCTGCATTTGTGAAAGTTTAACAGTGTGCAGATTCATCCTTCCCGCTTGTTTTCAAACTTAGTTCAACCGGTTCCCGCAAGTGGCGCCATCACAGCATGTCTTCAAGATGGCTGCTACACTTGACGTTCGTCAGAAGGAACGTGCTGTCATAGAATTCCTGTGCTGTGAAAACGAGACAGTGGGAAACATCCACAAGAGGTTGAAAAGGGTGTATGGAGATGCTGCTGTCGATCGCAGTACAGATGTAGTGATTCTAATTTCAAACTAATTAAAACATTTTACAACTCTCAAACGACACTATTGTCACTAGCCTAAACATGGAAATGTTGTGAATTAACATTAATAATAAAATAATGTTAAATATTAATTAACATTTTGTAGTATAAAGTGTGTATTTTTTTTGTAGGAAGCATAGGATGTTAAGACTTGGTTAAAAAACGATTCAGAAGTGTGTTTGCGTGGTTTGTATACATGAGAGTCACTCCAAAAGATATGCACACTGTTTTTTTTTTAAATCCATCTTTTATTCTACATGTTTGAAAGCCTTACAGTGTGTAGATAAATCCTTTAGGAACAATATTTTAATTTCTCCACATAATTTCCATCCCTCTCAAGTGCCTTACGCCATCTTGGAACCAGTGCCTGTACACCCGCACGGTAAAATTCTGGACCAACCTGTTGGAGCCACTGTTTGGCAGTGTGCACAGGGGAGTCATCATCTTCAAACCTTGTTCCACGAAGAGAGTCTTTCAGTTTCCCAAAGAGATGATAGTCACATGGAGCCAGGCCAGGACTGTAATGTGGGTGTTTCAGTGTTGTCCATCCAAGTTTTGTGATCGCTTCCATGGTTTTTTGAGTGACATTTGGCCGTGCATTGTCGTGCAACAGCAAAACATCCTGCTTTTGCCGATGTGGTGGAGAACAACTCACCAAAGTTTCATTGCAATTGGATGAATGGTTTGTGAGTGCATAGTAGACAAACATACATACATTCATTTTTATATATATAAATTTTAATGTACATGACGATTCAGTTTACGAACAACATTTAAAGCGAGTTTTACTTCCTAGCTTTTTGTCTGTTATCGTGTAAACATGACGCGCGATTTGTAGTGCCAGCACTGCAACTGGTTGGCGTGCCTTGTCCCCCCTCCCCCCCCCCCCAAGGCTCCTCTCCCCTCACCGGCCAATGCATGCTTCCTCCTCTTCCCACACTCCCCTCACAACTCTGACGTCGTATAGTTAACACACTGTACATATATTAGGTGTATCCGGCCACACTTTGCTGCGGCTCAGCTGTTTAAATGGAAAAGAAAGAAAAGAGAAAGCGCACGTTTCTAATATGTATGGGAATTAGACGTACGTCCTGATCTCTTTCTATCCCCTACCTCTGTCCATCCCCCCTCTCCCTTTCTTTGTATATCTGCTCCTCCTTCTCCCCCTCTCTCTCTCCATCTCCTCCTGCTCCCTCTCAGTCCATCATCTCCTTCCCCCTTTGTCTATCTTCCCTTTCTCTCTCCTCTCTGTCCATCTCCTACTTCCCAGTTTCCATGTCCATTTTCTCTCAACCTCATTTGTCCATCTCTCTTCCCCTCTGACTTTGAGTCTTGTTTACTGTTACTGCAAAATCGGATTCTGTAGTAGTAGTAGTAGCAGTATTCTAATCATAAACCAATAAGCCATAAATACAACTTTTCTGTTTGCTAATACCCATTCACTATTTTATATTTTATATATGTATTTATATATTAAAAATTATATAGTCTATATGTGTCCGAACATTCAGTACAATAACGTGTAAGAATTTAAGTAAATCGAAAAGATATATTTTGTGATTTTTGGTAACTATGTCCTCCTTTTACATATTATATATATAAATAAATGTATATTTTTTATTTATGAATTTCGCCAGCTATGGACCGCATACAAATTAAGACTTACGGTGTTTCTTGTTCTTCCGTTCTTCCCAGTACTTCTTCATTTTCTCTCCAACTGCTCATCTCTGCTCATCTGTCCACACTCTCTTGGATCGAGGTTTTGACTCATCTTCTTCATAGTTTGCATTTTCTATCAGTAGCTTGAAGTGATTCCTGTCACGTATTATTTCTTCTGTAACATCTATTTTGTTGGCATCTTTCTTTACTGCTTCTATCCATCCTACAGTTTTTTTCAGCTTACTAACATAATTAAAAATTTTCTTTGTAATCCGTGTTTCTTCCATTCTCTTTAAATGTCCATAAAATTTTAGCCATCTCTTCCTCATTGTATCTGTGATCTTTTCTGTATTTTCGTATAAATTTACATTTCTCCTATTAATCCACCTATTTTCAGTACTTTTCTCAGGACTTAGAATTTTTCTTAGTATTTTTCTCTCTCTTTTTTCTAGTTCCCTTAATTCATCTTTCTTATCCAATGTTAGGCACTCTGATCCATATGTTGCTTGTACCCTAATAACTGAATTATAATGTCTAATATTCGCTTGTATGGATATTGATTTCTTATTGTAGTAGTTTTGTGTTAATTTATATGCTTTTTTATTCTTTCTTTATTTGTTGTGTTATCCAATTCATTGGCTTGTATCAACTCCCCAAGATATTTGAATTTATCAACTCTTTTAATTTTTCAGTACTTTGTTTTCATAAACTTTTCTGTATTATGTTTGTGTTCTATACACTTGGTTTTTTCAAGGGTATTTTTAGTACAGTCTTTTCAGCAATCTCATGTAACAGATCAAGCATAACTGTTGCGTCTGTTCGGTTTTCAGTTATCAATGCCATATCATCCGCAAAGGCTGAACATTTCACTTCAAATTTGTTCTTTCCTTGGCCCATGCTTATACCCTTTGTGTCTCTGCTTTTTAATGTGCTTTCCCATGTTTTTACTATTTTATCTAAAACCAAGTTAAAGAGAATTAAGGACAGTCCATCTCCTTGTTGAATTCCTGTTTTGATTTTGAATAGTTTAGAAATTTCGCCTTGAAACTTAATCCTTGATGTTTTATCTGTGACTGTATGTTTCACAAGTCTTCTGGTATTTTCGTGTATCCCTCATTTCTGGAATAGTATTTTTCTGTCAACTGAGTCGTAGGCCTTCTTGAAGTCTACAAAAGTAACTAACGTATTTTTGTTTTGAATAGCTCTCACTCTTGTTTTTAAATTAAGAATCTGTTCTGCACATTATCTACCTTTTCTAAATCCTGCTTGATAATCTCCTATATTAGATCCTGATTGTTCCTCTATTCTATTTAAAAGTGCTTTAGGAAGTATTTTGTATGTCACTGGTAACAAGGATATGCCCCTGTAGTTGTTGGTGTCTGTTTTATCTCCTTTCTTATGGAGAGGATGGATCAATGCTTGTTTCCAGTCACTGGGTATGTTTCCTCTTGTCCAAATGTCTTTAATTACTTTGTGAATTTTCTGCCATGCGGATAAGCCCCCTAGTTTCCGCATTTCTGCTACAATCCCATCCTCTCCTGGTGCTTTGTTATTCTTCAATGCTTTGATAATCTTTTCTATTTCTTCTGCTGTAGGTGATTCCGATAGTGAATTTTCGTGATGTGGTTTTTGAAATTGAAATCTGTCACTAAGCTCTTCAGAATTTTTGGATTTTCAAAGAATTCAGCTAAAATCTGTTAGTCCTCTTAGTTGCTAAAAACCATTTTTCCATTTTTATCTTTAAAATGTAAGCTTGGTGACTGGAATCCTATTAAAACTTTTTCGAAATTCTTATAGAAGTCTCTAGTGTTGTTCCTTTTAAAGTCTTAATCCATTTCTTTTAATTTGTCTTTGTCATATTTTCTTTTCACTGATCTGATGATTTTTGCTGTCTTTTTCCTTTCTTATTTAAACTTCCCAGTATTCATGTTTCTTATAATTAGGTACCTAAAAAGGCGTCCGTATTAGAATTCAACATTGTGTGAAAATTTCAAAGCAATGGATCAAGAACTTTCAGAGATTAATGACTTTGAACAAAGCAGCATTTACATTCTTATAACGTTTACCATATTATTAATGTATACCAGATGGTGTTCCAAAACACGTGAGTTTTCGAATGCAATGTTTTTTAAAACCTGCAGGAGAACTTCTGTGAAGTTTGGAAGGTAGGAAACGTTGTACTGGTGGAAATAACGCTTTGAAGATGAGCCGCGCTTAGGCAGCTGAGTTGGCAGAGCACTTGCCTGCGAAAGGCAGAGGTCCCAGTTTCGAGTCTCCGTCCGGCACAGAGTTTTAATCTGCCAGGAAGTTTCATATCAGAGCACACTCCGCTGCAGAGTAATAACCTCATTCTAGTTACCTACAGGTTTTAGCGTCCTCTGCGACATATCACGGAATTGCAGACACAGTGACTCTCAATGGACTCGTTGTCAACCCGCGTCACAAACTAGTTCATTTTGAGTAGCTCCATGTGCGAGAGGTTTAAAACTACAGTTACAGCCCGTTGACACTTTCGCTACACAGACACTTGCGTTAGAAGCAATCAATGGTGCGATCGCCAGTCGTTACAGAGATTACTGTTTGCGTGCTGTGCAGGATGCGGACGAGACGCAGTGGATACACTGTGGGAGACGTGGACAGCGCATGCTGGACCAAAGCCTTCTAGATACAAGGCTTACGCAAGGCGGCCATATTGGCACGTGACGTCACAAACTGCCGGCCATCTTATCTGTAGTCGACAGTCCTGTTGGCGTGTATGTTGTGTTGAAAGTGTGTGCCACGTGAAAGTCATATATATTTCATAGAGTTGTGGCGACAGTCGACTGCCAGTAACTTCACCGGCGAAGCGCAGAGTAAAAGGTCTTTGGGGACTCGAGGTTCTTTGAGGGAGTCCTGTCTGCGTCTGGAGAGTGTACACATGTAGTGAAATTGTGCATTGTTTTTCTTGTGTTTCTGGAATAAACGAACCGTAATAAAAGTGCCTTAACGTAATAAGTTGGTATTTTTGGTGCGTGGACCGTCACTATAGCCATAAAAACCCACATTGGTGACCCCGAGTCGCGAAAATATGTTGCAGTCGCTCGCTGTGTATCACCGGTTTCGCGCCAATAGACAATGTCACAGCCTCCAGTTTTTACGGCAGTGCACGACGCCGCGACCACAGAATGGACATTCGACTGTGAAGCGCAACGCTTCACCCCGTGTGCCACTAATACACCGGGAATGTTCGTATCTCCCGTGTTTGCCTCGCCTGGCTGGACGACTCTAACCTCGGCCGGCATACCACACCGGGCGCTGTACACATCGTCGCAGACACCTTCTGCGGCATTCTACGCTCAACAGAATGCCCCTCCAGCACAGGACTTATTGACACGTAACGGAGTCGAGATCAATAATGACAAGTCACAACTCCGCTGCACCGCTGTCACTTTTCTGGGGTACACAGTCTCCACGGATGGTATATGCCCTCCGCAGGAGCGGGTTGACTGCATTCGTAAGCTACCTCTCCCAGTGTCATTTCGCGAATTACGCCGGTTTTTAGGAACTGTCAATTTCTACCGTCGTAACCTGCCGATGGCGGCAGCAATTCAAGCCCCTTTGACTGATGCATTGGCCGGAAAACAAACCTCAGGCAGTCGCCGAGTACCGTGGTCTGACAGCATGGTGAGAGCTTTTGAAGACCTTAAATCAGCGTTAGCACATGGTGTCACTCTCGCCCATCCTTTGCCAGATGCCTGCATCTCGATTACAGCGGATGCAAGTGATTTCGCAATCGGTGCAGTCCTACAACAGCATGTCAATGACAAGACTCAACCGCTCCGTTTTTTTTCCAAAAAATTATCTACAGCTCAACGTAAATGGTCAGCATTCGACAGAGAATTGCTCGCAGTTTATGAAGCTGTAAAATATTTCTGCACAGACATTGAAGGAAGGAATATAACAATCTTCACGGACCACTGCCCCCTCGCGGAGGCTATCCGTAACCCCGCTACTGACCTTCCCCCACGTAGGTTCCGGCAAATGGACTTAATTTGCCAATACACAACAGACATCCGTTACATTCGAGGGCCAGAAAATGTGGTGGCTGACTACCTATCACGTATCACTGCAATTTCATCCCCCATTAATTTCGATGAATTGGCCCACTTACAGGACAGTGACACCGAATTGCACAACCTCCGACAGGACCCAGATACTTCCCTTCAGATCGTTTCGTGCAACCTACCGGGCTCGGCGAAGCCACTGTGGTGTGATACTTCCATGGGCACCTCTCGGCCTATTGTTCCCCCTGCACTACGTCGCCAAGTGTTCAGTAGTTTACATAACCTGGCACACCCTGGTGCTAAGGCTACTACGCGCCTGGTTACAGAACGCTTTGTGTGGCCAGGTGTGAAGAGGGATTGTCATACTTGGGCCCGTGCTTGTTTACAGTGCCAGCGCAGCAAAGTTGGCAGGCACACACAACCCAGTCTAGGTAAATTCGACATCCCGAAAGGCCGCTTCCGTCATGTACATGTGGATCTCGTGGGACCATTACCCATGTCGGATGGTTTCAGGTACATCCTGTCCGGCATTGATCGCATTACACGTTGGGTGGAGGCAATCCCCCTGCAGGACATCACAGCAGATTTCGTAGCACGCGCATTTGTATCCTCCTGGATAGCTCGACTTGGCTGTCCTACATCCATCACCACCGACCAGGGAAGACAGTTTGAATCCCTGCTGTTTAACAAACTCTGCGTCCTCTGTGGGGTGGATAGATTCCGCACTACGGCTTACCACCCACAGAGCAATGGACTGGTCGAGCGGTGGCACAGAACGCTGAAAGCGGCACTCATGTGCCACGGTGGTGAGTGGTGCGATGCCCTTCCCTGGGTTATGCTAGGAATACGCACGGCTTACAAGACAGACCTCCAGGCTTCACTCGCAGAGTTACTGTATGGCGAGACCCTAGTCCTCCCTGCAGAGTTCGTCAACGACGAAGCAATCGCCGACCTGTCCGACCTCCCCATGCTAGTTGAATGGGTCCGGACACACATAGCCGCGATCCGCACGCCTCCTCCATGGCCACATACCCGCCCTCGCGTGTTCAGGCATGTGGCACTGGACTCTTGTGAGTTCGTTATGTTACGGGATGACACGGTCAAACCGGCATTACAACCACCCTACTCTGGCCCACATCGAGTAGTGTCTCGCAGGGACAATACTATGGACATTCTTGTCAGTGGTCGCCAGCAGACAGTTTCCCTCCAACGCGTGAAACCAGCCTGGACGATCGAAGAATCTGTAACACCTCCCCCCGAGTCTAGTGTTCTTTCATCAGATGGTGACGACCCCGACCCCACACAGACCACTCACCCTCCTGCGTCCCACCACGATCGTATGTGCACCGAGCCTACACCCGAGGGCAACTCAGCGGTTGCGTACGATGATATGCTACCCTCGTTCCAAACAGGCAATGCGTGTGACAATCCACAACCTCAGGATCAACCTCATGTTGCGTGTGACATTACACCGTCCCAAGTGTTGATACCCAATACCTCCACAGAGTGTTCCAAGGTTTCTCCTGAACTACGTTACTTTTCGCCCCCAACCCCCCTAGTGCACCCTACATCCACTGCCGACGAAATTTGCATCGCAATCAACGCCTCTGAGTGCCAACGCGACGAGCTTTCCTTGCAGCTCCATGAGGGATCCATCTTCATCCTCCGCATAGGGGACACTTCACGTGGGTCCACACCCACGTCACACATCACCATCCTGCGCACAGTCCCTATCCCAAATGGGGTGGATACGGCTGCCATAACCGCAACATTCAGCACTGACGGGATGCTCAAGATTCGCATCCCCCTCTCCGCCGGTACTGCAACAACATCTCCTGTGCCCGTCCAGTTCACGCGCGCTAGTCGACCAGTCCGACCCCCCCTCTGGATGGCGGACTACACGAGCGCTAGTCCACCCTGCACAGACAGTATGGACACTTAGCGCACGCTGCTATCAACCAGCGAGCATCCCACAACGCCACTACACAGGAAGACACCCACGTCCGTCAACCAGTGCTCCGCACTCCTGGGGGAGGGGGAGGGGGCTCTGTGGCGACAGTCGACTGCCAGTAACTTCACCAGCGAAGCGCAGAGTAAAAGGTCTTTGGGGACTCGAGGTTCTTTGAGGGAGTCCTGTCTGCGTCTGGAGAGTGTACACATGTAGTGAAATTGTGCATTGTTTTTCTTGTGTTTCTGGAATAAACGAACCGTAATAAAAGTGCCTTAACGTAAGAAGTTGGTATTTTTGGTGCGTGGACCATCACTATAGCCATAAAAACCCACAGAGTATTCGCTTACAGTTCTTCGAAGTATGGGATACAAGTGTTGCGTTCCCTTTTGCCAGGGAAATTATAAATTCCAAAAAGGAACGAAAGTGCACATGTTTCGATTTCCCAAATGTGTGAAGTTGAGAAATAGCTGGATTGCAGCTATTCCGAGACAGGAATTTGTGTCTACGCATCATTCAATGGTAAGTAAATGACAAAAAATTTATAGTGTGTTATTTGTTTCCATTGCACTGCATTTGCCAATTGTTTTTAAATGTATGTTATGTATCATGTACCAGTATAATTTGTTTCTTAATTCTGGACCATTGCTGC
Organism: Schistocerca cancellata; assembly: GCF_023864275.1. Lineage (NCBI taxonomy): Eukaryota > Metazoa > Arthropoda > Insecta > Orthoptera > Acrididae > Schistocerca > Schistocerca cancellata. The sequence goes on along the minus strand of NC_064626.1, from coordinate 379,244,977 downwards.
GAGGTTAACACGAAGCAACTAATGTCACACAGAATAGTTGTGTTAATTAGTGTGGCTCGAAAATATTTAGTATTCCTTATCAATCCTACCGGATTATTGAGTTTCCAGTACTTTTCTTTGGAAGAGCTACAGAATGATTTTGTTCAGTTTTACATATACACCTATTCGGAAATAATTTCAGTTTGAGTAAACTATCTTAGAAAATTGCTTTAATGAATTCAGTGTTCGACATATTAAGCAGTATAGAAAGCAGAATTTCGATGTAAGTGCACTGTGATTAAATTAACAGCACTCTGTGACACGAATTTCAGTCAAGGACATAGGAGAAACAATGTTTTCATGTTTAAGGTTCTAAAGTTCTGGAGAAACAGGGAAATGAAATATTTTTTCGGGTTTTTTGATTTACTGGGTGATCAAAAAGTCAGTATAAATTTGAAAACTTAATAAAGCACGGAATAATGTAGATAGAGAGGTAAAAATTGACACACATGCTTGGAATGACATGGGGTTTCATTAGAACAAAAAAAAAAAAAAACACCCAGTATTGCTAGACGCGTGAAAGATCTCTTGCGCGTGTTGTTTGGTGATGATCGTGTGCTCAGCCGCCACTTTCGTCATGCTTGGCCTCCCAGGTCCCCAGACCTCAGTCCGTGCGATTATTGGCTTTGGGGTTACCTGACGTCACAAGTGTATCGCGATCGACCGACATCTCTAGGGATGCTGAAAGACAACATCCGACTCCAATGCCTCACCATAACTCCGGATTTGCTTTACAGTGCTGTTCACAACATTATTCCTCGACTACAGCTATTGTTGAGGAATGATGGTGGACATATTGAGCATTTCCTGTAAAGAACATCATCTTTGCTTTGTCTTACTTTGTTATGCTAATTATTGCAATTCTAATCAGATGCAGCGCCATCTGTCGAACATTTTTTGAACGTTTGTATTTTTTTGTTTCTAGTAAAACCCCATGTCATTCCAAACATGTGTGCCAATATGTATCTCTCTATCTACATTATCCCGTGATTTATTCAGTTTTCAAATTTATACTGACTTTTTGATCACCCGGTATTAAACATTGCGTCAGGAGGTGCTCAATTTCGTCGAATGATTTGAGTTTCGTGTGAGGTCAGCAAATTTTGAAGTGTAGAGGAAAATTTACCAAAATAACGAGGGAAATAAGTTCTTAAATTCTGTTGGAGCTCCAGCTGCTTTATTTAAAACCAAAAACGTCTGCTTGTTATTGCATATTGCCGATTTTTTGCTGCAAGAAAACATAGCTCCTGAGGTAAAAGACAGAATTTAAAATTACAGTTTGTATTCGAGCCTAGAAACGCGTATTTAAGGCAAATAGTCAAAATAATTTTATGTCTTCAAATATCATAGGGCAGTTTTGTTGAGTTACTCTACGCAGTGATATAAATTTCCATACTTTCATTACGAGGCCATGTACATCTACATCTAAATCTACATCCTTACTCCGCAAGCCACATGACGGTGCGTGGCGGAGGGTATCTTGAGTACCTCTATCGGTTCTACCTTCTATTCCAGTCTCGTATTGTTCGTGGAAAGAAGGATTGTCGGTATGCCTCTGTGTGGGCTCTAACCTCACTGATTTTATCCTCTTGGTCTCTTCGCCAGATGTACGCAGGAGGGAGCAATATTCTGCATGACTCTTCGGTGAAGGTACCGGTATGTTCTCGAAACTTCAACAAAAGCCCGTACCGAGCTACTGAGCGTCTCTCCTGCAGAGTCTTCCACTGGAGTTTATCTACCATCTCCGTAACGCTTTCGTGATTACTACGAAGCGCGCTGCTCTCCGTTGGATCTTCTCTATCTCTTCTGTCAACCCTATCTGGCACGGATCCCACACGGCCGAGCAGTATTCAAGCAGTGGGCGAACAAGCGTACTGTAACCTACTTCCTTTGTTTTCGGATTGCATTTCCTTAGGACTTTTCCAATGAATTTCAGTCTGGCATCTGCTTTACCGACGATCAACTTTATATGATCAATCCATTTTAAATCACTCCTAATGCGTACTCCCAGATAATTTATCGAATTAACAGCTTCCAGTTGCTGACCTGCTATATTGTAGATAAATGATAAGGGATATTTCTTTCTATGTATTCGCAGCACATTACACTTGTCTACATTGAGATTCAATTGCCATTCCCTGCACCATGCGTCAATTCGCTGCAGATCCTCCTGCATTTCAGCACATTTTCCATTGTTACAACCTCTCGATATACCACAGTATCATCCGCAAAAAGCCTCAGTGAACTTCCGATGTCATCCACAAGGTCATTTATGTATATTGTGAATAGCAACGGTCCTACGACGCTCCCCTATGGTACACCTGAAATCACTCTCACCTCGGAAGACTTCTCTCCATTGAGAATGAGATGCTGCGTTCTGTTATCTAGGAACTCTTCAATCAAATCACACAATTGGTCTGATAGTCCATGTGCTCTTACTTTGTTCATTAAACGACTGTGGGGAACTGTATCGAACGCCTTGCGGAAGTCAAGAAACACGGCATCTACCTGGGAACCCTTGTCTATGACCCTCTGAGTCTCGTGGACGAATAGCGCGAGCTGGGTTTCACACGATCGTCTTTTTCGAAACCCGTGCTGATTCCTACAAAGTAGATCTATAGTCTCCAGAAAAGTCATTATACTCGAACATAATACGTGTTCCAAAATTCTACAACTGATCGACGTTAGAGATATAGGTCTATAGTTCTGCACATCAGTTCGACGTCCATTCTTGCAAACGGGGATGACCTGTGCCCTTTTCCAATCCTTTGGAACGCTACGCTCTTCTAGAGACCAACGGTACACCGCTGCAAGAAGGAGGGGCAAGTTCCTTCGCGTACTCTGTGTAAAATCGAACTGGTATCCCATCAAGAAGAGGAAAGCACGAGAATCCCTAAGCGGTCTCCGCTCTAAAACTCGTAAAGTTGGTATAGCTTAACAGGAGCGTTCCGATACAGACCCGGCCATCAGTATGTGACGTCACAAGTGTGCGCGCAGGCCTGTAGTCTAGGTGGTGTCGGCTGGACGCGGCACAGAGGCGAAAGAGGGCCCGCGCTAGGCAAAGGGGCATGCTGTTGACTGACCCGGTAACTGGTATTTGCTGGCGAGCGGGGAGGGCGTACTGATGTATCCGATGCGAGCGATCCACGGGTAGGCGCCGAGCGCGGCGTTCTTGCCGCCGATGATGCGGTCGGCGGCGCTGAGGCCGCAGCGGGCGTGCTCCAGCAGGCGCCACGACGGGTGCTGCTCGGGGTCCGGCGGGCGCTCGCTCGCCGGCGCCGCCCGCGCCTCCTTCGCCACCACTGCAACACAACACGCCGGTCCGCGCTTACACGGGAGGCAACATGCACAGTCTACGAAAAAGAATCACTACTATTATTATGAAACGTCCCCTTAGAAAAATTTATGAATTACTGTGCTGATAAAACTCTTACGCTATTTGATTTTCAAACAGCTGAGCAAAACTCAACGTACTCAGACATTTCGCTCTTTACCTATTCTGATCAACTCTAAAATGACACACAATATTTTTAGCGTAACGCAATCTGACTTTCAATAATCCCTACAAAAGAATGGCCCTGACTAACATTAACCTATACCTTTCACAAATCACTTACCTCACAAAAATCTTCGTTACTCGAACTACAGCAATACAGCGAGCGCCACTACTGGCAGCTAAATAAAAGATTCTAACTACTGAAGGCACTAACAACTGATAGGCATAGTTAGCAAATGGAAGGGTTTGATAGAGAACAAACAATGTATTTACCTTAATAGTGTACAAAAGTCATAATATACAGGGTGTTACAAAAAGGTACGGCCAAACTTTCAGAAAACATTCCTCACACACAAATAAGGAAAAGATGTTATGTGGACATGTGTCTTCGGAGAACTCCATGGGATTTACAGACCGCACAGATTGTTCAGCTAGGTAACTACCCTTAAGGAATGCATATACAGGGTGTTACAAAAAGGTACGGCCAAACTTTCAGGAAACATACCTCACACACAAAGAAAGAAAATACGTTATGTGGACATGTGTCCGGAAACGCTTACTTTCCATGTTAGAGCTCATTTTATTACTTCTCTTCAAATCAAATTAATCATGGAATGGAAACACACAGCAACAGAACGTACCAGCGTGACTTCAAACACTTTGTTACAGGAAATGTTCAAAATGTCCTCCGTTAGCGAGGATACATGCATCCACCCTCCGTCGCATGGAATCCCTGATGCCCTGATGCAGCCCTGGAGAATGGCGTATTGAATCACAGCCGTCCACAATACGAGCACGAAGAGTCTTCACATTTGGTACCGCGGTTGCGTAGACAAGAGCTTTCAAATGCCCCCATAAATGAAAGTGAAGAGGATTGAGGTCAGGAGAGCGTGGAGGCCATGGAATTGGTCCGCCTCTACCAATCCATCGGTCACCGAATCTGTTGTTGCGAAGCGTACAAACGCTTCGACTGAAATGTGCAGGAGCTCCATCGTGCATGAACCACATGTCGTGTCGTACTTGTAAAGGCACATGTTCTAGCAGCACAGGTAGAGTATCCCGCATGAAATCATGATAACGTGCTCCATTGAGCACAGGTGGAAGAACAAACTAAAATGAGCTCTAACATGGAAATTAAGCATTTCCAGACACATGTCCACATAACATTTTTTCTTTATTTGTGTGTGAGGAATGTTTCCTGAAAGTTTGGCCGTGCATTTTTGTAACACCCTGTATAATCATACTGGTGTAAGAGGGCGATGAGAACTGATTAAATGTGATGGCATACAACCGAAATGAAACAGTCTGTCGTTGAGCTTATCGTGACACTGCCTATCCTTTAAGGTGTAGCTGCCGATAATGTGATAATTGTCTTACAGGCACGGAAAAAACAAACATCCAGAGGCTGAATTTGTCCAGTGGTTACATTGTAAGACGTCGAGGTCTCCTCACCTTCATTGCTTACATATTCCGCCCTCACAATCATATTCCGCACATCAAGATGCTTCATTCGAACCCGAACTCTATAAGATAAAGTCAATGTTGTATGAATTCATGTAAACGATATGCAAATAACGAGTGCACACCGGGGTTGAAATACTCGAGGCTGGCGTACACAAATACATTCCAGACGCGACGGTCACGGGAGCTTTTAGTTCGAGAGAGGCACACCACACACTGGGAGGCCAGTCCCTTCAGAGCACGAGTCAACCTCAGCCGCCCGTGGAGCAGACAGCGTGTGCCCGAGTGAAAGGGGGAACGACCCCGTGTTCGGCTTAAAAGCAAATTCCGCTACATTGTGTGGGAGCGTCCAAACTACACATTCTTTACATATAGCACGCAGTTTCAGAGATTTTCACAGGGAGACAGCAAACGCCAAAGGCCGTACTACAGATTTCTGGATTGGTCGCCTTAAATGAAACGTCATTCTCCCGTTTTAGGAGAGCAGTGCTGATTGGCAGACGATATTTCTCACGCCTTGAGCTGAAGGACTAAAGGAAGAGACCGAAAGATATACCCCTTCACGTTTGGCGTGGAGAGGCACTGTTCCGTTGTCGCTCTTGGAGCGAGGAACAAGTCTCTCCTCAGTACTTCACTGGGAGAGCACCTCTGTCGAGGGCGAATCGAAGTGCGACTCTATATTGAGTCGTTGCGATTAAGCGTTGTTCACTGTGTTGGCCGACACACTTACTGTGCGGTCTGAATGGAGAGAGTTACAGTTAAACGCCTGCGAGCGAATTTTTGAGTGGCATCGAGGTGGACTGGTTATCTGACTGGTGTACCACGCCAATAGTTAGACTAGGGGCGAATAGGAATCCTTAACTTCATCAAGGCGTAGGGAGAGTTTGATTGGCGAAGGTCAATCCAGATAGAACGAGAGTTATCTTATTTGTCAGCAGCGAGCGGTGCAGACAGCAGTCATCGCAGCTTACGGTATTGTGCGCTACAGCAATTGCGAGCCCCATTTTCCTCCACAACAGTACACTTCACTGCATTCCACATGCGACAGCCTCGACCGTACCTAGCAACATTCTAAAGGACAATTATTCAAGTTGAGTAGGCGCGCCTCTCAGCCATTCTGCCAAGTCAATAACAATCTTAAACTTTGTATAGAAATTTCATTAGCGAATCCTATCCTTGAGAGGTAACTTCACATTCCGAAAAGAACCAGGATATAACTTGTTCAATTCATAACTAAAAGTGCCGTTGTGATTTCTCAGAAGTTTTGCAAAATAAATAATAATTTTCGTTAGTTTCATGTTTTTCTTACACTAACTAGCACTACTCCAGTACCCAACTATCCCACTAGTTACGTAAGAAATTTTGTGAATTTTTGTGTCATTCCCTTACAGCGGACGACTCCAGAAGATATTTATTGCTGAAAGTTTTTCACGCATTTCTCATTAGAACGTTAGGAACGTCTGTCTGATTTCTGTAGTAGTGTGGGGGTGGAAATTGCATCTTGCAGGAGCCACAGGGTAAAGGGTACATCTCAGATTAATGCGTTGCGCAGAATAACAGAATAGCAGCTCAACCCCACGCTCACACCATGTAGTATGAATTGAAATGTCACACACTTTCCAGGAGCGATAATTTGCCTTAAAGGAATATGATTTTTTTATACACAGACCAGGAATTAAGCTAAAACAAGTTATTTTTACCCGTTATTGGCCAAAATCAGTGCTCACACCACAGTTGTAATTTTCTTACGTGCGTTTACCCACTGTTGATTGCAGTGACGCAAATATTCCGTCCTGCCGCTGCAAAATCACCCATACGAGAAAGAGTCATAGTAGCCAGAACACCTCCAACGTCTCGCAGCACAGTAAACAACTTTCCAGCCAGTTTACCATCCAGATTAACAATCGGCATAATTGTATACGAATGCATTATGGCATTGATACGAGAGTGGTTTGGAAAGTTCTCGGAATCACCACAAGAAGTCAGCGCTTTCAAGAGTGGTTTGAAAAGTTCTCGGAATCACCATGAGAGGTCAGCGCTAGCACAAAGAGTTGTTCACGTGGTATTCATTGGACTGTTCCTGTAAACACGTGCCACTCGTGGAAGAGAGCGATGACGTGGCTCTGTTGTTGTTCCCGCGTAGTGATTTGTGAAGATGGCAAAAATCGAGATTCGAGCAGTGATTAAGTACTTCGTAATGAAAGGTATGAAAGCAAAGGACATTTATGGCGATTTCCAGAATACACTGGGGGACTCTGCTCCTACATATTCAACTGTTGCAAAGTGGAAAAATGAATTTAAACTTGGTCGGGAGAGCTTAGATGATGATCCGCGCAGTGGTCGGCCAAGACGTGTCAGTACTCCAGAAATCATTGCAAAAGTGCATAAAATGGTCATGGAGGACCGACAGTTGCAAGTGCATGAAATTGCTCACACTTGCCAGGTGTCATCTGAAAGGGTCTATCACATTTTAATTGAAGAATTAGAAATGAAAAAATTAGCTGCAAGATGGGACCAAAACCATGTGCCGTCGCCATGGCAAAATTACACGAATTATTGCCACACCCGCCTTATTCACCTGATATTGCTCTGTCAGACTTCCATCTCCTCCAAAAACTGAAAATTTTTCTTGGTGGTGAAGGTTCACTTCAAACGAAGAATTGATAGACGGAGTTGACAACTATTTTGCAGGTCTCGAGGAAACTCATTTTCGAGATGGGATCAAGGCACTGGAACATCGTTGGACCAAGTGTATTAATCTACAAGGAGACTACATTGAAAAATAAAAAAAAGTTCAGTGATGTAAGTACTTTTTTTCTATTCCTTTCTGAGAATTTCTCAAACCACCCTCGTACAACTCTCTTGGTACCTCTGATTTCCAAGGTTGCTGTCATATGTATTTCCTCTTCAAGTCCTGATAGTTCAGGGGATGACCACAAATTCCTTACTCATCGATGGGATCAATTTGTTTATCTCATCTACAAGTTTTCGGGCCGATTCCATAGTTTGCAGTGCATCGTCAAGTTGACCCTGTGTCAGAAATTTCGTTTTCTTACGTCTTCCAATTCTGTTGCACTTTTTGAAATTATGCGAGCATCCACTGCTTTTCTCAAAATTGCTGTAATCTATGTCGCGTGTGATTTGACGTGCGTAACGTAGTAGGTCACTACTTTGCACATCCTGTAAATTGTATTGGGCATTCCTGAAACGCGCCAACACCAGTCTTTTTTTTTTTAACAAGTGTGCCTTGTCCTCCCTTGAATATCCATACTTTTTCTTATGCAATACACAGTCCTATTGCTGTGGACATATTCAAAATCTGTTCATAATAGTTTATGTTTACTATGCTCTTCTTGGCAACCGTTGTCCCTTACTATGCTTCATGGAGACAGGATTTGTTCCTTCCTGTCTGACAATGATGATGAACTGCATGGGTCGACACCTGTTTCAATATCACTTCCACTTGTTATCCACCTATCGCCATCATTGTACTCCTCATGTATACTGTCCACCCAGTGAACTTATACGACACACTCATTCCACTGAATCGTCTTGCAGAAACGCTAATATTTCATCTGCCGCTTCTTTCTCATTCTGCGAAATTCCTTGGGTTCCTTTCTGACGAAATGTCGACTTCAGCAACTGTTGTCGATATAATGCAATGTTTGTTTTCTGTATCGTGCCACTGATCTGCTTTGTATAACACCAGTAGCACTATAGCAATATTGTGAGTTATTCGTCGACTAAACCATTCAACTATGCTCCGTAGCCTAATGCTGAGCTCACCATTGGATACCTCCAGCTCTTCTATCTGTTGCCATTAGCACCCAATATTGTGGTTCCAGTATAGACAATATGTGGGGCGTCGAATACAATTAACATTATTGGGCTTCTGAGCCCTAGCACGTAAGGCATTCCTTATGAGATATACACTCCTGGAAATTGAAATAAGAACACCGTGAATTCATTGTCCCAGGAAGGGTAAACTTTATTGACACATTCCTGGGGTCAGATACATCACGTGATCACACTGACAGAACCACAGGCCCATAGACACAGGCAACAGAGCATGCACAATGTCGGCACTAGTACAGTGTATATCCACCTTTCGCAGCAATGCAGGCTGCTATTCTCCCATGGAGACGATCGTAGAGATGCTGGATGTAGTCCTGTGGAACGGCTTGCCATGCCATTTCCACCTGGCGCCTCAGTTGGACCAGCGTTCGTGCTGGACATGCAGACCGCGTGAGACGACGCTTCATCCAGTCCCAAACATGCTCAATGGGGGACAGATCCGGAGATCTTGCTGGCCAGGGTAGTTGACTTACACCTTCTAGAGCACGTTGGGTGGCACGGGATACATGCGGACGTGCATTGTCCTGTTGGAACAGCAAGTTCCCTTGCCGGTCTAGGAATGGTAGAACGATGGGTTCGATGACGGTTTGGATGTACCGTGCACTATTCAGTGTCCCCTTGACGATCACCAGTGGTGTATGGCCAGTGTAGGAGATCGCTCCCCACACCATGATGCCGCGTGTTGGCCCTGTGTGCCTCGGTCGTATGCAGTCCTGATTGTGGCGCTCACCTGCACGGCGCCAAACACGCATACGACCATCATTGGCACCAAGGCAGAAGCGACTCTCATCGCTGAAGACGACACGTCTCCATTCGTCCCTCCATTCACGCCTGTCGCGACACCACTGGAGGCGGGCTGCACGATGTTGGGGCGTGAGCGGAAGACGGCCTAACGGTGTGCGGGACCGTAGCCCAGCTTCATGGAGACGGTTGCGAATGGTCCTCGCCGATACCCCAGGAGCAACAGTGTCCCTAATTTGCTGGGAAGTGGCGGTGCGGTCCCCTACGGCACTGCGTAGGATCCTACGGTCTTGGCGTGCATCCGTGCGTCGCTGCGGTCCGGTCCCAGGTCGACGGGCACGTGCACCTTCCGCCGACCACTGGCGACAACATCGATGTACTGTGGAGACCTCACGCCCCACGTGTTGAGCAATTCGGCGGTACGTCCACCCGGCCTCCTGCATGCCCACTATACGCCCTCGCTCAAAGTCCGTCAACTGCACATACGGTTCACGTCCACGCTGTCGCGGCATGCTACCAGTGTTAAAGACTGCGATGGAGCTCCGTATGCCACGGCAAACTGGCTGACACTAACGGCGGCGGTGCACAAGTGCTGAGCAGCTAGCGCCATTCGACGGCCAACACCGCGGTTCCTGGTGTGTCCGCTGTGCCGTGCGTGTGATCATTGCTTGTACAGCCCTCTCGCAGTGTCCGGAGCAAGTATGGTGGGTCTGACACACCGGTGTCAATGTGTTCTTTTTCCATTTCCAGGAGTGTAGGTTGAATAGCTATTCGAGTTTATCAGATAACACGATTGTCCAGGCCTTCAGCAACTTCAGATATACAGTGTCAGTTCCTGGTGCTTTGGCATTTTTGATTTGCTTAGCTGTATCAGGTACTTCCACTATTGTTATCGCCTGTATTTCTATCTCATGATCGTTGACTGCAAGGGAGCATACATCCTGAAATTCGGATCGATCTTCCTTAAAAAGTTCTTCGTGTCAAGTCTTTCATCTACTTAGACTTATCAGTGGTTAGTTTATACTGCTTCTGTCATTTGTTCTTAGCTGTTTTATCACCTTCCATACTTTTTTGGTGTTTGAATTACGTATGCAAGTACTAATTTTTTTCGCATTTTAAGTCCCACTTAGTATTTTTTTGCTCTAAATACTGCTTTCTCTGCCTCCCCCTTTGTTAAACTTGACCATGGTTTAGACAGTTTTAAAACTGTCTTCTTCGGAAAGTATTGTACTTATTAACAAGTATTACGACATTGTTTGTAGAAGAGATATGGTATCATTATAATAAACAAAGTTACAGGAAATGTTTACAAATAATTTTAGTGAAGCATATCCACACAGAATCACATATTATCTATCTCTAATGTGGGAGTGTAGTACACGCACGTGTCATCCACATAATCAACATTTGAAATACGTGATTAAGAAGTGGTAACTCTCTATTTTTGAGCTTTTCCTTAATACTTTTTAAAAACCACACATTTGACAATGGATCTAACGACATATAGTTTGTCACTTGACAGATTTGAATGTATGTGACAATTAAAAACCTAATAAAAAAGGTGGCATCGGATGCTATGCAGCGTAATTATGCCACGTACAGAGCTGGTGACATGCGTCGGGTGTTACAAAATGCCCAGGAAAACAATGAATAAACTAAGGCACACTAAGCAGTGTATATACACCTAGAAATCACGATGTTATAGGCAGAATAAACGACGCTAAAAATAGTAAAAAGAAGGAGATGGATCTGCAGTGGCACGTCAGTTTGTGAGCTGAAGTTCATCATTTAGTATGCAGCCACTGTTTTTCTCTCAATGTTTTAAAATTTCGGTCTCTTCCCATTAATGTAATCTGCGCCCCTCTATTGCTTTGTGAAAGATTACAGTAGCTTCTGACTTCTTTGGAGTATGACCAGCAATAAACAAATGTTCGGCAAACGTGGAATTGTGTACATTACTACCTTTCTTTTGTAACAGATGCTCTTTATATCCGACCTTAATTGCTCTACAAGTTTGCCAAATAGAGTAACTGAGACAATTGCTGCAGATCATTTTGTAAATGCCTGAAGCAGCAGCAGCTCCATTATGCTCCGGCGGACATTTACGGGGCCATCCACGGGTCCAGTAAAGCTCGTGCAAGGCACAATGACGGCTAAGGAGTATCGTACACTCGTTGCAGACCACGTACATCCCTTGATGAAGTGTCTCCCGAAGGCAGAGGCAGTTTTCAAAAAGATAATGTGCCACGTCACACAGGCACAAGTGTGATGGAGTGGTTGGAAGAACACGGTGTTGAGTTCCAACTGACGTGCTTCTTCTTTTAACCATTTCGTTTGCCGGCCAAGGTGGCCGGCAAACTAAATGGTTCTAGGAGCTACAGTCTGGAACCGCGCGACCGCTACGGCCGCAGATTCGAATCTGGCCTCGGGCATGGAACTATCCATTCTTAGGTTAGTTACGTTTAAGTAGTTCTAAGTTCTAGGGGACTGATGACCTCAGATGTTAAGTCCCACAGTGCTCAGAGCCATTTGAACTATTTTTGATCTCATTTTTTGTCCCTATGAATTTTTGGTGACAATGTGTGACGGCTTATGAGCCTTTTCTAAAATATGTATGTGGATATGAGTCGTATACGGGTGGTCAGTAACAGTCTGGAAAGCTTGTAAGGATGTTATAGGGTTGGTTGTACTGAGAATATTTATTGTTAAAAAAAATTGTAAGTTGCACCGTTTCTGACAGGGAAACACCCAACGCATCCCTGTCTTATTTGGTGGTAATATGACCCAGTGGCCAGTGGCTAGTCCGTCAAAAATTGAACACAGATCAAACATAAAAACGGGAAGAAGGTCTAATGAACTGTAAAAAAGGAGAAAAATTGAAACATTGTACGGTCCATGCTCAAGATGTGTAACATCGAGCAAAGTTGTATAGCTGCGGGGTCGTGGTTCTGTGGTCACAGTGTTGAAGGGCGAACAGGAAGATTCGTGTTCAAATCTCCCTCGTCCCTATACCTTTTTTTTTTTTTTTTTTTTTTTTTTTTGCAAACAGTATGAACTGTCCATCCGGTCATTGACGTATCTGTTCGCTGTATTCATATCTGCGTATGTGTCATGCTTTAACGTCCTTTTGCAACAGCGAGGTGAAAAGAATTAACCTCTAGACGTACGTACCTCCGCCGCGCGCCATTAGCCGAGCTGTCACAGGCGCTGCAGTCATGGACTGTGCGGCTGATCCTGTCGGAGGTTCGAGTCCTCCCTCGGGTATGGGTGTGTGTGTTTGTCCTTAGGATAATTTAGGTTAAGTAGTCTGTACGCTTAGGGACTGATGACCTTAGCAGTTAAGTCCCATAAGATTTCACACACATTTGAACATTTTACGTACGTACCTCATATTTGTCCTACACGACTACCACGTGTTATGACTTGCGTTCCGTTTTGGAAGTTTTGACTCTATGTTGTAACGTAGCTCATACCCGTTTATTTATAGTTTTTATCTCTGTGAGAGCTCTATGCGGCATCTCGCCTGCTCACGCTATCCATCACATTTACTTGGGACGGTAATTTGTTCTTGCCACGTGTTTCATATTCTATAACCAACTTATAGTAGACAATGGCCAAGACTACAGAAGGAGAACAGACACGTCAATGACCAGACAGAAAACTCATAATTTTGTGTAAAAAAAATTGGGAAGCAGGGAGATCTGAACCCAGATCTCCCACTTCACGGTGCCCACACAACGGCGACGCCCACCGTGGCTCTAAACATTTGCTCGATGTTGCATAATCCTGTTTTCATGCTTGATCTGTGTACAATTTTTGACGGGCTATCCACTGGCCCATTTTACCACATTTTTGCCTTGTGAGTTAGTTGACGAAACAGGAGATTCAAGCTTGTCGCCAGGTAGAATTAGTGTCAGTTGCTCAGTTGTTGTCGTAGCGTAGATGACGCTGCACAGCCTTTGACTTGCCTTTGATCCTTACTAGCGTCCCGCATCCAATTTTTGTATCGCTCACTTGTTCGGTTTTAGCAAATCAAATGAAGAACACGCTTGGCGACACCGTCTCTGGCGGGCGCTTGAATTTGCGCGCAGTAACCTAATTGGCTAAATTCAACGCTAATTTTCTCGCAAAGGGCGCAACGTATCGAAATTATTTCTTAACATTTATTTATCAGAACAACTTACCCTGAAACATCCATACAAGCTTCTCTGTTTCTGAGCATACTGTATATGTATGTACACTACTGGCCATTAAAATTGCTACACCACGAATGTGACGTGCTGCAGACGCGAAATTTAACCGACAGGAAGAAGATGCTGTGATATGCAAATGATTAGCTTTTCAGAGCATTCACACAAGGTTGGCGCCGGTGGCGACACCTACAACGTGCTGACATGAGGAAAGTTTCCAACCGATTTCTCATACACAAACAGCAGTTGACCGGCGTTGCTAGTGAAACGCTGTTGTGATGCCTCGTGTAAGGAGGAGAAATGCGTACCATCACGTTTTCGACTTTGATAAAGGTCGGATTGTAGCCTATCGCGATTGCGGTTTATCGTATCGCGACATTGCTGCTCGCGTTGGTCGAGATCCAATGACTGTTAGCAGAATATGGAATCGGTGGTTTCAGGAGGGTAATACGGAACGCCGTGCTGGATCCCAACGGCCTCGTATCAATAGCAGTCGAGATGACAGGCATCTTATCCGCATGGCTGTAACGGATCGTGCAGACACGCCTCGATCCCTGAGTCAACAGATGGGGACGTTTGCAAGACAACAACCATCTGCACGACCAGTTCGAAGACGTTTGCAGCAGCATGGACTATCAGCTCAGAGACCATGGCTGCGGTTACCCTTGACGCTGCATCACAAAAAAATGGTTCAAATGGCTCTGAGCACTATGCGACTTAACTTCTGAGGTCATCAGTCGCCAAGAACTTAGAACTAATTAAACCTAACTAACCTAAAGGCATCACACACATCCATGCCCGAGGCAGGATTCGAACCTGCGACCGTAGCGGTCACGCGGTTCCAGACTGAAGCGCCTAGAACCGCACGGCCACACCGGCCGGCCGCTGCATCACAGATAGGACCGCTTGCGATGGTGTACTCAACGACGCACCTGGGTGCACGAATGGCAAAACGTCATTTTTTCGGATGAATCCAGGTTCTGTTTACAGCATCATGATTGTCGCATCCGTGTTTGGTTAAATCGCGGTGAACGCACATTAAAGAAGCGTGTATTCGTCATCGCCATACTGGCGTATCACCCGGCGTGATGGTATGGGGTGCCATTGGTTACACGTCTCGGTCACCTCTTGTTCCCACTGACGGCACTTTGAACAGTGGACGTTGCATTTCAGATGTGTTACGACCCGTGGTTCAACTCTTCATTCGATCCCTCCGAAACCCTACATTTCAACAGGATAATGCGCGACCGCATTTTGCAGGTCCTGTACGGGCCTTTCTGGATACAGAAAACGTTCGACTGCTGCACTGGCCAGCTCATTCTCCAGATTCACACCAACTGAAAACGTCTGGTCAATGGTGGCCGAGCAACTGGCTCGTCACAATACGCCAGTCACTACTCTTGATGAACTGTGGTATTGCGTTGAAGATGCTGGGCAACTGTACCTGCACACGCCATCCAAGTTCTGCTTGACTCAATGCCCAGGCGTAACAAGGCCGTTATTAAAGAAGCGTGTATTCGTCATCGCCATACTGGCGTATCACCCGGCGTGATGGTATGGGGTGCCATTGGTTACACGTCTCGGTCACCTCTTGTTCCCACTGACGGCACTTTGAACAGTGGACGTTGCATTTCAGATGTGTTACGACCCGTGGCTCAACTCTTCATTCGATCCCTCCGAAGCCCTACATTTCAGCAGGATAATGCGCGACCGCATTTTGCAGGTCCTGTACGGGCCTTTCTGGATACAGAAAACGTTCGACTGCTGCACTGGCCAGCTCATTCTCCAGATTCACACCAACTGAAAACGTCTGGTCAATGGTGGCCGAGCAACTGGCTCGTCACAATACGCCAGTCACTACTCTTGATGAACTGTGGTATTGCGTTGAAGATGCTGGGCAACTGTACCTGCACACGCCATCCAAGTTCTGCTTGACTCAATGCCCAGGCGTAACAAGGCCGTTATTACGGGCAGAGGTGGTTGTTCTGGGTACTGATTTCTCAGGATCTATGCACCCAAATTGCGTGAAAATGTAATCACATGTCATTTCTAGTATAATATATTCGTCCAATGAATGCCCATTTATCATCTACATTTCTTATCGGTGTAGCAATTTTAATGGACAGTAGTGTATAAGGGCTGATCAAACATCCCCTTCGACGCAACAGACTGAAGACACCCGCTTGGGAAAACACTGTGTCCTGCTATGTGAATAAGTCTGTAACTGCACATCGTCGTCCAACCGAAATCGTCGACCCTTCAAGGCGTTTTTCAAAGGACTGATGTGATAATCGCATGGTGACAGATCAGAACTACAGGGCGTGTGCTCGAGTGGCTCCCAGTTGCCCGTAATGGACGAGGCTGGCCTCTCAGACTGCCCAGCGACTTGTGTCGAAGCACGACCGGCACGGAACTTTGCACACTATTCCACAACGGAGGTATTCGACAGACACGCTACCCCGACATACAGTGTTCATTTTCCGATGGATGTCTACCGTTGTTTATCCTTCGGCAAACAAGAAAAGAATAAGAGCACGTAGGTCCTGTTTGGACGAATTTGATAACAACGACGCCATAGTTTATGTTTCCACATTCACCGCACGCACGTCGAAAAGACACGAACGCCGCACTAATCCCTTGTCTGCATGTCGGTGCTTATACACACGCTTCGGAATCGTCGTACGTTGCCTACACGCTGCAGCAACGCCCTCAACTTGAAACTTTTTGTTCGCCCCATACAGAAGACCTGCTGTTTTGTATACAAGCAACGTTAGACACTGAAAAATTTTATGTGGGAGATATCTAAGTCTAAACAAAAAGAGTAATGACTAGAGTGGTGGCAATTCACCGAAAAAGTATTGACTTTTTCGTGTTTAGAAAGATGTGGAATACGTATTTGAGTTGGCACCACGAAAGTGAATGTCCATACGTCACTCATATTACTGCGAGAGTGCTTGCGCAACGAGTTTGTAGCTGTGCGGCAGGGTCTAATGTCACACTGCACTAAAGCCCACTGTCGTTATCTAGACGCTATTATTTCGCCTATTGCAGGCATAAACGGTATTTCCAGATAACGGCGAACTCTGAAATGCAGTTTTCCCCATGTTGCAAAACGCTTCTTTGGTCCTAATGTGCTGCACTGTACTGTGCCCTCTAATCTATGTTTCCCTGTAGACGTGAAAACACGCTTCAACAACGTGAGTGAGTTAATAGATGCCAAACTACGCCTCGATTATTTATAACACGTTTTTTTAGTATATTACTTTCTAAATTCAGTTCAGTAGAATGTAATGACTAGGAACAATTATCCAGAGGCCATGTGACGCCAGTAATTTTCCTTGAGGCACTGTTCTTTCTTGTTGAAACTATTGTCATGTTCGTGAATTTATCTGTCCCCCCTGAACAAGCTGGCGTGGTAGCTCTTCTTTACACCGAGAAGGTCCATGTCGGTTTTTTTTTTTTTTTTTGTGGTCGGTCTCACGCAGCGCGCCCTACGACTCGGTCGATTCCTTTACCTGTCCCAACCTGCAATTTCATTTACGTTCGGCGATCCTGGTATTGATCGTCCAGTCGTTGCAACATAGACATTCGCACACGTATGTATATTCCCGGCATTGCGAATGGTCCTTTTTTGTTCTTTGCCAATATGAAACTCGTTTAGGCAGTGTTGGTCGATTTGTAAATACGTTTATGATGCGTTTTGCACAATATACTACCGATTCTGTCGTTCACTCTGAGGAAGTAGAGAAGATACGTACAGCCGATATTAATTCTTCCGACGTTTCACTTCGCCGAGTGTTAGGTTTTATGACATGCTACTGTAGAAGTTCCCATTGTCCCTCAAAACGCATTCCAGGTATTGCAGCTCAAGTCCGACACTTGACAGTTCGTTTCTGTTTCGGTTTTCCTACTGCCCTTGATTCACTACCATGCAATGCTGTGCTCCAAACGTACAGTCTCAGAAATTTCTTTTTCGAATTAATGCCTGTGTTTGATACCAGCAGATTTCTATTGTCCGGAAAGCCCTCTTTACCTCTCTAGTTTCCTTTTAATGTCCTCCTTCCTTAGTCCATCACGAGCTATTTTGTTACCAAGGTAGCAGAGTTCCTTAACTTTGCCTACTTCGTGATCAATGTTAAGTTTCTCGCTACACTCACTTCTGCTGCATCTCATTACTTTAGTCTTTCTTCGATTTACTCTTAGGCCGTATTGTGTATTCATTAGACTCTTCACTCAATTCCTCAAATCCTGTAATTCTTCTACAATTTCACTGAAGAGAGCAAAGTCATCAGCGAATCTTATCAGTGATACCCTGTCACCTTGAATTTTAATCCCACTCTCTTTCTTTTATTTCTGCCTCTGATTCTATGATGTATAGAGCTGACTATATGGGTGAAAGAGTGCATCCCTGTCTTACAGCCTTTTGTAATCAGAGCATTCTTCTGGGTCTTTCAGTCTTATAGTTCCCCCCTGGTTCTTGTACATATTGTTCATTACCTGTCTTTTCCTATCGCTTAGTCCTATTTTTCTCAGAATTTCGAAAGTTTTGCGTCATTTTACATTGTCGAAAGCTCTTCCTAGGTCGACAGATCCTATGAGCGTGTCCTGATATTTCTTCAGTCTTACTTCCATTATCAAGCGCAACGACAGAACTGACTCTCTGGTGCCTTTACATTGCCAGTGCCAAACTGATCGTCATCTAACAGATCCTCAATTTTCTTTTTACATTCTTCTGCGTATTATTATTTTTTGCAAGTCGAGCGAGGTGGCGCAGTGGTTGGCACACTGGACTCGCTTTCGGGAGGACGACGGTTCAAAGCCGCGTCCGGCGATCCTGATTTAAGTTTTCCATGGTTTTCCTAAATCGCTAAATGAAAGGGCACGGCCGACTTCCTTCCCTTATCCAATGGGACCGTTGACCTCGCTGTTTGCTCCCCTCTCCCAAATCAACCGACAAACCAACCAATCGTCTGCAAGTTGGATGCATAAACTGTTTGATCTGATTGTGCGATAGTTCTCGCACTTACCTGCCTTTGCTATCTTCGGAATGGTGTGGTTGACATTTTTTCCGAAAGTCTGATGGTATGTCGCCAGTCTCATAGATTCTACCCTCCTACTTGAATGGTCGATTGGTTGCCATTTTGCCCAGTGATTTTAGAAATTCCGATGGGATATTATATTTCCCTTCAACGTACTCTTTTCACCTATCCGCTCTCTCCTCTGCTTCAGCAGTGGAACTATCATTGCATTCTTAACGTTTCCGCCCTTACTTTTAGTTTCACCGAAGGTTGTTTTGACCGGCCGTAGTAGCCGAGCGGCTCTAGGCGCTTCAGTCTGGAACCGCGAGACCGCTATGATCGCAGGTTCGAATCCTGCCTCGGGCATGGATATGTGTGATGTCCTTAGGTTAGTTAGGTTTAAGTAGTTCTAAGTTCTAGGGGACTGATGACCTCAGATGTTAAGTCCCATAGTGCTAAGAACCATTTGAACCATTTTTGACTTTTCTACGCACCAAATCAATTCTCCCGACGATCGTTTCTTTTTCGATTTCTTCGCATCTTTTCGCCTTGGCTGCCCTGCACTTGCTATTGATTTCATTCGTAAGGCATTTATATTTAAGTATTCCTGCCTTTCCCTGAACATTTCTGTGCTGCCTTCTCCTTACGCAGTTGTAAGAGTATTAATTATTCCTCTTTTCTGGCTCGGGTGATGATTTGTTTGTGTCAGTATCGATCCATGTGTCTCTGTTTTCGATAGAAGCTGCACACAGGTTTTCATCATCACTCGTAACCGGCACATACAGAAAGGGTAGCTGTAGGACCACCTTTCCTATCTCGATGGACCATTTAGTGTTGGCATGGAACAGTTCAGGAGCTTTAGGAAGTCACCGATCTGTTCCTCACCATGGGCCCACAAGATGAAGGTGTCGTCGACGTACGATCACTTAGGTTTACAGCTTTCCAGGTCCAGCGTCCGTCTTCCGAAATGCTCCAAGAGAAAATGGCAGCCACTGGATTAAGTCGCGAATCACCATTCCATATTAAGGAGCTTGCAGTAACACACGCATGAAAGAGCTTGGTGATGATCTGCAGGAAAATGGAACTAATGACGCCCTGGAGCACAACCTTTCACAGTGTCAGCCCGTCATACTGGCAATAAAGTCGCTAAGAAAATGTCGATCGAAGATACTGAGACAAAAATCAACAGGCAGTTCGCCAAATGGTCACGAAAGTCTCAACGATTTTAGAATAATAAAAAAATTGGTTGGCATCAATGGGCCTGTTTTTGAACTATCTATACTTTTCAAATCAGTATTTCTGGAGAACGTACTGGTGTGCCACATGTAGGATGTGGATATTCTATCGGTATAGTCAGTGCAAAATGCTGGGTCGCTAGATACACAGTTGGCAGGGCACATGTGGGGAGAGTGGTAGTGATGGCGGCCTGGACGGGCGCTGTAGGGGAAATTCCGAGCGCTGGAGGGGAAGTGCCGCTCTAGACTGAAGCCCACACTCACATTCCTTGTAAAAGTGAAATAGAGCCCTCACGCCCCTACTTGCAATGTGACCATTCAGAAAGATCTGTCACCCAGCTTTGATTACTATCTACAAAGAATTCCGCTGAAAATGCAGCGATTTATTTTCCCTTGGCTTGTCAACCATTTGTAACTTTCAGAGAAGCGTCATGAGTGGCGAATTTTGAGTAAAACTTACACATTTCTCTGGTTGCTATGTTAAAATTGGTTTCTTTTGGCAAAACGCAGCGGAGTATACACAGTATCGCCTCTATATAACCTGTGCAGCAGCAAATGCAAGAGAAACAATGGTTTATTAAGTGAGAAAAACTGAGGAAAAGTAAGGTCAGTAGCTTGTAAA
Source organism: Schistocerca cancellata (assembly GCF_023864275.1). NCBI lineage: Eukaryota > Metazoa > Arthropoda > Insecta > Orthoptera > Acrididae > Schistocerca > Schistocerca cancellata. The sequence continues at coordinate 379,224,320 of NC_064626.1, read as the reverse complement.
AAAAAAGCACATCCTTAGCACAAAATAACTGTATATTGTCTTATGTTGTTCCAAAATCCATAGGATTCCTTCTCTAGCTATCGATGGCCCCTAAAACTTACATTCTTTCATCAAAAGGGCTGTAATTAGTGGATTAACATGATAGATAGTGAAGTTTTCCATAATAACAAAATAGTAAAATACTCTACTCTTTCTATGCTATCATTTGTGAAAATCTCATTTCAATATGTAAGACCGTTTATGAAATATGAGAAATGTTGTGGGTAATTCATTCTGGATTCATCGTTGGCGCGGCCTGATCACAAATTATTGTGCTACATCAGATCAGCTTTCGCGAGATTGGTGACATATGGAGGCCTCCACCCCAGTCTAAAGAAAAATTCGGTATGTTATCTAAATTTCATACCCAGCAAAATTTTATGTAATTTGTACCAAATGCAATATCATAGCGACCTCCATTTTGCCTTGCATACTTTTTCGAATTTCACGCAGTGTGTTATTTCCGTGTAAATATCACAATAACTGTTACCATTAACAAAATGAGGACTACATCATCATGAACCTGACATATAAAGCTATAAGTGACGCAAAAATGATTTTTTAAAGAATAGTTTATCTAAAATCGTTTGAGAAAGACTCAGGATGTTGTCACACACTTGTCAGCCTTCCCTTGCGAACAAACGAGTGAACCTGTCCGTGGCTTTTGACGAAAACTGGTCACTGCGCATTGGCCACCTTATCCTGCGCGAGCTGGACGTTGTCGTTTGCGAATCGCAGCTAACAGAAACTTTCGGTGGCAATATGATTACAGATATAACGAAGGTTGTTTAAGTTTTAACATCTCTTCTACAATGAGACCATCAGACATACTTTTGGAAAATGTGAACCAAATTGTCCTTGATCTTGGGGGAAAATGCTAATTCATGGTGGGCGGACATGTAGTTGACCCCAGAGCCTTCGAAAAATGATTCCAGTGTTTAATCGTTGCATAGCCTCGTTCAAACGTGGTGGTGAACTGCACAAACTGCACAACTTTACGACGCATCTCGTATTCCCACACGCAGTAGAGTGCACGCTTGGGAACCTCACGCCGGCACGTAAGCGTAGTAGAGATGCTCTCCAGAGGTAAGGGTGCGGCTTTCAATGCAGTCGAGCAGTAGAAGGCGGCTTCCGGTTCGAAATCATCTGCGAGGGGCGTTCGAAAAGTCCGTGCCAAGTCCGAGAGATGGCACCACCGGCGCATATACGAGGTGCATTCAAGTTCTAAGGCCTCCGATTTTTTTTCTCCAGACTGGAAAGAGATAGAAACATGCGCATTGTTTTAAAATGAGGCCGCGTTCATTTTCAATACGTCCCAGAGATGGCAGCACCGTACGGCAGATGGAATTTTACCGCCAGCGGCGAGAATGAGAACTGTTTTAAATACTTAAAATGGCGACGTTTTCCTTACTTGAACAGCGTGCAACCATTCGTTTTCTGAATTTGCGTGGTGTGAAACCAATTGAAATTCAACGACAGTTGAAGGAGACATGTGGTGATGGAGTTATGGATGTGTCGAAAGTGCGTTCATGGGTGCGACAGTTTAATGAAGGCAGAACATCGTGTGACAACAAACCGAAACAACCTCAGGCTCGCACAAGCCGGTCTGACGACATGATCGACAAAGTGGAGAGAATTGTTTTGGGGGATCGCCGAATGACTATTGAACAGATCGCCTCCAGAGTTGGCATTTCTGTGGGTTCTGTGCACACAATCCTGCATGACGACCTGAAAATGCGAAAAGTGTCATCCAGGTGGGTGCCACGAATGCTGACGGACGACCACATGGCTGCCCATGTGTCATGTTGCCAAGAAATTTTGACGTGCAACGACAGCATGAATGGGATTTTCTTTTCGTCGGTTGTGACAATGGATGAGACGTGGATGCCATTTTTCAATCCAGAAACAAAGCGCCAGTCAGCTCAATGGAAGCACACAGATTCACTGGCACCAAAAAAACTTCGGGTAACCGCCAGTGCTGAAAAAATGATGGTGTCCATGTTCTGGGACAGCGATGGCGTAATCCTTACCCATTGCGTTCCAAAGGGCACTACGGTAACAGGCGCATCCTACGAAAATGTTTTGAAGAACAAATTCCTTCCTGCACTGCAATAAAAACGTCTGGGAAGGGCTGCCCGTGTGCTGTTTCATCAAGACAACGCACCCGCACATCGAGCTAACGTTACGCAACAGTTTCTTCGTGATAACAACTTTGAAGTGATTCCTCATGCTCCCTATTCACCTGACCTGGCTCCTAGGGACTTTTGGCTTTTTCCAACAGTGAAAGACACTCTCCGTGGCCGCACATTCACCAGCAGTGCTGCTATTGCCTCAGTGATTTTCCAGTGGTCAAAACAGACTCCTAAAGAAGCCTTCGCCGTTGCCATGGAATCATGGCGTCAGCGTTGTGAAAAATGTGTACGTCTGCAGGGCGATTACGTCGAGAAGTAACGCCAGTTTCATCGATTTCGGGTGAGTAGTTAATTAGAAAAAAAATCGGAGGCCTTAGAACTTGAATGCACCTCGTAGAGGTCATGTTTAGCTAGTAGCATCTTTGGAAAGGACGCACACCAAGTTTCAGCCATATTGGTCTGTCTCTCTGTGTTTGGCATTCGTGTGAATCAAGGAAGTCGTTTGATTGTCAAAACGCCTCAGGAGACTAAAGAGAAGCTTGATAAACATTACGTTGACTCTGCACATTCGATTAGAACAGTTTATAAGTGGTTTCAAAATTTTCGGAGAAGCCATTTGGACACAACTAATGCTGAACGTTCTGGACGCCCTGTGGAGGTTATGACTCCAGAAATCATTGATAAAATGCACGATATGGTTATGGATGACAGAAGAGTTAAGGTGCGTGTGATTGCTAGTGCTGTGGGCATCTCGAATGAACGGGTACATAATATTTTGCATAAACGTTTGGACATGATAAAGCTATCTGCAAGATAGTTTCCGCGATTGCTCACGCTTGACCAAAAACGGGATCGTGTGAAGTGTTCCAAGGATGGTTTGCAGCTGTTCAGGAAGAATCCACAGTACTTTAAGCATCTTTTCGTCACTGTGGATGAAACATGGATACATTACTATACTCCTGAGACCGAACAACAATCTAAACAATGGGTTACCAAGAGAGAATCTGTACCAAAAAAGGCGAAGACCAGTCTTTCGGCCGGAAAGGTTATGGCGACTGTCTTTTGGAATTCGCAAGGGATAATCATCGACTATCTGGGAAATGGTAAAACTATTACAGGTGCATATTATTCATCGTTATTGGACCGTTTGAAAACCGAGCTGCAAGAAAACCGCCAACGATTGGACCGCAAAAAAGTCCTTTTCCATCACGACAATGCACCAGCACACACCTCAGCAGTTGTGGTCGCAAAATTAATGGAAATAGGATTCCAACTCGTTTCATATCCCCCCTATTCTCGGACTACTATTTGTTCCCAAATTTGAAGAAACGGCTGGCAGGACAAAGATTTTATTCAAACGAGGAGGTGATTGCAGCAACTAATAACTATTTTGCAGACTTGGACAATTCCTATTATTCGGAAGGGATCAACAAATTAGAACAGCTTTGGACGAAGGATATAAGTCTAAAGGGAGACTATGTCGAAAAATAAAAAAGGTTTACCCCAAACACGTAAGTAGTTCTTATTTGTGCACAGACTTTTCAAACGCCCCTCGTATTTACTCACTCAGTGATCATAATGGCAACAAGACGGAAAATGAGAGAGAGAAGGCCGAAATACTGAATTAGGGTCTTCCGAAATTGTTTCACCGCTAAGGATCGTAAAGCAATTCCTCATTCCAATCATCATACGAACTTCTATATGGAAGATATTGGGGTACCTGATCGAGGAATAGAAAAACAACTACAGTCTCTTTGCAATGGAAAGGCATCAGGACCAGATGAGATACATGAAAGAATCTACAGATATCATGCGAAAGAACTTCTCCTCTTCCAGAAATTTATCGTAGATCGCTGGAGCAACGAAGGGTAACTAGCGACTGGAAAAAAAAGCAGGTCATTAACATTTTCAAGAAGGGTAGTAGGACAGATGCACATAATTATAGGCCAATATCGTTGACGCCAATCTTTTGTAGAATTATGGAACATATATTATGCTCAAGTATTATGATGTTTCTTGAGAAAGAAAATCTCCACTATATATATCAACATTGATTTCGCAGAGAACTTATGAAATTCAGCTCGCTCTATTCCTCCATGAGATCGACAAAGCTATAGACATCGGTGCTCAGTCGATGGCATGTTCCTCGACTTCAGGAAGGCAACTGAGAATCTCCTGCACTGCCATTTAGTGAAAAAATTCGAGCTTACCGAGTATCGGACCAGATTTGTGACTGGATTCAAGACTTCCTTTCTGACAGAATCCAACACGAGGCTCTTAACGGAATAAAACCCACGGACGAAATGTCGGGGGTACGCAAAGGAAGTAAGATAGGGCCGTTACTGTTTACAGTGTGTATAAATGCTCTGTTATAATGCATCAGTAGCTCATTAAGGCTGTACGCAGATGGCGCTGTTGTCCGTGAGAAGGCAGTGACGCCAGAAGATAGTAACGATTTGCAAAAGTATCTATAGGGGACTCAAGAATGAGGGAGGGATTGACAGTTGACCCTTAACGTAAATAAATGTAATATATGGCGCATACGTAGGAAAAGAAATCCACTAATGTACAACTACACTCGCTGTGATCGAGAGTTCTAGGCGCTTTAGTCCGGTGCCGCGTGGCTACTACGGTCGCAGGTTCGAATCCTGCCTCGGGCATGGAGGTGTGTGACGTCCTTAGGTTAGTTAGGTTTAAGTAGTTCTAAGTCTAGGCGACTGATGACCTCAGATGTTAAGTCCCATAGTGCTTAGAGCTATTTTGAACAACTACACTATTAGTGACAATTTGCTGGGCAGACTAGGAGTTTCTATCCGAAGTGTTATAAAACAATTAGTACATAAGCGGTTGGCAGACAGGTTCATAGGAAAAAACTTTATGGAAATGTAAATCATCAGCTAAAAAAGCGGGTTCGACCGACTCTTAACTATAATTCATCAATTTGGGATACTTACCAGGTAGGACTAGTAAAAATAGAGAAGATCCAACGAAGAGCGTCACAAGATCGCTTAGCTGGCGCGAGAGCGTGACAGATACGCTCAACAAACTCCAGCGGCAGACGCTAGAAGTGAGGCATCGTGCACCACGGAGAGTTTTACTGTTGAAACTTCGAGAGAGCACTCTCGGCAAGAATTGGGCAACATTTCACACCCTCCCACGTACATTTCTCGAAAGGATCACCAAGAGAAAATTCGAGTAATTAGAGCTAATACAGAGGCATAGGATCAATCGTCCCTCGCACCATTCGTAAATGGAACAGGGAAAGGGGGTTAGTTAGTGGTACCAGAAGTTCCCAGCGCCACACCGACAGGTAGCCTGCGGGTTATTGATAGAGATGTACCTCTACTGTTCAATAATGAAGTGCTATATTTATCAGTAATAGGCAAGTTCCAATGAATCGTGATGGCAGTAATAAAGACAACAAATTGATGAGTAAAAAATGAAAACTGTCGAATCAAAACGCCTTCAACCGTGTAAATTTTTGTTTGTTATTTTATCTGAGCAACCAGTTTCAGTGCAACATTACGCCATTCGGGCCAGAGGTGGGATTCTTCCTACACGTCGGTCAGGCGGCCTGAAGGCGGCGTAAGATAACACTGACAGTGACAGCTGAAATAAAATGAGAACTGAAAATTTAGACGACTGAAGGTGTTTTGATTCGACATTTTATACTGAACAGTCGAGGTCCCACAACCATCTGTATAAAGATGGACTTACAGAGAGAGACTGATGTGTAGTTGGCTTATGTGTTCTGGGCCGAAATATATGCAGCTTAAGAGGCAGCGGTAGAGAGCGAGGAGAAGGATGTCAGTCAGTTGATTGCCTGGTGAAAGGGCAGGAAGTTGGATACCAGCACCTGCTTTACAACAGATAAGCTGACTCGATCGCTGTGTTGATGCACTGAAGGCTGGCGTCGTTGTCTTGATAGGCCACAATTCATCATCCATTCATTGCCTCCAGCTGAGCTGGTAATTTGACTCTAATGATCTCAGGTGCTGTGCTTCTCTCTGAAAAAGGGGTCCCATTTGAAGACCGACCAGCAGCTTTAGCTGCCATCAAGATACGAGAACATGGGACACTTGAGTTGGGAGCTTAAACGCCTCTCCTTACAAAAACAAACTGCAGCCTTCTTTGTGGCTCAGGAATACCGAGAAACACATGGAGGCATTCTCAGAGGTGTTCTCTATTATATCTGGCATGCAAGCAGTTTGGGACGTAGCCACGAAAAGAGACAGATGCTACAATGGGAGACAGCGCTATAATGCTGCATGTATTCCCGTATACACTCTAGCCATTGTCCAGGGAACTATACAGCATCGATCGTTCTCTGAGCCCACCAATGACAAGACAATATTATGGAAAATTCAGCACCCTGAATGACTAGTGTGGGGGGAGGGAGGGGGGGGCGGAGGAAGTGCCAAGAAGGGGCAGTGTGGGATTCAATAGGAGTTATCACCCTGAAAATTCGAAAATTCTTCAAACCACACTCAGATCATTCAGAAGTCATTTGGAGATCATTCACACTCGAAAATTAGGAGACAATTTTGAGCCTATCCCGTAGGACTCTGATTTGTAGGTGACTGAAAGAGCATTATGAGATTTTTTGGAGTTCATTCTTAGATGATTCCTCTCAGAGTATTTTAATGTTCAAAAATTTTCAAATGTGTTTGAAATATTATGGGATTTAACTGCTAAGGTCATCAGTCCCTAAGCTTACACACTACTTAACCTAAATTATCCTAAGGACAAACACACACATATCCATGCCCGAGGGAGGACTGGAACCTCTGCTGGGACCAGCCACACAGTCCATGACTGCATATTGTAATATACGAGGGCATTTCGAAAAGTAAAGATACAATGGCTCGCAATCCTTAAATAGAACGTTTATTTAGAAAACGTCAGTTACATCTTATTAACTGGATTATTTGTTATTTTTCGACATAATCACCCCCTTATCCAAACATTTGTTAAGTCGGTGCACAAGCTTTTGTATCCCACAGTCATAGAAGGTTTCCGCCTCTTGTCAGAACCACATTTCAACTTCATCTTTGATCTCTTCACCGTCGTGGAATGATTTTCCACCAAGATGTGACTTCAGGTAACGGAAGACATGGAAGTCGGTGGGCGCAAGGTCCGGACTGTATGGCGGATGGTCTAATAGGTCCCATTTGAATTGTTTGAGTAGTGCTTTGGTTACGAGCGCTGTGTGAGGCCGAGCGTTGTCATGAAGCAAGCGGACTCCACTTGTCAGCATTCCCCTGCGTTTGTTTTGAATTGCCCTTCGAAGACGTTTCAAAATCTGGCAATATGCAGCACCATTAATTGTCGTTCCAGGAGGCATAAACTCCAACAGAAGAATGCCTTGTCTGTCCCAAAAAACAGAAGCCATGATTTTCTTCGCTGAAATCGACGTTTTGCATTCGTGAATTCGAATGGCGCCATTGCATTGATTGTTGCTTGGATTGAGATGTATGGCGATAAACCCACGTCTCGTCAGCTGTCACAATGTGATCAAGGAACTCATCACCTGCTTCAGCATGGCGTGTGAGGAAGTCGAGTGCAAAGCCCATCATTTTCTTTTTGTGTTCTTCCGTTAACAGTTTTGGTACCCAGAGTGCACACAATTTCCTGTACCCTAACTTGACAGTCACAATGTCATAAAGAGTTGTCATTGACACGTCCGGTATGATCTGATGCAATTCTTTCAATGTGAGACGTCTATTCGCACGAATTGCTTCCTCCGTTCTCCAAAGAAGGGCATCAGAGATCACAGATGGCCGACCTGTCCTTTGTTTGTCATGAACATCGGTCCTACCTTCAGAGAAATGGCGACACCATTTCGTTACATTTTGTCGATTCATAATGTTCCCATAAACAGAAACAATTTTTTTGTGAATATCCGCTGGTCGCTGACCTTTTGCAGGAAGAAAACGTATGACAGAGCGCACTTCGCATTTGGCGGGATTCTGAATCGGCGCAGCCATTTTAAACACGACCTACTCCAACCAGAAGCAACGTTCAACTGCCGAACGACCGCGAGGAGAAAGCTAACAGTTCTAGGTTAACACCAGTGTTGCCAACTTGCTCGCCAAAAGTCTTCTGTTCCTGTGCCGTACGGCGTATCTTTACTTTCCGAAATACCCTCGTATAATGCGCGGCGATTCACATGCTGTTCTGCCTAGAGCGTTCTGACTTTGCCCTCTGGGGGCATTTTCCATTCCATATCAGATGGTGTTTCTCTCAGTTGTATGCTTGAATAAATAAGCACCCGACTGTGTGCCTGTTATCTGATACCAACTTCCTACGATGTGGACAGGCTAAGCCATTAAGAGTGCACACTAAAACACGTTGGCGTTTCGTCAGCAGAATGGCTAAAGGTGCAAGTAGCTGATGAGGACTGCCAGCGGTTTGCATCACAATAGCAGTTAGTTATTGAAGACTGTCTGTTATGTAAGAAAATCATGTAATGCTGCAAATAATGGTACTGCCAATTTTGCAAGCAGCAGTGCTGAGAAAAGCCCGTGATACTGTGTTAGCAAGACATGGAGGGGTTAGCGCCACAGACGATCGGGTCTTTAAAAATTTCTCATGAGAAACCCGAAAACAGGATACTGAGCAGAAGCTGAAGAAATGTATATCATACGTACGTACAGTGAGCTCAGTTAAGTCATCAGCCATCACCACTGCAAGAAATACTTGGGGCTTATAGACCACTTCATATTATATGTCATTTTGGACAACCCCAGCAGGTAACTGGTACAAATAATTATAAATCACTTCACTCATTACCTCGTGATGACCACCATTCCAAATAAGCGGACTAAAACAGTAGTGGAGCCTATGATTAACAGATAGTTATTGAAGTTTGGATGCATAGAAGTACTAATCATGGCTCAAGGGACAAATTTCATGTCTGAGTCAATGAAGGAGTTATGTCAGCTACTGTAGATACGTAAATTGAGAACAGTTGTTGCACATATGAAAGACGATGGTAGGATGGGGTAGGTGCAGTGGACTATAACCAGATACTGAGTTATGTGACTCGTCATCACACTGATTGAATAGTTTTGTTGCCGTGTGTACCTGCTTCCTACAATCTAAGGTCCACAAGAGCACTGAGTTCTCGCTATACGAGGTGATCTACGGTCAAAAGATATACTCACCTTGCAAGTTAGCGAAACCACAGGCCAGAAAGATTATTTCAACAGTGGAAAATTATACAAGAACTTTCAAAGCAGTGTGACGCCAAATGAAAAAAGCTAACACGAAGACTCTAGAGCGGCAAGAAACGATGGTAGAGCATAACGTCACAATGCCTAAGTACTGTGTAGGACACTAGTTCCGAATCTTCCCGAGACAATTACTCTTGAATGAGATTATATAGAAACCTGTACCCCAATGGAATTTAGTATCTAACTAAAGTCTAAATTGGAAAAAAATGTTTGAAAATTCCTATTTTCAAAAGTGCACCAAGATGTATAATACATCGTTAAGGGTCAAAAAATAAAAATCATATGTTTTTCTAGGTGTTATATTAAACCACGAAGTAGTGAAAGTTAATGAGATGGTTGGTATTGCTTAATTTCCAACATACTGCTTGTTTCTAACAATCTTTTTTATATTGGTCACAGCCAATGCAAATGGTAAATCGTGTTCCAAGTTCAATAGGTTCCTTGCCTTTTTCATTGCGACCACAGCTCGCAAATTCATTTTAGTACTTGCGAGTTGTAGTGATTGCCATCAGTATTCCTAAAGCTTTTTTTCTGATAATAATGGGTAATCGTCACCAGTTTTTCTCCAAAATGTTGCAAGCTCTGTTTTAGAGAAATGCATTTTCAGTGTGGTGTCTTCGTGTAGCAAAAGAAAGTCTACTTGGACTTGAACTTCACTATGTGAAAAAATCCTTTAATTCCCTAAAAAAAAACTTAAAAACTAAACATTTACTTGTCTACGCTCCATTTCAGGCAAATAGTTACTGATGGAATTTATTACTGATGATAAATGTTGACTTATTTTATGTGGGAATGAGCATTTTTCGCTATTGGCGTAGAGTAACACCGTCAATTCTGGGAATATCGATAGGTCTTAAACCTCAGCCCTGCATTCGTAAAACTACAATCCGCAAAGAAAACTGAGAACCTAATCTTGTGCTGTCAAAACTTCCACCATATTTCCTTGCAGGACGAGGTTAAGTGCATTCATTTATACAAAGAAATTTGCAAGATACGCCTCTTTGAAAATAAATACATTATATGTTATTTTGGCATTTTTACCGTTCATTCCAGAAGCAAATCAATTTCTTGTCGAAGCTAGAGCACTACGTAATAGCTTGCCATGTGATAGCCATTGCACTTCTGTGTGGAACAAGAACATATCGAATTTTACTCCAATTTCTTTACGTAGCTTTTTGTTGCTTTACCTAGAATGTGGTTAACAATCCTTCACTACATGAGTGAGTATATTCTGCAAATCAAGGGTTTTCACTGCCTAAGCATAATGAAGTATGATGTAGTGGCTGAACGTTGTAGTTGGAGCATCCTATTTCATCAATGTGTGAAATTCAGAGAGAACGCCCAACAAGGAAGGTGCTCCTTCTGTACTCGTACATCTACCATACATCTACCAACTTCGGTCGATACATCTCTTTTTCTTCAACAAAAGTCTTCACTGATCGGAAAATGTCTTCAGCATTTGTAGTGGTAGTGGTGTCTTGTGATTCCGAAAACAAGAGTCCTTCTTTCAGGCTATCGTCATTTGTGTCTCGACCATAGACAAACAGCTGGGAGTAAGATGCAACGTCGGTCGATTCATCTAACTGCAGTGCAAAGAAGTGATTTGATCTCATATCGTTGCGTACCAAGGCGAAAATATCCCAAATCATGTTCTCTACCGAGGCCGATGACCTCGCAGTTTGGTCTCTTCCCACAAACAACCCAACCCATGTTCTCTATAAGACTTCTGATAGTGTTGTTGAAAGGTACATTTGGTTTATGCATTCTACATGCAGCCTTTCCAGAACTAGCTTCACCACATCTAGTCAGCAAGGCTTGTTGAGCTCCTCGCATATTCTATTTGATTTCTTGGTCCAGGCGATTCGAAGAGCGTCTCAAACACGACGTTTCAAGATCTGCTTCCGCTGACTGGAAAAAGTAGCCTAAGAAACCATGCAAGACTTTTCTTTGCCTTTGACGACGCCGTGCATTCACATAATCTGACTGGCTTAGACAGGCAATGGATCCCCCTTTTCAGTGCAGGTGCCCAAATACGTCCGACCTTCTGTGGCAATCTCAGAGTAGAGAACATGGAGTCAATGGACAGGGACTGCGGATAGGTGGCGCTCGGTGGGAATGTGGGCCGGCAGTGAGGCGTGCCGAGGTAGTCCGCGCGGGTGCAGAAACGATATGCCCCGGGTGGCGCAGTGGTTAACGCACCTGCCCAGTAAACAGGAGATCGTGGGTTCCAATCCCACTCTGGTAATAGTTTCACTCGTCGTCGCTAATTCTGCGTAATGTCCCGATGCAGCTGACACCAGTGTTTCTCTTCCTTTCCTTTCTTCCCCTCTCCACCTTCATATAATTTAAGAATCTTTTCAAGATGTGTATCTTGTTAAAGGTGTGGTGTAAAAATACGTTTAACAAGTGCTAACTGTAGAGAAGTTTATCCTCTACAAGAAAGGACTGCATGCTTTCTGTGGTACCACGCAAGGGGGAAAATTATATCGAAAAACCGAAAAATGTGCCAAAATATTGCGGTTGTTTGGCTACCCCGCAAGCTACCACATGGTGTCATAAAATTTGAACCTTTTGTAGGGTGCAGTGTATCTGCTGAGTGGACGATTGAGCGAGTTGAATTATCTGTTTTCGAGATAGGTGGGTACGTGAGGCTCACGCTTAATGCGCCGCTACGTCGCTAAAAGGAAAGTAATTTCGAAAACCAGAAGAACCTACAGATGCTAGTAGCATTTAACGCAGAATGAACGCGTTCCTCTGCTATTTTCCATAGATAAGCTGTTAACAAACATCTGTCAGTGCTGTTACTGTAAACCTTATTCAAGTTCTGGATAAGTGCATCGCATGCATTATTTCTAATGGAAGCAGTTTGTGTTGAGATAGGTTTGTGAAATGCTTTTACACTGTAGTTTTATCTTTATAGTTGCTTGGAATTTCGGTTGTGGGGACACTTGAAATGTTCGGTACATTTTAAAGCCCATGTTTACTCGACATTTTTTCTTGTCTTGGGTCATACTGCCACCTCTCAAAATATGGAATACTTTTTTAACAGATTGTATATTTCAATGTCCTCAGTTTTTCGACAAGGTTCAGGCTGTGCACCATCTTAGCCTTTTTTAAGATAATATTTTCATAACGCGTACCTACTTCATGCAGCGTCCTCGACAATTTTTTTTTCTGTTTCTAACATCAGTAACGTCCTGCAGTTTATATTCTAAAGTGTACCATTGGCACATATCCAACTAACCAATCCCTTCTTCTGACAAGTGGTGTCTGTAGACTATTTGCTTAACATTTCACATACGATTACTTCTATTTCATGAACTTTTATTTCATTTTTGCTCATTTATTTACATACAGCAGGGTCCTTTACAATATTTGTAATCCTACATGTATGTATTGTGTGTGTGTGTGTGTGTGTGTGTGTGTGTGTGTGTGTGTGTCTGTCTGTCTGTCTGTCTGTCTGTGTGTGCGAGTGTGTGTTTGTGAAGTGTAGTGAAATGTTTGTTTTGTATAACTATGATGATGGTGATATGGTGATGAGAAAAGGGAGACGGTGAAACCCGGTGCCGGGACATAGCCTACTCCTCGCGAATACCGCCAAAGGGGGCCGCCAATCTCTATCACCGTCAATAGTGTCACATGCCCTCCCTTCATGAGACACTGCGGAAAGATTTAGTATGTAAACCAGGGCATTGGCGCAAAGTCTGCTATTCAAGAACAATACGCCACCACCTCTCCTCGTCTAACCGGCCAAGTCGTACTTTGTCTGTGTTTTGCGATATTGCTTCATACACTATGTGACTAAAAGTATCCGGACACGCACAAAAACATACGTTTTTCATATTAGGTGCATTGTGCTGCCACCTAGTGCCAGGTACTCCATATCAGCGACATCAGTAGTCATTAGACATCGTAGAGAGCAGAATGGGGTGCTCGGCGGAACTCTCGGACTTCGAACGTGGTCAGGCGATTGGGTGTCACTTGTGTCATACATCTGTACGCGAGATTTTCACACTCCTAAACATCCCTAGGTCCACTGTTTCCGATGTGATAGTGAAGTGGAAATGTGAAGGGGCACGTACAGCACAAAAGCGTACAGGCCGTCTTCGTCTGTTGACTGACCGCCGACTGTTGAAGAGAGACGTAATGTGTAATAGGCAGACATCTATGCAGACCATCACACAGGAATTCCAAACTGCATCAGGATCCACTGCAACTACTATGACACTTAGGTGGGAGGTGAGAAAACTTCTATTTAATGGTCAAGCGGCTGCTCATATGCCACACATCACGCCGGTAAGTGACAAACGACGCCTCGCTTGGTGTAAGGAGCGTAAATATTGGACGACTGACCAGTGGAAAAACGTTGTGTGGAGTTACGAGTCTCGGTGCACAATGTGGCGATCCGATGGCAGGGTGTGGGTATGGCGAATGCCCTCTGAACGTCATCTGCCAGCGCATGTAGTGCCAACAGTAAAATTCGGAGGCGGTGGTGTTATGGTGTGGTCGTGTTTTTCATGGAGGGGGCTTGCACTTCTTATTGTTTTGCGCAGAGCACAGGCCTACATTGATGTTTTAAGCACCTTCTTGCTTCCCACTGTTGAAGATCAATTCGGGGATGGCGATTGCATCTTTCAACATGATCCAGCACCTGTTCATAATGCACGGCCTGTAGCGGAGTGGTTACACTGCAATAACATCCCTGTAATGGACTGGCCTGCACATGCTTACCTGAAATCTATAGAATACCTTTGTGATGTTTTGGAGCGCCGACTTTGTGCCAGGCCTCACCGACCGACATCGATACCTCTCCCCAGTGCAGCACTCCGTGAAGATGGGCTGCCGTTCCTCTAGAAACCTTCCAGCACCTGATTGAACGTATGCCTGCGAGAGTGAAAGCTGTCATCAAGGCTTAGGGTGGGCCAACACCATATTACCGATGGAGAGCGCTTCGAACTTGTAAGTCATTTTCAGCCAGGTGTCCGGATACTTTTGATCACATAGTGTAAGTTAAAGAATTATTTCGCTTCTGTTTCTGTCTCTTCCTCAATTTTGATGCTCAGTGAATCTCCACTGTCATTTTCACAATTCCTGAGCACCTAGTCCCACGTCTGTGATGCCTACGCCAAACTCTTCGCTAAACGAGCCATCTATTTTCCTCATCAGTACTAAATCTCTCTCACTTGTGAACGAAAATGATGTTTCATTTACAAACTTTACTACTGCTAAACCTTCTTTGAGAAGAATTCACAATGCTTGCAGTAATGTTTTAGTAAGAGTAACTCAGCTAACAGGAACTACGCTTTTCTCGAGGTCAGGATTCCACAGTAGCGAGTGCATTGAATTGGAGCACGCGTAGCCGCAACAGCTTTAATGTCACGGACAGATGGTTCACATTACTTGAAAATGTCGGCTGCCCGGCAAGTTCCGATCTACATTCCACGAGCAGAAGGCCGCTGACGTGCCTGCATTGTTCGTCGCGGTCACGGAAATTAAACGCCTCTTTTTAGCACTACACAATACAGCCACACCGGCACTGCCTCTGGCATTTGCACATGAGGTTTCTGCTTCTGGTGCTTTAGCTCAGGATGGATTACAGATCGTTGCTACTTGTCAACGACGTCACTGAGTTATTCACAATGTAGAATCGATGACACGTTATATCTTAATCCGTTTTCCTTCGTTCCTTACAAAATGAAAAATAATTATCGTGCCGCCTTGTTTCATATATCAGACGAGGCCAGTTTCTGCGTAATGCTAAAATGGGAAATGCGATTACTATTCTTTTAGCAGTGGCCAGTAATAGAGATTATGAATCGTGTTCGAAAATCTAAGACTTGAATCCTATCTAGCAATGCAGACACTTCAGGGGCTCAGTGTATTCATTCGTTAAATTTTGTCCATAAAAAGCATAAAGTTTACGGTGGATATCTGTCACTGTTATGTTTTTTACCGAGAAAAATCTTTACACCGCTTAGACTTGAGCGTGCTTTTCAATTGCAACAATCAGTTTGAATCAGACCTGCAGACGAACACGACAGCTTGCTACCCTGAAGTACACTTGTAATCGAGCGTACTGAAAAGTAATGCCTTTGAATTTTTTATATGAAAACTCTTGAAGCCTTTAAAGTAAAACAAACTTTATTAACAATCTATATCATTATTCTTCGTATCTACATATTTGCAGCTTCCTACCGTTAGAGGGTTGCGAACTGTCCCCTGTAACACGGTTATGTTAACGTAATTATGTCGGTGTGTGAAAAACAGTGTGCTGTAATCGAGTTTCGAATTCTAAATGTTCGTCACGGCATATCCTCTCCTTCAGCATGACAATACCAGACCACACACGAACGGTACGACATCTGCAACAATCCGACGCCTTGGATTCACTGTCTGCAATCGATCATACTCTGTACACTCCCGTCTTGGCCCCATACGATTTTCATCTGTTTCCAAAACTTAAAGAATACCTTCGAGGACTTCACTTTGGTAGTCATGAAGTGGTGCCAGCAGAGGTGAGGCTGTGGCTCCGTAAACAAACATTCTTCGGTGATGATTTCAATGAACTATCTCTCGTCTGGAGAAATGTGTTCATCGCTCGGGTGATTTTGTTGAGAAATAAATATACAGGGTGGTCCATTGATCGTGACCGGGCCAAATATCACACGAAATAAGCGTCAAACGAAAAAACTACAAAGAACGAAACTTGTCTAGCTTGAAGGGGGAAACCAGATGGCGCTATGGTTGGCACGGTAGATGGCGCTGCCATAGGTCAAACGGATACCAACTGCATTTTTTAAAAATAGGAACCCCTATTTTTATTACATATTCGTGTAGTACATAAAGAAATATGAATGCTTCAGTTGGACTACTTTTTTCGCTTTGTGATAGATAGCGCAGTAATAGTCACAAACATATGACTCGCAATTTTAGACATACAGTTAGTAACAGGTAGGTTTTTTAAATTAAAATACAGAACGTAGGTACGTTTGAACATTTTATTTCGGTTGTTCCAATGTGATACATGTACCTTTGTGAACTTATCATTTCTGAGAACGCATGCTGTTACAGCGTGATTACCTGTAAATACCACATTAATGCAATAAATGCTCAAAATGATGTCCTTCAACCTCAATGCATTTGGCAATACGTGTAACGACAGTCCTCTCAATAGCTAGTAGTTCGCCTTCCGTAATGCTCGCACATGCATTGACAATGCGCTGACACATGTTGTCAGGCGTTGTAGTTGGATCACGATAGCAAATGTCCTTCAACTTTCCCCACAGAAAGAAATCCGGGGACGTCTGATCCGGTGAACGTGCGGGCCATGGTATGGTGCTGCGACGACCAGTCCACCTGCCATGAAATATGCTATTCAATACCGCTTCAACCGCACGCGAGCTATGTGCCAGACATCCGTCATGTTGGAAGGACATCGCCATTCTGTCGTGCAGTGAAACATCTTGTAGTAGCATCAGTAGAACATGACTTAGAAAATCAGCATACATTGCACCATTTAGATTGCCATCGATAAAATGGGGGCCAATCAACCTTCCTCCCATAACGCCGCACCATACATTAACCCGCCAAGGTCGCTGATGTTCCACTTGTCGCAGCCATCGTGGATTTTCCGTTGCCCAGTAGTGCATATTACGCCGGTTTACGTTACCGCTGTTGGTGAATCACGCTTCGTCGCTAAATAGAACGCGTGCAAAAAATATGTCACCGTCCCGTAAATTCTCTTGTGCCCAGTGGCAGAACTGTACACGACGTTCAAAGTCGTCGCCATGTAATTCCTGGTGCGTAGAAATATGGTATGGGTGCTATCGATGTTGCTGTAGCATTCTCAACACCGACATTTTTGAGATTCCCGATTCTTGCGCAATTTGTCTGCTACTGATGTGCGTATTAGCCGCGACAGCAGCTAAAACACCTACTTGGGCATCATAATTTGTTGCAGATCGTGGTCGACATTTCACATGTGGCCGAACACTTCCTGTTTCCGTAAATAACATAACTATCCGGCGAACGGTCCGGACACTTGGATGATGTCGTCCAGGATACCGAGCAGCATACATAGCACACGCCCGTTGGGCATTTTGATCATAATAGCCATACATCAACGCAATATCGACCTTTTCCGCAATTGGTAAACGGTCCATTTTAACACGGGTAATGTATCACGAAGCAAATACCGTCCGCACTGACAGAATGTTACGTGATACCCCGTACTTATACGTTTATGACTATTACAGTGCCATCTATCACAAAGCGAAAAAAGTGGTCCAACTAAAACATTCATATTTCTTTTCGTACTACACGAATACGTAATAAAAAATGGGGGTTCCTATTTTAAAAAACGCAGTTGATGTCCGTTTGACCTATGGCAGCGCGATCTAGCGGGCCAACCATAGCGCCATCTGGTTTCCCTCTTCAAGCTAGACGAGTTTCGTTCTTTGTAGTTTTTTCGTTTAATGCTTATTTCGTGAGATATTTGGCCCGGTCACTATCAATGGACCACCCTGTATAGACATGAAGGATAAAAATGTAGAATGTTAATAATATTTGTTTTACTTAAAAAATTTTAAAGTTTCAATGTAAAAAATTCAGAAGTAATACTTTTCGGTATACCTTCGTATATTTACTACCATAAAGTGCATGGCAGGAGATAGTGTTTGAACCACGGCTTATGTATCTTTGAGTATGACTAGGGAACGATTTAAAGTGGAAAACTCACATGAAACTAGTTGCAGAAATAGGGGCGTTGTACATCGCTGCGACGTTTACTATTAAACTGGCGAGACGCTTTGTTCCTGGAAGGATTAACCAATACACATAACATTACGACCACTGCCCACCGCGACGTTAGTTGCCGCCGGGGGGCGCTGCTGGCACGTGACGCGGTAACAGAAGTATGCAAGCGGAACAGACAGGGACGGGGGACCACCCTACCGAAGATACGGGCTGCAAATGGCAAAATCCTTTGAGATAAGAGACTTTGACGAAGGGTAGATTATTATTACCCAGAGCTTGTGAACGAGTATCTCGAAAATGATGAAGCTGGTCGAATGTTCATGTCCACTGTCGTGACCATCTACAGAAAGAGGTGAAAGGACAGTAAAACTACCACTAGGCACCAAAAGGTTGGACGTCCACCACGCTTCACATAACGTGGGGCTCGGAGGCTTGTTTGCTCTGTAAAGTAGGGTAGATGGTGATCTGTGGCATCTCTGCCGAAAGAGCACAAGCTAGTGCACGCACAAGAGTTTCGAAGCACATCGTTCATCGTACATTGTTGAACATGGAGCTCCGCAGCAGACCACTCCTACGTGTTCACATGTTGACCCAACGACATCGTCAGTTACGATTAAAGTGGGCATAGCACCATCGGTAACCGACCGTCGATCAGTAGAAACGTGTGGGCTGTTCGAGTGAATCACATTTTTGGTGCACTAGGTCGTTATCGAGGTGAATGGCGACTCGAAGCGTGCAGTGCGCCATGGACGCAAGCTGGTGAGAGCGGTATTGTGCTGTTTTCCTTTGTTTTGTTTTAGGGCGCAAACACAACTAGGGTCATACCCGCCCATGTCAGAATCGTATAACACTAAGAAAAGAAAGGAGTTAAAAACGACTACAAGTTAAGAACAAGCGATAGAAGGAAAGACAGCTAAAAACAGTGACTTGGAGAGAAGTCCGTAAAATACGGCATAGAGAAACGAAGGTGCGGAACTAAAGATTAAATGTCCTTCGCCATATTGCTACGACGGAAAAAAAGTAAAACGAGGTCGACAGCCCACGCGTCGTTCGCTAAAACGGCCGATAACTCTGACGGCAAGCGTAAATGAGAACGTAAGTGGTTAAAAAAATGGCATTCCGTCGGAAAATGGCTAGGGAAATTAGGACATAGTGGTGGGGGAGCACCACTTAACTAATGGCGATAGCTAAAGAGACACTGTCCAATGCGCAACTAGCCGGCCAGAGTGGCCGAGCGGGTCTAGGCTCTACAGTCTGGAGCCGCGCGACCGCTACGGTCGCAGGTTCGAATCCTGCCTCGGGCATGGATGTCCGTGATGTCCTTAGGTTAGTTAGGTTTAAGTAGTTCTAAGTCCTAGGGAACTGATGACCTCAGAAGTTAAGTCCCATAGTGCTCAGAGCCATTTGAACCAAGTCAATGCGCAACTCCTCGCGGCGAGAGAGCCGAGAGGAGGTTGTCCAAACAGGCGGGATAGGCTTAATTCCGCGGAGGTTGTTCCCATGAAGGGAGGACCAGTGGTGATGCCAAAGTGACACCACTTGCTGACAGATGGCAACACAGAGATCATCGGAGGGAGTGAAAGAACTAGCAGGCCGACGTACGAGCATTGCAATCTTGGCAGCAGCTTCAGAGCCCTCGTTTCCTGTCAGACAGACTTGACCAGGAACCCACATAAACATGACAATGGATCCACCAAGAGTGAGCAAGTGACACCCTTCCTGTACCCGCTGCACTGAGGAATGGACGGTTTCAGTACACTGAGGCTCTGAAGGGCACTGAGAGAGTCTGAGCAGATGGCCCAATTGAAAAGCCTGTCACCAAATGTACTGTGTGGCCTGATACAGGGCGAAGAGCTGTTCTGTGCTCCGGAAGCCGATACCGAAAAACGTCGGTGCTAATGACGAAGGCACACCCGACACTTCGGTCAGTCCGAGAGCCATCAGTGAACACAAAGGCACTATCGCGAAGCTCTGAGCGAAGGTCGTGAAACATACGGCGATAAAGCGAGGTTGGAGTAGTGTCTTTACATAGCAAATAAAGGTGAAGTTGAACACGAAGCCAAGGTGGTGAAGGGTTCACATCCATAGGGAAAGTGGCAGGTAGCTTGAAGTTGAGCTGCCAGAGCAAGAGCCAAAAGCGAACTCCAGGAGGTGACAGAGAAGGAAGACACGACCCATACTGGCGGTCAAAGGAGTCATCAAAAAAGGAGGCGTAGGATGTGCGGCCAGGCATGGCAGACAAACAGCATCTCTGTCTGCTGAGGAGAAAGTCACTGCAATATGACAGCGGTAGTTCGGCTGCTTTGGAATACGGACTCTCATCTGGTCTCATGCAAAAGGTGGCAGTGGCCAAATGGATGCCACGATTGTGGAAAGTATTGAGACAGCTTAAGAGGAACGGACGTGCGGATGCTTAAACGAAACACTCATAGTCTAGTTTCGAATGGTCAAGGGGCTGATACAAATGGAGGAGGATGGTTCGATCCGCTCCCCAGGAAGTATTGCTGACGACATGCAGGAAACTGAGGAAACGCATACAGCGGGCGGCCAGGTAAGACAGTGGGAAGGCCAAGAAAGATTCCTATCAAACATGAGCCCCAGGAATTTCGTAGTTTCAACAAACGGAAGAGCAACAGGCCCAAGACGTAAACACGATGGAAGAAACCAATTGCGCCACCAGAAATTCACGTATATGGCTTTGTCAGTGGAAAAGCGAAAGTCATTGTTGATGACCCATGAGTAAAGACGGTCGAAACACTGCCGAAGACGCCGCTCATGGAGACAAGTCCGTGAAGAACTGCAATACACGGTAAAATCGTCAACGAAAATGGGGCCAGAGGTGCCTGGCAGGAGACAGGCCATAAAAGAGTTAATGGCGACAGCAAAGAGGACGACGCTCAGGACGGAACCCTGAGGTACACCAGTTTCCTGGATAAAGGTGTCCGACAAGACAGAACCCACACGTACCTTGAAAATTCGGCCTTTAAAGAACTCCTTAACGAAACGGGACATGCGGCCACGGAAGCACCACGTGTAGAGAGTACGGAGGATACCAGTCCTCCAGCAGCTGTTGTAGGCGTTCTACAAAACGAAAAACATGGCCACAGTCTAGCATTTCCTCAGAAAACCATTCATGACATGGGTTGACAAAGGGACAAGATGGTTAACCGAAGAACGCGCAGTTGTTAGTAAGTGCGAGACTCAAGCCACAATACCAGCTGGGCATGAATCATATATTCCATCACCTTGCAAACACAGCTGGTGAGAGAAATGGAGCGATAACTAGAAGGAAGGTGCTTGTCTTTGCTGGGCTTAGGTACTGGTATAACAGTGGCTTCACGCCATCGTCTGGGAAACGTGCCCTCTGCCCAGATGCGATTGTATGTATGAAGGAGAAAGTAATTGCCCACATGAGAAAGCTTCTGCAACATCTGAATGCGAATATCATCCGGTCCTGGGGCGGAGGATCGGGATGAAGTGAGAGCATGATCTAGCTCCCTCATAGTAAAGGCGGCATTATAGTACCAACGATTCTGAGAAGAGAAGGGTATGGCCTGAGCCTCCTCCACTCGCTTTTTGATGGAGGATAGTGGGTGGAGCTCGAAACCTCCGCAAAATAGCGATCCAAAGTGTTGAAGATAGCAGTAACGTCCACTATGATATCATCTGCTATTGTCAGGCCGTAAATCGGGTAATGGGCCTTGATGCTAGACAGCCATCGGAGGTTGGCGCACATGATGGAAGACGAACGGTTAAAAGAACTAGTTAAGAAAATCCAGCTAGCTTTTCTGCTATTCCGAAGAACGCGACACCGCTGTGCGTGCAACGGTTTGTAAAGAATGCAGTTGGCCATTGTAGGATGACAGTTAAAAACGCAGAGAGCACATCTCCGCGCGCGAATTGCGTCGCGGCACGCCTCGTCCACCAAGGGACTGGGACGCGGTGCGGCAAAGAGGAAGTGCTAGGAGTGGAATGTTTTGCGCCGGTAAGGATAACGTTTGTAAGCTATTCTACGTGGTCATCGCAACTGAGGAAATATTGTTCGTCCTAGGTCGCCAGGAAGGAGTAAAGTCTCAAGTCGGCCTTAGAAAGCTCCCGTTTGGATATGGACATGGTAGGGTAGGAGTCAGCAAGCGGATAGCACAGGGAAAACGGTAGTTCGAGTACGTGTCAGTGGGGTCTGAAAACCCGAGATAATGAGCAAATGGTTGCTGGAGTACGTATCAGAGAGAAGAGACAACTAGAGATGATGGGCAAGCTGGACAGAGCAGGAGAGATCCAAATGGGAATAGATGTGAGGGGAGTCTGAAAGGAATGTGGGTGCTCCCGTGTTAAGGCAGATGAAGTTATGGTGATTTACAAAGTCAGCCAAGAGGGCACCTCTTTGGCAGTTTCTGGGCAAGCCCCAAAGTTACTGAGAAGTTATAAGGGTTGAGGGAGTTGCCCAATAATATGGAGGATGTTTGCCCTGGCGGCACTGAAGGACAGAGGGATGTAAACAGTACAAAGGGAAAAGGTCAAGTAAGAAAGGAAAATACGGACTCCAACAGCTTGAAGCCAGGTAGTCAGGGAGATAGACTGACTGTAAACATCATTCTGGATGAGCAGCATGACTCCCCTATGAGATGGAATGCCGTCCTCGGGGCAAAGGTTAGAGTGGACCAGGAAGAAATGCGAGAGCTCAAAGCAGTCGTGGGAATGTAATTTTGTTTCCTGGAGGCTGAGAACAAGTAGACGTTGTGATTCTAAGAACAGCCGTAAGTTCTCTTTGTTGGATCGAAGGCCACAAACATTTCATTCGAGGGGAGTCATAACGAGGAAAGGGGAGAAGGGAAAAAATGAAGGGGTGTCGCCGAGTGCCAATCTTCGAAGACTCACTGCTACAGGCTGCAGAGGGTGGAGGCTCCTGCTGCCTCTGTTGATCTGTGGCGTCCAAGGCAGAAAAACTGTTGGTGGTGCACACCGGCGACTCGGAGGTCGGCCGGGCGAGGGTATCATGTGGCGACACCGACGAAGTGGATTTCTGAGTCGGCGAAGGAGGAGACCGTTTGTCTTTGTTTGACTTCTTGAAGCCTTTCCGTTTGGCAGAGGAAGACTCAGATGTTTGTTGGCTGCAGGGATGGTGGAAGTCTTCGTGGGAGTATTCCTTCTGTCCTTTCCAGCCTACCGGTTGTGTAGCAGGCGACTTCGCTCTGTGAGGCGAAAATTTGGAGGCTTGTCGCACAGCTGGAGGAGGAGACGGGAGTGCTACCATGGCGCTGGGCTATTTCCCAACATCAGTGCTGAATTTATGGTGGCATGTCTGCGTAACCATGTTCTTTGTGGAGCAAGATGTAGCAAGAACAGTAAAGTGCTAGATGGTTGAACACATGCCTGTTTCCTGGACCCGGAGCAGAGACGTGTTTCTTCCTGCTGCGGCGACACTTCCGTCATCGCACGACGTCTAGGTTTGCCCACAGCCAGGCACCTCTATCAGCTGCTTGGTTTTAGATCAAGCTAAGTAAATTTGGTACATGCCACGGTGGAGTGTTGCCAAATTAATTTCAGAACACTACATCTATTCAAATATTGAGAGTTGAGCAAGCGCACAAGCCTTAAGCTATGTTCTGCATGTCTGTAATTCTTTGTGACTATATTTGCTCTTTGACAGACCCTATTTTCTAGTTCTGGATCGTGTTAAGTTTTAAAAGTTTTTACTTATGAGTGTGAACTGTTGAGCTTTTTTATCCGCAGTCAGTAGCTAACTCCTTTAATTATCAAACTTGTGTGGTTGCTGCCAGTTTGCTGTGATAACTGTTTGCTGTAACTTGTCACCTTTCTTGCATTTTGAGGGATTGTATATTTATTTAATGGTCATTATTACTGTTTCTACTGGTGTGTACCAACTGGGAGTCACAATTAAATTGTATGCCTTTCCACCTTTTCTTGTATTTGGGGGAATTGTGTATCTTATTGCTTAAGGGATTTTATTAAAGTTTATAAATTGTTGAGGGCTTTCCAACAGCCACAATCAGTGGTGCGATTTGTTATTCCTTCTGTATTTTGGCTGGGCGTTGTCTGTTTGTCTAAAGTTTTATTCATGCGTGCGAATTATCAGTTCTTTTAGTGGCAGTCATTTGTAATTCCTTCTACTGGTAAAATGAATTTGGTTGAACCAGCTTGCAGACACACCTAATTCGTGTGACTTCTTAGTTGTATTTGACCACTTGTCTGTATTCCTGGTTTTAAGACCTGTTCTTAATAGTATGAGTTGTTAAAATTTCTTATTAATGAATTGATCCTATTCAAGTTCTTTAAATTATTGTGAACCTTGTTCTTCATTTTTGACAAGGTTTTTAATTTGTAATCATAAAAATTTTTGCTAAGGAATAACGAAATATGTGGGCCCACATTCCCTGAGTTTTCCCTTAGTTATACAAACGCTTGTTGTGAATTATCACATACGGTATGATTTATTCGTAGTTCATTTGCGGTTTAATCATGGATCTAAGGAAATCGTGGTCAGAAATTAAAATATAGATTTTTTACTGCTAGAAACAAGTCACGCCATACATCAACAACAAAGCTCGTAGCCACTGTTGAACTGGCCGACAGCTAGACTCAGACAATGCATTACGGCATTGTCCATTGACAGATCTGAACTCTGAGTACGAAACTACTTGACTCAATTGCTTACACACATTTCTTACGATAATGGTGTATATTATTATTGGAGGTACGAGGGGCGTTCAATAAGTAATGCAATACATTTTTTCCTCGGCCGATTATGGTTGAAAAAATTAAAAAAATTTTGTGGTACATCGTGGAATTTTCCCGCTTCAGCCCATATTATTGCATGAAGTTCCGATAAGTGGCGGCATTCCAAGCAGAGAGCTGTCATTGAGTTTATTTTGGTGGAATACCAGAGCGTTTCTCGTGGTCGTGCGGTAGCGTTCTCGCTTCCCACGCCCGGGTTCCCGGGTTCGATTCCCGGCGGGGTCAGGGATTTTCTCTGCCTCGTGATGGCTGGGTGGTGTATGCTGTCCTTAGGTTAGTTAGGTTTAAGTAGTTCTAAGTTCTAGGGGACTTATGACCACAGCAGTTGAGTCCCATAGTGCTCAGAGCCATTTGAACCATTTTGAACCAGAGCATCGGAGATATTCGTAGGAGCTTGCAGAATGTCTACCGAGACCTGGCAACGAACAGAAATACGATGCGTCTCTCATCATCGCAACAAGTCGCGCAAACCTGGACAGCCGGCCGCACCCAGCTGTGTGGCTGAAACGTGCGGACACACCCATTCGACATCGATCACAACCAAACAACCCGCTTCTCAATAGGACGTCTCTGTTGGCAATACTGACACAGTCGTCGTACGGTAGGGTTCTCAAAGGTGTGTGCCCTCTCGGTTCCTCGCTGCCTAATAGAAGAGCAGTCCGACCCGATAGCTGAGTGGTCAGTGTGACGGATTGTCGTCCCACGGGCCCGGATTCGATTCCCGGCTGAGTCGGGGATTTTCTCCGCTGAGGGACTGGGTGTTGTGTTGTCTTCATCATCATTTCATCCCCATCCGGTGCACAGGTCGCCGAATGTGGCGTCGACTGTAATAAGACCTGCACCAAGGTGGCTATACCTGCCCCGCAAGGGGCCTCCCGGCCAATGACGCCAAACGCTCATTTCCAATAGAAGAGCACAAAGAGCAACAAAGGACCATCTACACGGAATTGCTTGTGCGTGTTTTACATTACTGTAATGCTCGTAGGGGGTGGTGGTTAGTGTTTAACGTCCCGTCGACAACGAGGTCATTAGAGACGGAGCGCAAGCTCGGGTTAGGGAAGGATTGGGAAGGAAATCGGCCGTGCCCTTTCAAAGGAACCATCCCGGCATTTGCCTGAAACGATTTAGGGAAATCACGGAAAACCTAAATCAGGATGGCTGGGGACGGGATACCGTCGTCCTCCCGAATGCGAGTCCAGTGTGCTAACCACTGCTGTAATGCTCGTAGTTTAGTTATCGAAATACTGCTCTGACTATTCTAAACCTCGTACCCATTATGCAAATGTCTGACGCAGAGGCGAAACGAAACCGTATTGTGTTCCCACCCTCCTCTGAAAGTGTTAAATAAAGTGTAAAGATTCCCTTACTTTCTACTCTGGAATCACAGACCGCAGTCAGCGGTCAGCCTTCAGAAAGTAAATACACTCCTGGAAATTGAAATAAGAACACCGTTAATTCATTGTCCCAGGAAGTGGAAACTTTATTGACACATTCCTGGGGTCAGATACATCACATCATCACACTGACAGAACCACAGGCACATAGACACAGGCAACAGAGCATGCACAATGTCGGCACTAGTACAGTGTATATCCACCTTTTGCAGCAATGCAGGCTGCTATTCTCCCATGGAGACGATCGTAGAGATGCTGGATGTAGTCCTGTGGAACGGCTTGCCATGCCATTTCCACCTGGCGCCTCAGTTGGACCAGCGTTCGTGCTGGACGTGCAGACCGCGTGAGACGACGCTTCATCCAGTCTCAAACATGCTCAATGGGGGACAGATCCGGAGATCTTGCTGGCCAGGGTAGTTGACTTACACCTTCTAGAGCACGTTGGGTGGCACGGGATACATGCGGACGTGCATTGTCCTATTAGAACAGCAAGTTCCCTTGCCGGTCTAGGAATGGTAGAACGATGGGTTCGATGACGGTTTAGATGTACCGTGCACTATTCAGTGTCCCCTCGACGATCACCAGTGGTGTACGGCCAGTGTAGGAGATCGCTCCCCACACCATGATGCCGGGTGTTGGCCCTGTGTGCCTCGGTCGTATGCAGTCCTGATTGTGGCGCTCACCTGCACGGCGCCAAACACGCATACGACCATCATTGGCACCAAGGCAGAAGCGACTCTCATCGCTGAAGACGACACGTCTCCATTCGTCCCTCCATTCACGCCTGTCGCGACACCACTGGAGGCGGGCTGCACGATGTTGGGGCGTGAGCGGAAGACGGCCTAACGGTGTGCGGGACCGTAGCCCAGCTTCATGGAGACGGTTGCGAATGGTCCTCGCCGATACCCCAGGAGCAACAGTGTCCCTAATTTGCTGGGAAGTGGCGGTGCGGTCCCCTACGGCACTGCGTAGGATCCTACGGTCTTGGCGTGCATCCGTGCGTCGCTGCGGTCCGGTCCCAGGTCGACGGGCACGTGCACCTTCCGCCGACCACAGGCGACAACATCGATGTACTGTGGAGACCTCACGCCCCACGTGTTGAGCAATTCGGCGGTACGTCCACCCGGCCTCCCGCATGCCCACTATACGCCCTCGCTCAAAGTCCGTCAACTGCACATACGGTTCACGTCCACGCTGTCGCGGCATGCTACCAGTGTTAAAGACTGCGATGGAGCTCCGTATGCCACGGCAAACTGGCTGACACTGATGGCGGCGGTGCACAAATGCTGCGCAGCTAGCGCCATTCAACGGCCAACACCGCGGTTCCTAGTGTGTCCGCTGTGCCGTGCGTGTGATCATTGCTTGTACAGCCCTCTCGCAGTGTCCGGAGCAAGTATGGTGGGTCTGACACACCGGTGTCAATGTGTTCTTTTTTCCATTTCCAGGAGTGTAAATGCTTGCGCTTTAGGAGGCTGAACGTGACAATTTTGTTGTCGAACATCGTCACAGGCGATGAAGCATGCGTTCATCACTTCGAACCGAAAACAAAACAGCAACCCTTGGAGTGATATAACACCACCTCTCCTCCGAAAAAAAAAGTTCAAATCCGCACCCTCAGCCGGTAGTCATGGTCTCTAAACGGTCTATTCTCTTGGATGTCCCCCCTCATGGTGCAACGATCAACTCGGAAGTGTATTGTGCTACGCTCAGGAAATCGAAGAAACAACTTCAGTGTGTCCTTCGCCTCAAAAATGCAAACGAACTTCTCTATGAGAACGCAAGGCCTTACACATGTCTGCACATCCGAGAGAACTCACAGAACTTCACTGGACTGTTCTTCTTCATCCACCCTACAGCCTGGATCTCGCACCTTCTGACTTCCATCTGTTTGTCTCAATGAAGGAGGCACTCCGCTGGCAACAATACGTGGATGGTGGGGAGGTTATTGATGCAGCAAGGCGTTGGCTCCGACGTCGACCAGTAGAGTAGTATCATGCGGGCATACAGGCAGTTCCAGTAACGTGGGCTATTTCCGGGTCGGAAGGAGCGCCTGGTCCCCGGTACGAATCCGCTTGGCGGACTTGTTTCGAGGTCCGGTGAGCCGGCCAGTCTGTGGATGGTTTTTAGGCGGTTTTCCATCTGCCACGGCGAATGCGGGCTAGTTTCCCTTATTCCACCTCAGCTACACTATGTCGGCGATTGCTGCGCAAACAAGTTCTCCACGTACACTTACACCACCATTACTCCACCACGCAAACAAAGGGGCTACACTCGTCTGGTGTGAGACATTCCCTGGGGGGTCCACTGGGGGCCTAACCGCACAATAACTCTGAGTTCGGTGTGGGGCGGCGGAGGGGTGAAGTGGGCTGCGGTAGTCGTCGTTGGGGTTGTGGACCACTGTGGCTGCGGCGGGGACGGAGCCTCTCCTTCGTTTCTAGGCCCCCGGTTAACATACAATACAACGTGGGGTAAGGCCGTCGCACTGGACAGAGATTAAGTTAAAAATAGGGTTCTGCAGATAAAAAAACTGGGGAATAATTTGGTGGATTGGAATCCCGAATAAAATGAACCTGCTTTCAGAAAAGAAGTGTTGCGTTACGTATTGAATAACCTCGTAATTTCACGACCAAATTGGCACAGGTTACTAATATATGCTTTCTCACACACTACTAAACACAATCTTCTCAAATTCTACTGTGCTAACAATTTTTATCTACAACCTTACCCGGATCTCTGTGACTTGAACGACCAGTTTCTGTTCATATCGGTAAAACTTCTACTATTTCGAATGACACTAACTGGAAAACGTTTCCTAGTACATTCCTTGAACGTTCTGAGTGCTACATCCTGATTCACCAAGCATTAAATGCAAGTCTGCAGGTTTATCTAACGAATTACGCTCCTCCTTCCTTATATCAAAATGATTATGTAGATTAGAATTCTCTATCATGTAAATAATTTTGCCTCTAAAGGTTTGGATAACCTGTAAATCTAAAATTACGCTATGGTTATACTTAATATGTCCACACGTTGTTACCTCGACGTATCATATCAGCTAATTGGCCATTAATCCTATATTGAAACGTATTTTCACGTTTCGTCAAGAGCTCGATTTTAATTTTTTTTTTTAGATTAAAACATAATTACATGAATTTAGATAATGTTAATATTTTTTCCCAGGCACAACAGGATTTATAGGTTTTACTGATAAATGCTTTCTCATTAGTAATCGCGTCATCTGCAGAAACTGTAAGTTTACTCGTGCTCATTATCAACAACATTACAATCTTTATGAAAATTTCCTGACATTTGTTTCTAGAAGTCGGATAACGTAGTCAATTACTTCTCATACAACACGAAAAGGATTGCTCTTGAAGATAGTCTTAACGAACAGAACGAAACACACTTGACTACAATGAATAGTTTTCGTATCGACTTAACGTCTACGCAAACAGTTCTCAAACACTTTTAGAAACTTTAAAAGAGCACAGATATATCGCAAGTGGTAGTTTTAAGGCATATACTGCGTCCAGGGATCACAGATTTACCCAGCCTACAGACGTAATGTTCAAACAACTACTGAAAGCTTGATACATTTTCAATGAGAAATCAAACTTCAACCAGCATCACTTCAAATAAGCCATCGTGCAACAAAAAGAGGAATTCAGACTTACTGGCACATCCTGGATCAGCTTTCAGGATGAGTAGTGTTACCAGCAAGTATGGCGAAATTATCGTCGTCACCATCGCATACCAAGTCCTAAAAAGGAAAAATGTGGATTAGGCATAGTTATTTTTTACAATTTAATGTGCAGTCAGCTATTCTTAAATGTACACTTACATTGACGACAAATTGTTATTGGTCAAACGCCTCACAGTAACATATACTATGTCAATTATACGTGATAATGTAAAAGTGCATATCAGAATAGAATTCATACCCCGTTACGGTGGTTTCGCGGACAATATTCCGTATCGAATTATCACTATCTGGAATTACTTGGATAACAGAAGGTGCTAGTCTTAGAAGCATTAAGGTCACTGGAAGAATATGGCAGTATCAAATTAATTTCAATTATATTTCAAAACTTTTCCATCAAATTCCGCACACTTCTGTGGTCTTTGAAGCGTACACTATATGGGGATGAGGTCACTGATCGTATCGCTCTCATAAGCTGTTCTCCGTAACAACTTCACGTGAGAGGTTTACGATTTTATGACATGGCATAAAGTGAGGCGGGAAATGAACAGGAGATGATTGCAGACTTTAACTAAACACATCGCCTGATAAAAGGTGAAGCACTCAGAAGGGGCGGAGGAAACGAAATGAAACTTCACCGGTTGAGAGGGTCTGAGATGTTATTTCAATGATTAAAAAACTGGACTCAAATATATAAAGAAGTATGACGAAACTTATTAGTATGACGTTGCACCCTCTGTGACCTGATGCGTGCTCTGATTAGGTTGGGAAAGGTGCCGAAAAGCCTTTGTATCCTCTCCTCAGGCAAACTGACTCACAACTGTGGCCACTTGTCCCTGATAACCTCGATAATGATACTGGGACGGAGATGGCGTCCGAGTTGTTCTGAAACACTTTTTACTACCTGGGACAGATCTGGGGATCTTTCTGGCCACAACACTACCTCAACATAACGCAGACAGTTCATACAGGCACGCGCCATGTGTGCACGAGCGTTCTCATGTTGAATAGCGATACTGTAACATGAGAGGTAACACAGGAAGGCACAAGATGTCCATAACGTCAGTCTTCCCTCAGTCTACCAACCGTGACTTAAAGTCGTACTCTACGGCTCACCACACAAAGACGCAAGAAGTAACACCGCTGTGCATCTCCACAACATTGGAGGAATGGGACCCCTGCCGAGGTCCGCCATGCTCGCCGTCGATGGCCATCCTGGGTCTTGCAGAACCGCGATTCACCGCTGAATGCAATGCGACGCCATTCTTTAGCAGTCCATACATCCCGGTACGGCGCCACTCCAGACGCAGCCTTTTGTGTTGTGGTGTTAAAGGTAGCCTGCACGTGGGACGGTAATCCCCGGGTCTTGCTGCTGCTGATCTCCTACGAATGGTGCGGGGTGGTACAGATTGTTGCAGTTAGTGTATTGCTTATTTTCGGCTGGCAGGCGCAGACGTGGAGGGGGTCAGGACGCGCTTGATGCACAAGACGGCGAGACTCTCTTGTGGCGGTCAGGTGTGGTCGACCGACATCTTGACAACGAGTATGCTTGCGTAGCGTTCCCGTGCAGTCCAACATCTGGGCGCTGTCACATCCGAATTCCCCACAAATTTGGACATTGCACGATTCGATAAGCCGGCTAAATGGAGCCCACCAATGAAGCCACCTTCAAAGTCTGTCAGGT
Source organism: Schistocerca cancellata (assembly GCF_023864275.1). Classification (NCBI taxonomy): domain Eukaryota; kingdom Metazoa; phylum Arthropoda; class Insecta; order Orthoptera; family Acrididae; genus Schistocerca; species Schistocerca cancellata. The sequence continues at coordinate 379,192,626 of NC_064626.1, read as the reverse complement.
AATGATAATGCTGTCACAGACGAGTATGTGACCTCTCTGTTTCATCAACAGTGATCACAGAAAACCTGATGTTGTTCACGCCCAGTACCTCCTAACAAAACTAAACACGATCAACACAAAAGACTCTGGTGGACGTTCTACCTACTACAGAGAATTGAAACCCTAACCATTAACGTGCCCGCCAGTGGTGTGTATGCACACAAAGTTACATTGACGTCCGACCGTGCCCTCTGGGCGAACTTGTTGTTTTGTCAGGCAGTGTCGTCGCGAGACTGCTGGGAAAGGGTCACTCTGATGGCTAAACTACTCCAATGACAGAGTCGTGTGTGGTGTGGCTGGAGCCTCCTCTCAGGTAGGCCGGTCGCCTGGTGCAAGTCTTTAGACTTGACGCCATTTCGGCGACTTGAGTGTCGATGGGGATGAGATGGTGATGATGATTAGGACAACCCAGCACCCAGTCCCTGAGCGGAGAAAATCTCCGACCCAGCCGGGAATCGAACCCGGGCCCCTTGGCATGACAGTCCGTCGCGCTGACCACTCAGCTATCGGGGCGGACTACAGAGGCGTCTATGAAATGTGCATAGACGACACTTTCTCAAAGCTTGAACTACTGTCGGAAGCACCTCACATTTCTGTGCGAGGCACCAAAGGTTTCAACCCCATGTGCATCGAAGTGCTTCGCAGGTAGCAAAATGGTTCAAATGGCTCTGAGCACTATGGGACTTAACACCAGAGGTCATCAGTCTCCTTGAACTTAGAACTACTTAAACCTAACTAACCTAAGGACATCACAAACATCCATGCCCGACGCAGGATTCGAACCTGCGACCGTAGCGTCCCGCGGTTCGAAACTGAAGCGCGAAGAACCGCTCAGCCACTCCGGCCAGCTTTCGCAGGTTGCAACTAGCGTACTAATGACAGCTTGTTTTCAGCTCCAAACATTACTGCCCTGTAAGGACTATGATATACAACAATTTCGGTCTAGCCGAAGAACACCGTAATGCCTTAAGCGACCGAGCCTTTACAACCGAACGAAAATAGTACACGGATCCAATACTAGTTACAGACTTATGACAAATACTCGTACACGCTGGGCATCCTACCTATGCATAGGTTTTGAAACGTCCCCTTTAGAAAAATTATACATGACTGTGCTTAAACTGACACACAATATTTTTAGCGCAACGCAATCTGACTTTCAGAAATCCCTACAAAAGAATGGCCCTGACTAACATTAACCTATGCGTTTCACAAATCACTTACCTCACAAAAATCTTCGTCACTCAAGCTACTGCAATACAGCGAGCGCCACTACTGCCAGCTAAATAACAGATTAAAACTACAGAAAGCACTAACTACTGATAGGCATAGTTAGCAATTGAAAGATTTTAATAGAGAACAAACAATGTGTTTACCTTAATAGTCATCAAAAGTCATAATATATACAGCAGTTCATGACATCCATTTTTACAAACTTTCAAAACTCCGCCATTTCTCTCCCCACATCCACCACTGCTGGCGGCTCACCTCCAACTGCACAACGCTACGCGCTGTTCACGTCCAGCTGCCCAACACTACAATGGCAGACAACAATGCAAACTAGCCACAGACTGCACACAGCACAGCCAGTGATTTTCATACAGAGCGCTACGTAACGTTGCCAATAAGAAAACCAAACAGCCTACTTACATAGCCCCCATGCTCCCCACAAAAAAATTTACAAATTGTTTTGGGCACTGGGCAATACATATTTGTTAAAATTTTTCATAATCGTAATTACAATAACAAAGAATTCAAATGCACACACTTATTGATACAATGTTGGTCAAAAGCTAAAATTTTCTCACAGTCCGTAAAGATAGTCCTGATCATTCATCATAATCGTAATTACAGTCTTTTTTTCCAAAGTCTCATTAGTAAAAGAAATTGCACACAGAAGTAGTGGACTTCCATGCAGTCTTGAAGAAGTAGTGTTGTCCTTCCAACGGAAAGACAGTGCTGACTCTTGACGTGCAGACAGGTAATGAGCCACAACAGAGCAAACCCATAGCAGAGTCAGTCGAAGTTTTGAAGAATATTGGTAGGTAGGTCATCACAGAGTAGACCCACTGCAGTCCTGGTAGAGATTACGGTATTGGTGGGCCACCAGAGGTGCAGACCCACTGCAGTCCTTGTAGAAATAATGGTATTGGTGGGCCATCAAAGATGCAGACCCACTGTAGTCCTTGTAGAGACAGCCAGCAGCCATCTGTTGCGACTGTGCAGGTGCACATTCACCATCGAAGAGTCTTGCGGAGAATATAGCAAGTCCATAAACCACCACTTGTACACTCACGAAGTTTTTGGAATTGTCCTTAGAACCAGCAATGCTGTTATCCAGTCCCTTGCTGAATTATTAACACACGTGCAAACACTATCAGTCCCTACTTCTCACATATTGTCCATATACTATGACCAACAGAAACGTGTGCAGTGAAATGTAACTTACAAGTTATTTAATTTGATGAACTGGTGTCAATTACAATTTTATAACATAAAAATACAATAACAAAGGTACAAAATACATCATTAAAAACATAATAATACAGATAACATTTGTAGTAATACAGGCTTTACAAAATGATAGAAATAAACATATACATCAGTGTTACAGGAATTATAAGTACCTACATAAAAGATCAGAATAACTTTTGAAACATCAACTTCACACATGAGCAACAAAATGGAACAGATAAATAATGTCTAAACATCTTTACAAAGTAAATAACATATTATTAATGCAAATTATATTTGAGGCTAACAGTATTCCTCATCATAGTGAATGTAGCTGAGTATTAGAAAAATTCTACAACATAAATCGTATCAGATAAACACATAAAGACAGGAAGAACACAAATACACAATGGTACACAAACATATAGCGGAATAATATAAAAGGAAAGGACAGGGTTTGTTTTAGTGCAGTATTTTGCAAACAAAACTTTCTTTACTTCTTGGAGATCTCCCTTCATTCATCATTATACCCAAAAAGTCCTATCTATACCTCCTTTCTGTATTCTATTCATATTTCTTTCAAAATAATTATTTCTCATTGTACAATACTCATTTTGGCCCAAATCTTTTTCATATAACTTCGCAATGCATTCTTTACCTATTCTCCATAGTCAGTTTCTTATATAGTCTACCCCTCTTAAGCTAACTTAAATCTACTGAGCTCAGATGCTAAACTAAGGGACGAGGCAATGCAGCAGCACAAAACAATTAATACAAACAGCAATGACAAAAAAATGGAAAGTGGCGAAGCAAGCAGCATTATAGAAATTAGCAAAGCAATTGCAATATTACAACTAATATAAGGCAATGTGCAGCAAACAAGAAAAATAAATCAGTAGTAAACTGGCTTAGAAGAGTAACACAGAGTCAAATTCAGTAACACTATGCCTGGCAAACAGCAGCAGCAAATGAAATAACTTATATCTAAACATGACATACCTCAAGCAGAAAAAAACATTACACTAAAGACAATAATGAAGATAAGGGAAATGTCTATTCACATCTTAATGTCTTTGTAATTAAAGTGGTGCACCACAAAAACTAATTCTACAAGAAATTACCAAGTACTTGAAAAGAAAATTATATATGCAGTTACTGTTATTAGTCCCTTCTTATTGTTCTCTCTATTCCAAGTGCTCCTTTTTCGAAGAATGTGGATCAGAAAATAATTTAATAGATCTGTTGACAGAAAGTGTTCACATTAGCAGATGCATTTAAGTTTATTTTATAAAACCAATGCTGCAACACAGCTGGAAAACAGATATCAAATGAAATAAGCAATTACACAAACCAAAGCATAAAAACATCATTCAATAGCTATGTGGCATTTCGTAAGTCAGTAGCTGTCAACTCTCGTAGAAAGACACTTGTCATAATCAGGTTTGCAGATGTAAGAATATTTCCTATCAATACATAAGCTTTTCAGTAAGTAGCACAAAGTACGATATGTTTCCAAGTAATGAGCGTGTCATGTTTGCGATGCTTTCTACAATAGAATGTCAATAGCGAGGATAATGGCCTCCCCTTTCTTTTTTTCTACTTTGAAAGGTGGCTACACTAAGCTAAAGCGCCAGAGATCACGCCAGAGAGTTTTGTTCCGCCGCCTCCACTGGCAGTGATTATTGAGAAGTAGCGGCAGGCAGTTCTTGCCGAGAAGTTGTGGTGGACACTGTTTGTCGTGAAGTCGGAGTGGAGATGTGGTAGTAGTGAGTGTTTGTTCCATGTTTTATGCAGTTGTTTGATGGGAGAGATAGAAGATTTTGTTCTAATGGAGAGATTGTAATGATCAGAGTGCTTTTCGTCAATATATCTGAAGGTAACAAATTCCCTGTTTTTTTTCTTTTTATTATTTGTGTGTCTCAAATAATGCATCATTACAGGTTCAGTCAACAAAGCATCTGGCTTGTGTTCTTGTATTAGAGTGTAATTCTGGTTTTCTTGAGCAATTATAGTATTTCTAATTTTCTTTTATCACATCAGTATAATTGGTATTTAAAAATTCTTGTCTTGTTGAAGAAGAACCGTGCCAGATGTGTACGTTGAGTCACACTTCCACACACAGAACAGCTACACTTGTGCTTTGTTGGCTTCATAGGTTTTATAGTTGCTGGGGACTTAATTAATTAACTGTGTTAACGAAAATTTTCATTTCATTCTTTGTTGTTGTTCCATGCAGTCAGATTGCGTACAAAAACTAGTCAGGGCCAGCCATTTACGAGATTTGCGTAATCGGACTAACAGCTACCAAAAATATTTGCATTATATATTTTAATTAAGCCCCCATGCACGTGGCGACCACTGCTTCGGATCGTCCCTTGGAATCTTCTGATTGTAAAAATAGTAGACAGTAGTATTGTAGTAGTAATTTGTAGTTTAGTAATTGTAGTCTATTTTACATGTGTAGATTTGGTAATTAGCATTCTTCTAATGGTATTTTTCAAAATTTAATTTTTATTGCCTTGTATACGCATTTGACAATTTAGTGCAATTATTTCAATTGTTCATTAATCGTGTTTGAGGGAAACATTTCGAGTGAATGGTATTGTTGGAGATAAGGAGTCATTGTGTGTAACTTTCGTACAGTGACGAATTTTTTATGTTTTGTAAATGATTACGCGGTCGATGAAAAAGGCGAAAATGATTAATAGTGAGAATGACGAAATTGTTGACATGGCGAACTCGCCAACAGAGGAAAACAGTATGGTGGATAATGAAGTGGAAAACAATGTAATAAGTCGGGAAAATAGTCCGGAACCATTTCAAAATTTTTCTCAATCAGAAAATTCACAGAATCCGAGATTAACGACAGAAGATTCTGGAATAGTATCGAACACAGATAGCCTTATGGCTATGCAGAAGGAAGTTAGTTTTGCGGGAAATGTTAGGGGCGAAAAGAATTTCGAACAACTTAACACGGAGCAGTTGATGAGTGCAATATTAAATTTGGGAACTCGGTTAGACTCACAAATGGGAACAATGGAGCAGTTACGATCTGAATTAAAAACAGATATGGGAACAATGGCAACACGGTTAGACTCTCTGGGATCACAGTTACGATCTGAATTAAAAACATATATGGGAACAATGGCAACACGGTTAGACTCTCTGGGATCACAGTTACGATCTGAATTAAAAACAGATATGGGAACAATGGCAACACGGTTAGACTCTCTGGGATCACAGTTACGATCTGAATTAAAAACAGATATGGGAACAGTGGGATCACAGTTACGATCTGAACTAAAAACAGATATGGAAACAATAGAAGCACGGTTAGACTCACGAATAGGGACATGTTTCAAAAACATGAAAGATGAATTAAAGAAAGAAATCAGAGAAGAAGTACAACCGATTTTGAATGCTCACAATAATAGATTAGTTGCAGTAGAGATTAGACAAAGGGAACAGGATAGAGAACAGGAAGAAAGAGATCGCGTGATAGTACAAAAATTTTCAGAGTTAAATTTACAACGTGCACACGATAAGGAAGAAATATTTGAGAGAATCGAGGAATCCATACCAAATGACAGATTAGATAACCTAACACAACAATATGAACAGTTAACTACTAAATGTGTTAATACTGAAACCCGAGTCGCGACACTTACGGAAGACGTAAATAAACAGAAAGATCAAATAGGTGACTTATCGGAAAGAATGGAGGAGATTTCAGATAAATTGACAAATCTTAGTTTGAATGGGGACAGAGATTCAGATGACACAGCTCCATTGCCATTTTCAGAAACCGAAGAGTACCAGAGCATAAATAAGCATGTTGAAAATCAGGGAAAATTTAATGAACGCGTGAAAAGGGAAGTTGAGGCATTACAAAAGCAAGTCAAACAAATTGAAGGCGAAATCGTAGGAAAAGATAGCAGAAGGAATTTAGAATCACAGATAGCAGAGGGGTTTGAAGAAAGTAATTTGTTTCATTTACGAGATGCAACAAGAGAGCGCCAGGCGCGCGAACTTGACAATAATCGACATTTGGACTGGGACAGACGCGATAGGTCTTTGTCGCCACGAGGCGAAAACTTTGACTATAAACACTTTTTGACTGTTCGGAAATTTAAGATCTTCCGCAATTCTAAGAATGACATACATCCATGTTCATGGTTAGCTCAATTTCTGTACGCACTTCCGCCAAATTTGCCACTAAGTCACAAACTGAAATTTATGTGCAGCTATTAAAGTCCTCAGGGGATTCACTACTCTAAGTGAATATGTGCCGTAGCGAGCATAGGGCCCCGAGCTGTAGTGGTGCTATTTCCCTTTTAGTTTTCTGTACCGCTGCCTACTCTTTTACTATTCTTTGCATCTATCAAAACAACTCTTCGACTATCAGTCTATCTAGACAGTAGGTAAAGAAAAACCGGATATGACTATTTTACCCAAAAGTGACTTCGGAAATTACCGTTTGGACTTACCGTATCTTTAGCAGCATTCATTCGCAGTTAAAACGAAATTTTACCTGTTTATCTTCGTGACAATATTACTTCATATGTTGACGATATTCTTATTGCTAAACGTTCTTGGAGTGAGCATAACAAAATTTTGGATTCATTATTACGTATTTTTGCACGAGTTGGCATTACTGTGAACTTGGAGAAATCTGAATTTGGTCGTTCACAGGTGAAATTTCTCGGTCACATTATTTCTACAGAAGGTATTCTTCCTGATCCAGAAAAACTTGACGCTATTCGTAATTATGCTGTTCCTACCACAAAACGTGATGTTCGTAGTTTCCTTGGTGTCTGTAATTTTCTTAGACGCTTTGTTAGATTGGACGATTTGGCCACACCTCGTTTATGTGAACTATCTGGAAAGAAATCTAATTGGTGTTGGGATGAGGAAGCTCAGTCAGAATTTGATCAACTTCGTGATGCTTTAGTTCCTGCTCCACTTCTTTCACATCCGGATTTATCTAAAGATTTTTGTTTGGCGACGGACTCATCATACAAAGGCCTAGGTGCACATTTATTTCAAGAGATAGAAGAAGACGGCGTTGTAGTCCAGAAAACTATTGCATTTGGAAGTCGTGTTATTTCTAAATCAGAAAAGAATTATTCGATTACGGAACTTGAAGCTTTGGCTGTTGTTTGGGCTTTTACAAAATTTCGCACATTTTTGTTTGGTAGACATACTAAGGTTTACACCGATCATCGAGCTCTGGAGTTTCTTATGTCGACAAAATTAACTCATGGCAGATTGTCACGATGGGCGTTGTACCTACAGGAATTTGATTTTAGTATTGTTTACATACAGGGTTCTTCAAATATTGTTGCTGATGCTTTATCACGTGCACCTATGGGTTGGAAACAAAGTTCTGAAGAGGACTGCAAGGAAAACAATTATTGTTTGATGTATATTCAGGGATGATGAGATTTTCATTAGGATTTTATCTATACTTGTTCGAGGAGACTGACTAGAGGAAAGAGTTGTTATGGAAGTGAAATGATATTGGCGATAAGGTTTATATGTGTCGACGTATTGAAGAGATATTATTGAGGTATTGAGATTATATGAAGTTGATGATTATTGGAGTTTTTATGGACAAGAGGCAAGGTAAATGATATTGATGATAAGATTTATATGCATCGACGTATTGAAGAGGTATTATTGAGGTATTGAGATTATATGAAGTTGATGATTATTGGAGTTTTTGTGGAAGAGGTAAGGTAAATGATATTGATGATAAGACTTATATGTATCGACGTAAGAGGTATTATTGAAGTATTGAGATTATGTGATGCTAATGATTATTGGAGTTTTGGTGAATAAGAGGTAAAGTAAGTGAGGCACATATTTTTTTTTGTTGGTTTATATGGAACAAGGAGGATGAAGATGGCAGACTAGATCACTTAACTAGATGGAAGATTGTCTACACACACTTTGTTAAATCACTAAGCAGTATATACTTTTTTTGGAGAGAGGAAGTAATTGCATATCTTGGCTCACTGACAGTTGTTCAGCAACCGTACATTTTGATCTGGCTTGGCAAACATTGGTCTTGACATGATGACTATGATGTTGACTTAACTATTATTGACTGTTATACATTGCTGCCACTACTACTTGATACACATGATGAACATGAAATTTTGACAGAATTGCATTTACACAGTTAACACTATTCAATTACACAGTAGTACTTAATGTGGATGAAAGATGAGTGAGTGTGTTTTGTGTGTTTTCCTTTCCTAATCCTACCCACCTATCTCCTAAATATTATTTTATTTGTTTGTAGTGGCTTGCACTGACACCCATAAATATTATAGGTTTACTGATATTTGAGTATTTGTAATAGTAATATGACAATTATCTGATATCATTTGTGTGTTTATTAGAATTTGTATGTTTAGTGTAAGAGCATTGTAAAAGCATTTGTATGTGTATTCAAACTATTGTTCATGCTTGAACTGTCTGATTAGTGATGGTGAATATTATGAACTGTTACCTGCACTTTTCAACATGATGTGTGACACTTAGAAATGTTTAATTTCTGCTGATGAACTGTGTGATCAGTGATAGTAAATATTATGGACTGTTACTTGTACTTTTTCTACATGATTGGTGCCAATAGGACAAGTTTACTTTCTGCTTATAAACTCTGATGAACAGTGTGATCAGTGATAGTAAATTATGGACTGTTACTTGTACTTTTTCTACATGATAGGTGCCAATAGGACATGTTTACTTTCTGCTTGTAAACTCTGATGAACAGTGTGATTAGTGATAGTGAATATTATGGACTGCTGTCTGCACCTACTCGACATTGCTGGATGCCATTGATGGACTGCTTCTACTGAGATGATGTCACTTGTTGCTGTAGCACCTATTCAACATTGCTGGGTGCTACTGCTGGAACTGTCAACTACTTGTTTCTTGAACTATGGAAAGGATTTATGTGAATATTTGTATAAACTGATTTTTTGTGTATTACTGTTTGTGAAAAGTTATGAGATTCTTACCTGTACATATTCGTCATTGCTGACGCTATTGATTGAACTGTTTAACCACATAACTGTGTAAACTATTATGTAAAGTCACATGGATGAAAAAATTTGTATTGCTTAGTGTATTTTATATATTAGGTTATTGAAAGGTCAGTGCAAAGCCAAAATTTTATCTAGTTATATGATATTTACGTATTAATATTATATTTTATTTTTGTCTGTATTTTTTTGACGAATTTGGTGGTATTTTCACCACCAATGCTGGCAAAAATACCATCAAATTCTAGCCCATGGAGGAAGGGCATATGAAAGGTGGCTACACTGAGCCACAGCGCCAGAGATCGCGCCAGAGAGTTTTGTTCCGCCGCCTCCACTGGCAGTGATTATTGAGAAGTAGCGGCAGGCAGTTCTTGCCGAGAAGTTGTGGTGGACACTGTTTGTCGTGAAGTCGGAGTGGAGATGTGGTAGTAGTGAGTGTTTGTTCCATGTTTTATGCAGTTGTTTGATGGGAGAGATAGAAGATTTTGTTCTAATGGAGAGATTGTAATGATCAGAGTGCTTTTCGTCAATATATCTGAAGGTAACAAATTCCCTGTTTTTTTTCTTTTTATTATTTGTGTGTCTCAAATAATGCATCATTACAGGTTCAGTCAACAAAGCATCTGGCTTGTGTTCTTGTATTAGAGTGTAATTCTGGTTTTCTTGAGCAATTATAGTATTTCTAATTTTCTTTTATCACGTCAGTATAATTGGTATTTAAAAATTCTTGTCTTGTTGAAGAAGAACCGTGCCAGATGTGTATGTTGAGTCACACTTCCATACACAGAACAGCTACACTTGTGCTTTGTTGGCTTCGTAGGTTTTATAGTTGCTGGGGACTTAATTAATTAACTGTGTTAACGAAAATTTTCGTTTCATTCTTTGTTGTTGTTCCATGCAGTCAGATTGCGTACAAAAACTAGTCAGGGCCAGCCGTTTACGAGACTTGCGTAATCGGACTAACAGCTACCAAAAATATTTGCATTATACACTCCTGGAAATGGAAAAAAGAACACATTGACACCGGTGTGTGAGACCCACCATACTTGCTCCGGACACTGCGAGAGGGCTGTACAAGCAATGATCACACGCACGGCACAGCGGACACACCAGGAACCGCGGTGTTGGCCGTCGAATGGCGCTAGCTGCGCAGCATTTGTGCACCGCCGCCGTCAGTGTCAGCCAGTTTGCCGTGGCATACGGAGCTCCATCGCAGTCTTTAACACTGGTAGCATGCCATGACAGCATGGACTTGAACCGTATGTGCAGTTGACGGACTTTGAGCGAGGGCGTATAGTGGGCATGCGGGAGGCCGGGTGGACGTACCGCCGAATTGCTCAACACGTGGGGCGTGAGGTCTCCACAGTACATCGATGTTGTCCCCAGTGGTCGGCGGAAGGTGCACGTGCCCGTCGACCTGGGACCAGACTGCAGCGACGCACGGATGCACGCCAAGACCGTAGGATCCTACGCAGTGTCGTAGGGGACCGCACCGCCACTTCCCAGCAAATTAGGGACACTGTTGCTCCTGGGGTATCGGCGAGGACCATTCGCAACCGTCTCCATGAAGCTGGGCTACGGTCCCGCACACCGTTAGGCCGTCTTCCGCTCACGCCCCAACATCGTGCAGCCCGCCTTCAGTGGTGTTGCGACAGGCGTGAATGGAGGGACGAATGGAGACGTGTCTTCTTCAGCGATGAGAGTCGCTTCTGCCTTGGTGCCAATGATGGTCGTATGCGTGTTTGGCGCCGTGCAGGTGAGCGCCACAATCAGGACTGCATACGACCGAGGCACACAGGGCCAACACCCGGCATCATGGTGTGGGGAGCGATCTCCTACACTGGCCGTACACCACTGGTGATCGTCGAGGGGACACTGAATAGTGCACGGTACATCCAAACCGTCATCGAACCCATCGTTCTACCATTCCTAGACCGGCAAGGGAACTTGCTGTTCCAACAGGACAATGCACGTCCGCATGTATCCCGTGCCACCCAACGTGCTCTAGAAGGTGTAAGTCAACTACCCTGGCCAGCAAGATCTCCGGATCTGTCCCCCATTGAGCGTGTTTGGGACTGGATGAAGCGTCGTCTCACGCGGTCTGCACGTCCAGCACGAACGCTGGTCCAACTGAGGCGCCAGGTGGAAATGGCATGGCAAGCCGTTCCACAGGACTACATCCAGCATCTCTACGATCGTCTCCATGGGAGAATAGCAGCCTGCATTGCTGCGAAAGGTGGATATACACTGTACTAGTGCCGACATTGTGCATGCTCTGTTGCCTGTGTCTATGTGCCTGTGGTTCTGTCAGTGTGATCATGTGATGTATCTGACCCCAGGAATGTGTCAATAAAGTTTCCCCTTCCTGGGACAATGAATTCACAGTGTTCTTATTTCAATTTCCAGGAGTGTCTATTTTAATTAAGGCCCCATGCAACCTGTGCCTCTGAGAAGGCACACACTAATGGCTTGTTCTCCAGGCGTCTGACACAGCTGGGTGCCGACGACGCATTACATGCAGGTGGTCACTAAACTTTCTTACGGAAATATTTACGACAGCAGTTTCCACTTCAGTGACAGTCTCATATAAAAATATTTCACAGGTCAAGAATTTGCGTTGCAAATGTGTAGAAACAAAATCCTATGAATATAACATTGTCCAAAAAATTTTCGTCGGTATTGTAATACATTCTCGCATTTACATACATTTCATAACTCTTAAAGTACGATTCTTGGTTTCCAACACCCTTTTCATAAATCAGAGTCCCTAACCACTACTCCTTATTCCTTACCTTACTACACATATACATATTCGTAGACATTCTTCAATATTTCATCATAATAAATACGTAGCATAATAAACATTCCTCAACAGCACAATACACATCATCGTCGTAATAATAACATCATAACACCTCAGTCAAATCTCAAAAACGTCGTAGCTTTCTGCAATAATTTCAAAACATAAAAAAAATTCTCTGCTCATTTCAAGAGTGTCATCTACCTCAAACGTACTTTAAAATCACGCTCCCTTACCAAATACATCATTCAAAGCGCTTATAGTATCACAATGGTTCCGAAAAAATATGAAGAGTTCACGCAGTACAGACAAAATACAATTTCATAAGTGTGAAGTTTCCCAACTGTGTAATTGCGTAAACATCTGTCACTGCCATAGTAAAAAGTTTGTCTCTCTCAGTTAAATGATCAGATAGCTGTGTAATTTATGTGTTAGAGAAATATGGTACCGATGTGTAAAGTTGTATAAGCAAATACTATATTAGCTAGGGCTCCCTTTGCTTGCTACGCACATGGTACACAAAGTAAGCGTGTACCCACCTGAGGATTAATGTAATTATACCCTCAGGTGTTACAGATTACAAGAATGGAATGAAATGTATTACGGAAAACCTTTGTATCATTGTACTTCAAATATCTTTAAAAATAAATGATTTAAGTACAAAATTAATCACTCAAATACGTTACCTGTAGCGCTAAATGTGCGTCTTGCTGTAAGATAATCTCTGTGGAAGTGTCGTAGTTAAAGTGCTGCAGAAGTCAATGTACTTACCTCATGATAAACAAAAGTGAAATGCTTTGCGTATAGATATCTTAGTTATTACGCTTATTGTTGTGATGAAGAAAGTACTGTGCTGTAACGTATTGTTGACCTACGGAAAGGCTGTCTCCATGTAGCTATAGCACAAAAGTTACTACTAAAACATGTTTTACTTTACAGAAGAATTCAGAAAAACTGTGCAGATATAAAACAGATACACCGCAAAAGCAACATTCACATTTTGACAAGCAGAAAATGTGTCTTGACTCGTTTGAGAAAACGGTGAGGACCCAAAACCTAAGTCTACAGTATTTGCAATATTGTGTTCTGTCATTTCGGATTCCTGAGGCGAGCTGTTGCCGACCGATCGATCGATAATGCTTCCTTGTTCACTACCTGTTTCACTGTCTACCCCATTATTTGCCGCCCGCTCCATTTCCCTATGTACAATTACCAAATTACTACTTTGAATGTCTGTTAATTCACTACACAGTGGTGCTGATAAGCTACGCTCGTCGTCACTATTATTTCTCAGTTTACTTTGAAGCCTAGTGTTACGTTTTTCACACGCCATTATTGTCACAATATTTCACACGATAACACAGAAAAGCACAATTTGAAGAGCAAAAATAAGAGAACACATTAACATAGCACTGAAAATAATATGTAGCTAATTGCAAGCGCAGCTGCGAAATACTTGGTGCAAATCTACATACATGCCACAACTGTTTTACTGTACAACAATGAAAGACTGCAACTACAAAGGAGATTCTCTCTACAATTACGCACTAGCAATAAACAATAGCTACACTAATTACACAAATTACAAGAAAAAATCAGAAGATTCCAGTGAGGTATCCTCGGCTAAGGGTCGACATATGAAACGTCCCCTTTTGAAAAATTATACATGACTGTGCTTAAACTGACACACAATATTTTTAGCGCAACGCAATCTGACTTTCAGAAATCCCTACAAAAGAATGGCCCTGATTAACATTAACCTATGCGTTTCACAAATCACTTACCTCACAAAAATCTTCGTTACTCAAGCTACTGCAATACAGCGAGCGCCACTACTGCCAGCTAAATAACAGATTAAAACTACAGAAAGCACTAACTACTGATAGGCATAGTTAGCAATTGAAAGATTTTAATAGAGAACAAACAATGTATTTACCTTAATAGTCATCAAAAGTCATAATATATACAGCAGTTCATGACATCCATTTTTACAAACTTTCAAAACTCCGCCATTTCTCTCCCCACATCCACCACTGCTGGCGGCTCACCTCCAACTGCGCAACTCTACACGCTGTTCACGTCCAGCTGCCCAACACTACAATGGCAGACAACAATGTAAACTAGCCACAGACTGCACACAGCACAGCCAGTGATTTTCATACAGAGCGCTACGTAACGTTGCCAATAAGAAAACCTAACAGCCTACTTACAGTTTTACGCATTGTTTTCTCACTTTCTCTTGATATAGATCACTGACCTGTTCGTATCAGACCAGTATCAAAGCTACATAAAGTCGCACTAGTGCCACTGGTTGTGTTCTACTAGATTACATGTTCTATGAATTGTACATTGTACTTTCAATTGCAACCAATCACGCTTGTATATACGCCTGAGTAATTCATTCTATGTCCGAAATGGCTCCGCAGTCTTTACGTGGACAAATGTCAGTGATGCGCTGTCCAGACACATTAATGTTAACACTGCGTCGGGAAGACGCAGAAAACAGTGCACTGTCGTAATGCGGTAGCAGAGAGACTTATCTGACATCCAAAAGAGCACGATCATTGGTTTGCGGGCCAGTGGTGGAAGCACTTCCAAAAGGGCTAAAATTATAAACTGTTTGCGTGCCGTCATGGTTAAAGTATACCGTGCATGACAAAATGGCGCTGTCCAAATCCGGCGTCGAGACAACTGTGGTACACCAGAGGTCGCAGATGACAGGGGTCAACCACAGCTGCAGAGATGTGTAAGGGGTAACAGACGGTGCAACTGCCGGTCACCTGACCGCCCAGGTTAACCAATAGGCTACCAACAATGTCTCGTCAACGACGGTTCAGCGGACGATGCTGCGTACGGGCCTCTGAAGCAGGCGCCTGATTCATACACCTATGCTGACTGCTGACTGCTGTTCATCGGCGACAAAAGCTGGAAATTGCGCGCCAGCACCGTAACTGGACGCTCACTGAGTGGCGACAGGTGGCCTATTCAGTTAATCACGTTTTATGCTCCGTGAGACAGATGGCCGTTGTTGTGTTCGGCGTGAAACGTCTGAAAGCAAATATCGTGGTATGCGTTATGGTCTTGGGAATGTTTTCGTGGCACTCCCTGGATGATCTCGTCATTCTGGAAGGCGCAAAGGACCCACGGGGCCTTACGGAGGAGGAAGGGAACGGCGATCGACGAGACAAAATGGAGAAAGTGTTACGTGTCGACACCACTCAAGAAGAAATCATCACCCACCAGCATGTAAGCTGCACTGATAGATTCTATGCAGCTACCAATAAAGGGATTTTATCTTGTTTGTTGAAAGTTGAGACAGAAATGTAGGAGAACTCCACACTATGGCGATAGGGAAACTTACACTACTGGCCATTAAAATTGCTACACCACGAAGATGACGTGCTACAGACGCGAAATTTAACCGACAGGAAGAAGATGCTGTGATATGCAAATGATTAGATTTTTACAGCAGTCACACAAGGTTGGCGCCGGTGGAGACACCTACAACGTGCTGACATTAGGAAAGTTTCCAACCGATTTCTCGTACACAAACAGCAGTTGACCGGCGTTGCCTGGTGAAACGCTGTTGTGATGGCTCGTGTAAGGAGGAGAAATGCGTATCATCACTTTTCCGACTTTGATAAAGGTCGGATTGTAGCCTATCGCGACTGCGGTTTGTCGTATCGCGACATTGCTGCTCGCGTTGGTCGAGATCCAATGACTGTTAACAGAATATGGAATCGGTGGTTTCAGGAGGGTAATACGGAACGCCGTGCTGGATCCCAACGGCCTCGTATCACTAGCAGTCGAGATGACAGGCATCTTATCCGCATGGCTGTAACGGATCGTGCAGCGACATCTCGATCCCTGAGTCAACAGATGGGGACGTAGGCAAGACAGCAACCATCTGCACGAACGGTTCGACGACGTTTGCAGCAGCATGAACTATCAGCTCGGAGACCGTGGCTGCGGGTACCCTCGACGCTGCATCACAGACACGAGCTGGTGTACTCAACGACGAACCTGGGTGCACGAATGGCAAAACGTCATTTTTTCGGATGAATCCAAGTTCTGTTTACAGCATCATGATGGTCGCATCCGTGTTTGGCGACATCGCGGTGAACGCACATTGGAAGCGTGTATTCGTCATCGCCATACTGGCGTATCGCCGGCGTGATAGTATGGAGGCCATTGGTTACACGTCTCGGTCACCTCTTGGTCGCATTGACGGCACTTTGAACAGTGGACGTTACATTGCAGATGTGTTACGACCAGTGGCTCTACCCTTCATTCTATCCCTGCGAAACCCAACATTTCAGCAGGATAATGCACGACCACATGTTGCAGGTCATGTACGGGCCTTTCTGGATAGAGAAAATGTTCGACTGCTGCCTTGGCCAGCAAATCTTCCAGATTTCTCACCAATTGAAAACGACTGGTCAATGGTGGCCGAGCATCTGGCTCGTCACAATACGCCAGTCACTATCCTTGATGAACTGTGGTATCGTGTTGAAGTTGCATGGGCAGCTGTACCTGTACACGCCATCCAAGCTCTGTTTGACTCAATGCCCGCGTATCAAGGCCGTTATTACGGCAAGAGGTTGTTGTTCTGCGTACTGATTTCTTAGGATCTATGCACCTAAATTTCGTGAAAATGTTATCACATGTCATTTCTAGTATAATATATTTGTCCAATGAATACCCGTTTATCATCTGCATTTCTTCTTGGTCTAGCAATTTTAATGGCCAGTAGTGTATTAGACGGAAATGTGAGTCATTACTCAAGCACATCACCAATATTACGGCCACGTTATTCCTATCACACAATTTACTAACATTGTAAACCTGAACGGGGAATGGCAACAAAGCCGTCGTCAGTGTTACAACATTCAGATCACAGCGTCTGCCTCAGTTTGTTTATATAAATGGAATTCGCTGTCCAGCTGATGTGTATATACCCCCCGTTTTACAGTGCTACAGTTGTGGCCTATAAAATCATTCAATGGAACACAAGATTGTTCAAGGCAGTCAAAACAGCCTTCGACATTTTCTGCTCAAAATTAATGTAGACATATGTGCCGTCACCGAAGCGCAGTTAAAACGGAACAAACCGTTCGCTGTTCCGGGCCACTCTGTCATTGGACACGAGAGAGATAATGGGTAGGGCGGTGTGGCGTTGCTGGTCGAAGTATTCACTTTCCTGTTGTTTATATCGGCACTCGGCATGATACATTACAAATAGTGGGTATCCGCCTGCGGATCAAGGACCTCCACCTGAATTTGGTCTCAGCATTGAAAGTGTCTAATGACAGCCTTTGGTCGTGCGGTAGCGTTCTCGCTTCCCACGCCCGGGTTCCCGGGTTCGATTCCCGGCGGGGTCAGGGATTTTCTCTGCCTCGTGATAACTGGGTGTTGTGTGATGTCCTTAGGTTAGTTAGGTTTAAGTAGTTCTAAGTTCTAGGGGACTGATGACCATAGATGTTAAGTTCCATAGTGCTCAGAGGCATTTAAACCATTTGACAGCCTTTCCAAACAACACGTAACAACAATGATTGACTCTATCGGGAAACCCCTTCTGCTAATAGGTGACTTTCACGGCCATCGTACACTGTGGGGCTACAGAGTTTCTGAAAACTTTATAATAAGAAATGATGGCTCACCAACACGAATAGCCAGACCAAATGATGTTCCGACGGCAGCAGACTTGAGCGCACCAACCCTTGCACAGTCTACCTGAACAACATGGAAAGTGATACCGGATACTTTAAGTTCCGATCACTTGCCAGTTCAAATCATAATAAACGTACAACCTATGGAGAATGCCAAGTACGCAGTCAGCCGAAAATGGGACACAAATAAAGCCAACTGGGTCCTAAACGAAACATTGCTGAAAGAAAACTGAAATCATCCATCGAAACTGAGGGTCCCGAAATAGACTACGGGGCCTTGGTTTCGTTTATCAATTAAGCAGTGGAAGTCTCAATTCCTTAAAAAGGACACAAGCGGACTACTCATAGGCCATCCCGCTGATGGTGGGCTACAGAATGTGACGCATTCCTCGAGAAACGAAGGGTCGCATTACGGACATACAAAGCTCACTTTAATGATACACACTTTATTGCTCTTAAGAAAGCACTAGTTAAAGCTAAGAAAATTTTCACGCAGAAAAAAATTCTGCACTGCAGTCTGCAAGGATACACAAAGAGCGAGGATTGGTAATGTCATAAGGAACGTAAAAAACGGTTTGACAATGAACATGCAAACACCTCCATCATCTGACCAACTTATACAGTCATTCTTGGATATAATAGCCCCACCCGACGTCACGGACAAGGAAGACGAGGCGGAATGCGAAGAGGATAACTGTGTGATTACACAATTCCTTTCGCTGAAAAACTCCAGATTGCGTTCTGCCAAGGAAAGGGTACAGCACATGACCTGCATTATACTGACTAGCCAATGTTGCAACACCCCCACAAAGGGGAACTGCTGCTGCTCAAAATTTACAATAGCGAATGGGCACAAAAGTTCAAAATCATCTCGGTGAGAAAATGTGTTGTCCCAATCCACAAACCGGGAAAAAGATATAGTAAACCCGAGTGGTATCGGCTTGGGACATTGCTGCTATGTTCGGCGTAGGAAACGGAAAGGATTGTTGAGAGGCTCTTAGAATGGTGGTGTAAAAACAAGAAAATATTGGGTTTCACAAATAAAAAGGAACAACTGAAATCTTCTACGGTTACTTGCTGACATACAGATAAATTTCTCTGGGAATAATTATGTGATAGTTGCGTTCATGGACTTGACTACAGCATATGACAACGTCGTATTATCAGTTTTAGGGAAAAAACTGGAGAAACTTCAGATTCCAAAACCACTCGTACGTAACACTGGAAGCTTCCTGAGCAGTAGGAAGACAGTTGGTTGCAACACGGAACTACACTGGGACTCACGGAAATTAGCAGAGGACTCCCGCAGGAATCCGTCTTGGCTTCATTATTGTACTATGTCTATACTGCCAGGCTTTTATGACCTCTTTGTGGGTGAAATCAAAATATTACAGTACGTAGTCGACGTATGCACCTAATCCGAAGACAGTACTCTTCAGTCACATCATCTGAAAATACGCACCGCCTTCTCATATGCCTGCATGAATGGTGCGCAGGAAATGGACCCTAAATATCAGACAGC
This sequence comes from Schistocerca cancellata, assembly GCF_023864275.1. NCBI lineage: Eukaryota > Metazoa > Arthropoda > Insecta > Orthoptera > Acrididae > Schistocerca > Schistocerca cancellata. The sequence continues at coordinate 379,173,087 of NC_064626.1, read as the reverse complement.
AAATCTACTATAACGATATCTTATCTCCACAGGATTGCATTTCCCCAAACAATGCAACTGGGACAGTATAATTTTCCAGTTACGAAAACAACACAATATCTTGGCATGATAAACCGTGAAAAACTAAGATGGACTCCTCGTATGTGACATATCATGACTTGTTGTGGAAAAGCATGCAACCTCGTCAGAGCTACAACTGGAGTATGGCTCCGATCGGCGCACAACTTTTTTTATACCCATCCCTACTAAGGACTCGCTCTGATTACGGACCCGTGTGCTACGGATCAGCGTAAGACAGCACGCTCCAAAGACTCGACACTAAGCAGTTACTGGAATATTCATGTCAACCCCAACTAAAGCATTGCTGGTTGAAGCGAATGAAGCATCGTTAAAGATTCGACGAATTTTCCCCTACAGAAATTCCTCCTGCGCCTCTTTCTCGACGAATATGGACCCCTTGACTAAAAACACTGGGTAATTAACATCGTACTGCGTGAGCAGACGATACTGAGTAAATAAGTAACTTCCATTCGTCGCCGCTGAACTTGTGGAGACGCAAGCATTAAGGACCAAGGTGCGGATAAGTCCTCTTATACCACATTACAACAGGCCATTCGAAACGTCGACCTGCAGATTGATGCTAGAACCAGTTTAAAGTTGCAAAACCAGAATCCAACTAGCGCAACGTCAATGGAATTCCTGTCTCGCTATCACGTGGTGTATGCAGATGTGTCCAAGTGTACTGATGTCGCTGACAGTGCCTATTGGGTACCCCTAAGCAAACGATAAGGCCTGTACAAGCTGGATCCATATTCCAGTATTAGGGCAGCCGAGGCGAAAGCCATTTTGGACGCCCTGCTGTTCGCACAGACGACCACAGTAGACACAGTAGCCGTAGTCTCGGTAGTATACCAGCCCTACAAATTATTAGGCACCATCACAATAGTTGTACGAACCCTTTAGTCGCAGCAGCTGTCGCCGTGTTTCGAGTGCAGCAGAACTATCGCAACTTCGTGATGGTATGGATGAAAGGCCACTCTAGGATATCTGGGAATGAAGAAGAAAATGTCCGTGCAAAGCAAGTATCTTTACATGGAGCTCCTAAATATGGTAAACTTCCCCTCACAGATATGATACCTCTGCTCAGAAAGTGGTTGTCCTCGCACTCTCAAGAGGTCTGTTCGAAGACATCTAAAATCAAAGGCAATCAGTACACATAATTCGGGCCATGATTACAAGAGTATCATGGTATTGAAAGACACATCAAGGAGCTTCACGGCAGTTATAGCACAGCTGAAATTGAATCACTGGAAGTTCAACAAATACATCGAAATATGTGCCACATAAACGTATTTGCAAGTAATCTCAAAGCTCTTGGTGATCAGTTCTCAAGAAGCCTCCAAACCTTTTTAGCATCCGACAACATAACAACATATAAACTACTGTACGAGTCCATCAACAGTGGCAACATCATGATATAGTTCCTAGTGCTGCTGGCCTAATGCTCTTCGTAATTAGAATGCCAGGGGACGGCCAATGCTCAATTAATTGACTATATTCCCACATGCTGTTCAGCAGGATATGGAATACTCAGGTTCTAAATGTATGTCAATATACTTCCTGTATGTATTTGTCTGAATATGGTGTATGTAAAACCCAAATCTAGTTCTTGTATACTGTTGTCATGGTCTGTCTAGATTGTACTTACCGACCTACACAGGCATTCAGCTCTCTATCCGCAGTTTTTGAAACAATTTTTACTTGTCAGGCATAAGAATATTTTATTGTTAATTTAGATACATAGTCATTAACATGGATTGTATTGGCAATATCCGAAATGTGTACTAATGGTGATTTATCATTCTGATTGTGTTACCAGTAGGATTTTTATAGCATACAACCTCTGTGTATCCTGTGTCGCATTTTCGTCTTATTTACTCGTTTCAGTATGCTGTGGTTGTAAGACTTGTTTTATGTCGGAACCAGTCCCTTGTTAAGCCAATGTAACTTAGTACTAGGATACGACATAAACTAATATCTACTACGAATTGTCACGACAATAAAACGATTATGGTTTAACATCCTTTTGGCGACAAGGTCCTTAGTACAATCTCGTATTGGGAAGAATCTGTATCCGTTTTCGAGGAAAACATCACACCATTGCCTTAAAGTGCTTAGGAAAACCAAAGAAAACCTTAATCTTGATGGCCAGAATACTGGATTCTCGAATGAGATTTCAGTGCTCAGCAACAGAACTCTTGGAGCTATATTTGGAATAAGTTGAGTTTACCTACAACGCTTGTTCAGCACACTAAGAACATAACCTCCATGGGAAACTGCTCTAGGTCGTGAAGACAGTTGGCTTTCCACACAATATTAACCGAACCAAGCTGCACTACACTTCTCACATCGTCTTTTCAGTTAAGATTTGATCTAGGCCACCACAGTGCACTCATGTTGTTGGCGTTGCTCATTTTTATTGCCATTTCATGTATCTAGTGCTCCATCGTTACGAGCATGTGAATGCAGTATATTTGTGCTGACGCAAATGTGCCTATCTTTCTCCCTAATCACCATGGTTCTTTTTCCTGAGATACTGCTGCGTTGTGAGCAAATCGGAGTGCGAACTAGCATTGTAAATACCTCTGCTCTCTGAATATTGCTTCAGTGAGATTTGACTATGGTTCCTTTATGTTTATTTTCGTGCTATGTGTTTTCGAGGAGATATTTTTGTGTGTTTTTTGTATCTTGTAGAGTGATGAAGACGCAATCAGTCCTAACAATTGTTAATTGCCAACAACTTGTAAGGGGTCCATGATTAAGGAATTTGTTGCTAGCGCACTCGAGCAGATGTAATTTCGATGGATTGCTCACGCGCTGCTTGCGATATGCAAGCTATAAGAGAATCTCAGACCAGAGAGCAGTGTTGTCAGCAGTAGGAACTGTGTAGCAGTAGGAGTAAGTAGTTGCTAGCGAGCAGTCGTGTGTATCGAGTTGGCTGGGCCGGTCGTGGGGAGCGATGGCGGAGCCTGAGCATTGTAGTATAAGGTAAAAGCAGCCTCGCGCATATGTAGTATTGTTATATCAAGTCCCATGTAAATGTTTTAAAAAAGTCTCTTAATAATAATCTTTCTCATAAAAAGTAACTTTTGACAATCATTCATTTCAATTTAAAGAATTTACTAATTTCTCCAATCCATGGTCATCCCGATAATTGTAAAGAAAAATCAGTTGTTTCTTTTTATACATGACAAATCTATCGACCAGCAATGCACTGGGCTGTGCCACAAAAATTTCTTATTGGAGCAGATATATATGCGTTATCGGCGACTTCATTGAGGTAAGACTTTTCAATTTATTCAGTATGATCTTTCAGGGTCATGACGCAACACTGCTGACGTCCAAAATTTACCAGTTTAAATTCTCAGTCAATTATTTAAAGGTTATAAGTGAGCCACAATTTTATTGAGAAATTAGTCACGTTATTATTGGCAGGTTACGGAATAATAAACTGTTGCTAGGTTACACTAAATGTCAATGCTATACATATTTTCACTGTTGGGTAGTTACGCTAAATGTGAATATTATTCATATTATTTTATTGTGGGGAGGTTACAGACTTCGCAGAGGGAAAGAAAAATTTATCGCTGCATTGCAGGTAGTATGTTGTCGACGCACTGGTGGCTGCAATGGCTCCTGGCGTCATTGATAAGGCAGTATTTAGTGACATTATTGGGTCCGTTCTTTTGTTACGTGTGCCGGCCGCGGTGGTCTCGTGGTTAAGGCGCTCAGTCCGGAACCGCGCGACTGCTACGGTCGCAGGTTCGAATCCTGCCTCGGGCATGGATGTGTGTGATGTCCTTAGGTTGGTTAGGTTTAAGTAGTTCTAGGTTCTAGGGGACTGATGACCACAGATGTTAAGTCCCATAGTGCTCAGAGCCATTATTTTTTTTTTTTTTTTTGTTGCGTGAACTGTAAATAGAAGTCATTTTTGGCCAAACATGCAGTCATATTAGAAAAGTGTATGTACACTGATGGAAAACATTGTCACACCAACAAGGAGTTGTGCCGTATATACGGAAGTTAGTAGGCGTGCTTCTACATCTGAAAGTTGATGTCTATTCAAATTTCGCCCCGGCCGCATAACAGTGATGTAAGTAGCACCGCTTTGAGGATGCAAATCAGGTTTACTTTAAATACACGCTGTAACGGTCGTGAGCGTTAGTTACCTTTGAGACTGGACGTGGTCAGTAAATGTTAGTTAAGAATGCCTTTAAGGCGACAATCGAGAGGGAGACGATCGTATTAGGCGTATGGCTCTGGCGCACGGTACTGCAATTTGGGCACCAGTTACCACCACAGTGATACAACGAGCTGTTACAAATCGATTACTTCAAGAACACCTCCGAGCCATACGCCCTGTAGCGTGCATTTTGATGACCCCAAACCACAGCCATTTGTGACTTCAGTGGCGTCAAGCGAAAGCTCACTGGATGGCAGGAAGGAGGCTTTTGTGTCTTCTCATTATAGCTGGTTCTGCCTCGGTGCCAGGGGTGGCTGTGTGTTGGTTAGAAGGAGGCCAGTTGAGGGCCTACAACCAACTTGTCTGCGTGCTAGACACACCACGCCTGAAGTTATGCTCATGGGTATGACCTCATATGGCGGCAGGAGCACTCTAGTGGTTATCCCACGTACCCCGGCTGCAAAACTGTACGTCAGTCTGGTGATTCCACCTGTTGTGCTGTCATTCGAGAACAGCATTCTTGGGAGTGTTTTCCAACAGGACAACGCTCGCTCACATACCGCTGTTGTGACCCAATATGCTCTCCATAGTGTCGACATGTTGCCTTGGCCTGATCGATCTCCAGATCTGTCTCCAATCGAGTACTATGAGACATCATCGGACGAAAACTACACCTCATCCACAAACAGCATTAACCGTCCCTGTATTGGCCGACCAAGTGAAACAGCCATGGAACTCCATCCCACAAACTGACATGCGGTACCTGTACAACACAATGCATTTACTTTTGCATGCTTGTGTTCAACATTGCGGCGGTTGCATCGGTTAATAATATACCAGCATTTCACATTTGCAATGGATTATCTCGTGCTTACATCAACCCTGTCCTCAGCTCGTTGTCTAGTGGCCAGCATTGTTGCCTCTGGATCACAGGGGCCCGGGTTCGATTCCCAACAGGGTTGGGATTCTCTCTGCCCGATAACTGGCTGTTTGTATTGTCCTCATCATTTCATCATCATCGTTATCATCATCATCATCATCATTCGTGACAGTGGCTAGATGGAACTGAGGAGAGGCCGACCGGTGTGACCGTGCGATTCTAGGCGCTTCAGTCTGGAACCGCGTGGCCGCTACGATCGCAGGTTCGAATCCTGCCTCGGGCATGGATGTGTGTGATGTCCTTAGGTTAGTTAGGTTTAAGTAGTTCTAAGTTCTAGGGGACTGATGACCACTGATGTTAAGTCCCATAGTGCTCAGAGCCATTTGAACAATTTTGAACTCAGGAAAAATTAGATTGCTTAAAAATTGTGACTTTGTACGGGCGCTGATGACAGCGCTGTTGAGCGCCCCACAAACTAAACATCGTCATCATCATCTTACATTAACCCTTGGTCTTGAAATTTTAACCACTGAAATTTGTTCCTAGACGAATGTATTCCCGAAATTTCATTACTCTAAATTAATCAATTTTTTGGTGCTGCGATTTTTACTTCGCCAGCGTATCGATTTCAATCTTACTTGATACGAATGTCACATACCTGTGGAAAGAATCACTGTGAGGTGAAGAACCAACTACCTTTCAGAGGGATGGAGGTGTGGGTGAAGCTCACGACACGAAAAGAAGCAAGACTGTATTCATCTAGTATTTGGAAATGAGAGAACTTAATCACTTGCAACAAATTTCGCACACAACTTAAATCATTACGAGACTTTTTGTCACTCACACTCCAAAAAATGACGAAAGGAAAAATGATTGTCGCTTACTACATTTTTCGCTGTTCATGCTGTAAAACTGCTGCAGCAACCGTTACTTTTTAATTTTACTTCTTTACTACTAGCTATATTTGCAACACATTTTGCTGACGGTATGCGATATATAACTGAATATACTTGCTAAAACATACATTGCGGAGACAGTTCAGGAGATATTACGTTCTGTATACTGAAATGCGTGAAAAGCGCCGCTCCGTGCATGAGGTTTTACATTATCAATTTTCCGCTACTAACTTTACTGAAGAGCCAAAGAAACTGGCGATACACCTGCCTAATATCGTGCAGGACCCCCGCGAGGACGCAGAAGTGCCGCAACACGGCGTGGCATGGATTCGACAGAGATCTGAAGTAGTGCTGGAGGAAATCGAGCTGTGGCCGAGCGGTTCTAGCCGCTTCAGTCCGGAACCGCGCGACTGCTACGGTCGCAGGTTCGAATCCTGTCCCGGGCAGGGATATGTATGATGTCCCTAGGTTAGTTAGGTTTAAGTAGTTCTAAGTTGAAGGGGATTTATGACCTCAGATTTTAAGTCCCATAGTGCTCAGAGCCATTTGAACCAATTTGAGGAAATCGACACCATGAATCCTGCAGGGCTGTCCATAAATTCGTAAGAGTACGAGGTGGTGGAGATCTCTACTGAATAGCACGTTGCGAAGCATCCCAGATATGCTCAATAATGTTCATGTCTGGGCACTTTGGTGGCCAGCGGAAGTGTTTAAACTGAGAAGAGTGTTCCTGGAACCACACTGTAGCAATTCTGGACGTGACCAATTGCTCTTCTGGAATTGCCCAAGTCCGTCGGAATGCACAATGGACATGAATGGATGCAGGTGATCAAACAGGATGCTTAACTACGTGTCACCTGTCAGAGTCGTATGTAAACGTATCAGGGATCCCATATCACTCCAACTGCACACGCTCCACACCATTACAGAGACTCCACCAGCTTGAACAGTCCCTCACTGACACGCAGGGTCCATGGATTTATGAGGTTGCCTCTTTTCCTGTACATGTACATCCGCTCGACACAATTTGTTGCGAGACTCGTCCGATCAGGCAATCAGTAGTCCAATGTCGATATTGACGGGCTCAGGCGAGGCGGAAAGCTTTGTGTCGTGTAATCATCAAGGGCACACGAGTGGGCCTTCGACTCCGAAAGCCCATATCGATGATGTTTCGTTGAATGGTTCGCACGCTGACACTTGCTAATGGACCAGCATTGAAATCTGCTGCAATTTGCGAAAGGGTTGCACTGCTGTTACGTTGAACGATTCTCTTCAGTCGTCGTTGGTCCCGTTCTAGCAGGATCTTTTTCCGGCCGCAGCGATGTCGGAGATTTGAAGTTTTACTGGGTTCCCGATATTCACGGTACTCTCGTGAAATGGTGGCCGGCGAAAATCCCCATTTCATCGCTACCTCTGTGTCCCACCGCTCGTGAGCCGACTATAAAACCTCGTTCAAACTCACTTAAATCTTGATAACCTGCCATTGTAGCAGCAGTAATCTACCTAACAACTGCGCCATACACTTATATAGGCGTTGCCTATATAACCTTCTATTGGCGTAGGAATGATAACGTGGAAGAAGGGGGCAGGGATGGACAAAGAGACAAGGGGAAGAAGGAGGTGCTTTACATCTACATCTACATACATACTCCGCAAACACCGTGCAATACAAGGTGGAGGTACCCCGCACCATTACTAGTAATTATCTTTTCCATTATCAAATAGAGCTAGGAAAAAGCGACTCTCTATATGCCTCCATATGACTCCTGATTTCTCGTATCTTATCTTTGTAGTCCTGACCAGAAATGATTTTTACGGCAGTAGAAATGTTCAACAGTCAGCTTCAAATGCCGGTTCACTAAATTTTCTCAATAGTGTTCCTGTAAAAGAACTTCGCCTTCCCTCCAGGGATTCCCATTTGAGTTCCTGAAGTATCTCTCTAATACTTGCGCATTGCTCGGACCTATCGGTAACAAATCTAGCGCCGCGCATCTGAATGCTTCGATGTTTTTCTTTAATCCGACCTGGTTCGGGTCCTAAACACTCGAGAAATACTGAAGAACAGTCCGCAGTAGTGTCCTATGTGCGGTCGCCTTTACAGATGAACCACACTTCCCTAAAATTATCCCAATAAACCGAAGTCGACCGTTAGCCTTCCCTACCACAATCCTCACATGCCAGGATCCATTTCATATTGCATTGCATCGTTACGCCCAGATATTTAAACGAAGTGACTGTGTCGAGCTGTATCCGAACATTACAGGTTTGTTTTTCCTAGTCACCCGCATAACTTACATTTTCCTGCATTCGAAGCTAGCTGCCATTCATCACACCAACTACAAATTTTTCCAAAGTCATCCTGTATCTTCCTACAACCACACAACCTCGACATCTTCCCAGTACACTGAAGCAGCATCACCGAACAATCTAGGATTGCTGCCTACGCTGTCCGGCTGATTATTTTAGTGTATAGAAAATAATAGTGGTCCATCACACACCCCTGGGGCACCCCATCGTTAACAGTCTGTAGTGAGGCACAGTGTCAAATGCTTTTCGGAAAACTAGAGTTATGGAATCTGCCTGCTACCCTTCATCCATAGTTCACAGCATATCATGTGATAAAAGGGCGAGAGTTTCGCACGAGCGATGATTTCTAAAGCCGTCCTGATTCGTGGACATAAGTTCCTCGAACTTAAGGAAATTTATTACATTCGAACTGAGTATATGTTCAAGAATTCTGCAGAAAACCTATGTTAAGGATATTGGTCTGCTCTTGTACCCCTCTTACATGCAGGTGTCACTTGCGCTGTTTCCTTTTCGCTTGGGCTTTGCACTGCGTAAGTAATTCGCGGTAAATGCAAGCTACGGGGCCAGTGCCGTAGAGTACTCTTTGTGAAACCGAACTGGGATTCCATCCGGACCTGACGACTTATTTGTTTTCAACTCTTTCAGTTGTTCGCCAGGGATGCTTACTACTATGTCGTCTGTACGGGAGTCTGCTCGATCGTCAAACGATGGGGTGCTCCTGCGTGAACTATTTCTTAAACTCAACATTTAAAACTTCAACTTTCTTTTTGCTATCTTCTACTACCAAACCAGACTGGTCAACGAGCGACTGGATGGAAGCCTTAGACACGGTTTGCGATTTCACATAGGACCAGAATTTTATCGGGTTCTTGGCTAGATCTTGTGCTAAGGTATGACTGTGATAGTTGTATGCTTCGCACATAGATCTTTCTACAGGCGTACACATCTCTATCAACCCTTACCTGTCGTCAACTGTGCGTTCTCTTTCGAACAGACAACAGCCTTTTCCTTGGTAGCATTTTCCGAATTTCATTGCTGTAAACCATGGTGGGTCTTTTCCGTCATTAATCCACTTACTAGGCACATCATTCTTCAGACCATGATTTAAAAGCTGTGTAAACTTTGCTCATAATACTTCTACGTACATCTTACTGGAATTAAGTGATGTCACTTCATAGTCTCGGTGGGATGCTGACAACTGCTTATCTGCTCATTCTAGCAGAAGCAGTCTCCTAGATTTCTTGACTGATCTCTGAAGTTTCATACCCATAGTCGATATGATATCATGACCACTAATCCCCATCTCTATACTGACGCCATCGATAATATCCGGACTGTTTGCAGCTACATCGTGTAAACTATTTCCATTCCTTGTGAGCTGCCGAAATAGCCGCTCAAGTCAGTTTTCGGAAAACGTGTTCAAAAGTACTTCGTAAGACTTCCTGTCCGTAACCCCATAATGAATCCATAGGCGTCTATCAATAGCAGTCCTACAAGCCCCCATCTGACAACGCAGGTCAAGAACCTGCAGCAAAGACTGTCAGAAAGTCGATGAAGTCTTTGGTTGATACCCTCCACTCGGGTCCAAACCAAAAGATCCCAAATCCCAATCAAGTATGGAAACAATGCCGCGCACACGAGGCCAGAAGCCATCAACTGAGGATGGCCTCAGAACCCATGCAACACGCGTCATTGGTGCCAACGTGACACACAACTTGCAGATCACTGCACCCTGCACACTCGATAACTGCAGGCAAGGCTGCCTCCACATCTCAGATGAGGCTCCCCGACAAACATATCGAGCGCACTTTGGTTTTTCTTTCCAACACTGAACACAGTCTTCGTACAGGGCTCCACAAGACGCCTAACGTTGAAGCTCCTGGTAACTAGCAAATCCCTGCTCACATGTGCCTGCTCAGATTCTGCTGAAGGAATGGCCATCTATTCTTTTACAGGGCGAATAGGAGAGGCCAGATGGTCAGCCCCACATTGGCCCTCTGTCTCGTGCGACGTCAGCGCGTTACCATGCGCCACTCACCCTCGTGTAAGGGACAACACACTGCATCGGGTAGACTAGGACATGCCTCGACAGCATAGCTTGAGGCACAGATGGACACAGATAGGGGGGGTGAGGGGCAAAGTAGGTAGACAGAGACAGGTGGAGGGTATAATGGTCAGAAAGGGAAGAGAGAGAGACGGAAAGAGAGGAAAGAGAGCAGGAGATTGGCAGAAAGAGGGGAAGGAGGAGATGGACAGAGAGAGGAGAGAGGAGGAGTTGGACAGAAAGGGGTCGGAGGGGGAGAGACTATGGGTCTGGAGGAGATGGATTTAGAGGGGGATGAGATGGACATAGGAGGGAGAAAATTATATGGGTAGAGAGAGGAGGAGTGGACAGAGAAAGGAAAGAGAAGGAGATGGACAGGGACAGGGGGGAGGAAGAGACACACAGAAAGAGTAAGGAAGAAAATCTTGACAGAAACAGGGGGAGGCGAAAATGGAGAGAGGGAAGAGAAGGAGATAGGCAAAGAGAGGGGAGAGGAGAATATAGGCAACGATGGAAGAGGAGATATGGACAAACCGAGAGAAGGAGATGTTCAGAGAGAGTGGAGAAGGAGATGGACAGAGAGAGAGAGAGGAGGAATAGATAGAGAGGAAGAGGGCAGAGGAGGAAGTGGACTTAAATGGAGGGGAGCACGAGATGGACAGAGCTGGAAGGAGCGGATGGTCAGAGAGAGTGAGGAAGAGGAGATAGGGGGGATTGAAGAGATGGACAGGCAGGGAAGGAGCAGATGATAGAAAGATGGGGGAGGAGGAGATGACAGAGAAAGAGGCACGAGGAAGTGGACAGAGAGTGGGGGTCGCAGAAAGTGGACAGAGAGGAGGGAAGATGAGATAAACAGAGGGGGAGGGAGGAAGAGGAGAGGGGCAGAAAGAGGGTGGAGGAGGATATGGACAGAGATGGGGGCAATGAAGAGGTGGATTAATAGAGTATTGGAATAAATATATATCTGTGCAGCACTTTGTACTCTTCTTGTTCTCAATAAAGTTACATCTGGTATCGGTTTGTACAAAAGCTGAATGCCTGCCGGAGCAGATGGATCTCGATGGACTGTAGAGGGTAGTGTCGCCGCAGCGCTGCACTCGCCTAGTGAGTGCGCCACCATCTCGTCAGGTGAATGGACCGACCAATGGTGTCCCACGCGGCTGGTATAAATACCGATGCACCTCGACTGCTCAGGCAGTCGTCTGCGTCGTCTGATAGCGTTCAATACTATCTCGGCCGTACCACTGATTATTCGCTGACGACTTCGCTTTGGTGTTGGTTTTTCCTCTTTGGTCTCTATATAGGTTGTCGCTCATATTTGACTTGTTGACAGCGCTGAGTCGAAAGTTCGTTACACTTCGTTGTTGTATAGGTTGCTACTGATCTGTTGTTGTGTCGGGTACATCATGCAGTCAGCCCTGTTGCTTGACTCCGGCATGGGTCTGAGTCTCATCTGCAGGCGATTTTCGTGCATTGCATCGCCATCGTTTCTCTACTGTTTTTCTGATGTGTGGACCGGTATCTGGCTATTCTCGGATACAGCAGTCGGCGGCAAGGAAAATGGAAGTTGTTTCGTACCACGGAAACTAAACTGGTTACCCTGCTCGAGCAACAGCAGCAGATGATGCACCTGCAGCGGATGCTAACGGACTTGTTACAAAAATCGCTTCAGCTCCTTGTGTATGAATTTCGTGTGCAGGAGGGTGCTGTGTCTCAGGAACTGGCACCCTGCACTCGGCATCACATTGCGTCCTCCGCCCTTTCGTCATTGCAGTGACGCTATGGAGGATTGGGACACATGTTTGCATCGACTGAAGCAAACATTTCACGGCGTTTCAAGTCATGGTCGATTAATTGCAGCGATCGCTCCTTCTGTCTTGGGCGTCTCCGGACACAATTTTTCTCCTCCGAAAGTTGGCGCCTCTCACCCCGTCGCCATGTCCTTTCGTGAGACATGCTTTCTGCTGACTAACTACTATTACCAGTGGTAACTTCAAAAATGGTTCAAATGGCTCTGAGCACCATGGGACTTAACTTCTGAGGTCATCAGTCCCCTAGAACTTAGAATTACTTAAACCTAACTAACCTAAGGACATCACACACATCCATGCCCGATGCAGGATTCGAACCTGCGACCGTAGCGGTCGCGCGGTTCCAGACTGTAGCGCCTAGAACCTCTCGGCCACTTCGGCCGGCACCACTGGTAACTCATCAGAACCATTAACAGCTGGGGCAGTCATACCGCTTGTGGACTGCAGACTTGCAGGGACTCAGCCGAAAAGGTGATTTTACTTGCGCCAATCAAGGCTGTAAGACTTCCAAAGGTGACTCCTTGATTTTTGATGTGGTGGTTCATCTGGCGCTTGAACCGGAGGTTCGCACGGCGGTGTTGAAACTGGATAACCCGTCTTTAGAGGACATCTTGCACATCACTCATTCATTCGAAATTGCGCAGGCAGCCAACGACTGACTCATGCGAGGCAGCAGGTGGCGGCAATTCATACGCCACCACGTGAGCCACACCAGTGTCGTAAACTTAGGACGACCGACAAGTTGCAGCAACATCGTGATTCTACTTCGTCCGTCTCTGTATGACTTCTGACACTCCAGTCACCCTCGACAATGTCTACAGGGGCTGCTCTCTTCGTGCCCGCACTGTTTTGCCTGTCACTCCAGAGCAGACTGTCCAGATCGCTGGGGGGTCCCGTACACACTGTGTCAAGAGGGCACCTCTGCTCAGTGTATCGCAGTCACACGACCTGCCTCACACAGCTCCGCGACCACACCAGGACACGGTATACGCACTACAGACGGTAGTCACACAGATTTTGTTTCTCACGCTTCGCACGTCTTTCCGGGACACACATTTTCAGGTGGGCACTGGGACCACCTTCTCTTTGATCAATCAGATGACATGTCTGACTGGACTCACCTAACTTGTCCCCACCCTCGCCCAATTTGGTGGCCTATGGAGACGGTGCAATTCCTCTTAGTGGGCAGTTCTCAATTGCAGTTACTTACCAATACGTTACTTAGCTTTTAACGTCCTTCGTTTGTCGACACCTTCATGGCGTTTGAATTTTCTATCTCGGATGAAGTCAAGATGGTTTTCACTGCGGTCCCTCTCCAGGAACAGGACACCTCTGCATGGCGTTGTTGCCTCTCTTCCAACCAGATTTGGTCGCACATCACCCTTCGGCCAGATGCCACGCCTCGTTTTCACCGCGCCAGACTGATTGCGGTAGCCTTAGGGTCTGCCATAAAGCAGGAAGATAGTCTGCAGGCAGCTAGTGTTATCGAACCTGTCAACTGTAGTGCATAGGCCACGTCCCTGGTCATCATAAGAAAGCCAAATCTCTTCGCTTGTGTGGGGATTTCAAGGCAACCATCAGCCCTCAATCCCAGGTAGAAAGCTATCCTTCTCTCTGGCAAGAAGATCTCCTCACCAAACTGATTTTTTTCCAAAACTGACGTCGCTGACGTGTACTGCCAAATACCCTTAGATGAGACATCTCATAAAATTGTCGTCCTTAACACGCCATTTGGGTTATATAAGTATAAGCGGCTACCTTTTGGTATTTCCTCAGCCCCTGCAATGTTCCAGCGATTTCTGGAGCAGTTGATACAGCATATTCCAGCTTGCATCAATTACTTGGGTGACCTTATTGTCACAGGATCCACCCATGGCAATGAGTTACATCAGTCCAAATGCAAAAGAGCACAAGTATCCCCTGCGCAGCCGCTTCTTCCACCACCTTCCGGTGCCAATGTGACATAATGGCCAGAACCCCAGGTGGCTATCGCAGATGTCCCGTTGTTGCCCTGGCCCTCCCCTCTAGCTCCCTGTGGATCAGTGGTTCCCTCTAGTACGCCCATCTCCAGCACTGTCCCGAGGGACAGCACCGTCTGGGGCGTTTCCGCCCTTTGCACCGGTTTCAATGAGAAGGGATCTGTTATCTGGTTGCATGGAAGCTGATGCCCGCCAGAGCAAACGAACCTCAATGGATGGTTGGATGATAGAGGGCGGTGTCGCCGCAGCGCTGCACTCGCCTAGTGAGTACACCACCATCTCGTCACATGAATAAACCGACCATTAGTGTACCTCGCGGCCGGCATGAATACCGACGCACCTCGACTGCTCAATTAGCCATGTACTTCATCTGATAGCGTTCGTTACTATCTCCACTGTACTACTGAGAACTCCTCGACGACTTCGCTTTAGTATTGATTTTTTTCTTAGGTCTTGATGTGGATTCCGGCTCGTACTTAACCTATTGGCAGCGTTGTGTCGAAAGTTACTTGCACTTCGTATCTACAGAGGCTGCTATTGACTTGTTCTTGTTGCATCAGGTCTGCCGTTCGGTAAGTCGCGTTGGTCGGCTCCGGCGTGGGTTTGAGTCCCGTCTGTAGGCGGTCTTCCCGCCTTGCGTGATCATCAGTTTTCTCCCGTTTTTCTGACATGTGCATCGGTATCCAGCTTCTCTCCGATATAGCACTGCATAATATCTCAAGTTACTTAAGAAGCTGGTTCGTTTCCAATGGCAATTCTATCACGACTAACGTAATAAGATCGCTGACAGTACACTTAATAACTGCACTATACTAATGCTGAACGAACAGTGGTTCTAAATTCCTGAATCTGCAGTTTTGGCAACAAAATTCCAAAACATGAAGGAACTTTTCAAGTACAATTTCTGCCACTAAACTGTCAGAAATGGCAATAAAAACTGAAATAAAGCAGGGAAAAGACAATAGCTTTCAGGCTTTCAGTGTATAAATGTCAGAAACTAATCTTTAGTGAAAAATATCGGAAATCGGATGAAATGGTTGAATTTCAACACATTTAGTTATTCAGTTGTTATGCGGTTATGTTGAGTTTCTGTGAACAGTTTAACATTTAAGACGATCTTACAAGAAAAAAAAAACGGAAGCAGGGCCAAGTGATTTTACAGAAAAAGGAGAAACAGCGTAAAATAATCTTAAAAATATGTCATTTTTGGGAAAAAGTTCACAATGACGTTGTAGGCTACTGAAAGTTACTCAAGAAGCTGTTCCACTAAAAGCTGAAATAGCTAACACAGACTTGTTCAATGGTTCTCCAACTGAAGGTAACAGAGTCAAAGCCTCTATCAAGAGGCCTCTTGATAGTGAAAGGTAAGGCCAGTAGGTAAGTTCCGACGGTGATGAAAAGTGCATGAACCCAAGCCATATACCATCCTATTGATCTGTCCATTAAATCAAATTAAATTGATGCGAAGTGTACTACATCACTGGCTACGCAGATCACTTGCGTCGCAGCGCAGGAGGTGATAGTCACACTATCTACATCCACACAAACTCTATTACGAAAATGTACGTACGTATGTCCCACAGCTCCTCATAAACAACTATACCGCACTTGGTACTCATGTCAGTTACTCTCAAGAAAAAATCGCTATGAGGCTAAGAACCACCGACCTATGAATGGGGTAGGGGAAGGGATTGGAAAGAAGTAAAGCCATAGACGCGCGAATACTCAAATTTTATTCATCCATAATTTTAGCATGAAATCACTTAATGAGTTGCAATAAACTTCAAACAAATTTCAAACCATTATGGAACTTTTCTCGCTGATAACTCGCACAAAATGATGAAAATAAAAACGTTTATTGCTTATTATATTTTCGTTGTTCACGCAGTAAAACTGCTGCATCAGGCACGACGTTTTTACTTATTTCTTATTTCGCGACACATTTTGCACACAGTGTTCACATACACCACAGAATGGGGTAGGGGAAGGGATTGGAAAGAAGTAAAGCCATAGACGCGCGAATACTCAAATTTTATTCATCCATAATTTTAGCATGAAATCACTTAATGAGTTGCAATAAACTTCAAACAAATTTCAAACCATTATGGAACTTTTCTCGCTGATAACTCGCACAAAATGATGAAAATAAAAACGTTTATTGCTTATTATATTTTCGTTGTTCACGCAGTAAAACTGCTGCATCAGGCACGACGTTTTTACTTATTTCTTATTTCGCGACACATTTTGCACACAGTGTTCACATACACCACAGAATGTACCTGTAAAATTATACCACTGTATGACACACAGGTCCCCATGAGCCAAGGACCTTGCTGTCGGTGGGGAGACTTGCGTGCCTCAGCGATACACATAGCCATACAGTAGGTGCAACTTCAGCCGAGGGGTATCTGTTGAGAAACCAGACAAACGTGTGGGTCTTGAAGAAGGGTAGCAGCCTTTTAAGTTATTGCTGGGCAAAAGTCTGGATACCTGACTGATCTTGGCTTGTAATGTCAACCAAAACGGCCTTGCTGTGTTTTCGTCATTTTTTTCTGAGGGTACTTATGATGACGGCGTCCTCTCTGGTAAAATACTCCGGAGGTAAAATAGTCTCTCATTCGGTCTCTGGGCAGGGACCACTCAGGAGGATGTCGTCATCAGGAGAAACAAAACTGGCGTTCTACGGATCGGAGCGTGGAATGTTCGATCCCTTAATCGTACATGTAGATTAGAAAATTGGAAAATGGGAAATGGATAGGATGAAATTGGATATAGTCGGAATTAGTGAAGTTCGCTGGCAGGAGCATCAGGACTTCCGGTCAGGTGAACACAGGATTATAAATACATAGTCAAATACAGATAACGCAGGAGTGAGTTTAAATGGAGGTAAGCCACTGTGAACAGCACTGTAAATGCATTATTGTAGCCACGACAGACACAAACCAGCATCTACTGTAATAGTACAACAATATATGTCAACTAGCTCCGCTGATTATGAAAAGACTGAATAAATGTATGATGAGATAAATGAAATTATTCAGATAGTTAATGGAGACGAAATTTTAATCGTAATGGGGGACTCGTATTCGGTAAGATAAAGACAAGAAAAACTAGTTGGTGAATATGGACTGGGGAAAAGGAATGAGGGAGCCGTCTAGTAGAATTTTGCACAGAACATAATTTAATAATCTCCAACGCTTGGTTTAAAAATCGTGAAAGAAGGTTGTATATGTGGAAGAGATCTTGAGACACCGGAAGGTTTCAGATTGAACATAAAATGATAAGACAGAGATTTCGGAACCAGATTTTAAATTGTAAGACAGATGTGAACTCTGACCACAATTTAATGATTATGGACGGAAATTAAGGAGATGTGACCTGGATAAGTTGAAAGAACCAGACGCTGTTGAGAGTTTCAAAGGAGCATTAGGTAATGGTTGACAAGAACAGAGGAAAAAATACAATAGAAGACGAATGGGTAATTTTAAGAGATGAAATAGTAGCGACATCAGAAAGTCGAAGAGGTAAAAAAGACAAGGCCTAGTAGAAATCCTTGGATGACAAAGGAGATGTAGAGTTTAATTGACAAGAGGAGAAAATATAAAAAAATCCTGCAAATGAAGCTGGAAAATGGAATACAAACGTCCAAAAAATTGAGAATGGCAGGAAGTACAAAATGGCTAAAAAGGAGTGTCTAGAGGACAAATGTAAGGATTGAGAAACATATTTCACAAGGAAAATGACAGGTACCATCTACACGAAAATTAAAGAGGCCTTTAGAGAAAAGACAGGCAGCTGCGTGAATATCAAGAACTCAGAAGGAAATCCCGTCCTATGCATAGAAGGGGAAGCTGAAAACTGGAAGGGGTCTGTACAAGGGAGATGAACTTGAAGGCAATATTACAGAAACGAAAGGGGACGTAGATGGAGATGAGATAGGAGATGTGATATTGAGAGAAAGACCTAAGCACTGAAACATCTATGTCTAAACAAAGTCCCAGGAGTATACGACATTCCATCAGATCTACTGATAGCCTTGGGAGAGTCAGCCACGGCAAAACTCTTCAATCTGAAGATAAATGACACAGGCAAAATACCCTCAGACTTCAAGAAGAATGTAATGATTCCAATTACAAAGAAATCAGATGCTGACACATGTGAAAATTACCTATCAGTTTAATAGTACGTGGTTGCAAAATACTAAAACGAATTCTTTGCAGAAGAATGGAAAAACTGATAGAAGCTGTCTACAGGGAATATCAGTTTGGATTTCGTAGAAATGTAGGAACATATCCTAGAAAGTAGGTTTAGGAAAGACAAACCTACGTTTGTAGTTTTTGTAAACTTTGAAATTCTGAAGGTATCAGTGGTAAAATAGAGGGACCGAAAGGCTATTTAAAACTTGTACAGTAATCAATTGAGGTTCATGAAAAGGAGGCAGTGGTAGAGAAGGGAGTGAAACAGGGCTGTAGCCTATCCCTGACGTTATTCAGTTTGCAAACTGAGCAAGAAGTAAAGGAAATGAAAAATAAATTTGGAGTAGGGGCTAAAGTCAAAGGAGAAGAAATAAAAACTTTGAGGTTTGCCGATGACATTGCAATTTTGTCTGAGACAACAAAAGATTTGCGAGAACAGTTGAACGGAATGGTTACCATAAGTAAAAGAAGAATAATGAAGCAGATTAAATCGGTTGATGATGAGGAAATTAGATTGGGTAACGAAGCACTTAAATTAGTAGATTTAGGCCGCAAAATAACTGTTGATGACCGAAGTAGAGAGGATGTAAAATGTAAACTCGCAATGGCAAGAAAGGCGTTTTTGAAGAAGAGAAATTTGTTAACATCGAGTATAGATTTAAATGTCAGGAAGTCCTTTCTGAAACTATCTTTATGGAGCGTAGCCATGTATGGAAGTGGAACATGGACGATAAAGAGTTTAGATAAGAAGAGAATAGAAGCTTTTGAAATGTGGTACTAAAGAAGAATGCTGAGGATTAAATGGATAGGTCACGTAACTAATGAGGAGGTACTGAATAGAATTGGGGAGAAAAAATATGTGGCTCGGTTGACAGGACACATTCTGAGACATCAGGGGACCCCCAATTTAGTATTAAGGAAAGTGTGTGTGGGGTGAGTGGGGATGGGGCTAAAATCGTAGAGGGACACCAAGAGATGCATACAGCAAGCAGATCCAGAAGGATGTAGGTTGCATCAGTTATTGGGAAATGAAAAGGCTTGCAGAGGATAGAGTAACATTGAGAGCTGCATCAAACCAGTCTCAGGACTGAAGACCACAACAACAAACATGACACATAGTTCAGAATATACGACGTCAAACACTGAGGTGCATGAAAAACTGCCACAGCAGGCATGACTTTACATTTATTACTTCTTTGCTACTACCTCTCTTCACAATACACTTTACGGACAGTATTCACATATGCCACTGAATGTACTACAAATTATATCATTGTATGACACAGAGTTCAGCAGATGGTACGTCATAAACATTTGAGCTAAATGTACTAGTATGTGCAAAATATGTTAAATATATCTGAAACGTATGTAACATATGAGTACATGGACATAGCAACAGATGAAAACCTCCTCCGAAATCCCTGGACCAATTTCAATCAAATTTGGTAACACACTCCACCTACTATCTAGAAAGGAATACTGTAGGGGTAAGAACCAGCAACCTCCTATTAGTGTAGGGATAGTATAGCAGGGAGAGGAGGACTGAGGAGGAGATGGACAGACAAAGAGCAGGAAAGAGGATATGGACACAGATATGGGGAGGAGGAGATGTACAGAGAGAAGAGAGGAGATGGACTGAGAAAGAAAAGAGAAGGAAATGGAGAGAGAGAGGAAGAGGATTATACGGACAGAGAGAGGGCGCGGGAGATATGGACAGAGAGAGAGAGGGAGAGGAGGAAATGCACAGAGACAGGGGGAAGAAGGAGGAGACTGAAAGAGGAAAAAGGAGCAGGTGGACGGAGGGGAAGGGGCAGGTGGACAGAGAAGGGAAAGAGGAGGCGTCGGATAGAGACAGGGGAGGAAGGGGTGGATAGAGGGAAGGAGAGAACGAGATGGATAGAGAGACAGAGTAGAGGAAATCGACAGGGCGAGGTAAGAGGAAGATTTTGACTGAGAGAGAGAAGGGAACGAGATGAATGTAGAAAAGAGGAGGAGATGGAAAGAGATGGTAGGAAGAGGAGTAGATAAACAATGAGTAGGGGAAGTGAAGATGAACAGAGAGATGAGAGCGGGAGTTGGACAGAGAGAGGGGGAGGAGATGGGCAGAGAGAAGAGGGAGGAGATGAACAAACAGAGAGGTAGGAGGAGACTGACTTAGAAAGGGAAGAGGAGATGGAAAGAGTGGGAAGAAGCAGGTGGACAGGAGTGGGGGTGTAGATGGACTGAGAGAGGGGGAAGAGACGATGGATAGAGAAGGGGGTAGGAGAAGACGGACAGAGAGTGGAAGTAGGAGGAGATGGACCAATAGAAATATCGAATAATACAAATGCAAACAACACTGGGTATTCAGCTTGTTTCATATATTGTAAACGGAACCATTATGCAGCGGGTTTCTCATTCAGAAATCGCATTTGAATTTTGGTTCTTTGTGAGTAGATTATGTTATGCCTCACGTAACAAGGTGAAATGTCTACCAGCTCGTGTTGGAATTCGTCTGTGGCTGGACTTTGGGCTTTCGAGACTACGATTTATCGTTCGACAATACTGCTTTCGCCCTGGTCAGTATCCAGACTCTCATGCGACTGTTGAACAGATAAGTTCACGAGGCCTGTATTCAGTGACATGCAGGATGTCAACGGCCAAACGTAAATAGCGCCAGAAAGGACTGTTCGCTCGGCCGTGCAGGATCACACGGTCGAGTCACGTACCTTGAGTAAAAAAATCGGCTTCCTTATAACAAAACACGAACAGTGCGAAGATGAATGGAGCGCCACTGAGTGTCTGCTCGGTGACCATCGTCTTGCGGCTCCCCTTCACGCAGTTGACGCACTGACAGAGTTGCGCCCCATAACATTGGATGCAGGACTGAGACCAAGTTGGTTTCTTAGACGATGGACGTAAGCGATGTGTGGAGACTCTAAAGAGAACGAAAGTCGCCAGATTTCATTCATCATCGTTATACTGGCCGAGCACGTGGCATGATGGTATGGGGTGCCATTGTGTACGCAACATATTTAACTGTGGTTAGCACAGCCAGTAATTTGTATAACAAGACTGGTCGTTTTGCTCTTCTGTTCCTCATTCCGGCGCTGTCGATACAGAAGATGCTAGGCTGTTTCCTTGACCAACAAGTTCTCCAGTTCTCTCATTCACTAAAGACATCTGGTCATGCTTTAGAAAAAGATTGTCACAGTACAACTCTTCAGCCACTCTCTTTCTCTCTCTCTCTCTCTCTCCTTCAACCCTGAGGATGGTTTGCACCAGTACCCGTTCTCCCCTTCTGTCTGCCTTCCTCTTCATTACCGCATATGTAATGCATCCCACAGCATTCATAATCTACTTCATGTGTGACAATTTTGGTCGTCCCTGGAAATTCTTTCACTCAGTAACTCCTTCCCCTATAATTTCAATAATGTTATTGTGTCTCAGAATGTGTCCTTCAAGTTTCTCTTCTTATTTCGATGCGTCTCCATAAAAATCCGGTTTCATGTACTCTTCTCGGCCCCTCTTCATTGGTAACTCTGTCTTTCTGACTGATCTTCATCATGCTTGTGTAACACTAAATCTCCAGGGCTTCTAGCCGTCTTATGTCTTGTTTTCCTGTTGTCCACGTTTCATACTCATATAGCGTCGCACTGCAAACAAATGCTTTCATGACCTGTTTCCTTATTTCCAGACTAATGTTCTTGTTGGTGAGTTAAGTTCTTTCTCAAATTAAATGCATCTTTAGCCTGCCGTCAGCCACTATCAATAATGAACTTTGGCACATAACTGAATCAGCATAGAATGACGTACCACTATCTGTCATGGAAACTGAACTCGGGTAGATGCCTAGCCGGTTTAAACTCAGTTTTGCTGTCTCAGATAGCGCATTTATCTATTAAAGTTCGCAACCCTATGTAACCCAATACCAGCTACAAATATAACAATATATATTTCCTAGTATATTAAATGTACACATTAAGTAAAAATTAGTTAAAAATGACATTGGAACGAGACAGCGAACACAACAGAACCAATTGATAAAAACGAACTTCTGTTTGTGAAAAAAATTAATGCACAATACGGAGAAAGGAGAAGACGATAAATACCCTAAAATACTATAATGAACAGAGGTAATTAAATTCGTGGAAATTAGAGACCAATACTGTGCCAATGATAATAGCGATAAGAAGGTGTTGTTTTCGTACTTTTGTAAAAAGGAACACTGAAAGTATAAACAGTGAAGTTTTTGATAGCGAAGATAGTAGGGAAACCAGGCAAAATGACAAACTACGAAAGGTAAACAACTGTTACAGTAAACATAAAGAACCACAAAAATCACAGCATGTGGCAACAAGATAGAAAATAAAAACCCACTGATGATGCTGTAACTTCAGCAACACATACCTCAGTAAAAGATGAAAAAACATTAAATAGTGTTTTAGTCAAGGTAGATCCCATCCAAAAGCAAATTTATTTTTAAACATGCACAGACACAAGAGCTTCAACCTCAAGATTAAATAATTTAAAGTATTCTCCAAGTTTAGCGTTATTCCTAATGGTAAACCATCTTATACTGTCAACTATTGCAATGAAGATCAAATTAGAAGCTGTTCTACAACACAAACATTCCAACGATACACAGCAGTCAGTGACGTTTGCCTCAAAGATTTTGAGAAGAGTTCAGTGTAATTAATCTCACATTGCGGTAAATGAACTGCATGTGTGTCTGTACAGAAAGAAATTTCATTTAATCAGAGACCCCAAACCGCTGATTTCTCCACCTGGTCCCCAATCTAAATTATCAGAAAAGACAACACATCATCTCCAATTGTGGGCACTGTACTTGAACAGTTATGACATCTACTAACGGTCCATCTTGCAGAATGGGAATGCTCCTGCGTTATTGCACCTAAACATGAGGACCAACATTGACTTTCATAGGCAGGAAGCTATGTGAATCGCCTGGATGACAATATGCATGAATCTGATGACCGTCAACTTCCGTTCTGCGTGGTCATAACATTTAAAAAACAAAATCAGAGTACAGTTATGTCAAAATCTTCCTAGAAATCTGTTTCATCGCAATTTATCAATCCACATCAAGTAGCAGACGTATCCCAAACAAAATCTTGCTCATGTGCAGACCCTGAACATTATTCAACCTCCTGTACCCACTGTACGCCCAGAACCTAGACACAAGCCCCTAATATCATTGGGGCTCTCACATCTGGGGTGACGCCTTCATCTGTAATCCAAGGTAGACACAAGGCTCTAGGAGAACCAACTTTTTGAAGTTGCAGCTGTATAGGATCAGCTGATCTGGCACTAAAATCAGCTTCAGCTGCGACTAATGTCACAAGATGAACAAACTGCCTCAATCCACGCCTCCAACAGGATCTTAGTAGTCCTATGACCTAAGCCGACATGATTACCTACTTAGTTAGTTTCATGTTCCGTGGATCATTTTGCGCGATAAATTGTAAAGATGTGGCTAGATTCATTTCACATATACATCGGAAATTAATTTGTAAATAAGTCCACATGCGTAATATTTATGGGTTTTTTTCATTTATATATACACAGATGTGAGTTAATAATTCCTACCCACAGCCTTTAACACATAAGAACAGAAATTCTCCTGCGGAATAGAAGGCGTTGTCAAGGAGAAACTTTTTCAGTTTTCAATTTTTACTTTGCTGTCTCTCAGATACTTTTTTATCACTGGGTAAGTGATCAAAAAGTTTTGTTGCAGCATAGTGCACCCCTTTTATGCTAAGGACAACCGTAAGTGGTGTAATGAGTATTAGTTTCCCACTGGCTGGCTGTATGAGGGACACTCATCCCCTGAATCTTATACAGAACACAACGTCCTTGCTCATCTGATCGCATTTACATTTCGCGGGTTAGTTCTATGTGCCGCTCTGTTTCAGAACCTGTACTTTCCACAGCTGTCCTTCCAGGAGTATACAGTAACTGTATTCGGGTGAAACGGTCACTGTTCCAAATTAACACTGGGGAAAGAATGGGGAGTAAAATCGGCCATGTCATTTTCAAGGAACCATCCCGGTATTCGTATTAAGTAACGTAGAGTAATCATGGAGAATGTAAACTGAATGACTGAAAGGCATGGATTCGTTCATTGACAATACATAGTATTGGAACTTCCAAAAATTATCGAACAAACTCTTCGCCAGGAACGGTTTGCAAAACTTGTTTTAAGCTTCAAGCACTGTCCTTTGTATGGATTCACGGTATGCTGCTAATTTTTTCTGACAATTCCCCTACGATCTTTATAGCGAGGAGATAGATGTTTCTGTTTTCATAGCATTCCTCGAATGGTAATATTATGAGAAAGTTGTACTGTTACATGTTTCTTATTTCTTTATGATGCGATTTATGGTGTTTTTCAACTTCTGCCACAACTCTTCTACAAATATCAGATTGGAACTTTATATCACTTTTACTAAACTTAGATTACCCGTTTGCTTTATTGACGAACCATTTGCTTTGGTGAACAATTCCCTCGTAATGGCCTTATGATCACTACCCCCCTTCTCTTTGTTGACTCTCGAAAACATCGGTGTGTTTGTACTTATACAAGAGAGGCCTAAAATATTATTCATGCGTGCGAGCTGTATAAATAGTTATAAGAGGCAGTTGCCTCACATTGTGGTCACTATTACCTTGAAACACTGTTTACGCTCGCCAGTAACTTTCACTTACTTTACCCTATCGATGCTAGGCAAATTAAGAGTCCCTTCCCAAATAAGAGTTCGTGGTCCAGTTATCTAGGGCGCTTGGGAATGTATGATAAATTATGTTCAGTTTAAACTTCAAGTGACACACACTATAGGGTGGGCTATTATTGTGTGGTCGTAACAGCATGTGTTTAACACAGCTATTCACCCTAAGGTAAATATGGCGTGATGAAGTAATTGCTGCGAGATCTCACGCTGCCATAAATCGCCGTTCTTCGATGCTGAATGGTGAAACTTGAATCTTTCTGCATTTTCGTACTTCTCATGACAAAAACACTGTTGGCACTAAGAGTTTTGTCCCAAAATTGACTTCATTTCGGCCACATTTACATGTAAGTTACAATACTACAGTAATGAGCCCATGTTCGTTAAATCAGTAAGATGGGCTTATTGTGCTATAAAGTTATCATCGCATAGTGACTGATTACAACTCCCTTTCATTTCCATGAACAGGGCAATTTTTTTCAGACTGCGTAGAACACACTGAGAAGATTGCCCCTACTAACACTTGCATATTCTGTTTTGCATCATCACAGTTCCGAGAGTTCCGAAACCGGTCAGAAAATTGGAATATATCATCATTTCCGCCCTTTTTATTGCTCGTAAAAACCACACATTGCATGTTGTACCACCATACAGCGAGATCTTCAGACGTGGTGGTCCAGATTGCTACACACACCGGTACCTCTAATACCCAGTAGCACGTCCTCTTGCATTGATGCGTGCCTGTATTCGTCGTGGTATACTATTCACAAATTCATCATGGAACTGTTGGTCTAGATTTTCCCACTCCTCAACGACGATTCGGCGTAGATCACTCAGAGTTGTTGGTAGGTCACGTCCTCCATAAACAGCCCTTTTCAATGCATCCCAGGCATTCGATAGGGTTCATGACTGGAGAACATGCTGCCCACTCTAGTCGAGCGATGTCGTTATCCTGAAGGAAGTCATTCAAATGCAAATATGGACCTCGCCATGGACGTCGGGAGTGAAGTTGCGCATCATGCAGCCTATTGCGCACCGTTTGAGTCGTAACACGACGTCCTGTGGCTGCACGAAAAGGATTATTCAACATGGTGACGTTGCTGTCATAGTTCCTCCGAGCCATAATTCGTAGGTAGCGGGTATCTACTGCAGTAGTAGCCCTTGGCAAGGCAGGTCCGAACAACATCGCTTTGGTTCACTCCGAGACGCCTGGACACTTCCCTTGTTGAAAGCCCTTCCTGCCACAAAGTAACAACGCGAACGCGATCGAACCGCGGTTCTGACCGTCTAGGCATGGTTAAACTACAGACAGCACGAGCGTTCTGGTGGAATGACTGGAGCTGATCGGCTGTCAGACCCCTTCCGTCCAATAGGCGCTGCTCATGCATGGTTGTTTACATCTTTGGACATCCCTGAACAGTCAAAGGGACTGTGTCTATGATACAAAATCTACAGTGAACGTCTATCTTCAGGAGTTCTGGGAACTGGGGTGATGCAAAAGTTTTTTGATATGTGTAAATGGCTTTTGGATTGACGGTGAATGATATCGTAGCGCTGCATAAAACTCACACTTTTGTATCAGAATGTCGTGGCCACGACTAATTGTAAAATGCCTGGTGGGCAGCCTGTTCCATACATCTGCCCAGTGCACAATCTGTGAACTACCACGAAAACTCGTACCCCATTAAGTAACGTCGGAAGGGCAATGGCAATCCCGTTGCCGATTGTGCGCTGTTAGCGTAAACAGTTTTTTTTTTTTTTTCAGTAGACTCGCACAGTTGTATACATGGACCGCTATTAGTCAGTTACGTATTCCACAGATCATCTGAACGATGATTTTATGGAAATGATGTGTGTTAACATTAATGAACACATTTTTCGAAACTTCCTGGCAGATTAAAACTGTGTGCCGGACCGAGACTCGAACTCGGGATCTTTGCCTTTCGCGGGCAAGTGCTCTAGCAACTGAGCTACCCAAGCACGACTCACGCCCCGTCCTCACAGCTTTACTTCCGCCAGTACCTCGTCTCCTACCTTCCAAACATTACAGAAGTTCTCCTGCGAACCATGCAAGACTGGCCCTCCTGAAAGAAAGGATATTGCGGAGACATGGCTTGCCACAGCCTAGGGGATGTTTCCAGAATGAACACATTTTTTATTCTGTCCATGCAACTGTACTTGAAAACTAGAGTTGTTGTCTTTTTTATTTATGTATTTATTTTATTGTACAGTCTAGCAGCTATTAAAGAGAAAACCAGTCCATGGAATAGAAGGTGTTCAGGAGAAAAGATTTTAATTAGATTTAAAAACTGCTTTGCTACCTATCAGACATTTTGTTTTATTAGGTAAATGATCAAAATTTTTTTGTGGTGCATATTGAATTCCTTTCTGAGCCAATGACCGGTTTAATAATAGATAATAAAAGTCATTTTTTTTAGCCTTGTAGGTGTGGTCATCATTATTCTTCTCAAATTGTTACGGATTTATCTGTGCCGAATTTCGTTAGCGAAAATATGTATTGTAACGTTGCAAGTAAATTGCGTAAGTCCTTGAAGAAATACTTGCATGACGACCACATGTGAAGACGACATACTGTTTTTACTTCCCGCTTTTGTGTAATCAATATTTTCTTTCTGACTGATGAGCTACCCTAGAAAATTATTCCGTAAGATGTTATTCAGTGGGAATATGCAAAGTATGTCGGGATGTTGATTGGTTTGTTCCTAAGACTAGCAATTATAAAAAAAAGAGCAAACTCAGCTGAAAATTGTTTGGAAGCTCAGTAATATGCGTTTTCAGATCAAGTTTTCATCAGTAGATGTGCCTAGAAACCTGGAGCGTTCTACCCTGTTTGCCGACCTATGTTCATTTGATACACCAACTGTTTGAACGATTCTATTTGTCGCACAGAATTGAATATAGCGTGTTTGCTCAAAATTAAGAGGGGGCTCATTTTCAGAGAACCACTTAATAATTCTTTGGAAAACAGCACCAACAGCCTCTTCTGTTTCTTTCTCAGTAAAGAGATTTATTGTAGCACTAGTATCGTCTGCAAATAGTTTCCATTCACTTATTGCACGTCAAGAGGAAGGTCATTACAATAATTAGAAATAAGAGTAGATCCAAAATTCAGTCCTCTAGGATTCCATTTGTGATTTCTAACCAGTCACTAAAATTTTCTACCTTTCCACACCTATTGTTTCTTGGAATTTCTATAATTCTATTAATTCCTATGAAGAACGTTGGTGTTATTTCGAGTTGCGTAAAGTTTCTGGAATGAAGTTTATTATAGACTTTCTTGCTTCTTCAACTGAGCCATTTAATCCTATCTTTACCGCTAAATTTATAAAGTGATCGTTAAAAGTACTTGCAACTTGTGTCTTATCATTCACAATATTGTCATTTAGTGTAATTGTTATGCTAAATTGAGCACCAACTCGCTGTCCTGTCTCCCATTTAACAATACTCCATATAGTTTGTCTTATTATCTGCATTGGTTATTTCTGTCAGGATGTGCATACTTCTGGACATTTTAATCACTTTCACTAAAATATTATAGAATTTTTTATAGTAAGCAAGTAACAATGGATCTTGATTTATTCTGTCATTTGTATAAATTTCCCTTTCCCTCTTACATGACATTTTAATTCCCTTGTTTATCCATGGCTAACTTAATTGGTTTTAATGAATTTTCTGGATTACGTTTTAGGAAAGCGACTTTCAAATATTGACACAAATTCACTGTGTAATAAATTGAATTTGACATTAGCATCCCTTTCTATATATACCTCATTGCATACCACCTCTATTAACTACACTTAAAACACTGCATTCTGTTCTCATTAATAAGCCACACTGCTTTCAATGACTGCCTCATGTCTGTAAGGTGCTATACCCATATTGTTTATTTCCATTACCTGTGCATCATTATCAGCTAGACCATCAACAATTGGGTACACATTAATTGTTGTAGCCCAAACACTGCCTTTAAAAATGTTATTAGTGTCCTGCTATCTTACTAGCCATGAGTTGGAAAACTGAC
Organism: Schistocerca cancellata; assembly: GCF_023864275.1. NCBI lineage: Eukaryota > Metazoa > Arthropoda > Insecta > Orthoptera > Acrididae > Schistocerca > Schistocerca cancellata. The sequence goes on along the minus strand of NC_064626.1, from coordinate 379,143,961 downwards.
TACTGAAAATAGGTCCAAACACTCAGATGACAATTCCAGTTCATTTTTCCTCTCTTTGCCATTACATAAATTTTTATTGAAATATCCACAAACTATTAATTGTTTTTTCTTGTCTGAAAGGCAGCTCAATCAAGCATCAAGAGCTGGAAATATTCCATGGTTGTTAGTGGCAATGGTTTTTCTGCTGTCATCAGAACAGCATGAACAGTGTACATCTAGCGATTGGCTTTGCATTGATGTCCAGTGCTACCCAAAACGATAATAAACTAAAACTGAAACTAAATTCATAATGTGGACCTGTGTCATCAGAGAAGAGTAAATAGAAACAAGCATATGCAAGGTATATTTTGTGATGTGAATAACAGAGTTAACTTTTTAAATCTATTTTCCATTTCAGGTAGTGAACACATCTCACTAATGTGTCAAATGGAAAAGAGTCAAAGACTAAGTGAGTAAGGAACTGGATATTTCTTTTAGATTCATAAACACGAGAGATTGATGCATATCCTGGAAATGCATTTCCCTCATGTCCAAACAAGGTAAAATCAGAATCACAATTGAAGTGTAGTGATGTTTTCATGGAGACTCAACTAAGTCACGAAGTGAGTCACTTAACAGTTCATATAAACAGTATAAACAGTTTCATATGAGTTTATCACACAATGAAAGATTATACAGTATGTGTTGACGCAAAACCACTTTAGAACCGCTTCAAATGAGTACAAACATGTGAGATACAGAAGAAGCAAAACTAGGTAGAAACAGAATCATTAAGCAAGAAGTCAGGAGTACACATTACAAGAATTTGTGAACAGGAAGAAGGTATATCAGAAAAAGTTAACCAATAAGTTCTTTATCTTGGATAATTGTAGCCAATTGCAGTTGATTTTGGTGAGTGCTATACAGTGGACTATAGTGTTTGTTTCTTTGTTTGTTAGTGTTACTTTGTAATGATGGAGCATGAGGGACAAATCGAAAATAATGCAGGACCTAAAAGTAAGTTTTAAATGCCAGGTTTCACTACATATGTATGAAGAACTACTAGTAATTACTGATATTGTACTATTAAACCAAATAAAAGAATACATAGCAATTGAAATTATAGTAAGAATTACAATAAAATAAATGTAAGATATGTGTGCTAGAATACCTGTAGAACAACTTTGTGAAATCCTTTCATTACGACGTGTAACTGTTTTAGTGCACTATTGAATTCATGCCTTTTGTGTAGTTTTCAGTCATCTGCAGAGATGTAATGCAATATACTAAGAAAGGCATAAAATGAGAATATCCTCATGTACAACAAATCTGTGGCTTGTTAACATGCATATAGGCTTCTTACAATATTTGATGTCACGTTGCAGAAACAGGTTAAAAATAATGTTCTTCTAGAGTTGTTGGATGTACTTTATTCTCCTATTTCATTTGTCTTAGTACCTTGTATTATGCTTTTGTACATGTTAAAAAATACCATAAAGGCCAAAAGCGCAATAAAACAGGAACAGCTAAAAGTGAACATGGCCCCATTTAAGGACTTGTTAGTGTCGATGATGCATATTACAAGAAATTAACTTCTAAATAGATATCACATGCTGATCAAAGCAATTTTTGATAGCTAAACATGGTTGGAAATGTGTAAGGTAAAGTGTACCTAAGTATGAAAAGTTACACTTTGTTGCAGGGACGTATGTGTATTAAAACAATAGAATACATAGCCATTTGGAATACATTGAAGTTCATAATGAAATCATTACAAGGCAAACTGTGTTAACAGAATCGAATAGACAGTGTGGGAAGAATAGAGAAATTAAGGGCAGAAGTGGAGTGTAGGCGAAGCAAAGACTGAAGGTGAGTTTTGTCATTTTATATTAAATGAAACGTGTATAGGAGATCCTCCTGGGCTTCCAGCAGTTTCTGGGTTCTTCCTTTTTTACTGACTTTAAATCACAGCACCGTAGCTTGTAGTTGTGACTTTCACTCAGAAGATACTGAGAAAACACTAAGTCAGAACACTGCAACCTCCAGCCACATTCAAGTACACCAATTCTAGTTGCTATGTTTCTTCTTGATTGATCTGTGTAAAACTTATTACAGGAAAGAGAAGTTTTATATATGCTTCACTGTTGCTGAGATTTGTGTCCTATCTTTTCTGCTGGAAAAGTACTGTGTTGTAGTGTTCCTCACATAGTACCAACTTTTATACTGGCAGGAATTCAGTATTTTAGCTGTATTCTGTGATATTTGTCGAAAGTACTATTGTAAACATTGGAAGAAATCAACAGACCCTGATGCACACATACGCACACACACACACACACACACACACAAACATAAAGTTTGTTCAATGTTAAGTTTTCATGTTTCCTGATGCATTCCATTTTCCACGCATTGGTAAGCTTGTATAGTTTCAAATATGTTACAACTGCACTCTTAAGGATAAATTTACTCTGTTTACATAATTATTACACTCTTCGTGCATAATATCTTTCTCACCGTTGTTCTGTACCATTCCATTCTCTTTTTGATTACGATAGTGAGTTACTGTTTGCAGACAGCCATGTAAACCAGAAATAAATTATCATCGTAGAGCACTTACAGTTTGTGTTTTTACTTGACATATACTGCACAAAAGAATTACGGAAACTCTTCAACATCCATTACATTCCGCATGACCGCAAGCATGCACTATAGCAATGCCACTCTGCCTAGGGTTGTCTACAGGTTTCCTGCCCGCAGGCACCTACGAATCAGCGAAGGATAGTCTCTATACAGTTACATTTTTAAAGTGTTCAACAAAGGTGTGTATAGGGTGACGCTAAGGGTGTTTCCGAACTGGGGGGTTTTAGAGGGACACTTTGCTGATTTATTCACATGCATGTCAATGTTGTACCCCCTATCATCTGGCCACAAGAAGGTATGAAATAGGAGGGTTAAGAAAGCAGAAACAACCTTTGCTGCTTCAGATCACGTTCAAATTTCGTTCAGTGGTTTTCAACAGTCCCTAGTGGTTCCATCCCGTATATCAGAGGAAAAAATTGCTGTCGCACTACTGTACAGTCGAAAGTGGTCAGATCATATTCAGTGGGGATGGAACCCCACGATGTCATTAGAAAAGGAATGAAAATTTCACAGGTGTCAGAAGTGTGAAAATTTTGTCAAGAATATCATTCTGTTGTACATCAAACGGTAAACTGTCGTTTTCGACCGCGAAATTTGTGTAGAAACCACGTGATTGCAACGCTGGCCGTCGCAGTTCTAACCTCTGTTGCAGAGGCGTCAATAGAAGGGGTGTGACGTCGGTAAGGAGAGGAGGTGGGTAGTCACAGCCTTCCCATTACGTGGCACGTCCACGGTGGCAATGGGCAGAATTACCGTGACATTTGGTGCCATTGCGACATCATTAATCCACCTTACACGTCAAATGAACTTCTAAGCTTTGACCGGACTTTTGCTCTAGAAATATCGTGAGAAATGCTATTGCTCCAACCGTTTATCGCTCGTTGTAACCACGACAATTAGATAAGAGAGATTAGAGCTCGCAGAGGGCTGTATAGACTCTCATTTCTTTCGCAGCTGGGTACACTAATGGAACAGGTAAGAAAGTTATTGATACTGCTAAGGAAGTGTCATGCACAACCTGCTGTAGTGACTTGTGCAGCGTTTCAGTTAATAACTCTTCGTAAGTTCTTTCACAATCGGTTTCGCTCATGGACCATTTTCACAGTGAAAAATATCTACTGTGACAATTTCACTTGACAATCATGCTGTTTAACCAGAAACGTAAGAAAATGATACTTAACGCCGTAATACAGGCTTAAAAAAGCAGAAAACAACATTGAAAACATGTAACAGCAGTAAGTGCACAGTACCATTGCTCAGCCACAACAATGACTGTCACTCCATCACCCCTAATAACGGACACACACTCTCCCATATTTCACGTTTTCTCGATATGTCCTCCGTCAATCATATCTGGTAAGGACACCATACTGCAATGCAGTACTTTGTAAGTTCGTTAGAAAGTTATGTTTTATGAGTTACAGCGAATTACTTAGACATTCATTATTTACTTCTAGTTTTTCTGGTGGTGTTTGATGTAGTTTTTCAGAAGCAGGTACTAATTAAACTGCGAGTCTATGCAGTATCGTCTCAATTGTGCAACTCGATTCATAATTTTTTGTCAGAAAGGTCACAGTACGTAGTAATTGACCAGAAGTGACCTTGTGAAACTGGAATTATATATGGGATTCCCCAAGGTAGTGTTATAGGCCTTGTTATGTTACTAATCTGTATAAACGACTTAGGAGGCAATCTGAGCTGTCACCTTATATTTTTTGCAGATGATATTGTCTTTTATCGATTAGTAAAGTCATCAAGAAGATCCAATCGAGTTGCAAAACTATTTATACAAGATTTCTGTATCATACGGAAAGTTGCAGTCCAATCAATTAAAAGTGCGAGGTTCGCCACATGAGTTTAAAAAAAATTACATCAAATTTCGGTTCCACAATTAATCCCATAAATTTAAATGTTGTCCTTTCGACGAAAAATGCTGATGGATTACAATTACTAACAACTTAAGTTGGAACCATCAAACAGAAAACGTTGTTGGGAAGGTTAAAAAACCCTATGTTTTAAAGGTAAAACGCTTCAAAGATGTACATAATTTAATACTACATTAGACTAACTCGTCAACTTCTAGAGTACTGCAGCAAAGAATGGTGAAATGTAACGTCAGTATGACACTGATTGCTAGGAATTCCCACAGGGGAAAGTTCGGCTGCCAAGTTGCAAGTCTTTTCAGTTGACGCTACACTTGGCGACTTGCTTGTCGATGATGAGAAATGACGATGGGGACAACAGAACACCCAGACCCTGACCTGGGCCCACCGCATGGCAGACATGGTGGTCAATCAGCTAAGAGGGCGGACGCCACAGATTGGTATACTTACCAGACAGGATTGCCATACGACATATCGAAAAACTTCAGAGGGTTCATCGTTATATACGTATTATCGTGAGATAGAGAGAGACTGTCACAGTTATGGTAATGGCGCTTAGGTGGCAGTCAGTAACATAAAGGCTTTTCTCGTTGTGGTAGAGCTTTTCACATAATTTTAATCACGAACTTAATTCTCAAACGGCAAAAGAATTTGTTAACTTCCACCTACATAGTGAGATACGACCAGCCCAATAAAATAGGACGAATCAGAGCTCAGACAGAAAGAGTTATTTGTTCTTTTTTCCCACACACTAATCGAGAGTGGACATGTAGAGAAAACAGTCTAAAACTGATTCTACAAACCCTCTGCAAAACACTTAGGTGTGAATTGCCAAGCAATCATCTAGATGGACGTGGAAATATTCATTCACTGTTTGTTGTATTTTCTTCATACCTCACAGTTACGTTGTATGGTTCACGTTATCATAGTCATGTTCCTTAAGCATGAACAAAGATTTTCATTTTTATGAGAATACGTAATTCTGAATATAAAAGTGAGAAACAACTGTCCATAGTCCTATCATCTCTCTCTATGTACAACATTTTTTATGATTCTAGCAAAATGATGTTATAAATAAATCTGAGATGTTTATCAAAACTTCTTTCTTTTACCAAAAGCTCCTAGGTACTTCAGAATAATTAACAGAGGTAATGAAGATGTTAAGAGAGAGCTTCATGTACCCTTCTTGACTAAGGGGTGATGTTGATGTGGGGCAGGATCACATTCAATAGTGTAAGAAAGCTGACACAGAGGATATAGTGTTAGAAAGGTAGCAAAACTGCACCTTCCTATCAGTAGTGTAAATAACGTAAGCAGTAAGTGAGTCTCTTGGGAGCACTAGGAGATGACTTAATGAGCAAATGCAACCCACCTACCATAGTAAATATAAAGAAGTCAATCAATAAAAATTAATATAAAAGTTTACTCACATAATAATCCACAAAAACAAATATAAAAATTCAATCAATAAAAATAAATATAAAAATGTACTCAGATAATGAACTCCAGATCATGAAATTCTTTATCATTATTTTTATTTCTGCTCATTCCTTTATATATTAGCTTAATATTAACTTCTTCAAAAAATTAAAAACTCTGTTACATTTTAATCTATATAAATATGACTAATGTGTGGGATTTTGAATATTTTAATGGTTTAAAGTGATGCCCTTTACCTTTACAACTGTACTTTTATCATTTTTCTCATAATAATAATTTTTGGGCCAGTTGATGCCCAGTTTGTTAACCATTTATTATCTCCTAACTCGTCAGTCCATTCAATCACCATATAACCCTTTTCTAAATTGACTTTGCCATCATTACTGAGTACTACAGAATCGGTATCAAAATATATAACATTCTTCCTAGTTTATTTAGCCCATCATACAATCTAAGCCTTGCATTTGATGTAGTGAACACAGCTATAAAAATATTTATTTTCCACGTAATAATCCTTGAAACTGTACTTCATCTGGACCATATTGTCATTAAGAAAAATTATATCTATATTATCTATTTGATCATTCAGTAATATCTCATAAAATCGCTTTAAATTTGTTACATATTCTGTTTGAGTCATATTTTGCCTTTGCCCAAGTTTCCTCTACAATGGATTAAGACACATCTTAGCAATAGCTCGTTTTCTGGGATTTTCCATTATTCTATCAGGATCTAAGTCAATATCTAATTTCTCCTTAATGTTTTGATACACTCTTCATCAGTTTCAAAATCATGTGGACTGGTATCTAATTTTATTTTACTAAAATCTTTCACATAATTTTCAAACAACATGTTGCTTTTATTTCTAAAGTCCTATAATTAATAAACATCTAAAATTTTATATCCTATTTCTACAGCTTTCTTCACTTTGTGAGTCATTCAAGTTCCAATAAAACTTCTTTGATTATTGTTGTTATTATATTTCTTACATTTGACACACAAAGAAAACTATGGATTTTCATTTATTCTTACATTCAAAACCGGATGATACAATCCTCTAGGTCCCAACACTTTACATTTTATAAATCCATACCAATTTTCTATATATTTTTGTTTAATGTTATTTGGGATAATAATCATAATATTGTACAGTTGGATGAAGACAGGCACACATCATGAAATCTCATTTTTGTGATTACACCTTTTGATTTAGCTCTTAATTTTGTTCCATTTGTTTTGTAACCATAAAAAGCATTTCTTGGATTCAATGGTTCAACAATTTCTGGTAACTGTTTTAATTTCTTAATAATCTCTTAAGCTTTTTGGACTTAGCTGAGTTAAGTCAATTGCATTCCCCCATCTTCACTAAATTACATCCCACATTTCGTATTTATGCACTTCTTGTTAAAGGCTTTTGATAAAGGTCATCCATTGTTTCTTCTTTTATTGTTAATTATCTCACTTTCAAAACATTTTTACAACAGTACCAAAAACAACCATGGTATTGATGAATAGTACTGCATAGTTTCTTTATCAAATCCATTTACTTTTACTCTGGCTATCTTTACTTCTCCACCATTAGGAGCACAAGAGATAATATGATCATTTAAACTCTTGAAAGACATCATGTTTATGCCAGTGATTGTTAAACTTTTTATTTCGACTATTGCAATTTCGGCCTTGGGAAAGAGTGGAAATAAAAAGTTTAACAGTCACTGGCATAAACATGATGTCTTTCAAGAAATTTCACATGACTGTGAATCCAAGTTATGAAAAATTAATTGTTTTAACTACTTAACCAGCCTATGGATTCTTTACTAAAATTTTCTTTTTATTCTCTGTCTAACACAGCGATTGTATTTTCAGGTAAATATTTAGATCTGTAAATGGCCATAAAGACACCTGGAATTGTTAAATAACAGAATGGATCAATATTAGCTATCTTTAGAAATTTTCTTAATACCAAACAACCTCTTCACAAAATATCTACATCAGAATTACAGTACTCATTAATTTCTTACTTCATATTGACACATAATTTTCTTTAACTCTTGAACTATGCTATTTGAGAAATTCTTCTGTATCTTTCGGTTTCATAGTGTCAACACAATAATATAGAGTATCTGGAATTTGTCCTACGTAATTTTAATTTTTCTGTGTGTTGAACGAATGTGGAAAATGTCCTTTCTTCAGTTCTTTCAAACCAAATGGTTCTGCAAATCTGCTACGTGAATCTTGCACAAAATTACTGCTGTCTATAATTTTTAGACCTAAATGTTTTATCTCCAATAACATTAATTTAGTTCCTGTGTAGACAGTATATGGTTTCATTGTACTTTCAACATAATATTTCAAAATGAATTGTGAATAGTATCCTTTAGTGTAGTGAGGTACGAATATATAATACTTACTTTTTGCAGATATCATCAACCTACAGAATTCTTCAATTGTCTTAAATTTATAAACAATGTCTCCTTTAGAGGCTTTTGAAATGTGGTGCTACAGAAGGATGTTGACTATTACTTGGATATATCATGTAAATAATGAGGAAGCACTGAGTAGAACTGGGGAGAAGAGAAGTTTGTGGCACAACTTGACTAGAAGAAGGTATTGGGTGGTAGGTCATGTTCTGAGGCATTAAGAGAACACCAATTTAGTATTGGAGGGCAAAATAGTAGAAGGAGACAAAGAGATGAATACACTATGCTGATTCAGAAGGCTGTAGATTGCAGTACATACGTCGAGACGAAGAAGTTTGCACAGGAGAGGATAGCTTGGAGAGCTGCATCAAACCTGTCTCGGGACTGAAGACCACCACAACAACAACATCTCCTTCAAAATTGTGGATTATTGTGAGTTTCGGAAAATGTATACCAGTTTCCTGTTGAGTTTCATTATTAAACCACATGTATCTTTCAGTATAGGTATAATTCACTCTCTTCAGAAATCCATCTTCACAACCCTGAAATTGTTTACCAGCAACTATTTTGTCACTTTTCAGCATTGGTAAACATAAAAAACTTTGAATTAACCATTAATATAACAACCACTTCTATTACAGTTTGGACAACCTTGTACTATAAAATTCTCACCAAATGTTCTATCACAGATACCACCTTTCTGCAGTCTGTATTGCATGCAACATTTATGGTTTTCAATTCTTACTTCTTGATTACAGTTCCTGCAAAGTTAAAATCCACAACTGTCTTCTTTAGATTTAAAAAAAATCTTTTTACATCATTAATATTTACAAGCTGTATTTAAAACTTCTTGGTGATCTTTAAGCATTCTTTATTATAACAGCTTCTATTGCAATTTTCACAGTATGTCTTGTTTTCCACAGGTTTGTGTTCTGGATCGCTGCATAGTATACAGATTTTTCTCTCTATTTTGCAATTAAGTTTATCCTTGTTTTTATATGGTTTGTTACATTTCTTACAGAAATACAATGATCCTAAGAAGTCTGCCATATTGTTAATCACATCATACTCTTTCTAATCTTTATACAGATATATCTTTATTTCTTTCTCAGGACAATGATAGATAACTGAATTAAAATTCTCAGCACATACAATATTTATTTGAATATCTAACAGTTTTTCAACATTTTTAATGTCATCTACAGTAAATCCTTCTTCACTTTCTTCTTCTAATTGGTTGAATAATATTTCAGATAACTGTTTTTGTAACTTGTACCTATCTCCTTCTCTAATTTTCTTAATTTCACCTGTAGTTAGTTCCATACCTAAAATAATATTTGTATGGTACGCTAATGCAACTATTATTGCTCTAAGACAACACAGACTATCATAATTTTCAATAGTCTGCCCCCAGTAGCTGAGTGGTCAGCATGAAGAATGTCAATCCTCAGGACCTGGGTTCGATTCCCTACAGGGTCAGAGATTTTCTCTGCTCAGGGACTGGATGATCTGTTGTCCTAACCATCACCATTTCATCCCCTTCGACGCTCAAGTTGCCGAAGTGGCATCAAATCGAAAGACTTGCACCCGGCGGATGGTCTACCCAACGGGAGTCTTCAGCTAAATTTATTATTTTTCAATGCCTACTACCTCAAGGAATTGCTATCATTTGAAAATTAAAGGAGGTATCTGCTATATCAATAGTTCCATCAGAAGTTAATGTATTTCTGATTTTATTACACAAATCTTGAATAGCTTTTCTAGTACTATCTCATGCTTTATATTCTGTAGAAACTGGCTAAAACCTTTTGGGGTTTTTTGGATGTTATATTCAACTTATTTCCTTATCTAAAATTAGTTCTTTTATTTGCTACTTCAATCATAGAATTGAGTGTTTTCGTTCTATAATCTCACTAACAGTGCCAAGTATTACAATATTAGTATCATTAAAGATAATTTTATAGTCAACAAACGTAGCTTGAAATTTTTCATTAAGCCTCGATCTTATTTCTTTAATCTCAAATAAACCCGTTCTAGATGGCTGTCTCTTTTTCTTGCAAAAATAGTTTGCTACTGAATGGATAAATTTGATCTAGTCTCACTATTTTTTTCTTCTTTAGGTGGTCGAGTGTTTTAATAACATCATCAAATTTGTAAAAATAATCTACAATGGTAATCCAAAAGTAAGGTCTCCTATTTTTTATGAGTACATAGACCTGTTTATTTCTACAATGGTTTACATCAGTTTACAGCTTGAACATTTAGCTATTTTTTGACATAATCAACATTTCTGTCAATGCATTTGTGTCGACACTGTGGCAGTTTTTGTATGCCCATTCCATACCAGCTAGCCACCATGCTGTTCAGAAAGTTATGAACCTCTTCTTTTATCTTGTCGTTGGATCTGAATCGCTGGGACCACAATTAACGCTGACAGGTACTGTGAGACTCTGAAAAAACTCAAATGGGCAATTCAGAACAGGAGAAGAGGAATATTGAACAAGGGCATACACATTCTCCATGACAACGCTCGCCCACACATCGCTCAGCCAACTGTTGCTCTCCTGCAACAGTTTCAGTGGAACATAATCACCCACCACCCACCCACCCTATAGTCCTGACTTGGCGCCCAATGACTATCACCTGTTCCCTAGGTTAAAAGAATATTTGGCCAGAAAGCAATTAAGCTCTGACAGCGAGGTGAAAGAAGAGGTTCATAATCTTCTGAACAGTATGGTGGAGAGCTGGTATGACATGGACTTATAAAAACTGCCACAGTGTCTACAAAAATGCATCGACAGAAATGGTGATTATGTCAAAAAAGAGCTAAATGTTCAAGATGTAAACTGATGTAAACCATTGTAGAAATAAACAGGTCTATGTACTTATAAAAAAGTAGGAGACCTTACTTTTGGGATTACCCTCGTATATTAGGTACACGCTTTGGTTTTGGTCTAGAATCTAGTCTTTTGAATAATTCTGAATGAAACTGAAACACCTGTAATCCAATAGCGGTAATTAACTATAATTTCTTTAATTTACTGTTTCCTCTAATAACATGATTTTTAGCTCTAGCTTTGAGGTCCCTTAATTTCAAATCATCAAGAGTTCTTGTACGAGAAGGTAAATTGTTTGAAATGATTAAATTTAAAACATCTCTTCTAAATCTCCTATATACTCGTAAATTATTCCTTATGAAATAATTACAAACTTGAGCAACTGTAAACTCTCTTAACAAAGTTTCCATTTTATTCTCTTTCACTGGAAAAATTCTTTTATTAATCTTTTGAAAAATGAGTTGAGGTAAATTATTTAAACAAATTAAATTAACTAAATCATCTTTTCTAAATCTGTAATAACCTCTTAAATTGTCCCTTCTGCAATAATAATGAAGTTGAGTGACTGTAAAATTTCTCAGTGAAGCTTCCATTTTTAGTCCTTATTTAATAGAGACAAAAAAATTGTTTTCAAAAAATGAGAAGTTTTACCTTCAATTAATTTTATATGTTTGACCATTTATAAATGTTTTTCGAGATCTGTAATTATTTCTTTTTCACATTTACACACTATTTTTCTTTTTAGCTTATCTTCTAGTAGGCAGATCTTAAATTCAATTTAGTGTTTGTTCCTAGTTGAACAGTTAAAGTAAAAAAACTAAAATCTTTAATTTCTTTTCAGCCTACACATTTTACAGTCTATTTGTTGTTCATCATCATCATCACTCAAAATTCAATTATTTTTATTTCATTGTTATAAAAATCCGAATTACAAATCTTACATCTACTAGAAAGTTTGCTTTGAGATGTAGGATTAAAGTAAAACAATCAAAATTGTGAAATTCTTGACACTTTATATATTTCTTGGTTGAATTATCACACATACACCTTTTCATAGATAACAATAGTTCAAAATGTTCATCTTTGGAAACTCTTTTTAGATGCTTCTTGTAATAGTTGGCTGAAACATATATTTCACATAAACAAAGAACTCGTTTGTTACCATACTTCTGTACATATTTTGTACCAAATGTAACAATTTTAGATCTCTATGACGTATAGGTTTTCAGAAATAAAAGCAACATGATGTTTAAAAATTATGTGAAATTTTCATGAAAATAAAATTAGATACCAGTCCACATGATTCTGAAACTGATGAAGAGTGTATCAAAATATTATAGAGAAATTAAATATTGTCTTAGACCCTGATACAATATTGCAAAATCACAGAAAACGAGCTGTTGCTAAGATGTGTCATAATTCACTATGGGGGAAATTTGGCCAAAGGCAAAATATGTGTCAAACAGAATATGTAACAAATTTACAACGATTTTATGAGATACTATTGAATGATCAATTAGATAATATAGATATAAATTTTCTTAATGTCAATATGGTTCAGACAAAGTACAATTTCAAGGATTATTATGTGGAAAATAATTGAACTACAAATATATTTATGGATGCATTCACTACATCAAATGCAAGGTGTAGATTGTATGATAGGCTAAATAAACTAGGAAAAAATGTTATGCATTTTGACACCGATTTTGTAGTATGTATTGATGATGACAAAGTCAATTTTAGGTCAAGGTTGTATGTTGGGTTAATGAAAAGATGAGTCATGATGTAATAAACTGATAACAAACTGGGCTTAAACTGGCCCAAAAAACTATTATTATGAGAAAAATGATAAAAGTAAAGGTCTTCACTTTAAACTATTAAACTATTCAAAAGCTGAATGGCAAATTATGATCAGATTAATTGAGAGTGAAGTGAAGGAAAAGATACAATTTGAATACAACCAAATAACTAGAGATGTTGATACTAAAAATCTAGATAACAAACTGGCTAAGAAAGAATTCTCATTTCAGTATGATAAGTGTAGCTCAATAAAATTGCAATACAGTGCTTTATGGCTATTAAAATAATGAACAGGCTTAAATATATTTTTGTAATATTTTTGGTAAATTATTTATTGGCAGATTATAATTCGCTATTTCTTTTACAGTGAAACTTAAATTTATTCCACACATCAATCATATTTATGTACATCAAAAATTTAAAAGGATTTTCAATTTTTTGAAGAAGATAATATTAAACTAAGATTCAAAGGAATAAAGAGAAATGAAAATAATGATAAAGAATTTCATGATCTGAAGTTCACTATATATGAGTAAATTTTTATATTTATTTTTATTACAATTTGTTTCAGGATGTAAAAGCAAAGAATCATTCCTGTTTAAGTTTTTATATTTGTTTTTGTGAATCATTATATGAGTAACGTTTTATATTTATTTTTATTGATTTAATTTCTGTATTTTAGGTGGGTCATTATATGACAAATTTTTTATATTTATTTGTATTGATACAATTTTTATATTTATTTTGGCAGGTGGGTTTGGGTTGCTCATTAAATTATCTGCTAGTGTACTCAAAAGACCCACTCACTACTAACTTATAGGACAAAAAAGATTGATTTAACTTATTAGAGTCGACACCAAACAACCAAATAAGCATGGCTATTGTGCACCTTTCTCTAGTTCTCACAGTAAAACAAATTTAAGAACAGATAGAATTTCCATATAGAAAAATAATATTTAGTGTGGTGACTGGATCTATAAGAAACAAAACAGAAACGACACACAGCCTTGTAAAACGACTATATCCAATTGGTTACGATCACACAAAAAATATATGCCTTAAAAACTGTTAATTCATGTGAGTTCGTCTGGTACCAAGTGGGCTACAGAGACACTTTACCACTCTGTAAACTTATGCTGCAAAAGACACTGTGGTAGTCCTTCTTTCAGAAAACGAAGAATTTCTTGCAGCTGTTGTGAACAATGTTACCATTCTGGAGACCTAAACTGCTGACTAACTGGTCAAGTAAGCGTTGTTGTCTTCCGGTATTCTTTCTTAAAGACAGTGCATTCATGGAATCTGATGATATCATCCTAACTGAAATCTTTTACTGAAGACTTAATGCATTAATAAACTACAAGCAGGGAGCAAGGTCTGGTTTCTTCCGCAGACACGCCCCTTGTTTTAGGTAAACACAGTCCTGCACATTTTGCATCCTCGAATGAAATACCACTGACCCATTGCTGAAGCTATCCGTGTTTCCGCAGTCGAAGACAATTATTGTCTGTTGTGAGTGCGTTCTGTTAAACTTCGTCCATTTCTCACATCTCCGATAACGTATTTAGGAATGTTACTAGATCAGCATACACAAACTTCCTTTAGGGCTCTGCACTAACACCTGATTTCGTGGTATATTTTGTTTTATTCATATAGGAAATTCAAGTGGGTGTCCCATTCATAATGACTTCCATACAACAAACAAATATAAAGGATTATAAAACTGAATCATGACTTCCATTGTTTGATTTGGTAAATATTGCAGTTATGCCTTCTTTCTTGTATGTATCTCGCTACGGGAGCCAGCTTTACTGATGTATATTACGTCCTGAGGGGTGGAGTTTTAAGCTAGTAAAATTCTCAGATGCCTGTGGACTTGAGAAATTGTACTGCTTATTCGACTAACTGGAAGTCATTACCTGGTAGGTAGTTACACTCCCAAAAAGAAGATCTGCGCAGAATGCTGTCACCACATGTACTCTTGCAAATTTCGACTAGTACCAAGTATAGTACGGAAATTTTTACCTCACTGTATGCTACTTGCTGATGGTGTAACTGGAGAGCCATACTTACAGTATCGTAGGTCCGTCAATGGCCACATACGCCGTTCACACCCCAGTAATGAGCCGCCACGGGTATTGGAAAGCCACTCGTTTGCTGGACTTGAAATTAGCCGCCTTTTGTTCCCCGGCCCACACAATGTACGACCTTTCTTATTGTTTCTTCCCAGACATCAATCCAGTGCGGCGATTATTCCATCATTTGGTCGTATCTGGTAAAATAAATAACATAGCCAATATAATTAACTGGAATGATAGTTCAGTGCAGGAGGCGATCTATAATTTTGTATTGTAGTCTTCTTCTGAAAACATGTTTATTTACCAGTATCGATATTTTAACGCAATTACTGGATTTTCAGCAATATGTGTGTGCATCGTGAGAACTACAAAAAGACAATATGTTGAGGTTTACAGTTAAAAAATAAAAAAGTAGTAGGGTAGATACAACAACTCGGTGACAAAAATTACACACCCATAAAACTGGGCATTGATAGTTACATCATACAATGCTTACACCACTTTGACACATGGGCACAGCATATTGCCGAAATTATAGCTGTGGTCGGGCGTACTGGCGGGTGCCTGCAAGAGCGTTGCCGCACTTGTGCCTAGTCTCGCTCAGTGCTCTCTCTCCAGCACTGAAAAATGGCAACGCTGAGGGTCCGTAGTAGTCTAGTTCGAGCGCAAGTAGAGCGTCAGTAGCGGTACGGTGTGTAGATTTTCGCGCAGTTTTTGTTTTCCATTCCTTATTCGACAATTTGACTCGATGGAAAAAAGTCAAAGTTATTATTTGTGCAGTTTATTTACTGAGTGGATGTGTTAGTGTAAGTTGAAATTTATAGAAAAGCGGGACGAAATAAGAGATTTTTTTCCTCTGTGCCACGTATATCGCGTTTACAAACAAAGCAAGCCCATACTCTACCATGTCTGTAAATATTTAAAACGTATCACAGTATCTACACGTACGCTAGTTAGGAAATATTTGCAGAAGGTAGACATAAAAAGTAGTGATTATATCGATCAGTGGCAGTGATATGCTACCTAAAACAACCGTTGTAAAAAAAAGAAAAGAAAAGGGAGCGTGCTAACATACAGGCTACAGGCAGTGTAGCTTGTGGTGTCGGTTTAAGTACTATCCAGCGCGTGCGTCGTGAAGAAAAATCCCCAACGTTCGATTATGAGAGGAAAATTATTAAACGACACAACTCTTTAACCAAACTAAACGACTATCACAAAGACTCTGTCGGTCGGACAGTCTGTTAATTCTACGACACTGGTGAATACAAACCAGAAAAACTGTAAAACAGTTAACTGAAAAAATAAATTTTACTGCATCTACTAAATCTGTGAGGCGCATATTAAGTGATGTACGATTTGAATACAGGCGTCATAATGATGGTACGCAATTTTTACTTGAATGAAACGACGTAGTGGTCTCCAGAATAAAATTCCTGCAGACGAAGAATTCGCTGCGTACTTCAGGTGGCATGCGGGGATATTCTATATGGATGAAACTCGGGTTAGTCGGAAACCTTCGCTAAAGTACACCTGGCACAATTCAGTCCCAAATGAGGATCTCGCGGTACCTGCTGGGAAAGGGACCTGGCTAATTGTCGTGTATGTGGGGTCAGGAAGACTTGTTTTCTTAATAAAAGTAAATTAGGTTACAGATATAGGAAAACAAACAAATCAGATTTTATCATCCTGCAATGAACACAGCGAAGTTTAAAAATCGGTTTGAGGCCGTTTTTTTGGGTTTATTGGAGGAAGGTCATCGTCATGGGCAACGCCAAGTATCATTCGGTAATCATGAACCGAGACCCAACAGCAAAAACACAGGCGGCTGACATTGCTTTCTCACGTTCAGACACAAGAGTGGATATGTTGTATAAGGTTTGTACAAACAAGGAAGAACCTGTTTAAGAGCTAGGTGTACTGGCAAATGAAAGGGGGCACCAAATAGTGCGCTCACCGCCTTATGATTGCCAGTAGAACCCGGCTGATCTCATCTGGGCCCAAGTCAAGAAAGACGTAACCGCGAAAGGCAACAAGTTTAAAATCGCATGTGTTTAGAGCTTACTTCACGAGACCTTGGAAAAGTCACAGTCTAAAAATGTCAGAACTGTGTTCAGCATGCAGAAAATCTATAGAAAGAAGTCATCCAAGACACCGTAATCGAGTCTGTAATCATCAACTATAATCATGACTCAACAACCATAGACGATGAGAGCAGCGAAGAAGATGAATAAGGAAAATCCGATGAACAGATGACGTGAGTGAAGATAGTTAAGATGGGATTGCTGTGACATTTTACGCTTTTCCCTCAATTTACTGTGCAGTTGTAACAACAACATTTCATAAGTAATAACTTTACAATATACTGTATTGTAAACAAATTGTATTGTTAGTGTTTTGTTTTCATTCGCAACCAAAATCCATTTATATGAGATTGGATTTCGTAGGGGACTCGTGAGCTCAGCGACTGAACGATGATTTGGAAAACAAGGTAGTTATTTACAGCAATGAGTCGCTGAGTAATCTAGTTTTACTGCAGATCTAGATTTCAGTTGCGTTATACCTAACATCAGTGCGTTTACAATGTGTCATATTGATTGATTATGCATTTTCGTAAGCGTGCTAGCTTGCTTGAAATTCCAGTAGTTATATTTTTTACCATGATAAGCGTTTTTGTCTCTGATTTATGTACATTTCCAGTTCGTATAAAAATATAATACCTAAAGTTGCCTACAATAATTTCACACACTGTAGATTGCAAATAGGAAATTGAAAGGCAAAGTTTTTAAAATACCTTTAAAATCAAATAATATACGCTCACATTGCTTTCATAACGATGTGACTGACATTACCCAAATCAATATTTCACCGCAAAAACATGGTTATATTGACTTTTAAGAATGCGGAAACTCTTCGAACGAGTGATTGAGGTGTATGTGACTATCAAGCGCATGTGACTCATGGTCCGACAACAGCGCACCAAAATCCACCCGGCAGTATGCCTGGTCAGAGCTGTAGTAATCCAGTAACTGTGTTAATGTAGCGATCTCGGCAAATAAATTAATTTTCAAAAGAAGACTACAGTGCAAAACACTGCCAATTTCATTCTATGAAATAACGCTAGTACAGTTCTAGGACTTGTTTATTTGTGAGAGTGTGAAATTTTTTCTTGAAATCAGGACTGCGATCATTTCCACGCATGATGGTGCTTTACCACTTCACAGAACACTATATGAATTCAAATGAAACGAAATGAAACACGAAAGACATTTTATAGTGAACGTGATCTTTTGCCAATGTAGAGTACTTGGTAACTACAGCTCTGCTGTAGCTTGTAGCGCGCTGTATGCATCTGTCTTAGTACTGTGTGATCTTTGTTGTTCGAAAAAAGCACATCAACGACTTCTTTGTTGCATTTGTGCCAATATAATTTGAATGTCTCTGATCTACACACATGGACGCTCTCATTAGAGTGGCTGTTTTGCTAAACTGTAGACAAGGCACCCCCAAAATTTCGACTTTTTGGCAAAAATAACTGTTTAGATAGTGCGTGAACTGTATGACTGTAATTAAGATATTTCGTATGAGGAAAAATTTTACATAAATATGCTTTGAAAGACTGCTCTAAAAAAAATTCGCCCTACTCTGTGACCGAGTTCGCTAGCTGACTATAGCGCCAACCCGGAGAAAGCTGCTTCTAAACCTGGAGATGGAAGACAATTTCTTTCTCAGTAATGCACCACCAGCAAGGCTTTGGCATCACCAAATTTTTGTCAAATGTTGTGGATCAAATACCAAATCTGTTTCATGTTGTTGGTGATTCGTCCATTCGACAGGAACTTTAAGCTTTTCAACGTCATTAGTGTTACTCGTTAGAAATAGGTTACCGTATTTCAGTCTCTTCCATTTCCCTGTCGTCGTCATGAACAAAACTGTGAAGACGCTAAGCTCGTTTAAGACACAAAACTGAATGTTTGTAAAGTGAAAGTGTCAGTACACACAGCGGTAGAGAGGATTCCTGATCTGATTGCTGCACTCTCTTTTCTGGGTCTCTCATCCAGTTATGGCACTGAAATGCACTTTCTAAGCTCAAACAAAATAATGTTATACGATTCTAGTTGAGAAACCCGGAGTTGGGATAAGGCATGACTACCATTCTATGTATAAGATGCGCATTATTAAGAATATTATGAATGAAGTTATCCTGTTAGCAAGGTAGTTTTGTCGCGGTGTTTGGGAGTGTATGAGTGTGGTGGGCAAAATTTCGTGAAATATGGAACAATGATACTCTTAGGTAAAGCTAAATAACCTATGACTTACGAACTTTACCGTATACGTGAAAATGTTTTTATTGTTTCATTTACGATGTAATGTATTGGTGATAGAGTCCTCCACGTGTTTCCTCCATATTGTGCTGAGTGGAAGTTGGTGACTGTGACTGGCAGATATCTCAATATAATGCGCAATGTGGAACACTTAGTTCTCTTAGAAAAAGCTGTATTCTCTATGACTTTTGAACTTTCCGTATTAGTGAATACACTCGCTTATACAGTCTTCACCCTGTTCCATCCGTACTGGCATTAACATTACGTTACGCAGACATATTTGAATGTAACGCCACGACGTAAATGCTAGTTTAGCAATATTGTCTTAGCATAATAGTATTTAAATGAAGTTGGAAAGGAATGGAAATCACTTTATTTCATTAGGTATTAACGAAGTGATTGACAAAAACACGTTAAATTATGAAAAAGATTATACTCTCGAAGAATACGCGAAATGTTTATCCGAAATCATTGTAGTGTATTGTTACACATTTATTAGTCACAAATATCTTTGTATTATTATTATTATTATTATTATTAGTAGTAGTAGTAGTAGTAGTAGTAGTAGTAGTAGTTACAATATCGTTGAGTCTATTTGAATTTTTTACTTTGTGAATCTGTGATCGTTAGTAAATGTGATTGACGAAAACGCGATGAGGATTAAAAATTATGTATTTCATATTAAAAATCGTTATTAAAGATTGAATGACGAAAGGGCGCAAGCAGGTTATTATGTCTGGCGATTGAAACAGTAAAGGCGTTTTCACGTGTACGGTACAGTTCGTAAATCATAGAGCGTACAGATTTTCCTAAGAGTATTTATTCCTCCATATTTCAGGGATTTTTGCTCGCCACACTCGCCCATTGCCACGTACCGCGACCAAATTCCCTTACTAACAGCATTTGACCAAGGGCTATCTATCACCACATCCACGAGTGGGCTGTAGTGAGTAGTCATGGAGAAAAGTATGTCAGTACATACACACAAGATTTTGATATATATAGATATAGATCCATACATTCTGGTTTATTATTATCTAATTGTACCAATACACACCTGAAGAGAGTTTCGATGTTGCTCAAAACCATGTGCTTTAATCCTTCCAACTTTCTTACGTGCAGCTACTATATTTGTGCCAGCATCATGGGAATTCGTTTGGCATCGGTTGAAAATCCTTTTACTGGTGGCTCTAACCATGCCTGCGTATCACAGAAGCTGAAAAACGCTGTATCAGTGGCATACACTTCACGTGTGGTAGTTATGCACAAGAGTGTCAGAAACGCTTAACAAACTCCAAGGGGAGACGATACAAGAAACGCGTGGTCCAACAGGGATGTTTGCTCTCAATATAGTTAAACCGTACATCCCAAGACGAGTTGCAGAGCGACATACTTCCTCCCTCCACACACCTCTCCTTTTCCAACATTCACGACGGAAAATTTTTTCGAAAATAGTCTTAATGGAGTTGCATACACATAATCGTTTTCCCCAGCACCATCACTAATCGAACGTCAAGTTGGAAAAATATAAGTAGTGCCGCAGTAGGTGTACATGGCCTTCAGCGAAAGTAGGATAGCAGTGCGGGTACTCACCCTGCGATCAACGGCGATGGGCTGGCACTGGCTGCCTTCATAATGCCAAGAGCCACGGCGTGGTGTAACTCTACGCAGATAAGCCGCACTGTGCTCGTTAAATCCAGAGCCGCTGGGCAACCGTCTCCGCTGCTTGCTATAAAGGCAGCACCTAATAGCAGGCGTACCCACAGCCGGACGTGTTCTGCAGTAGCGACAGCAAAGCTAGCGTTGCTGGACACACTGTTGTCCCTCCGTGATGGTAAAATTCGAATAACTGACCCTGCGCGCCCACAATACTCGACAACTGCTGCCCCTGTCTGTGAAGAGACAGGGTCTCAAATACTTGTTGTTCCAGCTGCCGACCAGGGCATACCATATAACACGGAACTGCGGCGCATAGCCGACCTCTGTGGAAGAGCGGTTCTATGCGCTTCAGTCCGGAACCGCGCGACTGCTACGGTCGCAGGTTCGCATCCTGCCTCCGGCATGGATGTGTGTGATGTCCTTACGTTAGTTAGGTTTAAGTAGTTCTAAGTTCTAGGGTACTGATGACCTTAGAAGTTAGGTCCCATAGTGCTCAGAGCCATTTGAACCATTTTTGTAAGTCTAGGGGACTGATGACCTCAGATGTTAAGTCCCATAGTGCTTAGAGCCATTTCAACCATTTGTAGCGCATAGTTTTTCAGTGCTCTTTCTTACTTCTACGATGAAATATGGCATACGGAAAAAATTTTTAAAGCTCTATTGTCACGTAACATCGGTACGCTGAATCATATATTACCATAGACAGTAGCGGAGAAACTACTGATTAGTTTCACCTCATACTATTTTATTTATGCTGCAATTCGTACACAAACTGCAATACAATGATCCCTGAAAGACGTAGGAGCTTCTTGCGAATTTTGTGGCCTTCACTGTGTGACGCAATGATAATGTTATCTACGATAGCTCTACTAAAGCGCTTTTCTAAACACGTTTTTACGAAATTCTTTCACAAAAGGTGATGCAGTAAATATTTCAGAATTATAAAACCATATCACCGACATTGATTGGTCGTAGCATTCTGCAACATATTCTGTATTCGAATGTAATAAAATAGCCAGCAAGGATTAACGAAATATTGTTCTTGTGAAGGATAGCTGGGTCAGTATTTCTGTTAGGTCTACAATTTTCCTTCCGCCGTTTTTTCTAGAAGTTCTAGGCTTTACAGTGAAGAACATACAAAAAAATTCACGACTCAGACTATTGGCCATCGCTGGCCACTACTTTCTTTCATCTTTTGAGGAGCATACGAATCCCGTGGCGGAAGAACAGGGCATATTTTGAGGAGATCCATGAATCGATCCAATTTTGTACTTATTTATATGACCGGAGGTGCTGGTGAAATGTGGAATGTCTGTAGAATACGGCAGGTGGGATACGATTTCCCATGTCGACGTTTCCCAGTAGATTTCGACGGATTATGCCACATGAGGATGAGCAGTTTTGTGCTGCAAAATCATGTTTTCACGTCTACCGCTGTATTCACTCTTAGTGCTCGTCTCAAACGCATCAATGGCATTCGATAACGGTCTTTCGTGATTGTTTTCGTCGGTTTCAGTAGATGCGAATACCTTATCTCTTCCGCCGCCAAGCCGATCTTTGACGACAAAATCATCGTTCTTAACGCATTGAAACCATTATATGCACGTTCTTTAACTAATAGTGTAAAGGTTCTCATATGTTTTCTGGTATTGTAAATAATTCACAAAGATGAATGACCGCACTGCATGAGTAGTGAGTAAGATCCTGCACTCTGTGTTTGTAGTTTCGCCTCCGATGATATCCTAGTCAGACAGTCGTGCAGCGTTGAGACATTCTTACTTTAGGCATAGTTGCGAGCAGTTGAGTTCTTCAGAGAATAAGGTCTGTTATTAGTGAATCTGGGAGAATCTATCTGGAATACTTTATTATGGAGATGAAATGTCATTTATAATACTTTCTAGTTCTTCAAACTGATGGAGAAGATTTCTGGAGGAATTTTAAGGGTAACAAAGGCATGCGCACCACTGAAATGTGTGTTTGTAGGAACTATTAATTGAAGGAAATACTCGTCCTTTAGATTACTAATAACTTTTATGATTAGTCTTAATTTGAGTTCTTTCTTTTCAAAATGTCACCAATTCGCAACTGATTGAGCTGTCTGTAATTTTTGTAATGAAACAATTTCGCAGTTGTGAGAGTCTTCTTATGTTGTACAGCCCTTTTTGTCCATAACCATATTTTACGAAACGATTTTTCTTCAAACCCACCTATATGAGTTAAACTAAACTTTCGAATGTTTTGTCGTGTGTGCATTTCGCCATACGCCACACGAAGTCACAGATTGTTTCTGACAAGCAAAAAGAAAGAAATTATTAGTGAGTAGTTTATTTTCCTTTAACTGCTGCATCTAATCATTTGCATTTGCTTTCTCTAACGCCTGTACTCCAGACACAAAAACAGTATGCTGAGCAAGAGGTAAGTCACTTTTATTTCGGGGAAGTTCTCACCTTGCTTTCTTGAGCAAACACTCTGTTGTCAGGATTGTCAGGTGTCGTGCTAGCAATCAGATGAATTATTAGTGAACATTCTGGCAATTTCAAACAGTTATTTTCTTGCAAGTAGAGCAGTAACTTATTTTTGTGCTTATATCAAGTCAAACATTGTACATCGCATCACGTAACGTTCATTTCATTACATAGTTTTTATTCAGCACACAGTTTTTTCGGCATTTAATTATGTTCACGTTCTTCACTTCAAATTTTGCATATCTCGAAGTTTAAAGATGTCTTCCACATCAATGTTCACTTGTACAACACAGGACCAACCGACAGTCAGTTTTGCTCAGCAACTGTATGCGGTACCTAAAGTACACGTTACACAAGGCCCATGTTTTTGAAATAAGTATATTCAGTTTTCCGACATACAGACATTTTTTGTAGAAAGCTTACTCATGTCGATTGGTTTTACCTAGGATAGTTCTCTGGTTTTTCTACGTAGTTAAATTGCAGTACAGAGTCTTGAAAGCAAATCAGCGCTACATGTATATGTACTAAAATTTGTATTTTCTCTTTTAGTTACTGTAATTTCACTGTCATTTTTACACTTGATTTCTTTTCTCTTTTTGCAAAAAATAATGAGTGTGAAGATCTTTGATACGTGGGCAGACCATGTGAAATAGTTCTGTGTTTCTTAGACTTTTCGCTGGTATTTCTGTTGCGTAAAATGATTTATTACCTTCGGTTATTTAGCTACAAATAGAAATTTTGTCTCGTGATTCAATTTTTAATTTTCAACATTATGGCTAGCAACACAGTATTTCTTCTAGCTACTATTTAGATCGCAAACCACGTCACAAAGTAATGACTAAGTTATTAATGAAACAAAACAAGCACATCAGTTGTTACAGATAAATAATTTGCTTGAGATTTCAAAGAATGCAAATAACTTCCCAACACTGATGGGTTCGTTATTAGGAAACGCAACAGAACAGATATCCAACGGTGAACAAAGAATTTCAGAAGACATATCGGCAGCGAAAAGTAATCTCAGTAAAGCAAAATTTCGCAACAACCACATACTGAGACAGTCGATTCGGGTTCTGCTTCCATTTCTTTCAATCAAATAGCCTACATCTATTATTGACAATACGCACTCAGTTGTTGCAAATCCAGTAAACCTGAATGCAGAAATCAATAATATTGAACTTCATCAGAGTCGCTACTAAAGATGAATAAAACATTTGAACAAAAACACAGAACAGAATGCAAGATCACGAGTAGAAATCAAAAATACGAAAAATTAACTCACATCACACATCCGAAAATTTGAGAAAAAAATAGCAATACTCTTTTGCAGAAATCCTACAAGTGATTAGAAATAACCTATAACCAATTCTTACGAGACTAGATGATAGGCTACACAACCTTGAAACTGAACAACATAATTTAAAAACTACACAAAGAAGAGTTACTTGCAAAAATAAATACCACTGTTCTGATTGCTGGAGTCTCGCAACTCACAAAACGGCACGACCACTTTCATATCATTGTTGAAACAATTACTGACCAGGTAAACAAACAAGAAGAACAACTTCGTGTACGTCAACAAAGAACGTCGAAAATTTGAAAACGACGATGGCAAATTTGCCTACAAATATCAAAAATGATGCTGATAGCACAGACCTTGTACCGCTTTCAGAGACAACAGAATATTAGCCACTTAAGAATCTTAAAGGGCAACGGCCTTGCCGCAGTGGATACACCGGTTCCCGCGAGATCACCGAAGTTAAGCGCTGTCGGGCGTGGCCGGCACTTGGATGGTTGACGATCCAGGCCGCCTTGTGCTGTTGCCATTTTTCGGGGTGCACTCAGCCTCGTGATGCCAATTGAGGAGCTATTCGACCGAACAGTAGCGGCTCCGGTCACAGAAAACCGTCATAACGACCGGGAGAGCGGTGTCCTGACCACACGCCCCTCCTATCCGCATCCTCGACTGAAGATGACACGGCGTTCGGATGGTCCCGTTGGGCCACTTGTGGCCTGAAGACGGAGTGCTTTAAGGATCTTAAAGAAAGTAAGGTTAAAGTCAATCAACAACAGAAAAAAGAGACATAAACAAAATGCGAGAACAGTTAGCACTAAAACTAAATACTAATGGCGACACCAATTATACATTCACACTTACATCCACGATCTGAAACTTGTGATGGAACTAACAATTTGTGACGTGTGTGTGACTTTCCCATGGAACAATACATTTCACCAAGACACGATAGTGAGCCACCCGTGAGGCGCAATAGAGAACATTCTAGCTCAAACCAAAACAACAATTTCAATTACAAACACTTTCTCAGTAAAGTACTTGTTTTGAAAATAAAATTGGAAATTTGTGGTAAGTTCCTATGGGAACAAACTGCTAAGGTCATCGGTCCATAGGCTTACCGACTACTTAATCTAACTTAAACTAACTCTCACTGCCGCGCGCCGTAGCCGGGTGGTCTTATAGGCGGCTTGTCACGGTCCGCGCGGCTTCCCCCGTCGGAGGGTTAAGTCCTCCCTCGGGCATGGGTGTGTGTGTGTGTGTGTGTGTGTGTGTTTGTGTGTGTGTGTGTGTGTGTGTGTGTGTGTAGCTAAGTTAGTTTAAGTTAGATTATGTAGTGTGCAAACTTAGGGACAGATGACCTCAGTAGTTTGGTCCCATAAGACCTTACCACAAATTTGCAATTTTTAACGTACACTAACGACAACACACACACCCATTCTCCAGGGAGGACTCGAACCTCCGACGTAGGGAGCGGCGCGAACCATGGCAAGGCGCCTCAGACCGCAAGGCGTCGCCTTTTCTTGCTGCAACTAATTTTATTTTTGCCAGACGCATTTCGCCTTTTTCTTGCTCTAAGGCGTCTTTAGTGGTATCTATAACGACACACTTGTATGGATATGGTGTCTGTTCTTTCGGACATGTCCGAAAGAAGAGACACCATTGATGACCTGCAGCCGTATAGAAAGAAATTAGAATTAATTTAATAGCTTCAGCTTCTGACGGACGTTGATATATATCAACCAGGACAGGTCCCGACAGGTCCCGACCGGGACTCGACCTGGGATCTCCTCCATACATAGTAGACGCTATATCCATCTGAGTCACCGAGGGCACAGAGGATAGTGCGACTGCAGGGACTATCTCGCTCACTGTGCGGATGCACACATATTCCCCAAACTCTTACGGTACTTGGTAAGAATGTCTTTCATGAGTAATGAGTGTGTTGGGGTGGGACACTACGCCTCGCGGGAGGTGTGCGCGACATAGTCCCTGCAGTCCCACTAACCTCTGTGCCCTCGGTGGCTCAGATGGTTTGCAATAAAAAACTGAGTTAATGGATCAACAACGAACTGAAACGGATGTCTTGCGACGTCCGCCCCGAGCAGATACAACGAACGAAAACGAAAAAAAAAAGAGATGGATAGAGCGTCTGCCATGTAAATAGGATATCCTGGGTTCGAGTCCCGGTCGGGGCACACATTTTCACCTGTCCCCGCTGATATATATCAACGCCCGTCAGCAGCTGAAGGTATTAAATTCATTCTTATAACGATACACTTTTATTATTGTTATATTATCAAACAGTTAACGTCGCTTTTTTAAAAAAAAACATGAGTAATTACTTACAGTTTGCTCATTCCTCGTAAATTCAAAATTTTTCGATACTTTGGAAACGACATCAACCCACAAGCAAGGGTTGGATCAGATTTTGTTTTCACTACCACCAGACTGATCTTTATGCCACAAATTGTAATTCACGTGTGGACATATCAAAAGCGAGCCAGACGTGAGAAAGCGGTCTCTAATCGCAGATTGTCAAACTGAAGCCGATTATTACCGGGCTTTCTTGTCTCCGTATAGGGCGCAAGCTACTCAGGATCGAGTGAAGCATAGTATAATACCGAGGAAAAACTTCAATCAATGCGAGATTTTCAGCCGAGTCTTATTTTGAGGAGAGATCACGTACCGTCCATCTGAGTTGATACACATTTGCTTAACAAAATTGCCTTCACATTTTCGTCACGTAATATTGGCAGGAAGATACAAGGACGACCTTGATACTTTCCAAGGCTACAACAGCTGGAAACAGACTCCAGCAACCGTATCACTGGAAAACGTGACAACAGACATCGTGCTTCGCGACATCATTCCCACCGTACAATCACTGAAATGACGATTGCTCTCGCAAAACTCATTATCACAGAGACAATTACAGACGGCAAAAAAGAGGCATCATTCGTATGAGTCGCACTGGGAAAACCGATACAATTATTGTGACAGAAGCCATTTCCATAGTGACGAGCATGATCACGATAATCGACAGAACAGATGCCTTGAATACGAGCACAGACACCATCACAGCAATGAGAAGAACTAGAGGTGCAACTAGTAAAACTCGTAATGGATACAAATCTAGTAGATAAAGCCCACAAAACTCGTGACAAAAAAGAAATTATAGAGACAGTTATCAAAAGGAAGAACATCATCAAAACAATAACAGACAACAGCAGTCAACTTTGGCAAAACGCAAGCAGATCAAAAGTTACTTTGAGTTAGTTGAAATAAGACCACCTAACCCGGCCAACAGTTAGTGGCGTGGGAATAGCATGAGACAGTGACTTGCAACGCAGGCAGCTGAAGACAGGATTGAAAAAACGCTGCCAAAACAGTAAATTTCGTGTGCCTTGAAGACATTTGAAATATTTTTTACAGGAATCATATAATACAAGGAATCGTGTTGCACGCCTGTGATATATATTCCTTTTGGTAACACCAATTTCTTTTACTCAGTTAGTCCCATATCCGTGATTAGTGAAACTGCATTCATCAAATGTACAAAGAATACAGACTCTCCTACATTATCCCTACGCAAAATCAAACAACAAGGAGCTACTTAAGGCAAAAGTGTTGATGTAAGAGATCTAAGTTGTTTGGATTTCACACGTCAAAGCCATAAATTTGTAATGAGTTTGTGAATTGTATCACTTTTGTTGAGAGAAATGATACTGGGAGTGGAGTTTTTAAATGAACACACAGCAATGATGCTGAGACAAACACAGAAGCTGAAGGTAAGTCAATTACTCTGAAATACGAAAACTGGATCTCATGACAGGATGAGGAAGTGAATAACCTATGTTTTTTGTCAGACCACGCAACATGTTTTCCATCTGGATTCTTCTATACTGACAGGTGTTGTTTACGTACTTCCTGAGGTTACATTGATCAGAAAATAGATACCCGACATTTCGCATTCACACTCAATTATTTTTAATCATCGTACAGGAATTATAGAAGTTGTTTGTTACAGATTTCAGGTCAAATATCATAACAAATTTTGCGTTAAGCCCTATATTATTTCTGCTTATTACAGAGAGCAAATAAAAGCTGAAATTCATTCTATACTAAATCAAGGTACCATAGAACTTGCAGTTAGTTTATACAGTAGCCCATTGCACATAGTAGAGGACGAAGATGGCTCGATCAGACTCAGATTGAAGGCAAATTGACACCATTATTTTAATAGAGACAGATGGACCTCAAAATTTAGATGAACTACTTCACAGTTTTTATGATTTACAAGTTCTGTCTTCTGTCGAGTTAAGAACGAGTTTCTAGCAAATATCATTACACCCACAGTGTGGAAAATATACTGCATTTCTGTGTTTTTGAGTTTGTTATCAGTTTCGCAAATTACTGTTTGGTCTTAACATTTCTTGTCTCTCCTTCATTCACAGCTTAAACACCTTCTTACCTGAGTACCTGAAGCAACAGATAACCTCATACGTCGATGAAATCCTCATAGCTGAAAAATTTTAGTCAAAACATAACCACATCCTCAATAGTTTGCTACGGATTTGTGAAGGTTCGAGAATTACTGTCAACCTGAAAAAATCAGAATGTGGGAATACCACAGTAAAGTTTTAAGGACAAATCATTTCATCTAAAGGCATAGAGCTTGATTCTAAAACACTTGAGGCATTTGGACCTATTCCTGTTCCTACCACCAAAAGACAAGTCCATAGTTACCTTGGTTTAACAAACTTTCATCGTCACTTATTGAGTATGAAAATCCTTGCTATCACAAAAACTTTGCTCTCTTGCACAATATGGCATTCCGATCAACAGGCACAACTAGAGTTTCGAAGTCTAAAGGATGTACTTCTGAATGCTCGAAATCTTTTGCACCCTGACTTGTCATGCGATCTTTGTTTGGCAACAGATTTATCAAAAGTTGTGTTACAAGCTCATCTATTCCAGCAATCTGAGGAAAATAGTACCACTGTGCAGAGAAGCATAGCTTTTGTTAGAAAGAAATTATCCAGTAACTGTGTAAGTAACCGGTTTGTATGTTGGCAGCGCTATAGACTGTGTTAAAATCGCTGACAGCGCTCTGCCCCCTCGCAAGAGATCCTGTGATTGGACGGACTAGCAGTTAGCGAGTGGATAGGGAAGTGCATGGACATGATATTCTTAGTGGACATTCTGTGTTGTTAGGAGATGCATTGTAAAGTGAGATGAAATGATGTGTTTATAAGAAAATATGAAAGAAAATGTGTGATGATGGATGTTTGTTTGATAGTGTTTGGACAGTGGAATTATTGACAACTATATAATTTTTAGAACTGGATGTCACATGAATAAGGTAAAATTTTCTAAATATACTGTTTGCTCTTTTAACAAAATCTTTCTTTCACTAACCATATGTCTCCTAGTAGTTAGAGTCTATAGTAGTTAGAATCTTTTTATTTATCAGGCTGTAGTTGCTACTGGCTGTAATTGCTGTAGTTCATGTTATGAATATTTTCTGTGAGGTAAGTGATTTATGAAAAGAACTGGGTCTGCACTGTTGGAATTCGTGACTGAAATGAGTTTAGGCAGTTAACAGAGTTGGAGGTGGTCTCATACTTCTTTAATTTCAAACTTTTTTGGATTGTATTATTGTTAGGAATTCTTGCAATTCAGGATCATGTTTTGTGTTAATTATTGGAAGTCATGTTGTCAATGTATAGCAGTCAGATTGCATCGGGCTTGTATATTGTGGGTAATAAATGAATGGGTTACATTTGAAGTGTCTTTGTCAGGGAAAATTCTGTAGGTCAGTGTTTAAGAAAATTATAGAGGTAGTATCAACTGAACTGGAAACTCTAGCAATCA
This sequence comes from Schistocerca cancellata, assembly GCF_023864275.1. Taxonomy (NCBI): domain Eukaryota; kingdom Metazoa; phylum Arthropoda; class Insecta; order Orthoptera; family Acrididae; genus Schistocerca; species Schistocerca cancellata. The sequence continues at coordinate 379,113,267 of NC_064626.1, read as the reverse complement.
TTTAGGCATTTTCGAAATTTCGTTTTTTATTGTCTGGCAGACACACTACAGCTTACACAGACCATCGCTCATTACAGTTTTTAATGGCTTCAAAATTGAATCATGTGAGATTAAAACGTTGGGCATTGTACCTTCAAGAATTCCGTTTTACAATAATTCATATCCCTAGTTCATAGAACATTGTTGCTAACACTTTATCTCGTGCACCACTGGCTTAGAAAAAAGTAATAGGGGAACGAATCTTGAGAAAAACTTTGCTATCCCTTATCTTCAGAAAGTTGCCTTTGAGAATATCATTGCTTCCTCTTTAAAAGATATTTCACAGGAACAGGACAAAGGATGGGATCCCTCTGGAAAGATCTGAAAAACAAGTGTCATGACAAAACAAACACAGAGAAAAGAAAGTATTATTTTGTATGCAAAATCATTCTCTTCAAGCGATGTTCTATTAACGATCCACTTTGGCTTCTATGTATTCCTGATGATTCCGTAAGCAAACTCATTTGCTACACACATCTCAGTTACACTCATTTTGGACCACATAAGTATTTAAGGAAACCCTGCAAAACCGATTTCTTCAAAGACATTGAAAAGAGAATCAGAAAAGTTTTATCAGTATGCAAATTGTGTCAGAAAGCAGAGCCATCACTATTGCAGACAGTGCTCCACTATTTCCCATCGTTCCTATAGTGTTAAGAGAATTAGTAGCTGTACATCCTCTAGGTCCACTCGTAAATATTCCGAATGGAATTTCGTATGTTTTTCCTGCTTTAGAGTTAACTTATAAATATTAATCTCATTCAGCCCATTACGGAGAACCACAAGCAAAACCGTATCTTATGCATTTGTAAAGTATTTCCTACTTGAAGCAGGACATGCTGACAATGTAATCTCAGACAACGGTTCGTCGATTTGGTCAGGCTTTTGAGCTAAAGCTTTAAGAAAATTAAACCCATGTCTATCTCTCTTTATTGAACACAATTTAATCCTTCAGGATGCCTAATGCGAGAAATCATACTTTGAAGACTATACTGTCAGAACCCCGCCCCCCCCCCCGCCCCCCCATGAACCATAGACCTTGCCGTTGGTGGGGAGACTTGCGTGTCTCAGCGATGCAGATAGCCGTACCGTAGGTGCAACCACAAGGGAGAGGTATCTGTTGAGAGGCCTGATAAGCGTGCGGTTCGTGAAGAGGGGCAGCAGCCTATTCAGTAGTTGCAAGGGCAACAGTCTGGATGATTGACTGATCTGGCCTTGTAACACTAACCAAAATGGCCTTGCTGTGCTGGTACTGAGAACGGCTGAAAGCAATGGGAAACTACAGCCGTAATTTCTCCCGAAGGCATGCAGCTTTACTGTATAGTTAAATGATGATGGCGTCCTCTTGGGTAAAATATTCTGGAAGTAAAATAGTCCCCCATTCGGATCTCTGGGCGGGGACTATTCAGGAAGACGTCGTTATCAGGAGAAAGAAAACTGGTGTTCTACGGATCGGAGCGTGGAATGTCAGATCCCTTTATCGGGCAGGTAGATTAGAAAATTTAAAAAGGGAAATGGATAGGTTAAAGTTAGATATAGTGGGAATTAGCGAAGTTTGGTGGCAGGAGGAGCAAGACTTTTGGTCAGGTGAATACAGGGACATAAATACAAAATCAAATAGGGGTAATGCAGGAGTATGTTTAACAATAAATAAAAAAATAGGAGTGCGGGTAAGCTACTACAAACACCATAGAGAACGCATTATTGTGGCCAAGATAGACACGAAGACCACGCCTACCACAGTAGTACAAGTTTATATGCCACCTAGCTCTGCGGATGACGAAGAAATTGAACAAATGTATGACGAAATAAAAGAAATTACTCAGATAGTGAAGGAAGACAAAAATTTAATAATCATGGGTGATTGGAATTCGACAGTAGGAAAAGGAAGAGAAGGTAACGTAGTAGGTGAATATGGATTGGGGCTAAGAAATGAAAGAGGAAGCCACTTGGTAGAATTTTGCACAGAGCACAACTTAATCATAGCTAACACTTGGCCCAAGAATCATAAAAGAAGATTGTATAAATGGAAGAAGCCTGGCGATACTGACAGGTTTCAGATAGAATATACAATGGTACAACACAGATTTAGGAATCAGGTTTTAAATTGTAAGACGTTTCCAGGGGCAGATGTGGACTCTGACCACAATATATTGGTTATGAATTGTAGATTAAAACCGAAGACACTGCAAAAAGGTGGGTATTTAAGGAGACGGGAGCTAGATAAACTGCCTAAACCAGAGGTTGTACAGAGTTTCAGGGAGAGCAAAAGGGAACAATTGACAAGAATGGGGGAATTAAATACAGTAGAAGAAGAATGGGTAGCTTTGAGGGATGAAGTAGTGAAGGCAGCAGAGGATCAAGTAGGTAAAAATATGAGGGCTAGTAGAAACCCTTGGGTGACAGCAGATATATTGAATTTAATTGATGAAAGAAGAAAATATAAAAATGCAGTAAATGAAGCATACAAAAAAGAATACAAACGTCTCAAAAATGAGATCGACAGAAAGTGCAAAATGGCTAAGCAGGCACGGCTGGAGGACAAATGTAAAGATGTAGAGGCTTATCTCACTAGCGGTAAGATAGATACTGCATACAGGAAAATTAAAGAGACTTTTGGAGAAAAGAGAACCACTTGCATGAATATCAAGAGCTCAGATGGAAACCCAGTTCTAAGCAAAGAAGGGAAAGCAGTTGGTGGAAGGAGTACATAGAGTGTCTATACAAGGGCGATGTACTTCAGGGCAATATTATGGAAATGGAATAGAATGTAGATGAAGATGAAATGGGAGATATGATACTGCGTGAAGAGTCGGAACAGGGCCCCGGGAGTAGACAACATTCCATTAGAACTACTGACAGCCTTGGGAGAGCCAGTCCTGACAAAACTCTACCATCTGGTGAGCAAAATGTATGAGACAGGTGAAATACCCTCAGACTTCAAGAAGAATATAATAATACCAATCACAAAGAAAGCAGGTGTTGACAAATGTGAAAATTACCTAACTATCAGTTTAATAAGTCACTGCTGCAAAATACTAACGTGAATTCTTTACAGACGAATGGAAAAACTGGTAGAAGCCGACCTCGGGGTTGATCAGTTTGGATTCCGTAGAAATATTGGAACACGTGAGGCAATACTGACCCTACTACTTATCTTAGAAGCTAGATTAAGAAAAGGCAAACCTACGTTTCTAGCATTTGTAGACTTAGAGAAAGCTTTTGACAATGGTGACTGGAATACTCTCTTTCAAATTCTGAAGGTGGCAAGGGTAAAATACAAGGAGCGAAAGGCTATTTACAACTTGTACAGAAACCAGATGGCAGTTATAAGAGTCGAGGGACGTGAAAGGGAAGCAGTGGTTGGGAAGGGAGTGAGACAGGGTTTTAGCCTATCCCCGATGTTATTCAATCTTTATATTGAGCAAGCAGTAAAGGAAACTAAAGAAAATTTCGGAGTAGGTATTAAAATCTGTGGAGAAGAAATAAAAACTTGGAGGTTCGCCAATGCCATTGTAATTCTGTCAGAGACAGCCAAGGACTTGGAAGAGCAGCTGAATGGAATGGACAGTGTCTTGAAAGGAGGGTATAAGATGAACATCAACAAAAGCAAAACGAGAATAATGGGATGTAGTCAAATTAAATCGCGTGATGCTGAGGGAATTAGATTAGGAAATGCGACACTTAAAGTAGTAAAGGAGTTTTGCTATTAGGGGAGCAAAATAACTGATGATGGTTGAAATAGAGAGGATATAAAATGTAGACTGGCAATGGTAAGGAAAACGTTTCTGAAGAAGAGAAATTTGTTAACATCGGGTATAGATTTAAGTGTCAGGAAGTCATTTCTGAAAGTATTTGTATGGAGTGTAGCCATGTATAGAAATGAAACATGGATGGTAAGTAGTTTGGACAAGAAGAGAATAGAAGCTTTCGAAATGTGGTGCTGCAGAAGAATGCTGAAGATTAGATGGGTAGATCACATAACTAATGAGGAGGTATTGAATAGAGTTGAGGAGAAGAGGAGTGTGTGGCACAACTTGACTAGAAGAATGTATCGGATGGTAGGACATGTTCTGAGGCATCAAGGGATCACCAGTTTAGTTCGAAAATGGCTCTGAGCACTATGGGACTTAACTTCTCAGATCATTAGTCCCCTAGAACTTAGAACTACTTAAACCTAACTAATCTAAGGACATCACACACCAATTTAGTATTGGAGGGCAGCGTGGAGGGTAAAAATCGTAGAGGGAGACCTAGAGATGAATACACTTATCAGATTCCGGAGGATGTAGGCTGCAGTACGTACTGGGAGACGAAACAGCTTGCACAGGATAGAGTAGCATGGAGAGCTGCATCAAACCAGTCTCAGGACTGAAGACCACAACAACAACAACAACAACAACAACTGTCAGAACTGAGATAAGCACGTACACATGTTTCAGAGTATTTTACACGAATTTCCACGTGTTTCTACTTCATTGCCTCAATTACTTGTCTTTAAAAACGAACAGCCATCAGACTGAATCAGAGAGCTTGTACCATTTCCTAACTCACACAAAGTACGACACAAAGAGGTAATAGACCTAGCAATAAGTAACATAAAGAAATTTGCAAAGCGAAGAAAGAATTCGCAACATAGCAATACGTCAAAAAGCTACACGTTGGTTAGAAAATATTTGTGAAATCTCGTCCTTTGTCTCACAAAAATAAGCATCTATGTCAAATTTTTCTTGGTGTACAATAGACCTTACAGAATTCGCCAAGGATCACGTGGCAGCGCAATAGAAGTGGAAACAATACGTACTAAAATGAGCAAAAGACTCCATAATGTGCCTAACATCAAACCATTTCTGGAACAGTGATTTTTGCATTTTGACCACATGTCGTCGTCTTGAAAACTATCTTGAATTGTTACTAGCGTGATACATATTTCTCACATATTATGTTCTTTATGATTTTTGTGATCTTTTTATTTTTTTATTTTGCTGCATGTGACATTCGAGAGCATTATCCTTTTGAAGTATGTACCATTTTCTTTTGTAACTGACTATATGCCTTTTTATCTTCAGGTCAGCTTGTGAATTCAGCTTCTGAATTAAAAAGAATTTTACTACTATGCATATATTCCAGCTCTATCAGACATAGTTGCACATAGGATGCGTCGTGGAACGGCAAGTTTTTTGTGATGACTCTAAGCAGAGATGGAAAACATGAATGAGAGGATCATTAATCAAAATATAGATGTATTATTTGGTAAAATGGGTATTTGCTTAATAGTATGATACTAATCCATATAGCTTTTTCTTATATCATTTTAGCACTTATTAATTAATTTTCTTGTCTTGGTTTAGAATAGTGTTGTGAAATGTATGTAATCGTGTTGCATAATATGTCTACTGTTTAACATATCTATTGCCTTATGTGAACGCATCTATTACACATTTGTTTGTGCACCAACAAACTTTTGACATTATTGGCCTTTTCTGATGGCATAGGTATGTTACATTTTTGTGTGACGTACTTTGCTTTAGTTAGTGTATTGATTTTATGGTGAAACTTTATGTATGATTTGTCTTAGCCTAACAATGTGTTCTTCACTTTGTTTACTGATTTATCATAATGATTTCTTTCTGAATATGTATAGTATAAAATACTTTGCTGCATTGGCTTTCTGATGAAATATTTGTCATGTTTATATGTATATGATAACGAATTTGGCTGCATTGCTATTCTGCTGAACTATTTTTGCGAATACACGTATGATCACGGTACCTACAGTTTTATGAGAACTCACTTAGGATAAGCAATTAGTATAAGAGGCTGTAAGTGAGGTAAATATCATGACATAACAGAATTATGAAAAATGGTTATAGGAAGAGAGTAAGTTGAGAATGCAACGGATGAACCCAGAAATAAGAAAGAAATATGTGTAAAAAGATCGATGTAGTAAACTGAGTGACTAGACAGGTTAAATAAAATTGTATATATGCTATGGTTGAAGAAAGATGTTGATTAAAAGTGGAAATAAAAATGACTGTAGGCAGGTGGAATAACGGTTATAGGCTACTATATGCAGACAACCTTATAGGTAGGGCAACCACAGCTAGTGAGGTACTGGGTATCAGTAAACCGCTTCAGCCGTATTTAGCCCATTATTATTGGATCACTGCCGGTTTCGTGGCACTAAAAGCCACATACACAGGTGAAGATCTGTATAACAATAAATCCAGAAGGAATAACAACCATGAGGTATACACAGGTGTGGTAACTTATTTTAAGATTTTAATAGATGTTTAAAATCTATTAAAAACTTTTACATGAGAATATTAAAATGTTAGTACTCACATAACGAAAACATTAAAGCTATAGAGCTCAGAACTTTGTACCCAACATTTGTTGTTCGTCAGAAAAAAATCTCTAAACAGTTACTAAACTATGTGATCAAAAGTATCCGGACACCCACAAAAACATACGTTTTTCATATTAGGTGCATTGTGCTGCCACCTGCTGCCAGGTATTCCATATCAGCGACCTCAATAGTCATTAGACATCGTGAGAAAGCAGAATGGGGCGCTCGGCGGAACTCACGGACTTCGAATGTGGTCAGGCGATTGGGTGTCACTTGTGTCATACATCTGTACGCGAGATTTCCACAATCCTGAACATCCCTAGGCCCACTGTTTCCGATGTGATAGTGAAGTGGAAACGTGACAGCTGAAGAGGGTCGTAATGTGTAATAGGCAGACATCTATCCAGACTATCGCACAAGAATTCCAAACTGCATCAGAATCCACTGCAAGTACTATGGCAGTTAGGCGGTAGGTGAGAAGACTTGGATTTCATGGTCGCGTGGCTGTTCATAAGCCATACATCACGCCAGTAAATGCCAAACGACGCCTCGCTTGGTGCAAGGAGCGTAAACATTGGACGATGGAACAGTGGAAAAATGTGTGGAGTGACGAATCTCGGTACACAATGTGGCGATCCGATTACGGGGTGTGGGTATGGCGAATTCCCTGTGAACGTCATCTGCCGACGCGTGTAGTGCCAACAGTAAAATTCGGAGGCGATGGTGTTATGGTGTGGTCGCCTTTTTCATGGAGGGGGCTTGCACCCCTTATTGTTTTGCGTGGCACTATCACAACATAGGCCTACATTGATGTTTTAAGCACCTTCTTGCTTCCTGCTGTTTAAGAACAATTCGGGGATGGCGATTGCATCTATCAACACGATCGAGCACGTTTTCACAATGCATGGCCTGTGGCGGAGTGGTTACACGACTATAACATTCCTGTAATGGACTGGCCTGCACAGAGTCCTGACCTGAATCCTATAGAACATCTTTGGGATGTTTTGGAACGCCGACTTCGTGCCAGGCCTCACCGACCGACATCAATACGTCTCCCCAGTGCAGCTCTCCGTGAAGAACGGGCTGTCATTCCCAAGAAACCTTCCAGGACCTCACTGAACGTATGCCTGCGAGAGTGGAAGCTGTTATCAAGGCTAAGGGTGGGGCCAATTGAATTCCAGCATTACCGATGAAGGGCACCACGAATCTGTAAGTCATTTTCAGCCAGGTGTCCAGATAGTTTTGATCATATGGTGTATGTAGGTATTCCATATTTATGAGACATAGTTGCACATAGGATGCATCGTTCAATGACAGGTCGTAGAATAAAACAGCAATGTAGTGCATGGATCCTAAACAAATAATAACATGGAGATCTTCACTTAGTTTCTCTTTGTTCCTCCTGGGTCTTTCCATTTTCCTTCATATCCCCCTCCCCACCTTACAACCCCACCTACTACGCATCCTCCTTGCTATCTTAGGCTTTCCACATTTTCCTTACAAGAATGTTTTAAAATTTATATGAATTTTCTTAAGTTTGACCTATTCCTAATAAGTATAAAAATTCATTACAATCTCGGATACTTTTAACTGTAAAGAAAGTGAAGAATTTTTTAAAACATTTTTACGATACAATAATTTTTAGAATTTTAAAGTTCTTAAAGTTTCAATCTTTCAATTCTTAATGTTTCAGTGGGTACTGCCGACATATCTGTTTCGTTGCCGTAATATATGCATATGATGTGCCATTTCTATATGTCAGTACACGCACAAACTTTAGTATAACAAACAGGTGTTATTAACGGGAAAAAAATGTGAACTCTCACTATCATAATCTATAGGTTGCTTTTCAAACAAATTCTGTACGTTTTATCCTAATATTCCTTGTTCTCATTCACCACATTGCGTGTATGCTCCAAAAGACCACCAATCTTTCAGCCGAGCCCGCGCCTCAGCAGCGCGTGCGCAAGCCGTATACGAGCAAATTGTTTACTTTCCTGTCATCAGTGTGGCACAACATGCAGCCGCGTCCCCTGCTCGCAATTTATTGTGGGCCGGAGAAGCGGGAAGTACGGCTTTCAAGTTCTGCTTTTCCGGCAGTAGCTATTTACTTGACGGGTTTGGGCCAGGCAGGCCATTCCTCCATTTTGCGGCAAACACTTCTTGTTTTTTTTTCCGGCCAAAAATTAGGCCTTAATAATTTTTCATATATTCTCACCTTACCAGTGGATCACTATGATATGATTTGTTTAGGACCTTTTCACTATATTGGAACTCGGCTATTTCATTGTATGACATACTGCCTTTTAGCGGTGTTTTGTTCTGATGGACAACGAATGTTGGGTACAAAGTTCTGAGCTTTTTAGCTCTAATGTTTTAGTTATGTGAATACTAACATTTTAGTACTATCAAAGAAAACTTTTTAACAGTTTTTAAAAAATATTAAGTCTTAAGATAATTTACCACACTAGTGCATATCTCAGGGTTATTATTCCTTCTGGATTTATTCTTATACTGATGTTCCCTTGAAAATGTGGATTTTTGTGCCACGAAAGTGGTAATGACCCAATAATAAAGGACTAAATACAGCTGAAGCAGTTTATTAATACCCAAGGTTATGTTATGTGAATATGATAGTTTTGACAGGTAAATTGTCATGAAAGGTATTATTACGTGTATATAATGTTTTTGGCAAGTAAATGGAGATAAAGGTGGTAAACTGCTTCCCTGAGTCTGCTTATATATGATTCTATATTTACTACCTATCTTAAGAGTCTTGTCAGTGTTTGGCATTTGCTTGCCCTATCGGCTGCCCCTAAACCTGAATGTTACATTTTTCATACTCATCAGCGTTGTTCTCATGTGGGTTTAGCACTACAGGGTCAACGTCCTCGTAAGTGATCGCACGTCAAGAAATTGAGAACATAGTGCTAGTCGCATTCCTTTTCTTAGCTACAAGATTAATAACGAGAGATATTAAGAGTATTTCGTTGGTGCTAAGTGATGCAACAATTTACCTCCAGCCTCAGATTAATGAGATGAAACATTAAAGCAAATGTTCGATGATTATGAGTGACGCAATATTTTCCTAAAATCTAGAGTACTCGGCAAATTGTGTGTGTGCTTCCTCCGTGTTCAAAGATAATGTCATGCGTATAACACGAATCGGAACATTCTTTTGTACATTTTGTAACCTAAATCCTAACAATAGTGATATTATTTATAATTATAACATATTGTACTCAAATCTTTCCTTTTTTTAAATTTCATTCTCCTTGCCTTAACACAGCTAAGAAAGCCCGTATGAAATTGTTTTCTGGCTGCAGCGGATAATGTAAGGTTCTCATATTGAAATGTCCCCTTAGAACAATTATACACGACTGTGCTTAAACTGACACACAATATTTTTAGCGCAACGCAATCTGACTATCAAAGATCCCTACAAAAGAATGGCCCTGACTAACATTAACCTATACCTTTCACAAATCACTTACCTCACAAAAATCTTCATTACTCGAACTACTGCAATACAGCGAGCGCCACTACTGCCAGCTAAATAACAGATTCAAACTACGGAAGGCACTAACTACTGATAGGAATAGTTAGCAAAATGAAAGATTTTTGTAGAGAACAAACAATGTATTTACCTTAATACTCATAATATATATAGCAGTTCATGACAAATTAAAAAACTCCGCCATCTCTCTCCCCACATCCACCACTGCTGGCGGCTCACCTCCAACTGCGCAACGCTATACGCTGTTCACATCCAGCTGCCGCTGCCCAACACTACAATGGCAGACGACAATGCAAACTAGCCACAGACTGCACACAGCACAGCCAGTGATTTTCATATAGAGCGCTACGTAACGTTGCCAATAAGAAAACATAAACAGCCTACTTACATAAAGAAAACATAAACAGCCTACTTACATAGCCCCCATGCTCCCCAAAAAAAATTTTACAAAATATTTTTGGGCAGTGGCCAATAATGATTTGATAAAATTTTTCATAAATACAATAACAAAGATATCAAATGCACACACTTATTTATACAATGTTGGTCAAAAGCTAAAATTTTCTCACAGTCCATAAAGACAGTCCAGATTGTTCATCATAAGAGTAAACCTGCAGTTTGTTTTCTCAAAGTCTGAGCAGTAAAAGACAATGCACACGGCAGTAGTGGATTTCCATGCAGTCGTGAAGAAGTAGTGTTGTCCTTCCAACGGAAAGACTGTGCTGACTCTTGACATGCAGACAGGTAATGGGCCACAACAGAGCAAACCCACAGCAGAGTCATTCGACATTTTGAAGAAGATTGGTAGGTAGGTCATTACAGAGTAGACCCACTGTAGTCCTGGTAGAGAGTATGGTATTGGTGAGTCAGCAAAGGTGTAGACCCACTGTAGTCCTTGTAGAAATTGTGGACAGGCTCACTGTAGTCCTGGTAGAGATTGTGGTATTGGTGGGCCACCAGAGGTGCAGACCTACTGTAGTCCTTGTAGAGATGGCCAGCAGCCATCTGTTGTGACTGTGCGGGTGCACAATCACCATTGAAGAGTCTTGCAGTTAATATAGCAAGTCCATAACCACCACTTGTGCACTCACAAAGTTTTTGGAATTGTCCTTAGAACCAGCAATGCTGTTATCCAGTCCCTTGCTGAATTAAAGTAACACACGTGCAAACACTAACAGTCACAACTTCTCACATTTTGTGCATTACTGTGACCAACAGAAATGTGTGCAGTGAAATGAATGCTTACAAGTTACTTAATTTGATGAACTGGTGTCAATTACAATATTATAACATAAGAATACAATTACAAAGGTACAAAATACATCATTAAAAACATAATAATACAGATAACATTTGTAGTACAGGCTATACAAAAGAATAGAAATAAACAGATACATCAGTGTTACAGGAATTATGACATAAGTAAATACATAAAAGATCAGAATAATTTTTGAAACATCAACTTTACACATGAGCATTAAAACAAAACAGAATAAATAATGTCTAAGCATATTTACAAGGTAAATAACATATTATTAATGCCAATTATATTTTAGGCTAACAGTATTCCTCATAATAGTGAATGTAGCTTAGTATTAGAAGAAAAAATTCTATGAAACTACACAGAGACAGGAAGAAAACAAATACACAAGGGTACACAAACACATAGTGGGATAACACAAAAGGAAAGGACAGGGTTTGTTTTACTGCAGTATTTTGCATGGAGATCTCCCTTCATTCATCATTATTCCCAAAAGTCCTATCTAAGCCTGCTTTCTGTATTCTGTTCACATCCTCTGTCAAAAATAGTTTTTTTCCACTGTACAGTATCCCTTTTTTTTGCCCAAACCATTTTCATATAGCTTCTCAATACATTTCTTCCAAGTCATCATAGTTAGTTTCTTATATAGTTTACCCCTCTTAAGCTAACTTAAATCTACTGAGCTCAGATATATATACCAAGGGACGAGGCAATGCAGCATCACATAAAACAATTAATATAAACAGCAATAAAAAAAACGCAGATTTGCGAAGCAAGCAGCATTAAGAAATTAGCAAAGCAATTGTAATATTACAACTAATATAAGGCAATGTGCAGCAAACAATAAAAATAAATCATTAGTAAAACTGGCTTAACAGAATAATACAAAGTCAAATTCAATAACACTATGCCTGGCAAACAGCAGCAACTTATACCTAAACATGACATAGCTCAAGCAGAAAAAATATTACAGTAAAAACAACAATGCAGATAAGGGAAATGTATATTCACATCTTAATGTCTATGTAATTAAAGTGGTGCACCACAACTTATTCTACGAAAAATATTACCAAGTAGTTGAAAAGAAAATTATGTATGTAGTTACTGTTATTAGTCCCATCTTATTTTTCTTTCCATTCCAAGAGCTCCTTTATCGAAGAATGTGGGTCATAAAATAATTATTTAATAGATCTGTTGACAGAAAGTGTTCACATTAGCAAATGCATTCAATTTTATTTTATGAAACCAATGCTGCAAGACAGCTGGAAACCAGATATTAAACAAAATGAGCAATCTCTCAACTACAAAGACAATAGATGTAAAATGTTTCTAATCATTTCATTAGGCATTTTAGTACATATCATAAATTACGAGCTCCACAGTATGCTTTCAACAAGGAAATGTCAATAGCGAGGACAATGGCCTCCCCTTTCTTTTTTTTCTACCTGTGCCTCTGAGAGGCACTAATGACTTTTTTTCCAGCGACGCACAGCTGGCCGCTCAAGACGCATTCCGTCAAGGTCACTTGGCTTTCTTAACTAAATATTTACGACACCAGTTTCCGCTACAGTGACAGTCTCATATAAAAATATTTCACAGGTCAAGAATTTGCGTTGCAAATATGTAGAAACAAAATCTTATGAATATAACAGTGTCCAAAAAATTTTCGGCGGCATTGTGATACATTCACGCATTTACATACATTTCATAACTCTTAAAGTACGATTCTTGGTTCCCAACATCCTTTTCCACAAGTCAAGAATCCCTAACTTCTATTCATTATTCATATACATATAAACACGTAATCACAATCCTCATATACAGTAGCATCAACTTATTGATCATAAACATACTGCAACAGCATAATACACATAGTCATCGTAATAATAACATCATAAAACTTCAGTCAACTCTCAAAATCGTCGTAGCTTCCTCCAATAATTTCAAAACCTAAAAAAATTCTCTGCTCATGTCAGTAGTGTCATCTACCTCAAAAATACTTTAAAAATCATGATCTCATACCAAATACATCATTCAAAGCTCTCATAGTATCACAATGGTTCCGAAAAAATATGAACAGTTCACAAAGTACAGAGAAATACAATTTCGTAAGTGTGAAGTAATCCAACGGTGTAATTGAGTAAACATGTGTCACTGATGTAGTAAAAAAAATGTTTATCTCTCAGTTAAATGATCAGATAGCTGTGTAATTTGTATGTTAGAGAAATATGGTACCGATGTGTAAAGTTGTGTAAGCAAATACCATATTAGCTAGGGCTCCTTGTGCTTGCCAAACACATGGTACACAAAGTAGGTGTGTACCCCCCTGAGGATTAATGTAATTATACCCTCTGGTGTTACAGATTACAGCAATGGAATGAAATGTATAACGGAAAACCTTTATGTCATTGTACTTCAAATATCTTTAAAAATAAATGTTTTAAGTATAAAATTAATCACTCAAATACGTGTACTGTAGCGCTAAACTGTGCTTGTTGTAAGATAATCTCTGTGGAAGTGTCGTAGTTATTTTCCTCCGAAAGCTAAGTTCTGCAGAAGCCAATCTACTTACCTCATGATAAACAAAAGTGAAATGCTTTGCGTAGAGATATCTTAGTTATTACGCTTATTGTTGTGATGATGAAAGTACTGTGCTGTAACGTATTGTTGTGCTATGGAAAAGGCTGTCTCCTTGTAGCTATACCACAAAAGTTACTAATAAAACATGTTTTGCTTTCCAGAACAATTCAGAAAAACTGTGCAAATATAAAACAGATACACCGCAAAAGCAACAATGTAAATTGTGTCGTAATATAACCGTGTAGCTGTCAAAGAAACCAAATACTAAGTCATCTTTAATCTCACAGAAAGTACTTTAAATCCCAAATGTATTTTCAAGTAAACCAAAATGTTGCATTAAAATCTCATTAGCAGTATATGTTCTAAGTATGTAAGCCTTATAGTCATTACATAATTGTGCAACTAACAAGCAAGAATGTACACACACAATAACACTGTGTCGTCTGTTCGCAATAACAATGCATTCGTAATTTCTGTTTGAATAAGTTCTCTTGGTTCTTGACTGGATATTTAACTTTAAACATTGTTGCATGGTAACAGTTTCTAAAGCATACTAGTAACGTGAAGTGAAACGTTTTATGTCAAAGACAAAGTTAAAAAGCAGATTATCTTTCAATAAACGGTTTTACATGTGAAATGTGGTGTAAACCTTTACTCTTCCTAGTACACAGAGTTTCAACTTCAACGCAACTATCATGTGGTATATGTCGGATTCTGTAAGGTCCACTGTAAACTAGAAAGAATTTGTGACTCAAGTGTTTCTTCTTATGTGACAATGAATGAGCTTTAATGAGAACTTTCTGACCAATTGATAATTTCTTTGCATTTGCTTTACCGTGTAGTTTTCTCCTTTTGTCTGCTGCAGATTTTATATTTTTAAGAGCCAAATCAACTATGTCTTTGTGTCGAAGTTTACGTGTATTCGGGAAAGGTACAAGCTCTCTGATTCTGTTCGGTGGTTCTTCATTCTTCAGTACAAGAGTAGGTGGTAAAGCAGTGGAATCATGAGGCATTTCATTCAGCACATTTTGAAATAAGTGTAAATATCTGTCCCAATGCTGATGCTTTCTGTGACAATAAAGTCTGCAAAGCTTATTGATTTCTTTCATAATCCGTTCAGACGGGTTACAATGTGGTGAGTACAATGAAATAAAAACAGGTTTGTTTTTATGGTTCTGAAGCATGCGTGACCAAACAGCAGATCTGAATTGTGGTCTGTTATCTGAAATGATTTTACTGACGTGTCCAACTTCACGTAAGAAATTTTTAACAAAGGCGTTGGATACAGACCGTCCAGTGGCATTACGTAACGGTGTGAAAGAAACAAATTTTGAAGTAAGTTCAACAGCGACTAGAACGTACGAAAATCCATTTGATGTTCTGACAAGGGGTCCCAAGAGATCAACAGCAGCAAATTCTTTTAATTTAGAAGGAATAATAGGAAACAACGGAGCATGATGTGAGATAGTAGATGGTTTCGCCTTTTGACAAAGTTTACAAATAGACAAGACTCTTCGAATTCTCTTTTCCATATTGTTAAAATAACAAGTCGTTCGAAGAATATGATAACATTTTCGTGGGCCAAAATGTGCGTAGCTGAAATGAATGTATCAAATGAGCTTATTAACAAAATCGTCTGGAATGCAAAGTACCCATAGCTTGTCATCAACAGTGCAGCGTTTGAAGAGTATGTTATTTCTAACCAGGTAATAATGCCGAATCTGAGTGTGTGTCTTTTCATGCCATTTACTTTTGATGTCTTTCCAAATCGGATCTTTATCTTGTTCATGAGCAATGTCCTTTAAAGATGTGGTGATGAAGTTTTCAAAGGCGACTTTCTAAATGTAAAGAATACTGAAATTTTTCTCAAGGTTGCCTTCTGTGTTACTTTTCTCAAGCCCAGCCGGTGCGCGTGACAGCGCGTCCGCAACAATGTTCTCCTTGCCGGGAATGTATACTATTGTGAAGCGGAATTCTTGCAGAAACAATGCCCAACGTTTTAACCTGTCATGATTTAATTTTGAAGACATAAGAAATTGTAATGCACGATGATCACTGTATACTTTTACGTGCTTACCAGAAAGAAAGAAACGCAATTTGTTAAATGCCCAAACGATAGCTAAAGCTTCTAATTCAGTAACAGAATAATTTTTTTCAGATTTTGTTAGCACTCTGCTAGCAAAAGCAATGGTTTTCTGAACAGTAGTGTCATTTTCTATGGCTTCTTGAAATAAGTGGGCACCAAGACCGACTTTAGAAGAATCTGTGCTAAGGCAGAAATCTTGTGACAGATCTGGATGAGCTAGTATTGGCGCGTTAAGTAGCGATTCTTTCAAAGAATTGAATTCCAACTGTGCTTGTTCGTCCCAGTTCCAAATAGTATTTTTTCCAGTGAGAGAACAAAGTTTTGGTGTAACTAGAAGTTGCATATTCAGAAAACGACGGTAAAAATTTACGAGACCTAGAAAACTGCGGACTTGTTTTTTTGTGGATGGAACTGGAATGGCTCTGATGGCTTCTAACTTTTCAGGATCTGGCTGAATGCCTTCAGAAGAAATAATATGTCCCAAAAACTTCACCTTTGACCTATCGAATTCAGACTTTTCCAAGTTAACTGTAATTCCAGATTCTGCAAAAATACGTAACAAACTGTTGAGGATGCGGTTATGTTGTTCCCATGAGGCTTCTGCTATCAGAATATCGTCCACATATAAGGTGATGTGACGTTTTAAGAACTCAGGTAATATGGAATTTAGCCCGCGAATGAATGCTGCCGAAGAAATGTTCAAACCAAAAGGAAGTTTCCGAAACTGATAACAAACGCCGAAACAAAGGAAAGCTGTGTATTTTCTACATTCTGGATGAAGTTCGATCTGATAAAAGCTGGATCTGAGATCAATGGAAGACAACACTTTTACACCATTAAAATTTTGAAGAAGTTCTTCCATCGTCTGCGGCCTGTCTGTTTCAGGAATAATGATAGTATTGATTTGTCTCGAATCTAAGACAAGCCTGATCGATCCATTTTTCTTCTCAACAACATGTAACGGATTGTTGTATGAGCTTACTGCAGGCTCAATAATGCCCTCGTCAAGCATAGATTGTATTTATGTTCTAACACGGTCCCTATAATGTGCTGGAATTACGTATGGTCTAACACAAAATTTAGTATGCTCACGAACACGAAATTGGCATTGAAATCCCTTGATTGTTCCTGTTTTGTGAGTAAAAACTGTGGAATGTGCTTGTAAAATCTCAAAAAGGTCCTGCCTATCAGTGTCATTACAATTCTCAATTGTTTGAATTTTATTCTGAATTAACTCATTAGTTTCAAATATGCCGTCGATATCATCCCTGTCAGTACTTGCAGGGTGATTGTTAGTGTCTAGTTCCGTAGAAAATTCCGAACTGTTGTCTAACAGAACGTAAAGCCGATTAATTTCCTCATCATGGTTTGAGAGCCAGTCTTCAAATTTCAAAGCTATTGACTTACCTTCTTTCTCTAAACTTATTTCAGCATCGTGAAAGCTTAAGATTGCTTTGTATTCATTCAAAAAGTCTACTCCCAGTATAATTTCCGTCGACAATAATGGAACAATAAGAAAGTTCATAGAGAAGCTGTGGCTTTGACAAAAGAATTCTAAGTTGGTTTGTTGGCGTACATCTACACTTTTTCCAAAGATTGCACCTTGTAATTTAATCTTACGTAACGGAAGTGTGGGGCAATCGTTCGATTTGTTGCGTTTGCTAAAAGCTGTTTCACTAATTACTGAAATGGGACTGCCAGAGCCAAGTACTGCCGTAAATTTTACGTCATTTACAGTAATGTGAATCACAGGATATGCAATGTTGTTATGTTTTACGTCGTGTTCCTGGAGTAAGATGTCTCTAATGTCTTCCATTCTTACGTAATTACTAGCTACGGCACCTGCGTCGTCAGTTTCATAAGTACATCTTGTGGCTGCCAGCGGTGTGAGTCATTGCCTATTGTCTCTTTGTTGGCGCGCGTCGTTATTGGGATTTGGAGACCTAACTTCTACAAATTCACTGTGACGAGAATCCCGCCAGTTCTGATGCAGTTCAGGTCTGTCGTTATGATCATGTCGTCTGTCGTCATGTCGGTAGATTCCATAGTTTCTTTCTTGTCGGTCACGTGGTGGAGAATTTCTCCCTGAGTCGTAACTGCGCGCCAGATCGTTGCATCTAAAGTTATTCTGTCTCCCTTGATAATAATTGTTTTGGTTCCCATATTGTCTGTTTCTCTGATTGTCTCTGTGATAGTCATTACCGCGGAGAGGTGATCTTTCCCTGTAATTATTACTACTCTGCCAACGGTTGTCATACGGGTGATGTCTGTTTTGGTCACGATTTGTTCTGTTGTCACGGAATTGTGACAGATGTGCCCTGTAGTGATTGTTTTCCCGTTTACGCAACCCGCGACTGTCTGTGTCAATTTCTAATTCTTGTAAGAGTCCCTGAAAAGCTTCAATGTCGTCTTTGCAACGTCCTGCTAAAATAATATGTCGTAAATGTTCAGGCAGTTTGATTAAGCAAATGCGGATGAGTTCTGAGGGGCTGTATGGGTTTGACAGGTACTGATTCTTGTGCAACATGTCTTCAAAATATTTCACAAGACTGGAAAACTCAGATTGTTCGAAACGTTTCATCATTATGATGCCATGTTTTACTCGGTCTTGTGTGGCTTGAGACCAATATGCTGAGAGGAATGCATGGTAAAATTCTCCTTCACTGTGGCAATCGTGAATGACCGATCGCATTCTTACAGCTGGTTCATTCTCTAAGCAGCCACACATAAATTCTAACCTGTGCTCCACTGACCAGTTGGGAGGGAAACAATGAGAGAATTGATGGAGCCACGCTTGTGGATGAATGTCGTTGGCAGAATTCTTAAACGTTTTGAATTTACGTATAGTAATGAACAGCTTATAGTCAAAATAATCGTGTCGGTGAGTAGCATATCGGTCATTGTTACGTCTTGTCGGCGGTTCCATCCCAAAATTCGTGGTACCTTGCCAATTCCTTTCATAATTACCGAAATGCCCTGTGTTATTATTTTGTGGCTATTCCGTATTTCTAAGTTCCTCTTCCCGTGTTGGAGTGCGAGTGTCCTCTGAAATATGTAATTCTTGTATTACCTGCGTCAACTGATCTTGTACTTCCCGGATTTCTCTTTTGTACTGTGTATTGATTTGATTTTGATTTTGTTTGAATTTTCTTATTTGTTCATACTCTTCTGTGTCAGTAAAGGCTACGGGTCTTGTGTCATTCAGATCATCATCTACCTTTGTAGATAAGTTAGTGACCTGATCCGAAAGTTCGGCTACTTTCTCCGATAGTGTACTTATTTCCTCCATGTGTCTTTCTGAACCAATTTTCAGGGTATCTACTGTGTCCTTTAAATTTTCCTGAGTTTTTGCAAGTTGCGTAACCGAATCGGTAGATGCAACTGAGTCAATTTTAGCCCACAAGGTCTCATGATTTTCATGAACAATAGTTTGCAGCTCTTTTATGGCTGCTTCGTGATTGTGTAATGCATTTCCATGACGCGAAAAAATAGGTTGGAAATGCTCACAAATTTGTGTTTTTACGTCATTACAGACTTTTTGACATTTCAATTCAATGTTATGTAACTCAGCAGTTAAATCTTCACGTGTTTGTTCGAGAGTTTGTTCCAATGAGTCTAACTTTTGAAGCATTTGCTGTGTTTGTCTCTGATTTTGTTCCATTGTGTGTAACTGTTGCTGTGTTTGTTTCTGATTTTGTTCCATTTTTTGCATTAATTGCAATAATAATGTATTAGTGTCTGGAATCTGTTTCTCTATGCTTTTTGGCAGTGCGTTTTCACCAGCAACATTCACATTTTGACAAGCAGAAAATGTGTCTTGACTTATTTGAGAAAACGGTGAGGACCCAAAACCGAAGTCTACAGTATTTGCAGTATTGTGTTCTGTCATTTCGGATTCCTGAGGCGAGCTGTTGCCGACCGATCGATCGATAATGCTTCCCTGTTCACTACCTGTTTCACTGTCTACACCATTATTTGCCGCCCGCTCCATTTCCCTATGCACAGTTACCAAATTACTACTTTGAATATTAGTTAATTCATTACATGGTGGCGTTAACACACTGCTTTCGTCTTCACTGTCATTTCTCAGTTTACTTTGGAGCCTAGTGTTACGTTTTTCACACGCCATTATTGTCACAATATTTCACACGACAACACAGAAAAACACAATTTGAAGAGCAAAAATAGGGGAACACATGAACATAGCACTGAAAATAATATGTAGTTAATTGCAAGCGCAGCTGCGAAATTCTTGGTGCAAATCTACATGCATGCCACAACTGTTTTACAGTACAACAATGAAAGACTGCAACTACAAAGGAGATTCTCTCTACAATTACGCAATAGCAATAAACAAAATCTACACCAATTACACAAACTACAAGAAAAAATCAGAAGATTCCAGTGAGGTATCCTAGGCTAAGGGGAATTATACACGACTGTGCTTAAACTGACACACAATATTTTTAGCGCAACGCAATCTGACTATCAAAGATCCCTACAAAAGAATGGCCCTGACTAACATTAACCTATACCTTTCACAAATCACTTACCTCACAAAAATCTTCATTACTCGAACTACTGCAATACAGCGAGCGCCACTACTGCCAGCTAAATAACAGATTCAAACTACGGAAGGCACTAACTACTGATAGGAATAGTTAGCAAAATGAAAGATTTTTGTAGAGAACAAACAATGTATTTACCTTAATACTCATAATATATATAGCAGTTCATGACAAATTAAAAAACTCCGCCATCTCTCTCCCCACATCCACCACTGCTGGCGGCTCACCTCCAACTGCGCAACGCTATATGCTGTTCACATCCAGCTGCCGCTGCCCAACACTACAATGACAGACAACAATGCAAACTAGCCACAGACTGCACACAGCACAGCCAGTGATTTTCATATAGAGCGCTACGTAACGTTGCCAATAAGAAAACATAAACAGCCTACTTACATAAAGAAAACATAAACAACCTACTTACAATATGTTTCCTGATGTTGCAAATAATTCACCTTTAGTGTGCTGGGACGAAGACGGATGACCGCACAGCATAAGTAACGAATACGACCCTTGAAAAATTTGGAAATTTGTGGTAAGTTCCTATGGGACCAAACTGCTGAGGTCATCGGTCTCTAGGCTTACACACTACTTAATCTAACTTAAACTAATCTGTGCTAACGACACCACACACACTCATGCCCGAGGGAGGACTCGAACCTCCGACGTGGGGAGCACGCGAAACGTGGCAATTCGCCTCAGACCGCGCAGCTACGATCCTTGACTCTGTATTTTGTTTCATCTGCGATGATTTCCCAGTCAATCAGTTGTGCAGCGCTGGGGAATTCTTATTTGAGGCATAGTAGCGAGCAGTTGAGTTTTTCAGAGAGTGAGATCCGTTAATTGTGAATCTGGGAGAAGCTATCAGGAATACTTCATTATAGAGATGAATACTCATTTATAGTATTTTCCCGTTCTCTATATAGATGGAGGAGATTTTTGGAGGAATTTTAAAGCACACAAAGGGATGGAACTATTAACTGAAGGAAATATTTATCCCTCAGAAAACTAATAACTGCCACGATTAGTGTCAATATGATCTTTTTTTTTCGAAATGTCAGATTACGTAATTTTTGTAATGAGAAAATTTCGCGATTGTGAGAGTTTTCTCACATTTACAGTTCCTTTTGTCAATAATCAAAGTTAATTTTTTTAAGAACTATTTTCTTCAAAATAAAACCCGCCACCATGATTAGTAGTAAACTTTTGAATATTTTGTCGTGGGTGCACTGTACCTTACGCCATACGAAGTCACAGATTGTTTCTGACAAGCAAAAGGAAAGAAATTAGTACTGAGTAGTTTCCTTTCTTTTAGCTGCCGCAGCTGATGTTTCGTATTTACTTTCGATAACGTCTGTACTCCAGACACAAAGACAGCATGCTGAGCAAGAGGTAAGTCACTTTCATTTCAGAACACATCTCAGCTTGAATTCTTAAGCAAACTGTGAGTTGTCAGGTGTCATGTTAGCAAGCAGATTTTTTCAGTGAACAGTATGGCTATTTCAAATAGTTACTCTTTTCTGAGCATAGCAGTAGTTTATTTTTGTGGATAGTCCAAGCCACACGTTGCACATCGCATCACACAACGTTCATTTCGTTACATAGTTTTTATTGAGCACACAATCAGTTTCCTTTGGCATTTCATTGGATTCATGTTCTTTATTTCAAATTTTGCATTTCATGAAGTTTCAAGCATTATTCCATGACAGTCTTTACATGCGCAAAACAGGGCTAACCAACAGACAGTTTTGCCCAGCTATGGAATACACTACCTAAAATACACGTTACATGAGGAGAAAGTTTTTGAAATCAGCTTATTCAGACCATATTTTATAGAAAGTTTACAATAGGTGCCTCGCCACCGGTCTCATCCAGCATTTTATGAGCCTCAGCCGTAGATTTCTTCATGTTACAGCAGAAAATTAAAACCTCCCAAAAATGACGAGAATTGGGGTCGTAAGTTGGCCGGCCGGAGTGGCCGTGCGGTTCTAGGCGCTGCAGTCTGGAGCCGAGCGACCGCTACGGTCGCAGGTTCGAATTCTGCCTCGGGCATGGATGTGTGTGATGTCCTTAGGTTAGTTAGGTTTAATTAGTTCTAAGTTCTAGGCGACTGATGACCTCAGAAGTTAAGACGCATAGTGCTCAGAGCCATTTGAACCATTTTTTGGTCGAGAACAACTTTAGGATTCCAGCACAAATTGAGTAATATTTTGATTGCTTTGTATGTACAAATGCCTAATCTTATCGTATGACACTTACGACCAACCATCTGTACCACCACCTGCTACTACTGCCATCTATTGCAAAATGGGGGAAGCAAAGTTGTAGATGTATTATATGTCCATAAGGCTTTTGACACCGTTCCTCACAAGAGGCTTCCAATCAGATTGCGTTAATATGGACTATTGCCTCACTGCTGCCCGCTGGCAACTCCAGATGCAGTGCGCTGGATTCAACGACTGGATATCTAGTTGTGGAGCACAAACATTTCTCAGTTTCTCATCTGCAAATATGTATATGTAATCAGTGATAGCTTGAGGGTATTTTTGTTCTGTCGTTGCAACTACAAAAATGTGTGATTTTTTTCACGCATTTGCTATTCTAGCCCTATCCTGAGCCATCCTCTTCATCTCTGAATAACTGCTACAGTTTACATTCTTTCTAACCTGCTTTATGTACTCGTTTCTTATTTTCCTTCTACAAACTCCCTGCACCCTCCCTCTCCGTCCCCCCCCCCCCCCCCCCACACACACACACTTCCCTCCAGCACTGAACTGGTGATACTTTGACGTCTCACAATGGGTCCTACTAACCGATCCTTTTTTTTTAAGTTGTGGCACATATTTCTTTTCTACCAGTTATATTCAGCACCCCCTCTTTAGCTACACGGTCTACCCACCTACTCTTCAGCATTCTCTCCAGAACCACATTTCAAAAGCTTCTATTCTTTTCGTACGCGTTTCATTCCATACAAGGCAACATTTAAGGCAAATACCTTCATAAAATACTTCCTAACACTTGAATCAATATTAGAAGTTAATAAATTTGTCTTCTTCACAAACACCTTTCTTGCTATTGCCATTCTACATTTATATCCGCTCTGCGTCAGTCATCATCAATTATTTTACTGCCTTTATTGTCTCGTTTCCCAATCTAACTCCGTCAGCATTGCCTACATACTATTAGTCTTGTTTTGGTTGTTTGATATTCATCTTGTATCCTTCTTTCAAGGCAATGTCCATTCCATTCATCTGCTCTTCCAAGTCATTTTATGTCCCTGGCAGAATTACAATGTTATCGGCAAAATTCAAAGTTTTTATTTCTTCTTCCTATTTTAATTCCTTCCGCAACTTTTTTTGGTTTGCTTTACTTCTTGTTCTATGTACAGGTTGAATAACATTGGGGATAGGCTACACCCGTTCTCTCTCCCGTCTCAACCACGGATTCTCCTTCATGCCCCTCGACTCTTATAACTGCCGTCTGGTTTTTGTACGAGTTCTGAATAACCTTTTGCTCCATGTGTTTCACCCCCGCTACATTCAGAAGTTCGAGGAATGTATTCCAGTCAACTTCGTCAAAAGCTTTTTGTAAGTCTACAAATACTATAACGCAGATTTGCCCTTTCTTAACTTAACTTATTGGTCGTAGAGTTAGTATTGCCTCACATATTCCTTCATTTCTCAGGAACCCAAACTGATTTTCCCCCAGATCGACTTCTGCCAGTTTTTTCCAATCTTCTGCAAATAATTCGTGTTACTATTTTGCAACCATGACTTAACAAACTGATGGTTCGGTTAAAATGCTCCCTCTAAAACTCTAAAAATCTCTGGTTCTTTCAAATCATCCAGGTCCAATCTCCTTATACTTAGGGTTCCCAAAGGAAATGTTATAGGTTCACTTCTGTTCTTAATGTATATAAACTATTTAGGAGAGAAACTGAGTAGGGGTCTTACATTGTTTATCAATAGCATTAACGTTTACTGTATAATACGAGTAAAATGATAAGAAGATCAAAACAAGCTACAAGATACCTGCATGATATTAAAAGTCGTAATTGATCCTCAACAAAAAAATTGCGACATCATGTAGGTGAGTACCAAAACTTTGGCTACATGTTACAATACCAAATTTAAAGGATGTCGATTCGATTAAATATCTTGGGATTGCAATTACGATCAACTTAAGTTGGGATCATCTCACGGAAAATGTTTTGGGTAAGGAAAACCGAAGACGGCCGACGTTGCAACAAATATACTGAAGAGTCTGTCTACACCACGCATGCCCACCGTCCTCCTGAGTGTTTTTGTACGCTGTTAGGCCCTTGCTAGGTAACCTTGATGTACAGCCATAAAATTCAAAGAAGGGCAGCTCGTTTTGTATTCTCGTAAAGAGGGGAACGTACGGCGGATATTATACGAGAGTTGGGGTAGCAATCAATAAACCAAAGGCTTATTCGTTACCATTTCACGAAATTTCAGTCACCAATCTTCTCCTCCTAATGTCAAAATACACAGAAGAAAAAAAATGGCAACACCAAGAAGGAGTTGTGCTACATAAACGAAAGTTGGTAGGCGTGTTGCTACATCTGAAAGATGATTGTTCAAATTTACCGCCAGTCGCATAAAAGTGGCGCTATTGCCGCCACTACGTGGATGCAAGTCAAGTTTGCTTTAAATACACTCCTGGAAATTGAAATAAGAACACCGTGAATTCATTGTCCCAGGAAGGGGAAACTTTATTGACACATTCCTGGGGTCAGATACATCACATGATCACACTGACAGAACCACAGGCACATAGACACAGGCAACAGAGCATGCACAATGTCGGCACTAGTACAGTGTATATCCACCTTTCGCAGCAATGCAGGCTGCTATTCTCCCATGGAGACGATCGTAGAGATGCTGGATGTAGTCCTGTGGAACGGCTTGCCATGCCATTTCCACCTGGCGCCTCAGTTGGACCAGCGTTCGTGCTGGACGTGCAGACCGCGTGAGACGACGCTTCATCCAGTCCCAAACATGCTCAATGGGGGACAGATCCGGAGATCTTGGTGGCCAGGGTAGTTGACTTACACCTTCTAGAGCACGTTGGGTGGCACAGGATACATGCGGACGTGCATTGTCCTGTTGGAACAGCAAGTTCCCTTGCCGGTCTAGGAATGGTAGAACGATGGGTTCGATGACGGTTTGGATGTACCGTGCACTATTCAGTGTCCCCTCGACGATCACCAGTGGTGTACGGCCAGTGTAGGAGATCGCTCCCCACACCATGATGCCGGGTGTTGGCCCTGTGTGCCTCGGTCGTATGCAGTCCTGATTGTGGCGCTCACCTGCACGGCGCCAAACACGCATACGACCATCATTGGCACCAAGGCAGAAGCGACTCTCATCGCTGAAGACGACACGTCTCCATTCGTCCCTCCATTCACGCCTGTCGCGACACCACTGGAGGCGGGCTGCACGATGTTGGGGCGTGAGCGGAAGACGGCCTAACGGTGTGCGGGACCGTAGCCCAGCTTCATGGAGACGGTTGCGAATGGTCCTCGCCGATACCCCAGGAGCAACAGTGTCCCTAATTTGCTGGGAAGTGGCGGTGCGGTCCCCTACGGCACTGCGTAGGATCCTACGGTCTTGGCGTGCATCCGTGCGTCGCTGCGGTCCGGTCCCAGGTCGACGGGCACGTGCACCTTCCGCCGACCACTGGCGACAACATCGATGTACTGTGGAGACCTCACGCCCCACGTGTTGAGCAATTCGGCGGTACGTCCACCCGGCCTCCCGCATGCCCACTATACGCCCTCGCTCGAAGTCCGTCAACTGCACATACGGTTCACGTCCACGCTGTCGCGGCATGCTACCAGTGTTAAAGACTGCGATGGAGCTCCGTATGCCACGGCAAAGTGGCTGACACTGACGGCGGCGGTGCACAGATGCTGCGCAGCTAGCGCCATTCGACGGCCAACACCGCGGTTCCTGGTGTGTCCGCTGTGCCGTGCGTGTGATCATTGCTTGTACAGCCCTCTCGCAGTGTCCGGAGCAAGTATGGTGGGTCTGACACACCGGTGTCAATGTGTTCTTTTTTCCATTTCCAGGAGTGTATATCCTGTAACGGTCGTGAGCGTTAATTACCTTTGAGACTGGAAGAGATGAGTTGATGCTTGACAAGAATGCATTTATGATGGCAAAGGCATCATTATCGATACCTCGCTGAGTTTGGACGAGGTCCTGTAATAGGGCTAAAAGAATCTGGATGTTCCTTCTGCGATACTGCAGAAAGACTTGGCAGGAATGATCACTGGCAGCTGTAGTCACGAGAATGTACAGTCAGAAGAAGACCGGGCTACAAATGGCCCCGTGGCACTACCGAGAGGGAAGACATCGCGTTTGGTGTATGGCCCTGGCGTATCGAGGTTTTCTCAGACAGGATTCGAAACCTGAATGCACGAACGTACGAACTGTCACAGAATGGGGAGACTAATAGAATGCTGTTACAAGAGGCCGAGAACAGGGCGTTAGATGTGTTTTTGCGGAGAGTACCGCCAGAGATGTCACGTCGGGTGACAATGGAGAATCCCAGAGATCTTGCAGTGGCTCTAAGGATTGCCACATACTTAGAGGAGGTAGATTATGCGACGAAGCAAAGGGTGGAGCATAGAGACTGGCAGCGGAAATTAAGTGTTTTGGTTATGGCCAGGTATGGCACATCAGGAGGATGCTGCTTGTTAGGCTTACTGAACGGAAGGGAACAAAGGTTTCTGGTTGACACGGGGGCACACTTGTCTGTTATTAGTCTAGACCTGGTTAGCAAGAGAAGGCTTGAGCCACCACGTTATAGGTTATGTGGGGTGGGAGATAATAAAGTGGAGTCATTAGGTACGACGGTACCTAATTCGTGATCGCAGGAACTAAGGTAGAGGTGTTACCATGTGTAGGTGAGGGGTATTCGGTGATTCTCGGACTGGACTTCCTTGACAAAGATCGTGTGAAGATAAATGTTTGGCAACAAACAGTGCAACTCGGTGGAACAATGTTTCACATAGGGGAAACGGTTGCAAATAGACGAATGTCGCAAGGCGCACTTAACATGAAGGTGACGCCAGCTAAACTGCGAACCGATTCATTACAGGTCGATCAGCAGGTTAACATACCGGCAGGTACAGGGAAGGTAATTTGGGTTTCGATAAATACGGGCTTACCAAAGAATACGTTGTACATGGTGGATCCACTCTCGAGTAATGAGGAGTTGGACAATACGCACTGTTTTGTGCGTAGGAGTTTAGCTCACGCAAGTTATGTGGAAGGAGATTACAGAGTGCCTGTAAGTATAGATAACTTCGGCAGAGAGGGTTTTAGCTTGTCAAAAGGTTATTACTGGGCATGTTGGTTTTTTTTTATGAAGATGACATCGATAGGAAGGATTTAGAGGCGAACCACAAGCAAAACGTCGATGCACCGCAATTAAGGGGAAAATTACAGCCTTTGCAGGGAGACGACAGGGTCGCGTTGGAGGAATTGTTATTGACATTTAGCGATTCATTCGGAACGGACGGTAGGTTACCGGCAACATCGATTACGAAGCATCACATACCAGCGGAGGATAATACACCAGTGTTTAGGAAAGCATATAGGATAGCACGTCATATGCAACCGCTACTAGAGGAGTTTGAAGAACAACTACCGGTTGGAATCATAGAGCATAGCGATAGTCCATATTCAAGCAATGTAGTTTTCGTACCTAAGAAGTCGGTGGAAGGTACAAGGAAATATAGGTTTTGTTGTGATTATAGGTTTCTGAATGCGAAAACCATTTCGGATGCATATCTGATTGCGAATATCACGGACACATCGGACAATCTGGGACAATGTAAGTATTTTACGACGATGGATTTACGAAGTGGATACCATCAGTTGGAAGTAACGCCAGAGGATAGGGCAGAGACAGCTTTTACTGTTCCTGGGATGCACCATCAGTATATACGTATGCCGTTCGGGTTGAAGACTGCACCGGCAACTTTTCAGCGATTATGAGATGTGATTTTAAGGGGACTGAAACCAAAGACATGTATGGTTTACCTAGATGACGTTATAGTATTTTCGAAGGATATGTAAGAACATGTATCACGTTTAAGAGAAGTCTTTAGAAGATTGCGGTCTGCACGTTAACATTAAGTTTAGAAAAATGTAATTTTGCGCAGACGCAGGTTAAATATTTAGGTTCAAAATGGTTCAAATGGTTCTGAGCACTATGGGACCTAACATCTGTGTTCATCAGTCCCCTAGAACTTAGAACTACTTAAACCTAACTAACCTAAGGACATCACACACATCCATGCCCGAGGCAGAATTCGAACCTGCGACCGTAGCAGTCACGCGGTTCCAGACTGAAGCGCCTAGAACCGCACGGCCACTCCGGCCGGCAATATTTAGGTCATGTAGTCAGTGCACAAGGGGTTCAAACCGATCCTTGGTTAACAGAGGCATTTCTAAATTTTCCGATACCACGTACAACGAAGCAATTACAATCGTATATTGTTTTATGTTCATATTATCGTAAATTTGTAAAAGATTTTGCTAAAATAGCCGAGCCGTTAACAAAGCTTTTAAATAAAAGGGTTACATTTCAATGCACTGAGGAATGTCAGGAAGCTTTCTATGAATTAAAGATGAGATTCGTTTCTGGTCCGGTGTTGGTATTCCCGAATTTTGAAGAAGACTTCATCTTAGCATGTGACGCTTCAAATGGCGCAGTAGGATGTGTTTTGGGGCAAATGGTGAATGGACAGGAGCATACGGTGGCGTATGCTTCTAGACAGTAAAATAGGGCAGAGAGGAATTATTCCACTACGGAAAAGATGTTGGCTGAAATATATGGAGTAACGTATTTTCGTTGTTACCTTTATGGTAGGAATTTTAAGGTCGTGACGGATCACGCAGCGTTGAGATGGTTACTGAGACTCAAGGATCCTTCTAGTCGATTAACACAGTGGGCTCTAAAATTAAGTGAGTTTGACTTTGAAGTAATTCATAAGCCAGAGAAGAAACATGGGAATGCAGATGCGTTAAGTCGCAAATTAGACGCATTAAAAGTAATGGGTAAGAGTGTTGCAAATGGCAAAGGGCACAAGCAGAGGATGAGGGGTGCCAGAGTTTTAGAACTCAACGACATTTCAATGAGGAGGGAAATTTGTGGTGTAGATTTACCAAGTGCGGACCATGGGTAATGGTACGAAGGAGTTTGAGAGAAGTCTTAAAGCAGGCCCATGTTCATGTGCTCCTGGGGTCGAAGCATGGTTGTCGTCGATCAACGGGAAGACGAGTAGCAGAACTTGGAGAACAATACGTAGCAAATTGTGTGCCGTGTGCGGAGCGAGTGGATGTGACGCGCGCAAGAATTCCATTGCAACGGTTACCAGAGGCTTCGAAGCCATTCGAATTTATCGGGCTAGATATCTGCGGGCCATACAACAAAACACCGGCAGAGAATCGTTACGTTTTAACTACACTCCTGGAAATGGAAAAAAGAACACATTGACACCGGTGTGTCAGACCCACCATACTTGCTCCGGACACTGCGAGAGGGCTGT
Organism: Schistocerca cancellata; assembly: GCF_023864275.1. NCBI lineage: Eukaryota > Metazoa > Arthropoda > Insecta > Orthoptera > Acrididae > Schistocerca > Schistocerca cancellata. The sequence continues at coordinate 379,083,281 of NC_064626.1, read as the reverse complement.
ACAAGCAATGATCACACGCACGGCACAGCGGACACACCAGGAACCGCGGTGTTGGCCGTCGAATGGCGCTAGCTGCGCAGCATTTGTGCACCGCCGCCGTCAGTGTCAGCCAGTTTGCCGTGGCATACGGAGCTCCATCGCAGTCTTTAACACTGGTAGCATGCCGCGAGAGCGTGGACGTGAACCGTATGTGCAGTTGACGGACTTTGAGCGAGTGCGTATAGTGGGCATGCGGGAGGCCGGGTGGACGTACCGCCGAATTGCTCAACACGTGGGGCGTGAGGTCTCCACAGTACATCGATGTTGTCGCCAGTGGTCGGCGGAAGGTGCACGTGCCCGTCGACCTGGGACCGGACCGCAGCGACGGACGGATGCACGCCAAGACCGTAGGATCCTACGCAGTGCCGTAGGGGACCGCACCGCCACTTCCCAACAAATTAGCGACACTGTTGCTCCTGGGGTATCGGCGAGGACCATTCGCAACCGTCTCCATGAAGCTGGGCTACGGTCCCGCACACCGTTAGGCCGTCTTCCGCTCACGCCCCAACATCGTGCAGCCCGCCTCCAGTGGTGTCGCCACAGGCGTGAATGGAGGGACGAATGGAGACGTGTCGTCTTCAGCGATGAGAGTCGCTTCTGCCTTGGTGCCAATGATGGTCGTATGCGTGTTTGGCGCCGTGCAGGTGAGCGCCACAATCAGGACTGCATACGACCGAGGCACACAGGGCCAACACCCGGCATCATGGTGTGGGGAGCGATCTCCTACACTGGCCGTACACCACTGGTGATCGTCGAGGGGACACTGAATAGTGCACGGTACATCCAAACCGTCATCGAACCCATCGTTCTACCATTCCTAGACCGGCAAGGCAACTTGCTGTTCCAACAGGACAATGCACGTCCGCATGTATCCCGTGCCACCCAACGTGCTCTAGAAGGTGTAAGTCAACTACCCTGGCCACCAAGATCTCCGGATCTGTCCCCCATTGAGCATGATTGGGACTGGATGAAGCGTCGTCTCACGCGGTCTGCACGTCCAGCACGAACGCTGGTCCAACTGAGGCGCCAGGTGGAAATGGCATGGCAAGCCGTTCCACAGGACTACATCCAGCATCTCTACGATCGTCTCCATGGGAGAATAGCAGCCTGCATTGCTGCGAAAGGTGGATATACACTGTACTAGTGCCGACATTGTGCATGCTCTGTTGCCTGTGTCTATGTGCCTGTGGTTCTGTCAATGTGATCATGTGATGTATCTGACCCCAGGAATGTGTCAATAAAGTTTCCCCTTCCTGGGACAATGAATTCACGGTGTTCTTATTTCAATTTCCAGGAGTGTATAATTGATCACTTTTGGCGGTTTGTAGCCATGGTCGCAATACCAGACCAACAGGCAAGTACGGTAGCACAAGCTTTTGTCAATAATTGGTTATTAAAGTTTGGGGTGTCTGATACCAAAGTTACGGATCAGGGAACGAACTTCATGACCGAATTAATGTCACAGTTGTGTCGTTTATAGAGAATTTAAAAAAGTCATGGATCAGTCCAATTCATCCGCAGGCGAATGGAAGAACGGAGCGAGTACATAGGACAATTTCGAATATGCTAAGTTATTATGTGAATGGAAACCATGATAACTGGGACATTTATCTTCCGTACGTGGTATCGAGTTATAACACTAAAATACATTCGGGGGTCGGAATGCCACCGTTCGAGTTGGTCTATGGAAGAAAGATGCCACGCCATTTGACGTTCTATGTCCGAAATCGGGAGCTAAAGGGGACGCAGTGAGGAAATTTGCACGAACAATACGGGAAGTCTGGAACAGGGCACAGAAGGCCAATACGAGAGTGTTGGAGAGGCAGGAGGAACCGAATAAGCGGTTGGGACCTTTACTACAGTACAGGGTAGGTCAATGGGTATTAATTACGAATCCATATACACCTAAGGGAAAGACGAAAAAATTCTTGACAAAGTACCACAGACCATACCAGGTCGTGGAGATGACTTCGCCCGTGAATGTTAAAGTGCGGCTGTCAAAAAAAATCCATTATCCACGTGAGAAAAGTAAAGCCTTTAAAGGAATGGTGGACGGATTACCTCACTTACAAGGAAGTGACCCGATTGCAGAGGCTAGGTAAGGCAAACTGAAGAAGGAGGTCTCAAGGGAAGGACAACAGTGGACGCATAATGTTCCGTATGCACTACGGTCACAGAGGGAGTAAATTATTGTGTGTGTCATATTGTATGGCATGTTTACATTTTGTATTTTTGTATCAAGAAATAATTTGCGTTTTGTTTGTTTGTGTGTGTGTGTGTGTGTGTGTGTGTGTGTGTGTGTGTGTTTCTCTCTTTCTTTTTCTCGCGTTTTGGTGAGTCCGATAATAGTTGCGTTTTTCTTGTTTTAGTTTTTTTGTCATTGTATGGGGGAGACTTTTTTTTTTGTTCAGAGAATTCGATAGGGGCAGAGAGAACTATCGGGAATTTTTGAGGATGTCGTAAAATGTTGTAGTAACTTGTAGTGGAAAGTGGTGGTACAGGCATGTTTCGATCCTTTTCTTCGCAGAGACGAGTGGTGATTTGCCCTAATCGACCAGTTTTTTCGGATAGTAGTACATGGGAAGTTGGATTGTTCCTGGGGATTACGAGTGGCTGAGATTGTGAGAAAGAGTGTTTATCGACACATTCCTACTTCCAGAAAGTAAGGAGGCATTGGTTATATTCGGTATTTACGCCGATATGAGTGATGGTCTCTTGTTACACCAATCAGAGAGCGGATAAAATAAGGAGGTTGCAACTGTGGGAGAGTTGAATAATTATAAATGGTACGGTTTGTGAGATTGTGGGGGAGGATTTCTGTCTTCCAGCATCACGTACAGATGAAACAGCTTTAATTTTGTCACAGGGAACGTTGTTTTATCCGGAAGGGGTTCTGGAGATATTATCAGTGCAGAATCTGACATATTTGAACCCCATGTTAAACCCAGAGTTTTTGGAAACTTTGCATTCCTTTATTAATCCACAGGAAGGATCTATCACGGTTAATAAAGTATTGGAACACGTTCCAACGTTACAACAGCATCGGAGCAATAGGATAACGACAGTGAGCATTTCAGCCACAGGGTGTGCCGTTTTTCTATTTTTCTTGAGTATAGCTTTGTGGAGAATGTGGGAACGTACACCAGTAGAGCAGGTGCCAACACATCAGTTGCCTACGACATGGGTAACCAATGTAAGCAATGTACAGGTGTAGAGTTAATGTTTTGATGTTCTCGTTAGTTTTAGTCTGTAGAATGTAAGTTTGCTGAACAAGATATGTTTACGCAGCCACAGGCCGCGTCTCTTTTATCTCGATTCGGGTCGAATCTTGTTGAAAGGAGGGAGTTGTGCTGCGCTAGTGTCAGTCCTAGTCGCGGGAAAGGGAAATTTTATCATATTCAATGAAGGCGCGATTGGGCGATGAAATCTGGGGCCGCTGGCAGAATGTCGTAACAGACGACAGCCAGCAGGCCTGGCAAGATAAACATGGCCAACGTGGCCGCACTAGAATACAAATACGCATTCCAACCATCAACTGCCAGCTGACCCCCAATTGATGGTTGGAGTGCTGACACCGTGGCTCACAGATAGTCTGCGTAAACCAGTTATGATGGGCTGCTGATGCGGTGTATATATGGGTCGTGTTAACCCTTCAGTATCAACTACGGCCTGAAGATGGTGCACTGGTAGCTGCATAATAAATAAGATCATAAAGACATCTGTAGGCGTTTTATTTTCTTACCTATCTATGTGTCTGCTGTTCTTGTAGTCTAACAACTTTGAAAGGTAAGGCCTGCGTTAGAGGCCTCATTGATAAAACAGTTTTGATAAACAGCTTTCATGGGTTGATTACCCCATAGTTTGGCCCCTTTACTCCAAAAATCAACCAACCAAACAGCTTTCAAAAGGTAGTCTTTATTTTTATCATCTTGCACTTCAAACTCACGAGTTACATTATTTTTTCAACTATTCAGGAGGAAAAATCTGCTTTTGTAACTGCTCATTAATCTTAATTTTTGGACTCGATTGACATCTTTTAGCTTTTGACTGGCAGTAACGGTTCCATACTGTGATACACCCTATTACTGCTTCTTCGTAACCAAAGAGGTATGTAATCAAAGTAATAAGGCTGTCATGGAGGTGTTATAAGGGGAGTTCTCATGCCTTCACGAAGCTGAAGACGTCTGCCGTATTGGTTGCCTCAAATGTTAGCCTCTGGTGGAAGTGTTCTGATCAACAATGCTAGCTAGTGTCCTTTACGGGTGCATTAATCATTTTGATTATAATATAATGTGGAAAGGAATTACATTTCATTCGTAAGTAGAACCGTTCAAGTGATATTTTCCTTCACTACATGAATTTTGTTTGTAATGTTTACTTTCATTCAGCGGTTTTATTTCTGTCATTTGACTTTAAATTTCCTGTATGCTCAACTCGAAAAGATCAGAGTGAACGCTGCAAGGAGTAAAGATTGGAAACCGACCAAACATGGCAAAATGTGCCTTCACCATTTTCGGGAAGAAGACATAGACCGAATATCAGTTTCGTCAATCCGTATCAAGGAAAATACTGAATAACCAAAGTAGCCTTTTCATTTCATATTTCTTCTTGGTTACACAAAACGTTAAACAATAAGACAGTTATGTTAATGAGATCAAATGCATCGTTTTATTGTATCAAATATGCATGTAAGGTCAAAAAGCACTGTAACATACGTTATCTACGACTGTTAAGTGCACTCGACAGAAATTAAGAAGAAGATGCAATCATAAACAGTCTGCTCCTGTTTTGGGGCGTCTAATATGGCGGCGTCGGCTTAAAAGCAACGTACAGCGGAAGTCTATAGCGCCATCTCCCCTTATTTTACGAGGATCTCCATGGATGCCCTCAATAAAGCCCGGAATAAAAGAAGGTATTACCAACTCAGCGACGGTCGTCATTTCGGACCCAAGCGGCTACAGCAGTGCTGTGAACAGAACTGTTAAATTCTCATTTACGAGGAAGTGAACGTAACTATATTTGTGCGTGATATGCTAGTGCGTAAAGCAAATAATGAATTACAGTTTCTGCTGGTAATATAAAGCGAATAAAATGACAGTCTTTCGGAAATCTGTCATGGAAATCATGGAATTTTATTTTCCTCATTATATGTATAAAACTTTCTCGGACTTACTTTGATGATAAGTAATATATACTGTAGATATGATATATGCTCTAGATGTGATAATACATGCTCTAGGTTATATATAATGCGCCCCACAGTTTGAGAGAGAAATTTGGGATTGCTGACTATTTAAAGACAAGTTCATACTTCTGTTCACTTGTTTCTCTTATTTTTCCAGATAACATCTCTTTTTACATTCTAAAAACATAACTAGCGAAAAACTACTGGAAATTATCGTATATTATCTGCCTGTTGACAACCTTATGAAACAACCTTACCGCATTTCTCACACCAATACTTTTACTGCAACATTTTTCAGTTGCGTCCATCTCTGCCTGGAGTTATATTTTCTCAAGAGGATATACAGTCTTTTGTCAAAAATACATGTACACTTTTCTCAGTGACAGTGTAACGAGACGAAATACTACGGGGAAGTTTTTTCACTGCTTTATACCTGTATGCATCTGCCTCCAGTACTTGAAACAACTTAGATTCGAAAATATATTTTTCATTGACGCGAAAATTTTTTCTCCCATTTGAATAATATTTAACGCTGCTTCCGATACACACTGTAAACTGTCGTCGGTCATGTAATTTTGATTTCGATTAATCAACGAACACTCTCTCATTCGGACTGTTCACTTGCTGAAAGTGTTACCTGGTACACATCACGTAACAAGTATTCATACTTAATGTGTTTAAGCGATTTCCCAGTTAGATAATTAAGCCACTGTTATTGCTTGTGTGGAACCTCATCTACGTCGCTTGTGTCTAAATTTAGGGTTACAGGCATTGTTGTTGCTTTGTGGTCCATCATAAGTACACATGTGTTCTAAGTAGTCGATGAGGAACCAAGCATTTTCTGTCTGATAATTGCCATGGCGACTGATACGAAAATACTGTAGCACAGCAATAAACCTCAGAGTTATCGTAAAACTGAAGGAATCTGGAACTGGATTATGTGCTCAAATCACGCCGAAAGGTTTCTTCCAGAGCATCTTATGTAAGCCTGCATAATAAAAAACAATGCAAAATGGTTCAAATGGCTCTGAGCACTATGGGACTTAACTTCTGAGGTCATCAGTCCCCTAGAACTTAGAACTACTTAAACCTAACTAACCTAAGGACATCACACACATCCATGCCCGAGGCAGGATTCGAACCTGCGACCGTTGCGGTCGCGCGGTTCCGGACTGAAGCGCCTAGAACTGCTCGGCCACACTGGCCGGCAAAAAACAATGCAAAACCCTTTCATTCAAAAGTTAATTCCGATTGTTGATTGGTATGTTTGTTGCCAGAACTACTCCAGTACTGTTTTCGAGGTACCTCTTTCCGAAATTTTTAAGTTCTCAAACAACATACTAACACCCATGGGGAACTGCAGAGTAGCATCGTGTTTGCCTTTAACAGCTGTACACGTAGTAGATTTTCTATTTCTCCAGGACATTAATTTAAACCACCGGAAAATTATGCCTATAATGTATGCAGTTGAGATGGCAGAACCTAGAAGTACCTGTTGTTCCTCTGCATAATTAAACTGTTACTGAAGCACTGTGATTTAAAAGAACTTAAGTAGCACCAGTTTTCATGTGCTGGCATAAGCTGTCGCCAGCACACTGGTCGGCAAAGATGTAGCAAGAAGATCGATAGTAGGCACTGCGTCAAGCGTGCCTATCAGGAGAGAGGCCACAGATACACTGACAAGAAACAGGCCGCCAACGCCCTCTTGATCACAAGTACTTAGATCTCCCCCACTGACCAGAAGGTTCAGTCTCAGTTACTAGCCCAGTCTCAGTCAGTCCCAGTCACCAACACAGTCGCTCAGTCACTAGCTCAGTCACTGATGCACCAACTCGAACTCCAGTTTGGCGTCTGTCATTCATCGCATAGCGGGACTTGTGCTCCACCAGCAGTGAGGCTAATGTAGACTGTTATGAAAGAACTTGTACCATAACACATGGACTCTACCAAAGATAAGTAGCTTCCTGATCATGTAAATAAAGAACACTGTTAACCCATGTGTGCAGCTGTGTTGAAGAAAGAGGATACCGGCCACCAAACAACATCCTCTCCCTTGATCCCTTTGGTACAAGACTCTACAGTGGCGACGAGAACATTACAGATCATTTAAACGCAAAGCGCTGATCTTGTTACATTTCCTCGTAGATTCCAAGAACTGTCCTTTTTTTCTCTTTGTCAAAAGCATACAGATTTACAACAGACTCAATGGAGACAATTGTAAGTGCTAATTATTGTCATCAACGACTTGTTTGGGAAGCATAATATGCTTGGAAATTGTTAAATGGATTCCCAGATTCTTCAGCGTAAGGGCTATGTCTCGAACAAAATACAGCACCATTCTTCCTATTCATCTCAAATTGATCAGGTGTAAAATCAAAGTAAGAAATGAAAATATATTAAAATGTAATATGATGCAGAAAAGAAAAACTTAAGAAGACAGTATCCGATGACACCTCCTGTGGCTGTTTCCTCGTGCAGCCCTTATCGGCATATAGCGTCCTACGTCAGATAGCTATAATTTTACTGACAATACCAACTTTATGTCAGTTCCAATGTATTTAATTTTATAGGGTTTAAATATTATCTTCTTATGAAGTATTTTGTATGACTAGAGTATTTTGCTCTTAAATCTGTTCATCTGTTCAAAAAATGGTTCAAATGGCTCTAAGAATTATGGGACTTAACAGCTGAGGTCATCAGTCCCCTAAACTTAGAACTACTTAAACCTAAGGACATCACACACATCCATGCCCGAGGCAGGATTCGAACCTGCAACCGTAGCAGCCGCGTGATTCCGAACTGAAGTGCCTAGAACCGTTCGGCCACCGCTTTTCATCTGTTACTACATGTAGTTATTTAGATTTTCTGATGAAGACACCCACAGTCAGTATCGAAACTAAGTTAAAGTAAAAACAACCGGTTGGCTGTGTTACATACGTCACAGACAGTGGGATTAAGAGAAGAAAATAGGAAGGAAAAGAAATGGTTTGAAAGGGGATAGCACTTGCGAACCTTACATTTTCTGGCCAGCACACTATCAACAACACTAAAACTGCTGACACGTTATAAGTGCTATGCAATGGAATATAAAAATTCACTCTTAAGTAATCCACAATGAGAGAAATATTTCTTTATGTCGCATAGTCCAGCAGGCTAGTATGGAAATATATGTTTTCTTTCAATTCCATGTACTCATATTTTAAATCTTACCACAGTACTTTCACCTTGTGGAACTCGAAAAACCTGCTGCCATCCTCTGCCTTCGAATAGCAGTTTATTGCACAGCACTGCGTCGTTTTTCGTCACAGGAATGTTGACACCTTTTTAAAGCTCTTAATTTAATATAAAATAAGCCTCTGTGTTTCACACACCCCTATATACTAAGATAACTGCTAATTAGGTCAATTCTTCCACTTACTCTCATGTACTACTTGGGTCCAAAATGGCTGACTTTCAATTTATTAATGGCACCGGTCAGTTGTCGGCAATCTGTACATAAAAGTTAGTCGCTACTTTTTTTGGCTTTATTCAGGGCTTTGGCTCGTCACTGTCTTTATTCAGAGACTTTGCCACTCGATACGTTACCGTGCTCTGGGTGGTTGCAACAAACAACACACGTCGCACGTCGGCGCACCCAGCATTGAAGTTGGGTTGATGGGATAGATGCTGCAATATCATATGTTTCTGTGATCGAAATATACTGGTTACTTAAAAGTGATTCTGTTGATTGATAAATCATCTCCAGTGTATGTTCGGTATACAATTGTACTAGTCGTGTATGTAACTGTCGTATTTACCAAATTTTTGTAGTCTACAGGTATACTTTATTCTTGTTGGCTTTAGAACGAAAATATTAGACCGCGAGCAGGTATTTATTGTTTAACAAATTGCACAATTACAATAAACAATTTTTAACCGTAATAAAACGATTCTTGGAAGTCTGAGACTGTAAAAAAATGGTTCTGCTTGTTGCACAGTAACATTTGATTTTGATCAATGACAGTAGCTGGTATTCGTCATATTCGTGGTGTCTTGCAGGATCCTGAATCATGAAGCAGGCCACACAAATGCATGAATATTGCAGCTACTTGAATCAATTTTAGGCGTTCTAGTAATTGCTGTTTTCTGAGAAACAAAAACTTCAACTCAGTACTGTGGCGTACCGGTATTGTTTGGAGGGGAGAGGAGAGGACGGGGGAGAGGGTGGGGGAGGCAGATGCCAAGAGCACAAACCTTTAGGGGCGCAAAATGTTGTTAAGATATAATTTTTATCATAAAATAAAATCAGATATTTCAGGACATGCAGACAGTCTGTATCGTAATTTATGTCCTATGTTAGGGCTTTTTCAACAATTATTATTTGACATGTTCGGTCGTGGAGGTACGGGTCGTGCCCGCCCTCGAAGAGGCGATTCATGACATTTCCGATCGTTAAGAGTGGCCCGCTTTCGCTCGCAGCGCATGTGCAAAACAAATTACACTACTGGCCATTAAAATTGCTACCCCAAGGAGAAATGCAGATGATAAACGAGTATTCATTGGACAAATATATTATACTAGAACTGACATGTGATTACATTTTCACGCAATTTGGGTGCGTAGGTACTGAGAAATCAGTATCCAGAACAACCACCTCTGGTCGTAATAACGGCCTTGATAAGCCTGGGCATTGAGTCAAACAGAGCTTGGATGACCTGTACGGGTACAGCTGCCCATGCAGCTTCAACACGATACCACAGTTCATCAAGAGTAGTGACTGGCGTATTGTGACGAGCCAGTTGCTTGGCCATCATTGACCAGACGTTTTCAATTGGTGAGAGATCTGGAGAATGTGCTGGCCAGGGCAGCAGTCGAACATTTTCTGTATCCGGAAAGGCCCGTACAGGACCTGCAACATGCGGTCGTGCATTATCCTGCTGAAATGTAGGGTTTCGCAGGAATCGAATGAAGGGTAGAGCCACGGGTCGTAACACATCTGAAATGTAATGTCCACAGTTCAAAGTGCTGTCAATGCGAACAAGAGGTGACCGAGACGTGTAAGCAATGGCACCCCATACCATCACGCAGGGTGATACGCCAATGTGGCGATGACGAATACACGCTTCCAATGTGCGTTCACCGCGATGTCGCCAAACACGGATGCGACCATCATGATGCTGTAAACAGAACCTGGATTCATCCGAAAAAATGACGTTTAGCCATTCGTGCACCCAGGTTCGTCGTTGAGTACACCATCGCAGGCGTTCCTATCTGTGATGCAGCGTCAAGGGTAACCGCAGCCTGGTCTCCGAGGTGATAGTCCATGCTGCTGCAAACGTCGTCGAACTGTTCGTGCAGATGGTTGTTGTCTTGCAAACGTCCCCATCTGTTGACTCAGGGATCGAGACGTGGCTGCACGATCCGTTACAGCCATGCGGATAAGATGCCTGTCATCTCGACTGCTAGTGATACGAGGCCGTTGGGATCCAGCACGTCGTTCCGTATTGCCCTCCTGAATCCACCGATTCCATATTCTGCTAACAGTAATTGCATATCTACCAACGCGAGCAGTAATGTCGCGATACGATAAACCGCAGTCGCGATAGGCTACAATCCGACCTTTATCAAACTCGGAAACGTGATGGTACGCATTTCTCCTCCTTACACGAGGCATCACAATAACGTTTCACCAGGCAACGCCGGTCAACTACTGTTTGTGTATGAGAAATCGATTGGAAACTCTCCTCATGTCAGCACGTTGAAGGTGTCGCCACCGGCGCCAACCTTGTGTGAATGCTCTGAAAAGCTAATCATTTGCAGATCACAGCATCTTCTTCCTGTCGGTTAAATTTCGCGTCTGTAGCACGTCATCTCCGTGGTGTAGCAATTTTAATGGCCAGTAGTGTACTTCACAACAACTCCATTGTTGCTTTTGTTCACAAATAAAAGTTTCCCTAGTAGCCTACTCTGGAGATGATTTAGCAATCAAGAAAATCACTTTTAAGATAACCAGTATGATCTCAGAAACATATGATATTGCAACATCTATCAGGACTGAAAAGATATCAGAAGAAAAGTATTCTTTAGATACAATGCACAGGCACATATTAAAAGTGCTGCTGTTCCAAAAGTAGCTTCAGCGAGTTTCCCACAGGAAACGTTATTACTGAGGTTGGTCTTAAACCTTGCATACATAATGGTTTTTTTAACTTATAATTTATTAGTTTTTGCAAGTAATGTAAAACACTTTTTTGTATTGACCATTTCAACATCTGTTAAGGGACAAATAATATTTTTTGCATTCAACGTAGAACAGACAATCTAAAGAAATAAGCTCTTTTAATAACTTCGCTTATGTCTTGATCACACTTTTATTTTTCATGAACCTTACGCGATTCTACTTTCCGCCATTTTCGAAGGCTACAAAAATACAACATAAAACGTATCAGACGATATGAAAATATGATACATTTCACCGTTGATAAGAGACATGTTACAACTGGAATGTGGTTTCCCAGCTTACTTTTGCTATGTCTGTTATATAAAGGCATTAGGTACATTGTATCACGTCAACATTCTCGAGGACGAAACAAGTGCAAACTGCTACCAAGTGAAAATTTTGGAAACCAATTGAAGTAGACCGCCAGGCGGTGCTGGTGCGTAGCACACGCTGCAGTTTTGCTTCTGTTTGTAATCACAGTTTTCATCGTTAAAACGTATAAAACAATTTTATTACTCAATATGTCAGTTAATTACAATGTTTTACGAAAGATATTAGTTTACAAATCTGATGAAATTATTTTTGTATGACTGACACAGCAATGGTAAGATTCAATGTATCTAATGTTTTTATACACTCCTGGAAATGGAAAAAAGAACACATTGACACCGGTGTGTCAGACCCACCATACTTGCTCCGGACACTGCGAGAGGGCTGTACAAGCAATGATCACACGCACGGCACAGCGGACACACCAGGAACCGCGGTGTTGGCCGTCGAATGGCGCTAGCTGCGTAGCATTTGTGCACCGCCGCCGTCAGTGTCAGCCAGTTTGCCGTGGCATACGGAGCTCCATCGCAGTCTTTAACACTGGTAGCATGCCGCGACAGCGTGGACGTGAACCGTATGTGCAGTTGACGGACTTTGAGCGAGGGCGTATAGTGGGCATGCGGGAGGCCGGGTGGACGTACCGCCGAATTGCTCAACACGTGGGGCGTGAGGTCTCCACAGTACATCGATGTTGTCGCCAGTGGTCGGCGGAAGGTGCACGTGCCCGTCGACCTGGGACCGGACCGCAGCGACGCACGGATGCACGCCAAGGCCGTAGCATCCTACGCAGTGCCGTAGGGGACCGCACCGCCACTTCCCAGCAAATTAGGGACACTGTTGCTCCTGGGGTATCGGCGAGGACCATTCGCAACCGTCTCCATGAAGCTGGGCTACGGTCCCGCACACCGTTAGGCCGTCTTCCGCTCACGCCCCAACATCGTGCAGCCCGCCTCCAGTGGTGTCGCGACAGGCGTGAATGGAGGGACGAATGGAGACGTGTCGTCTTCAGCGATGAGAGTCGCTTCTGCCTTGGTGCCAATGATGGTCGTATGCGTGTTTGGCGCCGTGCAGGTGAGCGCCACAATCAGGACTGCATACGACCGAGGCACACAGGGCCAACACCCGGCATCATGGTGTGGGGAGCGATCTCCTACACTGGCCGTACACCACTGGTGATCGTCGAGGGGACACTGAATAGTGCACGGTACATCCAAACCGTCATCGAACCCATCGTTCTACCATTCCTAGACCGGCAAGGGAACTTGCTGTTCCAACAGGACAATGAACGTCCGCATGTCTCCCGTGCCACCCAACGTGCTCTAGAAGGTGTAAGTCAACTACCCTGGCCAGCAAGATCTCCGGATCTGTCCCCCATTGAGCATGTTTGGGACTGGATGAAGCGTCGTCTCACGCGGTCTGCACGTCCAGCACGAACGCTGGTCCAACTGAGGCGCCAGGTGGAAATGGCATGGCAAGCCGTTCCACAGGACTACATCCAGCATCTCTACGATCGTCTCCATGGGAGAATAGCAGCCTGCATTGCTGCGAAAGGTGGATATACACTGTACTAGTGCCGACATTGTGCATGCTCTGTTGCCTGTGTCTATGTGCCTGTGGTTCTGTCAGTGTGATCATGTGATGTATCTGACCCCAGGAATGTGTCAATAAAGTTTCCCCTTCCTGGGACAATGAATTCACGGTGTTCTTATTTCAATTTCCAGGAGTGTATGACTGACACAGGAATGGTAAGTTAGGAGACCACATTCTAGTTGTAACATTTCTCTTATCAACGGTGAAATGTATCATATTTTCATATTGTCTGATACCAGTTTACGTTTCATTTTTGTAGCCTTTGAAAATGACGGAAAGTCGAAAAGCATAAGCTTGATGAAAAATAAATGTGTTGTCAAGACACAGGTACAGTTAGTAAAAGTGCATCCAGATGACTGCGTCATCTTATAGCATTTCATGCAAATTGCAGAAATTAAACTCTGTTAGCGTGAAGTCAGTGTTCCTCCTAACAATGATTACTAGCTATCTACAGGTCTCGTTTGCCGTTCCTGTCCTGACTTGTACATTTATTTGTACCGCCACTTGTTGTAGCCTCGATTGCATTCGTGCCTTCAGTAGTGCCGCTATGTTGACTAAATGTTTCTACAGTGGTTACCTGTTAGCTGCTTTTAATTGTTAATTGTGTGCCATTACCGGAACAGACGAAGAACACGAGAGGAACAGCTTGCCAAACTAGCAGGAATTGTTGGCAGACTTATTGTGAAACCAGGTTAAGGCACCAGCTCTGTAAGTACATCAGAATTTACATATTCATATAATCCAGGATCCTCAAGTTGTAAACCCTCTACAGTAGAAACAGACAATTCTGCCTGAAAATGCTTCAACGTCTGCGCAGAAAATCACTAATTGCAGACTGATCTGAAAGTTTTCACTGATGTTGCGTAATTGTTGGGCAGAAAATGTAACCGAGAACTTGAAAAATGAATTTTTTAAGAGATGGACTTCTTTAACACAGCTACAGGATACTAAAACGTGGAAACAGCTTAATCCCAGAGTATTAGATCTTGAAAAAAGTTGTTGAAGCGTTTGAAAACTGAAAAGAGCTTGAAATATGACTACACAAATTTGAAACAATCGATGATGCTGTTCAGTTAGAACATCAAAGGTCATTTGAGAAATGGAAAGCTGTATTAACATGAATTCTTGATTCTGTATTCGCCAGACATTCCTTACCCTTGTGCGGTCACTCAAGATTTTTGTGAAAGTGATAACTGTGGAAATTTCCTTGAAACTTTCAAGCTGCTTCTCAAATAGGGCTGTTGGGAAAATATCAATGATATTTTTTTCAAAATATATGTATATCGGCCATATTCTTTCCACGGTATACCGATACCGAAACGGCAGTATCGAACGCCGATATTTTTATTTTATATTATCTTTTTTTCGCAATTTTCGCTGAACATTTGAAACTGTTCTTTTGAAATTATAGTAGAACATAATTTTACTTTCCCTGTGTGAAGGAGTGTTACTGCCTTTTGAGCTTTCATCACGTCCAGGCTTTCTCTTTGACTGTTTCAAGCAAGTATAAGTGGCACAAAGAATAACTTCAATTGCATTGAGAAGGAGGGGAGGGGGGGAAGGGGAGGAGGCGGATGGGTTGCGATGGGAGTGGAATAACAAGATTCCCGATGTGAAGAAACAGCACACCCATTTCGTTAAAAAAAATTAGTGGAATTAGTGTGTTATTTGTTCACATCAGCCTTTTTAAGAAACAGGTGCTGAAACGATGAACAAAAATCTAAATGTCGAGATTGGTCTCCGCTTTCGGCGGAGAAGTGTGACGGGAAATGCTGATGTAAATGGCGCTCAGCGTTACCAACGGAAACTGCAACGTTTATCTTCACCACGCAATTTTGATACTACAACTGCTATGTTGCTGGCGATGGCGTAAATGAAGAGACGGGGAAGTCGTCTATAGTGTTCCGGATACAAATCCTATATGTGACACGCAGTTGCCATTGTTAGCAAAAGTGGTTATCGCCAAGCGAGAATGTGCATCATTTTCTTTTCAGTTCTTGCTCTAAAGGGGGTAAGCAGGCTGCTAGCTTGTTGATGTACGCAATCTCCACCAGTCAATCGATACTCAAGTATACAGCTCTAAAACTGGCAGTATATTTACAATATGCAACCGCCATTTATTTTATTTTATTTTATTTTATTTTTTTTTTTTTTTTTTGCCAGTACGTCGATATTTTTTCCGTCGATATAGCGATAATTTTTGTCGATAACTCGAGGGCCCATAATGATATTCCTAAATTATCAACATATCGAATTCCCGATATTTTTAAAAACATCAACAGTCCTATTACCAAATATGACCCATTTGCTCATCACCTTTACAAAGTCAGCAAATAGATGGCTAAGTTGTGCCATATCTTTCTCCACAAAGCCAAAATCAATGCATCAAACTTCGTGGTGATCATGTCAGAATAGTAATATGTTAGTCCGCCTCCGTATCGCAGCTGTAGCGTTACCGCCTACCATACACGGGGTCCGGGGTTCGTTTGCGGGTAGGTGACTAGGTGTTGTGTGTTCTTCATCATCATTTTCATCATCATTGATACGCATGTCGCCGAAGTGGCGTCAGTTAAAAAAACTTGCAATACGGCAGCCGAACCCCGAAGGCGATATCCCGGACAATAAATGACATACGATCATTTCATTTCAGTGATATTTAAGAAAATTTCTAAGACTAAATATTTCTCGATAATGTCTGGTAGTACACCACATATGTAGCATACCGATCAAATTTCTCCTGTAATTCGTTGTGTAAGTATTGAAGGTTCAGAAGTCACAGTAGATCATTTAGTGAAATTAGACAGCAGTTTTGTGACAATTTGCAAGGAAATGGTCTAAAACTGGAATGCTTCTGTGGCCAAGGTTATGATAATGCTGTGACTATGACTGGACATATTAATGGTGTACAGAGACTATTTTGGATACAAACCTCAAAGCAGTGTTTGTGCCATGTAGCAATCACTCTCTTATTCTTGCCGGAGTACATGCGGCTACTGCTGGAACAAAACTGGTAACTTTTTTTGGCTCCCTGCAGGATGTGTACAAATTTTTTTCTTGCTCGACACGCAGGTGGGATGTTCTTAACCAACATGTTCCAATTAAAGTCAAGCGATTCTGTTACAAAATAAGGAATTCAAAGCCTGAATCTGTACATATGATTGCTTTGGAAGTCTTGGGGGATGGATCGGAAGCAAAGGACATGGAGGCAGTTTCTTTGTTTGCATTATGACCTATTCTTTCTTTGCATTCCTTTATTTTTGGTGCCCAGTACTTACTGGAGCGAATGATGCGCAGACATACCTACAACAATGAGGACTTGGACTCAACACGTTCAAAAACAAAGTACTGACTCTACTTTGTGGGGCAAAGAGAGATTCTCTAGCCGCAAAATCGGATGAGGGAGCCATGGAAATATGCAGTATATTTTATATTTCAACACGAAGAAGAATGAGAAGACGAAAGAAAATGTGTGGTGAGAAAAGTATCGACTCAAATTTAATACAGGAAACTCGTCGGGATGTGCGTGAGGCTGTAGATAAGCTAATATGAGAATTAAGAAAAGACTACGTTTCCAGTTAATACACTTCATGAACTATTATCCTTCCTTCGAATTCAAATGCTCCTCTACGCAGAAAACGGTGAATTCATTGTTACAAACGTTCAGCATTTATGAGAAAAATATTCCAAATTGAATGCTACAGCTATGATTGCTGAATTACATCGTGTAAGACACCAAATTTCTCTACTTAAAGAAGTTCATCCAAAAGAGAACATTTCTGAATACACAACTTTAGAATTATTAATCTGGATAAGAAATTAGGAGATTAAAAGTAGTTTAATTACCACTGTTGTGGCACTAAGAATGTTTTTTTTACTATACTATGTCAAATGCTACTTTCAGAAGAAGTTTTCTCCCAAATTAAAGCTGATAATGACCCATCAGAGATCGACTATGAGCCAGGAAAGGTTAAGTAACGATGCAATTTTATCAATTTAAAGAAAAATAAATATAAATTTTAACCATGTGAGAGGACAGTTTACAAGACCAAAATCTGGAAGATTTTAAATAAAAGCATTTTATACACTGACATGTCTAATATTTGTTTTCTGTTTCCCTACTTGGGTAGACTTGTGTTGGTACATGTAAATTGTTACAGTTTCGAAGTCCACATCAGTGTCTTGAGAGGAGTAATGTGATTTACAATTATAATTGTGGGTTCAGATAAAAAAAATATTTTTAGAACTTGGATTTGCAACAGGTTATGAGAGGGTGTAATATTTTAAATTTCTCCAGGCGCTCAAACTCCACGGTATGCCATTGAGTCAGTATGACATAAAACAGGATAGCTCTGTCTTCCATTACAAGCGCTCAAAGGAACAAGAAAACATAACGCTAGAACAAAAAAGCATTGCCTACATATTTAGAATCATTCTCAAAAGAAATGACAATTGAGTCATGTCTAGTGTTTAATTGCATCCGCTACATTGTCTTTTCTCTATAATTATAGCTCTTTCATAAATATGTAACACAGAACTTCTCAGTGTTAAGTTCGCTTCTAGTCGGAGCCATAATAACTATAAGCAGAGGTTATAACGAAAATCGCAATTATCTGTACGGAAAGATACCTGGTAATCACAAAAATCCGGGTGAATATTTCGTCCATAAGCTACGGCGTTATGAGGGCAGCGGTTGTTGATCAATACAAATAAAACAGTTTCTGCATCAGTCACTTGTTTATTTTGCTATTCGCGTTTCTATGGTTCACACCATTATCTTCAAGTGGAGAATTGTTTATTTGCATGGCTGGTGAAGGTAAAGAGTACAGACGTCCTTTCACAGTTGCAGACCAAGGACAGTGTAGGTCATTTTGCGTCTTTTGCTAATGCAAATAAAGTAGCTACACAAATGTATATATGCTTTTTTTATGTGATTGTGCTACAGCACTGGATACTAAAGTATTGATTAAAAATTAAAAATTATGTACATAAATTTGTTTTACTTCTCTTTTAAAAAATATTAATGGGCTGCTCTTAAATATGATACATGCATACTTCAATTATTATATTAATTTCTTACGTATAAAAAGATCACAACAGATCATTCAGATGTATTGGTCTGCAACCGTGAAAAAACGTCTGTACTCTTCACCATCACCAGCAATGGAAAAATGACTTCCTTATGTTACAATACGGATGCCTTACATAAAACTGATACTATGATAAAACATTGTTTAAAAACTTATATGCCATGGAGTGGGGTGAGACGGGGAGGCGATGGTGAGCAGTTTGTTTCCATCTCCCTCCCCTCCCCTGGAATCTGAAGCACAGTGTTTTTATTCATTATGTATTCTCTTACACCATAGACAACCGCCAGTTCTCTGGGATATAATATGATTTTTGTGTTTCCTATAAAATTTAGTTATTGTGCTAAGACACATCTTGAAGTTAGCTGTTTATTTATTGGACTGTTACAGTTTTTCAGTGTCGCCCCTCCCTGGATAAATTCCTGCGGACGCTCATGTGCAGCAGTACCCGGCAATTACCGAGTCACCCGTCAATAATTGAATCTTTGGGCACAGTTTTCACACGTCGAGTTGTATTGCCCCAAGTAGTTTCTGCGGGAAGAAATTTCAAACAAAACACCAGTGTTAAACATATTACCCACAGTGCTCTATGTTTAAATTGGAGCCGAAGTCATCCACATTTTTATCTCCATAGCTGGATTTCTAGTGTCAGACATAAAGTAACCAGAAATTAATTTCTTGACGCATAAGCAGAAGAAAACAGTTTCTTACTTTTTCTTTGTGAAGATGTAATGCAACCATTAGTGTTATCACTGACTTAATGCCACTGTTATCTTTCTCTAGACTAATTTATTTGTAACAGTGTAAACTTTTCTCGGCAGAAGATCTGTCGTTCCATCATTCAATGTCTAAGGTGGGACCAGTTGCTACGATAATCGTGGGTGAGAGGACTCTTCCCCGTCACACGTATGCCGCAGTGTATTCTAGCGCCATCTCGTAAGAATACCAGGAACCAATTCCGCCAACGGTGGAGCAGGGGGCACTAGCTGCCGGGAAAGTGTGTGCTTGAGCTGCGAGTGTGGTCGATGGCTAAAATCGATCAACATCGCACAGGACATAAATATATTGCTCAATATCGACAAACTCATTGTGAAAGGAAATACAACGTTTGATTGACGAAGTTAATGGAACCAGCCTGCTGAGGTGCCTTCACATTCGAAAGTAGCCGTAACCGCTGTTTCTTTGATTTTCATTTTTGTCGTATAAGTGTACCGGTACCGGAACTGCAGCGTTAAAATCGCTTTCACCTATCGCTCAGTGATTCGTACACTGGACTCGCATTCGGGAGGACGACGGTTCAAACCCGCGTCCGGCCATCCTGATTTGGGTTTTCCGTGATTTCCGTAAGTCGCTTCAGGCAAATGCCGGGATGGTTCCTTTGAAAGGGCACGGTCGATTTCCCTCCCCATCCTTCCCTAATCCGAGCTTGTGCTCCGTCACTAATGACCTTATTGTCGACGGGACGTTAAACACTAATCTCCTCCTCCTCCTCCTCCTCCTCTTTCACCTATCATGTTTTACTGAAGCAGGTTACGCAGTGGTTATGCACTCCAGTCTCTCCTGACCACGGAAGGGAAAGCGTTTGTATCATAACTTATCAAAAGGGAGAAAAAAGCTTAAATAAGTACGGAAAATGTGTCAGTCCTGGACAAAACTCTTTGTAAATCTATAATAATCTTAAAAACGAAGTAATTATGTACTCGTATTGATCACATTGTTAGCTTTGAGGATGCCTGAAAAGTCAAATACGTCTGGCAAAAAAAGAAATTCATCGTTTAATGGAAAAAACAAATAATAAGAGATGGTGCGTGTGATGGCCATCCAAAAAAGGGATTTTCTTAGAAGTGTTATTTCTGGAGGAAAGATTTATTTTTTAACTGTTTAAAAGCGATATATGTTTCTTTATAGTTTGCACAATAGTAAACTAGCTTCTGAGATGTTATTTCGCAACATTGGAGCCAAAATCGTTGCAGTAAAATAAAAGGCGAAATACTATCAATTACCACTGTAATAAATGCTGCGACGTACTATTAGCATCTACTTATTGGACTACGTACGAAAAATATGTTCAGGAGCACCACTGTATTTCATACAAAATGCAGGCCCGGGTCTATGGGCAGACGGGGAGGGGGGGGGAGGGGGGGCAGACTGCGGTATCTTTCCCGGGCAGAAATATCAGGGGGCGTCAAATTCATATTCTTGAAGACAAAGAGCTTGTTTCGTAGATGCAGACTACCAGAGTGGAAGTAAACGACTAACAGAAATAGCAGGTAAGAAAGATTACACATATTATCTTCTCGGTGTATCCAAGAAATTTATTGTCAGATCGTTACACTGCCAAGGGCCAATTGTACAGTCGCCAGTTAACAGCCGCTGTTAATAACGCCTAACCAGAGAAGAAACGCGGGATAACTAAACCGGTGGTTCTTGAAGGATTAGTGAAGTTAACTGGAGAATATGTTATGACAAAGTCAGGAATGGTTATAGAATTAGTGGTGACAACTTCTTTGTTAGAACGAGGAAGGAAAAAAATGGGGATATCAAACAAATTACATGGAAGAATACGACGATTCCAAATATATATAAAAATTTCGTACTGCTACTACTTTTCGATCTCATGCTTGAGAAACTGGAACATGTAAATGAAATGTGAAACTACTTCCTAAGATAAAACTTTTTGCTAGTAGTAGGCCTAATAGGCATTTGATAATGGTACTTCGTGAACTATATTCTGTCGTGTTATTTATGTAAATGAGGTAAATAAAAATGACTATTAATCCCAAAACAGTCTCGCTTATCTGGCGTGTGTTACAGTTGCTGCAGTATTAGAAAGACCTATTTCGTTTTATCTAGCAAACAATGACAAAATAGACGTAATCAAATCGAGAAACCACACCAGCCTTGGGTACTTCTCGTATTAACAGCTTTTTCAGTATTAGACAATGACATTTTGATCTTTCTTGTAGCAAAACGTTTGACGAACTTTGATGAGGTAATAAATTCTTTCGCAGGAAGAAAATCACGCCGCGGAAAGCAGTAGCAAGGAACAGGACTTCTGGTCAGGTGAATACAGGGTTAAAACTACAAAATCGAGTAGGGGTAATGCAGGAGTAGGTTTGATAATGACTAAAAAAAATAGGAACGCGGTTAAGTTACTATGAACAGCATAATGAACGCATTATTGTAGCCAAGATAGACACGAAGCCCTGACCTACCACAGCAGTATAAGTTTATATGCCACCTATCTCCGCAGATGAGGAGGAGATTGAGGACATGTATGATGAGATAAAAGAAATTATTCAGATAGTTAAGGAAGCCGAAAATTTAATAGTCATGGGGGACTGGAATTCGATATCATGAAAAGGAAGCGACGGAAAAGTAGCAGGTGAATATGGACTTGGGAAAAGGAACGAAAGAGAAAGCCACCTTCCGCACAGACTATAATTTAATCATACCTAACACTTTGTTTAAGAATCATAAAAGAAGGTTGTATGCGTGGAAGAGACGTGGAGAGACCAGACGGTTTCAGGTTGATTGTATAATGGTTGGACAGAGATTTAGGAGCCAGATTTTAAATTGAAAGTCATTTCCAGAGGCAGATATGGACCTCTGACCACAATTTACTGGCTACGAACTGCAGATTACAACCAAAGAAATTGCAAAAATGCAGGAATTTAAGGAGATGGGACCTGGATAAACTGAAAGAACCAGAGGTTATAGAGGGTTTCAGAGGCGGCATTAGAGAACGATTGACAAGAACGGGGGAAAGGAATACAATAGAAGAAGAATGGGTGCCTCTGAGATACGAAATAGTGAAGGCAGCAGAGGATCAAGTAGGTAAAAAGACGAGGGCTAGTAGGAATCCTTGGGTAACACAAGAGATACTAAATTTAATTGATGAAAGGAGAAAATATAAGAATGTAAGTAAAGAACAGGCGAAAGGCAATACAAACGTCTAAAAAAAGAGATCGATAGGGTGTGCTAAATGTCTAAGCAGGAATGGCTAGAGGACAAAAGTATGGATACAAAAGCATATTTCACCAGGAATAAGATAGGTACTGCCTCCAAGAAAACTAAAGAGACCTTTAGAGGAGAGAGAACCACATGTAAGAATATCAAGAGCTCAGATGGAAAACCCGTCATAAGTGAAAAAGGGAAAGCAGAAAAGTGGAAGGAGTATATAGAGGGTCTATACAAGGGAGATGTACTTGAGGGCAATGTTAAAGAAATGGAAGAGGATATAGAGGAAGATGAGAAGGTAGATATGACAATGCGAAAAGAATTTGCCAAAGCACTGAAAGACTTAAATCCAAACAAGGCCCCAAAAGTAGACAACATTCCGTTAGAGCTACTGATAGCCTTGGGGGAGCCAGACAAGACAAAACTCTTCCATCTAATGAGCAAGATGTATGAGACAGGATAAATGTCTTCAGACTTCAAGAAGAATATAATAATCCCAATTCCAAAGAAAGCATTTGCTGACAGGCGTGAAAATTACCGAACTATCAGCTTAATAAGTCACTACTGCAAAATACTAACGTGAATCCTTCACAGCAGAATGGAGAACCTGGTAGAAGCCGACCTCGGGGAAGATCAGTTTGGATTCCGGAGGAATGTAGGAGCACGCGAGGCAATATCGCCCCTATGACTTCTCATAGACGATAGGTTAAGGAAAGGCAAATCTACGTTTATAGCATTTGTAGATTTAGAGAAGCTTTTGACAATCTTGGCTTGATAGCTTTCTTTCAAATTCTACAGGTGGCAGAGGTAAAATACAGGGAGCGAAAGGATAGTTACAATTTGTATAGAAAGTAGATGGCAGTTTTACGAGTCGAGGGACACGAAAGGGACGCAGTGGTTGAGAAGGTAAAAATCGTAGCGATGAATACAGTAAACAGATGAAGAGGGATGTAAGTTGCAGTAATAACTGGGAGATGAAGCGGCTTGCACAGGATAGCATAGCATGAAGAGCTGCAACAAACCAGTCTTTGGACTGAAGACCGCAACAAGATGTAAACCGGCCGACTGGGAGCAAGAGAGGCAACACAAGACAATTTAATTTCCACTGTCTGAATATAGCTTTGACGGCTTCCATCACAAAATATAGACGTTTGAGTTCCACAGTGCGAAATACAGTGACGTGCCATGGTGGAATGCTGCGTGAAGAGACGTAGCACTGCCCTTGGGTACACTTACGACCAAAAAATGTCTTACATATCCTCAAAAATATATTTTACTTATCAGCCTCTTCAGAAAGAATTGCACTAGAAAATGAATAAATTTTTGAAAAATCGATAAGGGGGGGGGGGGGGAGACGCTACCATCAAGTTTTTGCCCCAGTTCGAAAATATCGTAGATTTGAGACTGATAAAATGTTAACGGGCTCTCACAAGTTCAATATTTATTACACAATAATATTGTGTTGATATATTGCGCGAAAGTACGAGGCCAAGAATGTCACAATATTCATACCGAGACGCATCACATAGAAATCTGCTTTCGTAGTGAACATGTCAGCGTCCGATAATGTAGAAATCGCCATGTATTGCGACTGCAATCGCTATGTGCTGCAAAAATAAAGTAAGAGGAAGTGGCGATGAGCGAAACTTAGGCTTGGAAGGCGTTTTACGCACTGCCATACCAACATGATACGAGAGCTTAAGTAGAGCCAGACAACTGTCGGAATTTTTTAAGGATGAATCTGTCAACTAATTGGTGAACTTCATTACTCCTTATAAATGCTGTGCATATACTCGTCGGATTTCACTTTCCACAATGATGGAAGGGATCTAGGCTATAAACCTAAAAAGAATAGGATACAGTAATGTAAAGCATCGGAAGGTAGTGCTATTATGTATTTTTGCAACAAATAATTCAAGCTTCTGAAACGAACAAATAATCAGTTGCAGTGCAATTTACTTGCAATTAAACACTTTTGTCGAATGTTTATACACGTAATTAGTGAGTAAGTATTAAATATAAAGTCAAAGTAATACCTGTGAATGCAATTCAACAGATAGTTCCTTCCAGCTGTCTTTCCTGATATATTCATATTCATATGGCGTCGCTGTATCGGAAGTTGGCATGTCACCAAATCATGAAGTCTCTACAGCAACCGAAATATATTGCATAATACTACTCTTACATGGCATAATATATTTCGATTTATACAGAGCGAGTGTCAATATTTTTATAGAATTGCTGTAGTAGTGGAACAAACTTTGTTTCATCGCATTTTGTTAGTGCGGGTTGCCTACATCAGGGGCAGGTATGCAGTTACGGGCAAACCTATTGTTCTCCCTTGATTGACAGGTACCTAACTTATTGTTCTCCTTTGATTGACAGTTACTTAACCTATTGTTCTGCTAAAAGGGTCCTTCCTTTTGATTGACAGGTCCTTAACCTATTGTTCCCCCCCCCCCTCTCCCCCCCCCTATGGGAACAGCTGTCCCCCTCACTGCTACAGGTACACTTTCAGGTCTGAGTTATTGGAATAGCCTCTCTCACACTTATCAATTTGATTGACTACTTAATTAAATCGATCAATTAATTAATGTCCCCCCTGGTAAACCCCCTCCCCTCCCACCCTCCCTCCCAGAAATTGGCAGGAAAAAGACTCAGTTGATCGGTCATTTGGAGGGAATTAGGTTGCATTGTGTAGAATATTGTTTAAACACTTTAGACAATGTATGGAATATTATTTAATTATTTATGGCAGTCTATGGAATGTAGTTTATTTACTTAGTTAAAAAATTTGTTTGGAAATCGATTCCTGTGTATGGAATATTGTTTAAGCGATTTAGACAATGTGCGGAATGTTGTTTATTTAAACAATTTAGGGGATTCAAGGCAGTGTATGTAATATATGGAAATTGGTGGCTCTTCATTGGTGGGGTGGAAGGATCTCATAGCAGGAAATTCAAGGGTATATTGTTCATTTATAAGAAATTCAATTTGTGAGGGTTGGATTTCTCTTGCTCATCATTCTGTGCTGTTTGGAAACGTGTAGGTCTTGTAAGAAGCAATTACATAGGGTAAACATGTTGCATAACCTAATGTTTGGCACTGTACTCTGGGTGTCTTTATTTAAGGTTCAGCCATTTGTTGGCACTTAACCTATTGTTCTGTTCAGTGGTTTTCCATGTCACCCCCATTTCCTTAAACTATTGTACTGCCTTTGATACCAAATTAAGTAATTAGTTATGTCCTCCCACCATTTTCAGGTACACTTTTCGAAATTCACATGCTTTTGAGCCCTATTAATGGCACATTCTTCTTTGTCACCCACCCCCTTAAACTATTGTACTGCATTTTACATAACAATTATGCAAATTAACGTAGTGTTCTGCACTTAACCTGCTGTTCTGCTCCATGTCACCCACTCACGCGCACCCTACCCTTAACTATTGTACTGCTAACACCATGTTGACATAAAAAGTTTATGCAAATTAATTAAACTGATATTATTCACATGTATGGGGTAGTTTTTTTTAAATTGCAGCATCATATTGGTTGGTGAAATCGATGGCATACAGTTTAAACAAAAGACTGCTAGTAAAAAAAAACATCCCGCCACTCGACACCCTACGCTGCAGTCACCGACTCCACACATGCCACCAGGAGTCCAGGTGCACTATTGGCCCCCACAAAGTGACGACGCGGCCGTCACCTGCCGAGCCACGCACAGGTGTCCGTTCGGGTCCTGGAAGCATTAGGCAATGGCATCCCTTTCATACTTGACACCTGAAGATTTCCTGTTGAAATACGTGTTCAACAAGGCACCATTGCTGGCACAATGACGCATAGCTGCGGTGCGTGTCCAGTGCCGAGAGAGATGTTTGCATACCACATGTCTATGTAAATAACAGCCAAGTCCCCCCTCTGGACATGCTATAGAAATCTGTTGCAGTGCTTCCAAGAATAACACAGGTTGCACTCATCCTAGCAGTCCTAACGGGACAGCCAGTTCGTCACTGAATTTACTCATCAAACTGCTGCTGCCATTGTTTTCTGCAGATGAGACTTTCAATTGCAAAACTATTTTGTACAGATCGCCACATTGCCCTGACAGTTAAACTCCGCAAAAGTAGTCTACAGATCATGAAATACATACAAGACTCACAAGAATATTGGGAACCAGGAACATATTTATGAGTGTAGCTAAAATTAAATATTACGATTGCTGCTGCAGTCTGACACTGATTGATGAACAGGTAATGTCTCTTCTTGGCGGCTGTGGCTCTGCAACGAATCTCAGTAACTATAATGCACATAATTTTCCACGTAAAAATCTCTCTCATTCATACCCTCACGGTTATCGATGCTCTGAATCTGTACATCCCTCACAATAGGACACACTCATTTTCTCTGGTCATGCCACAGCGTAAGCCACAGTAACATTACACTGCAATATAAACACATTTTACACAAACAGTGTAATTATCATTTATATCTGTACAGCGCCCGAAAAAATTATGGTATGCCTACACTCATACCAGCTATATGTCTCGATTCTTCTCAGTCCTAGGACATTATCTGACAAAGTCTTCGAATCAGCACTTCTCGAAGGTGCTGCATCCTGCCAAGATTCTCTCAAACAAGTGCTATGAAGGATAGGCATCCGACAAATTTTGGAAATTTGTGGTAAGGGCTTATGGGACCAAACTGCTGAGGTCGTCGGTCCCTAAGATTACACACTACTTAATCTAACTTAAACTAACTTACGCTAAGGACGACACATACACCCATGCCCAAGGAAGGACTCAAACCTCGACGGGGGAAGCCGCACGGACCGTCACAAGATGCTTCAAACCGCTCAGCTACCCCGCGCAGCAGGTATCCGGCACTATGTGATAATGAATACCGCACCCGCGGACATAATGCTTGGAAACACATCACCGGCGTGGGTTGGT
The DNA here is from genome assembly GCF_023864275.1 of Schistocerca cancellata. Lineage (NCBI taxonomy): Eukaryota > Metazoa > Arthropoda > Insecta > Orthoptera > Acrididae > Schistocerca > Schistocerca cancellata. The sequence goes on along the minus strand of NC_064626.1, from coordinate 379,055,942 downwards.
GTACTGTACTCAGCATCACTATCGATAAAACAACAAGGAAAATGCGAGGGTATGCTTAGGGATGCCGATGAGGGGACGTATTCTTACAGCCGAATTGCCCGTCCTGTTTGTACACTATAGCAGGTCCAGTTGAACACTTGCATTAATATATTGTGCAGCTGTTTACGAAATCAATCTACCACCACTTATGTTCGGATATACTCCTTAGTACTTTCAAATTCTGTAGGTGGCAGGGGTAAAATATAGGGAGCGAAAGGCTATTTACAATTTGTACAGAAACCAGATGGCAGTTATAAGAGTCGAGGGGCATGAAAGGGAAGCAGTGGTTGGGAAGGGAGTGAGAATGGGTTTTAGCCTTTCCCCGGTGTTATTCAATCGGTATATTGAGCAAGCAGTAAAGGAAACAAAAGAAAAATTCGTAGTAGGTATTAAAATCCATGGAGAAGAAATAAAAACTTTGAGGTTTGCCGATGACATTGTAATTCTGTCAGAGACAGCAAAGGACTTGGAAGAGCAGTTGAACGGAATGGATACTGTCTTGGAGGGAGGATATAAGATGAACATCAACAAAAGCAAAACGAGGATAATGGAATGTAGTCGAATTAAGTCAGGTGATGCTGAGGGAATTAGATTAGGAAATGAAACACTTAAAGTAGTAAAGGAGTTTTGCTATTTCGGGAGCAAAATGAGTGATGATGGTCGAAGTAGAGAGGATATAAAATGTAGACTGGCAATGGCAAGGAAAGCTTTTCTGAACAAGAGAAATTTGTTAACATCGAGTATTGATTTAAGTGTCAGGAAGTCATTTCTGAAAGTATTTGTATGGAGTGTAGCCATGTATGGAAGTGAAACATGGACGATAACTAGTTTGGACAAGAAGAGAATAGAAGCTTTAGAAATGTGGTGCTACAGAAGAATGCTGAAGATAAAGTGGGTAGATCACGTAACTAATGAGGAGGTATTGAATAGGATTGGGGAGAAGAGAAGTTTGTGGCACAACTTGACTAGAAGAAGGGATCGGTTGGTAGGACATGTTTTGAGGCATCAAGGGATCACCCATTTAGTATTGGAGGGCAGCGTGGAGGGTAAAAATCGTAGAGGGAGGCCAAGAGATGAATACACTAAGCAAATTCAGAAGGGTGTAGGTTGCAGTAGGTACTGGGAGATGAAGAAGCTTGCACAGGATAGAGTAGCATGAAGAGCTGCATCAAACCAGTCTCAGGACTGGAGACCACAACAACAACAACATACTCCTTAGTGCATTGAAATCACAACTCACATGTCCAATCTATCCTTCCATTACGATTAAACATACGTGAATAGTAGTTTGATTACTTACCACAAATGTATGTCGGAACATAAGCCACGGTACCTTTAGGTTGAAGCAGCAGAATAACATTTCCGACATCAGTTATCGGTACGTGAATAGTAGTTTGATTACTTATCATAAACGTATATCGGAACATAAGCCACGGTACCTTTACGCTCAAGCAGCAGCATAACATTTCTGACTGTCAGTGACAGGTGTATAAAAAATTATGATACGTCCACACTTGCACCAGCTAGGTGTCGTTTTCGCACTGCAAAAAAAGCCTCTGCCATTACGTATTTGTCGATGAATAAAGGATGTAATCCGAAGATAAAGAGTGGAAATTATTTCTCTAGAAACTCGAAACTTTATCGAGGTGGAGCGTGCTATAAGTCATTAAGTAACTAGAAACTTATCCCGTCTGCGAAGACCTTTGCGTGAGAACTCGAAAAAACAAAGGAAACTAATATTTCCACTCACGAATATCGATGTCGGTGATGTAACAGATTCGAAATCATCCCCATAATTTACAAAGTCAACTAAGGTGTTTCTCATGTCTAGAGAACCTGAAATCGCGTCTTCCGCCCGCCTTTCACCTGCTAATGACACTACTATCGATGTTCTCTCAACTAAATAAAGGTACGAAATGTGTAGAAGCAGTCAATGGGACAATTAACATGGGAGGGAGTAATGGTCCAGCGCAAACACACGTCCATATTGAATCTTCTCAAATTTCCACGCACTCACAAAAGCTATCCAACCCATTCTACGTGTTAGTTCGCTATTCGGCCGTCTAGAGGACGACACGGTTATGTCAGCTACATTCCTGCATCCCCAACACATGCACACATACAGAAAACAGAGAAAACGCACTGCAAATGTGGAATTTGTGGGTGGAGGCGACTGGATGCAATCGAGTACAGTGCTATACTCTGCCTCCCAATCAGAAAAATAGTGCATTTGCGCTAGGTGTTTGCAGCTGTACTACATTTACAAGCAATTTTAGAACACGGAACGAGAGGTTATGTCATGATCACGTGATAGAAGTGACATAAACTACATAGAATTGCGAAAAATGACGAGAGAATACGTATAAATTGAGGGAATATACATCGAAATGCGGGGAAATTGAGCAAGTACTTGCGTGTCTTCTGGTTGGCGCAGAACAATGTGTACATGGGGATAAGCATGCGAGAGCAAGAGGAACCCGACAAAACGCCGACATGGAAGCGAAGGGGACGAGGGAAACACTAACTTTTTTCTGTCGAGGCAGCATTCTATTGTATGTCTATTGAGGTAACAGTGATCCACGTGAGTTGACTACTGTATTTGACGCTTTCAAGGAAAACAGAGAACCATCGGCCTCTAAACTTACATGCATCTGCGTTAAAGGATAACAGAGAGTGGACGGGGTGATCGACTGAGATGGATCTGTAACGGGGTACGGTGTAATGGCAGACGGATGCATTCTAGAGAGGGAGAGAGATGTTGGCGCAGGTCATTTGACCATTTTTTCCGCTGTTCTGTCAGGATACATCAGTCGCTTGATACAGCCTGCGTTCCACTCGTATCCAACCACGTGTTCTGTATTTGATTTGGAGCACTGTCTACTTGCGATCGTTGACAGCAAACCTCTCTGCCATCAGAGGACTTCCATCTCATGTGTGATGAAACGTGACCATCCTGTTTTTAGACATTCCTCTAAACGAATGAAGATTTATGCGATGTACTCTATTCCCCTGTCGCATCTTGGGTATAAAATCGAGACTTCAGTTACATAACTAATATGATTCTAAGTTAGCGATAGGCAATCAAAATATCCACGGGTGTGCTGCCGGTCTATAGTGTCCAACGGGCACAATATTTCGGCGATCATACATGTCGCCATCATCAGGTGAACTGACGGACTGAGCTCCTGTGAACGTGCCGGGGACCGGGGACCGCACCGCCACTTCCCAGCAAATCAGGGACACTGTTGCTCCTGGGGTATCGGCGAGGACCATTCGCAACCGTCTCCATGAAGCTGGGCTACGGTCCCGCACACCGTTAGGCCGTCTTCCGCTCACGCCCCAACATCGTGCAGCCCGCCTCCAGTGGTGTCGCGACAGGCGTGAATGGAGGGACGAATGGAGACGTGTCGTCTTCAGCGATGAGAGTCGCTTCTGCCTTGGTGCCAATGATGGTCGTATGCGTGTTTGGCGCCGTGCAGGTGAGCGCCACAATCAGGACTGCATACGACCGAGGCACACAGGGCCAACACCCGGCATCATGGTGTGGGGAGCGATCTCCTACACTGGCCGTACACCACTGGTGATCGTCGAGGGGACACTGAATAGTGCACGGTACATCCAAACCGTCATCGAACCCATCGTTCTACCATTCCTAGACCGGCAAGGGAACTTGCTGTTCCAACAGGACAATGCACGTCCGCATGTATCCCGTGCCACCCAACGTGCTCTAGAAGGTGTAAGTCAACTACCCTGGCCAGCAAGATCTCCGGATCTGTCCCCCATTGAGCATGTTTGGGACTGGATGAAGCGTCGTCTCACGCGGTCTGCACGTCCAGCACGAACGCTGGTCCAACTGAGGCGCCAGGTGGAAATGGCATGGCAAGCCGTTCCACAGGACTACATCCAGCATCTCTACGATCGTCTCCATGGGAGAATAGCAGCCTGCATTGCTGCGAAAGGTGGATATACACTGTACTAGTGCCGACATTGTGCATGCTCTGTTGCCTGTGTCTATGTGCCTGTGGTTCTGTCAGTGTAATCATGTGATGTATCTGACCCCAGGAATGTGTCAATCAAGTTTCCCCTTCCTGGGACAATGAATTCACGGTGTTCTTATTTCAATTTCCAGGAGTGTATTTTGCAAACTGACAACACCGCTCTCAGACGACCAGTATCATTGCACAATACTCAGCGCGAGAGGGGCCCTCACCAATCGATAAACAGTCATGAAATTTTCGGTAGCTGAAAAACTCCTCTACGTTGCCGAGAGACCAAGATGCAGACACGTACATGGTAAGAGACATATAGAAATTCCTTCCATGTTAACGATTACTGCCAATGTTGGAGATCAGGAAAGACGTTTGGTCGTATTGTGACGCTGGCTGGTGCAGACTCACAAGGGTTTTCTATTTACCTAGTTGGCAAGGTCCTGTTGTTTTACTCACGTTGTTACTCCATTTGCAATATCTGAATTCTGTGTCATATACTGTGTGTCAGTGTTCAGTGCAGATTACTCCGACGAGTCTGACAAGAGTGTAGTGTAGTGATACGAGCACGAGCGCCCATGGGTATGTGTGTGTGTGTGTGTGTGTGTGTGTGTGTGTGTGTGTGTGTGTAAGTTTACCTGTTACGCAGCGAACATTTCAACTCGAAGGATATTGCACAAAAAAATTTAAAGACAACTTTACATACAATAAAAATTGATCTTGAGCGAGACTAAATAGCTTTAAAATCATGCCACGTGTTCGAGAAGAATAAAATAGTAATTGGAAGTTTACAGGACGAATCAGTATTACAATTGTTCAAAAAGATTTCGGGACTGCAGCCGGTCGTCGTAAACTTCACTCCACGATATTTCGACTGGACTCCTGTCCGCTTCTGTAGCACAGCGGCAGCGTTACCGTCTACCATGCAAGGGGGCGTGGGTTCGATTCCCGGCAGGGGACTGGGTCTCGTGTGCCCTTCACCATCATTTCCATCATCATTGACAAGCAAGTCGCCGAAACGGCGTCAATTAAAATGACTTGCAATACGGCGGCCGAATCCCTAAGGGGAAAACCCGGCCAATAAATGCCATATGATCATTTATTTCATTTTCAACTGGACTCCTGCCAATTGTCTTCAGGTGAGCCGTAGAAGACTACTGAAGAAGTTTGTTTTCCTTTATTATTATTTCAAGCCTCAGCTAAGGCGGGCCGGCAGTGGCCTACATATGCTGCTCTTCGGCCAAGAGATACAACATATAGACACGGAAGACAGAGAAAACATAAAAAGCATGGTTAACACATGAGGAACACTGCACAATAAATTAGAAGTTGTTCGACGGAAGGCACTGTACATGAAGGGTGACACCAGTTGAACAGACGTAGACATCCAGGTGGAGATGCGAACATAGTAGAAAACACTAATCAAAACACTGTACTCATACGGAGAGACACTGATGTATGGAAAACATTGGCAACGATCATCGGCGAAGCACTTACACTGACGACAGGGGGGGGGCTGCCTCCAGGTCAAAGGGAGAGGCAGGAGAGCGGGAAGAAGGGGGGTGGAGCCAGTGGGAGAAAGAAGGGAGAGCAGGGGGAGGAGCGAGAGGAGGGGTTGGAGCCAGGGAGAGGGGTGGAAGCGGGAGACATGAGAGAGGGGGGGGGAAAAGGAAGGTGAGGAGGGAGAGAGGGAGCCTTGGGGGAAAAGGGGAACGAGAAGGGAGAGTCAGAGCTGTTAGGAGAGGTAGATGGACGGGACAAGGACATCTTCAGGGAGGGGGAGTTGGCAGAAGCCAGAAAGGGTATGCAGGGTGTGAAGATGGAGAGCAGGTGGGATGCAAGAATACAGGCACGGCAGCAGGCTGGGATGGGCGAGGATGGGAGAGACAAGCGAGTTTGTGGGAGGTGTAAAGGATCTGTATCCGTTTGAGGAAAAGGAGAAGGTGCGGGGAGGGAATCAAGTTGTATAGGATCAGCGTGGGGGATGGGAGACGAATGCGATAGGTGAGGCGGAGCATGTGGCATGCAAGGATTTGGAGGGACTTATAGTAGGTGGGAGGGGCGGAGATCCAGGTGGGATGGGCATAGCAGAGAATGGGGCGGATGAGGGATTTATAAGTGTGGAGGATGGTGGAGGGGGGTCCAGACCCCATGTTCGGAGAGAAAGGATTTTGAGGAGGCAGAGTCGGGAATGTGCCTTGGCTTGGATCGTCTGGAGATAGAGGGTCCAGGAAAAGCGACAGTCGAGGGTGACACCAAGGTACTTGAGGGTGGGGGTGAGGTGAACGGGATGGCTGTAGATGGTGACATAAAAATCAAGGAGGCAGAAGGAAGGGGTGGTTTTGCCTACAATGATTGCCTGGGTTTTGGAAGGATTGACCTTGAGCAGCCACTGGTTAGACCAAGTGGTGAACCAGTCAAGATGGGATTGGAAAAGGTGATGGGAGCGTTGCAGGGTGGGGGCGAGGGCAAAGAAGGCAGTGTCATCAGCATACTGGAGAAGGTGGATGGGGGGTGAATGCGGCGGCATGTCCGCCATATACAGAAGGTAGAGAAGAGGGAAGAGGGAGGAACCTTGGGGCACACCAGTGGCGGGGTAGAAGGTGTAGGAATTCGTGTTATGGATGGTGACTTAGGAAGGGCGGTGGGAAAGAAAGGAGGCGATCAGACAGACATAGTTAATAGGAAGGGCGAAGGTTTGGAGCTTGAAGAGACCAGAATGCCATACGCGGTCATAGACACGTTAAAGGTCTAAGAAGAGGAAGATGGCAGAGGGATGGCAGTTGTTTGGAGAGGAGGTGAGTGAGGTGAAGGAGAAGGTTATCGGCAGAGAAGTCACATTGGGTAGCGGGAAGAAGGCGGTGCTGGTGGAGATACTGGTGGATGCGTCGGGTGAGGATAGATTCCAAGACCTTGCTGAAGACCGAGGTAAGGCTGATGGAATGGTAGGAGGAGACAGCAGATGGCGGTTTGTCGGGTTTGAGGAACATCAGGATCTGGGAGGTTTTCTACAGGTCAGGGCAGAAGCTGGTGGACAAGACCACATTATAGAGTCGGGCCAGAGTGGAGAGAAAGGAGGCAGGAGCTTCATGGAGCTGACGATAGGCAACACGGTCGTCACTGGGAGCGGTGTTGCATTTCTTGAGGACGGTAGACATGATATCTTGAGCAGTTATCGGAGCATTGAGTTCGGTGTATGTAAAGTTGTCCAAGTACTGGAAGCCAGGAGCAAGTGGAGGGGCAGAGGTGTCAGTTCGATCGCGAAGATCAGGGAAGAGGAAGTAATCGAACTAAGGATCGTCAGGGAGGGTAAAGATATCAGAGAGTTAAGAAGCAAAGTGGTTGGCCTTACTAAAGTTATCAGGAAAGGGATGGTCATCATGAAGGACAGGGTAGTAGGGGGGGTTATATCCGGTAAGGTGGCGGAAGGTGTACCAGTACTTAGACGAGTTGATAAGCAGGGTAGGATTAAGATGGATGCATGTCTGTCGCCAGTCCTGGGGTTTCTTGGCTGCAAGCAAGGAGGAGTTGCCGGTGGCGTCGTAGTGTGTCCCAGTCAGGTGTGTGAAGGAAGGCACGGTGTAGATGGCGGAATTCACGGATGAGGAGGATGGCCTGTTGTGGTAAAGTGGGACAGGCGGGTGGATGGCGACGGTAGGGATGTGGGCCTCCATGGCCTCAGACAAGGTCTGCTGGAGAAAGGAGGCGGCATGGGTAATGTCATCAGGGTGGTGAAAGACCACCCTGGGTGGTGAGGGTATCCCAGTAGGCATTCCAGTTGCCACGGGAATAGCCATTGACATATTTTGGGGGAGGGTCGATGCTAGGGTCAGGATCGGGGCGACGACCATCTGATACGGTGAGGAGGACAGGGGGATGGTCACTGCCAATAGGGTGGAGGACTCCACCGCGATGCGGCCAAGGAGGTTAGGTGAGGCCAGGATGACATCGAGAATGTGATTGGATTCAGGGTGGGTGTGTTGGGGAATGGGAAGGAGGTCACATTGGAGGGTGGAGAGGGACCACTGCCACCGCCATAGCTGGGTGGCGGAACGACTATGGATGTTGAGGTCGGCGGCAATCACGTAGGAGGAGAAGGTATGGTCGATGTGGGAAATGAAGTCTAAAGGAAGAGGGGTAGAAGGGCGGACATGGATGGTGGCGCAGGTAACGGTAAGGCCGGGGAAGAAGAGACTGTAGATCAGGTGTTCTGTGGGGTCGGGAAGGAGGGTTGGAGCCGAACAGAGATCTGGCAGTGGTGGCCAATGGCTACCCCGCCACGCGCTATCAGGAGGGGATTATCGGAGCTGTGAAGGAGGTAAGGCGACACGTGTACGGGATGTTGGGGCTGGAGAAAGGTTTCGATCAGGAGGAAGGCATCCACACGGTGGATCGTAAGGGTATGCATAAGGATGTTCTTGTTAATGGGAAGGGAGCGGATGTTGTTGAACAAGATACGGTGCTCTCGCGCCATGACGGGGTTTAAACGAGGGTGTCAAGACGGAAGAAGGTAAAGTGGGCTAGGTTATGGGAGTAGATGGCGAAGGCGTTGAGGTGAAAGACGGAACGGGAAGCTAGGGAGATCTGTTGGAGGGTGTGGGGGCGCTAAAATGGGTGGATATTTTGAAGAAAACTGGTGACGAAACGTAGAAGTCTTCCGCTCCGCCTTATATAGTGCGCTGATAGTATTCCCGCGCATGCGTCAGTCACGGTGACAGAAGGACAACACCGCCCGGCGGCAGCGCCCTCGCTGGTGGAAGTGCGAAGATCAACTGTCTTCGGCGTTGTCGCTAGCCGCAGTCTTCGGAGTATTCTGGCGTCTTCGCCAGAAGCAAATCTCGGAGACGACGGGATTCCACGCACTATCCAGCTGGTAACCGCTGTCACGGTTCAATAGATTTTCCACGATGCGTATATCGGCGGATTCTTCTATAATGGAGGCCTAAAAAGATGCTACTGTGGCCAAAATTAATGTTTTGTCATACTCCATTGAATGTCCGTTGGAGATACAATGTTCTACAACTGCAGACATGCTGGATTGCAGAAGGCGAGTGCAACGTTTATGCTCTGTGCAACGTTCTTCCACTGTGCGTGTTGTGTGCCCTATATAGGCCATAACACACTGGCAAGCTATTTTGTAAATTCCCGCCTTCCGAAATAACAAATTATCCTTCACTGATCCCATCAGATCCAAAATGTGTAGTTTACACATTTTCTCGCTTTGAAATATTACCTGTGAAAGGTCCAATAATAGCAAAAAACAATAAATTCACTTTTGAAAGAATGTTCCAGCAATTTGCAATTCAGTAAATTTCACTAGCAATCAATTCTGTAGGTACTGATGAGGATTTAAACAATACCGCCTTTATTAGTTAGTGCAGAAGATAGCACTGTGAATAAAGGAATGGCCTCAGTAACATAGACCCTATAAAATGAATATTTTGCTTCAGCGAGTATTCAGTTTACTTTCAGTAATGTACATGTAGATGTTTCATAAGTAGAAGTTACACATATATTTTAATATAGGTTTAATTAATAGCATATGGTATTTGGTTTTCACACTAAATTGTTTTTTGTTTTGAACAGTTGCCAGCTTCCTTCACATACATACAGAATATTTGTTTCCAGGACCTCTCTGTCTCAGTTTTCAGGAATAACCTGCTTGATTTTATTTTTGAATTGTTTTAAAGTACATAACCCTACATCAAGCTTTGTGACAAACCAATAATAATACTAGGAAGCCATGCAACTACTGCTTTTATTTACACCACTGGCCATTAAAATTTCTACACCAAGAATAAAAGCAGATGAAAAACGGGTATTCATTGGACAAATATATTATACTAGAACTGACATGTGATTACATTTTCACGAAATTTGGGTGCATAGATCCTGAGAAATCAGTACCGAGAACAACCACCTCTGGCCGTAATAACGGCCTTGATACGCCTGGGCATTAACTCAAAAAGAGTTTGGATGGCGTGTGCAGGTACAGCTGCCCATGCAGCTTCAACACGATACCACAGTTCATCAAGAGTAGTGACTGGCGTATTGTGACGAGCCAGTTGCTCGGCCACCATTGACCAGACGTTTTCAATTGGCGAGAGATCTGGAGAATCTGCTGGTCAGGGCAGCAGTCGCACATTTCCTGTATCCAGAAAGTACAGGACCTGCAACATGCGGTCGTGCATTATCCTGCTGAAATGTAGGGTTTCGAAGGGATCGAATGAAGGGTAGAGCCACGGGTCGTAACACATCTGAAATGTAACGTCCACTGTTCAAAGTGCCGTCAATGCGAACAAGAGGTGACCGAGACGTGTAACCAATGGCACCCCATACCATCACTCCTGGTGATACGCCAGTATGGCGATGACGAATACAAGTTTCCAATGTGCATTCACCGCGATGTCGCCAAACACGGATGCGACCGTCATGAAGTTGTAAACAAAACCTGGATTCATCCGAAAAAAATGACGTTTGGCATTCGTGCACCCAAGTTCGTCGTTGAGTACACCATCGCAGGCGCTCCTGTCTGTGATGCAGCGTCAAGGGTAACCGCAGCCATGGTCTCCAAGCTGATAGACCATGCTGCTGCAAACGTCGTCGAACTGTTCGTGCAGATGATTGTTGCCTTGCAAACGTCCCCATCTGTTGACTCAGGGATCGAGATGTGGCTGTACGATCCGTACAGCCATGCGGCTAAGATGCCTGTCATCTCGACTGCTAGTGATACGAGGCCGTTGGGATCCAGCACGGCGTTCCGTATTACCCTCCTGAACCCACCAATTCTATATTCTGCTAACAGTCATTGTATCTCGACCAACGCGAGCAGCAATTTCGCGATACAATAAACCGCACTCGCGATAGGTTACAAACCGGCCTTTATCAAAGTCGGAAACGTGATGGTACGCATTTGTCCTCCTTACACGAGGCTTCACAACAGCGTTTCACTAGCAACGCCGGTCAACTGCTGTTTGTGTATGAGAAATCGGTTGTAAACTTTCCTCATGTCAGCACGTTGTAGGTGTCGCCACCGGCGCCAACCTTGTGCGAATTCTCTGGAAAGCTAATCATTTGCATATCACAGCATCTTCTTCCTGCCCGTTAAATTTCGCGTCTGTAGCACATCATCCTCGTGGTGTAGCAATTTTAATGGCCAGTAGTGTATTCATTTATCTGTCAAACAGGAGGTCAAATCTGGGTCAACACAATTGTCAGATACTACCATGAACATAACTGTGCATAATAATCATTATTAGGTATATATTAAGAATATACGGAAATAACGATCAACTTCCATCACAATTGAAAAATTTATTTCATGACGCCATCTTATAGAAGAATGGAAGTACAGAGTGAGCACAAAGTCTTGCCCTGATTATAAAAATTTATAACAGAATAACCGTTTGACATAATAAGTTACATTTGACGCCGTTACATTGGTTAGTGTTACTAGATTTTTTTAAGACCACTTTCGTTAGTAAACCTCAACGTGTGCTCCCTTGGTAGCTCGGAGAACGTCGAGGCGGTATTCCAGTTCCCGCCAGGTGTTTCGTAACATGTATTGCTGTCACAGAACCCACAGCAGCTTGTATCCTAGCCTTCAGTTCGTCGACGTCAGCAACTGGTGTGACGCCGACTCTGTCCTTGAAATAGCCCCAGAAAAAACATAAGAGGCGTAATGTCTGGAGAGGGGAGTAATGTCCGGATCGGTGGATTGGAAGGAACGGTCCAAAACCCTGCCAACTCGCTCTCCAGACATTACGCCCCTTGACTTTTTTTTGGGGGGGCTATATCAAGGATAGATTCGTCGTTACACCAATTGCTGACGTCGATGTACTGAAGGCTGCGATACAAGCTGCTGTGGGTACTGTGACAGAACACATGTTACAAAACACCTGGCGGGAACTGGAATACCGCCTCGACATTCTCCGAGCTACCAAGGGAGCACACGTTGAAGTATACTAACGTAAGTCGTCTTAAAAGAAAAGCTAGTAACACTAACCTATGTAACGGCAGCAAATGTAACTTATTTGTCAAAAGGTTATTCTGTTATAAATTTTTATAATCAGGGCAAAACTTTGTGCTCACCCTGTACTATAATGTTGCGAGGTTTGCTTTTTGTATGACGATCAAGGTGCTCGAGAATCTTTGCTAAAGTTTTGATGTACTTGAAAAATACGATCAAGTTCCACTCAGTCCTAAGGAAGAATGATCAAAATGGATTTTCTATTTACTGTTACAGCTTTCTCTTCTCATTTTATGTTTGATCTTATAATGCCGTAGCGTCATGGTACTGGCTTTTCAACAATACTCGCCAGTCATTCACACTTTGTAAATGAAGTTCGAACCGTTACTCTGTTTAGCAAAAAAGCAAATATTGATACAAAATTGTGTCACCTGTTACCAAGATTGTGGTTCAAATGGCTCTGAGCACTATGGGACTTAACATCTTAGGTCATCAGTCCCCTAGAACTTAGAACTACTTAAACCTAACGAACCTAAGGACATCACACACATCCATAACCGAGGCAGGATTCGAACCTGCGACCGGAGTGGTCGCGCGGTTCCAGACTGAAGCGCCTAGAACCGCTCGGCCACAACGGCCGGCCCGAGATTGTGCATAAACTTATTTCCTAAATGAAACGAAGGCATCAGAAATGATGCGAAAAACACCAAAGAAAATTGCAGATGAAGCTGCATGTAAATGATTTTTCAATGTCTATAAGGTGCATATTAATGGAGATTGACAAATACAGGTTTGTAAGCCAGCATTCTTGGCAGTGTATGACATCACCAAAAGACTACTTGCTACTCTTAAAAAGGCATTGTCTCCCACAGGGGAAGTACATGTGGAGACAAGAGGACACCATTACATTATAGCAAACAAACATACTGTAGAAATAGTATCTAAAGTGTATCAGTATATAAAGTTACTGAGGGGCTGCGAATCATAGCAGGCGGTTATATTTACCAGGAGAACTTAATATTCCAAAGTTAAACTTGTTATTTTCAGAGAAAAATCCTCCAAACCTTGTGTCATACGAACCAAATCGATTGATTATTGTGAATAATTATAGCAAATGTTTTATGAAACCCAGAACCGACATATGTTCAGTGTTTGACAAATTGAGAGGCGGCTGTTCTAAATTTGATTTACATATAAACAACGAGAAAGATGCAGCTCAGATACTAACTTTGAACAAGCAGAAACCATATCTAACAACTTTAAATGAACTGCATAAGAGAAAAGCAGACACGTTTCACAAGATTAAAGGTCCCGGACGTTTGAGAATCCAAAAAAATCTGTGATTAAGAAAACAATATGTACGGGTTATCAGAAGAATCTTCCGCTTTCTAATATTTCAACCAGTGAAGCATATTACCTTAGGCAGCTAGTGGCGGATCCAGGATTTGGGTTTGGGAGGGGCTTGACCAAGCCGAGGGTAGGCTTTATTTATTTTAAACACTAAAAAAACATGGAAATGAAGTCCCATGCTTCTTGACAGAGCATAGAGGAACGATGCGGGAGACCCCGCACCGCTGTACTAGGCGAGGTCCTAATGTAGGTGGTTTGCCGTTGCTTTCCTCCAATCGTAATGGGGATGAATGAAGATGATGAAGACGACACAACAACACCCAGTCATCTCGGGGCAGGTGAAAATCCCTGACCCCGCCGGGAATCGAACCCGGGACCCCGCGGGAAGCGAGAACGCTACCGCGAGACCACAAGCTGCGGACTAAACAGGCACTCAAAATTTTATGTTGCTCATTTAACGCATAGCAGGTCTCCTCGAATAACGTTTTGCAAATTCTTCAATGACTTTGACACGCTAATTATAAATGGCAGCCAGATCATACAATTTGTCTTCAGTCATTGTGATAGAAAAGTATGAGTTTATTATTTTAAACGAAGAGAAACTGTGCTCGACACGACAAATGGGTGGTGGTAATACAGCGAGAGAATGAAATTTTCACTCTGTAGCGGAGTGTGCGCTGATATGAAACTTCCTGGCAGATTAAAACTGTGTGCCAGACACCGACTCGAACTCGGGACCCTCTTTTTTCCCTGATCTCATTTTATTCGTTGCGTTTGTTCGGGGTCGACGTCCCATGACATACGTTCAAGTTCATCATTGATCTGTTCACTCAGTTTATATATATACATGGTGGTCCATTGATAGTGACCGGGCCAAATATTTCACAAAATAAGCGTCAAAAGAAAAAACTACAAAGAACTAAACTTGTATAGCTTGAAGGGGGAAACCAGATGGCGCTACGGTTGCCCCGCTAGATGGCGCTGCCGTACGTCAAACGGATATCAACTGTTTTTTTTTTAAATAGGAACCCACATTTTTATTACATATTCGTGTAGTATGTAAAGAAATATGAATGTTTTTGTTGGACCATTTTTTTCGCTTTGTGATAGATAGCGCTGTAATAGTGACAAACATATGGCTCACAATTTTAGACGAACACTTGGTTACAGGTAGGTTTTTAAATTAAAATACAGCATGTAGATACGTTTGAACATTTTATTTCGGTTGTTCCAATGTGATACATGTACCTTTGTGAACTTATCATTTCTGAGAACGCTGATGTTCCACTTGTCGCAGCCATCGTGGATTTTCCGTTGCCCAATAGTGCATATTATGCCTGTTTACGTTACCGCTGTTGGTGAATGACGCTTCGTCGCTAAATGAAACGCGTGCAAAAAATCTGTCATCGTCCCGTAATTTCTCTTGTGCCCAGTGGCATGTTCAAAGTCGTCGCCATGCAATTCCTGGCATATAGAAATATGGTACAGTTGCAGTAGATATTGATGCAGCATTCTCAACACCGACGTTTTTGAGATTCCCGATTCTCGCGCAATTTGTCTGCTACTGATGTGCGGATTAGCAGCTAAAACACCTACTTGGGAATCATCATTTGTTGCAGGTCGTGGACGACGTTTAACACGTGGTTGAACGCTTCCTGTTTCCTTAAACAACCTAACTATCCGGCTAACGGTCCGGACACTTGGATAATGTCGTCCAGGATACCGAGCAGCATACATAGCACACGCCCGTTGGGCAATTTGATCACAATATCCATACATCAACACGATAGCGACCTTTTCCGCAATTGGTAAACGGTCCATTTTAACACGGGTAATGTATCACGAAGCAAATACCGTCCGCACTGGCGGAATGTTACGTGATACCACGTACTTACACGTTTGTGACTATTACAGCGCCATCTATCACAAAGCGAAAAAAGTGGTCCAACAAAAACATTCATATTTCTTTACGTACTACACGAATATGTAATAAAAAATGGGGGTTCCTATTTAAAAAAACGCAGTTGATATCTGTTTGACCTATGGCAGCGCCATCTAGCGGGCCAACGGTAGCGCCATCTGGTTTCCCCCTTCAAGCTAGACGAGTTTCGTTCTTTGTAGTTTTCTCGTTTGATGATTATTTCGTGAGATATTTGGCCCGGTCACTATCAATGGACCACCCTATATACAGGGTGTTACAAAAACGTACGGCCAAACTTTCAGGAAACATTCCTCACACACAAATAAAGAAAAGATGTTATGTGGACGTGTGTCCGGAAACGCTTAATTTCCATGTTAGAGCTCATTTTAGTTTCGTCAGTATGTACTGTTGACTTCGGTGCTTGTGTTGATATGCGACTCATTGCTCTACAGTACTAGCATCAAGCACATCAGTACGTAGCATCAACAGGTTAGTGTTCATCACGAACGTGGTTTTGCAGTCAGTGCATTGTTTACAAATGCGGAGTTGGCAGATGCCCGTTTGATGTATGGATTAGCACGGGGCAATAGCCGTGGCGCGATACGTTTGTATCGAGACAGATTTCCAGAACGAAGGTGTCCCGACAGAAAGACGTTCGAAGCAATTGATCGGCGTCTTAGGGAGCACGGAACATTCCAGCCTACGACTCGCGACTGGGGAAGACCTAGAACGACGAGGACATCTGCAATGGACGAGGCAATTCTTCGTGCAGTTGACGATAACCCTAATGTCAGCGTCAGAGAAGTTGCTGCTGTACAAGGTAACGTTGACCACGTCACTGTATGGAGAGTGCTACGGGAGAACCAGTTGTTTCCGTACCATGTACAGTGTGTGCAGGCACTATCAGCAGCTGATTGGCCTCCACGGGTACACTTCTGCCAATGGTTCATCCCACAATGTGTCAATCCTCATTTCAATGCAAATGTTCTCTTTACGGATGAGGCTTCATTCCAACATGATCAAATTGCAAATTTTCACAATCAACATGTGTGGGCTGACGAGAATCCGCACGCAATTGTGCAATCACGTCATCAACACAGATTTTCTGTGAGCGTTTGGGCAGGCATTGTTGGTGATGTCTTGATTGGGCCCCATGTTCTTCCACCTACGCTCAATGGAGCACGTTATCATGATTTCATACAGGATACTCTACCTGTGCTGCTAGAACGTGTGCCTTTACAAGTACGACACAACATGTGGTTCATGCACGATGGAGCTCCTGCACATTTCAGTCGAAGTGTTCGTTCGCTTCTCAACAACAGATTCGGTGACCGATGGATTGGTAGAGGCGGACCAATTCCATGGCCTCCACGCTCTCCTTGTAAGTAGGCTGTTTATGTTTTCTTATTGGCAACGTTACGTAGCGCTCTGTATGAAAATCACTGGCTGTGCTGTGTGCAGTCTGTGGCTAGTTTGCATTGTTGTCTGCCATTGTAGTGTTGGGCAGCGGCAGCAGGATGTGAACAGAGCGTAGCGTTGCGCAGTTGGAGGTGAGCCGCCAGCAGCGGAGGATGTGGGGAGAGAAATGGCGGAGATTTGAAATTTGTAAGACTGGATGGCATGAACTGCTATATATATTATGATTATTAAGGTAAATACATTGTTTGTTCTCTATTAAAATCTTTCATTTGCTAACTATGCCTATCAGTAGTTAGTGCCTTCAGTAGTTTGAATCTTTTATTTAGCTGGCAGTAGTGGCGCTCGCTGTATTGCAGTAGTTCGAGTAACGAAGATTTTTGTGAGGTACGTGATTTATGAAAGGTATAGGTTAATGTTAGTCAGGGCCATTCTTTCGCAGGGATTATAGAAAGTCAGATTGCGTTGCGCTAAAAAAATATTGTGTGTCAGTTTAAACACAGTCATGTATAATTTTTCTAAGGGGACGTTTCATCCTGACCTCAACCCTCTTGACTTTTCATTTATGGGGGCATTTGAAAGCTCTTGTCTACGCAACCCCGGTACCAAATGTAGAGACTCTCCGTGGTCGTATTGTGGACGGCTGTGATACAATACGCCATTCTCCAGGGCTGCATCAGCGCATCAGGGATTCCATGCGACGGAGGGTGGATGCATGTATCCTCGCTAACGGAGGACATTTTGAACATTTCCTGTAACAAAGTGTTTGAAGTCACGCTGGTACGTTCTGTTGCTGTGTGTATCCATTCCGTGATTAATGTGATCTGAAGAGAAGTAATAAAATGAGCTCTAACATGGAAAGTAAGCGTTTCCGGACACATGTTCACATAACATATTTTCTTTCTTTGTGTGTGAGGAATGTTTCCTGAAAGTTTGGCCGTACCTTTTTGTAACACCCTGTATATACACACAGAGGGCAGCTAACCCTCTGACCGAAGACGCTGAGCTACCGTGCCGGCAACCGACTGAACTGCCCAAGCGCGACTCACGACCGGCCCTCACAGCTGTAATACTGCCAGTACGTCGGCTCCTACGTTCCAAGCTTCACAGAAGCTCTCCCGCGAACCTTGCAGGACTAGCAATCCTGGAAGAAAGGATACTGCCAAGAGATGGCTTAGACACACCCTAGGGGACGTTTCCAGAATGAAATTTCCACTCTGCAGCGGAGTCTACGCTGATATGAAACTTCCTGGCAGATTAAAATTGTGTGCCGGATTTAGACTCAAACTCAGTCTGCAGGAGAGCTTCTGTGAATTTTGGAAGGTAGGAGACGAGGTACTGGCAGAATTACAGCTGTGAGGAGGGGTCTTGGCCGGCCGGTGTGGCCGAGCGGTTCTAGGCGCTTCAGTCTGGAACTGCGTGACCGCTACGGTCGCAGGTTCGAATCCTGCCTCGGGCATGGATGTGTGTGATGTCCTTAGGGTAGTTAGGCTTAAGTAGTTCTAAGTTCTAGGGGACTGATGACCTCAGATGTTAAGTCCCATAGTGCTCAGAGCCATTTGAACCTTTTTTTTTTTTTAGGTGTCTTGAGCCATGCGTGGGTACCTCACAGTCTGCCTTCGACGGTGCTGCGGCACGGTCGTCTGTTTACGTCCCTGCTATGGAAGTTCGGGTGATCGCGGTTGTTCACCTATTCGGCGTACTCGCACGTTTCGAAGACTCGATATAGCATGGCACGTGCATACCGAAAGTCGTCTCTCAAGATTAGTTTTTCGAATGAATATACGAGAGCGAAAGCCTATGAAATTGAGAGGTTCATACGAGCCGAAGTTAAAATTGACTACAACGAACTTATTGGAATACACCTCTCCATAGTGAGCAGTGCCGTTTACGTCAAACTGATTATCGATGCGGTGTGTGGCAGAATCATTCGAGATACTAAACATGGACTCAAATTTCGTCACTATGATGGACATGTTGGAGAAGTAACTACTGATCACGCACGACTGGGCTTATGTGTAAGGTGGCAACGGCCTTGCACCTTACACGAGTCCATTTAACGTGACACTTTAGGTTTTGTTAGAATAATACTCTAAATTACGGTGAAGGAAATCTATGTGGAAACGCATCGGCATGCGAGAATTCCGCGATTTTGTAATTATAAGATTTTGCGCAAAGGCAGTACGCGAGATAGAGCTCGGCTACGTCCCCGCCTAACCGCCGAAGGCCACAGCCTGACGGTATGAATGGTGAACTGGGGTATTTCTGTACGAGTAATCTGTTTAGAGCGGCCACAGCGGTCGCCAACCTTAGAGAGACGCGCGGCTGCAGGTGTTCAAGTGTTTACCAAAACAGAGCAGTGGATAGCTGGACGGGCTTTCCTGTGCGTGCTCTCCCGTATGTCCCACTAATTTTACGCCTTCGAGTAACTCAAGTGGGGCAGGCCAGGAGTTCCGAATAACAAACTTTCAGTGCAAGAATCTGTGTTCGCTACGACGAGGAATCTCGAGTGGTCTCTTGGGAGAAAACTTCCAGTAAATGTGTTATTGCCCACAGCTGTGGCTCTTCCCAGCCGGCGAGGGCGGAGTTAACTTGTGAAATTTTGTAGAAATGAAAGAATTGTGGAAAAGAGTTCTATTCCCAGTCCATACATTGGTCGGCACTGGCAAACTGGGTATTTTGAGAGCTTCTAGTGATGTGATTCGCTCGGTTAAAGTTGAGGTGAGAAAAGAAAGGTGAAGAGCGATCTTGCTGGACTCTCGGTCGTGGTCTTCCGTGCTGGGCTCTCGTACTGAGAGGACGTCAGCCAAGTCGCCTCCCCTCTTGGTCTTTGGTTCTGAGAGGACGTAAGCCGCGCCAGCTCATTGCTGACGGAAACATTGTGGCAATTAGAGAAGTTTACGGACAGCAGTCTGGTGTTCGAATACTGTAGGATTGTACTTTCCGAGACGCCACACGCCGATCGCACGGCCGCGCCGTCGCCGTCGGAGACCGCCGCTGCAACAGGAATATTACGGTGAGATCGCTCCCGCTTCGGCCTGTGTTAAGAGTAACGTTAAATGGTTGGATCAATTGCAGTTGCTGTTTCCACAGAAGTTTCACAGTACTTAGGAGTGTAATGGTTCTTCGTAAATATGTTATAAGAGATCGCGTTTTTGGACCGATTTTAACACAGTTACTGCCAATGCCAGTTAGAAGGATAATTTTTAAATTGTTCATTGTGTTTTATTCAGAATTGATCTGAAGGTTATAATAAAATTATTGTGATTCAGTAGAGCCTTTACTTTCAATAGTTGAGCCTGAATTCACGCTTTTGCTTTATTTTACTTTTGTGTATGTGGTTGATGTCATTGAACACCGAGTGTTCGTGATCGTTCATGTTTGGAAGTAAAAATAGGTGTGATTTATCGTCAACATTACCACCGCAGATTAATCAGGGGTGACAGGGCCACATTTGAATCTAGCGTTGTCCATTTTTGCGTCCAGTTCCA
Source organism: Schistocerca cancellata (assembly GCF_023864275.1). Classification (NCBI taxonomy): domain Eukaryota; kingdom Metazoa; phylum Arthropoda; class Insecta; order Orthoptera; family Acrididae; genus Schistocerca; species Schistocerca cancellata. Next base: position 379,035,770 of record NC_064626.1, on the reverse strand, counting down.
CTCCCAATTTCTCGGTAAGTTGTTTGTCAGGGGCGAACACACGCAAAAATCGGACAAGCAACGGGTGGGGTGTTACATATGAAGCATACGTATTTTCCAACTTCCCATCGAGGTTCCATCTGACTTGGTGATTGACGCCTTACGCCCCTATGGAAGAGTGCTTAGTCATGTAGAGAAAAAATGGTCCAGCTTCACGACCTACCGCGTTCTCAATGGGGTGCGTCAAATCAGAATAGAACTGACACAACATGTACCCTCAAACTTGTTGATCAGCGGATGCAGAACAATAGTATATATAATGGACAGCCCAAAACATGCTTTGGATGCGGGAAAGAGGGTCACGACAACTCCGAATGTATGCAGTGGAGGATTGTACAAGCTCCAGTTGGAGAACCCGTTCCTACGTCCACGTTGGCGCCGCTGACACTAACATATGCAGACGCGTTTCGAGCCGATCCTATCCAGAAGAATGACCAGCTCCAACTACCTAACAGTTTACAGCAACCGACTGCAGCAGAGACAGCCATCTGTAGCGAAACGATGTACACTTCTGCCAATCCGGCGCCAACGACGCTGTTAACCGACCGGAAAGGACCGGTAGGAGGTATGGGAATTGATCCTACGGTTGTGCCGACAGCTGCTTTCGTCCCTGAGCACCGGGAGTCACTTCCGTACTCGGACACGGAGGCGCACACGTGCAAACAACGATCGCCGAAGCGCCACAAGAAACAACGGCTAGCGCCGTCGGACACCAGCTTAATGCATTCCACGTGAGACTGACTTTCATGTAACGACGATACAGTGAATACTGATGCGCAACGGGAGGTTCTACCTCCAACACAGCAGTACGACGCGAATCACACGAGACAGGGGTTCAATGCAGACCCACCGGACGATGAGCCACTGGAAGGAGTCCCTCCACCCACCGCAGCAACACCCCCATCTTCCGTCAGCCGGGCCGGAGAAACCCGACGAGAGATGGAGCTCCAACACAGGAACTGGGCCGACGAATCCGATACTGATCCACAGACCAATGATGCAGCTGCAATGGCGAGTGTGGCGTTCACCGGATGTTAACCACACAGATGATGCAGACTGTTGCACAGACAACATGTCGCCGAGCAGCATCACATAAGTTAACATAAGCGTTCATGTGCACTTTACGCACTGAGGAACAGTGGCAGGCGCATCGAACAGCCTCTATTAATATTAATACAATTATAACGCCGGTCAAATTACAATTATTACGAGACATGCTGCATGCGTCAGACGTCGACATCGTCTTTCTGCAGGGAGTATGTGTCGAGAGCTTCCCCGACCTATATGAGTACGATACATACATTACACCCACTACAGACGGCGGCAGTGGAACAGCGATACTTCTACGTGGCGGCATAGTAAAAAATGGTTCAAATGGCTCTGAGCACTATGGGACTTAACAGCTATGGTCATCAGTCCCCTAGAACTTAGAACTACTTAAACCTGACTAACCTAAGGACAGCACACAACATCCAGTCATCACGAGGCAGAGAAAATCCCTGACCCCCCCGGGAATCGAACCCGGGTACCCGGGGCGGCATAGTACCCGAGGACGTGGTGTACCTGCTGTCAGCGCGAGGAATGGCGCTCACAGTGCTAGGAGTATGGATCATTAACATCTACGCACCATCGGGGTCCGACAGACGGCGTGATCGATTCCGATATTATGCAAAGGAGATTGCACCGCTATTCTTATGCCGGTATGAGCATGACTCATTTGGAGGCGACTTCAACTGCGTGCTCGCACTAAAGGATCAACACCCATGTCTTGAGCTGCGGCAACTGATGCAAGACATGAATGTCATCTGCACACGGGAGACAATACATGGCGACAGACATGGATATACCTACGTCACAAGTCACTCTGCAAGTCGCCTCAATCGAATTTACCTAACACACAGTCTCTAAATCTGCGATCTTCGAAGCGGGATTGTGGCGCGTTGCCTTTTCAGATCACATAGCATATATATGCACGGTCTCTCTACGTCGTCAACGAGTGTGGAGGAATCGCAGTGTTTGGAAATTGAATGCAGCGCACCTAAGGGAACCTGAGTGCAGATGGTTAATCGAAGACACTTGGCAAATATAGTTAAGGCTAACCGGTCACTGACCTTCTTCTTCTGTGCTGGATGCACACGCATTGCCCGAACTCTTGCAGGACTCGGTAAGATTGTCTGCTGCGAATAATGAGTGTAATGGGCAAGGGTATTACGAATGTATTGTGTGGACATTAAGTTGGGAATGCGGGTCTCACGAGGAGCGTGCAAGGGATAAAATCCCTGCAGTCGCACTATCCTCTGTGCGCTCAGTGGCTCACATAGATAGAGCGTCTGCCATGGAAGCAGGAGATCCCGGGTTCGAGTCCCAGTCGGGGTACACATTTTCAACTGTCCCCGTCCGTGTATATCAACGTCTGTCGACAGCTTAGGGTCTTGATTTCATTATCATTTCAGTTGCAAATATGTGAACGACGCCTCCCGACATATCCGACGACGTTGCAGTGGTGGCTGGAATGCTTTAAGCCTGCACTGCGCCGAGCGTTAATTGCATACGGAAGAGAGCAGATGATGTGGAGGCGCCACACGACGGAATTTTATTTCACGATGCCCTGCAAACTTTCTTTACAAGCGCCTTCACATTCCCAAATAATTTCCATAACGCGCCGCCGTCTGGAGGGCGTCGCAGTCCACGCAAGGGCCTTTGGATGAGTCCGTGGAGAATCACCGTCGATGTATCACGTTGTCAGCGAAGACCAACATAGCCGCAGAACCTTAATACAGACGGTCATACTGCCGGATGGTCGCCGTATGGCAACGCAAAAAGACATTGCCAACGCCGTTGTAGAGCAATACCGTCATCTCCATGAAGAAGAGGAACACGATGAGACAGTCTCTCATGAAGTCCGACGAACGCTATCCGCTTGCCTCGACGAGACGGCCGATCGAGAGTTAACAGGGGACGTCACAGCTGACGACGTAACGGAAGCGCTTGATAAGGGGGCGTCGCACAAGTCGCCAGGGCCCGACGAGTTTCCGTTAGAGTTTTATCGTGTGTACATTAAAAGACCTCATGACTCCGAGATGGAGTGCCATGTACCGCGAATTAATGTCTCCCAGTGTGCCCTTCTTAATTGCGACTACAAGATCTAAAATGGCTCTGAGCACTATGGGACTTAATTCTGAGGTCATCAGTCCCCTAGAACTTAGAACTACTTAAACCTAACTAACCTAAGGACATCACACACATCCATGCCCGAGGCAGGATTCGAACCTGCGACCGTAGCGGTCGCGCGGTTCCAGACTGTAGCGCCTAGAACCGCTCGGCCACTCCGGCCGGTTACAAGATCTACACCAGGATACTTGCAGCTCACTCTACCAAACCCAACTAGGAGGGGATAGCAATATACAAACGGCACTCAGCGACTACCGCCACGTTATCGCACTGGCAACAACATGTCGTCTCCAGGGTGCACTGGTATCAATAGACTTCGATCACACTTTTGACAGGGTGATCCATGCCTATCTCATAGAAGGGATGACGCAAATGAAGTTTTGCCACCGTCGTTTACTCCACGGTGCCTGATCCAGAGTACTCATCAATGGACGCTTGGTGGGGCCCATCACCATCTCACGATCGGTCAGACAAGGGTGCCCACTGTCGACGATACTGTATGCCATTGCTGTCGAGCCGCTGCTCTGCAGGCTCTGGAATCGACTCCAAGGAATGATGATAAGGCACAACAAGTTTATATACAGAACATACGCGGATGACCTAGTGTTTCTAGCACGGTCGGGCGACGAGGCAAGAGTGGCCTTGCATTGGATTAATTTGTATGATATAGCTACGGGAAGTCGTATGAATATGGCAAAGTCGGGAGCGATGAACATCGGGAGAGGACTCCCGAGGGAAAGTGTAGCACCATTACAACCGATAAACAATATGAAATGCCTAGGAATTATCTTCACTACAGACGTTCGACACACGACGGCACTGAGCTACAGACATCTTATGCAAACAATTCATACAAGTGTCCGAAGTCAAAGATTAAGGGCTCTGGACATGATACAATGGGTCACCTTTGCCAACACTTACCTAGCTTCTCGCATCCCCCACCTGGCACAAGTTCTTCCTATGCCGGTGGTGTAGGCGTGCCGAATCTGGCGGCATTAGGATATTTTGTGAGCACAGGTCTGCTTTTAAGGTTGGATACGAAACCCTCGCCCTTCCTAGTAGTCGTGGAGGTCTTGGACTAGTCCACGTCCGCTACCAAGCAGCGGCTATTTACGTAAGCACGATGATAAAGATGTGGACACGACACCGGACAAGTTTGATGGGCACCTTGATAGACGAACTGGCTCCACCTTCTCGTTTGGCACCGGTAGCGGTGTCTCACATTTCACCATCGTTTGCCCCACATGCGAACCTTTTTTGTGGAACACAGTTACGCACACATGGAACTACCGACTACCAGGATGGCAACGGCACGTGAATACAGGGTTATTACAAATGACTGAAGCGATTTCACAGGTCTACAATAACTTTATTATTTGAGATATTTTCACAATGCTTTGCACACACATACAAAAACTCAAAAAGTTTTTTTAGGCATTCACAAATGTTCGATATGTGCCCCTTTAGTGATTCGGCAGACATCAAGCCGATAATCAAGTTCCTCCCACACTCGGCGCAGCATGCCCCCATCAATGAGTTCGAAAGAATCTTTGATGCGAGCTCGCAGTTCTGGCACGTTTCTTGGTAGAAGAGGTTTAAACACTGAATCTTTCACATAACCCCACAGAAAGAAATCGCATGGGGTTAAGTCGGGAGAGCGTGGAGGCCATGACATGAATTGCTGATCATGATCTCCACCACGACCGATCCATCGGTTTTCCAATCTCCTCTTTAAGAAATGCCGAACATCATGATAGAAGTGCGGTGGAGCACCATCCTGTTGAAAGATGAAGTCGGCGCTGTCGGTCTCCAGTTGTGGCATGAGCCAATTTTCCGCGGGCTACGCGTGAAACTTGCCCGCACGCGTTCAACCGTTTCTTCGCTCAACTGCAGGCCGACCCGTTGATTTCCCCTTACAGAGGCATCCAGAAGCTTTAAACTGCGCATACCATCGCCGAATGGAGTTAGCAGTTGGTGGATCTTTGTTGAACTTCGTCCTGAAGTGTCGTTGCACTGTTATGACTGACTGATGTGAGTGCATTTCAAGCACGACATACGCTTTCTCGGCACCTGTCACCATTTTGTCTCACTGCGCTCTCGAGCGCTCTGACGGCAGAAACCTGAAGTGCGTCTTCAGCCGAACAAAACTTTATGAGTTTTTCTACGTATCTGTAGTGTGTCGTGACCATATGTCAATGAATGGAGCTACAGTGAATTTATGAAATCGCTTCAATCATTTGTAATAGCCCTGTATATCGTATCTTGACTCGACAATGGCCGAATAATGCCGTATTGCGACGACAACCAACAGTTACATAGTCAGTGTTATGGTGTACAGTGCACCACCCACACCTTGATACGGGGTCGCGAGCGCTGTGGTATCAGGTCGTAGATGAGAAATACGTGAGTCGTTCCAGGTTGCATACAATCCATACGGCGGATGAACCAATGTGTCCGCGGTGCTATGTTATAGACACAGAGGAACATCACCTGATATGCGAGCCTTCTGCAGATGTGTGGTGTTTGGTCCAAAAAATGATCGCCTTCCTCCTTCGGGTGGTGCCGCAAGCAATGGAACCGCGGATACTACTTCTACCAGATATGACCAATTATCCCTGAACGAAGAAAAACGCAGTGACTAGGATTCGGGGACTGACTGTCTTTGCCTTTTCCGAGACGGCAGTAAGAATGTACTCGATTTTTGGGCCTTACTACGAGAACGTCACTTATAGATTATGAAACATCCGAGGTATCGAACATATTACGCAAATTTTTTAGAGAGTGCCTTGCTTGATCCCCAACTCAGTTGGGGTGTGCTGGGTAGGAGAATGTAATTATTGCATATAAGTATTCAGAACAAGAAAGGACCAAGACAGTGGAGAGGATCCCCCACCATACGTGAAGACGAACCCGGTTCCAACGCGAGGTACAACGGGATTAGCGAGGAACGAGCCCAAGAAGAGTGATGTGGTCCATTATTGTTTTATACCGATAGAAGCAGTTTATGTTTTTATTGTTACACCATTATATACAAAAAGTCCACTTATTTACGTTTTCCGGAAATATTTGATTTTATATAGGACATTATCTTATATTAAAAAAAGTCGGTAGAGGGCTTACCCGCCAACGGCAAAATCCTGCGTTCGAGTCTCGGCATACAGCTTTAATCTGCCAGGAAGTTTCAATATAACGAGAATTTGTAAAAGGATTTTTATATTTGGGAAAAACTCATTTGTCTCTTGATGCGTCTCTGCAGTCCTGAAGATTTTTACTGTCTTTCCAAACCTCCTTCCAAAGCGTTATTTCTGGTGCTGCAGCTGTAAACACGTGAAGCGCCACTACCTACAGCTTTTCTGTTTTTGGCTCTGAGCACTATGGGACTTAACGTCTAAGGTCATCAGTCCCCTAGAACTTAGAACTACTTAAACCTAACTAAGCTAAGGACATCACACACATGCATGCCCGAGGCAGGATTCGAACCTGCGACCGTAGCGGCCGCGCGGTTCCAGACTGTAGCGCCTTTAACCGCTTGGCCACCACGGCCGGCTTTTCTGTTTTTACGAAGGCACTTGGTATAAGGGGGAACGGGTCGAGAATTGAAGAGCCCTCGAAAAGCGACTCTCCAGCTGCCCTAGTACAACAAAATCGATGAAAGGGAGGAATACATTCAATAGGATACAAAACACCGCATGACGTTACTCTCGGGCTCGAAGGAACAAAACAGAAAGAAAATGAAATGCTTCATCATTCATAAAGCATGTATATGAATTAAAGGTTTATTTTATCTATAGTATTCCTTAGCATCAAGTGTTTCTGTATTTAATCAATGAATTGAATGTTTGGCGATTCTGGGTGAGTGCACTGGGATGTCCAAAAGTTCTACAATACGACAAGCATCTTGAAAAATTTCTTCATATTTAGTTTCTTATTATATTGTCTACCACCCCATAGCAAAAGTTAGGATCTAATGCAACAGCTTGAAGACACCGTTAAAGCGAAACAGTAATGTCAAATACAGCAGCAGTACCGTCAGAGGTAAGACAAAGTCGAATCGTTGAACAGAAGCAAAAGATTTACAACTTCCGATGACGGAGAAGTTCTGTACTTTCCTTCAAGGAACGGTACGATAGAGTCAAAGAGCATTTTGGAATGAATGGGTGCCTTAGGCCTTTCAAGCCAGCGTGTTTCCGACCTGTTTGCAGACTCACGCACAAAATTTGTAAGAGTACTTACTACTCCCATCACACTGCGAACACTAAACCTTCACGACAGCTAGGTTTAGTTAGTGTTCTGCCCAATGCATATAACTCGCTAGCGCCTGCAGCTGCGTTATTCGAGATTGTTGACACCTCCGTCATAACTGTGACCTCTCGAATTCTCAACTTGTAGGCCGACTTGATTTAATTCTTGAACGATTCGATCGCTTAATGCGGTACCAGCCAAGTCAGTTGCATACAGAGAGCATGTGAACTCTTGGCGTGCTATGCTCTTTTGTAAATCCAAATACCTGACACACACACACACAGAGTTGAACTTTTGAATCCAGGGGCTTCGGTTGTTCGTCGCCAAGAACAGCATAATGATATCCTTGTTTAACTTTGTTGAGTGCATTTTTCCTTGTTGTTGTTGTTGTTCTCTTGAGTCCTGAGACTGGTTTGATGCAGCTCTCCATGCTACTCTATCCTGTGCAAGCTTCTTCATCCCCAAATACACTCCTGGAAATGGAAAAAAGAACACATTGACACCGGTGTGTCAGACCCACCATACTTGCTCCGGACACTGCGAGAGGGCTGTACAAGCAATGATAACACGCACGGCACAGCGGACACACCAGGAACCGCGGTGTTGGCCGTCGAATGGCGCTAGCTGCGCAGCATTTGTGCACCGCCGCCGTCAGTGTCAGCCAGTTTGCCGTGGCATACGAAGCTCCATCGCAGTCTTTAACACTGGTAGCATGCCGCGACAGCGTGGACGTGAACCGTATGTGCAGTTGACGGACTTTGAGCGAAGGCGTATAGTGGGCATGCGGGAGGCCGGGTGGACGTACCGCCGAATTGCTCAACACGTGGGGCGTGAGGTCTCCACAGTACATCGATATTGTCGCCAGTGGTCGGCGTAAGGTGCACGTGCCCGTCGACCTGGGACCGGACCGCAGCGACGCACGGATGCACGCCAAGACCGTAGGATCCTACGCAGTGCCGTAGGGGACCGCACCGCCACTTCCCAGCAAATTAGGGACACTGTTGCTCCTGGGGTATCGGCGAGGACCATTCGCAACCGTCTCCATGAAGCTGGGCTACGGTCCCGCACACCGTTAGGCCGTCTTCCGCTTACGCCCCAACATCGTGCAGCCCGCCTCCAGTGGTGTCGCGACAGGCGTGAATGGAGGGACGAATGGAGACGTGTCGTCTTCAGCGATGAGAGCCGCTTCTGCCTTGGTGCCAATGATGGTCACATGCGTGTTTGGCGCCGTGCAGGTGAGCGCCACAATCAGGACTGCATACGACCGAGGCACACAGGGCCAACACCCGGCATCATGGTGTGGGGAGCGATCTCCTACACTGGCCGTACACCACTGGTGATCGTCGAGGGGACACTGAATAGTGCACAGTACATCCAAACCGTCATCGAACCCATCGTTCTACCATTCCTAGACCGGCAAGGGAACTTGCTGTTCCAACAGGACAATGCACGTCCGCATGTATCCCGTGCCACCCAACGTGCTCTAGAAGGTGTAAGTCAACTACCCTGGCCAGCAAGATCTCCTGATCTGTCCCCCATTGAGCATGTTTGGGACTGGATGAAGCGTCGTCTCACGCGGTCTGCACGTCCAGCACGAACGCTGGTCCAACTGAGGCGCCAGGTGGAAATGGCATGGCAAGCCGTTCCACAGCACTACATCCAGCATCTCTACGATCGTCTCCATGGGAGAATAGCAGCCTGCATTGCTGCGAAAGGTGGATATACACTGTACTAGTGCCGACATTGTGCATGCTCTGTTGCCTGTGTCTATGTGCCTGTGGTTCTGTCAGTGTGATCATGTGATGTATCTGACCCCAGGAATGTGTCAATAAAGTTTCCCCTTCCTGGGACAATGAATTCACGGTGTTCTTATTTCAATTTCCAGGAGTGTACTTACTGCAACCTACATCCTTGTGAATCTGCTTAGTGTAGTCATCTCTTGGTATCCCTCTACGATTTTTACCCTCCACGCTGCCCTCCAATGCTAAATTTGTGATCCCTTGATGCCTCAGAACATGTCCTACCAACCGGTCCCTTCTTCTTGTCAAGTTGTGCCACAAACTCCTCTTCTCCCCAATTCTATTCAATACCTCCTCATTAGTTACGTGATCAACCCATCTAATCTTCAGCATTCTTCTGTAGCACCACATTTCGAAAGCTTCTATTCTCTTCTTGTCCAAACTATTTATCGTCCATGTTTCACTTCCATACATGGCTACACTCCATACAATTACTTTCAGAAACGACTTCCTGACACGTAAATCTATACTCGATGTTAACAAATTTCTCTTCTTCAGAAACGCTTTCCTTGCTATTGCCAATCTACATTTTATATCCTCTCTACTTCGACCATCATCAGTTATTTTGCTCCCCAAATAGCAAAACTCCTTTACTACTTTAAGTGTCTCATTTCCTAATCTAATTCCCCCAGCATCACCAGACTTAATTCGACTACATTCCATTATCCTCGTTTTGCTTTTGTTGATGTTCATCTTATATCCTCCTTTCAAGACACTCTCCATTCCATTCAACTGCTCTTCCAAGTCCTTAGCTGTCTCTGACAGAATTACAATGTCATCGGCGAACCTCAAAGTTTTTATTTCTTCTCCATGGACTTTAATACCTACTACGAATTTTTCTTTCGTTTCCTTTACTGCTTGCTCAATATACAGATTGATTAACATCGGGGACAGGCTATAACCCCGTCTCACTCCCTTCCCAACCGCTGCTTCCCTTTCATGCCCCTCGACTCTTATAACTGCCATCTGGTTTCTGTACAAATTGTAAATAGCCTTTCGCTCACAGTATTTTACCCCTGCCACCTTTAGAATTTGAAAGAGAGTATTCCAGTCCATTTTTCCTTATGACATTATAAACATTCAATCAGTAAAGTCTGAGTTTTGTTTCTCAGATATATAGCATTTCTCAGCGCTGCCTCTATGTGTTTTGGGAAAGATGAATCACCTGAGTCAATGCGGAATTTTAAAATTGCTCAAAATTGTTTCTTGGCCAATTTCATCACTTCATATTCCATCATCTCGGTGGTATATTTTCTCGACCACATAATGCCATAGTCTTTACTACAGAAATCAGCCGTTCTTTATTTGAGTTGTCCGCAGTTCATGGTCTAGAGGCTAACGTTGCTGCGTCTGGATCATTGGGTTCCGGGTTCGATTCCCGGCCGGGTTGGGGTTCTTCTCTGCCCGAGGACTGGGTGTTTGGGTTGTCCTCATTATTTCATCATCATTCGTAACAGTGGCTAGACTGGACTGCGAAAAAGAATTTGGACCGTGTAAAAATTGAGAATTTGTACGAGAGTTGATGGCCGCGCAGTTGAGCGCCCCACAAACCAAACATCATAATCTGTTTGATTTAACCATTTTCAGTTACTCAGTTTCAATTAAAATATTGACAGCCCTTTCAGAATTTTCGTGTGAACTTTCGAAATATGTACTCTTTAACATGACCATATTGTGATACTCGGTGGCGTAACGGTTTCTTACGAACGTTAGTGCTCTTTTATACTCTCTAAGACAGAAAAGGTGACACACCATGAAGGAGTTATGCAAACTGATTGCAGATAAATATTAACGCTGGTATCGACGGAAAATGCGAAATTGTGAAGTTAGGAGGCGTATGGATGAATGTGTGACGTCGCTGTGCAATTTCACCATGTAGCTGGCAAGGATTATAAACGGTGCCTCAACAGGATCAGGGCATAAAATCTTTGACAATGTCATTCTGGGTACTCAGTTGGACAGTAATTATGCCTCGCAGACAGGCGAGTAAACAGGATAGACAGATGTTAGCATTTGAGACAGGACGTGTAGTTGCAGCAAAGAAGCCAGTTACAGTAATCGACGAATCGCTCGACATTTGAATAGTAACGATATCATTATTCGACGATGTTGGCAGGAATGAGTGGACCATGACCGAACATAGCGTCAAGGAGGGAGCAGTCAGCCTAGATAACGGCAGAATATGAGGATCGAGCAATCGTCACAGAGACACCCAGAGCACCTGGTGCTTCATTGACCACAAGGACCTGTTGATGGTTCACAGAATGGAGGCTGAGCCTAATGAGCTTCTTGCACCGACTGCCATTGTCCTCTGCACACCAATAAGCCCGTCTGCAGTGGTGTCAGGCACATTCGGTGTGGAATCTCACTGACTGGAGTAGAATGATCTTCAGTGATGAGTCCCATTTCGAACTGAGCCCCGATTATCAGTGAAGTCCTGTCTGGACACATCCCGGACAGCGATGCGACAGCAACCTGACTGTCGACCACCATACGGCCTGACAACCAAGGCCATTTCTTTTCATAGCACGACTACTTTGGCTGTTATCCGCGTCAGCTCTCTAGCACAGTTGTGCGTCGAAGATATTCTACGCTCCGTTTTGTTGCCCTCCATGGCAAGACATTCTAGGCTTACATTTCAGCTATAATGCCCACCCGCACGTGGTGAGAGTCTGTATGCTTGTCCTGGTGCTCGCCAAACCCTATCTTGGCCAGCAAGGTCGCCGGATCACTCACCGACCGAGAACGTTTGGAGCATTATGTGCTGGGCTCTCCAACCAGCTCAGGACTTTGACGACCTGACGCGCCAGTTGGGTAGAATTCGGCATGATATCGCTCAGGAGGACATCCAACAACTACATCCAACAACTCTGTCAATGAATATCAAGCCGTATAAGTGTTTGCATGACGGACACAGGTGGACCAACGCGTTATTGACTTGCTCAGTTTCTGAAGCTGTCTGTCTTGAATAAATCATCCTGTTTTTCTAGAGATGTTATCATTTGTTTGCCTGTGCATATACATCAGATCTAGCGATTTCTTTATCTTTGGGATAATTCCTTCGTGGGGCATGGTTTTTTTTTCTTTGCGTTTTTCCTTTTTTCTTTGAGTGTACTTGCAAAATGGATGCGTGACTAAGGATCTTAGAGCCACAGAATGCTTGCCACAGTATAGTATACAAGGCAAACCATATGCACCGTTCTGTTGTTGGCTACAAACTTGCCAAGAGTATTCCTTTAGCCAATCCGATCGAAATTTCTTTCTTGTGACTCCTCTGTCTGCTCTAGATATCCATAATTACGAGGTGGTTCTGGAGACTCTTTCAGATGTTCACAATTAAGCTCGTCATTGAGTACTTTTCCTGTTACAAAAGAAATATCAAAACGATTTTCAGTGCAAGTATTGTATGCACCAGCCACTGCCACTAGCACTGGTTCGGGCTCTGTAACAACAGCAAACAAAAACAACAAGTTGTACACAAAGTAGAGTATCTTCACAATCAAATCAATAACTTACCAACAACTAAACTAACTCTTTGAATCTACTCTGCAGGCGTATTTAAAAACGGCCAATAGCCGTTTGAACTGACTCCTCCCAAACAGGCCTCAGAAGGCCCAACGGTAGCGACAGACCGCCGTGTCGTCCTCAGACGACGGGCGTCACTGGATGTGGATACGGAGGGGCATGTGGTCAGCACACCACTCTCCTGGCGGTTGTCAGTTTTCGTGACCGTAGCTGCTACTTCTCAGTCAAGAAGCTCCTCAGTTGACCTCACAAGGGCGGAGTGCACCCCGCTCGCCAACAGCGCTCGGCAAATCAGGACGGTCGCCCGTTTAAGTGCTAGCCAAGCTCGACAGCGCTTAACTTTGGCCATCTGACGGGAGCCGGTGTTACCATTGGGGCAAGACCGGTGGCAATAGCCCTTTAAGGGGTTACAATAGTTCTCATCAGTCAATAAAAACAGCTTTTCTATTATCATGGGAACAACTTAAAAAACGCGAAAAAAATCAGCTATTCCCTATGAAATTTACTTATTTGCTAACCTACTTGACTAAAATGTATGAAACAGCTGGTTTTATTTCGCGATTTTGAAGCTGATTTTGGATAAATAACGTGGTATAAAACTATGAAATTTCACGGCAACGGTGGGCGCGTGAAGAAAGCTAGTTAGGGTTCAAAACCAAATAAACCTGATGATTGATTTTATTTATCTTACATATTACTTCACCCGTCCCTTGTAGGACAGGCAGGGAGGATCAAGTCTCCATGCTTCAGCCCATAGCCAATCACACCATACCGACCAAAAGATCAACGGAATCAACCGAATAAAATGTCACAAACTCGACTAATCATTTTAATATGAATTTCATTTAAGTGTAGACAAAATAATCAGAAGGATGTACCTGATGAATTTTTGAGTTGACAATGAGAAGTTGTTGCCATTGTTTTCAGGTAATATTGCTTCGTTTTTTCTTGATTCGCTCTCTTCTTTCTTTCTCTTCAGTATAAAAAAAAGAGAACGAAGATCTAGGTGTTTACGTTTCTATGTCTTTTTTTTAATATGACAAAAAGGACGCATCAATAACAATTAAAATCGCTTGATAGCTCATTGTATTGTGTTCGAGTCAACAAACTGCACATAAGCCTATGAGTACAACAGCGCAAACTGCACACTCATATCAGAAGTAGCACGTGCTGCCACAACGCGGTCGGGCGTGTGGAGATGGGAGTCGGGCTGCGTCTCGAATGAGAGGCATGCGGATTAAAAACTCATAACGCAAATAGTGTGTTATAGAAATTTAAAATTTGAAGACATATTATTCCTGCTTCAAATGGATTAAGTAAAGATAAGTTACGAAAATTGTACTGTAGGTAATACAGAACTAAGGAAGTGGGGTATTATCTACTTTAATTTGAGATTTGTCAGCGTTGGATCCAGATGCTCTTATTGTGTGTGTGTTTGAGGGGGGGGGGGGGGCTTGAGTCCCTTATCCCCCCCTCCCCGGATCCGCAACCATGGGTAGCTATTATTTTATTCACTCATTTGCCTTCTCCTGGGAAATATTTATTTTATACATTCCTTAACTTCTCGGTTACAACCATAACGGGTAATTTCCAAGAATGATTGCCTATCGAAGTCGCTGGGTACAAACGATATATATCGAACGTGCGATCGTAAATCTATCATGCGACTCCGGTGGCGGGCGTTGTGATCGGTTATTTGTGATCGTCATTTTTATCTGTTTCCCGTTGTTCCCATAGTTGCTCTAAATTACATACCTCCGCAAATTATTTGTGAGTTGCTAGGGAAACCCAGACGATTTATGTCGTTAGTGAGTGGGATGAATAGTGTTCTTGATGTTTCTTCGGCGGATTCTCTAACATGGAAAAATCTAAATCCATGTTTATCCAGCGTAGAAAATTGTTTGACTTTTTGTCGGAAATATGGAGTACTACCAGACGACGGAAGAAGGGACTGTGTAGACTGTAGACTGTGGTGGTGCGAAGTGTGTAAAACTTCGTAAGAACAGTATCGATGCTGAAATACCGTTACAATTCCATGGCGGACAGTGCGGAAAACGAACGAGTATCAGGAGGAATACATGGTTCGACTCTTCCAAACTATGCATCCAGACCACCGTAATGGACTTTAACGTGACGACAACACCAACGACGAGTAAGGTAAGTTGTCTCCTTTGCAATTGCATGTATTTTTGCAACGCTCTTCTTCTGTCATTGCTGTAGTGACAGCAGTAAAATTACTCATAACGCCCGTACCAGTGTTGCATGATCGATTTACGATCGCACGTTCGATCGCACCCAGCGACTTCGATAGGCAATCATTCTTGGAAATTACCCCAGAACGAGTGTGCACCTATAAACGACGCAAGCTAGCATTTTTGATTAAACAGTTTTCACGACTCGAAACATTCAAAACACCTGAAGATAATGTTTCAAATGGCTCTGAGCACTATGGGTCGTAACAGCTGAGGTCATCAGTCCCCTAGAACTTAGAACTACTTAAACCGAACTCACCTAAGGACATCACACACATCCATGCCCGAGGCAGGGTTCGAACCTGCGACCGTATCGGTCGCGCGGTTCCAGACTGAAGCGCCTAGAACCGCTCGGCCACTTCGGCCGGCGATAATGTTTCCAGACAATTAAGATGGCGGACATCGGCTTCAAGCTTCTGTATCTTTGATTCAAGTAATTGGTTTGTTCTGTGTAAATAAAATCAACCGACTGACTTTATCTTGTTAATAAATATGTAATGATGTTCATGTGTTTGTTTCGCAATAGGAAAGATACAATTTTCAATCTAGTTATACGAATGGTAACGGTAAGTGAGGAGACTTTTATTAGTAATTTATGCTTTATTGTGCATGGAGAGGGTGTTAATGTGTCCTCTCATCCTACCCTACTGCCCATTAAAATTGCTACACCACGAAGATGACATGCTACAGACGTGAAATATAACCGACAGGAAGAAGATGCTGTGATATGCAAATGATTAGCTTTTCAGTGCATTCACACAAGGTTGGCGCCGGTGGCGACACCTACAACGTGCTGACATGAGGAAAATTTCCAACCGATTTCTCATACACAAACAGCAGTTGACCGGCGTTGCCTGGTGAAACGTTGTTGTGATGCCTCGTGTACGAAGGAGAAATGCGTACCATCACGTTTCTGACTTTGATTAAGGTCGGATTGTAGCCTATCGCGATTGCGGTTTATCATATCGCGCCATTGCTGCTCGTGTTGGTCGATATCCAATGACTGTTGGCAGAATATGTAATCGGTGGGTTCAGGATGGTAATACGGAACGCAGTGCTGGATCCCAACGGCCTCGTATCACTAGCAGTCGAGATGATCTGCATGGCTGTAACGGATCGTGCAGCCACGTCTCGATCCCTGAGTCAACAGATGGGGACGTTTGCAAGACAACAACCATCTGCACGAACATTTAGACGACGTTTGTAGCAGCATGGACTATCAGCTCGGAGACCACGGCTGCGGTTACCCTTGACGCTGCATCACGGACAGGAGTGCCTGCGATGGTGTACTCAACGACGAACCTGGGTGCACGAATGACAAAACATCATTTTTTCGGATGAATCCAGGTTCTGTTTACAGTATCATGATGGTCGCATCCGTGTTTGGCGACATCGCGGTGAACGCACATCGGAAGCGTGTATTCGTCATTGCCATACTGGCGTATCACCCGGCGTGATGGTATGGGGTGCCATTGGTTACACGTCTCGGTCACCTCTTGTTCGCATTGACGGCACTGTTACATTTCAGATCTGTTCCGACCAGACCCTTCATTCGATGCCCGCGAAACCCTACATTTCAGCAGGATAATGCACGACCGCAGGTTGCAGGTCCTGTGTGGGCCTTTCTGGATACAGAAAATGTTCGACTGCTGCCCAGGCCAGCAGATTCTCCAGATCTCTCACCAACTGAAAACGCCTGGTCAATGGTGGCCGAGCAACTGGCTCGTCACAATACGCCAGTCACTACTCTTGATGAACTGTGGTATCGTGTTGAAGTTGCATGTGCAGCTGTACCTGTACACACCACCCAAGCTCTGTTTGACTCAATGCTCAGGCGTGTCAAGGCCGTTAATACGGACAGAGGTGGTTGTTCTGGGTACTGATTTCTCTGGATCTATGCACCCAAATTGCGTGAAAATATACACTCCTGGAAATTGAAATAAGAACACCGTGAATTCATTGTCCCAGGAAGGGGAAACTTTATTGACACATTCCTGGGGTCAGATACATCACATGATCACACTGACAGAACCACAGGCACATAGACACAGGCAACAGAGCATGCACAATGTCGGCACTAGTACAGTGTATATGCACCTTTCGCAGCAATGCAGGCTGCTATTCTCCCATGGAGACGATCGTAGAGATGCTGGATGTAGTCCTGTGGAACGGCTTGCCATGCCATTTCCACCTGGCGCCTCAGTTGGACCAGCGTTCGTGCTGGACGTGCAGACCGCGTGAGACGACGCTTCATCCAGTCCCAAACATGCTCAATGGGGGACAGGTCCGGAGATCTTGCTGGCCAGGGTAGTTAATTTACACCTTCTAGAGCACGTTGGGTGGCACGGGATACATGCGGACGTGCATTGTCCTGTTGGAACAGCAAGTTCCCTTGCCGGTCTAGGAATGGTAGAACGATGGGTTCGATGACGGTTTGGATGTACCGTGCAGCCGGCCGCGGTGGTCTAGCGGTTCTGGCGCTGCAGTCCGGAACCGCGGGACTGCTACGGTCGCGGGTTCGAATCCTGCCTCGGGCATGGGTGTGTGTGATGTCCTTAGGTTAGTTAGGTTTAAGTAGTTCTAAGTTCTAGGGGACTTATGACCTAAGATGTTGAGTCCCATAGTGCTCAGAGCCATTTGAACCATTTTGTACCGTGCACTATTCAGTGTCCCCTCGACGATCACCAGTGGTGTACGGCCAGTGTAGGAGATCGCTCCCCACACCATGATGCCGGGTGTTGGCCCTGTGTGCCTCGGTCGTATGCAGTCCTGATTGTGGCGCTCACCTGCACGGCGCCAAACACGCATACGACCATCATTGGCACCAAGGCAGAAGCGACTCTCATCGCTGAAGACGACACGTCTCCATTCGTCCCTCCATTCACGCCTGTCGCGACACCACTGGAGGCGGGCTGCACGATGTTGGGGCGTGAGCGGAAGACGGCCTAACGGTGTGCGGGACCGTAGCCCAGCTTCATGGAGACGGTTGCGAATGGTCCTCGCCGATACCCCAGGAGCAACAGTGTCCCTAATTTGCTGGGAAGTGGCGGTGCGGTCCCCTACGGCACTGCGTAGGATCCTACGGTCTTGGCGTGCATCCGTGCGTCGCTGCGGTCCGGTCCCAGGTCGACGGGCACGTGCACCTTCCGCCGACCACTGGCGACAACATCGATGTACTGTGGAGACCTCACGCCCCACGTGTTGAGCAATTCGTCGGTACGTCCACCCGGCCTCCCGCATGCCCACTATACGCCCTCGCTCAAAGTCCGTCAACTGCACATACGGTTCACGTCCACGCTGTCGCGGCATGCTACCAGTGTTAAAGACTGCGATGGAGCTCCGTATGCCACGGCAAACTGGCTGACACTGACGGCGGCGGTGCACAAATGCTGCGCAGCTAGCGCCATTCGACGGCCAACACCGCGGTTCCTGGTGTGTCCGCTGTGCCGTGCGTGTGATCATTGCTTGTACAGCCCTCTCGCAGTGTCCGGAGCAAGTATGGTGGGTCTGACACACCGGTGTCAATGTGCTCTTTTTTCCATTTCCAGGAGTGTAATCACTTGTCGTTTCTAGTATAATATATTTGTTCAATGAATATCCGTTTATCACCTGCATTTCTTCTTGGTATAGCAATTTTAATGGCCAGTAGTGTATTATAATTGAAGTCTGATGAAGTAAGTTCCATGTTAAGGCAGCAGCTAATCTGAATTACTTTTTCTAGCAGATGATTTTGATGCAGAGTAATTTTAGGTGGTTTTACCGTGTGGAATAAGAGCCTTAACACTCCATGTAAGAGATTGGACAAACGAGGTACAGGAGCAGTAGCCCATATCAGTTCAAGAGAAGGTATTGCAGTATTGTGCTTACAACCAAAGAGCAAGTAGACATAATATTTCTGTTTCAATACTGGAGCAGTGACTCTGAGCTGTTGTAGCTATAATGCATGGTAAGTCAAAAGGATTGTACAACTTTGGGATGATATAGAAATTTATTGAGATAACATATAGAATCGGTAAATGTGTCATTTTGTAGCACATGTTTGATTCACGTAGTGCATCAACACCCCATTCTGCCACTAGGAGCGCCAGCGTAGTGCTCAGTTAAAATAGCTACTTTCGCTGGCGCGGAGCGCAGTCGTAGTGCGTTTTGGTTTCAAGAAACGAACTTTGCAACAACTATTCGGGGTAAATTTCGCGCCGAATACGCTAAAGAACTTCCAAGCAGGCGTACAATTTACTCTGGAATTTGTTCAGATGGGTTGCTCACTGCGACATGATAAATCACCAGATCGACCAGATATTGACGATTATGTCGAACAGATTAGGGAGAGCTTTGCCTGCACACAAAAATAAACGCGACGTGCGCCTGGAGAGACTGGCATTCCACAGAAGACTCTTTGGCGAGTACTGCGTACACCTGAAACCGTACAGATTCACAATGGCACAGCACGTTAGTGATGCACAGAAGGTTGCTCGTGGGCAGTTCTGTGCAGAAATTATGCTTCAGATAGAGGACGACGAGACATTCCTGAACACGTTAATCTTCAGCGATGAGCCACTATTTCATGTGAGTTGCATGGCGAACAACCACAACTGCAGAATATGAGGCAGCGAAAATCCACAAGTAATCCTAGAACACGTTTGTGACAGACCCAGAGTTAACGCGTTTTGTGCCCTTAAGAAATTGGAAATGAACAGCCAATTGTTTTTCATGGAAAAAACCTGTCGGAAGAAACTATCGCTGGTATTGTGTATCTGGGTATTCTTGAAAACTTTTCAATTCCACAGATCGGCGAAGATGACCGAGAAAGGATGGTTTACTGCCAGCAAGACGGTGCACCACCTCATTTCCTCACGTCGATAATCGCTTCCCAGGTCGGTGGATTGGGTGTGAAGGGCAAATCGCATGCTCCCCAGACTTGACAACACAGGGTTTCTTTCCCTAGGGTTTCATTGAAGATCGTCTGTATGTTCCTCTCCCACCAAACAGTTTAGCCGAGTTGAAAGATAGGATCTACACTGCCATTGCACAAGTTGTGCCCTGTTTGCTGCTACAAGTGTGGGAGAAACTGAGTACCAGTGGGATATTTGCCGCATCACAAGTGGTAGTTACGTCGAACCAAAATGACACTTGATACTTTTATGAGAAACTTGAGGTTAAGTGACATTTCTATTCATTCTGTAAGTTATCTCAATACATTTCTGTATCATTCCAAAGTTATTGCGTCCTCTTTCATTCACCCTGTACATTGAATTATATTTATTACTGCCTGTAATAGATACCCACTGTCTACCTAAGAGAACGACTGTCAGGAGAGATTATTTCAAATTGAATATTGAGATACGATTTCGTAAGTGCACCTGTAAATATATATGTCGCGCTCATTGTTTCAGGAGTGTCGATTGGTTTCTTCGTTTAGAGTGGAAGAGATCTAGATTTTAAGTACATCTGAAAATGAATCACCAAATTCGGCGGTTAGGCGCTTTTGATAGCAGCAAGATCGATTATATCAAAGTCATGTAATGACCTTATCATTTATCTTTCCATTAAACATTTCATAGGACCCACTGAAAACCATGACATCACTACCGAAAACGTCACCTTCTACAACTGTAACAAGACGTTTTGAATGACACATAGCCCTACCTCTTGGTAGTTGCTATTATTACCATTACCATTATTGTTATTATTATTGTAATATTCTGGCAGTTGACTTAGCGTCATTTGCCTTCTAGTTTTCCACTAGTGTTGTTAAATCTGAATTACAATGATTTGACCATGTACACTCCTTCAAATGTTACTTTTTCATGATCTAACCAACCATGTGAGACAAAACAAATTCTGAAGACGACAGAATGAAGAATTTATGCAAATGGGCAGCCAAAGAATCATGTCCAGTAGCCATGTGGAATACGGCGAATGGTTATCTTCTTGGTCGTCCATGAGGTTTTTCCAGATATCTCTCTCACACGAAATTTTATTGAATCGTTTTAATTCATCTTGAAATAATATGTTAATAGTGCATTTCACTGCAAAATACGATATGTCAGTTTTTCGAAACTGTTTAACTTTTGTGCCTTTTTGGCTCGAAATATTGCTTTTTCTTTATCATCTCTGTCACTGGGAGTACTTCTGTTGTAGTGATTTAATTACTTCTTGGATTTCTTTAACTTGAATAATTTTTTGTTTTTGTGTGTTTATAACTGCTGATATTGTTACTCTGGAATTGCAAAACGTGACTGTTTATTTAATGTGTGCAAGAAGTTATTCAACTGAGTTACTACAGTTCTAATTGCTTCAACTTTACGTTCAAAATTTGAGAGATGGTGTCGTAAAGTTTGACAGCAAGAGAAAATTTTGCTATATATTCCTACACCAACGTTTTTTTCCCATAATGAGCTGTAAATATAGATTTTGACCTCTGATCTCCAGAGTATCCAGGTTCACGGTTTCCAGCGCTGTAGTTCTTATTAAAATTTATCTGTTTCACGTTTTATATCTATTTCGTCTAGTTGGTATTTTAACTGAGAAAGCTGTAGAAAGTGGGACAATAAATTATTGAGCATCAACTTCTGGAAGCTTATGTTGTGATCTTACGCCTTCTACTTTTTGGATGAGGCCTATCTGTGTTTTCGGGTGTATATTACTATAATTATACTAGTGACCTACCTCGAATTCGCATGAGTAACACTAAGTACCTTCGACTGGATGATGTGTGGCGTATCGGTTTATATTGTTTATGGGCCATCGTATAGAGCTGTTAATAAAAGTCAGGGAACAGCGTTAGATAACTGCATAACGTCACGTCTATATAACAAATGATTTAAGCAACGTATGATAGGAAAGTTCTCAGGAAGCATGAATGTCTTCTGTTACATGATTAACTGGAGTTTGCACTCTCATCTCGCGATAATGGTGGGAAGCACATAGTGATTAGTCAATCTATTTACAACCAAAATATTATTCTATGTGGATTGTTGGTGTGTGTGTGTGTGTGTGTGTGTGTGTGTGTGTGTGTGTGTGTGTGTGTATGTGCGCGCGGGCGTTCGTGTGTGTGTGTGTTTGTGTTTGTGTTATTGGATATGTATTTTATGCATAGCATGTGATGTATCGGTATGTGGCTAAGAGTGGATGCTATCTGGAGGCCAGAAATGAAAAAGTAACAATAAAAAAGACACCATGCCTGATTTAGATGTATGGCCTCGTGACAGCTCTCCCGCTGTATCACACTGATTCTTTATATAGATTCATTGACGCAATTCTTTGTCGCAGATTCCTTGTGGTCCTGCCACCAATTGGGCATGCATCTAGGTCTGATTGTAGGAAAGCAGAAAGCTGAAGGTTGAATCATATGCTGTGCTACTGAAAAAACTTACGTTATGTAGACCAAGCAAGGCTTTAAAGTAACTGTTTAATTTTTACATCAAAAATTAAAAATCAGGTTTTGAAGTAGCGTATTTTTTCGCTATGCGTTTCTTGTCAAATGATTGCAGGGAAACTATTTAATTGTTTAGCAACGTCACGTTGCAGCTGGAGAAGGAAGCAGTTATCTTTTTGTTTTTGGTCATATTTATTACGGTATATCGAACTTAAATAACAGGTTGCCCATCGTTCAAACAATTTGCTGTTCTGACGGAAGCACATTTTGCCAAGCTGAAGTTGTATTCTTTCGAAATGTGTCCCTCAATCATCTACAGAAGTGTTTCGAAATTTTCTGTAGCCATTTGCAATCAATTTCTGAATCACATACCATTCTCTGTGTGTGAAGTATCACGAAGATCGTGCCCATGTCTGTTTCCTTCAGATAAAGAATAGGTGAATACCTTAAGACATTACCACAATGAGCACACTACGCTGAACACGTTGCGCCTGTTGCTACATCAAATGAAGTATAGCAGATGCACTCCGTTAGATAGGTGCTTTGTCGTGTCGTGGAGAGCTGTACCTTCAAGGAGTCATACAAAATGGCTCTGAGCACTATGGGACTTAACATCTCAGGTCATCAGTCCCCTAGAACTTAGAACTACTTAAACCTAACTAACCTAAGGACATCACACACATCCATGCCCGAGGCAGGATTCGAACCTGCGACCGTAGTGGTCGCGCGGTTCCAGACGGAAGCGCCTATAACTGCTCGGCCACCACCGGCCGGCTGGAGTCATACAGTTCACCGCTATATGGTAATGCCATCTGTTTTACAGCGGTGGTGGACTTGAATTCATAATAGTTCAGCCGATATGCGTCAAATATTTATACATTACATGCACAAATCTTCCTCATGAATCAGTCTATCCACTAAATAAAACCGTATCAAAATCCCTGCAGTAGCTCCTTAGGTTAACCCAAACTTAGACAGAAATGGGGCAGGTGACTTCAGTTTATATATGCATAGACAGATAGCTGGAAGATGGATAGATGAATATTTATAATTTACACATTTGACACGATTGGATAGATGAATCACCCTCCCCCCCCCCCCCCCCCATGAACCATAGACCTTGCCGTTGGTGGGGAGGCTTGCGTGCCTCAGCGATACAGATAGCCGTACCGTAGGTGCAACCACAACGGAGGGGTATCTGTTGAGAGGCCAGACAAACGCGTGGTTCCTGAAGAGGGGCAGCAGCCTCTTCAGTAGTTGCAGGGCCAATAGTCTGGGTGATTGACTGATCTGGCCTCGTAACACTAACCAAAACGGCCTTGCTGCGCTGATACTGCGAACGGCTGAAACCAAGGGGAAACTACGGCCGTAATTTTTCCCGAGGGCATGCAGCTTTACTGTGTGGATAAATGATGATGGCGTCCTATTGGGTAAAATATTCGGGAGGTAAAATAGTCCCCCATTCGGATCTCCGGTCGGGGACTACTCAACAGGACGTCGTTATCAGGAGAAGGAAAACTGGCGTTCTACGGATCGGAGAGTTGAATGTCAGATCCCTTAATCGGGCAGGTAGGTTAGAAAATTTAAAAAGGGAAATGGATAGGTTAAAGTTAGATACAGTGGGAATTAGCGAAGTTCGGTGGCAAGAGGAACAAGACTTTTGGTCAGGTGAAAACAGGGTTATAAATACAAACTCAATTGGGGGTAATGCAGGAGTAGGTTTAATAATGAATAAAAAAATAGGAATGCAGGTAAGCTACTACAAACAGCATAGTGAACACATTATTGTGGCCAAGATAGACACGAAGCCCACACCTACTACACTACCACAAGTTTATATGCCAACTAGCTCTACAGATGACGAAGAAATTGATGAAATGTATGATGAGATAAAAGAAATTATTCAGATAGTGAAGGAAGACGAAAATGTAATAGTCATGGGTGACTGGAATTCGATAGTAGGAAAAGGAAGAGAAGGAAACGTAGTAGGTGAATGTGGATTGGGGGTAAGAAATGAAAGAGGAAGCTGCCTGGTGGAATTTTGCACAGAGCACAACTTAATCATAATCAACACTTGGTTCAAGAATCATGAAAGAAGGTTGTATACATGGAAGAAGCCTAGAGATACTGACAGGTTTCAGATTGATTATATATGGTAAGACAGAGATTTAAGAACCAGGTTTTAAATTGTAAGGCATTTCCAGGGGCAGATGAGGATTGTGACCACAATCTATTGGTTATGAACTGTAGATTAAAACTGAAGAAACTGCAAAAAGGTGGGAATTTAAGGAGATGGGACCTGGATAAACTGATTACACAATACGTTGTACAGAGTTTCAGAGAGAGCACAAGGGAACAATTGATAAGAATGGGGGAAAGAAATACAGTAGAAGAAGAATGGGTAGCTTTGAGGGATGAAGTAGTGAACAGACGAGGGCTAGTAGAAATACTTGGGTGACAGAAGAAATATTGAATTTAATTGATGAAAGAAGACAATATAAAAATGCAGTAAATGAAGAAGTCAAAAAGAAATATAAACGTCTCAAAAATGAGATCGACAGGAAGTGTAAAATGGCTAAGCAGGCATGGTTAGAGGCCAAATGTAAGGATGTAGAGGCTTATCTCACTAGGGGTAAGATAGATACGCCTACAGGAAAATTAAAGAGACATTTGGAGAAAAGAGAACCACTTGTATGAATATCAAGAGCTCATATAGAAACCCAGTCTAAGCAAAGAAGGGAAAGCATAAAGGTGGAAGGAGTATATAGAGGGTCTATACAAGGGCGATGTACTTGAGAGCAATGTTATAGAAATGGAAGAGGATGTAGATGAAGATGAAATGGGAGATATGATACTGCAGGAAGACTTTTATAGAGAACTGAAAGACTTAAGCGAAATAAGGCCCCGGGAGTAGACAACATTCCATTAGAACTACTGACAGCCTTGGGAGAGCCAGTCCTGACAAAACTCTACCATCTGGTGAGCAGAATGTATGAGACAGGCGAAATACCCTCAGACTTCAAGAAGAATGTAATAATTCCAATCCCAAAGAAAGCTGGTGTTGACAGATGTGAAAATTACCGAACTATCAGTTTAATAAGTCACGGTTACAAAATACTAATGCGAATTCTTTACAGACGAATGGAAAAACTGGTAGAAGCCGACCTCGGGGAAGATCAGTTTGGACTCCGTAGAAACATGGGAACACGTGAGGCAATACTGACTCTACGACTTATTTTAGAAGCTAGATTAAGAAAAGGCAAACCTACGTTTCTAGCATTTGTAGACTTAGAGATGCTTTTGACAATGTCGACTGGAATACTCTCTTTCAAATTATGAAGGTGGCAGGGATAAAATACAGAGAGCGAAAGGCTATTTACATTTCGTACAGAAACCAGATGGCAGTTATAAGGGTCGAGGAACATGAAAGGGAAGCAGTGGTTGGGAAGGGAGTGAGACAGGGTTGTAGCCTCTCCCCGATGTTGCTCAATCTGTATATTGAGCAAGCAGTAATGGAAACAAAAGAAAAATTTGGAGTAGGTATTACAATCCATGGAGAAGAAATAAAAACTTTAAGGTTCGTCGATGACATTGTAATTCTGTCTGAGACAGCAAAGGACTTGGAAGAGCAGTTGAACGGAATGGACAGTGTCTTGAAAGGAGGATATAAGATGAACATCAACAAAAGCAAAACGAGGATAATGGAATGTAGTCGAATTAGGGGGGGTGATGCTGGGGGAATTAGATTAGGAAATGAGACACTTAAAGAAGTAAAGGAGTTTTGCTATTTGGGGAGCAAAATAAGTGATGATGGTCGAAGTAGAGAGGATATAAAATGTAGACTGGCAATGGCAAAGAAAGCGTTTCTGAAGAAGAGAAATTTGTTAACATCGAGTATAGATTTAAGTGTCAGGAAGTCGTTTCTGAAAGTATTTGTATGGAGTGTGGCCATGTATGTAAGTGAAACATGGACGATAAATAGTTTGGACAAGAAGAGAATAGAAGCTTTCGAAATGTGGTGTTACAGAAGAATGCTGAAGATTAGGTGGGTAGATCACGTAACTAATGAGAAGGTAGTGAATAGGATTGGGGAGAAGTGGAGTTTGTGGCACAATTTGACTAGAAAAAGGGATCGGTTGGTAGGACATGTTCTGAGGCATCAAGGGATCGCAAATTTAGCATGGGAGGGCAGCGTGGAGGGTAAAAATCGTAGAGGGAGACCTAGAGATGAATACACTAAGAAGATTCAGAAGGATGTAGGCTGCAGTACGGACTGGGAGATGAAGAAGCTTGCACAGGATAGAGTAGCACGGAGAGCTACATCAAACCAGTCTCAGGACTGAAGACCACAACAACAACAACAACAACAGATGAATCACTTTCTCATACGGAAGCAGTACTAACAAGATGTATAGATTAAAAACCGTCTTCTGCACCTGTAATGAATGTCTTACTAAGACCAAGCGCATTTCGCTTTATTCTAAAATATCTTCAGTCATCACTGTAGCAATATTTTTTCCCTTATAATTCTGTTTGCTAGGATCACGAACAGTTCGCGTGCGTTAATTTATTACTATAAACTGTATTAATTCTGATCATTACTCACTGTTCTGTTCTTTCACGTATAAGCACACAGCACTTCCATTAATACTAAATATATTCACGCGTTTGTGTTGTGAAGAACCACTATCATTTCGTGTGCTTTGTTTTGCTATTGCGGGGTACATTTGTCTTTTGTTTGGTTTGATAGTGGTGGCATCGTTTGCTATTGCTTTGCGTGTGTGGGTGTGTGTGGTTGTGTGTGTGTGCGTGTGTGTGTGAATGGAGCTAACACGTCCTAAATTTTGAGTGTGTAAATTATTGCTTTACTACGACAGAGTGGTGGGTGATCCAGGTTGGGGATATAGCCTAATTTGTGATATTATTTTGTGATGTGTAGGGGACTGTTCTTTTTCTATAATATGTTTTATTGGTTAAGTAACGTATGGCTTCTGAAGTTTATTTGGTCGTTTATGATGTGTTTCTTCTGTATTACTATTTTTAAATTTGAAAGTTCTCTCGTAAAGATAAGAGATGTTTCTTGTTACTCTGACTATTTTCATGCCTTTTTCTATTGTGATAGGGTAGTGGTTTCCTTGCTGGAGGTATTCAGAAAATGTTGAATGGTTGGTGCCATATTTCCATGTATACTTTATTTCAAACGTTCTGCTGGTCTGTCCTAAGTGTATGCTAGAATTGGTAAATCCCAGATTTTTTTGTACATGTCACTGTCATCTGCCTTCTTTAGACGTTTCTGTATGGAGTTATTGCTTTGGAATGCTGTTTTTATTCCTTGTTTCTTAAAGATATTTCCAATTCTGTGTGTCTGTCTGTTTGCATATGTGAGTGTGTACCAGCTTGTCTGTTGTGCCCTTGCTGTGTTGTGGTGGGGATGTTGGTGTTTGTGTTTGTGGTGGGTCTCTGGATTTGTGTGATGTTTTGTTGTTTTTATTTTTATGTTTCTCTGGAGTTTCTTGTTCAGGTTTCTTACAAGGGATTCTTGGTATCTGTTTTCCTATCCGAATGATTATGTCCAGCTCCTTATTACAGTTATGTTTGTCAAGTGATACTGTGTTTAGGGTATGGGACATATATCTGAGGGCAATTTCTTTTAGGGGTCTGTCTCTGGTTAGATGATTGATGCAATATAGTGTCTGTTGTAGTGTTTCTCCTCTACATGTTGAATAAGTGTTCGATATTTTTGTGATGGATATATCTAGGAAGTTCATTTGGCGTGCTTGTTCTGTGTCTAGGGTGAACTTAATGTTTTTCTGTTATGTGTTTGTCCGCAGCTCGTGATCGTGCAGTAGCGTTCTCGCTTACCGCGCCCGGGTTCCCGGGTTCGATTCCCGGCGGGGTCAGGGATTTTCTCTGCCTCGTGATGACTGGGTGTTGTGTGATGTCCTTAGGTTAGTTAGGTTTAAGTAGTTCTAAGTTCTAGGGGACTAATGACCATAGATGTTAAGTCCCATAGTGCTCAGAGCCATTTCAACCATTTGTTATGTGTTTATCTCTACATGTAATTGTTCCCTTTTATTTTCTGGTTCATCTTGCAAGCAGAGGATGCCATCCGCGTATTTCCACCAATACAGTATATTGTATTTTCCTGGTAATATTTTCTGGAAGATTCCTTCTTCAGTTTTGTTCATGAAGATATTTGCTAATTTTCCGGAACTTAGGGATCCCGCTGACGATCCATCTTCTTGTAGGTAGAATTCTCTATTGAATTGAAAGCAATTTTGGTTGGTAATGATGAGTAGGAGTGTGTGTACGTGCCAGGATGTGTCAAAGAGAGTAAGTGGCCGTCCAGGACTGATCCTGTTCACTCTTGCATGTGGAACGAAACAGAGAGTTGCCAGAAAAGTGGAGATTTATTCTCCTTCTCCTATTCTACGGGGTACATTTGGTCTATAGTCCGCTACGACCGCAGAAAGAACCGCGCGTAGTGGCGGAGAGCATTTCGCCCTCAATGGGAGGAGCAGGCGGACGCGTCCATTAGGGGATGAGGGCTGGTAGACAGGAGAGCGATCTGCTGCTGTGGCCACTGTCTTGCCAGCTAACCCACACACCCCACGTGACAGACCTCTACTCTCCCATTGGTTGGCTTTGAACTTTGTGAAGGCGTTACTTACTCAGCAGCCCCGTGGATAGGTACCTAGCTCACCGGAACCGAGCATGGCATCCATTCCTGTTGCTGTGGAGCTGCCTGATTACTTAACCCACATCACGCCATTGAAGCTCAGTGGTGGTCGCAAGAACGCATTGAAAAATTTGAAAAAGAAAATAATTCTCTTTTCTACCCCTAACACCACTTTGGGCTGCACAGGTGCTCATCTCTGGTATGTGTTCTTGTGGTAACTAATTGTAAGTATCTAGGTGTTGCTATATTATCATGGTTGTTTCTTCTACCTCAAATGAGACCAGCATAGCTATATCTGAAATATATAAGCCTTTTATGTGGTTTATTAGTTCTTCTGTGTTTTTCACTGTTCTGTCTTTTGTGTTTTATGCCGCTGTGTGAGTAAATTTAGCATGTGTTTGTTTTGTCATTTCTGACAGGTGTCATGGGAGTATCTACTTTGTGAATCTTTGGTTGACTCAGAAAGGTTGGGGCATTAGGTTTGATAGTCTCATATGAGCTTATTATCTGTCTTCAAGTATACACTCCATAGTCTTAGTATTTTTTCGTTTTTTTGCGGAATCTTTTTGTTAGGTCTGACTTTAGTTTCATGATTTTATTCTGGGAAATTAATTCTTGTATCTTGTTACTGTTTTCTGTTTATCCCCTTGTCCTCCTTTGTCATGATTATGTTGTCTCTGTGTAGTTTTTCTCTAAGGCTTTTCAGAGTTTTAGCTTCTGTGGTTGTCTCTCTTGTTTTATTTTGTTCAAGTATCTATGGTGTTTTTAATTTCTTCGCCTATTAGTTCCCTTGTTAGGTCTATGTTCAAGGTGCTTCTGTCCTTCCTCTGTTCTGGAGACAGTATGTTCTCAGATTCTATGATTAGATTTTCTATGAAATGATCATTTACTTTTGTGTTTACATTGTGTTTTAAACATTTCTGTAGTAACTACATTCCTTCATCGTTAAGTTTTCTGTCTGTGAGGTTTATGACGTGTGGGGAGAGTTGATGTGGGCGTTGTTCGTCCATAAGTGTCTTTAGTTTCTTATTCTGTCCTTGCTTTGACTGTTCTACGCGTTACATGTGTGTTCTTCAGCTTTGTGCGGTATGTAGCAGAGAAGGGTGTTATTATTTATAGTGTCAGCTAAGTGTATTTCATACAATTTAGGAAACAGTTTGCTATTTTTGTGCTTAACGTTGTAGTATTAACCTTTGAAAACTTATTTCAATAGCTTCTAATCCAGTCAGGACTCTCATGGATGCCGGCCGCGGTGGTCTAGCGGTTCTGGCGCTGCAGTCCGGAACCGCGGGACTGCTACGGTCGCAGGTTCGAATCCTGCCTCGGGCATGGGTGTGTGTGATGTCCTTAGGTTAGTTAGGTTTAAGTAGTTCTAAGTTCTAGGGGACTTATGACCACAGATGTTAAGTCCCATAGTGCTCAGAGCCATTTGAACCATTTTTGAACTCTCATGGATACTGAAGGAGTTGATCTTTGCTCCACCAGAAATAGTTCTTAGTGCTTGGTCATCGACTATCTCTAACACTGTATAACGCAAAGTGGTCTACATAAGATGATATTGTTGCTAGTCTTCACATATACATTCAACCTATAGCAGGAGCAGTGTAAAATTGGACTTGTTGGATCTCGTTCCATGATTCCATTGGTCTGGAAGGCAGTGTTTGTAGTTCCTGCGCAACTGAAGCGCCATCTTGCATCACCTTGTGTGTATGATGTTTGTCAATAGCGCTTTTACCATTAATGTTTACGCAGTACGTGTTTTGTGCCTTAATAGACCTGTTCTGTGTAATGTGCTTCCACACATTAGTAACTTCCGTTTTTCTTCGCTCATTTGTTTCTTTGCAAACGAAAATTTCCCAAGAAGGTAGTGTGTTACCAGAGCCCTACAAAATTTACACAATCAGTGTATTGGGTGACCATTTCGGCCACTCTGAGTACTGCATGACCTAGAGCAATGTAGTCCTCTTCCTTATATCCTCAGGCATATTCAACTCATGAACTCATGGCCAAGGTTGTGCGGGCGCTGCCGCCACCACAGTCATTATTTTAGTATTACTACTACTACTACTACAAACGTGTTACACTGCAAAAGTATTTCAAAGTTTATAATTAAAATTAGTTAGATTACAACTTAAATAATTAGTGTGAAGTTTGCCGCAGCATGTTCGCTGTACGTTCAGAAAAATCTGGTGTGTAGCTGGAACAAGCTGTTTATAATGAGTCATCTAGATAGGAGGCTGTCAGGCTGTATCAGTATTTATTCTTGTTGATACTTATAAATCAAATGTGACCTCGGAACGATATGCTGAACCTAAGATGCGTAAGTTCTCGAAGCAACACTAATGATCGTGGTATATTTATTTCCGTCCACCAGAATCCATAAACTGCATGAAGTAGCAAAACATGGTTTCAAAGATATATCTTCTTGAAGATTTAAAATTTCCATGAGGGTATTTTTGTTGTGTCGATGCATCTACAAAATAATAGTTTTTGTTTTTTTTTCGCCAGGCGCGTTTCGCTTTATTGAGGTAAAGAATCATCAGTGGTCTGTATTTGCGTTATTTGGACCACGGAAATAGGCCTAGACATAGAATTTTCTTTACAGTTTGGAACGTGTGCGAAATATAAAAAGTGGAAAATGCTGTCTCTGCCTATACCATCCATCTGCTTTTATTCACGACGTGATGAAAAATAAACCACTCATCGAAACTAATATGCGTAACACACGCGCCACAACGAGAATTGTAATTATACTCGTGACATCACGTACCTCACAACCAAACTGTCCTCTTTCAATCTAAAACTACTCCTCGGTGTACACTACAGTGTGTCACCTTAACTAACAAGAGAATAGTACAATCCCACATGTCGAAACCTACCCCGAAATTTTTCACACAAGAAATTCACTCTCAAAAATTTAGCTGCTACGGCAAACTGCAACTATTTTTTTTAAAAATGTTACAGGTACTCATTTTTGGCGCACAAAGAACCGCACATAACAGCGGTTTGTACAGCACTTCCTGCCTAGTGCGACTCGGTGAATAAGTAGACGCGTCCGTGACAAGGGAACGCAGCGCCCAAGTTGGAAGTGCACACACACTAATTTTAAGCATTTAAAGCATATCAAAAAGTCTCAAATCATTAATTTTTTGAATAATTTGCAGTTCAAGGCGACAGTAAACTGTTGCCGATTTAAATGTTACACAAGTAACTAGCAAAGGAAAGAAAATCAAGGCAGTGTATGATTTTACATTACCGACGACTTCCATCAGTCAGGGTTTTAATTCGTTGACACTAAATATTTTATAACAATTCCTGTAGCACAGTACTTATGATAATATTAAATAATGTTTATTTTACTAACAATAAATCAATTCCTTGTATTACTCCCTGTAGTCGTCACAAAAATTCGAAGTGTTATCGGATGACGGAAACAGATATTTTCCTTACACCAGGCACAACTAGGTAAAGAAAATATTTAGATACTTCACAGTAATTAGCAATTTTATTTAGATATAAATGAGATGCGGAAAGAGATCGTCGTGGCCGTTGTTCTGCATATTTTGTTGCTACCAGGCATACTTGATCAAATTCGTAAAGCGTGGCGATGCAAACTAATAATGCAGAAATGACTGAAGTTTAACAATACCGTTCCGTTGAAAAACCTGAAATGACAAAGAGCCATCGAAAATTGTACTGTCTGTAACTTTCTGAATAATGCTTTACACATTTAATTTTTTTTTTATTGAGAGGCTGAGTCAAACTTTGTCGTCATCCTCCTAAAGACAGTGGTGTCGTTATGTCCAGGTCATGAGTCCAGCAAAAGCAACGAATAATTTTCCGCAAATGAATAGAAGACGTTTCGGATATAGCACTGAAAATTATTCTCTCCCATTTTTACAGATTTTGCTATGTCAATTACAAGATTTTTGGAAGTAAACAGTCCTTCTTTTTTTAATTTTTGGCCCTAATTTGCTGTCATCTTCCTGAAAACAGATATAAAACTGAGCATACAGTAATCCACTGATGCTTATCACTGTATTATTGTATACGAATGTGTTACAGCATTCGTCAACTGCACAAGCCACTCTGTCCTCTTTCACTCGAAATGATAAAGTGAGGTTTGCATACAGTTTTTGCTCTAAACCTGATTGACTGGTTTCACACACAGCATTTTAGGGGGCATCAAGCAGCTTCGTCCTCATGTGGGCTACGAATTTCTCTGTAGTATTATCTATAAATGACATTTCCTCTACACGTTTACTTGAAGCAACCTTCGTAATTTTACTACTTAGTTTTTCGTATAATTTTGTGAATCAGTTTAAGCAGGTCGAAGAAGTCTGGAAATCAGTAATTCGGTAATGTTCAATCCATTTCCAATTCAGAGGGCCCAGTCTAATACATCTCTCTTAGGTAGCGGTGTATTGACTGTTGACCAATCTTCCAACAGTTTTTCTTTCACACTTTTGCGAGTATTTCGTGTAAATGTGTCTTCCATTTATACAATTCACGTTTAGATCTTGCGGAACGAAACCAGCTTCGCTCGCTGCTTAACTTCAAGCGTATACTCCCTCCCTCACATACCTAAAAATTTGACAGCCTTGGCTTTCTCACTAAAAGCTATTACTGTTCTTTTTTCTGGGCTTGGAAGATTATTTTTGTTTTGGACTTATTAGCACCGTAATCATAGTTCGAACCACGATTCACGCAGTTTTCCAAGTTACTTCTGCTTTTTCTAACGTTTCCACAATTTCTAACGAAATGTCGACATCATGCGACTAAATGTCCAAGAAATTAAAAATGAATAATATATATGTAGATCTTCAGGAGAAATAGGTGATTTTGATTGCTTACCTGGTTCTTCATATTTCATCTTCGCAACGTTAAAACCATTAACTGGATTCCACATTACTGGTGGAACTCTGGACACTGCACAAAAATGGTTCAAATGGCTCTGAACACTATGGGACTTAACTTCTCAGGTCATCAGTCCCCGAGAGCTTAGATAAACCTAACTAACTTACGGACATCACACACATCCATGCCCGAGGCAGGATTCGAACCTGCGATTGTAACGGTCGCGCGGTTCCAGACAAGCGCCTAGATCCGCTCGAGCACTCCGGCCGGCGACACTGCACAAAGACAGATGATATTAGCAAACATATACGAAGAAATCACATAGAAAATTAATTCATCTTTATCTCTCATCGTTAACACCTAGCGATACCGTAAAGGCAACTGGATATTACATGAGTTGCAAATTCTAGCGACAATAACTGAACAGTTGCGTCAGAGAGCTATCAACGGTAATTGACATTCTCTTTACAAATTACGAACGTTTTGTGCTGCGTTACCTGTGTACCGATATGCCGACAACGAAGGTTATGTGCCCGTCGTGTTGCGCATACGCTATCTTCTACAGATACAGCGGGGATGTACACTTCTCCAGCCGCCTGGCGAGCTACGAAACTGGTATTTTTAACATTTTAAATATTTGCAGTGTGTCTTAGCAACTAAAATCTTGACGTTGTGTTTCTCTCGATATATTACAATATAAAAAATTTCAGGGCACGTTTTGACATGTCGGACTGGGCCGTTCCCTTGTAGGATTCCTTTTGTATCCCGCCTGGGAGGCGGCGCGTGGGTAAGGAACAGGAACAGAAAAAGGTACTAATCTCTCGGTACTGCCGATACTGTTAAAAGCACCTTTACTAGTGGATAAACGTACGCAAACATATTACATAACTTGCAAGGTGGTGCGAAGTTGAAGCGAAGTGTCCTGGCTGGCTGCACCTGATGAAATGGGGCAGAATCTGTAGCTAGAGGGCGCTGCCGTCGGTGTCTCGTGATAGTGCCAACCTTTGAAACTATGTGACATCGTTACACAATTCCATACTCACATTCGTCGATTTTGCCAATCTGAGATCTTGCACTATGCTACGTTTCATTCTGTCACCACAACCTACAATCCAAAACATAATAAAGAAACTAAATAAAAACTGTATGTTTTGTTGCATACGTATAGGGTAACACGCAACGACATCATTTCGTCATGGGTCAAAGCCGGCGTTCCGTATCGACGGTACAACCCACCCGAACCCTTGACGTTTCATATTCGTATTGCAGAGGTAACGTTAATAACATGTGTAATTCCTAGTAGTAACATAGCATATGACAGTGGCTAAAACTGCAGAGGAAGAGAATAAAATCTTTCTTGCGGAGCTACTCTCGCCGCGGTAAGGCTCGGGGAAGGAGGATTGTCAACAGCAACGCGTCTCTCTGCGCCAGCGCTGTCCAACAACACGACACCCCCTCCCCCCCTCCCCCCCGCCCTACCGACACCTTTTCCGCAACCACGGCACCACGGTGTCCGTCGTATGTTCCCATGGCGCCTTCAAAAGCAAATTTCTATTCCGACGATTTCTAATATTAAAACAAATTTCAGAACAAAACTATTTCTGTACACTCAAAGCTTACTCATTATTATCCTGAACAAATATTAGACTTCAATTGTTGGTAGTTTGAAACTGTTTGGGACAGAGTCAGTTTAATCTAACGAAACTTTGGCACAAACTGTAAATTCACTCTTTTTGAACATTGTTGTTTGTACCGATAGCTTCTTCCTGGGGAATGTTTTTGGCACCGTTCATTATAACCTGAGAGCTATTGAGTGTAGGGTCAGTTATGTGTTTTGTGTGTGACTGATTATTCTTAATATATATTGGTTGAAGACAAAGTACTTACAGTTTTAACAGTGACTGCGAAGAGCAGTGGTGTTTTGTCGAATTCAAAGGACATACCATGTATTTAGTGTGTAAAAGCAGTGTGGCTGTTCCCAAGAAAAGTAATGCAAATAAGAACGTCATTCACTGACAAATCGCGCATACTTTAATAGTGATTTTCCTGTTAATTCTGAATTACGAATACGAAATTAGAGACTTAAATTCTATATTAACTTTGCAGCAATGAGAGTTTGCAAAGCCAACTCATAAAAATAGTAACATAAAACGGCCTCTTCTAAAATCTTATGTTTTAATGCAAAAGAGAAAATCTGTCAGTGAAGTAGTTAAGGAGCGATGATCAATGCCGCAGAATCTCTATTCGAAGGTCACAAAGAAAAATCTGCACTAATGTCTTCTGTAAAATGACTTCAGTTTTCTCACGAAACTGTTTCTAGACGTGTTGAACAGATTTCAAAAAATTTAGAATCTCAAATTTATCAGGATTTGCAATCGTGTGAATATTTATCACTTCAGTTTTATAAAAACATTGTTATTTCCGATATTGAAAAGTTGTGTTTAGTAGAATAGTGTTTCACAATTTTACGGTTATGGAGGAGTTTGTAAAAGTGTTGCCACTTCATGAACGTACTAGGGAAGTAGACACATTTAATGCATGACTGAAATTTGTGGAAGATAGCAATTTTGCACTCTCTAAACTTGTAGGTATAGCAACAGTGACTTGAAAGAATAATGACTTCAATGATAGAAAGAAAAATGAGTTTCTTGCTCTTTTTCTGAAGTTGATTCATTTTCAAAACTTCTTTCGTATCATCGTATCATCCGCCAGGAAGTTTTATGTGCAAAGGTTTTGAAGTTTCATCAAGCCATGAAGGTTGTTACTCGTGTAGTAAATTACATCCGATCATATTCTACACGTCACCGATCGTTCAGACATCTTTAGCTTGTATCAGATTCTTAGCAAAATGACATAATTCTTCATGCAGACATAAGGTAGCTTAATACTAGGAAAACTCTGAAAAGACTCTACAGTCTTCTGAATGAAATAAGAGATTTTCATATATCATCTTCTGTGCAATATTTTCAAGAACTTGACGAGATACAATTGCTTCTAAATTTAGCTTTCTAGGCAGCTATCATCGCAAAATTAAATGAACTAAACCTTCAGTTTCAAGGGAAAAATAGCAACATTTCAAACATGATATGTACAGTAATTTGCTTTTCAGAGAAAGCCAAAAATATAGATTTCACATTTAAAAAGAAAATCCCTCTCACACTTTCAAGCTTTGAATTCAAGTACGCAATCCGTAAATGTCGTCGAATATGATTGTCTATCTTTTGCCAAGCATCCTGAATTCCTACTCACAGAATTTAGTAACAGGCTTAATACAGAACAAGATTTCCACTCTGCAGCGAAGTGTGCGCTGATATGAAACTTCCTGGCAGATTAAAACTGTGTGCCGACCCGAGACTCGAACTCGGGACCTTTGCCTTTCGCTGTGAGGACGGGGCCTGAGTCGTGCTTGGGTAGCTCAGATGGTAGTGCACTTGCCCGCTAAAGGTGAAGGTCCCCAGTTCGAGTCTCGGTCCGGCACACAGTTTTAATCTGCGAGGAAGTTTCATATCAGCGTACACTTCGCTGCAGAGTGGAAATCTCATTCTGGAAACATCCCCGAGGCTGTGGCTAAGCCATGTCTCCGCAATATCCTTTCTTTCAGGAGTGCTAGTTCTGGAAGGTTCGCAGGAGAGCTTCTGTAAAGTTTGGAAGGTAGGAGACGAGGTACTGGCAAAAGTAAAGCTGTGAGGACGGGCAGTGAGTCGTCCTGGGGTAGCTCAGTTGGTAGAACACTTGCCCGCGAATGGCCTGCCAAGAAGTTTCAGGTTTAATACAGTCTACAACACTTGAACCATAGATTACATTTATCTGTAATCCATTCGTTTCAGCTGACATTACTTGAAGATAGGATATGTGAGATGTTCGGAAATAATGATCTTTAATAAACAGAAAGGGAAATTTTAAATTCTTCATTTGTGTGGCCATAGTATCCGTAGTTGCTTTATAAGTCTTGAGGGTATTTTTGTTCTGTCGATGCAACTACAAAATGCGTGATTTTTTTCACCAGACGCGTTTCGCTTTATTGAGGTAAAGCATCACCAGTGGTCTGTAATTAATTTATTTACATTTTAATTTGCTTTTAGATCGAAAAACAGTTCGATAAGAATAAGATGATTTGTACTTACGGTGCTTTTCAGTTGATTTCTCGCTTACATCGGGAAATGCCGTCTGCTAGCACATCGTTGTGTTTCTGGTTAGACACTGATAATTTTGGTCTAATTTTTAGTTTTCTGCAGCACTATGCATTTCTTATGTTTTTCAAGACACACTTTTATGCACACCACTGTATTCTGTTTGCTTTTGTGCTTCGAAGTATGTGTTGTGGTTTGTGTTTTGTAATGTTGCCAACATACCCATTCCACTACTTTGTCTTTGACCTACAACATTTTTTTTATTATTAGATTTTTTGTAGGGGAGGGAGAAACCATGATGCGTGGACATAAGTGTGTAGTAGTGTGACGGAGTGTGAGTTACAGGAGAAATTGAGGAGCGAGAAGTGGAATGAAATAGTGAGTGGGTGGAGGAAGGGGGGGTTGTAGGAGGGGGTGAGTGATGGAAAATGCTCTTTCCTTTTTCATTTAATTCCATCCATTATTTTGTGCAAGGTCTGGTCTCCAATACTTATTTGGTCATTGAGCAACTGTTTATTTTGTGTTAATGCTTTTTGTGTATGGAGATTTTCTAGGAAGGGGAGGAGGGTCTATCATTACTGATTTTTATGATATTCATATCGTTTTCAATATTGCTTGGTCTATGGTTTTCTTGTTTTAGATGATCCGCAAATGTTGAATGATTTGTACGGTATATGCCCCGATGCGTTCTGTATATCTTGTGTCGAATGCCCTGCCTCCAATGTATATATTCTCACAATCTCTGCAACTGAGCTGATAGATACCAAATTGCTGGTACGTGTATGGTTTTGATCTCAGGTATCTATCTGGTATCTATCAGCATTACTGTATGGTTAAATAACGATGGCGTCCTCTTGGGTAAAATATTCCGGAGGTAAAATAGTCCCACATTCGGATCTCCGGGCGGGGACTACTCAGGACGTCGGTATCAGGAGAAAGAAAACTGGCGTTCTACGGATCGGAGCGTGGAATGTCAGATCCCTTAATCGGGCAGGTAGGGTTCAAAATTTAAAAAGGGAAATGGATAGGTTAAAGTTAGATATGTGGGAGTTAGTAAAGTTCGGTGGCGGGAGGAACAAGACTTCTGGTCAGGTGAATGCAGGATTAAAATATAAAATCAAGTAATATCAAATAATATCAAACGGTGGTAATGCAGGGGTAGGTTTAATAATGAGTAAAAAAATAAAAACGAGGATAAGCTACTACGAACAGCATAGTGAATGCATTACTGTAGCCAAGATAGACACAAAGCTCACGCCTACTACAATAGTACAAGTTTATACGCCAGATGATGAAGAGACTGAAGAAACTTACGATGTGTTAAAAGAAATTATTCAGATAGTCATGAGGGACTGGAAATCGACTGTAGGAAAAGGAAGAGAAGGAAAAGTAGTAGGTGAATATGTACTGAGGGTAGGGAATGAAAGGGGAAGCCGCCTGGTAGAATTTTGCACAGAGCATAACTTAATCATAGCTAACACTTGTTTTAAGAATCATGAAAGAAGGTTGTATATGTGGAAGATTCCTGGAGACACTGGAAGGTTTCAGATAGACTATAGAACACTAAGACAGAGATTTAGGAACCAGATTTTAAACTGTAAGACATTTCCAGGGGCGAATATGGACTCTGACAACTATTTATTGGTTATGAACTGTAGATTAAAAGTGCAGTAACTGCAAAATGGTAGGAATTGAAGGAGATAGGACCTGAATAAACTGAAAGCATCAGAAGTTGTAGAGAGATTTAGAGAGAGCATTAGTGAACGATTGACAAGAGCAGAGGAAAGAAATGCAGTAGAAAAAGAATGGGTAGATTCGAGAGATGAAATAGTGAAGGCAGCAGAGGATCAAGTAGGTAAGAAGACGAGGGCTACCAGAAATCCTTGGGTAACGGAAGATATATTGGATTTAATTGATGAAAGAAGAAAATATAAAAATCCAGTAAATGAAGCAGGTGAAAAGAAATACAAAAGTCTCAAAAATGAGATAGACAGGAAGTGAAAAATGGCTAAGCAGGGACGGCTAGAGGACAAATGTAAGGATGTAGAAGCATATATCACTAGGGGTAAGATAGATACTGCCTACAGGAAAATTAAAGAGACCTTTGGAGAAGATAGAGCCACCTGCACGAATATCAAGAGCTCAGATCGAAAACCCGTCCTAAGCAAAGAAGGGAAAGTAGAAAGGTGGAAGGTGTATATAGAGGGTCTATACCAGGGTGATGTACTTAAGGGCAATATTATGGATATGGAAGAGGACATAGATGAAGATGAAATGGAAGATATGATACTGCGTGAAGAATTTGACAGAGCATTGAAAGACATAAGTCTAAACAAGGCCCCGGGAGTAAACAAAATTCCATTAGAACTACTGATAGCCTTGGGACAGCCAGCCATGACAGAACTTTCATCTGGTGAGCAAAATGTATGAGACAGGCGAAATACCCTCAGACTTCAAGAAAAATATAATAATTCCAATCCCAAAGAAAGCAGGTAGCGACAGGTCGTAGAGGGAGACCAAGAGATGAATACATCAAGCAGATTAAGAGGGATGTAGGTTGCAGTACTTACTCGGAGGTGAAGAGGCTTGCAGAGGATAGAGTGGCTTGAATAGCTGCATCAAACCAGTCTTTGGATTGAAGACCACAACAACAACTTAAAAGTATGACATTGTAAACATTTCACTTCCGTTTCAATGACTGCTATCCAAACTTAGACTATTTCTGGTCTTAAAGACGAATTCACGTCAAAAAGAAGTATGAGTAAGTGCGTTAAGTAAAAATAAGACGTCATCGATGAACGACATTGTGCAAAAGGTTGTGTACGTCTGAAAATGCAAGGAGCGTAACTTTATTTCGACTACAGAAATGTGTAGCTCATGAAGAGCTGCTCCACCTTTGTATCCCATTCTTTTCAACTCCACAACTCCTCATGCACTGTCATTGAGCTGGACTACTGGTAGCATTTTGAAACTCTCTAGTGATTCCTTCAGCTGATCTCGTGCGACTTTTTACAGCCACACACTGCAAAGCTCAACGGTTCCTCTCCGTCAGTACATGAGATCTGCCCGGTCTTCATTTGGCCGTTGCTGTTCCTCCGTGTTCCCCCTTTCATTCACACCACCACCAGTCGAGCTGGGCAACTTTAGAAGGGTTGAAACGTACCTGGTGGATTTGTTACTCAGCTGACATCCAATGATTACTATACGTTCAAAATCACTGAGTTCTTCTGACCGACTCATACTACTGTTGCTGATTCTTTACTGACAACACAACACCCCTCTTTTGATGTGGGTCTGTCCACCTCTTGCTCCATCTAGTGGTCTATTCCTCAGTGCATAAAGGTTCTCCAATAGTTTTGCTCAGGTAGTGTGTGAATCTCAACTTGGTTCATTCTTTTCACTGTATTTTTTTAAATCTTGAAGATAGAATATTACGCTTTTGTTACGAGCATTCAGAAATCTTAATTTTCAAGGGATAATGCACAGTAAATTGCTGAGCGCTTAACTGAAACTATACAACTAGAAAATGAAAATAGAGCAAGTACAGTCCACAGCACGACCTAACTCAGTATAACTCATCGTCACTTAGTAACCTACGCACGTCGATTTTCTCATTCTCGCAACCACGTATGAGTAATTTTCCCTACTTGAGCAATCGAATTCCATTATTCCTTCTCTGTTTGTTGCGGGCAACTGAAGAATTTTCAATGAAAGTTTCGTGGGACTGACAAGGCGTGTTGCTTGCAGAATACCTGCTGCGCAAGTCAGCCACTAACCGGAATTACTTCTGTGGCTCAGTGAAGTTTTTGCAGGAGGCAGTCAGACGAAACTCCCGTGGAAAATTTCTTT
This sequence comes from Schistocerca cancellata, assembly GCF_023864275.1. NCBI lineage: Eukaryota > Metazoa > Arthropoda > Insecta > Orthoptera > Acrididae > Schistocerca > Schistocerca cancellata. The sequence continues at coordinate 378,993,849 of NC_064626.1, read as the reverse complement.
AGCAGCTCTTCTGCCCGCTGTGATGCGGTCGCTGCCAAGGACAGAAAACTATGGTGTCCGCCATGAGATCGGCAGTCGCTGATTCTGGACATTCCCTGACCTAAAAAGATTTTGTTGTATGTACTGTATACTCTTATCGCACCTACAAATACACTACAAGCGAAATGTACTTGTATGATAGTAACATTTTACTATACTCGCTGTTTAGATTGATGTTTGTAATTTCGTGGGGTAATTTTCGACCTCAAAAACGAAAACCATCAGAAACATATTTATTTATATGTTTCTCTAGACTGTTGTTAAAGAATGAATAAAAGGAAAGCTTCATTTATGAAAACTCAGTCCTTATTAAAAAAGAAAACATGATGTTACTAATAATAAAGACTCTTACATAAACAGTGGCCTCTTAAAAAGCGTTTTTCGGAATTCAGTAGGACAACAAAGAAAATCTATTTCAACAATTTTCAGGAAGATGGACCCCCAACGGGACGTACCTTCGGGGACAATGGCCGCTGATTAGCATGGCCGGTACAAACATTATACAGAAGCGTAGTGGCTGCGATGTAATCGGAACGGAACTGTAAATAAAAGAGTGACACGCGGAGTAATACATTACCCCACGTCAGTTAGTTGGTTGCGTGTTCCATTGATCAATCGCACGCTCTAGTAACATTCCCACTTGATAAGCTGAGTGTAACAACAGATGCCATCTAGTGGCATTCTTGAAAATTACAACAGAAATAAAAATGGTGGGCAAAAACGTGGCTCCTCCTTGTAAACTTATAGTTTTTATTGTACAAAGAAGTATATTTAATTTTTATGGGGAATCTAGAGTTGAAATTACATTAAGTGTGACTAGTGCAACAGTTATGTCCGAAAAGCTCTGTAAGAATATTTATATATGTTCACATCAGACTTGATGTACTAGAAGCATAATTTGAAAACTATGAGAGTAAAGTTATATTTTTGTACTTTGTAGTGTAAATAAGATCTTTCTAACAAAAAGTGCAAGTTATTACATTTTTTTTGCAAAAATTAAAAAATTTGCCTGAAGGGTGAATGGTTAATACACTCCTGGAAATGGAAAAAAGAACACATTGACACGGGTGTGTCAGACCCACCATACTTGCTCCGGACACTGCGAGAGGGCTGTACAAGCAATGATCACACGCACGGCACAGCGGACACACCTGGAACCGCGGTGTTGGCCGTCGAATGGCGCTAGCTGCGCAGCATTTGTGCACCGCCGCCGTCAGTGTCAGCCAGTTTGCGTGGCATACGGAGCTCCATCGCAGTCTTTAACACTGGTAGCATGCCGCGACAGCGTGGACGTGAACCGTATGTGCAGTTGACGGACTTTGAGCGAGGGCGTATAGTGGGCATGCGGGAGGCCGGGTGGACGTACCGCCGAATTGCTCAACACGTGGGGCGTGAGGTCTCCACAGTACATCGATGTTGTCGCCAGTGGTCGGCGGAAGGTGCACGTGCCCGTCGACCTGGGACCGGACCGCAGCGACGCACGGATGCACGCCAAGACCGTAGGATCCTACGCAGTGCCGTAGGGGACCGCACCGCCACTTCCCAGCAAATTAGGGACACTGTTGCTCCGGGGTATCGGCGAGGACCATTCGCAACCGTCTCCATGAAGCTGGGCTACGGTCCCACACACCGTTAGGCCGTCTTCCGCTCACGCCCCAACATCGTGCAGCCCGCCTCCAGTGGTGTCGCGACAGGCGTGAATGGAGGGAGGACGAATGGAGACGTGTCGTCTTCAGCGATGAGAGTCGCTTCTGCCTTGGTGCCAATGATTGTCGTATGCGTGTTTGGCGCCGTGCAGGTGAGCGCCACAATCAGGACTGCATACGACCGAGGCACACAGGGCCAACACCCGGCATCATGGTGTGGGGAGCGATCTCTTACACTGGCCGTACACCACTGGTGATCGTCGAGGGGACACTGAATAGTGCACGGTACATCCAAACCGTCATCGAACCCATCGTTCTACCATTCCTAGACCGGCAAGGGAACTTGCTGTTCCAACAGGACAATGCACGTCCGCATGTATCCCGTGCCACCCAACGTGCTCTAGAAGGTGTAAGTCAATTACCCTGGCCAGCAAGATCTCCGGATGGTGTCCCCCATTGAGCATGTTTGGGACTGGATGAAGCGTCGTCTCACGCGGTCTGCACGTCCAGCACGAACGCTGGTCCAACTGAGGCGCCAGGTGGAAATGGCATGGCAAGCCGTTCCACACGACTACATCCAGCATCTCTACGATCGTCTCCATGGGAGAATATCAGCCTGAACTGCTGCGAAAGGTGGATATACACTGTACTAGTGCCGACATTGTGCATGCTCTGTTGCCTGTGTCTATGTGCCTGTGGTTCTGTCAGTGTGATCATGTGATGTATCTGACCCCAGGAATGTGTCAATAAAGTTTCCCCTTCCTGGGACAATGAATTCACGGTGTTCTTATTTCAATTTCCAGGAGTGTATAACGGGTTTCACTTCTTGCCGCATAGGTCCTGTCATTCAAGAACTACTTAATATTTGTAAAACTGACCCTTGTTGATGAACAGGAGTACTGCCCACCATAGAAAGCACTGGAAACTGTCACACGTCCCTTCATGCGCATGTCCCGTAAGCTCTGTTTGAGTACTTCGCTGCGTCATTATGTTTTGTTTGAGTGCGAGGAGCACACGGGTTTAGTGAGCAGTTGAATGCAATACAAAATGTTGCTCACAATGAAAGAGCGCGTGTTCATTGTCGAGTCTTACCGCAAGGCACGTTTTGTGGAAGACGTGTTTGCGCTCGAGTTTAAGTCTGGAAATGAGTGAGAAATCCGTGAACGGCCCTTGTTACCAGTGCTATACAGATAATTTTCATGGAAATTTTGGACCTTTTAATGTAACTATTATTACGTCGATTAAAATGTGAATGAATTAAGATGGCTCTGAGCACTATGGGACTTAACTTCTATGGTCATCAGTCCCCTAGAACTTAGAACTACTTAAACCTAACTAAACTAAGGACATCACACACATCCATGCCCGATGCAGGATTCGAACCTGCGACCGCAGCGGTCGCGCGGTTCCAGACTGTAGCGCCTTTAACCGCTTGGCCATCGCGGCCGGCGAATGAATTAAGAATAAGATAGTGTTCTTTTCTTACTCATATCTGAATAGCAGCAAGTCTTTTGAAACCTACCGTGTTGGCTCCACTACGTTTCTACCCAAGACTGGAGAGAGGAAACCAGTTCTACAAACAAACATACTGAAGCCGTCTTTAAACCTCCGTCGCTCGCGCGGATGACACTCGTCATCCACATGACTTTCCCGCTCAGTTTTGTCTGACAAGGCTGGATTGAGTTCGCGCCATTTTCAGAACCTTTCTGTTAACTCTCCGCTGTTAGCTCCAATCATTGTTGGCTTTTAGTTACGAAAGATACATTGTTTATGAAACATTATTATAGTCTTGAGGACACTTGTACATCCGCGCGAACTCTGCTGCTACAATATGAAACAAAGTAAGTCTTTACTACTTTATTGCTTTCCTAGATTCAATCGATCTTTCATGTGCGTAAATTTAGACGTATTGAAACTGATTGCAGTTACCTTCCATGTTACCTAATATTCTCTTTATTTTTAAATTGTGGAAGAAATGTCAAAAGGCAAAAAGCCTCGGACAGAGTTTAGTAGACATCCTAATGTATGGTTGGAATGGTTCCATGAGCTGAGTGATAAAGATGCTCACAGTGATAGCGCTGACTCAGAGACTGAGGATTCTGTTCATGAAAGCGGTCGTGATTCAGGAACAGAACAAGAAGTGACAGAAAATGATGAATATGAATCACAGGAGGAAGTAACTCAAGAGGATGCATTTTTTTAGAGAAAGATGAAATAACTAAACGGAGGAAAAATAAATATCCTACCAGTGTTAGAAGCAGACCTTTTAATTTCATTAGGCATTTGCCTGGATCAAAAAATCAAGCTCGTATAAAAAAGACAGAAATAGAAATTCTGAATTTGTTCTTGGAGAAAACATAATAAGAATTATTGCAACATGCACTAATATATGCATAAATTCGTGATAACTTCTTTAGAGAAAGGGTTCAAATGGTTCAAATGGCTCTGAGCACTATGGGACTTAACATCTCAGGTCATCAGTCCCCTAGAACATAGAACTACTTAAACCTAACTAACCTAAGGACATCACACACATCCATGCCTCAGGCAGGATCGAACCTGCGACCGTAGCGTTCGCGCGGTTCCAGACTGTAGCGCCTAGAACCGCTCGGCCATCCCTGCCGGCTCTTGGGAAAGGGAAGCTAAAGAAAAAGATACGATAGAGATCAGAGCTTTCATTGGTTTGTTATATCTATGTGGATCTTGTTCTGGGAAGAGTACATCGAAATTGTGGGACAACTCAAAGGGAAACGGACTTGAATCATGCATTTATGCATACGTGAAAACCGATTCAGGTTTCTGTTGATATGTCTGAGGTTTGATAATATCCGTGATAGAGATGTTCGCAAAGAGATTGACAAGTTGGCTGCTATCAGAGAGGTACTTGAACTATTCAAGAACAATTGCCAAAAATATTTTTCACCTAGTGAATATCTTACTGAAACTGCCCGTTCAGGCAATATATTCCTAGCAAAGCATCAAAGTGTGGGTTCAAAGTGTTTTCTTTGGTTGATGTAAAAGCAGCTTACACTTTGAGTTTAGAACCGTACGTCGGTAAGCAACAAGAGGGACCATGTAATGCCAGTAATTCAGCTGAAGATATTGTTCTTCGAATGGTCAAACTGTTTCAAACGTTAGAATATATTATATTGTGTACAAATATTAAATGTATTATATTTAGATTTAATAAAAAATCATAAAACCAGTAATAAAGACCGTTCAAAGTATATAAAGAGACCGCTTGTTTTGTTGATGACACCAGTCAACCGAGCGAGTGACGATGTCACGAATTTTCGTACGAGTAACGAAGGGTTAATTTTCAGGGATTATTGTCAGCAGCTAGGATTGTTGGCAGTTTCTCACCTTGCAACGTCTTACGGTGGGCAATGTGCAGTCAAGTCTACTTAAAATGCGAGGTCTGCAACTCATTCCGAATGTTCTAATTTTCGTTATTGGTTTTCTTTTTTCTTCCTAAATTCCACACTAGCAGGTATAAATCGAAAAAGCGTTTCAGCCCTGCCCCGTGAGTTAACCGACATACTTTGCAGTAGTATATAAAGTACCCATACTATTCATTCAGTTTCATTAAAAACGGTTGCAACTGACAGGATAATAATGCGCGTGGCTTCAGAAAATCATACCTACAATTTCATCACGTCCTCCACGCCTGCAAGTTGAGCACCATGTGCCTGTTTACCAACGCGACGAAGAATCGTCTTTCATTGTCAACTAAATCTTTAAATTCTTTGTGCATAGTGTTGTGGTATCTTTTTGTATCAAATTCGCGATACCCTTCGACTATCCGGCAGCAAGGTAGGAGAAAACTCATCCTTCTCCTCTGTCATTGGTATACATTTTTTAAGGGTTGTGACAATAGATCACTAGACACCAAAGAGTCAGTAGAGTGCAGACAGGCGCCGGACCTCTCAGCTTCCGATGCCATTAACTAATAGTGAAGATTAAGCAGCGCCGGCATCATGGTTCTGCGGAGCTGAAGAATATCGAGCCGATAAACGAATGCTGCACTCTAATTTTACACTACTATCCATTAAAATTGCTATACCACGAATATGACGTGCTACAGTCGCGAAATTTAACCGACAGGCAGATGATACTGTGATATGCAAATGATTAGCTTTTCAGAGCATTCACACAAGGTTGGCGGCGTTGGCGGCACCTATAACGTGCTGACACGAGGAAAGTTTCCAACCGATTTCTCATACACAAACAGCAGTTGACCGGCGTTGCCTGGTGAAACGATGTTGTGATGCCTCATGTAAGGAGGAGAAGTGCGTACCATCACGTTTCCGACTTTGATTAAGGTCGGATTGTAGCCTATCGCGATTGCGGTTTATCGTATCAAGACTGCTGCTCGCGTTGGTCGACATCCAATGACTGTTAGCAGAATATGGAATCGGTGGGTTCAGGGGGGTAATACGGAACGCCGTACTGGATCCCAACGGCCTCGTATCACTAGCAGTCGAGATGACAGGCATCTTATCCGCAGGGCTGTAACGGATCGTGCAGCCACGTCTCGATCCCTGAGTCAACAGATGGGGACGTTTGCGAGACAACAACCATCTGCACGAACAGTTCGACGACGTTTGCAGCAGCATGGACAATCAGCTCGGAGACCATGGCTGCGGTTACCCTTGACGCTGCATCACAGACAGGAGCTCCTAAGATGCTATACTCAACGACGAACCTGGGTGCACGAATGGCAAAACGTCATTTTTTCGGATGAATCCTGGTGCTGTTTACAGCATCATGAAGGTCGAATCCATGTTTGGCGAAATCGCGGTGAACGCACATTGGGAGCGTGCATTCGTCATCGCCATACTGGCGTATCACCCGGCGTGATGGTATGGGATGCCATTGGTTACATGTCTCGGTCACCTCTTGTTCGCATTGACGGCACTTTTAACAGTGGACGTTACATTTCAGATGTGTTACGACCCGTGGCTCTACCCTTCATTCGATCCCTGCGAAACCCTACATTTCAGCAGGATAATGCACAACCACATGTTGCAGATACTGTACGGGCCTTCCTGGATGCAGAAAATGTTCGACTGCTGCCCTGGCCAGCACATTCTCCAGATCTCTCACCAATTGAAAACGTCTGCTCAATGGTGGCCGAGCAACTGGCTCGTCACAATACACCAGTCACTACTCTTAATGAACTGTGGTATCGTGTTGAAGCTGCATAGGGAGCTGTACCTGTACACGCCATCCAAGCTCTGTTTGACTCAATACCCAGGCGTATCAAGGCCGTTATTACGACCAGAGATGGTTGTTCTGGGTACTGATTCCTCAGGATCTATGCACCCAAATTTCGTGAAAATGTAATCACATGTCAGTTCTAGTATAATCTATTTGTCCAATGAATGCCCGTTTATCATCTGCATTTCTTCTTGGTGTAGCAATTTTAATGGCCAGTAGTGTATATGAAAAGTTGTGCTGTACTGGGAACTTGCGCGAAGGACCGATCAAAGCCGAGCGAGGCTACACCTTAGCCCACACGTGTGCAGTACATCATGTTCGCGTGTAGTTATGCGTACCGTGACGGACAACTTGTTAGTATCACACCGGACAAAAATACACGCAAATACACGGCAGAGCTCTTAAGTTTTGGTCACGACTTCGACTCAACACTGACAGGACCGTTATTAACCTAAAATGGTAGGCTATTTGAATAATGCGAACTATGTGGAGTGTTACAAACAGCAGTAACAATGCGCACACAATTGCATATTGACTTTCGGCACGAGAACAAAGTTGTTTGCTGCTAAACGAGTTGCACAAATTAATGTTCTTAAAGATTCTTATTCTAAAGGCAACATAATGAATATCTGCCCTTGTTAAATCGCATCGCTACAGAAACAGTAAAACTATTTACTACATTGAAACTGGTTCGCTAAAACGTGAATTCGCCAAGGTGACACGAAAACTAAAAACAGACGAACTAACCTCAACGAACAGCGAGTGAAAATGGATTTTACGTTCAGCCGAAACCGTGTATTTGACGTTAACAATTGCATCGTGAGTGTCAGCAACGTTATTGGCATGTACTTCCGTACCGCCGATTGGATGGATACCAGGCAAGATGACGGGTACATGTTATCCCTTTCAGGGGAAGTGGTTCCGTTTGAAACCACCTACAATTTTCTCATTTTGTAACCAAAGGGCAGTGGCTACATTTGGGGACACCATTCAGCAGCCTAGTTGGTGCTGCCCTCTAGCGGCTGTCACTGGAACCGCTTCAAAATCTGTAAATATTTGCAATTAGTGAGGCGAGTTGGATAGCCATTTTTGTACGCTGTGCGCGAACGTCTTTGTTCTCAAATTGTGACTGTATTCTTCTGTATTAGGTAACTTTTATGCATGTATTAAATGCAGAATGCTGTTCTGTTTACATTAATACTATATGTACTGCAATAATAACCAAAATAATGCATTTTATTTCCGTGAATGTTGTGGTGGTTCCATTTGAAACCACTGCTCCTGTGACGGCATCATTAGTAGGTGTGACGAATTTTTTTTTCCAGTTTCACGTGATGTATTCTCACAGACCAAAGGATGAGAAAATTCTGGAGTGCCTTTTCGCAGATATTCTTTCAGATCCCGCCTCACAGATTGACACTAGCAGTGACAGTGAAAGTGATGTGCTAGCTGAACACAGTGATCTGGATTTGCGAATGAAAACACGTGTTTTATCTCAAATTATTTCGGAAAGTCAGAGTGAGGACCATTTTGACAATGACGATTTGCCACTATCTTCCATTGCGAATTTTTCATGAAGAAAGGACGTCAGTGCAATGAACTTTGCCGCCAATTTTTCAGAGGAAGCTGGTGCACGAGGAAAACTTAAAAATAACAGTGAAGATATGCAACCAGTAGATTTTTTTGTGTGTTTTGTGACACTATTTTACAACACATAGTTTTCCAGTCTAACCTGTACGCAACACAGAAAGGTGGCAGTTTCAGGCCTCTTTCTAAAGCAGAACTAAAAGTATTTTTGGCTATAAAGATTCTAATGATAATCAAGAAACCTTGTTATTATTGTGATTGCTGGTCATCCCATAAGGAACTTCAAGATGAGTACATTTCCTCACTAATCTCGGTAAAAAGGTTCAGCTGGATTTTGACACATATTCACATCAATGACAACGCTGCTATGCCTTCAAGGGAGAGCAGAAATTATGACAAATTATATAAAATCCGTCCACTAATCAACCAGATACTGGTAAACTTCAAAGAATTCTATGCACCTACTAAGGAGCAAGCTATACATGAATGCATGGTGAAGTTCAAAGGACGAATCGCATTCAAACAATATATGCCCCAAAAGCCAATCAAGAGGGGATACAAAATCTGGGTCAGAACTGATAAGCTTGGATATATTTGTGAGTTTCAGATTTATACAGGAAAAGTTGAAAGCTTAGTGGAAAAAACCTTAAGAGAGAGAATTGTGAGAGATATGTGTAAAGGCTTGGAAGGAAAGGGATATACTTTGACAGTTTTCTTTACCAGTGTCTCACCATTACAGAAGCTAAAAGATGGCGGACTTTTTGCCTGTGGAACAATCAGATCACACAGAAAAGGACTTCCTACGCTAAAAACAGATGAAGAGTTGCAAAGAGGAGAGTTTGACTCATCAGTTCGTTCTGATGGCATTGCCTGCATCAAATGGAAAGACAAACGTGTAGTCATATTGCTGTCTACAATTGATTCGCCTGTATGTGTTGAAGAAGTCAGCCGTAAAGAAAAGGATGGAAAAATCACAAAGGTACCTTGCCCAAAAATAGATAAATCATATAATGCAACTATGGGATGTGTCGATAAGGCAGATATGATGAACAGTGTCTATGCAATAGACAGGAAATCACAAAGGTAGTGGCTAAGATTATTTTGGAATATAGTTGATATTTCTATTGGAAATGCATTTAATCTGTTTCGATTAGGTAATCCAACAGCGAAGCAAGTGCTAAAGGATTTTTGAAGACGTGTTGCCACAGGCCTGGTAGGCAGTAATGTCTTCAAAGATAGTCCTGACCATCCCAGTACACCGTCAGAACCATCTGCAGAAAAATTCAAAACTGTTGTTCCCCATGAGAAACGTTTATCGGAACTTCTGCCAAAACATGGAACCTCAAGGCGCTGTGTGCACTGCAGCACAAAGAAACAACCCCACAGAAGCAGATGGACATGTAGACACTGCCAGGTAGCCTTATGCTTATCTGCAAAAAGCAATTGCTTTTTACTGTATCATCAAAAGTGATGACATTTAGCAGGCGGTGGTTCCATTTCATGTGTTCAGTTTATGTACATTTCATTTAATTTTTACATTTTTCTGTCTCACTGTATGAAAATTAATACAATAAAAACAAGGAAAAATTGTGGCCCATTACCTGTCAGCATGTCAAGAGTCAGCACTGTCTTTCAGTTGGAAGGACAACACTACTTCTTCAAGACTGCATGGAAATCCACTACTTCCGTGTTAATTGTCTTTTACTGCTCAGACTTTGAAAAAAAACCACTGAAATTTTACTGTGATGAACAATCTGGACTGTCTTTATGGACTGTGAGAAAATTTTAGCTTTTGACCAACATTGTATCAATAAGTGTGTGCATTGGATATCTTTGTTAGTGTAATTATGATAAATTTTATCAAATCATTATTGGCCACTGGCCAAAACAATTTGTAAAATTTTTTGTGGGGAGCATGGGGGCTATGTAAGTAGGCTGTTTAGATTTTTATATTGGTAATGCCACGTAGCGCTCTATATGAAAATCACTGGCTGTGCTGTGTGCAGTCTGTGGCTAGTTTGCATTGTTGTCTGCCATTGTAGTGTTGGGCAGCGGCAGCTGGATGTGAACAGCGCGTAGCGTTGCGCAGTTGGAGGTGAGCCGCCAGCAGTGGTGGATGTGGGGAGAGAGATGGCGGAGTTTTGAAATTTGTCATGAACTGCTATATATATTATGACTGTTAAGGTAAATACATTGTTTGTTCTCTATTAATATCTTTCATTTGCTAACTATCCCTATCAGTAGTTAGTGCCTTCCGTAGTTTGAATCTTTTATTTAGCTGGCAGTAGTGGTGCTCGCTGTATTGCAGTAGTTCGAGTAATGAAGATTTTTGTGAGGTAAGTGATTTCTGAAAGGTGTAGTTCAATGTTACTCAGGGCCATTCTTTTGCAGGGATCTTTGATAGTCAGATTGCGTTGCGCTAAAAATATTGTGTGTCACTTTAGTAAATGTTTGAGTACGTTCAGTTTTGCTCAGCTGTTTAAAAAGCAAATAGTGTAAGAGGTTTATCAGCACAGTCGTGTATAATTGTTCTAAGGGGACGTTACAATATGAGTAGTATTTCTATTAGGCAAATTTACGTATTAAGCTGCGGTATGTGGTAGATTGCTAGATTTGTGGCTTCCTCCACTATCTTTCAGGCTCCAACCAATAGAAATAAACCTACTCGCTTACCCCTGGTGCAACGCATCATATCGGTCGGAACTATAATTTTGACGGTTGCTCAACTACGAGAACTATGTTTACATCCTGCAGATCGTCAAATTACATCACTCTCAGGATCAAGTGGGAGTTAATTTGTTTTTCGTAGTTAGAAACGAGTGACACTGCAGTCTATTCCGCTATTGTTTACAAAGTGATAATAAAACGTAAACTCGGTCCACAGGCCCTGGCGGACCCATCGGTACCGACCGTCCGCCGTGTCATCCTCAGCCCACAGGCGCCACCGGATACGGATACGGAGGGGCATGAGGTCAACAGGCCGCTCTCCCGGCCGTATGTCAGTTTCCGAGAGCGGAGCCGAAACTTCTCAACCAAGCAGCTCCTCAGTTTACCTCACAAGGGCTGAATGCAGCCCGCTTGCCAACAGCACTCGGCAGATCGGATGGTCACCCATCCAAGTGCTAGCCCATCCCGACAGCGCTTAACTTCGGTGATCTGAGGCGAACCGGTGTTACCACAGCGACAAGCCCGTTGGCACAAAGCGATAATAGGATTGGATAATTTGTTTACAACATTCTGATACAAATTTCAATAACTTTGGCATTGAAATGCGTTCTTTTGAGACTAAAATAATCAAATATTACTTAATTACAACTTTCCAAGAAAAACTTTCAGGCAGACTCAAAGACGAAATATTCGATAATCAGATCTGGAGCCAGTTTCTTTAAATGATCTTCCTGGAAACTGTTGTAGTTTTCTTAGCCCAAGAGTTGCACAGTGCTGTTTGGTGAACTGTGAATGTGTAGAAACAATGCAGAGTTAAGTGTTCGTGATGGAGCTAGAAACTCATGTCAAATGTCGAAAATATTTCTCTCTTAAATTATTGTTTCACGAATGCTACTATGCATCTATGAGATCTTCGTGAAAGAAATATCATTAGTCACATAGTTGTCACTTAGCACACGGACATAACATCAGATTTGGTGCTTTGTAGCCTGTAACGACCAATCGCCAACATATATCGCCTATTTACTCAAAAACCAGAAATAGTTGGCCATTCTCATAACTTTAAAAATGATTTAGATACGTTAGTTGTACTCTGTATGCAGCAATGTGTGGTCTAAAATGCACCGAACGTAAACTGATCCGCAACGATATTTCTCACTATAAACTCTTAGAAAATATTAGTTTTAAAATATCATAATAACTACGAGCAACAACGGAAAAAAAGCCAGTTTGTTATCAAGCTGTGATGTGGGATTATAAGACGCAAAGGGCTCAAATTCTTGTAACGAATAGTTTCCTAAAAATAGAATGAGAATGACTGGATAGCAGAAACACACACACACGGACTGAAAACCAGTGTTTTTTTTATTTCCTACGCAAAACGTAAACATTTTATTGAGAAGCTAACAACAGAGACAGAGTTATCTTCGCTTTATTTACTTAAACAATTGTTTTAGAGATGCAAAAAATGAGTGGATATTTGGCTCTCTGCGTTCCATTGCGCTGCTTGCTACATGGCTAAGGACTGTGTGTCTCGCTACGGTTTACCTTGTGTTATTGAAACATTCTCTTGGTGTCGCCCCAGCATATCGTTTCAATTTTTTGCGCTCGTTTTTGCTTTATTCTAAATTTACTGCTTAACTCTTCCTGGTATCTCGTTATTTCATACAATTGTTATGCAAACGTTTCTTCCCTTTGTACTCCTGTTATTTTCCATCTTTTACCGCTCTTCTTTCTCCCTTGTCTTATGGCAGCGTCGACTACGAACTAGGAAACTGAATGTCATTGTCTTACACAATGTTTCCAATCGATAATGTAAATGCCTGGACAGTAACTCGGTGCTACATTGAGGGTCCAGCTTTCAGCCAGCTGACAAGATTTCGCCATTTCTACAGCTTCCTGAATAGCGACCCTTTTCCCAGTCTCTGACGAACACGCAGGAAGTTTCGATGACACTTAAGTATGCGCCATTCATTAACAAGCTCCCTCTGGTGATATATATGCCCACTTCTTTTAACTTTGCCTACAAGACTCATATCCATCCTCCAATGTACTGTTCTTATTCTTTTCAGCTCAGACAGGTGCGCCTCCCTCAAGGCACAGACATAGACAGAATTGTATCTGTCTCAGAAAAGGTAGGAATTTGGGGGAGGAGTGGTGGTGGGGGAAGTAGCTGAACGAGTTGGCACTAGGAGCTAGCTTCATGAGAAAAAATGCATGTGTGTTCTGGGTCTTTTCAATTCATGCAGTTGGGCTACACAGACGTAGATGATCCGAAAATATTGTCCCAAACCTCAGCTGTGGCTCTGTCCTCGTCAGTGCAGGCACAGACATGCATGAGGATAAAAGACCACACAGCCCCTGCAGTTGGTGTGACTAGCATCACACCCTCAGTCGAGAGGCATCTCTCAGCCCCTATGCTGTACAGACAGATGGAGACTGGCCTCTCCAGTGCTCATATGCTGCTTGCTCCATCGTCCTGATGCCTGCCTGTTCCAGTATAACTGCTTATATATTACATAATGATAGTAATAGTAATAATAATAACAATATCAATAATACTGCATGCACCTCCAAATTATTGAAGGCACTCTCTGACAGTGGGTCAGAGGAGGGGGGGAGGGGGAAGGGGTGTAGAGGAATATGGAGGAATCAGTGGCATTATGGGTATTCTAATGTAGCACAAGTGGGCTATCTGAAAACATAGTAGTAGAAATATGTATTTAAGGTAGCACAAGTGGGGTAGATCACCATCATGGATTTATGCTACACAGGTGTGAGGGATTGGACATAGGAGGGAGAGGAGGAGGAAGATAAGGGGAAATAATGAGGGGCATGGACGAGTCGGATGGCTGTCTCCGATCTTAACTTGATTTTCCTTGAGAGGGAGGTTTCATATCGGCCCCTTATGACACTGACATAGACACTGTTTTAGAAACAGCAGTATCACACCACTAATGTTAACAAAAATATCTAACATTTATCTCTTTGCTGTTTGAAGCTGAGTAAATTCAATGATTTTCATTGAAGTGAAATGAGAGAATTCGAAAATTATGATAAAATTTTACAAGTTTATTTAACAAAGTTTTTCTTACAATAGCTGCTCTTTGTACAAAAATCTCTTTCAAAATTATACAAAAAAATAAAGTGTGTTATACAACCTGTTGTACAATTTTAGAAGATGTTTAGTCGCTAAAAATGTCACACAATCAAGCAATATTTCAGCTGCAGCGATCAACCATGCACGAAAAGTGAGGTATTCAGTCGGCGGCTCTTGGCAGCTGGCAGTGACAGCAGGGTTATTCACCAACTCTAGGACAGAGAAAACCTTTTCGAAAGCAACATTTTTTTTCCATTCTCTGCTATTGTATCGGCGATATTGTTCAGTCTAAATAAACATCAGCCACAGGGATACAATCAGAGTTTGTGTGTACAATGAAAAGAGAGAACTCGGTAAATGTCTGTCCTCATGATCATGAATAGATCCAGTACCGCATCATGCACCAGTTTAGCTAAACTATAAATATTCACAGATAAAATACGTTTATAAGGCATTTCTACAAATGCAGATGATAATAGAATAAATTAAATCCAGACAAGTAGTATTGTATCAGTAGCTACGCCTATATTTCCCACTACAATGTCTAAAGCTGTCAGACTCTTTAATGTTTCAGTCTTTAAGTATTCTCTGCATTCACAGTCTTAACTGAGATTGGACTGTGAAAGAGAGAGCTCTAGTCTTTTTTTTTCGAGTGATATTATGCATTCAAAACGTAAAGGCAATTCTGTCAGTTTACAACCATACTAGAAACTACTTCTGATACAATCAAGAGCATGGTCTTACGGAACATGGTAAACTCTTTGACAGTTCAATCAAATTTTCCTTCCGACGTTTGTCCTGTAAGTAAGGATACTCTGTTTACAATTGCATCAGTAATGAATTATGTTTTTATAACAGAAGCACGTTGTTGGGATGGAGTAAAAGTGCTTGTTCGTCCAAGTATAGCGTTACAATGAAGCAAGGGGTCCAGCCATACATATGTTCATGAGATGGTCCGGTGATGAACTACAATTGCGATTTGTCACTCACGTTCAATGACTGACAGAGAGTGATTTACTTGGAAATATTCAACTTGAAGTACTGATGTGAAAACAAACAGTAGTCTTTGGAAAGTGAGATACACTCACAATCAGATTGTTTACCGGCAATTATAAATTTATCAGTTTATGAAGGAAGTGGAAGAAGATGCCAGTTTCTCCAACAGACTAAAAAAACTCTAATGTTCATTTAAGCTGAATGTCAGAAAAAGGAGATGTAATCTGTGACATCTGCACTGTTCGCGAGCCATGGATCATGGGGGAAGAAGGAAAATGCCTGAAGAAACGACCAGTTGTTACTGATGACACATGTGCACCTTGCCTGAAGAAAAGAGAGGAAGGATGATTGGGATTTAACCTCCTCTTGACGACGAGGTCAGTTCAAACAACTGACAAAGACATCGAGTATGTAAATTGTTATCGAGGTAAAAGACCTAATGGTTTATGATATTGTACATACAGAAAATTATAAAATTTTGTTAATCTTAAACTGTGTATTTTTATTTCAAAAGACAAAGTACAGTTTAATTTCGTCGATAAATCTGAAAAAGACAGCAGCGAAAATTCAAATTACAGTGCAAATTACGGCAGATAAACTGATCAAAATCAGGACCAAGATATTTTCTCTGAACGAAACTGGAAAGCTACCAGCGACAGTAAAAAGATTGTCATAATAGATTATGCTGAAAGACATGTTATTAATGCTGTGTATCTTGCACATAAACTGAGGAAGGGGGCCACACATATTAACAATGTACAGGGTCCGGCATAAAAAACTCCCCGATTACAAAGTAACGTGCAGCGGACAGTAGAAGGAGCAGAGTGGTGGGGGGCGCGTCGTTACGTAGCTGCCTACGTGCCGTTTTCAGTGTACGCCATGGCGTGGTCTGGTGAACATCGTGCCTTCGTAGTGGAAGATTTTATTCAAAATGGCGAATTGCCTATTAATACTCAACGTGCTTTTCACGTTCGCTTTGCGCTCGGACGACGGGACCCTGTTCCCGATAAGAAAACAATTTATTCTTGGGTTGCTAACTTTCGTGAGACAGGTTCCGCATTAAAAAGGAAACCACCTGGACGACCACGGACTGCAACAGGCCCCGGAAATGTTGATGCAGTTAGAGCTTCAGTTCAACAATCTCCTCGACGATCCGCTAAAAAGCATGCGGCAGCATTACGGATATCTGATCGAAGTGTGAGAAGAATCTTGCATCGAGATCTTAAAATGCATCCTTACAAACTTGTAACTACGCAGGAACTGAGTGAACGAGACTGTGGTGTCCGTGTAAGTTTGTGCCAAGACCTTCTTCGGAACATTCGTCCCAACGATATTGTGATTTTTTCTGATGAAGCACACTTTCACCTTGCCGGAACAGTGAACAGCCAAAATTGCAGGTACTGGTGTGAACACAATCCCCAAGAACTTCATCAACGACCACTTCATAGCCCTAAAGTAACAGTATGGTGTGCTGTTTACAATTCCGGAGTGATCGGTCCTTACTTTTTCGAAGAAAATGACAGGAATTTAACCGTCAACAGTGAACGCTATTGTGCCATGCTCTGCGACTTTCTCCAACCGCAACTAAGGGAGCTTTTTGGTGAAATAGAGAACGTGTGGTTCCAGCAAGATGGTGCTACAGCCCACACAGCGCGGCAGTCACTGGCATTGGTGAAGGAAATGTTTCCTGGACATGTGATCTCGTTGCGTGGAGACATTGGCTGGCCCCCACGATCGCCGGACTTAACGCCCTGTGATTTCTTTCTTTGGGGCTATTTAAAAGCAAAAGCTTATGAACAACGTCCACAATCTTTACGAGCCCTGAAAGAAGCAATTACACAAGAGGTTGAAGCTATTCCACCTGAAATGACTCAAAGAGTAATGAATAACTTCAGGGAAAGACTCAATCAGTGTGTCGACAGTGCAGGAAGCCATTTAAGGGATGTTTTATTTAAAAAGTAAGACCATAAGAGTATTTTCTAAAATGGCATAATATGTACTTTTATTTAGTATAAATAAAATTGTTCTACCTTATTTGGTTTTGTTTTTATTAGCTTTCCTTAAAGGGGAGGTTTTTCTGCCGGACCTTGTATTAAAACTACATGGCAGATTAAAACTCTGTAGCAAAACCGGACACGACCCAGAAACCATGCCTTTCGCTACACCCTCCCAGTACTGCTCTCCTACTTTCTGAACATCAAAATTGTTCTTCTGCAAACTTCGCTGGACTAACACTCATGGAAGGAAGTACACGGAGGAAAAATAGCTTGGCTGCAGCCCAGGAGCTGTTTTCAGAGTGAATCTTCACTGTGTGGTGGAGAGCACGCACACTGCACTGCGGAATGAAGAGTTCATTCTTGACTAACAATGTAAGTTATAAAAAAATAATGCATGTTATTTGTCAAGTAACCAAGCGGTGAATTGCCTTTACTTTTTGAAAAGCTAGCGTTATTTCCAGAAACAAATGTTCAACAGCTTCACTTTATATATTAAGTCACAAATAGTTCCAAGACCGAAGGCCCATTATCAGGTGCTCCTGTACAAAAGGTTCATGAAGGGTGAGTCTCAGCTGGTATATAAAAACAAAGTTTTGAAAAATACAAACATAAATACCCAGCGATCTCAGGCTCTGCAGATCGCACACTGCGTCCACGCTCCCACAAACTGTCTCCATTCCTTTCTGCTTCGTGCATGGCTCCTCCAGATGTCTTCAATTCCCAGGACTGCCAAATCTTCGTCAGGTCGTCCATCAAGCAGCGCTGCCTTGGTCGTCCTATGGGACGTGTGGGGTTGCTTTCTTCACCTGTCTTTCTTCTAGCTTATGAACTACATGGCCCGTTCGCTGGGTTCTTTTGCTCTTCAGCTTCTGTAGGACTGTTGGTTGTAGCATCAAGAAGTAGATTTGTTCATTCTTCCTCGGCCTCCATTCCTCTTTTTCTAAGATGGGTCCTCAAGTCTTTCCCATTACTCTTCTTTCAAAGATTATTAGTTTTTGCTTTTGTCATTTACTTACGCTCTATGTTTCTGAGCTGTACATGACTCCTGGGAGTATCACAGTGTTATATATTCTCATTTTAGTATTCGCACGTATTGATTTTGAGCTACGTGTCTCACTAAGGAAACACATGCATTTCATCCCCACTGCTGTTCTTTGCTTGATATCCATTCCTGTGCTTGTCACTGGTAAACCAAGTTTCCACTATTTCAGCTGATGAACTTTCTTGAACCTCGTGTCATTTATCTCAAGAAATTATGGCTGCTTTTGTCTTCTTCCTAATCGCATGAATTCTATTTTGTCTTGACTCACCTTCAGCCCAACGTTCTGTACGTAGTTGTCCATTTTACGGTACATTTCTTGACATTTATTATTTTGACAAATAATGATTAAATTTAAGCAGCAGTTTTCAAATTTTGTGGCTGATTAAAACCGTTTGCTGTACCAAGACTCGAATTTGGCACCTGTGACTTTAGCCGGCATGTACTCTATCGTCTGAGTTATACGAGCAAACCTCGCGATCCGCCCTCACAGCTTCAGTTTCCCCAATACTTACTCTCCTACCTTCCAGACTTCTGGGCTTACGTAAAGATAAGAGAAGAGGTGCAGGCAGAAGTGGAGCTACGAAAGGCGGATTGTGAGTCGTGCTTCAATAGCTGTCTTATATTATTGTTGTTATTATTATTATTAATTCCGTGTTTAACGAAAATAAATTGAAGGATGTATTGTCAGTACACACATTTGTAAAAAAAAGTTGTAATACCTTGTATTTCAGGACAATAAAAGAGTTTAGTTTAATAAAATAGCTCAAACGGTAGATCCGTTGCTGCGAAAGGCGGAAGTCCCCTGTTACAGTCCTGATGGGACATACAGTTATAATCTGTCAGGAATATTCAAATCAGCGAAGATGATTCCGCTGCAGAGTGAAATCTCATTGTGCCCCGATTTTTCTCATAATAGGATATACGTAGGATGTAGGTTGCAGTTAAGTACTGGGAGATGAAGAAGCTTGCACAGGATAGGGTAGCATGGAGAACTGCATCAAACCAGTCTCAGGACTGAAGACCACAACAACAACAGGATATACGTCTTGATTCTGTTTATGCTAACCATATATGGATTTTTTCATGACCTAATGACAGACGACTTTTATGACAACTGGAATTCACGATTTATCTATCTTTGATAAAGGAGTGCATGGTAATGGGGCTTCAGCTTCGAAAATAACAACAATGAAATAAATAAACAATAAAGTGTAGATGTCGTACAGTTGTATCTAGAAATACTATTAGCTGCAGACTAACATAAAATTTAAAAAAAAATATCTCTACCAGAAAATGGACACTCTTATGCTCACGTTATGCTTCGCTGTGATAACATTACAACGTAATGAATACACATATTGTACTCGCAGGTAACATTGTAATACAAGAGTAACTTCAATTACACTTGAAAGACACGATTTTGGTGTAGAGCTTTGGAAGGTTAGAACTGCAGCTGACTTAACGCTGCTTACTTTGTATTAATGAACGTTTATCAACTTCATTCCTTAGCAAATCCTGTACACTCTTCGTAGCGGAACATGTTAAGAAATACTTCATCCGCGATGCCTTTCCAAATGATATCCTTGGGGAAGAACAAAACTTGCCCGTAACAGGGGCTGCATTAACTACAGCATAAAAAATGTCTGGATGGGAGCTCGAAATGTGGTATGTGTTGGGCAGAACGTAATAATGAATTTGATCTGCTGGAGAAGACAATAAATACGACGTGGCAAACAAATAAATGAATATTGTTCCGAAAATGAATTGGTGAAAGATGTATTAGAATGTGGTTTCTCTTCTGACTGGTAGAGCGTCAGTCAGAAATGATAGGGATGGGCCTCGATATCCCCACCGAGTCCCATCGGCAACATGGATGAACCACAGGGACAGCACGTAGCTAGACGAGCACAGGCCGCAGCAGGAGAAGATCAGGGCTGGAGGTTGTCGAGCAACCAGCCGAGGTAGGCGCCGACGCGCGTGTAGACGCCGGGGAAGCCGTCGGAGCCGCAGCGGCGCGCGCCGAAGGAGACGACGCCGAGCAGCACGTGGCGCGGGTCGCCGGCGCCCGGCTGGTGGGCCAGCGTCAGCGGGCCGCCGCTGTCGCCGTCGCACGAGTCGACGCCCGGCGCGCCGCCGGCGCACACCTGCGTCTCGCCGCTGAGCGCGATGTGCGTGCGACGGTAGGCGTCGGCGCACTCGTCCGTGGCCGCCACCGTCAGGCGCGTGTAGCGCAGCTCGTCGCTGCCCGTACCTGCCGAGAGTACAGCGCCTCGTCAGACAGACGACCTGCTTACATCGACGCAAAATGCCGTTGAAGAAAAGTGCTAAGACATCTATGACATTTATACTGAAAGAGCAAAATATCACAAGGAACCCGATGTATAGCAGGGCGCAAAAGGCCAACGGTATTTATGGCATTCGACGCCCCACATATTGTCTACCATGTGTAAGTAGGCTGTTTACGTTTTTATATTGGTAACGCCACGTAGCGCTCTGTATGAAAATCACTGGCTGTGCTGTGTGCAGTCTGTGGCTGGTTTGCATTGTTGTTGGCTATTGTAGTGTTGGGCTGTTGGCTGTTAACAGCGCGTAGCGTTGCGCAGTTGGAGGTGAGCCGCCAGCAGAGGTGGATGTGGGGAAGTGAGATGGCGCATTTTTGAGAGCGGATGATCTGGACAGAAACAGTACATTTGTAAGAATGGATGTCATGAACTGCTGTATATATATTATCATATTTGAACACTATTGAGGTAATTACATTGCTTGTTCTCTATCAAAATCTTTCATTTGCTAACTATGCCTATCAGTAGTTAGTGCCTTCAGTAGTTTGAATCTTTTATTTAGCTGGCAGTAGTGGCGCTCGCTGTATTGCAGTAGTTCGAGTAACGAAGATTTTTGTGAGGTAAGTGATTTGTGAAACGTATAGGTTAATGTTAGTCAGGGCCATTCTTTTGTAGGGATTATTGAAAGTCAGATTGCGTTGCGCTGAAAAATATTGTGTGTCAGTTTAAGCACAGTCATGTATAATTTTTCTAAGGGGACGTTTCACATGTTACCATAATATTGGCTGCTAAATGAATTTCCTTTGTATGGTGTGCGTACTGTACGACCTTCGGTACACATACCATCAGATTATTTGACTTGTCGCTCTAACGAAGTAGGCGAGTGTCAGCAATATGTCTCGTGGTCTTATCATGCCTTGTTTATCTTCTGCCGTTAGGTCAGACGATAGAAATGCCACTTGCACGCTTAGAGTAGCAGATTGACGGTGACCAACTTTAAACAGAACTTGATTAATTTTCACACACATTTATTAAAATAATAACCAGCATAAACATTACGTAACTTGATTCTGGATGCTATTAACAATTGACATTCTGAAGTTCCTTTGGTCTTGGTACGTTAATCTTATTCTCACATATCTCTGATACTTTACAAAGTGTCTATACATTTATCTTCATGGCTATGTACAGGAATATGATAATCTTCTTAGGTGTATACTGAAACTTGACTATAGACTGGTACAGACTAATGCAGACTGGTGCAGACAAATGCAGACTGACTAATCGGAGGTCTGTACACTCCTTTTTTATACCTCGCGCATTCAGGTATCACTTCGCGAGTATGATCCGTGAGGAGATAAGGTTCTATGTTAGCAGCAATCTCATTGGCTGCGTTACATATTAAGACACGGATCGGCGGAAGCAGAATTTGGTCCGTCTCTAAGGCAGCGCCATCTCGTAGTGCAGAGACGGACGAGCGCTGCGCCTGCACTGTTGTGCTTAGCAGGGCGCGCTCTAGTGGGAAAGTTGTGTACGCGCTGACTACGTGGAACTATGTACACAACACTTTGCTTTCATACCTTTCTATACGATTTACTTAAAATCACTGCTCGAATCTCGATTTTTTTTTCCATCTTCGCAAATCACTACACAGGAACAACAACAGAGCCACGTCATCACCAGGCTCTCTTGCAAGAGGACTGACGTGGCACGTATTTACAGGCAACAGTCCAATGAATATCACGTGAACAACTTGTTGCACTAGCGCTGACCTCTCGTGGTGATTCCGACAACTTTTCAAACCATCCTCGTAGATGTAAACGAGTGTACTGTGTTCAAAGACTTAGAGGTCAGTACGGCCGTGCAATAGTACGCCTCCTCACAACCTGTAATACCAAAATGATCATGTTCAAAAGAGTTCCTGAGTGCGTTACATTTTCCCATAGACGGTTTCAATGGGCGGTGGTCACTGTGGCTAACCACATAATATTTTCCCCCTTTACCGCTCAGGGGCCAGTAGTCTCTCTGCCAACCACCTAATTGTTGCCTAAAATGCCGCTAGATGGTAGTGCAGGTCTTCTGCGCGAATTTTTGCCGCGTATTCAGAACAATAGTTGATACTTCTTCATTGTTAGCACTGTTCTTGGAAGCGGCGTGCAGTATTCTCTGTAGCTCTTCTTTATACGACTATTTTTGTTAAGTAATTGCTTATATTTATGTGTTGAACATATATAAGTCTACGTGTAATGTAACTTTAAATTGAAATAGAATTTTCCATGTTTTACAGACAAATTTCTGTATGGTTAGTGCTGCTAACCACCGACCTTCTGTTCCACCCAGTATATTTTCTTCGTCTCCATCGAATATGTCTAGCTGAAAAGGAATAACTGAGGACGAATGGTACCGAATTTTATTTGAAGAAATACCTTCTAGTGGCAGCAGTGTTGATAGTGATGGCACTGATGGAAATGACCCTACATTCACAACAAGCTGTGCAAGTTCTAGTCTTGTGTGCAGTCGTGTGTCGAGCAGTTGTGATTCTCGGGATGTCAGTGAAATTGATGACGTCAGTTAAAATAATATTTTACCATCTACTGTTCCATCAACAGTCACAGTAAACTGGATCCAAGAAACAAGTGTTGACCAAGTGCCATTATTTATTGGAGAAGGTGGTGTGATCGCAGAAATAAAGAACAAAGTGAACCTAAAGCCAATTGCTTTGTTTTGTGAATTTTTCGATGAAACACTAATGAAACCCATTGTGTTCCAAACTAATTTGTATGCTACACAGAAAGGCGAAACTTTCATGCCCACCAACGAAGTTGAAATCAAGACTTTTATTGGAATAAATCTTTATATGGGTATCAATAAGAAGCCTAGCTACAGAGATTACTAGAGCACTGATCCAGATCTTGGTGAAAGTCACATATCAAAGCTGTTGCCAGTAAAACGGTTTAGTTGGCTACTGAGTAACTTGCACCTCAATGATAATTCGGTCACTCCCGACAGAAACAGTCAGAATTATGATAAACTGTACAAACTGCATCCATTTCTAGGCCATTTGAACAGGAAATTCCAGGATTGCTATAAACCACATCAAAAACTTGCTATTGATGAAGCTATAGTTAAATTCAAAGGCATATCATCTCTCAAACAATATATGAGGTACAAACCAAAAAAAAAGAGGGTATAAAGTGTGGATGTTATGAGATCAGTCGTCATTTGATATTTATACAGGCGAAGCTTCACATTCTCCAGTAGTGGCGCTAGGATCGAAAGTGGTTCTAAATTTAACCAGTGGTCTTCATTTGGAGAACCATATTACTTTCATGGACAATTATTTTACATCATATGATCTGTTCATGGACCTAGAATCGAATGGTATGTACACTTGTGGAACAATAAGTCCCAGAAGGAAAAACATGCCAAAACTCAAGGAGGAAAAGGAACTGGAAAGAGGGGAATTCGATTACAAAATAAGCAATGATGGCATAGTAATCTATAGATGGAAAGATAACAAGGCAGTCACCTTGATACCAACATGTCATTCACCATCAGATGTGTCCCCAGTAACTCGAAAAATGAAAGATAGAACAATAATCAATATCACTTGTCCAATTGTATTGAAAGACTGCAATTCCAGTATGAACTATGTGGATGAAAGATAGAACAATAATCAATATCACTTGTCCAATTGTATTGAAAGACTGCAATTCCAGTATGAACTATGTGGATAATTTTGATCGACTAAAGTCAGACTATACTATTGACAGAAAAAGCAAGAAATGGTTGATGAGAGATCGTTTTTTCACTCTTTGGACTGCAGTGTGACAAACGCGTTCATTATGCACAAAGAAATCGAAATGGAGCAGTTCTCCAATAAAGACTTCCGTCGAGTGGTGTACAAAATCTTGTTGGTCCCAAAAATAGTTTCAGTGGCAGCTAACTTTGCTTCTGTATTCCAAAGTATTATAGCAACCCCAGATCAAATCACACAAACCATACGTAGACGAAATTATTCGCCACAAAAGCAGTAAACATCAACCAGTTCACTCATCATCTAGAAGATGCGCAGTTTGCAGTTCAAAGAAAAATCCAGTGCGAACAGTGTGGATGCGTTCAGTGTGCAAAGTGCCTTTGTGTCTGAGAGCAGGCAAGAACTGTTTCAAGAGGTACCACGAAAATTAAAAACTAGTTATTTCAAAGTTCAACCACCAAATATCGAATTTGTATACTGTAATGGGGTGGTGTTTACCTGTAGTGATCACATTTAATGTTAACATTTTGTTGTTGTTTACGTGAATTTTTACAAACTCAATGTATAAAACATGCCAAAATAATAAAACAAATGTGTTACAAGTAAAAGAAATTTGAAATTTGCAAATAATTTTTCTTGCCACACTAGGGTTAATTTTAGTGGTTTTACCTGCCCCTCAAAGAGCTAACGCCACGTGACGTCCAGCTTTCTGTGCATGGCTGACACGTTTCAGGCAACATACTCCCGCACTTTCGTTCATTTCCATCGAGTTATTAATGTGTTATGTTACTTCACCCATCTCGTCCTTAAGCATTGCAGAGCAGTGTATGAGTTCTTTTATAAAGTACACCAGTGTATCCACAGTTACATTTTTCTAGATGTTTTTGTTCTGTCAAACTCTTTTCGCTTATTAGTTTGAAATATAATTATTAAATACTTTCAACAGTCTTTCATTTTCAAGATGTCTGAGTTAACGCTGAAGATGATTACAAACTTACATGGCAGTGTAGGAACGTCGTATTCGTCGACGAGCAATGTTAGCTAGTTCTTGACATTTTTTTTTCAATTATTTTAACATATACGTTCGTACAGATGGCATTGTCAAAATGCAGGAGAAATCTGTGTTACGACAAATATGGAGTGAGCAGTAAAAATCAATGCATACCTGGGTCATTTCACGAACTACCGACAGGCAATATAAAACATCACAGTTTGTAGACAAAAAGTAGTGTTGATAAGCAATATTAATTATTGCCATAATTATTGATTAGCAAACATTAAATATGTTTCTATGTAATTTCTTGTGCCATTCCACAAATTCATTATGCAACGTTGGTTTTAGGGGAGTTTGCAAGCAAATCTCAGAAATTTTTGGTATTTTCCAGAACAATTCCTATGATACTACTAACTTCTTCCTGTGTAAAATTAAATTTAATTAATCTCGGTATGGCTTTTCGAAGTATTTTTTTTTTTATTTTACCTTCAATCAGACTCTGTACACCAACAACTGTCAGTTGACAAGCCACTGAAGGATCAAATGTCTTATAAAACAGTAAATTAACTTCAGCCGTGATATGTAATGACCATCAGGAATAAGAGAAATGGTTTAGAAAACAGTCAGCCATGTACCTCCACAAATATTCTCAAATGAGAGAAAGCCAATACATTTATTTTGGTCGCCTGGTCTAGAATTACGGTGTAAATTCCGGAAGGTTGAAGTTTCAGGAGCGTGTTCCGAACACAAGATTTCTATTTCTTTTGGATGCCATCCCCCCCATGAACCCCATGAACCATGGACCTTGCCGTTGGTGGGGAGGCTTGCGTGCCTCAACGACACAAATAGCCGTACCGTAGGTGCAACCACAACGGAGGGGTATCTGTTGATAGGCCACACAAACGTGTGGTTCCTGAAGAGGGGCAGCAGCCTTTTCAGTAGTTGCAGGGGCAACAGTCTGGATGATTGACTGATCTGGCCTTGTAACACTAATCAAAACGGCCTTGCTGTGCTGGTACTGCGAACGGCTGAAAGCAAGGGGAAACTACAGCCGCAATTTTTCCCGAGGGCATGCAGCTTTACTGTTAGCATGGAGAGCTGCATCAAACCAGTCTCAGGACTGAAGACCACAACAACAACAACATTGGATGCCATAAAGCCAATTTACAGGGACCTGGCTTATCCAGATGTGTAGTTCGGCACTCAGAATACCAGTGAGTCGTTCAGTAAAATGATTTGACATGAGTGCAGAAGAATGTATTTGTGGGGTTAAATACTCTAAAATGGAGAGTCAGTAATGCTGTGTTATCGTTTGATGAAACATGGGAAGAACAGGAGCACTTAATGCATCGCAATATCAACCCTGGCTGGCATCCTGTAAAGGGATTGCAACATTTAGAGAAATTAAGGGCTGCCAAGTCGCGGCGTGCAGCCGAGTCAAATACCAAAGAAGCAATGTCAGCCTGAATGAAGCTGCTTTCAGAAGAAGGGACGGGACAAGAAAGAGGATCGTGACTCTGCTGATGAATGCTTTTGAGGTTTCATTAAAAAAATCAGAATTTTTTATCATTTTCAAACTTAAACTCCTCAAAACGACTTTTTGTAGTAAAATTTCCTACCTCTGGAGAACTACTTGTTATAGCTGCATGAAAATTTGGACGTGACGTTATATATTTGCATGTACAAATACTTAGCGTAAGAAATTGCTGATGATTTCTTGTGGATGATACATCCTTTGTCTATCAGAATACTAACACACGTTTTATTAAATTATTTATTATTATTACCTCATGGCAGTAGCCGACTATCTAAGCAGTCACTGAACGAGATAACCTTTGCGCTATTTCTAAACCTGGGCGAAGTCATTCTTTCGCACGTGACTCACGACACAGCATGATAGGCACTTAAGTAGCAACCAGAATTTCGCTCTCGATGTGCGCTGACGTAGACATAATTGGATTACCGAAAATGATGTAGTAACTTTGTCATAGTGTTTTCGTACACATGCAAGCTTTCTTTAGACCAAAAAATATAATTTTATTCATCTCTTCAGTATATTAGCCTGTCAATGCACTCAGTAATACCATTAGTTAGTTAGTTTCACTTTGTGTGGATCGTTTTGCAAGATAAATCGCGTGGAACGAGTCATTCACATAGCAAATTAATTTGCAAATATGGCTAGATGCTGTGTAATACTGTTTTGGCAGTTGTGAATCGTAATTTGGTAGTTTGATAAAGAAAAGAAAACAAAAACAAAAGAATGAAGTAAAAACATACATGTCTCCTCTTACTGGCTTTTCTAAGTCTGCAAGGGTAATACGTAATTGCATTGTCTTCGATTACGTAAATGAAACCCGGGCGGACAAACATCGTAATGGCCGCTGAGTGGAAAACAGATTATTCCTTATGACGATGACTCACTTAAGAACACATGGACGGAAAAATAGATAAGTTCATTAATTGAAAATGACATTTTATTGCAGATATAAAATGAGCAATTAATGGCGTGGAAATTTTATTTTGCTCCAGATTGTGGACTAAAATAAAGCCTCCTCACAGCGTAAAACTAAGTGCCGAATCGGAGGTCGATCACTGATCTTTTCCCTTCGCGGAAGTGTAAAATACCTAAATTACTTCCGTAGCAGTTTTGAAACATTTCGCTTATTTCGCTCATCCAGGAACCACGATGTTATAAAGCAATACTGGACTCAGAGAAACATCCATTTTGAACACGGTGGCCGTAAATCAAATCAGTTGCAGCTACAGTAAATGAAATATTTGTTCGCTTGTATTATTACATTCGACCCTTTTCATGTTCATCATCATTATGAAGCGAACGGAAGCCTTATATTATGCTGGAATCTTGAGTCTTTGTCATAAAGCAGCGGACGCAGAATTCATGTTGTTGCTGCATTACTGTACCTTTTCAGTAAGAGAGCTAAAAACTAGGAAGTATCTTCCTATAATCACAGTGGTTATAAGTTGCTTTAGTATTCGTAATGTATGCCTTCTGCAGACCTCTTCCGAAGATAACCTTGAAACGGGTCAAAACTAGTAAAGAAAATAAGCAAATATTTAAACAAGTAGCTTGTTGCTGCTAATCCTAATTAAAATTGACGCAAATTTCATTTCAAACCTGTAGTTTGCGTCAGCCATACGTCAGTTCATACTTAAAGGACTGGCTTTCTAAAAATTGCTAAGTTATTTAAAACACAAATTCCCCTGACGATAACATTTAAATAAGTATGTCCAATAGGTCTCTGCATTTCAGGTTAACTAGTTTCAAAAGAAGCAAAATAAATGGATACACAGACGAACTGACTGATTACTTTTCAATGTCAACCTTTAACAAGAATTCCATGAGTAATTCATAAATGTTTATATTCACTGTTTTAAAGTACATCAACACATTCGAGAAAGGCTCTTGTTTCATTTTAACCAGCTCTTTAAGTAGCCAGTCTGATTCTGATCTGTGCCTAAGACTGCCAAAGTATGTGTTGTTGATATTCTGGATCTCCCCACAGTGGCATCGGGCGATGATATGACTTGAATACTGTAGAGGTGTTACCGGTATAACAAACCGCCTCGAGTTCCCTTTGCCAGTGGGATTAGATTTCATATCTCACGTTTGAGCGTGCCATCGTACCTTCGATATTTTTGGGGTGGATACGCCCATACGATGTGTCCTTATACTGATCTTGGGTCTTCCACTCCTTGCTCCTTTCTCTACTGTCCACGTCTCTCTGACCGCAGCAATTAGATTCCCCGCTGGAATGCATCTCACATCTATCCCATTGTTCGCTGCGTTTTTTCTCTTTTTTTTCCCTTTTTTTCCAAACGGTCGCTCTTCTCACTCTCTACGATCCTGGCATAACCTTTAATGAATGCAAATCGCACTTTTGTACCGGTCCTTCGCAGTTCTAATATAGTAGCACCTACCTGGTATGGTAGATAGTAGCTTCCTTTGCCTTTGAAAACGCAGGGAACGAGCCTACTGTTATTACGATGAGGTCAGCATGGATCTCATTGTCTCTCTCAATTGATCTTACCGCCATGTAAGCTGACGCCTCTTTCAGCAGGAGTAATTCTCTTTTTATGTTTAATTAAAGGTACATTTCTATACAAAGCCGCTGAAGGCTCGAGTCCTCCCTCGGGCATGAGTGTTTGTGTTGTTCTACGCATAAGTTAGTTTAAGTAGTGTGTAAGTCTAAAGTCTAGGGACCAGGGACCGAAGACCTCAGCAGTTTGGTCGCTTAGGAATTCACACACTTTTTTTTTTTTTTTTTTTTCCAAAGGTGATCTGCCACTAGACAATCTACACAGGGCGAGTCACGTAAGACGTAACACCCCTTTTATTTCGTGAACGGCTTTAGATATCAAAGCGAGGCTTTCGGCAAATAATAGTACGGTAAGGGGAACGTATTTTGATATGTAATAAAGAATCTTAACTCTTGTATCGATCAAGATATTGAGGCAAGCATGATCTTAAATAGAATGATACACTTAGCAGGTGAATAAGACAGCGTACCATTTGCAATAAATTGTGCTATTCAATTAACTTAAATCGTAGTTTCAACGGATTTAAACCCGTCTTCTTCAGAAGGCCAGGAATCAAACTTCACATTAGCAATCAGTGAGTTAGTAAAGCTATCTAACATCTACAAACAAAATGTGTCGTCAATGATGTGCATATCCATTTGTAAAAGTTACGGCCACTAAACTCAAGGGTTTATCAGATCAGTCAAATCAATCACATAAAATGCCTGCCCAGGTTAAGATCTACATGTCGATTGGGCGTAACTCCTACATATGGATTTATAAGTCGTTGCCGACACATTTCATGTGGAGATGTTATTACTAAGTGACTGTTTGCTAATGTGAAGTTTTTTTTTCTTGTCCTTCTGAAAAAGACGGGTTTGACTGCGTTGTAACCATGGTTAATGTTAATTGAGTACCACCATTTATTGCAATTGGTTGACTGTCTTGTTCACCCACTATTCTGTAACCGTTGCTGAAGTGGAGCCATGTTCAAAATAGTGAATGATATATTTTTAACGGCGTCCGAAAGCGTTTGAGTATACGAATACAGTGATATAATACTTGTTAATATAGGGATTGAAACTCTTCGCAAAATAATTCGACACACTGGACTCGCATTCGGGAGGACGACGGTTCAATCCCGCG
The DNA here is from genome assembly GCF_023864275.1 of Schistocerca cancellata. Lineage (NCBI taxonomy): Eukaryota > Metazoa > Arthropoda > Insecta > Orthoptera > Acrididae > Schistocerca > Schistocerca cancellata. The sequence continues at coordinate 378,963,338 of NC_064626.1, read as the reverse complement.
TCCGGCCATCCTGATTTAGGTTTTCCGTGATTTCCCTAAATCGCTCCAGGCAGATGCCGGGATGGTTCCTTTGAAAGGGCACGGCCGACATCCTTCCCCAATGCGATGAGACCGATGACCTCGCAGTTTGGTCTCTTCCCCCAAACAACCCAACCCAAATAATTCGAGAAATTCTAAAACTGAAAATCAAGTAGGCCGAAATCGACTATTGCGCTGTAAACACGCTCGTGCCGGGCTATGGTATTGTATCAAGCCATTCCACTGTTTACTTGGCCGCGCTGCAGATCGTTTCTGCTTCAACGTTTCTTGCATGCAGACATGTACAACAATGAGGAGAAGTTGAGCGTGCTAATTTTACTCGGCGAATGTCAAACAAATGCTGTCGAAACGGCAATGGAAAACTGCCTGACTATCGAGGAGGCGCTGTGGTAAGCACACTGGACTCGCATTCGGGAGGGCGACGGTCCAAACCCGCGTCCGGCCATCCAGATTTAGGTTTTCCATGATTTCCCTAAAACGCTTCAGGCAAATGCCGGGGTAGTTCTTTTGAAAGGGTACGGCCGACTTCCCCATCCTTCCCTAATACGATGAGGCCAGTGACCTCGCTGTTTGGTCCCTTCCCCCCAAATCAACCAACCAACCAAAACTGCCTGATGAAACTATAGTTGTTTCCACAAAAACCTGGAAAGGTATGCACGTTAAAAATAGTTTTCCTAAGCCCCACTTGTTGTGCTGAAAGCTAGCGTATGCTTTAGTTCCAATACATAAAGATCATAGCTGAACCTGAACCTACGTCGTATGGAAAATCAGGTTTTATCTTAGCGTTGGGCTGTCTTGCTGCATCGGCCCATAACTACTGAGCCTGCCAGGAGAGCTCTGATTGGGGTTGTTTACAGCACAGTCACCGACTCTGACCGCATTGCGTTCCAATTTTGGGCATTTCTCATACTCTTTTGCAAAAGGTTTCAACGTCCATATTAACAAGCGTTATATCACTGTAATTGTCTTTCGAAGAGCTACTGAACACAGTTATGAAAGTATACAGTTTTGTTAAAACAACTATACTTGTTCCAGTACCTAGGTTTATACCAGAGTTCATTCGTACTAAACATTTCGGGTGCCTCAGCATATTATCAAATGCAGGAAATCTCGTTTCGATATCTGGAACCGTTCAGGAAATGAAATGAATGCTACATCTTACTTGATTCACCCTGTATATACAGGTATATAGTTTTACCTATATGACCAGTCGAGTGAGATGGCGCATTAGTTAATAACATCGAATCATAAACTCATCGCCTATATGTTTAATTCCTGTCTTATCAGTGTGGTTTAAAATTTTCGTCGGCTCCCCAGATAACTAGAGGTGAACGTAGGAATAGTTACTTGACCAAGACCACGGCAGATTTCTTGGCCACCCCCTTCCATCTCAAATCACTCCGTGTCTAATGAGGTGGTCGTTAAACTCTGACCTTCTTTATCTTTCTAACGACTTCAACGTCCGGGGCGCCTGGACTCTCATAGGTCCGTCTTCCGAGACGTCATTTATCGCGGCAAGTGCCACAACCACAACGATCTGCTGGACTCACCATTCTCGGTGGCTCCCCACCCAGCCACGGTCACCTTCAGCCCGGTGTAGTTCTGGGTGGCAAGGTCGCCGAACGGCAGACAAATCGGGATCACGTACGCTGAAACACACAGCAGAGATTTGCATGAAACAGGATCACGTTACGAAGTACGGAGAAAGTAAAATTAAGAGTGTCATACTCTTTATTTTCATTTTGCTGCAAAAAGTGCGGACACAGTACAGCTGAAGGAACTGACTTTATCAGTATAAAGAAAGAAATGATGGATCACAAAATTGCACACACCATGAACACACCGTTGTAAGATTTTTATTAATTATTCCAAAGATCATATTCGCAAAAATTGTGGAAGGAATCAGTTAACAGGCTTTGTTTGCGTGCACGGCTACACGCTATTCATTTACGGAGTGCTAAATAGTAGAACATTTTACCCTTTGACACTTTTCATGCTATTACTGAAACATATACTAAACAACAAAGACAAGCAGTTTAATCTCTCCAGCAACACTTGCGATTAGTGACAGATACTAAAATTTAACAACGAAAGTAAACATTTTTTGTCTTCTGCACTAGATCTACTGGCAACGGCCTTACAGCAATAGATACACCGGTTCCCGTCAGAACACCGAAGTTAAGCGCTGTCGGACGTGGCCGGCACTTGGATGGGTGACCATCCAACCGCCATGCGCCGTTGCCATTTTTCGAGGTGCACTCAGCCTCGTGATGCCAATTGAGGAACTACTCGACCGAATAGTAGCGGTTCCGGCCAAACAAAACCATCATAACGACCGGGAGAGCGGTCTGCTGATCACACGCCCCTCCTATCCGCATCCTCCACTGAGGATGACACGGCAGTCGGATGGTCCCGATGGGCCACTTGTGGCCTGAAGACGGAGTGCCACTAGATCTACTACTGTGTAGTTTTTAAATACAATTCTATAAAACAAAACGACTTGTTCAAAAGTAAATGTTCCGGTTTGGCATTAATGTTAAGATTTGCTTCCAGCCCGACATTTCATATTTTCAGCACTCCGAGGCAGCACCACATTTTAGCGCGACGAAATAACACTAATTTTGTTTCACGTATAGAGCACAGAAAAGCAGCGACAGCTTATTAAACTATCATAATCAAAGCATTTTCCTCTTATATTACGAATATAATATGCAGCACCATGCAAAATTTTAAAAAATTATAGCAATGGCATAAATAAATACCAGAATAAAATTAAAATATTGTCACAAGTGCCGCTTCTTGGTCTAAGTAAGTTATTGAAGTTTAAAAGTAGAGCATTCAAATAACTGTCACAAAAGTGATATAATGGTCTTCTAAAATCACTGACTACTTATAGATACCGCGTGCTAGACGTGTGCAGCAGCTGTAACTACTCACTGCTATTTCTGAGATAAAACAGATAGGAAAAGAACGCAGAAGTGTAAACTCAATAAGATTAATATCATATGTTCTGAAGACATTTCAGCAGAACAAGAGGAAGCTCTAAGTGGAACTTAAGCTTTCATTCTGTGATAAATGAGAAACGACGTGTTTAAAATAAGGCCTTATAAAGTTTCTGCAAATTTCATTCCATGCTAACTCATTCTTGTGTGCCTTAATTACTGAGACATTCTGAGATGCTCTACCAGTCATGTACTATGCTCGCATTATGCACAAGGATTTGCTTCCCACTTAGGCACTACCTAGTCTCGTACGCTCTTGGTTCTTCTATTTATCACTTACTTCTCCACCAAGAAATGCTTCAAAGGATTCATTTCTGAATGTAGCAATGTTTTCGTTTGCGCAATTATTGTTATGTTCCGCATCATTTGTTGAAGTTCCCATTTGTTCTGCGTATTTATCTTCATTCTTATTTGGTAAATAAGATGAGCCCCTGTCTTTTTTTCAGATCTAATTGTCCTCAGATTTACCTACAAGGAATTGCACATAATTATCAATAAGTTTATAGCTTGGCCGCTCTGATAGATCCACTGCATTAGCAAATGTTCTGTTGATTCTACGCACAATCGTTTTGTCTCCACAGTAACTCTGATTGTGACTGTTCAAGGTGTCCAGTACTGTCAACAACACATTCGAGTAAGAGTTCTCATTAGCCTGTGTTATCTGATGTCTCTATGAAAAGACTGTACGCCTGCAGGCTCTCTTGCCTCTTAATAGCTTGTTTGTTCCCGTCGATCGGCGCCTGGTCTCTGGTGAATGTCAATACAATACAGCGGTGTGCCGCAACGTCTTGATGGGATGCTCCATGCATCCAAACATCCGATAAGCACGCGCCTTAATAAGCTGTCTGGAAGGCAGGAGCCATCTGGACAGCAGAAAGCATACACAAGTGTCGGAGAATTGAATTACCACAAGCCAACATACCAAGGGCAGCAGCAGTAAAGATGCTCATTCTTCCTCTAGTCAGCTGCCTATTTCCCCCTACTCTGTTTAAAGTTCTTATTTTTATTCTCTCTATTATTTAATGATCGTTTTATTAATGTGATTGCGTACTATTATTAATGTATTTTTATTTATCGTTTGGTTTATCGATTCCTTTTTACTGTTTGCTCCTATTATTTGAGTCCTTTTAATTATATTTGCGGTGGTTATGAAGTCTATATTGCTTACTGTTCTCTGTAAGTTAAAGAATACGGTAATACCCTATCCGTTTCGCAGCAGCAGACCTCGTCGAGTCTCCTTGCTGGAACTTCTCCACCTGAAATCGCTAAATATAATTTATCGTTCTACGGAAATCGATCGGTACAGCCAAGTGCTATACTGTGTCTGGCTCTGAGCACTATGGGACTTAACATCTGCGGTCATCAGTCCCCTAGAACTTAGAACTACTTAAACGTAACCAACCTAAGGACATCACACACATCCATGCCCAAGGCAGGATTCGAACCTGCGACCGTAGCAGTCGCGCGGTGCTATACTGTGTCATGTGTATGGAATGTGGCGTCCTCGCGCAGGTATTTTACATTTATCGTCGTGTTAATAGTCCGTCGCATGTCTAATTCGGCTTTTTTTATGCATACTAATCGCTCAAGAAACCCGGAAGACGATATCATTGATCCCGTAAATCGCGTTATGCTTTGCAACTATTCTGGTATCGTCTCACCTCTAAAAAATTTAGAAGACACACAGCTACAAACTAATATTCTAAAGTTCATTTAGTGCGCGAGTAATGATAATATTCTTCCATATGAGAAAGAATATGCACAATGAGTCACAATTAATAGCAAAAACTGCCACTGTGAAAGTATATGGTAACAGTAGCAAAAAAGTTTCCAGTAAACGTGCGCCCGCAACAACCCGTATCCGAGAAAACTGCGAATCAGGGTTTACGAGCCGCTACTGACTTCAGTATGAAAATCTGTCCGAGTTATTACACTCTAAGACAAAAAAAAAAAAGACACGCCACGAAGGAATTATTCGAATGTGCTGGAAATCGATAGATGTGTCGTACACAAACAAACGATTACAATTTCAGAAAAATTTGATGAAAAAAGCTTTACAAATTGAGCAACTCAATAATGCGGTAGTCCATCTCTGGCCCTTAAAAGCACTCCGTCTTCAGGCCACAAGTGGCCCATCGGTACCATCCGACCGCCGTGTCATCCTCACTGAGGATGCGGATAGGAAGGGCGTGCGGTCAGCACACCGCTCTCCCGGTCGTTATGATGGTTTTCTTTGACCGGAGCCGCTACTATTCGGTGGAGTAGTTCCTCAATTGGCATCACGAGGCTGAGCGCACCCCGAAAAATGGCAACAACGCATGGCGGCCGGATGGTCACCCATCCAAGTGCCAGCCACGCCCGACAGTGCTTAACTTCGGTGTCTGACGGGAACCGGTGTACGCACTGCGGCAAGGCCGTTGCCACTCTGGCCCTTACGCAAACAGTTATTCGATGTGGCATTGATGACAAGAGTTGGATGTCCTCCTGAGGGGTATCGTACCAAATTCTGTCCAGATGACGCGTTAGATCGTCAAAACCCCGAGCTATTTGTAAGGCCCTGCCCATAATGTAATAATGTAAACTGATCAAGGTAGCATTTGTTAAGCTCGAAGACAAACAGTAGAAACTCTCGCCTTGTGTAGAATGGTATTATCTTGTTGTAATATAAGCCCAGGATGGCTTGGCTAGAAGAACACAAAAACAGGGAGTTGAATATCGTCGACGTACTGTTGCGCTGTAAGGGTGCCACGAATGGCAACCAAGAGGGTCCTGCCATGAGATAAAGTGACGCGCCACTCTTTGTTGTCGGGCCGCATGTCGGGTCAGGTTGGTATCCGACAGCTGTCAGGGGCATCTCCAGACGCGACTTCACCCTGGGATCTCATTGAGTGGAACAGAACTGCCTTCATGAGTCCCGCTTCGAACTGGGACCTGATTACCACCACAGACGTTGTCATGCAAGACACCCTTACAGCACAATGGTACTTCGACGATATTCAACGTCCCATTTTAATTAACACGGTTTCAAGATCTTCTGCACTTTCAGCTGTGACTGCTACATCACTGGCATATTTCAACATATTTTTTTTCTTTGGCCATGTATTAGTGCGAGGGTCACTCCAAAAGAAATGCACACTATTTTTGTAAAAATACAGTTTTCGTTCTCCACGTGTGAAAGTTTTACAGTGTGTAGATACATCCTTCCCGCTTGTTTTCAAACTTAGTTCAACCTGTTCCCGTGAGTGGCGCCGTCACAGCATGTCTTCAAGACGGCTGCTACACTTGACGTTCGTGAGAAACAACGTGCTGTCATAGAATTCCTGTGCTGTGAAAACGAGACAGTGGGAAACATCCACAAGAGGTTGAAAAAGGTGTATGGAGATGCTGCTGTCGATCGCAGTACAGTTGGTCGGTGGGCAAGCAGGTTATATGATGAAAGCGGGCACAGCAATATTGAGGATTGTCCTCTCAGCGGCAGGCCTCGTACTGCGCACAGTCCAGACAATGTGCAGATAGTTAACAAATTGGTGACTGCTGACAGACGCATCACAGTGAACGAATTCTCACGCTACGTTGGGACAGGAGAAGAAACGTTTGCAGAATACTGAAAGTGTTGGCATTAAAAGAGGTTTGTGACAGGTGGGTTCCAAGGATGTTGACAGTGGCTCACAAAGAAACAAGAAAAACGGTATGCAGCGAACTTTTGGAACAGTACAAGAATGGTGGAGATGAATTTCTTGGAAGAATTGTGACAGGTGATGCAACATGGCTCCATCATTTTTTCACCAGAGACGAATAGGCAATCAATGGAGTGGTATCATGCAAATTCACCCAAAAAAAATTCAAAACCACACCTTCTGCTGGAAAAGTTATGGCTACGGTGTTTTTCGATCCCGAAGGACTCTTGCGTGTGGACATCGTGTCAAGTGGAACCACCATAAATTCTGATGCATATGTGACGACAGTGAAGAAACTTCAAGCTCGATTGAGTCGTGTTCGACCACATCGGCAAAAGCAGGATGTTTTGCAATTGCACGACAATGCAGGGCCACATGTCAGTCAAAAACCCATAGAAGCGATCACAAAACTCGGATGGACAACACTGAAACACCCGCCTTACAGTCCTGACCCGGCTCCATGTGACTATCATCTCTTTGGGAAACTGAAAGAGTCTTTTCGTGGAACAAGATGAATGACCCCCTTGTGCACGCTGCCAAACAGTGGCTCCAACAGGTTGGTCCAGAATTTTACCGTGCGCGTATACTGGCGCTGGTTCCAAGATGGCGTAAGGCAGTTGAAAGGGATGGAAATTATGTGGAGATATGAAAATATTGTTCCTAAAGGATGTATCTACACACTGTAAAACTTTCAAACATGTAGAATAAAAGATGGATTTAACAAAAAATAGTGTGCATTTCTTTTGGAGTGACCCTCGTATATCTATCTGTTAGTCATCTATGACTTTTTAAAGTGTCTTTTCTACGTACAGTAAGGACAATCACTGATAATGCACTGTCTTGTCGGTCGCTTTTTCTCTTCTGCTCTTCTTGTTGCTCTGTCCTTCCATCAAGACCGCAATAGCTGTTCCACTTTGGTAAAAGTTCCATGTCATTCTTCGATCTTTATAGTCTGTTCTTGCTTGTTTCAAGACCTGTCAGATTCCTTTGCAGTTGTTAATATATAGGTGGTGTTATAATTAGTACTGCTTCTCTGGTTCCTTGTTATTCCAGATCCAAACTGATCTTCTGAGAGCAAAGCTCCAACTTCCTGCTCTATGCAGCCTAGTGCAGTTGAGAATATTACTTCAGGTGCATGAACAAATAGACTCAGAGTTCTGTAGTATTCACAGTTTATGGTATTTGGGAATGGGTAACATAATATTTTTTTTAGAAATCTTTGGGCAGCTTTGCTTGTTCGTACAAACAGCGCACGAAATTAAATATCTCATCAGTACGATCATAATATTTGTTTGAAAACAGAGTACGATTTTCTGATGGATGTCGCTGAACTGTTAGGGGAAGCGGAGGAAAATTGTTTCAAAATAGATATTTAGAAAGCTTATCCTTGTCAATCAATAGGCTAGAAACTGTTTTATTACATGGACCTATGTCATGCGTGTTGTTTAAGGGGATGGCTGGCGGTGTATTGTCGTACTGCACAATTTTCATGGCTTGGGATGGTTAGAAAACTTTCGAATGATTAAAAATCTTCCTATGCATACAATAGCAAATATTTTATCACCAGCTGAAAACTGTGTCTTTGCCACAAGAAATGCAGTGAGTTTAGAAGGTTCCAAATAGCCACCTACAAACGATGTAGCGCTATTACCAAGTGGATCGAGGTGGCTGTTATAAGATAATATAATAATTTAGACATGTCTTTTTTAAATAAGGATGAAATGTTCCGCCTTAGTTTAAATAAGGGAAATGGATAACTTTCTAGACAGTTCAATATTCCTTTAACACGCGGAAAAGCACTTCATTGTTACTTACCAGCTCTTAAAAAAGCAGGTACCAACCTAACCACCGAATAGGAACTCAAACGCAGTCGAGCATTCACATGGACATAAAATCGGATGTGGAAGCTGAAATCCAGCAACGAAACCTACATTTCCAGGCTCGATATTTGAGTGTTAACAGCCAGAGCAGTTGAAGAGATTGGATAATGTCTTGATAAGATGTTATAAGATGGATATCAATAATAGTAATACCAGAGTGAGTGAATGTAAGGGAATGAAATCATTCGATGATGATACATCGTTCGCAGGTTCGAATCCTACCTCGGGCATGGATATGTGTGATGTCCTTAGGTTGGTTAGGTTTAAGTAGTTCTAAGTCTAGGGGACTGATGACGTCAGATGTTAAGTCCCATAGTGCTTAGAGCCATTAGATTTATTTTTCAGATCCGCCTTCATCACACAAACTGTTACACTTGACTATTACCGGTTTCGGCTACTGCCATCTTCAGATCATAAAATATTCTGATGTAGTATCAACTAAACATGTAGGTACATACATAGTAAGTGCGCTTGTTATGTACCTACATGTTTAGTTTGACGTTGATACTACATCAGAATATTTTGTGATCTGAAGATGGCAGTAGTGAAGTGTAAAAGTTTGTGTGATCAAGAGGGACTTGTAAAATAAAGTGCCAAAATATGATCACGGACTCATTTTCAAACTTCATGTTTTCGATTGATAAAAAAGAGATTTGTAAACATAGAATATAAATTTAGGTGTTTGGAAGTCTTTTCTGAAGGTATGTGAATTGAGTTTAGTCTTGTACGGAGGTGAAACATGGACGATGAGCAAGCAAGAAGATAACATAAGTGTTTGAACGTAGTGCTACAGAAGAAAGTTGAAACTTAGATGAGAGGATGGAATAAATAATGAGGAGGTACTGGATCGAACTAGAGAGAAAAGAAATTCATGGCTCAATTTGACTAAGAGAAGCAATCGGTTTGTAGGACACGTACTGAGGCATCACTGTATCGTCAAATTCAGAAATGGAGGGATATATAGGGTGCAAAAATTGTAGGGGGAGATAAGGCTTGAATACAGTAAACAGGTTCAAGTGGATGTAGGTTGTCGTAGTTATGCAGAGATGAAGCGGCTTGCACAGGACAAAACAACGTTGAAATCTGCATCAAACCAGTCTTCGAACTGACGACCTCTGGTACAACAATACAAAACCAACAAAAAAAGGTATTAGGAAACTGATATACGAAAAACCGTATCTAAGCGCATACGAGTATGTAAACGTAGCGACTGGAACATGGGTGAGAATGATGACCTGCGAGCCGCATAACTTAAGGCTGTTTGACGGCAGTAGCAATACCTACATGCAAGCTAATCAAATGATCATTGTTTACGTTGGTGTTGCAGGGAGCAAAATTGAAATCAGAAGTGACAGTCTCTCCGGAAGACAGTTGTTGTCTGCGATAAAATATCAGAATGAAGGCCGACGGCGCAGCTGGTTGCTGGTTACCTCGAAGTCGGCAGCGCCGCCAGCTGAGACTAACCTGAGAAGCGCGCCTCGCGGTCGAGCCGGACGAGCGCCACGTCGTGGCGGAACTTGGGCGAGTTGTACTGCGGGTGCACGGCGGCGGCGGCCACGGCGAAGTCCTGCACCGGCTCGGCGCACTGCACCTCGTCGCAGTCCGGGTCGCCGCGCGCGTCCACCTCGCCCAGCCGCACCGCCTTCCTGCCGGCGCACACACACACACGCACTGCACTCCAGACCTCAATAAACACCACCTTCAACTTTGACAAGTATGTACGCCTATTAACTGAACTACACTACTGGCCATTAAAATTGCTACAACAAGAAGAAATGCAGATGAAAAACGGGTATTCATTGGACAAATATACTATACTAGAGCTGACATGTGATTACATTTTCACGCAATTTGGATGCATAGATCCTGAGAAATCAGTACCCACAACAACCACCTCTGGCCGTAATAACGGCCTTGATACGCCTGTCAAACAGAGCTTGGATCGCGTGTACAGGTACAGCTGCCCATGCAGCTTGAACACGATACCACAGCTCATCGAGAGTAGTGACTGGCGTATTGTGACGAGCCAGTTGCTCGGCCACCATTGACCAGACGTTTTCAATTGGTGAGAGATCTGGAGAATGTGCTGGCCAGGGCAGCAGGCCAACATTTTCTGTATCTAGAAAGGCCCGTACAGGACCTGCAACATGCGGTCGTGCATTATCCTGCTGAAATGTAGGGTTTCGCAGGGATAGAATGAAGGGTAGAGCCACGGGTCGTAACACATCTGAAATGTAACGTTCACTGTTCAAAGTGCCGTCAATGCGCACAAGAGGTGACCGAGACGTGTAACCAATGGCACCCCATACCATCACACCGGGTGATACGTCAGTATGGCGATGACGAATACACGCTTCCAATGTGCTTTCACCGCGATGTCGCCAAACACGAATGTGACCATTATGATGCTGTAAATAGAACCTGGATTCATCCGAAAAAATGACGTTTTGCCATTCGTGCACCAAGGTTCGTCGTTGAGTACACCACCGCAGGCGCTCCTGTCTGTGATGCAGCGTCAAGGGTACCCACAGCAATGGTCTCAGAGCTGATAGTCAATGCTGCTGCAAACGTCGTCGAACTGTTCGTGCATATGGTCGTTGTCTTGCAAACGTCCCCATCTGTTGACTCAGGGATCGAGACGTGGCTGCACGATCCGTTACAGCCATGCGGATAAGATACCTGTCATTTCGACTGCTAGTGATACGAGGCCGTTGGGATCCAGCACGGCGTTCCGTATAACCCTCCTGAACCCACCGATTCCATATTCTGCTAACAGTCATAGGATCTCGACCAACGCGAGCAGCAATGTAGCGATACGGTAAACCGCAGTCGCGAGACGCTACAATCCGACCTTTATCAAAGTCGAAAACGCAATGGTACGCATTTCTCCTCCTTACACGAGGCATCACAACAGCGTTTCGCCAGGCAACACCGGTCAACTGCTGTTTGTGTATGAGAAATCGGATGGAAACTTTCCTCATGTCAGCATGTTGTAGGTGTCGCCACTGGCGCCAACCTTGTGTGAATGCTCTGAAAAGCTAATCATTTGCATATCACAGCATTTTCTTTCTGTCGGTTAAATTTCGCGTCTGTAGCACGTCATCTTCGTGGTGCAGCAATTTTAATGGCCAGTAGTGTATTAGCATTTCACAAGTTCACCGAGCTTCCCATATTTCACAACTGGACACTTGTTAGCAACTGAATTAGCAATGGTTCGCAAATTGGGAGTGGTTATCCCTTCAAGCGTAAAATGAAATTTTTTAGAGGTAAAAACAAAAGGGTTCAGTCGTGTTCCAATCGAGGAACTAAACTATTTTTAAAATAATATTCCTATTCTCACTCTTCATAAGCCTGCAATAATAATTACAAAAATTCGCAATGACTAAATTTGTTTTTCAAATACTAGAATTAACACGTGACACAATGTGGTGAATGTTACAGTTTGTAAAACGAATGTATGAACATCTTCTTCACATAGTCCACTCAATACCCACGTATTCTGTACTTTGTACCACCATTCTGTGACAGTAAAATTGACACACGTGCTGAAATACCTTGTGAAAATGGTTTCTCCGAGTTATTGATAGTTCCCTAAATGGATTATAAATTGTTTCATTATTTACTTCCAAATAGATAAATGAAGTAATTGGCAGCGCAGCACAGCAATAAATGTGTAATAGCTACTACATTGCTCTGGGGCCTACACATTGTTATCATTATTATTACTGCTGAAATGAAATGTCGTGTGGCTAGGGCCTCCCGTCGGGTAGACCGGTTGCCTGTTGCAAGTCTTCTGAGTCGATGCCACTTCGGCGACTTGCGCGTCGATGTGGATGAGATGAAGATGATGAAGACAACACAACATTATTATTATTATTGGTGGCAATGGTTAGGCACAGAAGAATTGCCAGCCTGAAGTCTTCCAATTTTCGCCATTTCAGAAGTAAGGAGTCCAGCAATCAAGTGATTTACAAACAATAAGTGTACAGTCCACATTTTAACTTGTTTAATTTTAAATGGAGATCCAGGGTCGGGATGAATCAATTGTCATTACGGAGAGGAGTGCTGCAGAGCAAATATGTTTTGTAACAATCGTCTACCCTCAATGCAGATAGTCAGCTTTCTTCTCTCAGAAGATGTTGTAGGCAGCATTCGCGACCCACTGAGAATCACATCATTCTGCACAGAAAAAAAGGTTGTCAGAAATAAGCAGCGCCAATTGTCTCACTAAGGCATTAGTTCGTTTTTTAATAAAGCACCTACAAAAACTAAATATCATTTATCTTTTGTCATTTTAAAGATAAAAATGTTCAGAGATAACTCATTTTCATTCTGCAGTTCAGTTAGGCGCTAATGTCGATGACGATGGTGGCAGGCGGTGGTCGTGGGGTGGGTTATTAGCTAACACCTGATTACACTTAGAGGTAGTGGTCTCAGAAAGGTTGGTGACCACTAAATTAAACATACTTTAGACTGGTCACCATATACCCCAATGCCGTAAAGGCGCGTACAACAACGTCAATCCGGATGAAGTGTACTACATGCTTTAATATTTATTTGTTTACTTTTATTTTATTCGCTGGCATTCACAAATGACCTGCCACCTAGTGACTAACAAGGTGATCGTAAGAACTTCCCCCCACCGATTTGATTAATATTGACAGGGTGTGTAGGGCACTACTAAGACTTAAACATATGTAGACAGGAAGACACAACTCTCAATCGCTTTCAAGAAAATCGAGTTAGAATATTTTAGACACGCGTATATACTTCGTGCAGTCGCTGGTACTCGAAGAGTCCTCAGCCAAGCGAGTAAGCGCGTAGTTTCATAAGTATACGTACCTGCATCGAATCTCGCTGCCGTGACATTTTTTCATTCTCATGTAAGTCTAACAACAGCTGTGCAAATTAAATATTTAATGATCCATTTATTACTTTTATACTTGAAAGAAAAAGGCTTTGAAGAGACCACTGGCTCATTTAAACCAAGGGTGAAAACATCAGTTGATGAGTAAGCATGTAAATATATCTTCAACGTCCGGCAAACTCACTATAGCACTACACAAGAATTTTCTGGCCGCCATCATGAAGCCATACCTGAAAGAACAACAATTTCTTTTTCTCCTTGATTTGATTCGTGGAGAGGGTGAAAGGAACCAGAAGCTGAACGACGGTGGAGAGGGATCTGCCAATGTACTCCGCTGGTGCAGCCTTGCGAGAGATCTTCTAAACAAGATTTATATAAAAATAGAAGAAGTCAAACATCACCAGTTGTCCGCACAGGTAATCGATGTTACGTTTCGATACACGCGGTACGCCGCCAAATTGTGTAGTGAAAGAGAGGCGTTTATGAATGTAAACCAAGTTTATTTTGCAATAAGCCGGCCGTTGTGGCCGAGCGGTTCTAGGGACTTCAGTCCGAAACCGCGCTGCTGCTAAGGTCGCAGGTTCGAATCCTGCTTCGGACATGGTTGTGTGTGATGTCCTTAGGTTAGTTAGGTTCTAAGTCCAGGGGACTGATGACCTCAGATATTAAGTATCATAGTGCTCAGTGCCATTTGAACCATATTTTGCTATAGACACATCGAAAATACCATGCAGATGCAAAAATTTGGCTGTCATTACGTGTGCTGTAGGTCGCAAAAATTATTATTTCCCATTTTTCTATGATCAATATCGTCTTGACTGGTGCAGTGTAACACAGGTTACCCCTTGTACTCATCACAAATATACAGATAAAATGACCAGACTAATCTGACTGCAAGTTCTCGGGTATCCTCTGTTTCCAGTCTCTTAACGAAAAACTTTGTCTTTTTTCGGGACAAAGATTTTGAAAATAATAAATGAATCATAAAATATCGTTATTTTGAAGTCATAATAAATTTGTTATTAGAATTACTTAGGAAAGAAAAAAAGTATCGGTGGCGAAATTCCATCCTGAGATCCAGCGCTTGTGAAACTAAGCGCTTACTCGTTCACCTGCAGCGTCAGCGTATATAAGCGACCACTCAAAAGTGAAAGTTTCTAACTCGATTTTCTCGAAAACCGTTGAGAGTTTTCCTGATAACTTGGTGTAGTCGTAATCGTGTCCTACGCATCCTGTCAATATGAATCAAATCGGCGTGGCGAAGCTTTTATGATCCCCTTGTAAGACAGACTTTTTATCACAGTATTAAATTGTACATATACATAATATAAAACTTATTTAATTTCTTAGCATTTTAACAAAGTTGCAGCATACTTGGGAATTAGTGCTAATTGGGACATGGAAACGCTAAAATTATGAATTAAGAAGGTAGTAAAATACGAAGGTAAGAAAGTGTTCTGATTTAAAGAATGCCACCACCCCTGCTGTGGATTAGCGAGTACCTCAGAAAGACATGGGGACTCTGGCCCCTAGGCAGCCACTGCCCCACTTGCTACTACTCTCCATCACAGAGCGAGGACCTCAGCAATATTTTGAGCTTCTCGCCCTCAGATGGCGTTAGCCTACATCTGGGTTACGTTATTCTATACAGCAGCGAGTGCTGTCCTCTGTTTCTACAGTCGTCTTAGAATCTAACATTACTGTCTAATAAGCACTTTTTTTCGTAACACCTTGGTTACCATACGAGTAGTACTTATTCTATGGTTGTCTGTCTTTGCCAGTGTCGCTGTCCTATAATCTGCCACCACTGCCACTGTCTCACTAGTATTGTTTGTGGAGTCATTGGTCACTTGCGTCCGTTGCCGCTTGTATTCTCGACGCTGTTGCAAGTACTATTTATGCAGCGCTCAAGATATTCTGTCTGCAGAGTCGGTGAGATTGGTCTACTAGGTCTGATCTCTACATGACTGTTTTATGTCGTCTTGTGAGTGTGCCAGTCATCTCTCCTGAGTGCCACGGGGCAAAATACGACGGGTATCGTAAGTAATGCAACACGTCTTTTTTTCCTGAAAGCAGGTTCATTTTATTCAGTTCTCCAATGCACCATATTATTCCCCACTCTTTTGGCTTCAGCATACTCTCCGTTCAATACTACTGCCCTACGCCACCTTACAAGGAGAGCCTGTAAGCCCACATGGTCGTCTCCACTATTCGACGCCGCGGTCAACGTCGTGCTGCATCAGTAACCTCTCCATCATCCACGTATTGCTTACTTCACTGGGACAAACAGGTGAAAGTCGGAAGCTGTGAGATCCGGACTCTAGGGTGGATGAGCGAGAACAGTCCAGTGAAGTGTTGCGCGGGCTTGTATGAGGCCTTGCTTTGTCACGGAGAAGGAGAAGTTTGTTTGCATTTTTGTGGCGACGAACACGCTGAAGTCATTTCTCCAGTTTCCTGAGGGTAGAACAATACACTTCATCTACATTTACATGGATACTCTGCAAATCACACTTAAGTGCTTGGCAGAATAACCCCCTCAGAGTCCCACCCTGACTTTGCCGTCTGAGGGTGTGACTTTGAACTTTTTCTTCGGAGGAAAGGTGGTGTGGTGACACTCTATGGATTGCCGTTTTGTTTGCGAGTCAAAGTGATAAGCCCATGTTTCATCTTCTTTGACGATGTTCGACATAAAACTGGCACGACCAGCCTCGTAACGCGCAAGCAATTCCGCACAGGTAGTCCTTCGTTGCTCTTTATGGCGGCGAGGAAGCTGGCGGGCACACGCCTTTGACTACCCCAAATGGTGGACCAGTGTGTCAGCACTACCAACAAAGACGACCAGTTGTGCAGCTTGTGTCTGACTGTAATGCCTCGGTCACCTCGAATGAGAGTGTCCGCACGTTTCAACACTGCGTGAGTCAGAGATGTGTGCGACCGGCTGGCACGCAGGAAATAGGACAGGAACGCGCGACCTTGCTGCGGTGATGACAGCCGCTTCGTCCAACGACTCACCGAGCTTTTGTTCACTGCCAGATCTTCGTAGACATTCTGCAAGCGCCTATGAGTATCTGCGATGCTCTGATTTTTCCGCAAAAGAAACTCGATGACAGCTCTCTGCTTGGAACGCAACTCCGTTACAGACGTCTATTTAAAGGCTTCGTATAGCGCCACCACACATCTGAACTTCATGAAAATATAGGGGCTGAAGCGGGAATATTCCACGATGCCCCACAATTCCGAAGTTTTTCAACTGAAATTGACTGAGAAAAAATATATGTTGCACTACTTACTGAACGCGCATCAGAGAAGAACGTGTTCTGAGGCTCCTCTCTATCTCTCTCTCTCTCTCTCTGTCTCTCCACAGGTACGATCAACCTCTTAACCGAGATTTACATACAGCAAATGCGTGGGATATGGCCCATGGCCGGTTAACAAATGAAACATGCCCTGGTTGTTATTGATATGTTTCATCCTCAATTACTCCCTGACATTGGAGAAAAATGCACCTACTCTACGGGCCTTTTCGCACTTATTCCACTCCTTTTGCCATCAATTCGCTCTCCACATTCTGAGTTCTCTCAAGGTCTGTATCTCCTCCTCAAAGAGGGCTCTCTCTTTGTTTGGTCTGCCCGTTTCCAGCCAATACGTTGCCGCGCGATACTTAATAGTTGTGTCTATAGGATATAGCCCAAGCACAAAGCGCAGTGCCTCCACCGGAGCGTTGCCGAAAGCCCCCGATAGCCCCCGCAGCATACTCTTCCGTCCGCGCCCTTAACACCGTAGCATCAGCCGTGGTAGAGAGTCGATCTGTCCACGGGCTTCGATATGTATGTAGGTGTGACTAACACCAACTACACTGTACGTATAAAGAAAGGTTTCGCAGCGGGTTTCTCATTCGAAATCGCATCTGAAAGATGGTTGTTTGTGAGTAGAGTGTGTTTTACATCGTGTAAGCAGGAGAAACGTAGACAAGCACGTCCCACAACTGGATATCGGCAGGACCTTGGCCTATTGAGACTGAGGTTTATCGCGGTTTATGATACTGCTGCTCGTGTTGGTCAGGATACCACGAGTGCCATCCAAATGTCGAATCGTTGGTTTCAGGGTTCTCAATTATAAGTGAGATCTTAGCGGCCCATGCGACTAGAGCCCGAAATGGAACACACATTGTTCGGTCACCCGTGCAGTATTGCAAGAGCCACGTCACGTACCTTGACTTATGAAATGGGCTTGACAGTGCGACAACGTCTGGAGCACCACGGAAGCACCACGGACTGTCAGCACCTTGACAGCTGATGCAGCATCAGTGATTATGATGATGATTGGTTTGTGGGGTGCTCAACTGCTCAGTTATCAGCACCCGTACAAATTCCCAACCTTTGTTCAGTCCAATCTCGCCACTTTCATGAATGATGATGAAATAATGACAACACCCAGTCATCTCGAGGCAGGTAAAAATCCCTAACCCCGACCGAGCGAGGTGGCGCAGTGCTTAACACACTGGACTCGCATACGGGGGGACGACGGTTCAATCCCGCGTCCAGCCATCCTGATTTAGGTTTTCCATGATTTCCCTTAATCGCTCCAGGCAAATGCCAGGATGGTTCCTTTCAAAGGGCACTGCCGACTTCCTTTCCCGTGCTTCCCTAATCCGATGAGACCGATGACCTCGCAGTTTGGTCTCTTCCCCCAAACAACCCAAGCCAACCCAACCCATCCCCGACCCCGCCGGCAATCGAACCCGGGACCCCGCGCTCGGGAAGCGAGAAAGCGACCGCGAGACCACGAGCTGCGGACAGCATCAGTGAGAGGTCCTTCGGTAGTGGTGTACCCAACGACAACACTGGATGCAGAAGTGGCACCACGTCTTCTTTCAAATGAGTGTCGGTTGTGCGGATAGCATCACAATTGACTTACCTACGTGTGGAGGCTCCAAGCGGTTGCCACATTGCATTTACAATCGTCGTACTGGCGCTGCATCTCACGGTATACGATGGCAGTGGATACCTGAAGGATCATTTCTTCTATGTAAATCCTGTAATTTGGACAGCAGCAGTTACATTTCTGTCGTATTAAGGCCGGTGGCTGTGCTCTACCTTTGAAGTCTCCATGACGTTATCTTTCAACAAGACAACACAAGACCGCATGTTGCCAGAGAGATATGTTGATCTATCTTGACACACACAGTATTCCATTTTTATCCTGTGCCGTACATTGTGTAGATTGCTCATTCACTGAAAACATGAGGTCAAGGGTTGCGGAGAGACTTCTACGCCACCGCTTGACAGCATCAGCAGTTTATGAACCTTGCATATAATTAAATTAGCATAGAATGACCATTAGCCATCTTTGAAGTTCAGTTGCACTGGACGACCAGCCACATTACACTCCTTGTTGTTGCCAGAGCTTTGTGTAGTACATTTTCCACCCAGTATCCCCGCAAATCACCTTTAGTTGAATCGTTTTTTCTTCTTACTATGCACGATATGTAAAATTTCCTTATTCATTATCCTTTCTGGTGTTGCAATTTGAATGGCCAGTAGAGTACATGATAGTGTTTAGCACCCTGATACACCTCTGATGACAGCTGCGACGCGTCATAATGGAAGGGATGATCAAAACGTTTCCATCCGAAGGCCTTTGTCTACATGTAGGAGCTTATATACCAGCATCAGAGTCGCGCTGGGCAGCAAGTACGCTGACGCAGCGCCTGAAAAGAAAATTTTTTCGTCACCTCTTATAGCATAGAGATTTATTAATGAAGACTGTAAAGACATGCCGTGCGGGATTATCCGAGCGGTCGGGGGCGCTGTAGTCATGGACTGTGCGGCTGGTCGCGGCGGAGGTTCGAGTCCTCCCTCGGGCATGGGTGGGTGTGTTTGTCCTTAGGATAATTTAGGTTAAGTAGTGTGTAAGCTTAGGGACTGATAACCTTAGCAGTTAAACCCCATAAGATTCTCACACACATTTGAAAATTTTTATAAGGACATTGACAGTAATACCCATTTTATTTCGCGATCAATTCACTATATCGAAGCGAGATCCTCGGTAAATGATACTATTATTGAAGCAAATATAATTCTTTTTGCCGTTGAAACTTTTCGCAAAATAACCTCGGAAATGAGTTGAAGTTGAATGGCAGGACGACTGTTGAGGCGTAAACACCGTCAAGAATGGAGTGGTGTGGACTATGAAATCAGGCTTTGTTCTTATTCGCAGGATCGCAATATCGGATATAGGCCACCTTGTCTCTCAATTTTAGCGCTGTTCTTCCGACACTTCTCCCTTCATTGCCGACATTAAGAAGTAGTATGTACAAGGTGTTTCAGAAGGAATACTAAACATTTTAGATGTGGTAGTATAAATTAATTCGATTAAAACATTCAATTTGTCCAAATATTATTGGTTAAAGAGATATAGCTGGTTACAGTGATAAGTTCGCACTTCCAGTGTTGGTGCTCAAGTTACTAGGCTTTTTTTTATATTGGTTTTTGTATCTACCTATGATTTACAGTGGATTAAACTCCTTCGAGAGAGAGATGAAGGAAGATGATTGGAGTTTTGTCGTTGGCTGAATGAAAAGAGTCGAGTAATATTATCAATACTGCTTGTTGATGAAGCCATGCGGTATTAAAAACAATCGTAACTCACATCATTGGTCCGACAGAAACCCACATACATTCGTGGAGAGACATTTTGAAGAACTCTTTCCTTTAAATATGTTACGTGATGTAATAAGCAATCAGCTGACTGGCCTGTTCTGTTACGGTGTCGTCTTACAGGACCACTTTATCTAGACCTTCTTGAAAAAGATCTTCCTGCATTATTGGAAGAGGATACTTCAGCTACAAGGATTTGTTTGTTCTTCCAGCATGACGGGGTGCCTGTACTTTCTAATCGTCAGCTGATATTTCATCGAAACCTACTATTCCCGGAAGATGGACCAGCGAAAATGGTCACGTTTCTTGGCCACCAACATCAGCAGAAGTTGCCGTTTTAGGTTCTCTGTCTGTGGGGATGATTGCAAGCGTACGGTGAAAAAGTTTACAAATAAAAATTAAACATAAGAAACGATTTGATCGTACGGCCTATGAACAATAGTGTCCTCATAAACTCTCAAGAACACCTCAGAGAACACCTCAGAAAGGCTAACGTAGTGTTTTTGAGAGAATTCGACAGTGCGTTGAAGGCAGAGGTGGAATTTATGAAAATCGAGTTTGAACTTACTCCTTTGCCTTTGCTTATCACCATCTGTGAGTACCGGTTTGAACTGCATCTCTGCAACGAACGGTAATTGAACACATGTAATATGCAATGTTTGACTCGAAATACTCAGGGTTATCACCTCCTAATACATTTACTACCAGCTGCAAACCCAGCATTGCCCAGGTATTCATTTCGCCAATTGTCTAATAGAAACGAAAACAAAAAATGAACTGTATCGAAAATTTTTCATTTCCATTTATTCGTGAAAGCATCTTCGAAATTATGAAACAGTCGTATAAAGAAATACGCATACTGTACTAATGTACAAGTACTGTATCAACATTGAGAAACAATGCCCCCGGATAGCTTTTGTACACTGGCAGCAGCTCCTTTACGTGTCTACAACGCGATTTTGTAAACGTTTCTATATTGTAACACCTTTCATAACTCCATAGACGGTTTCCTATTAGATTATAGCCGTTTGCGCTTCGCAGTTTAAAGCAGCCAAATGTCAGTGTTTCCTTTAGTTGACTCGACTGTAGATGTTCCTTTTTAGTGAAGAATATATATATTAAAACTTCGTGCATGATGCGACATTTTTTCACGTATCTCGGTGTTGATGATATCATATCTATTGAACTATGTGTCGTACAATGATATATTTGCGTAAGGATATTCATCGGCATATGGGGATACTCTCTTCGAAATATGTTGCGAATAGAGTTAGTAGCAAAGACGTAACTAGTTTCATCATGCATAATGCGGCATTTTTTCACGCATCTCAGTGTTTACGAAGTTATATCTCCTGAACTATGTGTGCTATCACGGTATAATTTTGTAGGTGCATTTAGCGGTAGATGTGAATGTTGCATACAAAATTTATTGCGAATAGACTTAGTAGCTGAAAGATAATAAATGTAAACGTCAAGTATGACGCGGCAGTTTTTCATTCATCTCTTTGTTTATGACATATCTCCTGGAATACGTCTGCCTTCTTAGGTGGGTCGCCGGCACCGTAGCTCACGTGTTCGGTCAGAAGGTTAGCTCCCTCTGTAATAAAAAAAACTGAGTTAATCGATCAACAACGAACTTAAACGGATGTCTTACGACGTCCGCCCCGAGCAGATGCAACGAACAAAATGAGAAAAAAAAGGTGGGTGGTAACGTGCTCGCTTCCCATGCAAGCGGGACCGGGTTCGATTCCTGGTCGGATTGGAGATTTTTTCCGCTCGTGGACAGCGTGTTGTGTTGTCCTCATCATCATTTCATCCTCATCACCGGCGCGCATGTCGACCAATGTGGCGTCGAATGAAATAAGACTTGCACTTGGCGGCCGAACTTCCCGGCCAACAATGCCATACGCTCACTTCCACTTTCCTGAAATATGACAGGTAGGTGGCTCTTTCCTCCAAAGCGACTGTTGCCTTACAGTAAGGAATCTGTGTACTGAGTTTGGTTGAAATCAGCCCAGTTGTTTATGAGGACATGTTGAACGTACATAAATACACAAAAGACACAGAAATACTTATCAACATCCATTTTTGTAATATGTAGGATGCCTCTTGGAACGCACTCTATGTATAGTCTGTGAGTTACCGCTACGGTGTTGTCACACCGGTTGCTGGCTACCGCTCAGTTATAGGCAACGCACAAACAGGTCAAGTCACTTCACAACTGCTCTTAATGTGTAACGCGGAGCAATATTGGAAGTGCGCGCCGCAAGGTATGTCGGAAAAGCGAAATGCTCTGTCGACAGCTGATTGTGACCAATGATCGATCTGCGGCAGGATAATGAAAATGACGGGGCAAAGAATTAGAAATAAAGAAATTATATTTAAGCCAATTCATTGAAAAAAATCATAATCAGACTCTTTTGATTAGTTTAGAAGTTTAAAAAATTCGCGACATATAGTGAGATTCGAATCTACGATCTTCAACACGGCAATTTAATACGCTAACCATTGTGCTAAATTACAATACCGGAACGGGTTGTTATATTTGTCACAGTCTTCATCCAGTCTCAATGACGAATGGCAGCCTTCAAAAACTAGGTTTCATGCAATGTCGCGCGAAGCCTGTCATAAAAGAATCTATCTCTGTGATTATAACTGCAAGTGTGACTCTGAATCGCGTCCCATGCAGAAGCATCCAGTAGTGTTTACTAATATGTGTCTGAAACGTGTGTACTTCGTTTGCAACGGTGCGTGTGTGCATTGTTTGTGGTGTGTTTATCATGTATAATGAAATACGAAATGAAAGTGCCAGACTCCTAATTCTGGATCCAAGCACATCAAGAAAGGATGCCGGACAAGGAATTCGAA
Source organism: Schistocerca cancellata (assembly GCF_023864275.1). Classification (NCBI taxonomy): domain Eukaryota; kingdom Metazoa; phylum Arthropoda; class Insecta; order Orthoptera; family Acrididae; genus Schistocerca; species Schistocerca cancellata. The sequence continues at coordinate 378,940,346 of NC_064626.1, read as the reverse complement.
GTGAACTGACCAGTTGTAACAAAAAAAAATAAATAAATAAATAAAAAAAAATGGCTCTGAGCACTATGGGACTTAACATCTGTGGTCATCAGTCCCCTAGAACTTACAACTACTTGAACCTAACTAACCTAAGGACATCACACACATCCATGCCTGAGGCAGGATTCGAACCTGAGACGGTAGCGGTCACGCGGTTCCAGACTGAAGCGCCTAGAACCGCACGGCCACACCGGCCGGCCCAGTTGTAACAGTTTGGCAACGGTGAACGGTTCGGGCGTGACGATGAGCGCTCTGATTGGAGGAAACCAGCTCCAACGCGTGAAGTGTGGACAATCAATTAATTTTAATCAGACTATAGTCGTACTCTTCTTTTCAGTATCTTAAGGATCCCGTTAGAATAACTATGCCGTTCCATAACTACAATATCTCAGCTGATTCAAGAATTTCCGTATGTATTTCCATATGTAAAAACTTACGTGCATCTTAACGTACTACTGTTTGCCGACAGCTCATTTCGATATCTTCAACTGGCCACGAAATAATAGGGGCATTTGGCCTTACGCGACTGACGTTGTGTAACGCGTGCGATTAACAGAGTACAGTAACCGTTTACAGAAAGACGTTCGAGAGCATTTATTTCCCTTATGAAGAGTGGGGCATTCCGAGACCAGTTCGTGGACATCGATTACAAGGGAAGTGTAAGGCTGCTCGAGAGTTACGGCTTCCTCGTAGAGTGGGGCTGCCATTTCAACGAAAAGCGAGCGAGTACTAGAGCGCGACAGATCGAGCGCGAGCGTGCAGGCTGCAGCAGCGGCAAGGCGATACTCACAGCTGAAAGTCCGACGGCAGCGTGGTGACGCAGTGGGCCGCCGTGATGACGTAGCGACTGCTGATGAGCGCGCCGCCGCACCGGTACAGCGTCCGGCTGCGCCCCTTCACTGCAACGCAAACACCGAGCACGTCATCACTTTCTACCGGCCGCCGGCCGGACCGCCTGGTCACGTTTCCATCATTATAACAATAGTCAAAATAAAGAACATACATTAATACAGTGTACCCATAAAAGAAGCCCCACTTTCAATGGTGTACTACAGCAGTTTAATTTAGACTATTTACAACAAATCGTAGAGGTAGGGGTGTAAATGTGGGAGCGTGTGGGTAATGTGGAAACGTCTAGTATATGGCCTGCAGAGGGTTGCACTCTAGTGGGGCAGCGAGAAATTGTTGCAGTAGTTCCTATTTGTCATGGTAGAGGGTTAGCAGTCAGTTGAGCAACAGACGCCGTGACACTGATGCAATTTACGTTCTCGCATATTCTAAACCTTTTTCGAGGTAAATTGTGGTATTATATTTATCTACATACTTTGTAGTTATCTTTCTTTACGTCTGATAGCTTATAAATGGAGGTGCATAGAAGGTTTTAGCAGTCCTTTGTCAACCTTAAATGGATAGTTGCTTAATGTAACCTACCGAAATTTAAAATGGCCATTGTGTAGGTAATGTGGAAGCATACATACGACGGCATTACGGAAACGTTTCCACAATACCAACATCAAATACATTACTTCTAATACGTTTTGCGTCTGTTTCTAGATGCCACGAAAGCTAACTGATCGGAAACCAACAGCTATTGTGAAAAAGTGGGATGCTGAAAACATGATTAAGGCTATAATAGCGTTAAGGGAAAAGCAGATGCGGTTAAGAACAGTAAAAGCTTTCAGTGTACCTCAGACGACACTTCAAAGGTTTCTACATAGTGATATGTCACCTGAAGAATGTGTTTCTTTTGAGACTTGGACCTAAGCTTGTACTACGTGATGCTATTGAGAAACAGTTGGTACAGTATCTCATTGAAATGGATAATCGCTTCTATAGCCTTACCAGATTAGATGTCAAGAGAATGGCATATCAGCTAGCGGAAAGGAATAATATTAATCACCCTTTTACTTCAAATGCTGCCGGTAGAGCTTGGTTTGACCTCTTTCTTAGACGACAAAGAAATAAACTCACAATCTACAAACCTATGGGAACCTCATTCTCTAGAGCAAACGGGTTCAACAAAGAAGCTGACGGCAAATTTTTTGACATTTTGGAAGCTGAGTACAGTAAACACTCCTATTGAGCTAACCGTGTGAACAATGTGGACGAGACTGGGCTCTCTGTCGTCCAGAGCAGAATACCACATGTAACGGGACTGAAAGGTAAACGTCAAGTGGGTGCCCTCACATCAGCAGAGCGAGGATCCCTGGTGACTGACATATGCTGACGGTACTTTCATACCACCAATGATGATCTTCCCCAGGAAGAACTGGACTGATACTCTACTGAAAGGAGCACCACCATGTGACAGGACTGTTTTTGCAGAAATCGACTTTATAGCCGCCACATCGGCTTAAGATCAGGCAAGAAGTATGAGAGGAACTTATGAGAATCCAGCATCTAGAACGCATTCAGACCAGTGACAACTGGCAGCCCAAGTGAAGATGGCCAAAGAGAAAGCAGGGAGTCAACATCGTTGTCAAATACCTCATCAAACACGTGTGTGTCTCCACAAGATATCATGCCAATCCCTCCTCTAAAGAGGAAGGTTTCCAAGAGAGGTCGTAAGCCACGTTCATCAGCTGTTTTGACATCTTCGTCTTATAAAACGCGCCTTGAAGACTCCTTACGGAAGGGTAAACAGAAGCCTCCTAAGGCACCCGCCAAAAGAAAGAAGAAACGTGAAGCTCCTCCTAGAAAACCATGCAAAATAAGGCTTAAATTATCTGAGGATTCAGATGAAGAGCCCAATGCACCAACAGTCTCTTCAGGCGAGTCAGATTTGGATCTCCCAGCTGGGGAAGAAAAACCTACTGAAGAAGATGCCATTTGTATTTTTTGTGGAGGCGCATTTTCCAAAGACGTTCGAGGAGAATTGAGGGTTAAGCGTGTAGTGTGTGAGGAGTGGAGCCATTCTTAGTGTGCCGGAAATGAAGGAGATACACTCCTGGAAATGGAAAAAAGAACACATTGACACCGGTGTGTCAGACCCACCATACTTGCTCCGGACACTGCGAGAGGGCTGTACAAGCAATGATCACACGCACGGCACAGCGGACACACCAGGAACCGCGGTGTTGGCCGTCGAATGGCGCTAGCTGCGCAGCATTTGTGCACCGCCGCCGTCAGTGTCAGCCAGTTTGCCATGGCATACGGAGCTCCATCGCAGTATTTAACACTGGTAGCATGCCGCGACAGCGTGGACGTGAACCGTATCTGCAGTTGACGGAGGCGTATAGTGGGCATGCGGGAGGCCGGGTGGACGTACCGCCGAATTGCTCAACACGTGGGGCGTGAGGTCTCCACAGTACATCGATGTTGTCGCCAGTGGTCGGCGGAAGGTGCACGTGCCCGTCGACCTGGGACCGGACCGCAGCGACGCACGGATGCACGCCAAGACCGTAGGATCCTACGCAGTGCCGTAGGGGACCGCACCGCCACTTCCCAGCAAATTAGGGACACTGTTGCTCCTGGGGTATCGGCGAGGACCATTCGCAACCGTCTCCATGAAGCTGGGCTACGGTCCCGCACACCGTTAGGCCGTCTTCCGCTCACGCCCCAACATCGTGCAGCTCGCCTCCAGTGGTGTCGCGACAGGCGTGAATGGAGGGACGAATGGAGACGTGTCGTCTTCAGCGATGAGAGTCGCTTCTGCCTTGGTGCCAATGATGGTCGTATGCGTGTTTGGCGCCGTGCAGGTGAGCGCCACAATCAGGACTGCATACGACCGAGGCACACAGGGCCAACACCCGGCATCATGGTGTGGGGAGCGATCTCCTACACTGGCCGTACACCACTGGTGATCGTCGAGGGGACACTGAATAGTGCACGGTACATCCAAACCGTCATCGAACCCATCGTTCTACCATTCCTAGACCGGCAAGGGAACTTGCTGTTCCAACAGGACAATGCACGTCCGCATGTATCCCGTGCCACCCAACGTGCTCTAGAAGGTGTAAGTCAACCACACTGGCCAGCAAGATCTCCGGATCTGTCCCCCATTGAGCATGTTTGGTACTGGATGAAGCGTCGTCTCACGCGGTCTGCACGTCCAGCACGAACGCTGGTCCAACTGAGGCGCCAGGTGGAAATGGCATGGCAAGCCGTTCCACAGGACTACATCCAGCATCTCTACGATCGTCTCCATGGGAGAATAACAGCCTGCATTGCTGCGAAAGGTGGATATACACTGTACCAGTGCCGACATTGTGCATGCTCTGTTGCCTGTGTCTATGTGCCTGTGGTTCTGTCAGTGTGATCATGTGATGTATCTGACCCCAGGAATGTGTCAATAAAGTTTCCCCTTCCTGGGACAATGAATTCACGGTGTTCTTATTTCAATTTCCAGGAGTGTATTTACATATGCGATTTTTGCAAGCGAACTTCGCTTATGAAGCATTTTTCTATTACAGTTGCGTTTAAAAATATTTTTGTGTAGTTTAAATTTAATATAAGATAAAATAGTTTCTAACATTTTTAATAGTTTTCGTTTGAAGTAATCAGTCTGCCACACTTTTAAGGCGTTTCCACATTACCCGCACTTCTTGAAAAATTAATGAGTTGTTGTGCAAGCAGAAAATGTTTTTTAATTTTTAAAATATTTAGTTTTTGTTTTTCATAATATTACATTAATTGATAAAACATTATGAATTAGCTTTGGCTAATTTTTGAAGCTGAAAGAGAAGTAAACATTTCTTTTATACAGCAAAAGCAAACTGGGTTTCAACATTTACGGCCGGCGGCGGTGGTCTAGCGGTTCTAGGCGCTCAGTCCGGAACCGCGCGACTGCTACGGTCGCAGGTTCGAATCCTGCCTTGGGCATGGATGTGTGTGATGTCCTTAGGTTAGTTAGGTTTAAGTAGTTCTAAGTTCTAGGGGACCCACAGATGTTAAGTCCCATAGTGCTCAGAGCCATTTGAACCATTTTTTCCACATTTACACCCCTACCTATACATAATACTGAGGGTAAACTAACTAGTTTTTCTTACAAATGTTCTATATGTGGGCCTCTGATTACATGGCACACATCCAGCGTAAAATCCAATTCTACCCACTCACTGGTTAACGAATCTACATCTACATCTACATAAATACTCCGCAAACCACCGTACGGTCCGTGGCGGAGGCTACCATGCACTACTACTACCCATTTCCTTTCCTGCTACAATATCAAATAGAGCGAGGGAAAAACGACTGCCAATTTGGCAGACCGCCTCAAATGCCGGCTCTGTAAATTTTCTCAGTAGTGCTCCTCGAAAAGAACGTAACCTTCCCACCATGGAGCCCCCGAAGCATCTCCGTAATACTTGCCTTTTATACGAACTTACCGGTAACGTATCTTGCAGACACCCTCTGAATTGCTTCGATGTCTTTCTTTCATCTGACCTGGTACGCATCCTCAACAGTACTCAACAACGCCTCGCACTATTTGACGTATATGCGGTCTCCTTTATAGGTGAACCACACCTTGCCGGCCGGAGTGGCCAAGCGGTTCTAGGCGCTACAATCTGGAACCGCACGACCGCAACGGTCGCAGGTTCAAATCCTGCCTCTGGTATCGATGTGTGTGATGTCGTTAGGTTAGTTAGGTTTAAGTAGTTCTAAGTTCTAGGGGACTGATGACCTCAGAAGTTAAGTCCCATAGTGCTCAGAGCCATTTTTTTGAACCACACCTTCCTAAAATTCTCCCAATAAACCGAAATCGACCATTCGCCTTCTCTACACAAACCTTACATGCTCATTCAATTTCATATTTCTTTGCAACGTTGCGCCTAGATATTTAAGCAACGTGGCTGTGTCAAGCAGCACACTACTAACGCTGTATTCGAACATCGTGGGTTTGTTTTCCCTACTCATTTGCATTGACTTACATTTTCCTACATTTAGAGCTGCCATTCATTACACCAACTAGAAATTTTGTTTAAGTCGTCTTGTACCCCCGTACGTTCACTCAACGCCGAAACCTTCCCGTGCACCACAAACAACCGCAGCTTGCTACCCGGCCTGTCCGCCAGATCATTTAAGGTCGGGACACACACGTCCGGGCCGTGTCAGGGCCGAGCGTCGGACGAGTGACGGCCGTGCTCCGGTCCGTTCCTGCAGGGGCCACACATGACCGGGGCACGTCCGTGTCTTTGTTGTTCCTTGTAGTGACACGGACGCGGTGATCTGTGTTTCTCTATGTGAAAGCTGTAAAACATGTTCACTAATTTTCATAATAGTGAATTAGGACTTGTAGCACTTTCTTTAGACGAAGAGGAAAAAGAACGAAGGCAAACAAGAAGAAGAGATTTATGGACCACAGTGCCTGGCAAACAAGACCAGTACAGGGAGAGTTTCGAACATTATTTTCTCATCTCATCTTTAGATGGAAAGCACGCAACAATACAGGCTCCAAACAACTCAGGAAGTCTCTATTGGAATTACAAAAAAACATATTTCATTGTGCTTCTTGCTCTGGTTGACCCATGTTATAATTTTATTGCAATAGACGTGGGAGCGTACGGAAAAAAACACTGATGGAGGCATTCTAGTAAATTCAAACCTTGGAAAGTCATTGGAAAACAATATGCTTAGCGTCCCAAAGAGTAAAACTTTGCCCGGAACTGATGTTGAACTTCCAATGGTAATTGTAGGCGATGAAGCTTTTCCTCTCAAAACATACTTGATGCGACCATATCCTGGCAGGAACAAATGATAAGGCTATATTTAATTATCGTTTGAGTCGGCAAGAAGAATATCCTAAAATGCATTCGGTATATTGCAACAGAAATTTCGATTATTTAGAAGAATCCTTCAGGGAGATCCTAATAACCCTACAATGATCGTGACGGCTGCGTGTGTCCTGTACAACTTTATTCGAAAAATGGAAGGTTATAGGGTGCCCGAACAGAGGATGGATCAAAAGGAAACTGCTGAGGGATCCGGAAGATCATCAAATCTTCGAAACCTACCTCGAATTCGTGGGAGATCAACAGATGCTGCATTTGCTGTACGAGAACAAGTCAAAAAATTCCTGAATTCTCCACAAGGGACTGTGGAATGGCAAGAACATGTCGCCTTGGCAATGTAACGATGACATAAACCAAACATCTGTTTGTAAAATAAAAAGTAAATAAATATCTTTCGGGTATTAAAACTTGTATAGTTTTTATCTTATCTTTGGCTTGTAGATCTGTTGCAATTGTCTTCCAAACTCTGTCTTTGTACTCGATATTCCTGTAGTGCCGGCCAGTGTGGCCACGCGGTTAAAGGCGCTTCAGTCTGGAACCGCGCGACCGCTCCGGTCGCAGGTTCGAATCCTGCCTCGGGCATGGATGTGTGTGATGTCCTTAGGTTAGTTAGGTTTAATTAGTTCTAAGTTCTAGGCGACTAATGACCTCAGAAGTTAAGTCGCATAGTGCTCAGAGCCATTCCTGTAGTTTTCACTTCCCTGATCATAAAGAACAGGAAAGTTACAAACTTCTTCTATTAGTCGTTCCACATCCGTGTTTTGTACGCAGAACAGTCTTGCGCAGTTGCACAGCTCACAAGACAATTCTACCTTCAGGCCGTGTCCGTCACGTGAAAAATTAAACACGGCGAATCCCGCCCGGCCCGGCCCCGGCCCGTTGACGTTCCCCGTGCACGGCCCGGTCAAGTGGGGCCCCGCTACATTTGTTTTAATGATGTATTTCGTTGTCCGGGTGACGGCCGATACTCTGACGTGTCTCGGCACGGACAAGGTCCGGACATGTGTGTCCCGACCTTTATGTATGTAGGCAATAACAGCGATCCTCCTTGGGGCACTACTGATATCTCTGATGAACACTCGCCGTCGAAGACGACATATTGGATTCTGTTACTTACAAAGTCTTCGAGCCATTCACATATCTGGAAACCTATTCCGTATACTTGTACCTTCGTTAACAGTCGACATTATGGCACCGATTCAAACTCTTTTCGGAAATCTAGTAGTGTGGAATCTGCCTGTTGCCCTTCATCTGTAGTTCACAGGACATAATGTGAGAAAAGGGAAAGCTGAATATCACACGAACGATGCTTTCTAAAACCGTGCCGATTCGTAGACACAAGGTTTTTCCTCTCAAGGAAATTTATCATATTCGAACTGAGAATATGTCCGAGCATTCTGCAGCAACCGATACCAAGGATATTGGTCTGCATTTTTGCTTGTCCTTTCTTTTACTATTCTTACATGCAGGGGTCATCTGCACTTTTTCTGTCGTTTGGGACTTTACTATAGGCGACAAGGTCGCGACAAATGCAAGGTAAGTAAGGAGCCAGTGCTGTGTGGTACTCTCTGTAAAACTGAATTGTGTTTCCATCAGGACCTGGAGACTTGCATGCTTTCAACTCTTTCACTTGTTTCTCTCCGCCAGGGATGGTTATTACTATGTCCTCCACACGGAAATTCATAATGGAAGCAATAGTCTCTTCAAATCTGCGTGTCAACTCAGGCAAATCATTATGTAGTGGCGGAACGCAGACACGATCTTTTATAAAGCCCCAAAGGAAATAAGCCGCATGGCGAGTGATCAGGTAAACATGGAAGTCAGCGGAAAAGAGTTATTGAGCATTACGACCAAGCCAACAGTCAGGGACTTCAAAGTTCAACCACTGTCATACAAAGAGATTCCAGTGGGGAAGACCTCCACCTTGTTAACAAATGAAGTACTCGGATTCACCTTTTAATTGGGAAAGAGCCGTTCTTGCAAAGTCTCCAGATAAGCCACCTCTGTTACTGTAGCTTCAGCGAAGAGAAATAGTCTGTACATTTGAAGTTTGGACACAATGCATAAATCGTTTAATTTTGAGGAATCTCTTTGATATTGTACAGATTTATTATGATGTTCTGACCCCCAGAAATGAACATTGTGGGTTTTAACCTTCCCAGCTATAAGAAAAGTTACCTCATCACTCGACACACATGATCAACAAGGTCATCTTCCCTCTACAACGCTTCATTTGCAAAGTTACAACATGCACAATAGCCATTTGGCTCTAAAGCATGTACCAACTGTATGTTAAACGCTTTCTTAAAACGGTCCACACTATCGTGTTTGGCACTCAAGTTGAGGATGTGCTTTCCGAACAGAGTTCTTAGGACTAAGAACGTAAGATGTTCTGATACGGTCAACGTGCTCTTTGGACGCTTTTGGTGGTCCCTTTACACTCACATCCGCTCGTCTCGAACTGACGGATGTCCCGGATTGGCGTATGTTTTTCCTCATGGGGGATCACAATTAAATTTTAAACGTAACGCATGTTGGACTGAAATTACAGATTCGTTCTTAGCAAACTGCAGAAAACAGATAACGCTTTATACTCTGGAGCCGCCACGCTGCGTATGTGGCACCGTCAGCGGGAAAACTAAAAAGCAGTACTCGCGCAAGCGTCAAACTAAAACTGTTTTGAGTTACTCTTTAATTGTGACCTTGAACCAACACTCCGCAGCGCTTAGAACTGATAGTGATAAAATTTGCAACTGGGACATTCTTCTGAGGACATTTTGTTTGCTTTCGTGCTCCGTACATCGCCTTACTATCACCATCATCCTCATCATCAGCCAATTCAATCATTAAATGATGTGGCCTCTTCGAGTCGTGGATTCAGGTAGGCTTTCAGCAATCTTCTCCAAGTGGGACGGTCTTGGGCAGTTCTCTGCCAGGTGTTACCAGCGATCTTCTTGATGTCTTTGTCCCATCTGTCTGGTGGTCTTCCTCTAGGCCTCCGGTGCTCTCTCGGACTCCACTCCAGTACTAGCTTCGTCCATCTGTTGTCTTTTCTTCTTGCGACGTGGCCAGCCCACTGCCATTTCAAGGAACCTACTGTCTCTAAGATGTCATTAACCTTCGTCACAGACCGGATGTCATCTGCCCTTTTCCTGTCCTTTCTTGTATAGCCCAGTACTGATCTCTCCATGGCTCTCTGTGCTGTCCTAAGTTTCCCTTTTGTAAATGAGTTCAGTGTCCATGTCTCGCAGCCATACGTCATCACAGGAAGAATGCATTGATCAAATACTGCTTTGTTCAAATTTACTGGCATTTTTGATCTGAATACTTTTGAATTCTTCCCAAATGCTTGCCAGCCAAGCTTGATGCGTCGATAGATTTCTGGCCTTATGTCTCCCTTCATATTTATAATCTGGCCAAGGTAGACATATTCACTGACCTCTTCTAGTAGACTGTCCTTGACTTTCACATCGCCAGCTGGGACCCATTTGTTGGACATTACTTTTGTTTTGGAAAGGTTCGTGTTCAAGCCAACCAGCTGACATTCCGATGCAAGATCTGTAACTAAGTTTTGGAGCTCTGCGAAGTCTTTGCTATATCTTACAAGAATTTCTAGTTCAGACAAATACAGCAGACGCAAAACATTGTTCTTCCCTTTTCTTTCTTGGCTTACTCAGCTTCGTGTGTTTTGTCGGTACTTCCTCTGAACCCCCAAAATTTGTCGGACTTGCTGTCGGCAGTAGGTACGATCATCCTGAGTGGGAACCTTTGCCTGAATGGCCTGTTCGCTACAGGCGCTTGGGAGGCGAGCCCCATCCACGTGGGGAAACATCCTGTTTCAAATATAGCTTGTGATTTTGTAGAATTCCCTGCCGTTTTGGAAATGGAATTTGTCGTAAGTTCTATGGAACCAAACTGCTGAGGTTCTCGGACCCTAGTCTTACACATTACTTAATCCAACTTTAACTTACGCCAAGTACAGCACACACACACACACACACACACACACACACACACACACACACACACACACACACACACACATCTATGTCCGAGGGAGGATTCGAACCTCCGATGGGGGGAGCCGCGCGAACCGTGGCAAGGCGCCTCGGCCGCACGGCTACCCCGCGCTGCCTCCCTGCCGTTTTCGAGGCTTTTACTTTTCACGCTACTTCATTCTCCGAACTTCAAGTAAGAAGTCTGGAAAACAATAGATGTAAAAACAGAAACACTTCGCTGAGCACTTGAATCCGCACCTTACTATTGGCTCATGCACCCTTCAAAAATACTCTTTCGGTGTTAAATATGAGTGATGAAAAGAATAGGTATAAATATGCTGCAAATGAAACAGGCGTAATGGAATACACAGTCCGTCCTGAAAGTTCCGACATTGGTTTTATTCCTGGCGTATAAGCGACGTCAGCGCATTAATGATGTTGCAGCTTGAATTAACAACTGTTAACAATAGATATTCATTTGACCAACCAATTTCAGCAGGCTGTGTTACGCAGTGGACGTCCGCCCGTAATGTGTCAATATCGAGTCACAGATCGCAATGGAGCTACATTTCTACATCAAGTATTCAAGATATCCTCCAGGATGTTTCGAAGAAGCGAAAATTCTGTGTAAGGTTTGTCCCGCAAATCATGAGTCCTAAAATAAAAAAACGACGAATGGACTTCCATCGCTTCTTGATTGAAATGCGAAACGCGGGCAATTCTTTTCTGGAAAAAATCATCAACGGTGGCGAGACTCGATGTAATTAAAGCGAACCTACCACAAATCAGTGCAGAAATTCGTTTCAAGGGTCAACACTTTGATGACATAACCGACATGCAAGCGAATATGACGCGCCAGTTGAGTAACATTCCAATGAAGGACTTTTCTGGCAGTTTTACACTGTTGTATGAACATTCTGTGCGTTGCACTCCAATGGGGAGAACATATGTAGAACACCTGGAACATTAAAATCACCATCTTAGTATTTACCTATTTTTTTACCAAACGAAACTTTTTGAATCGACGGGGTGATGCGCCCAAGGAGACTGACAGTGCCAAAGCAGGCATCGAACGCTGTAGAAGCCAGATGGTCCTGATAGGATAAGTAAAAAAAGAAAAGTATCTGATTGAGCAAGACGCCGCAGTGTTTAGCGCCTCGGATACGCATTCGCGGAGATGACGGTTCAGATCCACGTCTGGTCATCTAGATTTTAGTTTTCCGTAGTTTCTCTACATCGTTCTACGCAAATTCCGCGATGGTTCGAATGAGAGGCAACGGGCGATTTCCTTCCCCTTTCTTGAGATATTCCGGGTTTGTTCTCCGACTTTAATGACCTCGACGTCGACAGGACGTCTAACTCTAATCCTTCTTGCTTACCATCAAGAGCTCAAATGATACAGATTCACAAAGAAGACAAAGTTGAAAGGTGGCCGAGATGTAAATATCGGCTGTATAATGAAAAGAAACTGCAAGACAATGTCATGGAATTGGAAGACGTGGATGAAGGTGAGATTCGTAATCCGTTACTGCGAAAGGAATTTGACAAAAGACTGAAAGAAAGTTGTTGGAATATACGATAATCCTTCAGTGTTAGTAAAATCAACAGGAGAGTCAACTATGATCAAACGGTTTCACTTGGCATGCAGTATACTTGAGACAGGCGAATTAAACTCGGGCTACATTAAGACATTAATATGTCCAATACCAAAGAAGGAACATGCTAAGAGGTGAGAGTACTACCGAACGTTGTTATTGTTGTGGTCTTCAGTCCTGAGACTGGTTTGATGCAGCTCTCCATGCTACTCTATCCTGTGCAAGCTTCTTCATCTCCCAGTACCTACTGCAGCCTACATCCTTCTGAATCTGCTTAGTGTATTCATCTCTTGGTTTCCCTCTTCGATTTTTACCCTCCACGCTACCCTCCAATACTAAATTGGTGATCCCTCGATGTCTCAGAACATGTCCTACCAACCGATCCCTTCTTCTAGTCAAGTTGTGCCACAAGCTCCTCTTCTCCCCAATTCTATTCAGTACCTCATCATTAGTTACGTGACCTGCCCATCTAATCTTCAGCATTCTTCTGTAGCACCACATTTCGAAAGCTTCTATTCTCTTCTTATCTAAACTATTTATCGGCCACGTTTCACTTCCATACATGGCTACACTCCATACAAATACTTTCAGAAACGACTTCCTGACATTTAAATCCATACTCGATGTTAACAAATTTTTCTTCTTCAGAAGCGCTTTCCTTGACATTGCCAGTCTACATTTTATATCCTCTCTATTTCGACCATCATCAGCTATTTTGCTCCCCAAATAGCAAACCTATCTACTACTTTAACCGTCTCATTTCCTAATCTAATTCCGGCAGCATCACCCGATTTAATTCGACTACATTCCATTATCCTCGTTTTGCTTTTGTTGATGTTCATGTTATACCCTCCTTTCATGACACTGTCCATTCCGTTCAACTGCTCTTCCAAGTCCTTTGCTGCCTCTGACAGAATTACAATGTCATCGGGGAACAAAGTTTTTATTTCTTCTCCATGGATTTTAATACCTACTCCGAACTTTTGTTTTGTTTCCTTTACTGCTTGCTCAATATACAGATTGAATAACATCGGGGATACGCTACAACCCTGTCTCACTCCCTTCTCAACCACTGCTTCCCTTTCATGCTCCTCGACTCTTATAATTGCCATCTGGTTTCTGTACAAATTGTAAATAGCCTTTCGCTCCCTGTATTTTACCCCTGCCACCTTCAGAATTTGAAAGAGAGTATTCCAATCAACATTGTCAAAAGCTTTCTCTAAGTCTACAAATGCTAGAAACGTAGGTTCAGTAAGTTTAATAAATCATGGTTGTAAAATACTAATACGAATTATCTAAAAAAGAATAGAGCAGCTGGTAAAAAAACGGCGTAGGAAAGAGTTGTTTGAGTTTTGGAGAAACTGAAGACTATGCGAAACAATACTGACCGTACGACCTACTGTAAAACATATACTGAAGAAAGAGAAACCCACATTACAGTATTTGTAGAATTAGAGAAATCGATTGAGTGGAATACATTTATTGAACCTATGAAGTTATCAGGAATGCAACACTGTGAGCAAAAGATTGTCAACAACTGGTACAGAAACAAGACAGCAGCTATAATAAAGACTTTAAAGGGCAGCAGTTGTTGAGAAGTGAGTGAGTTATGGTTGTAGATTATTTGTCATCCTGTACACAGACGAAGTATAGATAAGATTAAAAGCTTTCAGATTTGCGGATGGAATTGTAATTCTATCAGAGCCTGCAAAGGACTTGGCGATCAGTTCAGAGGAATATATGGGAAAGAAGTTACAAGACGATCATCAATAAAAATGAAACGTGGGTAATAAAATGTAATCAAATTAAATGAGATGCTGCAGAAGGAATTAAATTAGGATATCATACACTAAACGTAGTGACGAGTTTTGCTATTTGGGCAGCAGAATATAGTAAATAGGATACTGAGTGCAGCCTGGCAATGAAAAGGAAGCCTTCCTGAAAAAGACAAGTATTTTAATATCGAATATAAGATTGAATGCTAAGAAGTCTTTTCTGAAGATATTTGTCTGCTGTGTAACCTTACAAAAAAGCTGTAATAAAGATATTTTGATGGCACTATGTCGGTACTAATAAGGACGAGTTTTCTTATGGGATGGAGGAAGTGAGTCTATTGTAACGCCATGAAATGAGATCTGCCTTCTTGTAGAAAATATTCTGACAATGAGATCATTTCCATCCGCTGTATCAACAGACCTGTAGCCATCTTTATTCCTAGCTCTAAGGCGTGTCTCTAGTACCCTAGTGAAATCACTTATAAGTATTTTCTAGTCTTTCCCTAAATGTCCTAAAATGAATGCCGGGGTGGTTCCTATGAAAAGAACACTACCGATTTCCTTCATCAACTATCGAACTTCTGCTCATTCCCAAATGACCTCGACGTTGACGGGATGGTAAATCCTTACCTTCCTTCTTCTTGTTTCAGTTCAGCCATCTACCTTTGGCACTTATTTTATGATGGTTTTTAACAAGTCCTAGCCTACTGTCGTAGTATACTGGACTACAGGCTATAAGATAGTCTAAGGCATGAAATCTATTACTTTTGAAAGACGAAGAAAAGTTATACGTTACGTTCAGTGTATTGTGTCAGAACAGGTTTAGAGAAAAGCAAGTATTACAAATAACTTAACTATAAACTTCTATGAAGAAGATATTGTGAATGCGGAGAAAAATAAGCTACATTCTAAATTTGGTGTTTTGCCGGATGATGTACGTTAATATCAAAGTTGGATAGGTCGTCCAGAAGTAATACGAAGAGAGAATAATAATAGAAAAAATTATATATACTAATTATAATAGAATCAAGATAAAAATTTATTTCGAGTAACTCGCATTAGATGGAGTAAATGTAATTTATTCTTAGAAATCAAATGACTTCTTTGTGACAACATTGTTTTGTTTGTAGGAACTCACTGTAATCGCCGAGAGCTGTGGTGATTTGTTTGTGCTTCTTTCAAGAATGTACGAACCATCGGACTACGTAATGCTGCAGAGAGAGAATCCAACAGTGTTTGTTGTAAATGGTGAGTAATGCCCGCCCATCACAATATTAATTGTTGCACGGTATCTTACTTTTAGTACAAACGTTATACGCAGTATAAAAGAGCGATAAACGGTTTGGTTTATAGTATACCAGAAAAACAAAGGTATTTGTTCCAAGCGGAGCTGTCATCTGACTGTTGGATACAATTGAATGTGTTGTACAAGCCAGCAAATTCGATCGATAATGTTGGCAACATAGTAACCTTGACGTCACAGTTCACTGGAAAACGCAAAAGATATCATTAAGGCAAACAAGTATTATATAGCTATCTGAGGATAGTAGGAAGTTGGAGTTGTCGAGCGGGTGACAACTCTCACAAAAAATAATTGAGACGAAAAAAAGTGACAAACCCAAACCTTAAAGACTGCATTCGACATAATAATGTAATACATGTTGTTTTCAAATCTCTTTGTAGCTATACAACAGAAGAGGGCGTCTGGAACAGTGAAACGGCGATAAAGTAATTGTGTGTTATTTTAGTCGCAAATACTGAGATGTGTGTGGTAATTATGTCCGCTCATTGTCGAGTTTCTAAATGTGCAGGAAAAGTGTGGTATCCAAATCGACCTCTCGATGGCAGCATTGGTTAAAGACAGCTATATTTATGGAATAATTAGTTTGACACACTGCTCTGTGACTGAACCTATAGCTTTCTGAATTATCCTCTCCATTTCTTATGTAGATAATTAGATGTTAATTAGTGTAAGTCTCTAAGTAAAGTTTTCTGATTGATGAGAACTATTGCAATGACGCACTAACTGGAATCTTGCAGAGATGGAAATCCCGTAGTGCTCTGCTTACAAGACTTACGTAACGAAAAGAAGCGCAAAGAGAAGAAGACCTATCGCTCGATCGCAAACCGTAGAGCTCACATTTCGATCGTAACAATTCGTGCTTAACACAATCACAGCATTGAAAGTCTTACTTTATCGTCGACACCATTCAAGAACAGATACGTTACCAGCTAACAACATATACGTGTACAGATTAGAAAGCACAAATGAACAGATGCGTTACCAGCTAACAACTTATACGTGTACAAATTAGAAAACGCAAATTGCCCGTTATGGCGACTATAAAGTTTTGATGAAGTATTGTTGTTCGTCTGTTGCGATCATCTTTCACACAATGACGAATAAACTGAGTTGTCTGAAGTCGTAAATTTTTTGCCAGGACAACAGTGCTGTTTTATTCGCAGATTCACAGTTTGATATCTGTACAGCAAATTCAAATCATTCTTTCTATGTAGCACATGGGAAAGGGGAAATAATGAGGTTTCTGCGGATCTTCTTTGAAGTAAATCAAACTTTTCTATGTGTGGAACCTACCATATTTCTATGTATGTAGGTGCATTGTGTAGTTATGGTTAAATCTCAAAATCAGTTCGTTTCGTTTTTCGTACGCAGGAAATAGGAGGTTTTACTTCAGTTGTTAACAAACAAAAAAAGAGACTGTTGTTCCATAAAAACAGTGTTAACAAAGAACAACTTTGAGACTTAATGTTGTACCGTAAAAAGGAAATATCACTGGACTCTTTTCTGGACCCAGTGTTTTGTGATTTTTCAATTTGTTTCCACTAGGTGTAAGAGATGACTCAAAATTTTTAATGTTTGCCAGAGTTTCATGTGTCACTGCGAAAAATGAGGAAAGGAAAGTAAATGATATGGCAAATGCGTGAGTAATGTCAAACCGTGGCATACAGAGAACAGATCAACATCCTCATCCATACTCCTTATGCAGCAGAGGGAGTAGCACTATCTAATCCTATCTTTTCCCCCTTCCCTGGTCCATTCGGGAATGGCATGTGGCAAGAATGATTGCCCGTTAACCTCCGGATTATTTCTAAGTTTTCAGATATCCCCGTTGTTGTCATTTTGCGAGACGTATGTGGGAGGAAGCAGTACGTTGCCCTACTCCGCGCGAAACGTACTCTCGGAACTTCAGTAGTAAACATCTTCGTTATAGATGACGTGTCTCCTGTAGCGACTGCCACTGGGGTTTGTTGAGCGTCTACGTAACACCCTCGAGCCGACTAAACGATCAGGTGACGAAACGCGCTGTTCATTGTTGGATTTTGTCCTGCTGTTCTATTAATCCAACGTGATAAGAGTTCCGGACTGACGAGCAATACTCAATAATCGGTCCAGCAAGTGGTTTGTAAACCATGTCTTTCAGATTTTCCCAAGAATCTCATCCTGGCACCTACTTTTCCGATTACTTATTACTAGCTGCGCCCCGCAGTGTTACCTGTAGTTAAACAATTAATTATAAAGAAATGTCAATTCCGAAATTCACTATCCATGCGTGGGTGTTAGGACGAGAGCCACTTGCCACCCAGAAAACCGCGCGACATCGGAAAAAAAAAATCAAATTTTGAGACGATGGGAGAAGCTGACAGAATACATGTCGCTAACAGTTCACACGTTTAATTAAGGAACAAATGTTTACGCCACCGAACAGCGAATTACAAAATGTGATAAGGAAGTAAATAATTTCACGACCGTTTGCGACATGCCTAGCTCGGAAAAGAACATAATTGTCTTGGTGTGGCCGGCCGCTGTGACCGAGCGGTTCTAGGAGTTTCAGTCTGGAACCGCGCTGCTGCTACGGTCGCAGGTTCGAATCCTGCCTCGGGCATGGACGTGTGTGTGATGTCCTTAGGTTGGTTAGGTTTAAGTAGTTCTAAGACTTGGGGACTGATGACCTCAGATGTTAAGTTCCATAGTGCTTACTTGTTAGAGCCATTTGTCTTAGTGTGTATGGAGAGTCAGAATTCACTATAAACAACATCCCATGACTTCTTGTTCTCTGCGTGGATGTAGAGATTTCTGGCTCTCTATACATGTGAGCAGCCAGCGTAGATCAGACCGTGCGAATAACATGGTGTGCCCAGATGAATACCTGCAACTTTCAACGTTTGTCCTTGAGTCATATTTATAGTGAACTAGGAGGCCACTTTCAAAGGAAACTGCAAGCGTTTGAACTGGCAAGCTTATTGGGATGACAGAAATTCGTTGTATTGATACCTTCTCTCCTTTGGCTCTGATGACGAAAGTGGCCTGCACGATGTGCCTTCTCAGTTCCGAGATTCGTAACCTAGCGCCATTGCACAACCGCGGTGCATCCAGATTCTGCTTTAGTTTGACAGCCCTAAATTGTGGGACGACATCCCCTACAGCTCTAATGAGTTTAGAAACTCTACAGGGAATGTAGTGTACTGATATATCCCATTCACGGAATGAGAGGTATCACTTCACTAAATACGTATGTCACAGAAAAGATGTTTGTGGCTGAAAGTCGTCGATAAGTGGTGAGTACCCCACTGCTGGGAGGTGTTTTAAATCGCAGGTGTCGATACCAGAGCTAACAATCTAACGACTGTACGGAAGTGGGTAGCAGTCAGATGACCCTACCTGCTGAGGTGGAGACTGGAGTTCCATGGAGCGGGCGATGCGGAAGAGAGAGTTCCATGGAATCTAACAATGTGAATGTCAAAGATAATTAATGTATTATAATTGTTAATTATCAAGTTGAATATCAGATTTGTTATGTACGTAGTACAGAGAGGCATTACACGAGTTGGTAGCTGACTTCATTTATCACGTTTTCAGTTGTAATTTTGAAGATAATATAAGAATGTGAATTGCATCTTACTTCTTATTTGTGTGGCGGAGTGAATGGGAACGAGAAAATTTTCAGCAGCTTTATCTGCAGCCTGTAAGGAGGGGAGATCTGAGCCAACTTGAAGGAAGAAGGCATACGGATTCAGGTTACAGGGTTGCTGGATCCAGATTAATAAACCGAATGTTCAATAAGCAACACTCACTGTATGTTAAGGGAATGTTCAGGTGGCAACTTATTTAAGTGTTTGGCGCATGAGGTGAAGTATAATAAACCACCACGCAGCCCTAGCCAACCTGGAACACTTCAGTGGAAGCCTTGTCTCATGTCATCACTGTATCGAATGAGCTGTGGGTGGTCACCTCACCAGGTACTTCATAAATATCTTTTTTAATGGTGTTTCCTACCGATTCATTGTTGGGCATCAATCTCTCTGCGCTAAACTTAATGTATTCATTTAATAGTTAACTTTAATCACGTTACCCACCCTATGGGAACAATAGTCACGTGGACCGTCCCATAGGAACAGTGTAAGGTTTTCGGAGTAAACGGTAGCATATTTGTTAATTCAGGATATAGGCTACCTCCACCGCAAAATTCATCCAAATCTGTCCAGTCGCTTCAGCGTGAAGAACTAACAAACGTACTAATGCGACGAAGAAAGAAAATAAGCTATTTCTAGTTCGATGCAGCGCAAATTTTGTAACAGTATAGATGTACAGTAGAGGATTGGACAATTTCCAAGAATGATTGCCTATCAATTCGCTGCTCCAAACGATACATATTGAACGGGCGTTCCTAAATCGATCATGCGGCTCTGGTGGCGGGCGTTATGAGTATGTTTACGGTTATCACTACAGTCTACACAGTCCCTCGTTTCCTCGCCCGGCGGTACTCCATATTTGCGACAAAAAGTCAAATAATTTTCTACGCTGGATAAGCATGGAATTAGATTTTTCCATGTGCAAGAGCCCAAAAAAATGGTTCAAATGGCTCTGAGCACTATGGGACTTAACATCTGTGGTCATCAGTCCCCTAGAACTTAGAACTACTTAAACCTAACTAACCTAAGGACATCACACACACCCATGCCCGAGGCAGGATTCGAACCTGCGACCGTAGCAGTCGCGCGGTTCCGGACTGCGCGCCTAGAACCGCTAGACCACCGCGGCCGGCTGCAAGAGTCCGCCGAAGAAACGTCAAGAACACCAGACATCCCACTCACTACCGACATAAATCGCCTGGGTTTCCCTTGAAACTCACAAATAATTCGCGGAGGTATGTAATTTAGAGCAACTGAGGGACCGACAGAAAACAGATAAAAATGACGATCACAAATAATTGATCATAACGCCCGCCACCAGAGCCGCATGATAGATTTAGGATCGCTCGTTCGATATGTATCGTTTGGACCGCGACTTCGATAGGCAATCATTCTTGGAAATTACCGAGGATGGCTTCGCCTATTTATGTGCAGTGTGTCGCATTTATTTACGTTTAGAGTCAACTGCCAGTCCGTGTACCAAGCATCAATCGTTTGCGGGTCTTCCTGCAGTATCCTACAGTCTTCCGGCGTTGCTCCCTTTTTATAGAAAGCCGTACCATCTGCGAACAGCCTCAAGGAGTTTCCGACGTCATCCTCTTAGATCAGTGGTAGTCAGCCTGTTTCCTACCGCTCACTAGTTGGCGTTCCAGCTTTCATTGTGGTCTTTCAAAAACACTTTAATTGGTTTTTCATAAAGTTGTGGCATATATTGATATGTGCTTTAATTTGCTGTGATTCTGCTGGATAAATTTTATAAAGTAAAATACTTCCAAACTTTATAAACCACTAGCACTGTGGAACCGATGGGCGGTTAGAAAATGTTACTGTTAGTAGAGAAACAAAAGCGGCAGGTCGGTAAAAAAGGTTGACTCCCTACTCTAGATGATATATATATATTTTAAATAGTAACGGTACTAACACATTTCCTTGAGGAATTTTTGAAATTACTTTAAAGATGTCTATTTAGTACTGTTAACGGCAATGAATTGAGTTCTGTCTGCAAGGAAGTTCCGAACCCAGTCAAAAATCTGAGACGATGCTCGGTAAGCTCGTATTATCATTAAATTATGTATAAGGCTACAATATCTGCCGTAAATTTCGATCAAACAGATATTTTGTTACCACATCATCGGTCATTCTTAATTCTTAAGATTGTAAATAGATTGCAGAGTCCGTTGCAACCTGTGGCTGTGCAGGTAGGAGCAGCTCATAGTGGCTCGCTTTCACGCATTCCGTTTTTATATATTTTGTGACTAAAGCCCTTCTGGCCTGTTAATTATTTTATATGTGACATGTAAGTATCGCCTTTGTCTGTTATTGTTAGTCAGTACTTAGACTTTTTATATAAAAACGTCTTTTCCTATGAATTTGTAACTATGTTAAAGGCCATTTTAATTGTTTTAATTCTGATGAAGGCACCTTAGAAGTGTTGAAACCTGGTCAATAAGCCCAAAATAATTGTGACAGAGGGCTCATTTGTTTCAATTTAGGTTTAGAAACGGTCACTGAACCAAGCAACCATGTTTAAAACTTTGATATCCACTCATGAATTTCAAATGGTGGCTATCAAAGAGACACTGCACGGTATTTACTCTGTTGACCGCTGTCATTTTAATCTCAGTTTTTCGTCAAAAGTTTTTGGAGACGTTGAGAGTACGAATGGCTGTCTGCAAACACCCGGGCTGCCGACGATGTACTTGCCGGAGCGCTGTACAGGGATGTGTTGACGCTGCAACCATACGGCAACACAATTTAGAGATGAACTGATACTAAACTGGTTATATTTTTCATTATTTTTTGAGAAATGCACGAAAACTGATGATTGTTGACGATGCTGACCAGAGGGGGATGGGTTGGGGGGAAGAGACCAAACAGCGAGGTCATCTGTCTCATCGGTTTAGGGAAGGATGGGAAAGGAAGTCGGCCGTGCCCTTTCAAAGGAACCATCCCGGCATTTGTCTGGAGCGATTTAGGGAAATCACGGAAAACCTAAATCAGGATGGCCGGACGCGAGTCGAGTGTGCGAACCACTGCGCCACCTCGATCGGTGCTGACCAGAGACTGTGATGTCCCATGTGATAATGTCCCATCCAAACTATCGCAGAAGGTGCAAGGTTTGACGGGAGATGTGAGGGCTAGCATTGTCGTGGAGAAGACTTATGCCCTTGCTCAGTACTCCTCTTCTTCAGTTCTGGATCGCCCGTCTGAGATTATTTAATGTCTGTCGATACCTGTCGGTTTTCATTGTTGTCCTACGATTCATGAAGTCGACCAACAATATGCCCTTTCTTTCCCATACACAGTTGCCACAACTTCACCGAACGACTGTGTTCTTTTGAATTTGCGCGAGTTGGGTAAATCGGAATTGCTCCACTCACGTGATTCTTGTTTTGTCTCAGGTGTGAAGTGCAAGGCCCAGCTTTCATCACACGTGACTATTGAATCCAGTCCTTTTCATCAACACAGCGTTGAAGAAATTGGCGGGAAGTTTCAAAGCATTGCCGTTTGTGGTCTTCTGTCAGCATTTTTGGGACCAATCTAGCGCACGTCTAACGAAATTTCAACACTTCAGTGAAAGTCCGGCGAATGGTGCTTCGAGAAACCTCGGCGACAACACTGCAGAGCTCATCGCGAGTGATCTGCCGTTCTTGGAGCACAATTTGTCTCTTCGGCAACTGGCGGTTTCCCACTTCTTTCCTCGTCATGAATTTCAGTACGGCCACCTGCAAATTCTATACACCACTTGCGGACGCTTTTGTCGTCTTACACAACTCTCCATACACTTCCGTCAACTGTCGATGGATGTCGATTGGTTTAACGTCTTGTACTCAAAACCGAATAACTCCGCGAACTTCGCACCTGGTGGTAGTGGCCACCGGGGGATCCAATACAACTGGCTGCCAAGCCAAGACTGAAAGTTCCAACGGATATGTGGTGTGTTCTGCAGAGAGTGGAGGGAGCAAGGAAAAACATAGTGTGGCCAACAGCCACGCAGAGTTTCCCTGCGACCCCAATGCTTTGGAACCTCACTTTTGAGAGTACATGGTACATTTTCGATTGTGTAGGCATCCAGCCGAGTTGAAAATTTCATTTTATACGGCTCTGTTTTGATTACTGACTCACTTGTACTCGTCAGATGCTACCAGCGATGTTCATGCGAGTGCTCCCTGGTTGTACTCCAACCATACAGATTGATTGTGTTAGTGTTGCGTCGAAATTTACTCTGTGCTCGTCTCCCCAGCACGCACATCACATAATAGAAAGTAAACAGAATGAAAAGTCGGCTGCAACCCATGTTCTAAAATTTAGTGCGCATGCGCGAAGTTTGACGTATTGAAACCGAGGAAAGAGTTGTGATTTGAAGACGTCAAAGACGAACGGTTAGACACATACAGAGTCAGTCACGAAGATATGCAAATATTTTAATATGTTATTCTACAAGTAAAACTAAAGAAAAAAGTTCATATAAACATAGGTCCGCAAATGTTGTTATGGAGTTACGGCTAATAAAAGATTTTGCATGAAATTTAGCAACTTCGCTGTCACAAAACTGTACGAGGTTAAAGTAAATAAAGTACGGTCTCCATTTATCTGGTTGTTATTGGTCTGGTGAATCTAATAAATCATGTCCCAGACTTGTATCTGTAGTAGTTTCCCATAACATCCATACATTTTATTGGACCATTCATTTTCCCAGAACATCTAACTGGCTAAATGTATTTAAGTCGGTGGAGACATTTTTGAACATTTATTATGAATTTACCGTGAAACAGTGTGTACACTGTACAACTTCTTTAACACTAAGCTTTGTTTTTTCCGGTTTAACATGAATTCACGAGTGCTATGGTGTTAATAAAAGCCGATTATCTGACACATTCATACAGTTTCAGTGAACGTTATTAGCATCATTCTTCCAAAATTAAATTCTCTACAACTTATGTTGAAAACTTTGTGCAATTGTCTGGAATTTAAAAAAAATTGGGCCAAGTAGTTAATAAATTATAAATTTTACGAAATTACGCCTTTGCTTCTCTGGATGTTCTGAAAAACTACTGCAAATACCAGTCTGAGACATGTTTTATTATATTCACCATGCCAATAACAACCAAATAAATGGAGACCGTGCTTTACTCTAACCCCGTACAGTTTTGCGATAGCGAAGTTGCTAAATTTCAGGCAAAATCATTTATTAGGCGTAACTCCATAACGAAACATTTGCGGATCTATGTTTATATTAACTTTTTTCTTTAGTTTTACTTGTAGAATAACATATTAAAATATTTGCATATCTTCGTGAATCACCCTGTATAGTGAGCAGTAGTAAGAGAAAAGACCACACAAGAAAATAATGAGCGGTTCACACGAAGCGGCTAATAGGATTTTCTTGCTGGAAACAATAAAAGCTAATTAAACAGTAAAAAATTTGTATGAAAATGAAGCGGAGGTACATAAACTCCTACATTTAGTTTTTCGGTAGAGGTTCTCCGTTTTCTTTAAAAAAAATTAAAAGCGACTTGTTTCGCATTTGCGCGTTCTCTCCATTATTGTATGTAATACCTATCATTCAGATGTGAGGAAACTAAACGGCACATAGAATTGATTTCTTTCGTGTCTTACAGTTTCATTTTACAGCTTGATGCCCAAGTGCCTATTTTTTCGGTATTGGCCACAGTTATTGTGATACTTAATTTCCACGTACTTTCTGTTTACTAGCCATATGATGTGCTTCTTTTTTGTACCAGCGCCATTGTACCGTGGAAGACAGACAGGTATTGAACAAGGACTCATTTATCGGCAGGGTCTCCGCGTGCCAAGTCTTAATTAAATTAAAATCTCTACCCTTGTTTATTTGTTTTTCTCACATCGCTATTCTGTCAGTCTTGTTAACTAAGCTCCCCCAGGAAATATCGGCCTGAACAACGACACTGGTCTTGTCGTATCTCATTTCCTGATTATATTGTAGGCAGCGCTTGGCGACGCCTAGTTGGCTTGTCTGTTTCAGTCTATTGAATTTTCAGTGTTTTGCACCTTTCCTTGATGCCTCTGATGTTCCCTCCCACATACGACAGGACATATTCGTCCGGAATGCGGTATAAGTTTGTTTTTTGAAGTCGTACAATTTCTTTAGTGCCAACTTTTTATGATTTTCCATAAAACTGTTCTGGGTAGCAGGCTGCTTCACATTGAAAAATGTTGAATTAACGTTTTGGCCACTATTGAAAATGGTCATTATTACTTACAGTGCCAACGACCACCTGCAATAGTAGCTAAAACGTTGGTTCATCTCACAGCCCATGACACAGTCTAGAAGTAATTTATGGAAACCACAGCCGCGGAAATGCTCGAATGTACATCACCAACTTTTTGACTTTTTAGATGAATGCAAAATACTTTAGAAGTCATGTTTGTTGAAGCTTATCGTATTTGTGGAGATTAGGCTGATATAGGGACAGCAAGCGTACGTTTGGTTTTCTTCCTCTTTCTTTGTTTCAGTCACTGTGCGACGGCACGGACCTAAATTTCGTAGTCTCTTCCGCGGTAGTACCAGTCTTGATCAACTCGAAGGTGCAAGATTAAATGACAGTGGGATACTGTTTGCTCGATAATGTACACGATACCATATTATGGATAAGATGAACACAACAGATTTTATTCCCTTCAAAGATCAGTTACTAATTACGCTGACCAGTTATTACACTACGAGCAGTAATTAGCGCAAGTGTTCAGGCCAACACGCATAATTACAGTTGCAAAGTTTGCCATTCTGGCACAAAATAAACAGTTCACTTTAATACGGACTTGTCGCAGTTACACAGTCTTTTAGTAGTTTGTGATATTTCATTTAAGTTGGTCCATAACTATCAACACCGTGTCCATCAATAACTTCAATCACTCACTTCAATGCGAATAATCTTTCACAGTACTTATTAATCACGTCACAGTTCAGACAGAATATTTATTAATTTCACATACTGAAGTCAGTCGAAAGTAATTAAACATTAAAGTTCGTGGGTTTCGTGGTAACTGGAGTGCGAATATTCTCTTGTAGGATGTGCATAATAAATTGTGGCGTGAGTCAAAACGAGATCACGTACGACTTAGATGTTACTCACTCACTTTCAAACCGCGGACTGACCATTTTGGTGACATGCGACTAGCTGAAGATGAGCGTAAGAACAAACTGTTATTCTGAAAACTACACAATACTTTGAAAAATGTATAGATGATAATTTGCTATTTTTGATTAACTACATTGACCAATACAATTTTGGATTATAGAAAATATTGCTCTTTTCAAATTTATAAAAATACATGAACACTATTTTTCTTCTGCAACGTCAATTGCCTCGTTTTCGTAAGTAGACGCCACATTGCAAATAATGGTTAATTACATGAATTTATGAATTATGGAGTTAATTAATGAATGCTATATGTCAGATGGCACAGAAAAATTAAGGTGACAAACGTCGGTAGTCGAAGATCGGTATCTAACTGTGGTTTTGACGAAATCTGCGATGGAAAACGGAGGTACTCATGAACTTCAAATTTAATTTTTGCGGAAGATAATTAGTTTTAAGTAATTTAAAATACTTTACAGGGAAGTTGGAATGCTTAACTTTCAAATAGAGTAGGCAATTTACGGAATTATGCTAATTAGCTCATAGATATTTTTGCGTATAACGAACTGTAATGCTAACTTCAGTTAACTGTAACTTTCAGTTCACATTACAGTAATGACAACTAATTTCACAAATAGAATTATAACAAATGAAATCAGAACCTGAATAACAAATTTAAGTAACATTTGGTCTAAATAGAAGCTTGAGATTTTTAAGTAGCTGCTACATGTCTATACGTAAATGTTTGAAAATAAGATGAAATTTAGCGAAAAAACTGGTTATTTGTAGGAGTAGAAAAACATAACAGAGGAAATAATCCACCTGCTTTGTCACAACTGCCGAAGTAGTAGCTGATTTTGGAGGCGGCGCCCGCTCGATTTGTCGGTACGAGCGCACACTCCTTTGTGTAATGGAACTATTCAGTAACCTGTTACAGAAAATCTAAGATATCATCGTTCATTATGTGTCAATATCACATGTCAAATACAAACTCTTAGTTGATTATCTTTCTAAACTAAAAACTTAAACTAAAAACTTCAGAAACGGAAAGTAACATCGCTAAACAGGTTAGTACTGCGAAAAGAAATTTGACGAACGTCACTTAGTGTTCTGCACGTAACGAACTCTTAGCGAAGAATTGTCCTCTTGCGTGTCTATTTCGATGCTCATTTTATTTACATTTGCCATATCTTAAAAATGAACTGATGGATTTCAACACACGATTAAAACCTTGATTCGAATCTGACTGCCATGCAGTTTTCCTTCTCAACATTAAAATTCAATATTATCTCATTCTCTCGCTGCAGGGAGCATGTTTGTGTTATTCCTGAGCTTTTATAAATCGATTCACATTAGCTCTACTGTAGTTTCTTCATCACTGCATAACCATAACTCCTATTGATCAAGACGTCAAAACTCAGTATCCGGGAAAGAGCCAACCGCAGTGATAACAAGTACATACATTGATGTTAAAACAGCGTAAATAAAAACTTTAGTCTCAGTTAAAAAGTACTTATTAAAAGATAAATCGACACTAAGTTAAAATTGTAACAATATGATCCAGGTTATAGTGGTCATCTTGATCACTGACTAAAACCGTATGAACCAGCCACTTTGAGATACATCTAAATTACCTAGCCAATAATATGGGAGGCAGTCCGAATAGCACACAGGTTCTTAAAACCGTTCCACAAAAGTCTGACTGTTATTTAAAACAGTGGACAAATTTTATCGAAAACAAAAGTTGCTGCCCTCTTCTCGGAATATGAAGTGCAATCAAGCAAAATGTGGCTCACCAATACAGGTATTCCACAAGCACCGCCCCCACTCTTGGTCGTCCCGCTGATGGAGGTGCCTGTGTGTCTAAGCACAGTGCTCTGTTCCGGCCACGCTAAGGTCTCTTGTCGTCTGAGTGACTGAAACCATGTTCTCCATGGCCATTGACACACAAATTTTCTCCTCCACAACAAGATAATAGCAAACAAGGAAGGAAGAAACAAAGTTTTGCGTTCCGTCCACAGCAAGATCATTAGAGACGGAGTACAAGCTCGCATTACGAAAGAATGTGGAAGGAAATCAGCCGTGGCTTTTTCAAAGGAACCATCCCGGCTTTGCCCACGAACGATTTAGGTTAATCATGACGATTTAGATAAATCATAATAACCCTCAATGGGCTAGTACATGATTTTAGTAGCAAGCTCCCTTGTTGCCAATTTTCATTAGTTGCTCAGGCAGCCACATACGCCATGAAACAATCTTCATGACATTTTCTTCGAATACTCGTTTTATTTAGTAATTTATTTTATGATTTTCTTATATGAGAGACAAAAGCATGACGTTGCAGGTAGGCATTCACGCTCCAAAGCTTGTTGACTTTTACTATCCATTTTATATACTGATAAGTGAATGCTGTTTCTGTTAGTGTCAGGACTGGCTGTGAAGTCTCTAATATGAGTTCATGAAGCAGTGTCCAAAGAAGATTGCTTAAGAGGAAAAGACCTCTTCCATCTTACCTAGCAATTAGTTGATATTCTGCAGAGGCACCGCTAACACTGCCATGAAATCATTATCATCAACACGATTACTATCGTTGGATCCGGTCTGTTTCAGACTTCGTGCTTGGGGACGCGGAGAACGTGGCGAGGTTCGGCGGCTCGAAGCACGGGCCGCCCCAGTCGTGGTACCGCAGCCTGCTGCACTGGGGACACATCAGGGGCTTCCTCATGTTCGGCGTAGGGGTCATGCTCGCCCGAGCTGTTCACGCCAACATGGATCTCTTCGGCCTCGGCGAGTCCATGGTCGAGGAGTTTTTGTAACGTCGTTCGGTGACATTTTGCCAGAACCTGCTGTTATCTGGCTCACAATAATACGTGTGATTTGCAATTATTTTACGGTGACCATTGTTCCGTTATGTTTCCAGTTTCCCACACGATCTCTATCAATTAAATAGAACAGAAAAAAACGACTTCAACAATCATTTCACAGCGATATGAAGGGGTGTTCTATCGACTGATGGCTGTGCAGTATACACTTTACGACAAATAAAAAAAGTGACGCACCACGAAGAAATAATCCGAATGAGACGGAAATCGGTAGATATGATGCATATGTATAGACAAACATAGTATTACAATTTCAGAAAAATTGGATTATTTATTCACGAGAAAGGGCTTCACATGTTGAGCAAGTTAATAATGCGTTCCTCCAACTCTGGCCCTTACGCAAGCAATTAATCGTCTTAGCCTTGATTGACAGACTCGTTGGATGTCCTCTTGAGAGCTATCGCGCCAAATTGTGTCCAACTCACGCGTTAGATCGTCAGAATCCCGAGCTGGTTGCAGGGCCCTGCCCCATAATGCTCCAAGCTTTCTCAATCAGGAAAAGATCCGGCGACCTTGTTAGCCAAGGTACGGTTTGGCAAGCATGAAGACAAACAGTAGGAACTCTCGCTGTGTGCGAGTGGGCGTTATGTTGCTGTAATGTAAACCTAGAATGGCTTGCCATTAAGGGCAATAAAACGGCACACTGGACTCGCATTCGGGAGGACGACGGTTCAATCCCGCGTCCGGCCATCCTGATTTAGGTTTTCCATGATTTCCCTGAATCGTTCCAGTCAAATGGCGGGATGGTTCCTTTGATAGGGCACGGCCGACTTCCTTCCCCGTCCTTGGCCTAATCCAATGAGACCGATGACCTAGCTGTTTGGTCTCTTCCCCCAACCAACCCAACCCAATAAAACGGGGCGTAGAATATCACCCTCCATGGCAAGCCATCCTGAGCGTACATTTCAGCAAGATAATGCCGGCCCACACACGGCGACAGTTTCTACTGCTTGTCTTCGTGCTTGCCGAACGCGATCTTGGCCAGCAAGGTCGCCAGATCTCTCCCCAACTGAGGTTTGTAGCATTATTGGCAGGGCTCGGGATTTCGACGATCTAACGTGCCAATTGGACATAATTGGGCAAGAATCCCTCAAGAGCACATCCAGCAACTCTGTCAAGCAACGCCAAGTCGAATAACTGCTTGCATATGCGCCAGAGGTGGAGCAACGAGTTACTGATTTGCTCAATTTGTGAAGCCCCTGTTCTTGAATAAATCACCCAATTTTTCTGAAATTATAATCATTTGTTTGTGGGGTACATTTACATCACATCTACTGCCTTCCGCTCCATTCAGATAATTCCTTCGCAGTTAATCGTTTTTTTTCTTCCTTAGAGTGTACATACTTCTTAAGCTCACTGAACAAAATAATAGTCGTCCCCTCAAAAGAGCAGACAGATCGCTTTGGGAAGAGGTAGATGGTGTGAAACTGGTACCTTGAGGTCATATAACTCAATAGATCAACGTGGAGGCGTTACAGAATAGCAGAAAGAGGTTATTATGTTTGGATATGCTCATGATCACACCATGAATGTAGTTGCCCGATTTGTAACTGTATCAAGGTTAAATGCCCAGCGTATCTATAAGAATGATATGCCACTGGCAACCATGTACCTCGGTATAAGAACAGTGGTCGTGAAAAGATCCTAACTGTGAGGGACCAGAGTAGAGCGTCATGGCTCGTCTATGACAATCTGTTTCAAAATCGATAGGAATTGCTGCTGTCAGTGAATGCGGATCCATTTCAACTAGTTGCGCAGCGAACACTGTGAAGATAACTATGTGCCATGGACATCTGGAGTACGGTACCTCGTAAAGCGCTATACTCACTCGGTACATGAAGGTGAACGTGCCCAGTAGACCAGTCTGGGTAGCATTAAACAATACGCGTATGGTGTCGTCCGACGAGCCGCATATGGTGTCGTCCGATGAGCTGCGATTTTGCTCTGTTCTTCATCTACATCAACATATACATCTACATGGATACTCTGCACATTACACTCGAGTGCCTGGTAGAGGTTCCGTCGAACCACCTTCACAATAATTCTCTATTTTCCACTCGCGAACAGCGCGCGCAAAAACCGAACACCTGTATCTTTTTGTGCGAGCTCCGATTTCCCTTATTTTATTATGATGATCGTTTATCCCTATGTAGGTCGGCGTCAACAAAATACTTTCGCGTTCTGAGGTTGGTGACTGAAATTTCGTGAGAAGGTCCCGCAGCAACGAGAAACGCCTTTTTTAAAAAATAGTTTCCACCATAAATCCTGTTCGATGCCCGTGACACGGTCTCCCCTATTTCTCAATAATATCAACCGTGCTGCCCTTCTTTGAACTTGCTCGATGTACTCCGTTAGCCCTATCTGGTAAAGATCCCACGCCGCAAAGCAGTATTCCATAGGCAGTCTCCTCAGTACACACGTTGCATTTTCTAAACGTTCTGCCAATAAAACGTAATCTTTGGTTTGTATTTCCCACAACATTTTCTGTGTGTTCTTTCCAATTTAAATTGTTTGTAATTGTAACTCCTAGGTATTTAGTTGAATTTACTACCCTTAGATTTGACTGATTTATCGTGTAACCGATGTTTAACAGATTCCTTTTATCGTTCATGTGGATGACCTCACACTTTTCATTATTTATGATCAACAGCTGATTTTCGCACCATACATATATCTTGGCTAAATCGTTTTCCAGTTTGGTTTGATCTTCTGGTGATTTTACTAGACGATAAACGACAGCATCATCTGCAAACCACCTAAGACGGCTGCCCAGATTGCCTCTTAAATCGTTTATATAGATAAGGCATAGCAAAGAAACTAGAACACTACCTTGGGGAACGCTAGAAATTACTTCTGTTTTACTCGATGACTTTCCGTAAGTTACTACGAACTGTGGTCTCTCTAACAGGAAATCACGAATCCAGTCGCATAACTGAGACTATGTTTCCTTAGCACGCAATTTGATTACAAGCCGCGTGTCGAGATACGGTGTCAAAAGTGTCAAAAGCCTTATGGAAACCTCAGAAATACGGAACCAATTTGAAATTCCTTGTGGATAGTATTCAGCACTTCGTGTGGTTCACACGTACGATGTTTCTAAATCGGTGTTGTCTGTGTGTCAATAGACCATTCTCTCCGAGGTAATTCGTAATGTTGGAACACAATATATGTTCCAGTATCCTGCTGCATATTGACGTTAATGATATGAGCTCATAAGTTAGTGGATTAGTCCTATTGCCATTCTTGAATATTGGTGTGACCTGTGCAACTTTCCAGTCTTTGGGTACAGCGAGAAGTTGTATACGACTGTTATGAGGCTATTGCGTCAGCATACTCTGAAAGGACCCTAATTGGTACACAATCTGGATCGCCAATTTTTGGGGATTTTGCGTTCGTTTAAATTTGGCATGATTTTTTCGCTGTTTCCGCTACAGTGTTCTGACCTGTATTGTGTACCATGGTGGTTCATCCCCGTCGTTTGTTAAATTTATTTGGTATAAATCTCTCAACTGCTGTCGATATTATTTCTTTCAGTGCATGTGATCTACACTACACTGTTCATTTGGAAGGAAGAAGGCGCCAAGCAGACTTTTATCTGCTTTTCTGAATAGATATATTTTTCGTTTATTTTTGGAGGATTTGGGAGTTTCAGTATTCAGTCTCGCCACAACCGTGTGTTCACTAATCCCTGTATCCGTTTTGATACTCGTTATTAGTTCAGAATTATTTGTTGCTAAGAGGTAACTGTGTTTTCACAACTGTTTTTTATTCGAGAGGGCTCATGAACGAATAATTTTCAGAGAATTCATTTAGCACAATTTCGAATGATGTTTGATGAGTACATTCGGATTTAAAATGTATTTTCGCCAACTATGTAGACGGGTACATGTAAGTATTTGAAATTAGACTCAAGTTTTCTTTGAACCTTTCAGCAACTGTATCACCTAAGACGGGAGGTCGATAAAATGGTTCAATTATTATTTTATTCCGGTCCCCAAGAATGAGCTCTACCCATACTAACTCACAGGAACTATCTACTTCATTTTCGCTTCAAGATAAATTACTTGTAACACCAAGAAACAGGCCATCGCCAACTGTGTTTAGCCTATCCTTTCTGAATACCGTTAGATCGTTCCCAAAAATTTCAGGTGATCTCCTGCTTTAGCCATCTTTTCAGTGCCTACAGTGATTTGAGTATCAGAGCTTTCTGTTAGCGCTTGGAACTCTGGCACTTCCCCAACACAGCTACCACAATTTGCAACTGTTATACCGATGGTTCCTAGATCTACGTTCTTCCTGTGTTCGACCTGCATCCTTTGTTACTGAAACCCTTTCTGTGTTTCCCTGTGGCCTTCTAATCGCTCAGTCCATGCCACGTAGCCACCTCCTGCATGTAATGGATTCCTGATCTATTTAGCGGAACCCGAAACCCCACCACCCTATGGCGCAAGTCGGGGAATCTGCAGCCTACACGGTCGCAGAATCGTCTGAGCCTCTAATTCAGCCCATTCACTAGCCTTTGTACCAGAGGTACGCAATCGGTCCTGTCGACTATGTTGCAAATGGTGAGCTCCGCTTTCATCTAGAAGCAAGACTGGCAGCCTTTACGACTTCAGCGTTTACGACTTGTAGTCCTGGCTGACGCTACTGTAGAGTGTTACGTACGACGCTAATTAGATCTCCACAAAAAAGCGTAGGTTGCGTTGAAAGACCTATTTAGCTGCGATACCGCAGTGACGAAACCAAAATTTTAAGAACAATGGTTTCTGTTGGGAGCTTGCCTTATGCTGTAACCTTCGTTCAGCTAAACAACTATGAAAGATATCCAGCCAGCTAAAAAGCTGGGTAGATCACATAACTAATGATGAAGTATTGAACAGAATTGGGGAGAAGAGGATTATGTGGCACAACTTGACAAAAAGAAGGGACCGGTTAGTAGGACATGTTCTGAGGCATCAAGGGATCACAAATTTAGCATTGGAGGGCAGCGTGGAGGGTAAAAATCGAAGAGGGAGACGAAGAGATGAATACACTAAGCAGATTCAGAAGGATGTAGGCTGCAGTAGGTACTGGGAGATGAAGAAGCTTGCACATGATAGAGTAGCATGGAGAGCTGCATCAAACCAGTCTCAGGACTGAAGACCACAACAACAACAACAAAAAGCTGAAAGAAGGAGCAGTTTTAGGAATTCCTCAGTGACATTGTAAGATTTGTTTTTTTAAACGAAACGACCTTCATACGTGTCTGAGTGCTGCCGGTACTGAAAGAAAATCGGGAGTCCTTCGTGTCTCTCAACACCGTTTGGAAAAATGAAAGTACGTGTTAAATCGAAACTGTTCAAATTAGTCAGTAAGCCACAGTTTTAAAAAAATATCTTTACATCATACACCAGGGATCAATACATCTATGATTTGTTAGTTTCCAGTATCTTCATCAGAGGTTTAAGGGTATAAGTACAGACATTTCTACTGATGACAGAGGACAGCATACTGAATCACACCATATCAATATTTACTTAATTTGCAGACTAATAATTATAGCTATTACAGTAGTTCGTTTTCACGTTGATTAGTACCTCCAAGTACGCATGGAACACGCATGCCATTAATTTTTATTTTCCCCTGGGTAGCAGTTCAAATACTGAAGTGACGAGGCGTGAATGCAAATCGCATAAACGATCCTGAAAGGCACAGTCCACTTCGCGCTGCTTTTACGGCTGTGCAGAAACATAAGGTAGCAAATTATGTGGTGTGTTTGTGGGAAGCCTTTTGGGCAGAGGAAACACACTAAACTTGGTACTTATGAAGGTACCAGCACTCACAATATCGGCACCTATGACCCTAACAACCCGTGTATACAACGCTAGTCTGTATACAGTGCATGGTACTTTGTGCCAATTTTAGCGATGTTTTGTTCTATTCCATCCACGCATGGAGTGCGGGAAAATGACTGTTTGCCTCCTTATTGTGCCGCAATCTTTCTTATCGTTTTCTCACGATTCCTAGACGACATATACACTCCTGGAAATTGAAATAAGAACACCGTGAATTCATTGTCCCAGGAAAGGGAAACTTTATTGACACATTCCTGGGGTCAGATACATCACATGATCACACTGACAGAACCACAGGCACATAGACACAGGCAACAGAGCATGCACAATGTCGGCACTAGTACAGTGTATATCCACCTTTCGCAGCAATGCAGGCTGCTATTCTCCCATGGAGACGATCGTAGAGATGCTGGATGTAGTCCTGTGGAACGGCTTGCCATGCCATTTCCACCTGGCGCCTCAGTTGGACCAGCGTTCGTGCTGGACGTGCAGACCGCGTGAGACGACGCTTCATCCAGTCCCAAACATGCTCAATGGGGGACAGATCCGGAGATCTTGCTGGCCAGGGTAGTTGACTTACACCTTCTAGAGCACGTTGGGTGGCACGGGATACATGCGGACGTGCATTGTCCTGTTGGAACAGCAAGTTCCCTTGCCGGTCTAGGAATGGTAGAACGATGGGTTCGATGACGGTTTGGATGTACCGTGCACTATTCAGTGTCCCCTCGACGATCACCAGTGGTGTACGGCCAGTGTAGGAGATCGCTCCCCAGGAGCAACAGTGTCCCTAATTTGCTGGGAAGTGGCGGTGCGGTCCCCTACGGCACTGCGTAGGATCCTACGGTCTTGGCGTGCATCCGTGCGTCGCTGCGGTCCGGTCCCAGGTCGACGGGCACGTGCACCTTCCGCCGACCACTGGCGACAACATCGATGTACTGTGGAGACCTCACGCCCCACGTGTTGAGCAATTCGGCGGTACGTCCACCCGGCCTCCCGCATGCCCATTATACGCCCTCGCTCAAAGTCCGTCAACTGCACATACGGTTCACGTCCACGCTGTCGCGGCATGCTACCAGTGTTAAAGACTGCGATGGAGCTCCGTATGCCACGGCAAACTGGCTGACACTGACGGCGGCGGTGCACAAATGCTGCGCAGCTAGCGCCATTCGACGGTCAACACCGCGGTTCCTGGTGTGTCCGCTGTGCCGTGCGTGTGATCATTGCTTGTACAGCCCTCTCGCAGTGTCCGGAGCAAGTATGGTGGGTCTGACACACCGGTGTCAATGTGTTCTTTTTTCCATTTCCAGGAGTGTACATTGGTGCCAGCATAATTGTCAAGCAAACTTCTTCAAATACATGTACTCTAAATATACCTCCGACCGGAGTGGCCGTGCGGTTCTAGGCACTACAGTCTGGAACCGAGCGACCGCTACGGTCGCAGGTTCGAATCCTGCCTCGGGCATGGATGTGTGTGATGTCCTTAAGTTAGTTAGGTTTAATTAGTTCTAAGTTCTTGGCGACTGATGACCTCAGAAGTTGAGTCGCACAGTGCTCAAAGCCATTTGAACCATTTTTTTCTAAATATGCCTAGTAAGGTTTCATAAGAACTACGTCGTCTCTCTTTCAAGTATTTCCATTAAAGTTCTCCGACATTTCTGTTACGGTTCGTGTGGGCTATACTGACAAATTACAATCCTAGTAAAGCGTCTCTGAATACATCACATGTCTGTTGTCATGCCTACTTGATAAGGATTTCAAACACTGGGACAATACTCTAGAATAGGTTGCACTAGCGTCTTATATGTTTATTACTTTGCATATGCATTGCTCCTTCCCAGAATCCTTCCAACAAATCTAAGTTTTCCAATAATCTTTCCTCTTTCGTTGGCGAAATTATCTTATTAGTTCGCAGCCAGGAGCTTAAAATATTTGTTTCGTATGTCGTTTGTCGGACTGTAAGTCTGATTTAAACTAATTGTTACTTGACAGCAGGCTGCACGGCTTCCTCCACCAGCACACCAGTCGGAGCTATGCTGGCAGTGGCAACGTCAGCTCTCACTGTGTTGCCACTTAAACCATTGTACCAGCCAGTGCGTCTGTGAGCCATTGTAGTGAAAGGTTTGGGTGACTTTTAGCTTCGTGTACCTTACGATGTTTAATGAAAGTTGTCGAAAGACGGGTAGACTGAGGATGCACACTGCTAGGAAATCTTCATAAAGTGTCGGACTTTGCGTGATTATCCACAGTCAAAGTGTCGGACATTGCTTGATTGTACGCGGTCAAAGTGTCAGACTTGGCGTGATTATACGCAGTCAGTCGCATTAATTCGCGTGTTCCTTGAGGAAATATTTTCAGAGAGAAAGGGATGCAGGAGCGCCTCCCTTTTCTTAGGACGAGCTCTCGTGGAGTGAATCCGACTGCTCTACAAATTATCGAATGATCCGTGGTACGAATCTACGAAAAGAAATTCGCAAAAGATGAATTATGCGTGTCAGCTAAATTGCTGACACTTGGGAAGAAGAGGCACCTCGAGAAGGTAGTCACAAAACTCGACTCTTTTCATGAAGATGCTATTCGTTGTGAGATACCCGCAAATTAGTCAAGGAGGAAGTAACTGACTCTGATAAGGATACATGCTACCCTTTTAGCGGTGGACTTGTTTCAGAATAGTAACACATCCTTGCCACCGTAAAAAAGTTAGAAATCTGCTACAAGTCTATTTCTGGTCGCAAGTTGTTAACCATACGCCAAGATATTGCAGTCTGTAGATGCAGCTTTCTTAGGGTATTTGACGGGATAAATTTTGACAGTATCGTTTGGCATGATGAGACATGGGTGAATGCGTGACACAGCTTTAAAAAAGGCTAGACAAACGATATCAACAACGACAGTATGGCAGCTCTGATCTGAAGAAGATAAAGAAAACTTGTAACACACAAGGAAACTCAAAAGGTTTCGTTCCTAACTGTCAGATGTTATCCAGTTCAGATAAGAACTTCGACTACTATGAAGTCTCTGTGCTTCAACACTTAACGAAATATTCTGTAACTGTTGTAAGTGACGATTTGATAGTAACTTTACAAGTTGAAAAAGTGACATCAGATGCCTGTGAATCGTGTGAAGTGAGTGATACAGGAGGCATGAAATAATGAAGGTGTGTTAAAACAGTGCAAAGACTGTCACAACGAGCAGCAACATCGACAGTTCCACTGACTCTGAATTAAGCTGGTGTTTCCTCACTGTCTGATTAGTGTATAGCGTACTTTAAAGAACCTCTTACTTCCTTTAAATCTTGTGTTTGTGAACTTATTTCCGTCAGTTTCTTTGCTGTTGTAAGACGAAGGACTATATAGAAATAATCAAACCAGTTGCATAAAAGAAATTTTATTTCCATTAACCAGTTTCGGGAACTTAGTGCCCTTCTTGAAAAGATTAAGATCATCGCATTATTTACGAGTGTCATGCTGCACGCATCTTATTGTTGACACTTGCAAATAATGCAACAGTTATAACAGCCTGAAGAAGGCCGCTAACTGCCCGAAACTGGTTAAGAAAATAAAATTTCTTTTATGCAGCTGGTTGCTGATTGTTTCGATACATTTAACTGCATGAAACTTCCTGGCAGATTACAACTGTGTGCCGGAGCGAGACTCGAATTCGGGACCTTTGCCTTTCGCGGGCAAGTGTTGTTATATACAACTATAGTTGTGGGAGATCAGTGAAATACTAGACTAAGGAATACTTTTGAGTCAGCTCCCATCATCTCCTTACGGTAAGTTAGACTGCATTAGAGATGTATTTCATTTTATACAGGCATCAAGATATTATTTCATGTGTGTAATAGTTTTCAAGATATGTTATGGCAAGAAGAAAATTTTTCTGGACGTGAAAATTTCAATTACCAATGCAACATCGTTCCAAATAAAAATTACTAAAAGATTTTTGACGTACTTATAGGAACTACTGAGGGTAATACTATACGTAAATTTCAGAATTATACATTACTTTTGTAGTTTTGTAAGACATAAAACGTTAATCTACATACTTGTTACAAGTTAAATATTGACACAGTTGCATAAAAACGCCTTTTTCAGAATCTTATGTACAAGACAGGCAATGCAATATAAAAATTTCTAAAGTCTCTTCGCCGAGCGAGATATTTTGGTAATCAATGAAAAACAGTCTTGTTGTGAGATCAATAGCTTTTGAGGTATAATGTGATAAGTTTGAAGCTGTTTACGAACGGGAGAATTTAATCTATTTAAAAACATTTAACGAACTCATACCACAATTAAAATTAATAACGGATTTTTCACATACTGAGAAGCATTATAGATATCCACATCGTATGTGGACTTGAAATTTTTTACTAGATTTCTTGTGGAAGATACACTCCTGGAAATTGAAATAAGAACACCGTGAATTCATTGTCCCAGGAAGGGGAAACTTTATTGACACATTCCTGGGGTCAGATACATCACATGATCACACTGACAGAACCACAGGCACATAGACACAGGCAACAGAGCATGCACAATGTCGGCACTAGTACAGTGTATATCCACCTTTCGCAGCAATGCAGGCTGCTATTCTCCCATGGAGACGATCGTAGAGATGCTGGATGTAGTCCTGTGGAACGGCTTGCCATGCCATTTCCACCTGGCGCCTCAGTTGGACCAGCGTTCGTGCTGGACGTGCAGACCGCGTGAGACGACGCTTCATCCAGTCCCAAACATGCTCAATGGGGGACAGATCCGGAGATCTTGCTGGCCAGGGTAGTTGACTTACACCTTCTAGAGCACGTTGGGTGGCACGGGATACATGCGGACGTGCATTGTCCTGTTGGAACAGCAAGTTCCCTTGCCGGTCTAGGAATGGTAGAACGATGGGTTCGATGACGGTTTGGATGTACCGTGCACTATTCAGTGTCCCCTCGACGATCACCAGTGGTGTACGGCCAGTGTAGGAGATTGCTCCCCACACCATGATGCCGGGTGTTGGCCCTGTGTGCCTCGGTCGTATGCAGTCCTGATTGTGGCACTCACCTGCACGGCGCCAAACACGCATACGACCATCATTGGCACCAAGGCAGAAGCGACTCTCATCGCTGAAGACGACACGTCTCCATTCGTCCCTCCATTCACGCCTGTCGCGACACCACTGGAGGCGGGCTGCACGATGTTGGGGCGTGAGCGGAAGACGGCCTAACGGTGTGCGGGACCGTAGCCCAGCTTCATGGAGACGGTTGCGAATGGTCCTCGCCGATACCCCAGGAGCAACAGTGTCCCTAATTTGCTGGGAAGTGGCGGTGCGGTCCCCTACGGCACTGCATAGGATCCTACGGTCTTGGCGTGCATCCGTGCGTCGCTGCGGTCCGGTCCCAGGTCGACGGGCACGTGCACCTTCCGCCGACCACTGGCGACAACATCGATGTACTGTGGAGACCTCACGCCCCTCGTGTTGAGCAATTCGGCGGTACGTCCACCCGGCCTCCCGCATGCCCACTATACACCCTCGCTCAAAGTCCGTCAACTGCACATACGGTTCACGTCCACGCTGTCGCGGCATGCTACCAGTGTTAAAGACTGCGATGGAGCTCCGTATGCCACGGCAAACTGGCTGACACTGACGGCGGCGGTGCACAAATGCTGCGCAGCTAGCGCCATTCGACGGCCAACACCGCGGTTCCTGGTGTGTCCGCTGTGCCGTACGTGTGATCATTGCTTGTACAGCCCTCTCGCAGTGTCCGGAGCAAGTATGGTGGGTCTGACACACCGGTGTCAATGTGTTCTTTTTTCCATTTCCAGGAGTGTACATGCTCGCCGCGGAGACCGATGCTCTCTGGCGGCTGTCCGCAGCCAGTACTGCGCCCGACAAGGCCGCAACTTTGGATCTTAAACGCCAAGTGACAGTTCTGAGTATGTGAGTTTAAGCTAGCTTGAAATGACTCTTTGACCGATATGTCTAAATCTGGTGACTGACAAACATTCCACTTATTCCGGTTATTTTTGCCCTTATTACTCTTATAAAGTTTGAAAGTGTTTCATGAAGCATCAGTCCGATATTTGTTAAAAATTGTGATAATGTTCATCACGTACCCAGTACTAAATGATTATGCTCACATTAAATTGGGAACCGATGTCCAACAACGACAATAATATGGTGTGTGGCCTCCATGGGCCACAGGCAAGAATACACGCCGTGTTCGTTTTGTAGGGAATTTAAAGTACTTAAGTTTTGTACTGGGATTCTTTTTCGCTGGATGGCACGGGTTTCGAGTTATTCAACAAAAACGTACAAAAGTGACCTTCAAATGCACTTCCACCCGTATTTCTAGTGTGTTGTTTGTGACGCTCCCTTCTACCACTGTACAAAAATTTCCGACAGCACGAACTGTTCCGCATATTCGACGTTTTTTAGTCTCTGTTGACTGGGCGATTACGCCAGAAGCATAGTCTGTCATTTCATTCTTAATTTGAACGTGCCCATGAGGTTCAAACGGTTCAAATGGCTCTAAGCACTATGCGACTTAATATCTGAGGTCA
This sequence comes from Schistocerca cancellata, assembly GCF_023864275.1. Classification (NCBI taxonomy): domain Eukaryota; kingdom Metazoa; phylum Arthropoda; class Insecta; order Orthoptera; family Acrididae; genus Schistocerca; species Schistocerca cancellata. The sequence continues at coordinate 378,898,894 of NC_064626.1, read as the reverse complement.
TCAGTCCCCTAGACTTAGCCTTACTCAAACCTAACTAACCTAAGTACATCACACACATCCATGCCCGAGGCAGGATTCGAACCTGCGACCGTAGCAGCAGCGCGGTGCCGGACTGAAGCGCCTAGAACCGCTCGGTCACAAAGGCCGGCCTGCCCATGAGGGTAATAAAAGAAAAATGACTTTTGTAAAACTAATTATGTTGATAATTCAAGCTTAAATCTTACAAGCACACTAAATCCGTAGTCAGAAGATCTTGCAAATACAGCGATGTAATTATTTATTTTATTCTGTTAAAATTCACAAAACAGTTAGGAGAAATTTTCAAAGATATCAGTTTTACAATTTTTAAGTGCTCCCTAAGACGATTGCTTAATGAGACCAGTCAATGAAGAACAAAAATGGTCGAATGTGGTAAATAATTCGGGTAGTCGCAAAATTTTTGTACAGTAGTAGGAAGGAGTGCCATGAACAACATACTAGAAATCCTGACCGGTGGGGACTGAATGTAGGAGAGGGTGTGCATTTGGAGGTCACTTTCGTACGTTTTCCTTGAATATCTGGAAAACTACGGCCTCCAGCGAGAACGTATCCCAGTTCAAAATTTAAAAAAGGTCCCGCTCATTTTTTCTGTAGGACCAATAGTTCCCACGTAGCGAGCGAGAGGATATGAAGATCTTGAGGGTGGTTTCTGAAGGGCAGATATAATACTGTGGGTTGCAGAAAACGAGATCTATAAGTGCAGCTGAATCATCTCGCATACAGCTTCCCAGACAAACTCTACGGACCGAGCAGGTCAGACAAGGATTCTTAAATTTCTCGAGGCGTAAGTTGCACAGGAGGGGGGGGGGGGGGGGTGAGGGAGTGCACCATCCAGCTGGAATATACGGAATATACAATTTGGTACCCTAATCGCAAAGGCTATGACAACAAGGTTTACCATTCTTGCTGCATACTGATGAGCATTCAGCGTCCCTTCAATAATTACCTTTTGTAGTCTCCAGTAGCTCTCCACACGACAATAGCTGGAGTTTCAGTGGTATGGATCTCAAGAATTGCTGCGTGCCGTGGCCTTTCACCAAGTCGTCTAAGGATACGTTGGCATCGATCCAATTATCACACAAGGAAGTGAGTTTCATCGGTGAGCGGAACATAATGCCACGCCATGTCCGTTGTTGACTCTGGCTCTACACTATAAAAGTCTCTCTGTTTGTGGTCTAGCGTCAAGGTACAAGACGTATGGCAACTAGAAATCTCAACCCAGCTTCGAGTAATCTGTTCCGGACCATTCGTGGTGACTAGCCCTTGGCGAATTTTAGCTGTTGTCATCCGTCTAATAGAGAGAGTCGAACAGTCCTACACTCTTGTGGTGTTGTAGCCCTCCTGGAAGTGGCTGTGCCCACTCTTCTTACCACACAGTTGTCCTAAGTGCATCTCATTCTGCAGCCATTGCACTACAGCCAACGATTTGTGCTATCGGTCAGTACAATGCCCCCATGTTCCTCACACCAATAACTGGACCTTTCTCAAAATTCTAATGATGTCAATAAGGCACAAGTGCACATATTCTGAGTTGCAGTCTCCACAAGAGCAGTTCCAGTAATCTCACGAGAAAACGCTCCAGTTGCTAAAAGGAACTTGACAAGCTCTACGCGCCCAATTTCAGCCATTATATTCGTCCATTTGCCAGTGTATCTGAAACTGCCAATTTTAATGAATAATACGGTGGATATATAAATACTTTAAATAGTGGGAGATAATAATATCGTGTGGCTCACTAGCCTGGTGCAAGTCTTTCAACTGGATGGCACCTCGGCGATTTGCGTGTCCCCAACCTACCCATTATCCAGCCTGTGAATGGGGACCTACATTTTAATGCGGATTCCGAACCACGTGTCGTTTTTGGCTACTCCTCGCATCGTTGAGAGGTGAAAGCTGGGTTAAAACGCAGTCTGGAAAATCCAAGATCCGAGTGATATTCGATCCCGCAACCCGTTCGTTTCCACTCAAGCGCTTTGCCGAAAGATCACCAAAGCCGCCTATAGAGGGAGATCAGAAACAAAGTAATTATGTACAGTATAAGTAGAGAAAGAATATACAACTTACGTTATCCTGTAGAGAAGCAAATTCAAATGATAAAAACGGTTAAAGTCGAGTGGATATAAAAAGTTACGTTCCCAGTGACAACTGAGGAATGGGGTCACGTCATGATTACACAAAAAAAAACTACACAGTTCGATACATTAGTTATTAGCATACTTTAGCTTTAACATATGTTCTATTTCGACATGTTCAAAATTTCAAATTCATGCCTTTCCAATAAAACACTAAAAGAAATATTTGAAGTTTAATAAAAATGTAAAATAGTTTTAAGCTACGAACCTGGGGAGTATTTTTAGGTGAAGCTGTCGACAACGGGGAGCCATATGTCTAAGAAATTGGTGTTTCTTAGTGTGAATTGCTTGCTGATTTTCTTTTTCTTCAGGTAGGTGTAAATTTCTAGAGCCCTCTGTAGGGCTCGCAGAATAAAACATCGAAACACATCACTATCTCATGTGTCATGGTAAAGCGCTAATGATTGTCCGTAACGAAAAACATATCGCACTGAAACACGAAACAAAAATTTGTCATAAACTAATTATATAGATAAAGATAAGACTGATCATTTCGATATAACGTAATGTAAAGAGAAAAGATATTACATCGATGCTGCCGGTGACCACTTCCGGCATCTTTTGCAGAGAGCAGATAACTGTTCATTGTTTGTTAGATCCTGAGAGACATTTAGACATACTATAAGGCTATTTTCGTTTCCCTGTGCAAGACATGGTAGTTGGTAATACAAAATCTTTCGCTGTAACACCAGTCAACGATTTCCTATTTGCTAAGTTATTTGAGCGATCGAGGCGATGGAGTGGATAAGACGCTGAATTCATGCTCGACTTCTCATCTTCCTATTTCCTATGGGTCCCCTAAATTACATTTAGGCATATGTCACATTGCTTTCTTAAATATGTCATCGTCGCTTTTCTTCACTATCCATATGCAACTGAACAGTTTGTCTTTAACGAGCTCAGTGTCAACGGTACATTGAACTCAAGCTTCCTTCCTTCTTGCATTCATTATGGCAAACTATTTCTTGTGGTGAGCTGTAAGTTCAACGAAAATGCCAGCTACCCATGACTCAGGAATCGTGACTGATCTTTTATTATCGATAGCTTCATTGTGTGGCACCATCACGCGACTGCCAAGGGGCATTGCCTTCCATGCCGCCGTTAGTGAGTCACAAACTCCCTACGCGCCAAGAACCGTATGATGCGCCGCTGAACGAATACTGAAGAGGCCGCACTATGCCATGACGATTCCGCCAAAACGCTACCGAGTGAAAGTACGGACGAGCTGTTTGTGAGTTTCGACGTTCGTTATTCCTTATTTATGAAAAATAGTCAAATTTCATCAATTACAACAGTATTGGACCTGTTAATTACTCTTTGACTATGTTTTTAAAAAGGTGTAACTAAAGTTAGCCTATGCTTATCCGTTCTTCTTTTCGTGCGTTTTCGCACTACTACGTACAATTACCTGTATGTTAGACTTGCCATAAACGCAAATTTGTTCAACTTGGTACTGCCTTGAGCTGTGTGCTATGTCTTTATCATTCGCAGTTGCGTGCACGCATTTTTTGCACATGTCACCTTCATACATTGATGAATTCATCAAACTTTGTTAAGGCATCTTGTATTTTCGTATGCTCTGATCATGACGACTTGAACAAATAAAATTCTGGGTGTTTCAGTATCTCATATTCTTAAGAAATAGTACGGCTCAAAACTATAAAAAAAGTACTATAAACGTAAGTCTGAAAACAATTAGTTCCTGAGATATGGGTCATTTTACGAGGGCGTGTTGAAAAGTAATGCATGCCATTCTTTTTATGTGAAAATTCTTGAAGCTTTATTAATACAACAACCGTTATTAATATTGTACGTCTTTACTATTTATTTCTCAACAATTATGGAAAGGACAGATTGATATTCACCGTAAAGAGATATGTTGAGTTGCAGAAAGGCACAACGAAGAGACTATTACACATTAAGCTGTACGCCAATCCATCATCAGAAAAAAAACATACCCACGCATTCGCAAAAGCAAGTACACCTTATACACACTTAATCGCTATCTCTGGCTGCCCAAGCAAGATATTTGAACCTGGACTTTACACTTTCTCAACATAGTCACCCTGGCAACGAACACGCTTCTCTCAACACGAGACCAGTTTGTTGATAACGTCGCTGGAGAATGTATGGCCCTGTTGACATCATGTCTGCATTTACATCATACTCCGCAAGCCACCCACGATTTTTGCAGATGTCGCAGCGCTAATGGTGGTCTGGTATTTTCATACTGAAGGAGAGAGTGGACGAATTCTTCGAATTTGAAACTGGATTACAGCACGCTGTTTCTCATGCGCCGATATTTAAGTTACACACCGCCGTGTTAAACGCTACAACTCAGAGATCTCTAGCGGCGGAGGACAGCACGTGTGTAGACATGAAGAATAAAGTTGTAGAATGTGTTTGTGTCAAGAACGACCAGTAACTCCCATTCAGTGGTGCAAGCTGTCTCGCTTTTGATGTTCACTGCTCGTTTCCTATAGCTTGTGTTTTGTCTTCGTACCGAGAGTCACGCTGTTGTAGCACTTAGCATTTACAGCTGCCTTCTATATCAGTCATTCCGTATATATCGTTTTGCTGACTGGAAAGTAAGATTTGTGGTTCCGTGGAGCGTGAAAAACGTAAGCACCGATATCTAGTTCTGTTATTCCAAGTGGGAAATTTCAGACGTGGTTTTTTGCTATGGTTACCCAACGGCGTTACGCCGAATGACGTCTTTGACGCAGCTTTCCATCTCAAAAAAGCTAAGCAGGTTTGTGCAGAAACCTGCAGACATGGGAGCATTCGTGGCGCGATCTTATTTCCTACAGTTCTTTCAATGGATTTTAAGACCGAGAGCTGCAGGTACGCAGTTCACAGCTTGCGTTTTATTTACGAACTAGCTGAGTCCCCGGCGTTTCCTGGGTAAGTAATTCATTTCCATTGCACGGTCTGCTCCTTCCGTCTCTCTCTGTCCCTCTCTCTACACCGCTCTCCCCCCCCCCCCCCCTCTGGCTCTGTTGTCTCCTTCTCCCCCTTCTTTCTGTCCACCTCCATCTCGAATTCTCGTCCATCTTCACCTCCTCCCTTTCTCTGTCCTCCTTTCTCACCTCCCCCCCCCCTCATCAATATGGGAATACTGTGTGACAAATGTGGGTGCGAGTAGATTTAATGTCAAAGAAGTAATAAAATCTGGCGTCAAACACGATGCGGCAGCTTTTCGCTCATCTCAGTGTTTAAGACGTCATATATCCTGAACTACGTGTCGTACAATAGTATAATTTTGCATGTATAATCAGTGCTGTATATGAGAACTGTCTGAAAAAAGTGTCGCGAATACAGTTCGTAGTAAAGAAGTAATAAATTACACTTCCCCCCCCCCCCACACACACACTTATCTGATAGGTAGGTAGTTCTTACTCCCGCAGCGATTCTTTCCAGACAATAAGTGATATGTGTTACCACTTTGGTTGAAATAGATCCAGTGGTTTTGGAGGAGATGTAGAACACACACATATTTTAAAATATGTATAATACATTTTTCCCGTGGTCCGATTTTGACGAAATATAGTCTACACGACATCCCAACTATGCTGCAGTACCAGTGAAAACCCCATAAAAATCCGTCTAGTAGTAGTGGAGATTAGCATGTTCAGACAGACATGAAAGTTTTATTAAAACGTTAAATCAAGATATAATTTTTTCTTGAACCGATTTTGATGACATAAAGCCTATATGGCACACCAAACTGTGCTCAAATTACCTGCGAAAACCTCATGAAAAATCGTCTAGTAGTTTTGGAGATCGGCGTGTTCAAAGACAAACGAAGAGACACTGCAGTTTTGTACATTTATTATTACTGTAGATGAGGGGGAGTTGATAAACATGGCGGTAATAAATCACCATAACAACCACAGGTGGCCAGTTGTAATTCCTCAATTACGAAAGCAAAGCATCAGGTTCGCTCATTATCGCCGTGTGGACAGGTAGCAGACTCATGATGGCCATATTTCACAGGACAAACTGACAGAAGCCGTTCATCATCAACGATACTGGAGAACGTTAGCCCTGTAGAAAGACAACAGACGTTGTTTGAAAAGGCACGGGATGACATCATTTCATTTTTTATGTCTAATGCAAACGTGTGCTCTTCGACGGATTGTTCGAGGAGATTCAGTAGCATCGCCTCCCCATTCACTTGATCTTAATACTTCGGATTTTTGTTTATGTTACTGATAGTGTACTCCAAGCCCATTGAAAACATGGTGTGTGCCGCGCACCTAACCAAATCTGAGAGTAACAGGATGTGTTTGCACGAGTTTGTGGTTCTTTGAGGAAGAGGGTGTAACTGCCTCCCTACTTCATTTTATATCAGTTTTCGGCCATCAGACGTGGGTGGGGGATGATTAACAGCGAGAATAAGTTACGTTGCCAAATAAATTTGACCATGTTGCCTAATACGAAAACGTGTCTCTTTACTTCGTACATTTCCTCAAATTAGGTGGAAAAATGTTGCTTCAGAAAGATAACAGCACAGGTGATTTTACTTGTTTGACTGGATTCCTGCTCGTAACAGACTATCTAAAATTTCGCTAAGGTTTGAAATTATGTGTAAAATTTATTGCAACTGGAAGTCAATAAACTCCGGGTACTCGCACGTCATGACGTACACTTCAAACTGTGCGTTGCGGCTCCACGGACTTTACAGTCGTGGCTTACAGCAGGGTGGTTCCATAAAAGTAATAACTTCCTTTATTTTCCTTCTGAGGAAACGAATAACATGTGCGCTAGTAGTGATATCGAGCGTCACGGTAGGTAAGTGTTAAACTATGGCACCGTGACAGATGGTAGTTGAATCGTACTACGAGGCTCATTTGTTTGTATTATGTAACAGTTTGGAGGTTATTTTTGCGAATGTAAATCGTTTGTTTGTCTTTCGTGATTTGTGTTTGTCAGCATGGCCGAATTTTTATATGTAGGCACTTAACGTGATATTCCAAATGTATCACGCAGTTCAAAAGATATGACTACATGAAAATGTAAGAAGTTACTTGATTTCCGGTTTTACGTGTGCTACTGTTTGGAATGGAGAAAGACCAAACAGTTTCATTTGTTTGAAAGTCTAGTTGCTGAAAGCACGCTTCCTATTGAAGTGAAACTACATTTGGATTTAAATCACGATAGTTAAGTAAACGAACCACGATATTACTTTTCCCACAACTTGAACGAAATTACGGAAAAAAAGCTATCACAAAACAAGTTACGATTTTATCATCGGCTCTTCTTTTATCTTACAAAGTTGCCTACAAGAAATTCACACCATAGCGGATGACGGTATTTTACCAGCTGCACTGGACATGGTATGTATTATAACGGTGAGTCAGCTGCCGTAGCAAATGCGTGTGGCTGTGTCAGACAACAAAGCAAGTACTCGGTATGGCACACAACATTAACCCTCTCCCAACAAGGTGGGTGGAAAACCAGCCATCCGTCCTATTTGCCCTAGTGCGCATGCGCGACGCTGTTCAGGTCCTATCCCCAGCTAGTGCATGATTCTAGACCGTCTCGCTCACAGTATTGGAGGGTCCCCTGCTCCATGGTACGTAGTATCTGGGTGGGATTCCACCACACTTTGTTGTTACCATCCTTCCATTCCTCCTTGTGGACAGAGGGTTGATGATCGGTTGACTGAAAAATACGAAGGCTAGATGAATCTACAGACAACCACAATGATGCGCATCTAATTTCTTACGTGTGGTTTATACTTGACAACAAATTTCAATATCTTCTTTTCCACAGAAAAGCAGCAGTTGTTACAAAAGCAACAGACCTCTATGAAATACTGCACTCTTTTATAGGAGAATACAACATTAATTGGAAAAATTGTGCAAGCATGTGTACTGATGGATGTCGTAGTATGGTTCGCTACGCCGACTCGCAAGCTCCTATCCGTAAAGAGGCTCCTCTTGCTATTTGAATACATTGGTTTATTTACTGAGAAGCACTGGCATCAAAAATCATTAACCTTGTCCTTCATGAGGTTCTTTAGTGAGTGATGGAAGTAGTAAACTTCATGTATCTCTACCACGTAAGGCGAGATGTTTTAAACGGATGTGCGTTGATATGCAGGCTAAGAACATTTCCCTAATTTGTTACAGTAACTCTTGCTGGATTTCACGTGGGAATGTCTCGAAAAGGGTACAGGTTAATAATGAAACTTCCTCGTACTTTCCAGTGGAAAGAGACCAACATTCAACAATTCTCAGGCAAAATTTCAGCCTTCAGAAAAAAAACTACTACCGTGAACGAAAACGTTGGGCGTTAATGATATGCATTATGTTTTTGCTGTTTTTCACGCGGTGTTAGAAGGCAGTGACTTTGTCAGGTGAGGAGTTGAAGTCTTTAATTGTGTCCATCTAACGTAACTCACTAATTATTTTCTGAAGTACTTATCAAAAGATCAATTGAAAGAAAAACAACCCTCGCTCACTATATTTAAACAAATTAACCGGGTTTCAACACTGCTAGGAGTGTCTTCCTCAGAATTTAAATCAAAGAATGGTCTATATTCTATAACATGGTCTCAGAATTATGACTAAAAAGTATGGTAGAGTATAAGTACGGAATTATACTTTACCATACGTTTTTAGTCATAATTCTGTGACCATGTTATAGAATATAGACCATTCTTTGATTTAAATTCTGAGGAAGACACTCCTAGCAGTGTTGAAACCCGGTTAATTCGTTTAACTATAGTGACCTAGGGCTGTTTTTCTTTCAGTTGTAACTATTCACGGTCTCTGAACGTGCAGCCATGCACAAAATTTTTCCCAGAAGAAGTTTATCAACACAAGTGGATCAAATATACATTCAGTACACAACTCCCAACAATACTTACCACTTAAGAACAAGAGCAATTTATTGATGTTTATCCGGATTCCACAATGAAATCGAAGTTCGTTTTCTCATTACCACTTGAGTTTTGAGGCTTGGTAAGGCAGGAGTATCCGCAAGCAGGTAACAAGGCCCCACGAATTTTGGCACCTTTTGCAACATCCTACTTAGGTGATGCAGGCTTTTCAGTTTTGATAGTCATCAACACGAAATACAGACCACAAACCCGCGCGGAGTGGCCGCGCGTTTTGAGGCGCCATGTCACGGACTGCGCGGCCCCTCCCACTGGAGGTTCGAGTCCTCCCTCGGGCATGGATGTGTGTGTTGTTCTCACCAGTTTACGTAATGTCTAGGGACAGATGACTTCAACAGTTTGGTCCCTTAGGAATTCACACACATTTGAACAGATCGCAAAATAATGTGGGAGAAAAGAGATGCGAGTCGCAATTTCCAATCTTGTGTCGACATTTGAAGAAATGATGACTGATTTCGTTGCAAGCATGAGAAGTAAAGTCCTTTAAAATGGTGTTGTGTCAACAGTTAATAAATAAATACCTACTCTCATTCAGTTTTTCTGAAATCTATGCTTATTTATCCCACATTTTGAATCGAATGTCATGTGCGAAAGGAGCCTCAGGTGTTTATGTTCACATCAAGGGGGCCGACCCAAAAGTTTGAAAACTGCTGGCTTAGACCCAATCATACTCATAGTAACAGAGTTCTTCCACTTTCAGGCTGAAGTTACCCACTGCTATAGCACTTTCTCGAATTAATCTTTCACGTTATGACTTCCACGATAGCCTTTTTATAACGGTTTAAATTCAAATATGAGGGGAAGTCAAAAAGTAAAGAGACTTTCGACAAAAGAAATATTTATTCTTATGATAGAAAACTGAAACATACATTATTTTTCCACATAACCTCCCTTCACATCAACTCATTTTATCCAGAATTTCACAAGATTTTTGATTCCGTAGGAAAAAAAGTTTTTTGGTTGCACCTGTAACCAGTTTTACACCGCATCAATGACTTCTACATCGATTGCAAGCAGATCTTCTTCCCCTGATCGCTTCCTTTAATGGTCCAAACCGCTTGGAACCAATTCTGGACTGTACGGCGGATGTTCCAGCAATTCGAATCCTAGCTCCTTTATTGTTTCGGCCGTCCTTTTGGCAGAATGTGGGCGAACGTTATCTTACCGCAGGATGACACGTTTTCACAAATTTCCGCGACATTTGGATCGGATTGCAGGTTTCAGTTCATTTCGCAGCTCATCACAATAGTTCTCACTGTTCGCGTCGTGGGATCAAAAGAACGGCTACCACACCTTGCATGTCCCAGAATATTGTTAGCATAATATTACCAGCTGATGGTTGACGTTTAAATTTCTTAACTTCTGATAATGACGGGTGTGTCCAAATCATGCTCACAGCCTTACTTTATGGTTCGTAATGATGCACCCACGTTTCCTCTGCAGTAACGATTTGCTGTAAAAATCCATTTCCCTCACGATGATAACGGACCAAATTTTTACGAGAGATGTCCATTCATGCGCCTTATGCTGCGCTGACAATTCTTTCGGTACCCACCTTGCACTCACTTTCCGAAAATTTAGCCTGTCGTGTAAGGTGGAGTACGCTGAAACCTGACTGACATCTAAGGTGTTGGCGATTTCGTCCGCTGTGTTTCGACTGTTTTCTAACATCATACCTTCAATGACTTCCAAATTGTCCTCAGTTGTTGACGTCGATGGCCTGCCAGGTCTTTCCAGGTCACATAGAGAAGTTCTTCCCAGTTTGAAGCGCTCTATCCATTCATAGATATTGCTTCATGATAAACAGCTGTCACCTATTTGCGCTTGCATTCGACGAATAATTGTGTTTAACACCTTCTGCAAACAAAAAGCCAATCACTGCCCTCATTTCCTCCATGGCGCATCGACAATGGAGCTGCCATGTTTCACGGTCTGCAACAATACGACTATCGCGGCAGTGTTGCCAGATCGGAATTGTCTTTTAATGAATTTAATCTTAATATTTATTAATATATTATGGTGAACATACTTAAAAACGTGACTTACAATGTACTATAAGTAATTTCTTCTTGAATAAATAATTTAAAATAACAAAAATTCCGTGTACAAAGAATTGTTATGTTTTTTACTATTACAAAACTGCAGAGTGATAAATTACTAATGGATTATAAGAGTAGGCCAACGGCCTTGCCGCAGTGGTAACACCGGTTCCGGTCAGATTATCGAAGTTAAGCGCTGTCGGGCTGGGCTAGCACTTGGATGGGTGACCATCTGGTCTGCCGAGCGCTGTTGGCAAGCGGAGTGCACTCAGTCCTTGTGAAGCAAACTGAGAAGCTACTTGATTAAGTAGCGGCTCCGGTCTCGGAAATTGACGTACGGCCAGGAGGGCGGTGTGCTGACCACATGCCCCCCCAATCCACATCCAGTGACGCCTATGAGTGAGGATGACACGGCGGCCGGTCGGTACCGTTGGGCCATCATGGCCTGTTCGGGAGGAGTTTAGTTTTATTATAAGAGTAGGATCCTTAGCAATGAAATAATATAAATGGTAAACTTCTTCAATCAGGAAGTAAACAAAACGAAACAGTTTTTTACACAAACTTCCTAGAACCTTTTTTTTTTTCAACAGTCACTGGCTATTGGTGTGCTATAACTAAAACAGCAAACTTTTGTTTTCCTGTATTTTGACCTAGTTGCTTCTAACGTCGTTTCATTTTCCACCTAATTTTCACTCTCCTCTTCCTCGACTAATGCTAAATCGAGAGCTGAGTCATCAGTCAATCTGAACGCACTCTGCTTCATTAAGCATTGACAGCACAAATTCATCGCGTTTAGGGTCGGATACTTTTATTTCATTACGGGAAGACAACGCCATTCAATCTAGAATAGGGGAAAATAATTTGTTAGAAAAATCTCATACTGGGTGTGGTAGGATCACTGTGGTCCAGACAGAAAGAAAAATCGGTGTATGGCTACAAAATATACAAGAATTAGGATAATAACTTTACTACAGGAATTGTCGTGAAATAATGTATATGTAAGAAATATTTCATTCCAACGAAGTCTTGACTGATTGAACCATCAGTCACTATTTTCATTTTCCTCTGCGTGTCACCTTGGTAAGAATTACAGCGGCAACAGTTCAGCTGTCGACATGAACTGTCTATTATTCAAAGCATCAATGCTACGAGCCATCAGACACAGGTGCTAAAAATTCGCGTGTATCGTTCTGAATATCTGAGCTACGCGGCGCCATGCTGTGTTGTCACGGCCGATTCGCGCGTTTGAGAGCAAGAGATGATGTGCTAAACACTATTACAGGCGATTCCTGTAACTTAAACAGATTTTTAGAAATACCTGTAATGCGTCTTATTGGCTAATATTTTTACAATGCATTTCTTTTATTGTATCCTTCCTGCACAAAAATTTCAGGATGGGTTTCGACATGTCGGATTGGACCATTCCTTTGCGCGACCTGCAGCGTTTTCCCACCATCCTTGTAAATGTCATTAGTCATAAAACATAAGAAATTCCGTCTCAGTAGGGTACTTGTAATCGGGCACAATACTCGTATTCCTTTTGGAATATGAAAGTCCTGTTATCGTTCCAGTGTTCAGTCTGTTTCTTACTTTGGTCTTCATTCTGTTGACTGGCAGAAATATTCCTTCAACGCTAGCTGACGAATGAGGTAAGCACAACATCGACATCATCATGGCTGACAACTTTGGGAACACGTGTCTTCCATGTCCCCGATTGAGCTTACGGACAGCATTCCGTAATTCTGCCGGATCCTACCTCTGTATTTCTCAGTAGCCTCTATTCAGTGTCAGTTTCTTTAATGTCATCTTTACTAAAACTTGGAAACTGTGATGCAAGGCTTGCAACAATTGGAATTCTGTTGTCTCTAACGCAGTGCCTCCAAATACACTCCTGGAAATGGAAAAAAGAACACATTGACACCGGTGTGTCAGACCCACCATACTTGCTCCGGACACTGCGAGAGGGCTGTACAAGCAATGATCACACGCACGGCACAGCGGACACACCAGGAACCGCGGTGTTGGCCGTCGAATGGCGCTAGCTGCGCAGCATTTGTGCACCGCCGCCGTCAGTGTCAGCCAGTTTGCCGTGGCATACGGAGCTCCATCGCAGTCTTTAACACTGGTAGCATGCCGCGACAGCGTGGACGTGAACCGTATGTGCAGTTGACGGACTTTGAGCGAGGGCGTATAGTGGGCATGCGGGAGGCCGGGTGGACGTACCGCCGAATTGCTCAACACGTGGGGCGTGAGGTCTCCACAGTACATCGATGTTGTCGCCAGTGGTCGGCGGAAGGTGCACGTGCCCGTCGACCTGGAACCGGACCGCAGCGACGCACGGATGCACGCCAAGACCGTAGGATCCTACGCAGTGCCGTAGGGGACCGCACCGCCACTTCCCAGCAAATTAGGGACACTGTTGCTCCTGGGGTATCGGCGAGAACCATTCGTAACCGTCTCCATGAAGCTGGGCTACGGTCCCGCACACCGTTAGGCCGTCTTCCGCTCACGCCCCAACATCGTGCAGCCCGCCTCCAGTTGTGTCGCGACAGGCGTGAATGGAGGGACGAATGGAGACGTGTCGTCTTCAGCGATGAGAGTCACTTCTGCCTTGGTGCCAATGATGGTCGTATGCGTGTTTGGCGCCGTGCAGGTGAGCGCCACTATCAGGACTGCATACGACCGAGGCACACAGGGCCAACACCCGGCATCATGGTGTGGGGAGCGATCTCCTACACTGGCCGTACACCACTGGTGATCGTCGAGGGGACACTGAATAGTGCACGGTACATCCAAACCGTCATCGAACCCATCGTTCTACCATTCCTAGACCGGCAAGGAGCTTGCTGTTCCAACAGGACAATGCACGTCCGCATGTATCCCGTGCCACCCAACGTGCTCTAGAAGGTGTAAGTCAACTACCCTGGCCGGAAAGATCTCCGGATCTGTCCCCCATTGAGCATGTTTGGGACTGGATGAAGCGTCGTCTCACGCGGTCTGCACGTCCAGCACGAACGCTGGTCCAACTGAGGCGCCAGGTGGAAATGGCATGGCAAGCCGTTCCACAGGACTACATCCAGCATCTCTACGATCGTCTCCATGGGAGAATAGCAGCCTGCATTGCTGCGAAAGGTGGATATACACTGTACTAGTGCCGACATTGTGCATGCTCTGTTGCCTGTGTCTATGTGCCTGTGGTTCTGTCAGTGTGATCATGTGATGTATCTGACCCCAGGAATGTGTCAATAAAGTTTCCCCTTCCTGGGACAATGAATTCACGGTGTTCTTATTTCAATTTCCAGGAGTGTATTTTAAAACATTATCACTGAAAGGAAACCGTTTGAATATCTCTTGAGCACTCTCAATCAAAAAAGTTCTTCAGATGGTCACAAGTCAGATCTGTATTTTTAACAATGTTCAACGCAACTTTTGCTCCTAAATACAGTTTATCAAGAGCATACACTAAAATCCTTCTCTTTCCACGCCCGACGATAGATTTTACAGTCCCCCAATGCCCTCGATAGCACTTGTACACATCCCTGTCTTGTAATCTTTAAACTCAATATTGTGATTTATAACCAAATGATAACCCCTGTCATCCGACCCCTGGTAATATCCAAGAATGATTGCCTATCGAAGTCGTGGGGTCCAAACGATACATATCGAATGTGCGACTGTAAATCTATCATGCGACTCTGGTGGCAGTCGTTATGATCAATTGTTTGTGATCGTAATTTTTATCTGTTTTCCGTCGTTCTCTTAGTTGCTCTAACTTACATACCTCCGCGAATTAATGGCAAAAAGGGAATTGTTCCCGTAGCGTACACATCACATGCACTTTCACATGACGACAAAACCGACGACGAGTAAGGTAAGTCATCTCCTTTGTATTTACACGTGTTTTTGTAACGGTCTTCTTTTGTCATTGCTGTAGTGACCACCATAAACATAATGCCCGCCACCAGAGCCGCGTGATCGATCTGGGATCGCACGTCCGAGATTTATCGTTTGGACCTCGCGACTTCGATAGGCAATCATTCTTGGAAATTAGCCAACCCCTTGTAGGAAGCAAACCCATCTGCTGTTACTATTGGACCTTCTTCCACATATTCTTTAATAAAAGACGTTAACAGTTCTTTTATACGAATTGGAACGATTCCACATAACGCCTTCACTTTATGTTTTATCCTTCGTTTTTCCTTTCTAGAAATACTTACCCCCAAGCTATGCATAGCACAATACTAACACCTCTTCCTCTTTCTGAGATTAACATCTCACTCATTATGGAGGGATGCTGACTCAGTTTTTCAGAATAGCAGATGGGAAGTTGCGGTACGGAAAATGGCCCAGAGATCACTAGTGTGTTTTTGTGTGTGTAGTGAGTGAAGTGTTAGGAAACAATGTGTGTATAGTGTGTGCAGTGACTGATGGTGAGATATGAATGAACTGTGTGCATTACATTATTTAATAAGTTATTTGTAAAACAAAAAGTATTGTATACCAGGAGTAAATCGAATGGTGTGTCTAACTGGAAGTCTGTAAATATATGTGTATACGAATTAGCTTATTTTAAATTGGTCTAAACTTGTGAATACTTTGACATGTCCTACGTCCTTTTAAAAAGGGCTCTATGGATGAATAAAGCTACTACTACCTAAATACAACATCTGCACAATGCCCTCCAGAAATTGCTACTCCAAAAACCCAATGCCCAACAAACTCATGCCCCCTTTCATATTTTCTCTTTCCAAAATGTGACCCTTCTATTTCAACTGTAACCCCTACCCTCCCCCTTCAATGATGCCCTTTACTTCATAAATTCCCCGCATACTTCTCTACAAAATGAAAACCAGTAACTACAGTGCCACACGAACGGCTGTTTCGTGTGTGACACATTTAGAAGAATTAATAGTTAGAGTATTAAGTTAACATGACTATTACTTCTGAATTCAGCCTCGATCTTTGGAACCAGGTCCCCCTGAGTATAGATCCCCACATATTTTTTCTGCACCTCCACATATATTCTTCGGAAGTTATTGAAAATGGAACCTTTGTGAACGCCATATAATTACCACAATCACTGCACTTGCAAAATCTTGCAATAGCGCCCATTGACCGTAAAAATGTTATGGTTGATTTACGGTCAGTCATTCTGTCAAGGGGCATTTTCACTGTAAATACAACTGACTCATCCATAATGAAAAGCAATTATGTAAGAAATCGGAATGTCATTAATCACGAATACTTTCATCAACAAGAGATACCAAAAACAAATTACAATATGAAAACAAAACAATGTACATCAGATTTTTAAAATACAAGCGTAACGAAGAAATCCAGAGAAAGCATTTTAACATTCATAACTACAATGTGTGGCATAAACAAAAAAATCACACGTTACGTCATTAGTCAAAGCCGACGGTCGGAAGCGGACACTAGAATTACCCCAACACTCCACTATCTTCTACAAGCTTATGTTGTCACCTGGTAACAGTCCCTTGTACGCGCTGTTGCCCATATGCTTCTTTGTTGAATCGTCAAAATTCTGAATACATCAGCTGTACAGTGTTTGTTTTTCAAGGCTTCGCCTGCCCTTGCGTCCAAACAATATTGTAGTAGTACATCGATAGTAATTCTTATTGTAATGTTTCATTGTGATCGAATTGATAGACATGTGAAAGGCAGCAGCGTACACTATCGATGATTTAAGATCGGAAAATTTCGAAAAATTCACTCAAAATTTCAGAAAGATCGGAAGATTTACACAAAATTTCGTATTTTCCGGAATAATAAAAAAATCGGAAGGTCTAACGAAAATTTGGAGGATCTGGCAACACTGTAACGCAGAAATAAGAATGACACGTTGTATAGAATTGTTGCAGACCACAGTATTTCGGCCCTGGATGCTAGCAATGTTACCAAGCCCTACGGCGAGAAAATGAAAAAGTCCCTTTACGTTTTTGACTTACCCTCGTATATTCCACCAGCGGAACCTACAGACTAAGAACGACGACACTGTTTCTTAACACTGATTTTGCATGTAATCATGTACATCTTCTGCGAATAAACAGAATAACTCTTACCCAACCAACCGACGTAATACTTCGTAACTCACAATTGATCACTGTCCAAGAAATTTAGGTGCGACGAGACTACACGCGATCGTTACGCACCAAAATCGAACGACGGTTCCCTCCTCTTATTCTGGCGCGTGACCTGTTTGGCAGTATCAATTGAGCATTCATGGTTGAACGCAAAACTGCAAGACAGTACCCCTGCCGGAGAAAAGGCACGCTGCTTCCAAATTTCCCGAGAACCAGCGGTATACAAGGGGAACATTGTTTTACGGATTACAAAACTCACTTTTTTCTTCGAAAAATTGCCTCCAAAATTTAGTTGCCTCTTATACTCGAAATTATATAAAAATGTCCAGTGTTTGTTTTAAAATCACCGCCACTCTTAAAATGGCCATATATTCGATGCCGCAGGAAACTTATCTTTATATTTTATAAATGATAGAGTGCAGCAATCAGTCATCCTTTATCTTTTGCAGGTTTTATTACGCAAATCCAGATTTCGGCTAGTGCCTAGCCATTATCAATGCACTATTTTTTAATCTCGATGCACGTTAGTTCCCTATTGTTCAGGCGTCAGTCACAATATGGCAACATTGGATTCAACTGGCAACCGATGCGACGACCATGAGTTACAGGAATTCACAAACTTGCGAACACCGTCTCCTTCCGCCCCGCCATCACAAACCCAGAACACTGACTAGCCTATGATGTGTCATTGCAGTCTACCGTTCCACTGAACTTGAACTGAAAGTGATTTGTGTTGTCGGTAACAGTACAATATTTTTGTTAGTAGCTAGTTTCGTAATGGAAAAAAATAAAAAGTATTCATATGATGCAGGCTATAAATTGAAAGTAATGTCACATGCAGCAGAACATGGAAACAGAGCAGCTGAATAGCATTTCAGCCCTCCACCAACAGAAAAAAAACCATTTGTGATTGGCGGGCTAGTAAAGAAGAACTGAAAAAAAAATGTGGATGACTAAATGTGCAAATAGAGGACTGAATACAAAATGGCCAGAACTAGAAGATAACGTATTGAAATGGATTCAAGGACACCCTCAAAATAGCACTGGAATTAATACAAAAAATGATTGAAATACACGCTCGTGAGCTAGCTCTACAGCGGAATTTTACAGACTTCGGGTGGAGTTGGTTGGTGCTACAGGTTTACGAAGCGTCATGGACTTAGCATGCGAACCAAAACCAAAATATGTCAGAAAATGCCACAAGAGTACAAAGAGAAAATATTAGCCTCCCTTCGCTTTATTGGCTCTGAGCACTATGGGACTTAACTTCTGAGGTCATCAGTCCCCTAGAACTTAGAATTATTTATACCTAACTAGCCGAAGGACATCACACACATCCATGCCCGAGGCAGGATTCGAATCTGCGACCGTAGCGGTCGCGCGGTGCCAAACTGCAGCTCCTAGAACCGCTCGGCCACCACGGCCGGCTTCGCTTTATTACTGAACACGAAACTCCTCTGACGTTTGATGTGCCGAGTAGCAGAACTGTTGCCGTGAAATGTGCTAAAACTGTAACTACAAAAACAATTGGATATGAAAAAACGCAACACACAGGTGTCCTTTGCCAGCTGGTGTGGCCGAGCGGTTCTAGGCGCTACAGTCTGGAACCGCGCGACCGCTACGGTCGCAGGTTCGAATCTGCTTCGGGCATGGATGTGTGTGATGTCCTTAGGTTAGTTAGTTTTAAGTAGTTCTAAGTTCTAGGGGACTGATGACCTCAGATGTTAAGTCCCATAGTCTTCCGAGACATTTGAACCAACTGGTGTCCTTTCATGTTGTGCTGACGGTACCAAACTTAATCCAATGATCATTTTCAAACGCAAAAGAATGCCAAAACCTTCTCAAATGCCGCCAGGTGTTGTTATTCACGAACATGACAAGGGTTGGTGGACGAGGCTGGTATGAAATTGTGGATTAACGGAGTGTGCAAGAGAAGAAAAGGTGCTTTATTGAAGAAGAGTTCCATTCCTGTGCTAGATCAGTTTAGTAATCATTTGAAAAATTTTGTGAAAGAGAAACTGAGGCGGGGAAATACAGAGTCTGCTGTTTTTCCGGGAGGACTTCCTCCACAATTGCAACCTCTATACGTCTTGATAAATAAACCATATAAAGCGTATATAAGAGATGAATGAAACAAATGGATGATGGATGAAACCCGACAAGAATTCACGCCGAAGGAAGCTTTGAAACGACCTACAATAAAACAAGTAGTCAGTGGATAAAACATTCCTGGTGTAGAGTGCGAGAAGACATTATTGTTAAGTCTTTCAAGAAATGCGACATAAGTAACGTTCTCGGTGGCTGTGGATACCATCACATATATGAAGAGGACAAGTATGACGACGAGGATGAAGAAGAAGAAAGTTCTGATAACGATCTTCAAGGATTTTAAAGCTCAGTTCGGTTTTATAAATTAAGAATTTTTTAGTATGGTTTTGCAGTACAATAAAAAAAATCATAAAAACGTTATTTTTTAAAAACTGCTTAAAAATTAAGGTGCGTATTACAGGCCGTGGCGTCTTATAGTTCATACAATACCGTATGGTTAACTACATTATACTATTATCGATTTAATTAATAAATAAACAAGGGCTGAAACAGTTGAGAAACAGTGAAAACCCCACTGAAAACATCCTGTAGTGTCAAAAGACAGCTGGCTTATGTACATATTTCTTTAAATGATAGAATTTACCTTATCTTAAATATGTAAATTTGTATGCATATACGTAAGCGTTGTATATTTTCTGCTGTATGAATGCTACGCCCAGGCAGACTTATGAATGAAAAACCACTCCAGATTAGTACATATATCATAGGTAATTTATATAGGTAATTAATACATATATAATCATCATTTTTATGAAAGATGCACTACTTCTTGTTTCTAATTATATATCACACGCAAAATTCCAGTTTTCATTGCATATGCAAATTCTTTCTCATCGAAATTTTATAAAAGATTGTTAATAATAATTGTTTAAATTAGGAAAACATTACAAATTAAATTTTTAGGACAAACATGAAAAATAAAATTCTCTTTATTTGGTCTGTGTCCATTGTTTTATTTCACAGATGTGGCGTTATAAGAGTCACAGCGATTTGAAAAATAATAATTTCCACGACATCGAGCATACCGTACAAATGTTCCATTTTTACAGTTGTTACCGTACAAGTGCAATTTGAACCCAAGTTAAGTGATTTGTCGCAAATAGTAACAAGATATTTAAGTTGAAAGTCGTACTGGAACTAATGCACGAAGCTTTGTCATACATCACTGCCGAAGGCTGGCGTGATGCAGAGCAGTGCGTCATATAAGAAGAGGAGGAAACGTGGCGCTTGTGTGGCCTCGTGGATTTTGTTGTTGATGTTATGAACGTGTCAGATGGCAGTTCCAGTACCGTACTGAAATGTATGCCTCGGATTGAGATATGGAGGGAGTTCAAATTTTACCATTTTCAATATTTAACTGTACTATGAAATCCCTGCAATATACTTTTCGTCACACATAGTCACGCAGAAATATTACCCTATGTTTAAGATAGGAATTTTCATCATTCGTATTTTCAAGTACAGTGCTAAGTTACCTAAGAACATGGGTCAAATGGCTCTGAGCACTAAGGGACTTAACATCTGAGGTCATCAGTCGCCTAGAACTTAGAACTACTTAAACCTAACTAACCTAAGGACATCACAAACATGCATGCCCGAGGCAGGATTCGAACCTGCGACCGTAGTGGTCGCGCGGTTCCAGACTGAAGCGCCTAGAACCGCTCGGTCACACCGGTCGGCCCCACTGGTCTCCTAAGAAGCATATTACTGGCGATTTGCCGTATATTATTTCATTCTGTATACAAATTAAATGACATTAGAAGCTATGTTGTGTCTCTGCTCGTCTCTTTGGCGTCTTAACTGCATCCATTCACATTACCTCAGGTTAGTTATACCCACTGCTTGGACAGCATTGTCCAAGTTAAAATGCGCCGGTCAAGCTGTTGTAGCGTATTATCGCTGAATCGATGTGCACCAAACACACAACATAGAACTTATTATCGTACTTGACTGCACTCGAGATAACTTGGCTTTCCCGCCACGGGAAACGAAGTCCAGTGAGATTCCAGCGAACGCGAAAGAGTACATAGTCTAATATTTACATCAGGTTTATTCTTATCACGAACGTAGTATAGCTGTACGATAATGACAAACTTTTTATAGGCAGCAATGAAGTCGGTCACATCGTGCAGAATATCAACTGTGCTAGCAGAGTTGTTTAAAATCACGGATATCCTATAGGTGTCAAGAGGAAGAAAGCAAGACTGGATTTAACGTCCCATCGACACTGAGGTCATTAGAGACGCAGCACAAGCTCGGTTTGCGTCAAGGAGAAGAAATCAGCCGTGCGCTTTCAAAGGATCTATCTCGGTATTTGCCTGGAGCGAAATCACGGAAAACCTAAATCTAGATGGCCGGACGCGAGTCTGAACCTTCGCCCTCCAGAATGCGAGTCCAATGTGCTAACCACTGCGCCATCTCGTTCAGTATATTCTACAAATCTCGATGTAGTGTATTTGAATGATCATACGAGGGTAATCCCAGAAGTGAGGTCTCCTATTTTTTATAAGTACATAGACCTGTTTATTTCTACAATGGTTTACATCAGTTTACAGCTTGAACATTTAGCTATTTTTCGCCATAATCACCATTTCTGTCGATGCATTTTTGTAGACGCTGTGCCAGTTTTTGTATGCCCATGTCATACCAGCTCGCCGCCATGCTGTTTAGAAAGTTATGAACCTCTTCTTACAAATGGTTCAAATGGCTCTGAGCACTATGGGACTTAATATCGGAGGTCATCAATACCCTAGAACTTGGAACTACTTAAACCTAACTAACCTAAGGACATCACAAACATGCATGCCCAAGGCAGGATTCGAATCTGCAACCGTAGCGGTCGCGCGGTTTTAGACTGAAGCGCCTAGAACCGCTCGGCCACCCTGGCCGGCCTCTTCTTTCACCTCGTCGTCGGAGCTGAATCGCTGGGACCACAATTAACGCTGACACGTACTGTGAGACTCTAAAAGCCGGCCGGTGTGGCCGTGCGGTTCTAGACGCATCAGTCTGGAACCGCGTGACCGCTACGGTTGCAGGTTCGAATCCTGCCTCGGGCATGGATGTGTGTGATGTCCTTAGGTTAGTTAGGTTTAAGTAGTTCTAAGTTCTAGGGGACCGATGACCTCCGATGTTAAGTCCCATAGTGCTCAGAGCCATTTGAACCATTTGAAAGAAGAGGTTCATAACTTTCTAAACAGCATGGCGGCGAGCTGGTATGACATGGGCATACAAAAACTGGCACAGCGTCTACAAAAATGCATCGACAGAAATGGTGATTATGGCGAAAAATAGCTAAATGTTCAAGCTGTAAACTGATGTAAACCATTGTAGAAATAAACAGGTCTATGTACTTATAAAAAATAGGAGACCTTACTTTTGGGATTACCCTCGAATGTATCATCTGCCACCTAACTAAAGTAGCGAAAGAGCTTTAGTAAAGAAGTAAAGTAAAAAACCAGTACTATTATAGTATCTCCTGTGCGAAAGTGGAACACCTTTTTTTAAATGTCATGTATAAACAGGTCTAAAAAAACTAAAATACACCAGTTGAAGGCTAGTTTCAGAGTGAAGCAAGTCAGGAAAAGTTACAGTAATAAATAAACTGAATGCCGCTTCGTAACAGCGTCTGTTACTCACCGGAGTAGCCGAGCCTGGCGATCCAGGGGAAGGAGCCGAGTTCTGCTTTGTTACCGCCGACGATGCGGTCTTCGAGCAGCGTGGCGCACTCGCTGGGCAGCAACGACCTGTTGGGGTGTTTCTCCGGGTCCCCGCGATGCTTGGCGTCACCATTGTTCGCCTGGTGGTGTTTATCCACGGCGCGTTCCTCCGTCCAGCGCTTTCCGCCGTGGTTGACAGTCTCTGCGGAATCGGGGAACACGATAGCGTCGTCATTGTAGGCAGATGGCGCCCGGCTCGTGGTCGTCGTGGTGGTAATCGCCTTCATCGGCCTCTTGGTTGATGTGGTCGTCGTCGTCTTCATCGTCGTTGTTGTTGTTGTCGTCGTTTTCGTCGCCGTTGCGTCGTTGCTGTGTTCTGAGGGTGTCGACTCTGTTTCGTTTTCTAGAAACTCAGGAGGCAAAAGTGGTATAGGGTTTGGTCGTCTCTCGTGCTCTGGCAGAGTCTGGGAATGTTCGACGTCTGGAAATGAATGGGGATGATAACCGTCAGAGTGTTGATGGTGGAGGTGGTGAGGATTGGAAGGGAACGGATGCTCTGGGCCGTGTATCTGGTGCGGCCAGTCGGGTACTGGGTTTGGGTGTGAATTCTGCGATACTCGACGTGTGTCGTGTCGTCGTTCAGATTCGGGAAGACCACGAGGCGGTGGATTCTCGTGTGGTATTCTGCCTCTGCCGTGCTGTCGCTCACGGTCAGTAGCATCACGATGTGGTGGCTTCCTCTGCGCTACTCTGTCTGTATTCTGGGGTGGTTCAGGTTCGGTGAGACCGTGATGCGGTGAGCTCCCCTGCGGTACTCTGCCAGTGTTGCGCCACCTGTCTGACTCGTCGGGACCACGATTTGGTGGCTTCTCCGGCGGCACTGCTGCTGTGTCGTGTACTCGTTCAGGTTCGTTTACTTCGCGGTGTGCTGGATTTTCCTGTGGTGCTCTGACGATATCGTGGCGTCGGTCGGATTCGAAGACGCTGCGATGTGGCGAGTTATCTTCATGTGGAGAGCTGAAATGTCTGGGTTCTTCCTTCACAGGGGGCTTGAAATGGGGAGTTTGTGTGTGCGGTGGAGTTTCGTCTCGATGGGCTGGCTTCTCCTGTGGCACTGCGCTGGTATCGTGGCGTCGTTCAGATTCGACGATACCGCGATGTGGAGGGTTACCTTCGTATGGAGAGCTCAGAGGCCTGGGTTCTTCCTTGAAATCGGGAGTTTGTGCGTGCGATGGAGTTTCGTCACGATTGTCTGGCTTGTCCTGAGGTACACTGCCGGTGTCGTGGCGTCTTTCAGATTCGACGATACCGCGATATGGGGAGTCATCTTCTTGTGAAGAGCTGAAAGACGTGGATTCTTCTTTCAGAGCAGGCTTGAAATGGGGTGTTCGTGTGCTGCTTTCGCGCTGAGCCGTATTCTTGCGGCTTTTCGTGGTCCCGCGGTTGTTAGTATACTGAGTCTGCGGTTTTGTAGGACTGAGATTCCAGGAAGATAAGGGAGGATTCGTCGCTCCAGAGAAATACGGGTCACTAATAGTTCTCACTGGTGACGTCGGCGTCGCTGTGGGCGAGATTCTGATGAAACCATCGTCCGGTCCACGAAAATAGCCAGGGTTCCTATCGTAATCGAAGCTGTGATGACCGTCGTAGCGCGGCGAACTGTAGGAAGAAGTCGTCGGTCGGTACACTCGTCTGTCGCACGGCTGTGATGTGGCGTCGCTTCTGCCTCCAGACGCAGGTGCAGGCACACGGTAAGCGGTGCCGCGTTGTCGGAAGGGGACCTGTAAAGAAACTTCGTGGCCACCGGGCGCAGTCGCGTGCCAGAGGTCCGGCAGGTCGAGCGCGTGGCTGTCGTGCGAGATGTCGTTGTCTTCGACGGTGGGCGGCCTCTGCGTGAAGGGCAGGCGGCGCGCCAGCTCGTCGCAGCAGACGTAGGGCCCGGCGTCGCCGGGGGCGCAGGCGGCGGCCCTCAGCAGCGCGGCAGGGGCGCGCGCCGCGGCGGCGCAGGCGCTGCTCTGCACGCACCAGCAGCCGGCGGGCGGCGCCACGATGACGCCCGCGCCGCGGGGGCGGCCGGCCGGCTCTGCGGGCAGGCCACGAGCCGTCAGTCTCATCAACAACACTGTAGCGACTGGCCAAAATAAGTTTAATTCCTCTCTACCCGTCATCAGCTTATCAGTCTACACTGGTGTCCAAAACTTAAGGACGAAAGTAACTTTCGCATGAAGAGTTAACTTCCAAGTAACACAGCTCTATGAACCTTGGACCACATATGGAGAACACTGCTGTAGTATGGTACAGATGATAACTGAAAGAAAGACGCAATGAGATCAACAGAAATGATTTTTTCCAGAGACAATAATTACACTGAAGTCACCACGATTCATGATGTTCCTCTGGACGCTACAAAAGACGGGTCATGGCTCCTAAAAGCGTGTGTGATGGCCACGGACGGCATTGTATGCTCTGCAACGCGCTCAAGGACGCCGGGTTGGTAAGTAGTCTTTGTGGCAAGGCGTTCCAGTCCTGTATTAGCACGGTTGAAAACTGCTCAATCATCGTTGGTGCTTGTCTCCCCAAGGTATCCCACATGTGTTCGATGGGATGTAAGTCTAGGCAATGCTGGACATACCATCATACGGCGAGAGGCGAGAATACGAAATGCACCCAGCAACATTGTCTAACATGGTCGTTTTGGTGGTCCAGGTGTTTTTGTGTGGCGAGATATAAGGTTACATGTGCACGCTGACTTCTAAATCTTTAAACACGGTATTGTGTATTGCGTGTATGGAACCGAGGACCTAGAAACGACGGAGAGGCTCCGTCCTCGCCATAGCCTCAGTGGTTCACAATCCCAAAACAGGCTACAGCAGTTCACTCACCTCACCGCCGCCCCACACCGAACCCAAGGTGGTTGTGCGGTTCGGCCCCCAGTGGACCCCCCGGGAACGTCTCATACCAGACGAGTGTAACCTCAATGTTTGCGTGGTAGAGTAATTCTGGTATACGCGTACGTGGAGACAGTGTTTGCGCAGCAATCGCCGACATAGTGTAACCGAGGCGGAATAAGGGGAACCAGCCGACATTCGCCGAGGCAGATGGAAAACCGCCTTTAAAACCATCGCCAGGCTGGCCGGCACACCGGCCCTCGACACTAATCCACCGGGTGGATTCGTGCCGGGGACCGGCACGCCTTCCCGCTCGGGAAGCAGCGCGTTAGACCGCGCGGCTAGCCGCGCGGGCTAAACACAGTATACTGAACGTTTACCATTATCATGACGGCCGCCTTGATAGCCAAGTGGTGCCGGCACGGTAGCTCAGCGTGTTCGGTCGGAGGTTCGGCTACTCTCTGTAATAAAAAAAACTGAGTGAACCGATCACCGAAGAACCTCATGGGTCGTCCACCTCGAACAAATACAACGAACAATATAGAACAAAATGAGATCACCAAAGAATTTAAAAAAAAATTTAAAAAGTGGTCAGCGTGGCCGAATGCTGTGCAAAGGGGCCCGGGTTCGATTCCCAGCTGGGTCGGCGATTTTATCTTCATCATCATCATCATATCATCCCCATCGACGCGCAAGTCGCCGAAGTGGCGTCAACTCAAAAGACTTGCACAGTCTGCCTACCTGACGGGAGGCGCTAACCAGACGGCATTTCATTTCATTATTATGACACTGTAGTCCTTTCACATGGGCGTCTTTTCGAGGATGCATTCGGCCCTGACTTCATTTTTTTGAATGACCGCGTCGAACATTGCAGATGGAGGAGCTCTTGGAACGAGAGAATATACAAAAGGACTGCCCTGACCGTTTCTCCGACTTAAATCCCATTGAACACATGTGGGATGCGTTGAGAAGACATACTGCAGTACGCCCACATCTACACCAACGGCCATTCAGCAGTTGTCAAACGTGCTATTGGATGAATGATTTGCTCTACCACAAGGACTCCTTACCACCCTTGTAGCCAGCACGGGAGCACGTTGCAGGCTATGTACCGCTGTCCGTGATGAGCCCGCGCCATATGAAGAACAATGGCCGGTCTTTTGTAATGTGCAGGGGACTGTGTTGAGTCGTGGTGGTTTCATACTAATTATTGCCATTGAATAAATGTGTGTGTGTGAAGTCTTATGGGACTTAACTGCTAAGGTCATCAGTCCCTAAGCTTACACACTACTTAACCTAACACACACACCCATGCCCGACGGAGGACTCCAACCTCCACCGGGACCAGCCTCACAGTCCATGGCTGCAGCGCCTTAGACCGCTCGGCATTGAATAAATGTTTCATTTTTGTTCGTCTTACCTATTCTACTGTTATGTGACAGTTCTTTCTATGTATGGTCCAAGTCTCATAGAGCTGTGTTACGTGGGAGTCCCACATCATGGGAAAGTTAGTTCTCCCTTAAGTTTTGCACACCAGTGTACTTGTCTATTGTCACATTTCTATACGATGTGATCCGGTGTGCAGATTGCTCCACATTCACTAGCGTCTGTAGAGCACTGGCGTGTTTTCAAGAATGAGGAGATACGGCACAAGCTAAACTTGGTAATAGCCAAAATGTCAGCTTACGAACTGGGGGCGTACATGGCCGAGAGGCAACCAAGAAGACGCCGTGCATCATGACAACGAGAGGCACGAATGGAGAGTACCAAACTGCAAAGAGCTTCTGGAAACAGTCTCGCCGTGGATGTCCTGTTAGGATTTCCTGAAACTCTGACAGCAATTTCCTAATCTGAACATTTTGGTAGCACAGCCCCTGTGATGGCTGAGTTGTGCCTCAGCGCACCACAGGCTAACAATGCAGACAAAATAAGGAAATCAGCTATTGGTTCTAACAGTTATATTAGCATATTGTACTGCAGTGTAGCAGGAGCGGCGGTTCATGATTTTCTGAGAGAGTGGTTATCCAAAAAGTCGTCCTCCCCCTTCCTAGAAATTGTAAATAGAAGGAAAATTCATAAAAAGACTTAACGGATGAAAACTACAATAAAATTCAAAATTACTCTTAAAATATTATTTATTAGGACGCTGGATAAGTTCGTGGCGTTTTTGTTTTGCACGTTGGCTTTCTGGTTGCTGTGGGGTTATTTATCGACTGTCGCTTTTATTTCTAGTTCACTGTTGTTATTTGAGTTTACATATTGGCGTTTTGGAGATAGACAGTATAGCCGTGGACGCTAGAAAATGGAGTGCCAAGTGAAGAAATAGGAAAATTTCCAACTTATTCTACTGTCTTGAGTTCAAGAGAGGGTTGACAGCAGAGAAGGCAACCAGAAACATTTGCACCATGTAAGGAAATAATGCTTTTGGACAGATCACGGTAAGAAAATGGTTTTCTCGTTACAAGGAGGATCGTTTAGATATACTACTGGCCATTAAAATCGCTGCACCACGAAGATGACGTGCTACAGATGCGAAATTTAACAGACAGGAAGAAGATGCTGTGATATGCAAATGATTAGCTTTTCAGAGCATTCACACAAGGTTGGCGTCGGTGGCGACACCTACAACGTGCTGACATGAGGAAAGTTTCCAACCGATTTCTCATACACAAACAGCAGTTGACCGGCGTTGCCTGGTGAAACGTTGTTGTGATGCCTAGCGTGAGGAGGAGAAATGCGTACCATCACGTATCCGACTTTGATAAAGATCGGTTTGTAGCCTGTCGCGATTGCGGTTTATCGTATCGCGACACTGTTGCTCTCGTTGGTTCAGATCCAATGACTGTTTGCAGAATATGGAATCGATGGGTTCAGGAGGGTAATACGGAACGCCGTGCTGGATCCCAACGGCCTCGTATCACTATCAGTCGAGATGACATGCATCTTATCCGCATGGCTGTAACCGAGCGGCACACGTCAAAGAGCTCCTTTGTTGGAACGAGTGTTTAGTTTGTCCATTGTTGAGTTTCAGTAGCAGACAGAAGTGTTTTGTTGGGCTCATATGAGGCTTATCTCCGCGATTTTTACAATCTGTGAATGTTTTTAGTTGATGTAACCGCTTTGGACTTCGCTAAGATTTGGATAATGGCTGGAATTCGGAAACAAATAAGACTGGAGACAAAAATGGATGTTTTCAAAGGCATTGATCGTGGAATGAAACAAGTAGACGTGGCGGCCGGCCGAAATGGCCGTGCGCTTCTAGGCGCTGCAGTCTGGAACCGCGAGACCGCTACGGTCGCAGGTTCGAATCCTGCCTCGGGCATGGATGTGTGTGATGTCCTTACGTTAGTTAGGTTTAATTAGTTCTAAGTTCTAGGGGACTAATGACCTCAGAAGTTGAGTCCCATAGTGCTCAGAGCCATTTGAACCATTTTTTAGACGTGGCGAGGAATCTGCTCAATCAACGTTAAGGCCCCCACACACGCTACTGCATGCTTGACAGCCATGCTTGCGCAATCGTGCTTGTTCAAGCGTACACAAATTCCTCGCGCCTGCATACGACTCAAGCACGCACGTACGAGCATCAGTTTGTTTACCACAGAACAGGTCTGTAAACTTCGTCTGCTGCAGCCCCGAGCAACTGGCTCTTCACAATATGCAAGTCACTACTCTTGATGTACTGTGGTATCGTGTTGAAGCTGCATGGGCAGCTGTACCTGTACACGCCATCCAAGCTCTGTTTGACTCAATGCCCAGGCGTATCAAGGCCGTTATTACGGCCAGAGGTGGTTGTTCTGGGTACTGATTTCTTAGGATCTATGCACCCAATTTGCGTGAAAATGTAATCACATGTCAGTTCTAGTATCATATATTTGTCCTATGAATACCCGTTTATCATTTGCATTTCTTCTTGGTGTAGCAATTTTAATGGCCAGTAGTGTATTAGTGACTCTCCACTCTCAGGAATAACTTCGGGGTGCGATGAACAGCGTTTAAATACATTAATCCACAATGGCCCACGTCAGTGTTCTCGAGAACTGGCAAATGGAATGAACTGTGACATCCCACCATCATGCGACATTTGCTGCAATGGGAAAGGTTCATAATTCAAGGATGGGTGCCGCATACTCTAAGCCAAAATCACAAAAATTAGTTGTTGAACATATTTGCATCTCTGCTTGCTCATCATCAATTGGCTAGTGAAAAATGCCGACCAGTCCCATTCTTCATCGTTATTGGCCACGACAAATTGTGTCTTTATGCAAACATAACGAACAGAAAGGAACGGTTGAGCCTAAACAAAGCAGCAATTCCCCGTACAGGGACCTCCGCGCATCCCCGGAACATAATATGCATCTGGTGGAACAGCGACGGTGTGGTGTACTACGAATTGCTTCCCCGAGGTGTAACCAACATTGGTGACATTCATTGTAAACAACTGAGAAGTCTTGCAGACGCAATCCAAGAACGACGACCACGAAGATTGCGTGAAGTGATGCTCCTCACGATAACGCCCGCTCGCTTTCTGCTAGATTCACAAAAACCTCTATGCAGGAATTTGAGTCGGAAGTCATTTCTCACTCACCTTATACACCTGATCTTGCGTCCTCTGTTTCATCTTGTCTGCTTTCTAATGAACAAATTCTACGGAAGTTCCTTCCGGATGAAAATGCACTCCGAACATGGCTCGACGAGTTCTCCTCCTCAAAACCATGTGACTTCTACAACTGCGAAATCGAAAAGCTACCCCAGCTTTGGCAGACTGTTGTAAATTGTAAAGGAGAATATATTATTGATGACTAAAGTCTCTGTTATGTTTATCTGTTGTGTTTGCAAAACATATGGAGAAACGCTACGAAATTATGCACCAACCCAATTAAACGCTACTTCTTACAAAAAAGTAACTTGCACAGTGCAAAACATTAAACTACACTTTGCGTGTCTTGAAATAAATGCACTTAACAAACCACTTAAATGTAACTTCTTTATAATGTCGAAATAAACGTGCAAAATATCGTTAAGACTGAGGCGAGCTTGCAAAACTGTCGACCTAATATCTCTTTTTTCTTTTTTTGGAATCGACATAAAAAAGAACGTGTTTTTTCACTAGAACATAACATGATGATCGAGCATGATGATCCAGGAATCGTAATAAGAAGTAAAAATAGCGCTGAACTCTGGTTTTAGTCCTCTTGTTTGTTCATAACAAAAAAAAAGCTCCATTTTCCCCTCAAGTTTTTTGCCTGCACGTTTTGTCTTTTCGAAAGTTTCATAAATATGTCTCTATTGCTTATCAACCTCACCATCAGAAACGTTCTTTATTACATTTTACAATTTCATCGAAATCTGTAGGTTGTCGAAGAATAACATTTTCCAGTGATTTAAAACATTTCGCAGAATCTTTGACGAATCGACTCTTTAGTGAAGCAATCAGTTCGTCGAAAACTTCAGAATATGATTTACGAAAAATTCTTCAAGTTTTATTATTTACGTACATCGTTTATTTTTTAGTTCAAGTTACACATTTTTTACAATATGAATAATTTCGATCTCCCTGTATCATCTTCGAATCTGTATAGTTGCGTCAGAAACCCGTCGTTTCTGTATCAGAACTACACATCACAATTTTCTGAAATTTGACTAGCCGGCAGCACTAAGAACAAAGCACCGTGTGATGAAAAATAATTTCATAATTCTTTTTATATTATAAAATCAGAGCGCGATTGGCTGCTAATAAGCGCATAATAGACTGGAAAACGTCTGTTACTGTTCGTTTACGGTAAGCACCTAGAATAAGTATCGGAATACGATCTGGAACAAAAAGAAGGAAGTATAGAGCTTGCCTGCGCCGCTTCTCCTCGTTCTTTTTTTTTTTTTTGGGTTAGTTAATCTGGACATGTATTTTCATAAGTG
This sequence comes from Schistocerca cancellata, assembly GCF_023864275.1. NCBI lineage: Eukaryota > Metazoa > Arthropoda > Insecta > Orthoptera > Acrididae > Schistocerca > Schistocerca cancellata. The sequence continues at coordinate 378,867,107 of NC_064626.1, read as the reverse complement.
CAAGTGTAGAGGTAACTCTTAAGTCCATAAGACGAAGCTGTGAGGAAATAAGATTGGGAGAGAACGTTGACAGAGCTTCTATGCCGATCCGAATGGCTCCTACACTGTACCTCTCGATGATTGGCAGCGATCCCATAGTTCGCGTATGCTGCTCTCCAGTTTGGGACCGCAGCGTTCCCAAATGTGCATCTGCAAGCTACACCAGTATGTTAAGGTCGATGGGACTGGGAAGTACTGTACCATCCATCATACTCCCCGGACTTAAGTCCTTGTGACTGATTTGATTCCGAAGATGAAGGAACCATTTCGTGGCATTCGCTTCAGAATTGTTCCAGAGATTCGAAAGGCAGTAGACCGCTCCATTCGCACCATCAACAGAACAGGCACTGCTAACGGTATACTACGCCTTCCACATCGCTGGCAACGGGTTCTACACAACACTGATGACTACGTTGAAGGACAGTAACAGTAACAGTGCCGGCCGGAGTAGCCGTGCGGTTCTAGGCGCTGCAGTCTGGAGTCGAGCGACCGCTACGGTCGCAGGTTCGAATCCTGCCTCGGGCATGGATGTGTGTGATGGCCTTAGGTTAGTTAGGTTTAAGTAGTTCCAAGTTCTAGGCGACTGATGATCACAGAAATTAAGTCCCATTGTGCTCAGAGCCATTTGAACCATTTTTTTGGTTACAGACCTCCCTAGAGTCACAATTTCTGTGGACTCCAGTGTTGTCGTACGCGACATGTTGCGGTACAGCGATCAGAGCGGAAAGAAAGAAACTGTACGACCGGCTTAGGTGTCAAGGGAAGTCGTTAATTGCAATTACTCAGGCGAATTCTGTGCTGGAGGGCGTACGGCGTCGATGATGGCACGAAGTGTTAATGTAAGAAAGTATTGCAGATCAGTGGACCTAGAATTAACCTGATCTGGACTCTGGTCAAAATTTTCTGGATTCCAGAAACACTATCCGAGTGGTGGAGACCGTAAGCCTGGCTGTATATACAGGATACCCCTTCTAAGAGTCGTCAGACGCATTTTCTGTGGTATTTCGCCAGATATTTGCAATTTTGTTTTTGAAACCTGTACCTGGAGTCAGTCCAAACAAATACTGCTCATCGTGTCTTTCATGTGACGCTCATAGTCGGCGGAAAGCGTCGGTTTGTTTCCCATTACAAACAAAATGATTTTTAACGTGGAGTTCTACGTGTCCTTTCGATGAAGCGGTCCCAAATTAGTGTAGTGTGATATTTGTTTTATCGATAGGTATTGGCAGTAACATTAAAACACGATGAATAACCAGTACTCTAGCAGCGACAGAGCAGCGCTGTTGCATGTTGGTAGCAGTCAGTGCGGGCGGGCCTCAGCACTGCTGCCGCTGCTGTAGTACTGGTCGTGTTTTAATGTTCCTGTTAACACATATCGATAAAACGAACATCCCACTAGACTAATTTGGGACCGCTCTATCAACAGGGCACGTAGAATCCCACTTTAAAAAATCACTTTGTTTGTAACGAGAAACATAGTGGCACTTTCCGTTGACGCCTGGCGCCGCATGAAAGGCGTTATGAGCAGTACAGTCAAACCTCCGTATAACGATTACCAATACTACGATAAACCCGCGTACAGCGGTAATTTATATGTCCCCGGCTGATGTCCTATATGTATTATGTTAATTACCCCTCATTACAACGATGAAGTAAATCTAGCAACAATCTGTTATAACGAAGACAGAATTTCGAGGAATTTACTGTTTCCTACTTCTAACAAGCTCACTATAGCGGTAGGTATCATTTATTTATCTACTATACTTTCGGCGCTTTATTTCCAGAAGCTACGGCACATACTACAGTATCTTATTTATTCTAACGGTAAAGAGAATACCTTACAGCCGCGGGCGAGCTGTGCTGAGCGACAAACGTCAAAGAGCTCCTTTGTTTGAACGAGTGTTGAGCTTCAGTAGCAGACAGACGTGTTTTGTTGGGCTCATATGCAGCTATCTCCGCGGTTTTTGCAATCTGTGAATGTTTTTAGTTGATGTAAACGCTTTGGACTTAGCTAAGATTTGGATAATGCCTCTAATTCGGAAACAAATAAGACTGGAGACAAAAATGGATGTTTTCAAAGACACTGATAACGGAATGAAACATATAGACGTGGCGAGGAAGTATGGACTGCATAACAACGTTAGCTACATTCCTTTAAAAAAAACGAAAAGAAACTGAAGAACGTTTTGTAGGTGGCAAATTTAACCCTTCAAGAAAATGAAGACGGCTGCTGCTTACGATGTGGACAGAGACACACTGCGGTGGTTTAATGAGATGCGTGCGCAGAATGTATCAATTAATGGTCCTTTGATATGTCAAAGAGCCTTAGATTTCTTTAAGTTACTTGGCAATTCCAATTTTAAGGCAAGTAATGGATGGTTGCAAAGATTTAAGGACAGGCATGGGATCATTTTTAAAGTGATTTCAGGAAAAGAAAAACCAGCACCTTTAGGTGATGCAGAATTTTGAGGAAAAACACCATGTGTAAACTTGTACAACGCATATGAGGACAGGGTTGTTTTATCATCTGATGCCAGAGCAGACGATGGCCTTTAGAGAAGAAAAGTATAAAAGAGGGAAGCAGTCTAAAGTACCCCTAACTGTTCTTCTCTGCAGCAACGCGTCAGGGACACACATAGCGACACCACTGGTGATCGGATCAGCAAACCCACGGTGCTTCAAAACCTTAGGAGCTTACCAGATAAGAGGATACATACATTTTATTTTACCTTCCTTTAATTTATAAGTTAATTCAGTACAGTATAGCTTCAGCTGTAATGTTTTGCTACAGTCGTATAGTAAATGTGATTTCTTTTATTGAAGTCAGTTACAAAGTAAATCGAAAAGCATGGATGACGCCTACTCTTTTTAGTGAGTGGCTGCTCTTGCTTCATAAAGAGATGTCAATGAAGAGTCAGAAAATTGCATTGCTGGTGGGTAATTGTGGTGTGCATAACAACATGCCAGCGTTGAAGAACGTACTTAGATTGATCAGCCACTAGATATGGAGATAATTAAGAACTTGAAGACAAAATACCGTTCATGTTTAGTTCAACACGGGATCGCAAACACTGAAATAAAGGGGAGCAATTCCGACGGTTTCAATGTGAAGCACGCTTGTGACATGATTGCTAATTCCATGGAACTGTACAGCTGAATATGATTGTGAACTGCTGGGAAAATGCAAGAATTTCCGAAAGTGAAGATGTTGGTGAGAATGAATTGGTGGATGAAATAACACAGGATGATATTCAAAGTGACCTAGAGATTGATTCAGCAGTTACTGGTATATCCATAGATGCTTCAGAAGTTGAATACTTGTCAGTGGATGATGCGTTGGTGTTTGAACAATATACCGACGAATCTATCATCGAGGAGTTAAAGAGTAATTCGCCTGTTGAAGATTCTGACGATGACAGTGATGTGATAAGTGCGAATCCCCCTCCTCTGATGGAGCTAATAAGTTAGTTGGAAACCATTCAGCAAGTAGCATCTTCAATCCCCAGTGTTTCAGCGCAACAATTGATTTCGTTAGAGGAGATAAAGACAGTATTCACAAGAGAATCTTTAAGAAAAAGAAACAAAGGAAAATAAGTGATTTTTTCTGTACACAAAAGTAAGATATTCTACAGGTAGAGTATTAATTAATGAAGTTAACAAAATGTGTTTCATTATTTGTCTTTTAATGTTATTTTTCATCAGAAAAGCACTGCAGTAAAGTACTTCTCAGCCACTAAAACATGACTCCAAGCTCCAAATCTCATCATAACAATAACCCTGGTACAACAATGTAATTTTCATGGTCCTTTGAAATTCGGTATATCGAGGTTTGGGCTGACATTATTCACATATTCCAAAAAAAGCCGCGCGGTCTAGGAGTCTTATCACGGTCCGCGCGGCTCCCCCCGTCGGAGGTTCGAGTCCTCCCTCGGGCAAGGGTGTGCGTGTGTGTGTGTCTTCCTTAGCGTAAGTTATTTTAAGTTAGATTAAGTAGTGTGTAAGCTTAGGGACCGCTGAAAATATCTGCCCAATAACCAGAGAAAATGTGCTTGACGTCTCTTAGGAGGGACACTATGTATATAATCAGTACTGTACCAGCAATTGAGCATCGTTGCTGTCTGGTGTTAGTAGTCGGCGAAGGCCTGTAAGCGGTGCTGTCACTACTGGAATACTGGTTATTCTTTAAATTCACCGTCTCTGTTAACAAACATCGACAGAACGAATATCGCACTACCCTAATTTGGGACCACTTTATTGGATGGTCACGTAAACTTCCTTCTTAAAAATAATTTTGTTTGTAATGGGAAAAATATATATGCTTTCCGTAGACGCTGGGCGTAGCGTAAAAGGTGTAACGAGCAGCATTTACTTGGGCTAACACCAACTACACAATGAAGAAACGAAATTGCAAATATCTGCCGAAAAATAAGAGAAAATGCGCTTGACGACTTTTAAGAGGGACTCCCGGTATTGGAAGTACATTCCAGTTGAGAAGGGACAGCTGAAATACGCTATTTAGTCACTAGCAAAAAAATTTAAATCATCTATTTTATAACAACCTATTTTGCTGCTTCAGACACGTTTAATAGTGACAGTTAGTTTGGCACAATGCTTTGCATGGTGCCACCATGATCAAGAGCTTATCTTCTATGACGATGGTATAGAAGAAAATCTGCACAAATTTCAAGTTCAAAATAGTTCAAATGGCTCTGAGCACTATGGGACTTAACATCTATGGTCATCAGTCCCCTAGAACTTAGAACTACTTAAACCTAACTAACCTAAGGACAGCACACAACATCCAGTCATCACGAGGCAGAGAAAATCCCTAACCCCGCCGGGAATCGAACCCGGGAACCCGGGCACGGGAAGCGAGAACGCTACCGCACGACCATGAGCTGCAGACAAATTTCAAGTATTATATGCAACAGTCAAGAGTACACTTAATTAAAAGACTCAGAAAGATTCAAAAATTAAAATTTCGAACGCTACAGAGAGAAAAGTGAAATGCTGTGCAAAAAGAGGTTTAATTAAAAATGAAGTAGTTTGTTGTGAACTAAACATGACGTTAAAAAAAACTGAATACAGAGATAGGTGGAAACAACATGTAAATAGAATAATAGGTGAAATACTGTCCAAGCAAATTCTAAAGTACAGTCCGAAAGGAAGGAGGGATATAGGCGACAACGGCCGTAAACTTTGTGAGGATTCAACAGGTTGATGCTTAATCCTCGTATGCAAGGCGACGACAAAGACGACGACGATACATCCTCGCCACTTAAATTCTATTTCACACAACAACCTCAACAACAACAATGAGAATATCCGACCTAAGGCAGCTGTAGTGTTATAAAGTAATGTATAATTAATAGACGTGGATCTGGTGATGGCATCATGATGCCAAAATGCCTCGCGAAATACTAAATATTGCAGTTTAACATGACTGAGGTATCAAACCGACCGACGCTTCTTAGCTAGTCTGAATATGTTCTGGTACTTGACTTCAGAAGCCGCTCTAACCCGGATGAAAAGCAGCCGCTGTTGCAACGCTACCTAAATTAGTTTTCCCATCACTCAGGCATCCTTGACTGAATGTCTGCTGTTCTCCATTCCTAATTGTTCGTTACACTTGTTGTCGGTATGGAAGCCGCCTCACACTGTTTCCTTTCTCCGAAACGATTGCGTCAGTGGGGTCCCGAGGTTATCGTCACCGATTTCACTGCCGAGTGCTATTCCCTCCCAGTTTATGTCACACACTCACGTTCAAGTAAATACGATTTCACTCCTCGTGCTTCCGTAATAAAAGTACGTAAAGCTAATTTAAGGTGTTGAAGCTTTTTGATTCTAACGAGACGTTAAACTGACGCTGAATATACGGGAAGGGATACATGTGAAGAAACTAGAAAATAGACCATTGTATAACAATCTGATTGAAGTATTTTTCTGTCGTGCAGTGACTTAATTGATATCTATAAGGAAGCCAGTCCAAACAAAATTTAGGTCTGAGCCTTTTTTTCTACCCTTTTCAATTTCAAGTCACCAGATAAACATAGAAGGAGAACTGCTGAGTTATTTGAAAGTTCCAGAGAGGGAACTGACCGACAACCTATTTGCTACATAATGCTCACATTTCTTTATCTTCTCTCAGATTTTCCCCCTCCAAACTATTTTTGTTTTACCTGTCGAACAGCTACTTTGTTTGCTTTCAGTCCATTCTGTGGTATGTGATCTGACAGCGTACTTAAAGCGAGGACACACGACGCTGGAATAGGAGAGTGAGCAGTCGGTTCTTCCCATTGTAGCTCGAGACATTCGTGTATGAAGGGCTGCGGGAGTCATTTCTCAGAGTCAGTCCTCTGTTTTTCACGCGACGGCAGAGAGGCTATGAAGATATAATGCGCAACCTACTTCCCCATGGAGATCAAGATTTTGTAATTGGACATATAGTTGACGACACCCAACGTATATTACTGGGGCTTTCACTATAGAAACTTTTCCTGTCTCCTCCGCAGACTTCAGCGTGTTCAACAACGGGAGGTGATTTAAATCACATACTCTTTCCTATCTTTCCTATCATCTTCGCCTTCTGGAAGGTATCATATAACCAGAAGATAATGTTCCAAATTCAATTGATGTAAATTTATTCAGTGCTACCCTTACGTCAATATTCTAAAAGAACTGTACTTATTGTCCATTACCGCGGTGTGTTATTATGATATGCTATTAAATACTGTATGCTCTGAAAGTACTTCCATAAAATTATTTTAAAGATCAGGAGTACTGCTTATGTACTATGGTGGTAGCCGTATATTATGTACACCAGTTGCCAACGATAACATACAAATGAAAATAATATCCTGACAGCCCGTATCCCAATTTTATTAAACCACGCCTTCGTCTTATTGACTTACAGCTACCCTTTATTTTTTACCATATTTAGCTTTTTATTTCTTTCTCTGGATGATGACCTTATTGTGTGTATCCTAAACTAAACAGGAAGAACACTAATATTTTCCTTGCTGACATCTGTGCTGCTGCACTTTTCTCGGAACATCCACACTATACTACTTTTCAGCTCACTTGTTCTAAGTAACACTATCTCACGCAAACGAAAGACAGAAGGGCCTCAGTTGTTTGACTAGGGTGATAAAGTGTTAAGTAATCATATTTACATATTCACTCACCATGAGTAAACGCCGCCCCGTGTTCCAGTCCGTGGCAGAAGACCAACAGGAGCGCGAATATATACATCGAAGCTGCCGATGATGTAACTGAAAAGAAGGAAAATTGCGAGTGAACAACGGCGTCGCCACGAAATCACTGTTGTATATTAGATATTTTACCTTCAAATCAGAACATTTCCGTCTGTTCGACACAACAGCTGTCGTTTCTGATTTTCAGATGCATACAATCGAAATATAAAAGTAATAGTTTTCTCTTTCCTCTGTTCAAAATGTTGTTCTTACAATTCGGGTAAACTGATCATTTACACTCATTGGTTCTTTTCCCTGACACTTTTCCCTTCAGGCCACTACAGTAAAATAGTTACCAGAAACATCTTTCTTGAGAGTACCAAAACGGTCCTTCCCCTATAATGATTTGTAGATACTAGGGTAAGGTTAAGTAGAATATGCCGACCTGGATCCAGACTTACCATCTCTCGTGAATAAAGCCAGTATTTCTCCGATAACTCACGATGTTAAGGAAATCCTAAGTCAATTATGTCGTTCAGAGTTCTCCAATTCCTCCGTTCATCGATTGGACACAACCTCTACTCACAATATACCAAATAAAACAAAGTGATTAATATTTTATATAAAATTCAGTACAATACAACATGATGACGGAGGATTGCAACGAGTGCTAAAACGATGGAGAAACGAGATAACACGTTCACAAAGACGGTAAAAGTTTGATAAAACTGAATCCAGGTGAGGATGTGTGTAATATTCTTAATCACATACGGTACATCTCATTAGTTCAGAATACGTTCCCAGACGGGCTGAAATACTCGATCACTAAACTTCTACAAGAACAGTCAGTAACAACTGACTAATTTCTTCACTCACATTTTCTTTTCAAATGGTTCGAATGGCTCTGAGCACTATGGGACTCAACATCTGAGGTCATGAGTCCCCTAGAACTTAGAACTACTTAAACCTAACTAACCTAAGGACATCACACACATCCATGCCCGAGGCAGGATTCGAACCTGGGACCGTAGCGGTCGCGCGGTTCTAGACTGTAGCGCCTAGAACCGCTCGGCCACTTCGGCCGGCACATTTTCTTTCCTTTAATGTTATAGTAAAGATGGCAATATTTTGTAGCTTAGAGAAACATAGTTCGATTGAGAAAGCCAAGTACATACTGAATAACCACATAACAATTTTAAATGACAAAATAGCAGTATCGGGGATTTCTGCGACTTTTTTTAGTCATGTAATTCTACCAAGACAGAACCATTTTTCGTAAGCAACCAAATCCTGATCTTTTACAACGAAACTGGTACGGGCGCATTGCTTTTCGTTACGATGTTGGTCTCTCCAGAATGTGAGTAAATTTTCTCTCGCCGTTGATGTTCAGAGATCGATTTTACGTCTACGGGGTGTTTCACGACCTGACCGACAAACTTTGAGGGATGTTAGATCATACAAAGACGATCACTTTTCGTGTGAATAACCACACAACAATTTTAAATGACAAAATAGCAGTACTGGGTACAAGATTTGGTCCGTCGTTTATGAGTTATATCACGGTCATTACGCGCATCGCCATTTAGAGACGTGTTGGCAGCTCCTAGTGAGGTTGTTATTCCGTGCAGTCGTACCCGACCTGTCACTCAGCTCGTGTTGTTGTAGTACTGTATCTGCAGTTGCATGGATCTAATCAGTGCTTCATTCAGCTTCTGTTGTTGTAATATCGTAATCATCGGTGGCGCGCATCTTATTGCTCCCGAATTCAGATTTTCTTGCTGTTAGTACTTAATGAAGCATGGAATACGGATTTGTTGAGCTCACTCGTATGACATGATTATGTGTTAAGGTGAGGCCAGGGCAAATTGAAGAATAGATCTTCATATTTACGAAAATCGGTACCTAGCCAGAAGACATCCACTCCACCGTACCTTTGCTGCAGTTCATGGACACTTTAACAAGAAGCAGGGAGTTTGCTTGCTCACCATATTGGTAGTGGTCGGTGTGAGGTGAGAATACCAGTTTTTGAGGATGAAGTGATTCGTAGCAGTGAACCTTCAGGCAGACTGCGTGTTACAGCCCTTGCTGTGGAAACCAGTCACGTACCGGTTTGGAGAGTATTACAGGAGTACAACCTACATGCGTACCATCTTCAAAGGGCGCGAGCTCAAGGACCAACTAATTAACGACATCGAATGCAGTTTGTGCAGCGGGTTGTATAGCAAAGAGTAAATAATACTGCCTTCCACACACGTGTTTTATTTACAAATGAGGCTGTCTTTACACTTGGCGGGTATTTTAACTGCAGGAACAGCCACATCTGGGACGATACGATCTCGGACAGCATTGCTGTTAGAGTGTACCAATGAAGGTTGTCTGTATACATGTGCTCTGGGATTGTGGATAATCATCTCATAGGACCTTTGATACTACCACTTAGGTTAACTGCAGCAGTTTAGTTACAGTTCCTGCAGTCCACACTGAAATACGACGAAAGTGGAAGTTTCGTCGACTTTTACATTATCGATATATAACTTTTTTTATTGAAGATTATTCGATAGCGGTTCCCAATGCTTGTGGGCAGTTTATTTCTCCAGAACTTTGTTTGGCTGGGCTGGCAGTTTCACAGACAGACAGAAGATCAAAGCGGGCTGAAGGGCGCCATTAACTTAAAGAAGACTGTAAAAGGTGACGTCGACACCAATTAGGGCAGCTGTATACTGGTACGGAGTCATATAGTCTTAACATAGGACAGATTCCGACATAAAACAAATTTTACGTCCTCAGTATGCTGAAACGAGTAAACACGGCGAACATATTGTCATTCCTCTGAGGACAGCGCACACTGTGCATTTCTCTGCCCTACATAATGACGTCTAGACAGCCACATCATTTTTTTTTACCGCGCTCTTGCCCACCTAGCCGCCTCCTGAACAGGCCTGCTCTAGACCATTCCCTGCCAAGTTCATGAACCTTTGGGCAAGTTCGTGACGCCACCACTGATGTCACAAGTGGCGCCGCCAGTTGCCCGCGGCTAATAGCGGCCTTTGGGAGAAGAGATACGCCAACAAAAAGACAACATCTGCTGTCTGTTGTAATTCTGGCGAGTATCGAGCGTGATCTGGTTTCCCCTTCCGGCAGCGAAAGAGTGAGGTCGTGTCCGTGGCTGCGGGAATTCCAGACACGGCATCCGGCCACGGCCCGTTACCAGAACACACAGCAGACACCACAGCACAGCACGCCAAACGCCGGCCCAGTTCTGTGTCCGCTCCTCTCCGGCGAGCTACGAGAACCGGGGTCGTATGTAAACCACGTGACGCTTCAGAGATACAACCATAAAGACACAACACCGCGACGATAGTGAAGCAAACTAAGCAACTCTCCACCATGCTTTATGCTGTCAAAACATATGGGTATGGTGTACGATAGTGACAGATAATATGTCAAGTAGCTACGAAACAGCATCAGACTGTTGATGTTCAGCGATTATTGCCAGAGCCGGCCGGTGAGGAAGAGCGTTTCTAGGCGCTTCAGTCTGGAACTGCGCGACCGCTACGTTCGCAGGTTCGAATCCTGCCTCGGGCATGGATGTGTGTGATGTCCTTAGGTTAGTTAGGTTTAAGTAGTTCTTAGTTCTAGGGGACTAATGACCTCAGCTGTTAAGTCCCATAGTGCTCAGAGCCATATTTTGATTGTAGCCAGAAACTAACTTATCCCTTATAACAGCAGTTTATATACACCGCCTTTCTGCTGTGACCATACTTATAAATCGTTAGTCCCAGGCGATCTGTTACGTATCCCTCAGAATGACAAGACATTACCTGGAAAATTTTATTTGGTGTCAGTCCTCGTGTGCTTTGGTGCATCCTTTAACCAAAAAAAAAAAAAAGGTTCAAATGGCTCTGAGCACTATGGGACTTAACTACTGAGGTCATCAGTCCCCTAGAACTTAGAACAACTTAAACCTAACCAACCTAAGGACATCACACACATCCATGCCCGAGGCAGGATTCGAACCTGCGACCGTAGCGGTCGCGCGGTTCCAGACTGTAGCGCCTAGAACCGCTCGGCCACTACGGCCGGCACACCCTTTAACAGACAAAAGACATATTCAATAAAAATTTTTCGAAATGATTAGCAGATATGTATTATGCACAGGTTTAGAACAGTAAGTTCAGAGAGAAAAGTTCTATAAAAAATATACTTTTATACAAATTGTATGAGCATGAGGTTAAATTTGCATTTGAATTTCAAATAAGCAAACGGACTTTATGTTACATGAGTTGAATACTGAAAGTCAGACTCTGGGACCATGTACAGTACCATCTGACCCACCTAACCAGTCCATTGTGCAACGAACCTTTTAGTTGAGCATAAGTTTATGAAATTAATACATAAGAAACTACCGAGCTAAACTGTCTTCCTCCCGAATCAGTCTATCAAATGGCTCTGAGTATTATGAGACTTAACATCTGAGGTCATCAGTCCCCTAGAACTTAGAACTTAGAACTACTTAAACCTAACTAACCTAAGGACATCACACACATCCACGCCCGAGGCAGGATTCGAACCTGCGACAGTAGCGGTCGCGCGGTTCCAGACTGAAGCGCCTAGAACCGCTCGGTCACTCCAGCCGGCCAGTTTATCATCTGCGCATTATATAAATACAAAGTTTACAAGTTGCTCCCCATCCAAAAAAGGACTCCAATTATATGTTAAAATTTTTCATAATCTTGATCATAATAAAAACTAAAATTACAATTTGCTAATTACCTGTTTCGGTAGACTAACAACCATCCTCAGATCATGCTTAATAAAGAATCGGCATCTATAATCTTGATCATAATAAAAACTAAAATTACAACTTGCTAATTACCTGTTTCGGTAGACTAACAATCATCCTCAGACCATGCTTAATAAAGAATCGGCAACTATGGACAATGTTGGCCACTAATCATCGTCACAAAGTGGATGTCGACAGTAGTAAAAACTTAGTCAAAGATGGTCATCAACGTACTCGTATAAAACCATCAGAAAACCATAACAAGTCTTCTGATTGTTTCATACGTTAAGAGTCTTGCTTTGCCAACTTTCTATCATCGACGAGATACACTTTGTAACGATGATATTGCGGTCAGTACTGTACATAGGTGGTGACTCAGCACGTAGTTATTCTGTTTTTTAATTGAATCAAACCCATTAAATTTTTAGCAAATAATACACACCACTCTATCTCCTTCACCCCATGATGTAATCCTATAAACTACAACGACAATTTGTAGTTGTAGTTTAAAATTGCTAGCTATTTGTTCACAAGAAATTAAAAGATTTTCTATCTATCATCTATACTTTCTAATGTGAAAGCATACTTAATTTAAATTCAACAGAAAACTGCAAGAACACTTAAAGGAGTAACGTCTATTTCAAATGTCAAATACTGAAACGACTGCTTTAGCAGATTCATACAAAAACGCGTATTTCCCCATTTCTTCTATCCAGCAAGGAAGTTTGCAATCACAACATTAACTTACGATGTCGTGCTTTTGAAGTTTTGAAATTGTTAAAAATTATACTGTAAGCCTCTTTCAGGATTCTACAGTCGCGAAATAATGGAAATATCATGTGGCTTCAGGTCTATTTTAGGAGAACTTAGGGAAAACAAAATGTGTTGCACAAATAAAGAAATTTATCAATGTACTCAAAATACAGCACAGTTACAGCACGTATCGTCGTTGAAGAAACAATACCATGCAGCTACTCTTCCGAGTTTCTGCGGGTTATTAATTGGAAAGCCGCGCACTGTCACAGCACACAGTACTGTTTCTTGTTAAGTATCTCTTCGTGTTGGAAAGCAATTCTTAAACCGAGGTTTCAGTTGGTGGGAATGTAGAGCGCTTCAGGAAACGATCTTTTCACGGAGAAAGAAATCGCTGCTCACCTGGAAGTTACGTATGAAACTGAAGAATTGTATTTGAAAGTGGTTAAAAGCGGCCAGTCACTGCACGAGAGCTCAATATTTTTCAGTTCCTTTACTGGCATTTCGCTACGGTCTTCTGACATCGCCACCTCTCTACCCGGACCAACGAGATAAACGAGCCCTGCAACGAATTTGTGACGTCACACTAGTCGGCTTGTCCGCCATACTTCGCGAACGCTCGGCTCACGGGAACTCCAAATGTAACTCAGACGATACCCACCAAAGGTCTTAAATTTCTCGTATGCTGTCGATAGCTTGCGTGTATTTTAACGAGCAGTCAACAATTTTTTAACTCGTTTGGAACAGTTACTCGCCCCCTGCGGGAGACGGCTGCTGGCGTCATGTGCTGGGACGTACGCGCCACGGCCTGTCTTTCTGGTGGGCCTTGCTCTCTACAGACAATAGCATCGTCCGCGAACAGCCTCGTGGAGAATTCGCCGCTCCATTTAGACGGAATTGCGATTTTGGTTTTGCAGTGATGGGCAGTTCACAGATTGTTAAACCTTGTTTCACTTACGAGATATTAATTCAGCTTCATTTTTATCGTAAAGAATAGAAAAATCATCATTCAGACGGTAAAAGCAGGTGCGCTGAGTTAAGTATTCCAACTAACAGAAAAAAGGAAAAATCATTTACGCGATACTGTTACTTTAACGACGATATGCAGGAGTATATACACCAGTCTTCAGTCCTTTCTCCCGATACGCGCCTACGTTTATAAGTTAAGCAAACGGAGGTATGATTAAAAAAAAAAAAACAGAATCAAACAACAACTCCTCCGCATTCAGAACAACTACAGAGTCACCAAGTGAAATATGGTGGCTAATAATACGGCGTGACACCGCAGTGAGCGCAAGTAACATGTTCGGTATTAATAAAGTGCCGCTCGTAGTGACCGAGCGCTTCTAGGCGCTTCAGTCTGGAACCGCGCGACCGCTACGGTCGCAGTTTCGAATCCTGCCTTGGGCATTTGATCAGTGTGATGTCCTTAGGTTAGTTAGGTTTAAGTAGTTCTAAGTTCTAGGGGACTGATGACCTCAGAAGTTAAGTCCCATAGTGCTCAGAGCCATTTGAACCATTAGTAAAGTGCAGTAGGTCGCTTCTAGTTCACTGTCGAACGCCAAGGAGACGCACAAAGCACTTGTGAAAAAAAATCTCTTCATTGTCGTAGTTCCCTGAGGAGTAGTATTAAATGCTGTCATAGACATAAAACTGGATAAGCAGAAGCGTATTCAGGTGACGGTGTTCAACAGAGAAGGTTATCGCTGGAAGCAAAGTATGTGCTACAAAAGAAACCTGCCAAAGTGCACATGGAATTCTTCGGAAGGAGAAAAATGGCGGAAACTGGAACAACATGAAATGACTGCATTGTTCTGAAATGAAAGGAATGGATGGATGGGATGAAAACAATTAAGCCGTAATGAACTGAGTGCAAACTGTCAAGTACACAGTGTGCCCCACTTCCGTTAGGGCTGTGGCTGTAAAAAGTAAAACTCATGGACTATCTTCACAAAACCATTGTATTTATTCACAATAGTTTCCACCGAAATCAATACATAGCAGAATCGTTTTAAAAGTGTTTTGAAGTAGTCACCGCAGTCCTTTTTGTAATTGCATTTAACACTGCAGTACAATTGTCTTGTATGTCCTTAATTGCGTCGTAATCATTTGGATCTGCAGCTCCTTGTGTTTACCGTATTTGCAGTTAAAATTGTAGGATGCAAGGTCCGCCAGTTACGCAAAAGACCTTTTTTCCCAAGTGGTCTTGAAAAATCATGCACACCAAGTGTAATGGTATTAACAAAAAAAAGACGAATTATTGTTTGAACTAAATATCCTCACAATTTTGTAATCATTTAGTAAAAATGTTCACATTACAGATTAAATAAAACGGAAAAATGATGGCACAGTGGTGCTGAAGTTCGTTTGCCAACTTGGAAAAAACTGTGTTTTGCATAACTGGCGGGCCTCCCATCCTACAATTTTGCGTCGAAACGCTGCCCTTTCATTGTCAACTTAAGTTTGGGGAACAACTGGAAGTCGGATGGGGCCAAATGCAATGAATTCATCGTGTGATGCAGTATTTTGATCCGTTAGCTGACAAAAACTCAACGCACGTTCTTCGCGTTGTCTTCAGGAGCGTTGTTGTGGAGGAGCGACCAGGTACCTGCCTCTCGGCGGTATTCGGGTCGAATTTGACGAATTCTCGCCAGCCTATACAAAGCTCAACACAAAACGTGGTGTTAAATCACTTCTCCACCGCCGTTTTCTGACGGGTGTCAAACGCATACCGTTCCATTCGCAGCTATGGCGCCTTACTTTGATCTTTAATACGGCTTTTGTTGAAACTTAAGGATCGTAACAGCGCAACTCGCTACGAGATAGTATTGTAGTTTGGAATATCACACAAGCAGTCTTGGACACACTGCGTATGCTGAATCGGTAATGTGATGAATATTGTGGGGTGACGGTTGTGCTGTTTCACGTACCCCTATGATGCTGTTGTCCGATCTCCCATGATTAACGGAGAAGGGAGGCAGCCAAATGATACTGCATATTAATTACAGGAAAAGATAATTTCGTGCGACGACAATGTCTGACGGAATGATAACTAACAGTAGTGGCCAAATAACATGGCAATATGGGTACCAAACCACGCATACAGAGGTGCGCTCCTGTGATTTGCAACAGAAACAAGTGGTCTCTATAACAATTAGATTTATTATCGAAACGCAAAACACATAAGTGATCCATTGACATAAAGAACTGAACAATTAACACTTGGACGAGGAGGTTCTAGTAGTGAACTCTAACCTTAGCACAGGTGGGTGGACACGATAAAAAGTTATTCGAATAATACACTAATACGACCAGTGACCGTAAACATGGTTAGTAAATTGTAAGAAGAACACAGAAAAATAGATACGAACACCAGTAAGATCGACAAAGGGCATACTGAAAGCAACTAGCTGGCTATGAAGCATTAAAACGGGATAACTGGCTCCTGAAGAGAGTGAACTAATATCGCGTCCCTATGCAATCGGTGGTCGCAACGATGTCCATCTTATCAAACTCATACCACAATGCGGAAGGTGGCGGCAGTTGCAGCTGAAGACGCTGAATTCAGCTCTCTCTACGTACTAAGTACACAAGAGGACAACTTTCTGTGCGACCGCAAGGCTCGCCTCATCGGTCGCCCAACAACAGGTCTTTACTCCACCATCTTCTAGCAGCGTCTGTCATTACTTTTCCGTAGCATAGTAGCAAGTGTCTTCAGTGTAAATGCTCTGAAACTTGGCTGTTTCTGTCAGAGCAGGTACCTCGCTGGCCAGTGGTGGCAGATATTGTGAGTTCCGTGCAGTAAAACTTAAGTAAAGATGTCAATCAATATCCTACACGTGCAGATTTACACTGTGTTTAATCAGTAGAGTCATGGGGTGGGGAGGCAGGCAGAAGGTCTCTCCCACTCCACGGTACAATTTCGAAACGGGTCTATAAGACTGGCACGTAGGCACAGCTGTGAAAGTGTGTGTTCCTCGGAAAATAACAGTAAGAACGCATCAGGATGCTGGATTCTGAAATTAAAACAGAACGTGACTTTGTGGGGTCGCTCCTAAAGAAACAGGGATTCACATGCTACCCGCTGGAAGGCGACACCTGGCTAGAGGTTCATTATTGTCCTAAATGTCTTCTTTGGACAATGCTGCCATTTCTCTGGGCGATATCTGTTTCGTCCACTGCCTGGAGTGCGGGGGTGCGGGAAGTGAATGCTGTGTCGGCTACCTGACGTGAGATCCAGCCACGGTCTCTGAACAATTTTATGGTAGTCTGTTACTTTCAAGAAGACTCTTTATCTTTTGCTAACCAGCTAATACACTCTCATCTTTACGGCCCTTAACTATACTGAAAAGAAAAGTGAAAAGAGAGCAATAAAAGGAACAGTCAGTGGAGGTATTGACTCTAATTTGCCGTTGTTATGTAGTGGCAGAGGTCGATTGCTTATTCATGGGAATGAACATAAGCTATTCTGAAATACAGGGTGTCCTTGTTAAATATATAATGATATAAAATGTAATAACTTGAAAAGCAATTGAAATATTTATTGACGGTAAATTTCTGCAAGTATGGTAATTCAAAATGTTTTTCTGTTGATCCATCATGGTCAGGGGACATCAGCTGGTTAAGTAACTGTCAATATCGATGAAATTCTCCGACTGCTGTGTAACTAAGATGTTATTTTATTTTATTTAGGCATTCCACTATGTCATCTTCAGGTCCCATTTGCATCTCACAAAATAAACGATAATGCCATACAATGCCATATGTCCCTGGATTTCGTGAATTCAAACCGTTTCACAAGCGCGTTCTACCAAGTCTTCGAATGAAGCACTTGTGAAAAGGTTTGAACTCACGAAATTCAGGGATGTATGGCATTGTATGGCAATATCGTTTATTTTTAAAGACGCATATGGGGCCTGAAGATGGCACAGTGCAATGCCGAAAGTGGTTGCCGTCAAAATAAAATAAAACAACACGTTAGTTACACGTCTGTTGGAGAGTTTCACTGATATTGACAAAATGTTTTTTACACGCCTAATACACCTCGATATGAGCATCATTAGTGGCACAACAGACATCTAACGTGGATTCCACTTCTCTTCAAGTATTTTGTAACATTATAGGCGTAACATTTGCGGTACCTGCATAAATGCGACTGGTGTCTGATACACTTGACTCTTGATAAACACCCACAGGAAAACCTCAAGTGGAGTAACGTCTGTGCTTGTAGGGGCCTCTGGAACTGCGTGTTTAGCGTGGTGGTCCGACATCGAGAGTGAATTCCCAGTTTCCCAAAGTCGCTTGCCCCCATTTATTGATTGTTAGGTAACTGGGAACATCGTAAGTTGGTCGTAGTCCATACTCATGCCGACAATGGCGTTGTACCAATGTAACAGACTTTAGCTCCGCCGGCCGCGGTGGTCTCGCGGTTCTAGGCGCGCAGTCCGGAACCGCGCGACTGCTACGGTCACAGGTTCGAATCCTGCCTCGGTCATGGATGTGTGTGATGTCGTTAGGTTTAAGTAGTTCTAAGTTCTAGGGGACTGACGGCCACAGCTGTTAAGTTCCATAGTGCTCAGAGCCATTTGAACCATTTTGAACTTTAGCTCCGTGAAAGAAAGCACACAGCACACCTTCTGCTATGGAGTCCACATGACTATTGTGCACGCGGTACCAACTGCCGCGGGGAAACACGGGAAACATTTTGAGTTACCATACTTGTAGAAGCAAACCACCAATAAGCAGCTTCATTACGTCTCAAGTAATTACGTTTTATATTGCTATGTTATTATGTTTCTAATCTAGAGATGTTGACTGACAGTTTCAATGAAAACTGACCATGTAATTAGTGATGGGGAGCTCGTGAATGAGTCGTTCAAATGGACGCTTCACTTCAGTGAAGTGTGAACTAACCACTCAATTTCAATGAACTGGTACTTCAAACTCTTCACAGATAGCACACTCCACACTTTTTTGTAGTTCACTCCCTCTCTTCCCCTCTCCCTCGCCCACTACATCGGCGCTACGTCACTCATTCTCCCTTCGCTGCTGCCTGTTGACGAATCGCGCGGGGTTTGTGGGGAAAGATAGGTTTACGAGGGGTTGGGGGGGGGGGTGAGGGGTGAGGGGAAGGCAGCGTCAGCTGCTACGTGCAGTGTTGACATTACTCGTGACTATTTGTGCAGTTATAGTTCGCGTCTACGGGTAGCCTACCGTTGGCAGCGCTTGCAGACAAATGAATATTAAAGATATAAACGAAGGGGCTGGCTGTGTGAGCACACACAGCCAACATGAAAATAAAAGGTTTGTTAATAACACTGAAAGAGGGATTTTACCTGAAATCGTACCAATGACTACAGGTGACAGTTTACGTTTTGAATCTGGAGGGTTATTATTCTCAACAAAAATAAAATCTACAGGAAAACTTGTGAATAATTACTTAACGTAGGTATATAGACTGTGACAGTGGTAAACATACTCATTCTATTTTGGATTAAATTTTACAAGGAACATAAAATTGGACTGCATTTCGTTGGTAGCCCTATTTTTCAGTTCATGAATACAAAAAATAATATTTCATTTGGCAGATAAAGACTTTTTTGGACGCTTCATGAGAAAATTTCGAGCAAGATTAAATGTAATACCTTCTTTATATGTGACAGGCTTCTCTGTTTATCTTTCCTTTGTCCCCTTGACCATGCTCTATTGAACTCACTGTCAGACGCTGTAAGAGCGTAAAACGTTGCGTGCACGTTACTGCATAGTTCGGTCATCTGTAGGTAAAATTATGAAGTATTACGGAGCTTCATTGTACGAGCGAGGCGAAGCGAGCGTAGCAGCGGCTGAGCGGCGAACTGGGCAACTTCGACAGGCTTCCGTACTTCACGAATGAACTACTTCATTTGAACGCTTCACGGCAAAGAGTGAAATGAATGAAGTAGTTCACTGGAATGAACGAGTTCGACCCATCTCTACATGTAATGTCATGTGATGGAAAATATGTACCAAATAAGGGTTGGAGTTTCTGTGACAGTCTCCTGTGCTATGCTTATTTTTGCACCATCATGTTATATTCCTTTTAGACAGCCAATTTGTGTCATCCTGCCTTTCATATATTCAAGGATACTGCTTGACATTCGTCGCTGTTGGGTTGGGTTGTTTGGGGGAAGAGACCAAACTGCGAGGTCATCGGTCTCATCGGATTAGGGAAGGACGGGGAAGGAAGTCGGCCTTGCCCTTTCAAAGGAATTCGTTGCTGTCTCTCTCGTATTGTTCGACACGAGAACACTGATTTTTGAGACACATTGGTCTGGCTACATCCGAAATGAGCCCACCTGGCGGGTCAGCGACTGTTGGTTTGTTGCATGAGCTAGCCTGAGTGTGGTCTTTTAAGTGGTTTTCCACGCTCGATTAGGAAAATGATGAGCTGTTCCGCAGTCTCCATCGCAGAAAACACGATACACCGAAAATCAAAATTCGCCAACACGTAGAATAACATTTAACGCGATTCATAGTCAGAAAGTGTATACGATATCCGACCACAAATAGTAAGATCTGTGTTAATATATAAAGGGGAAACATTGCTAACGAAAACCTCGAAATGTACTTGAACCGATTTACTTCAAATTTTATACGATACTAACATAAACCCTCAGATGAACATTCGCTACATACATTTTTAAACAATAATACAAAGGTTTTCTGTTGTGCCGGGTGTTCTTCCGTCCGGCAATTTGAATCGCCGCGTTAATGGAGTGCGGCACCCTTCCTGTGGTGTCGTTCCAGGCTGAAGATGCGAGGTTGGTCAGCGTGTCAGCCTCTCTTTTCGTCTCGTGGTGTGGTAGGATGGGCAGTTTGTACAGGAGAGCGATAGTTTTGTGGCAGTGAGAGCCAGAAGCGGCTTCGTCGGACCATAGGCCTTGTCTGTTCAGATGTCACATAAGCTGTTAGATGCCTGCGGTTGTGCAACAAGAAGCATAATGTGATCTTCCAGTTACTTCACTGGTGAACACAGAGCTGCGAAACTGAATCGTGAGTGTTGCTTTACAAGGAGTGTTCAAATGAAAAGCTACGAAACGTCGTAACAATAAACCCGATTGCAATTTGCATTGGGAAAACGTAGGGACACATCTGGAGACAACAGGCAACGGATGCATGCGTCGTCAACTGCCGCTAAAAGTTCAAAGCTGTGGCCTCAACAGGTAAGGTGATGCTCACTGTCTTTTTCGTCGTCGGAGGTCCGATAATCATCGAATTCCTGGACCATGGAAAGCTCATTAACAGTGACGCATGTCGCGAGACACATCTTAACCTACGCAATCCGTCAAGAGCGAATGGCATGGGTTGCTCACTGAGGAAATGATTTTGCTCCACGATAACGCGCTTCTACACGTCTCCAAGGTCACACAAAGTGTAATGGCCAAGTTCAAGTGGGAGCAGCCACACTACAGCCCGCACGTGTCGCCCTGTGATTTTCAGGTGTTTGGTCCGCTAAAAACATCTGAAGAGGAAGCGCTTCAACGAACTGAAGGACACAGTCCAATCCCATTGGCCAATAAAAAGAATAGAATAGTTCGTTGATGAAGTTATTGAGAAATGGTATAACTGTACAATGTATAGCCGGCCCTTGTGGCCGAGCGGTTCTAGGCGCTACAGTCTGGAACCGCTCGACCGCTACGGTCGCAGGTTCGAACCCTGCCTCGGGCATGGATGTCCTTAGGTTACTTAGGTTTAAGTAGTTCTAAGTTCTAGGAGATTGATGACCTCAGCAGTTAAGTCCCATAGTGCTCAGAGCCATTTGAACCATTTGTACAATGTTGTTGTTGTTGTTGTTGTGGTCTTCAGTCCTGAGACTGGTTTGATGCAGCTCTCCATGCTACTCTATCCTGTGCAAGCTTCTTCATCTCCCAGTATCTACTGCAACCTACATCCTTCTGAATCTGCTTAGTGTATTCATCTCTTGGTCTCCCTCTACGATTTTTACCCTCCACACTGCCCTCCAATGCTAAATTTGTGATCCCTTGATGCCTCAAAACATGTCCTACCAACCGATCCCTTCTTCTAGTCAAGTTGTGCCACAAACTTCTCTTCTCCCCAATCCTATTCAATACCTCCTCATTAGTTACGTGATCTACCCACCTTATCTTCAGCATTCTTCTGTAGCACCACATTTCGAAAGCTTCTATTCTCTTCTTGTCCAAACTAGTTATCGTCCATGTTTCACTTCCATACATGGCTACACTCCATACAAATACTTTCAGAAACGACTTCCTGACACTTAAATCTATACTCGATGTTAACAAATTCCTCTTCTTGAGAAACGCTTTCCTTGCCATTGCCAGTCTACATTTTATATCCTCTCTACTTCGACCATCATCGGTTATTTTACTCCCTAAATAGCAAAACTCCTTTACTACTTTAAGTGTCTCATTTCCTAATCTAATTCCCTCAGCATCACCCGACTTAATTTGACTACATTCCATTATCCTCGTTTTGCTTTTGTTGATGTTCATCTTATATCCTCCTTTCAAGACACTGTCCATTCCGTTCAACTGCTCTTCCAAGTCCTTTGCTGTCTCTGACAAAATTACAATGTCATCGGCGAACCTCAAAGTTTTTACTTCTTCTCCATGAATTTTAATACCTACTCCGAATTTTTCTTTTGTTTCCTTTACTGCTTGCTCAATATACAGATTGAATAACATCGGGGAGAGGCTACAACCCTGTCTTACTCCTTTCCCAACCACTGCTTCCCTTTCATGCCCCTCGACTCTTATAACTGCCATCTGGTTTCTGTACAAACTGTAAATAGCCTTTCGTTCCCTGTATTTTACCCCTGCCACCTTCAGAATTTGAAAGAGAGTATTCCAGTTAACATTGTCAAAAGCTTTCTCTAAGTCTACA
This sequence comes from Schistocerca cancellata, assembly GCF_023864275.1. Lineage (NCBI taxonomy): Eukaryota > Metazoa > Arthropoda > Insecta > Orthoptera > Acrididae > Schistocerca > Schistocerca cancellata. Next base: position 378,844,436 of record NC_064626.1, on the reverse strand, counting down.
AATGCTAGAAACGTAGGTTTGCCTTTTCTTAATCTTTCTTCCAAGATAAGTAGTAAGGTCAGTATTGCCTCACGTGTTCCAACATTTCTACGGAATCCAAACTGATCTTCCCCGAGGTCGGCTTCTACCAATTTTTCCATTCGTCTGTAAAGAATTCGCGTTAGTATTTTGCAGCTGTGACTTATTAAACTGATAGTTCGGTAATTTTCACATCTGTCAACACCTGCTTTCTTTGGGATTGGAATTATTATATTCTTCTTGAAGTCTGAGGGTATTTCGCCTGTCTCATACATCGTGCTCACCAGATGGTAGAGTTTTGTCATCACTGGCTCTCCCGAGGCCATCAGTAGTTCAAATGGAATGTTGTCTACTCCCGGGGCCTTGTTTCGACTCAGGTCTTTCAGTGCTCTGTCAAATTCTTCACGCAGTATCTTATCACCCATTTCGTCTTCATCTACATCCTCTTCCATTTCCATAATATTGTCCTCAAGTACATCGCCCTTGTATAAACCCTCTATATACTCCTTCCACCTTTCTGCCTTCCCTTCTTTGCTTAGAACTGGGTTGCCATCTGAGCTCTTGATATTCATACAAGTGGTTCTCTTCTCTCCAAAGGTCTCTTTAATTTTCCTGTAGGCAGTATCTATCTTACCCCTAGTGAGACAAGCCTCTACATCCTTACATTTGTCCTCTAGCCATCCCTGCTTAGCCATTCTGCACTTCCTGTCGATATCATTTTTGAGACGTCTGTATTCCTTTTTGCCTGCTTCATTTACTGCATTTTTGTATTTTCTCCTTTCATCAATTAAATTCAATATTTCTTCTGTTACCCAAGGATTTCTATTAGCCCTCGTCTTTTTACCTACTTGATCCTCTGCTGCCTTCACTACTTCATCCCTCAGAGCTACCCATTCTTCTTCTACTGTATTTCTTTCCCCCATTCCTGTCAATTGTTCCCTTATGCTCTCCCTGAAACTCTCTACAACCTCTGGTTCTTTCAGTTTATCCAGGTCCCATCTCCTTAAATTCCCACCTTTTTGCAGTTTCTTCAGTTTCAATCTGCAGTTCATAACCAATAGATTGTGGTCAGAATCCACATCTGCCCCAGGAAACGTCTTACAGTTTAAAACCTGGTTCCTAAATCTCTGTCTTACCATTATATAATCTATCTGATACCTACTAGTATCTCCAGGATTCTTCCAGGTATACAACCTTCTTTTATGATTCTTGAACCAAGTGTTGGCTATGATTAAGTTATGCTCTGTGCAAAATTCTACAAGGCGGCTTCCTCTTTCATTCCTTCCCCCCAATCCATAATCACCTACTATGTTTCCTTCTCTCCCTTTTCCTACACTCGAATTCCAGTCACCCATGACTATTAAATTTTCATCTCCTTTCACTACCTGAATAATTTCTTTTATCTTGTCATACATTTCATCTATTTCTTCATCATCTGCAGAGGTAGTTGGCATATAAACTTGTACTACTGTAGTAGGCATGGGCTTTGTGTCTATCTTGGCCACAATAATGCGTTCACTATGCTGTTTGTAGTAGCTAACCCGCACTCCTATTTTTTTATTCATTATTAAACCTACTCCTGCATTACCCCTATTTGATTTTGTATTTATAACCCTGTAATCACCCGACCAAAAGTCTTGTTCCTCCTGCCACCGAACTTCACTAATTCCCACTATATCTAACTTTAACCTATCAATTTCCCTTTTTAAATTTTCTAACCTACCTGCCTGATTAAGGGATCTAACATTCCACGCTCCGATCCGTAGAACGCCAGTTTTCTTTCTCCTGATAACGACGTCCTCCTGAGTAGTCCCCGCCCGGAGATCCGAATGGGGGACTATTTTACCTCCGGAATATTTTACCCAAGAGGACGCCATCATCATTTAATCATACAGTAGAGCTGCATGTCCTCGGGAAAAATTACGGCTGTAGTTTCCCCTTGCTTTCAGCCGTTCGCAGTACCAGCACAGCAAGGCCGTTTTGGTTAATGTTACAAGGCCAGATCAGTCAATCATCCAGACTGTTGCCCCTGCAACTACTGAAAAGGCTGCTGCCTCTCTTCAGGAACCACATGTTTGTCTGGCCTCTCAACAGATACCCCTCCGTTGTGGTTGCACCTACGGTACGGCCATCTGTATCGCTGAGGCACGCAAGCCTCCCCACCAGCGGCAAGGTCCATGGTTCATGGGGGGGTTGTACAATGTATAGAGTGGAAATTCTTTATGGTATACTTTTGGTATGTGACAGTGGATGTGTCTGTTCGTTCTATCAAATTATTACTGTAGATTCACTTGTAGAGTCTTGTCATTGGTTCTCATTCTATTTTTAATTTGTCTTTGTATTGCACGGTTGATAAGTTGATAATGCTGTCATTACTGATCATGCATACAGGCCAGAAGATGGCGCACTGAAGGGCCGAAACTGGTAGCTACGCAATAAATAAGACCATAAGGACGGCTGTAGGCGTTTCATTTTCTTACAATAGTGAAAGGCCGTGGTGCCCCATATCTCCAATCAAAAGGATGGACATACGCAAAGTTAATGAAGTTGTTTGCTGTGTGTGCCGGTATCTTCCTGCCACAAGGTGGCGTAGTCTTTCAGTGAACGACGACGTTGCTGATGACGTTATAACTATCAGAGCTGATGCTCTGCATAAACCTATTCTGTACTCGGCCAACGGTATAACTAAGGGACTGAAGTGACTGTGGTTGTGTGTAATTCTCGCCTACCACGGGCGCTGCAGACCAGCTTGTGTATTCCTTTTTCTACACGACGAAGCTCATACGAAACATTTATCCACATTAAGTTGCCTGGCTATTGGGCAAACAATTTCCCCGCGCTCCGGAATTGTCTTGCTAACCTGATCACGGAGCAGTCGCTTCTAGGTCGCTTCTGTGCCAGTGGCTTTCGTTCAGTGCGCCCTAGTGGGCTGACGATGTGACTTGCTTTTGGTACTCCGTTTGGTGAGCGATGGGTGCTTTAACATGTTGCGTTCATGTTGAAGATTGAAGTCAGTATTTCTTGTATGTGCCTGAGATTCGTTAAGAGATCTCAGGTAGAACATTGTACTGGCCGTTATTGTCGAGAGACTAACCTGTGGGTGTGCCGGAATACTCGTTTATGTCCTCAGTGCTAGTTACTGTGAACGGCGTAAGTAGTCGTGCTTATAGCTGTTGATTTGGTTACATGTAATAAAGCGCCAGCCTTCTGGCTCCTTAGTGTAAGCTACACTCTTACACGTGATTGAGTTCTGTCGTTCTAAGCTAATGTTAATTATCGGTCTAAAATCTAAATGGTGAATAGAGCTAGTCCCTGATTACTAATTAAGGGATTGCATATTGCAGTTTTTCCGAATTAGGCTAGAAAGGTTAGTACCTCCCTACATTAGGTTTGTGCATAAGTTCGGAGAGTTTTTGTTTTGCATGGTCGTTTTCCGGTTGCTATAGGTTTATTTACAGATTGTCATTTTTTGTTCATAGTCTACTGTTGATATTTTAATTTATATAGTGTCATTTTGTCATTTCGAAACAGTGAATGAATCTGGGGATGATAAAAAATGGAGTGCCAAGTGGAGAAATCGAAACGTTTCCGAAATATTCTACCGTTTGAGTTCAATAGAGGGGTGAAAGCAGTAGAAGCAGCCAGAAACATTTGCGCTATGAGACTAATGCTGTTGGACAGAAAACTACAAGAGTACGGCTCTCTGGTTTTAAGCAGGATCATTTTGACATTAGCGACTCTCCATATTCAGGGAGACCTTCGGGGTTTGATGATGATCGTTTAAACGCATTAATCCACAGTGATCCATGTCATTGTACTCGGGAACTTGCAAATGCGAAGGACTGAGATCATTCCACAATCACGCGACTTTCGCATGCAATGGAGGAGGCTAAAAGATCGGTTGTATGAGTACCGTATGCTCTAAGCCAAATAACAAAAATCAGCGGCTGGCCTTACGTGCATCTCTATTTGCTCGTCGTCAACTGGCTCACGAACAACACCGACCATTCCTACCCTGTAGCGTTGCTGGTGACGAAAAACGGTGCGTTTATGTTAACGTAAGGAAAAGAAAGGAATGGTTCAGCCCAAAAAAGCAACAGCTCCGTATGCAAAGATCTACGCGCAACCACAAAATATTCAAAAATGGTTCAAATGGCTTTAAGCATTATGGGACTTAACATCTGAGGTCATCAGTCCCCTAGACTTAGAACTACTTAAATCTAACTAACCTAAGGACATTACATACATCCATGCCCGAGGCAGGATCCGAACCTGCGACCGTAGCAGCACTGCGGTTCCGGACAGAAGCACCTAGAATCGCTCGGTCACAGCGGCCGGCCCACAAAATATAATGTTATGCATATGGTGGAACAGCGATGGTGTGGTGTACTACGAACTGCTTCTTCGAGGAATTAAGAGCACTTCTGATATTTATTGTCAAGATTTGAGACGTTCTACAGACGCAGTCCATGAAGAACGACCTGGAATACTGCGTGAAATGATGCTGTTCCATGATAACGCCCGCCAGCATTCTGCTAGACAGACGAACAACACTACACAAGAGGTGGGTTGGGAAATCATTCCGCACCAACCTTATTCACCTGATCTTGCGCCCTCAGAGTTTCACGTTTTCCTCTCTATACTGGACAACTTTGAAGGAACTTCCTTGCCAAATGAAAATGCGCTGCAAGCATGGCTCGACGATTTCTTCGCCTTTGAAACCAAGCGATTTCTAGAGTCGCGGAATCGAAAAGTTACCTCAGAATTCGCGGACTGCTGTAAATGGTGAAGGGTTATGTATCATTGATGATTAAAGTCTCTGTTATGTGTGTTTGTTGGTTTTATTAGACTTATTGGAAAACGCAACGAACTTATGCGCCTACCCAATATTATTACCAGTATCAAGGCTAGCGGCGAAAACCGAGAGCTGCCTGATACTAAGTTATGCAGAATAAGTAGCGCTTTTGCGATGCGATTATGTACACTAGCGGGCCAGTTTAGTAAACTTCTACAGCTGCCATAGATACTGGGTGTCGTTTGAGTAGCTTGACAATTGGTATTCTGCTTATTTGTAGTCACTGGTGTGTTAAATCGTCGTGGTGTCTTTTATGTCTTTGTCGCCGATGCTGATCAGCAATAATATCAAATTTCGAAGCCCAAGACATTTAAAGGAATTTAAATCGTTTGGAGATCTTCTATTTATATGTGTTCAAGTCATATATTTTTTTAGAGTATAAAAATTCAGATTTAAATATCGCAATAGTTTAGAGTTCTGAAGTTGCATAACTGTAGCAGTGGGTTGTTTAAAATGAAGAGAGAATCGTTGCCAAATAATCGAAAGTTAGTAAATCACAGCGTCTTTCGTAGATGACATTAGCCTGCCTTCTGTGGCGAGTCTCAGAAATTAAACTGTTGTTGGCGCTGCCAGTTAAGGGCGACATCTGCTTCAGACTGCGCTGCTGGTCCTTGTCGCGAGAGGCTATTACAGCTGATTTCATATGGTGCAGTTACGCCCTCGCTACTAGGAAGAAGGTACGCCTGGAGTTCCGATGAACATTACCTGTCAGTGAATTAAACGTAAACGCAGTTCTAGCCGGTCGCTGTGGCCGAGCGGTTCTAGGAGCTTCAGTCCAGAAACCGCGCTGCTGCTACGGTCGCAGGTTCGAATCCTGCCTCGGGCATGGATGTGTGTGACGTCCTTAGGTTAGTTAGGTTTAAGTAGTTCTGAGTTCTAGGTGACTGATGACCACAGCAGTTAAGTCCCATAGTGCTCAGAGCCACTTGAACCATTTGAAACCCAGTTCTCAAACCCTCAACATGTACTCGCCACACTGTTCAAAACAGCTGTGAGAAAGATAAGGACTGTGCTGTGCAGGGAAGATATTCGGATTCGTTTTCTGTCTAGCAGTCGGTTGTAACTATGGTAGCAGGGCATTTAAAACGTTAGACAAATTGTTCATACTATAGTTATATTTTTTCTCTGTATATGTAATTTCAAACAAAAACTGTTTACCCAACTATGTGCTGCTTTGTTTTCTTCCCCGCAGGCTTCCGAAACTTACTAATACCACCCTTCCTCAAATTAAGATACGAGAAATGTCATTGAAAATACTGTTCTCACAGATCCAGCATCTGGAGAAGTCTCTCTCACACCCTATATGCCAGTAATCCCAACTGATTTACCTATTCAGTTTAAGTGAATCAATGTTTCGTTGGCAGTATCCATAAACAAGATCGGACATTCAAATACGATGAAATTTACGACCTGTGTTTTTCGCATGCTCATTTCCGGGACATCCTGGCACCAAAACAACAAAAATGACAATAATAACACATATCAGTTTTGTTCTCGTTATAGTGTAATAACTGTGGTATTCTGTAACTTATAGAAAGCTTTATGTAGTAAATATTACACTCTGAGTGTTTACATTTTGCATGACTGTTAACTAACATTAAAATTATGCTGCCAATATAAAAACGCACCTGCAACTAGCAAAATGTACTGAAATATAATATCTGTACTAGTAATATTTGTACTGCAATACAATGTATCTCATGCCAAAGTCCATGCTGTGGTAAAGTGTAATATCTATAATATCCATATTCTTTGTAAAAACATCCAGTGTTTACTTCTTGTGAATCAGTGTAAAACCAAGTGCAGCTAAATACTGTGTATACTTGTGTGCGTAGCTTAATAATGTACACGATAGGAAGAGATCTGATGTGGATACCACAAGCTAAGCGCCTAAAACGTAAGAAACTTTCAGATTCGTAAAAGTCTCATCACCGTTTGCTAAATTTCCGTCAGTTCTGCCAGCAGCATTAGCACTGCATTTAGGTACACTTAGTCCACAGCATAAATGTTCTTGTACACCACCATCCTATGATGAGCCTGCAGTGGCTCGAAAACATGTTTATGGTTGAATAAATCGTATCAGAATACTAAAAAAGCGACTGATTGCATAATTATTACCACATAAATCACCAGTTCATACTGTTACCACACAGCATACAAAAATCGAAAAATATTATATATTCTGAAGTCTTGTGTACAGACAATCTTTACAACCTTAGCCGGCCGGTGTGGATGAACGGTTCTAGGCGCTACAGTCTAGAACCGCGCGACCGCTACGGTGGCAGGTTCGAATCTTGCCTCGGGCATGGATGTGTGTGGCGTCCTTAGGTTAGTTAGGTTTATGTAGTTCTAAGTTCTAGGGGACTGATGACCGCAGCAGCTAAGTCCCATAGTGCTCAGAGCCATTTTTAAAACCTTAGAAAGCAATGAAAACAAAAAACCAAAACAAAGTAGTTTTTGATTCATATCCTGTACGATTTATTACAAATTCGAGTTCCATGCCTTCAAAGTGGGCGAAGAAACAACGAGGAGCCGAATTTCAGCTACTGACGCAATTCCCGGTGGTACCACATATTAGGAAGTATATCCAGTTCCCATACATATTTAGCAATTTGCCAAACCATGAAAATAGCTGACTTCGCACGGCCGGGTACGACGCTACGAAAGCTACTGTTAGGTATTCTGTCTGGTGCCATTCTTTAACGCCTTCGTAAAAAAGTCGTTTTTCATTAGATGTCATTTTATCAGTTGCACAGCTCTCCGTGTTGTAGCAATTTATTACGTAGTATTAGTCTTTTTGGTTATACGACTTCTCCTGGAATTTTCCCTCTGTTTGTATATTCTCTAATACACAGATCTTGTTCATTGTGCTGCGTTAGATCACATAGACTTTCTATACTTCTTATACTTCGATCACGACTTCGTTTTATTTTGACTGAGATTATATCATGTGACATAAATTACAACGGATACGGAGGCTTACCATTGTTCCATGGTCTCGGATGGAACAGGAAACGTGAAAATGATAGTATTACCAGAAATATTCTCCCCCATGCAGTGCAATGTGGCTTTTGGTATTATTCAGGTAGATGTTTGGGGAAGATTGTTCCAGTTTTGAAGGCCTATTGCATAATGTTAGTAGTAACGTATCCTGTCGTCCTGTAAGACAACGGCTTTTTGGCCTTTTAATTACGTTTATCCTCCTTTATTCGTCTCGTCTTCCGCTACGAGATACTAAAACAGTACATTGATTCGTGGATACGGAATCTGTTTGGTGACGTTCTTATCTCTGGCTTATGGATGCCTCGGAACTAATATGACATTTACGCTGGCTTTACACTGGGCGAGTAGGGAGGTTCGAATCCCCGTCTGACCACTCAGACATAAATTTTCCATGATTTTTCTCGATCTTTTTAAGGCGAAAACCGAAGGGTCCCTTTAAAAACGTCTCGCTCGATTTTCTGCCTCTTCCTTGCTCTATAAAGTTCGTATTTCTTCTCTAAAAACTTAGCTCTCGACAGGACGTTGAAGCTTAACCATACTTCCTCCTCCCTCCCTCCCCATTCCCACAACGCCTTACCATAAACACACCTTTTATCACATAGAATTTCAACTTCGTCTTTGTTTCAGTTGCTTTAGAACGCTGATGCAGGTATCTACCAGATTTTGCTTCACACACATCCCCAGTTCCTTTAACTTCTTCCTGAAATGATTCTTATACTTTCGTCTCGACCTCCGGCTTTATCCATTATTTTGTTGAAATTTGTAGTTGCAAACCTATTTCCAGGTTATGCTCATGAAACAAATGAAAAAGTTAATAGCGCTACAGTCGCTAGTACGCTCTTCGAAGCATTTAATGCCATAAATTCCGCGACGAAAATAACATTCTTTTTCGCGTACATAAAACGTTGGGCAACTAATGACTATGGTTACCGTGAATCCTTCCTAATATTCTTCGCGTTTCTGCAGAATGAAAACTGGTATCTAGTTGGACGCTTACAGTGTAAACTGACACCACGTAATTCTCCTGGCGTAGTCAGAATCTCTACGGAAACAGGCAATCCACACGGATAAAAGACTCATAATGGGTTATTAAACCAGAATGTGAGACCGTAACGTGGACTGTGGAAAGGGTGTCATTAAATTCAAGGTAGCGTTACGCTGCTTATCCAAGTTACGGAAGAAACAATTATTCGCTTGTGAACGTTCCTTTATTTTCTGGCGAGTATGTAGGGGAGTAAAGAAACAACGTCTCTTCGGTCAACAAGGTGCTTCCTCTTTTCACCTAACTAATCTAATTATATGGTGTAGGTCTTACTTGTTACTGTAGTCGAATCACAATCCTAATCCTTGCACAATGGACGAATTCTTTCCATCGTCGACTCCAAGACAGCAGTCTCTGTCAATAGTATTGTTTTTAAAATGAAACTCAGACGGAGAAACGTGAATCGTGCATTAGAGAAAGCAGAGCGATTAAATCAAGCATTTACACGGTCAGACATGCAGAAAAACACGAGATTACATAATCATAGAAAGCAAAGAATCCCATTTAGAGAGAATGAAAAAATACTGGGCTGAAGTGTGGGCTACAATTGACGTTATCAACCAAGTAGTTTAAAAAAAAAAAAAAGGTACTTGTGTATTCACTGAAGGGATGGAAGGAACTGAGCATTTAAAATCATTTCGGCATTATAGTTCTGAACAACCGGTATTTTTCAGTTTTTGTTTGGTCTCAGTTACAACAGTTTATTTTTTCGTAATACCGGAAAACAAAACCTATTTATCCAATTTACACAGCAATGATACTAAAATTCTGGGTGTTAATAAAATTTTTTTCAAAACGTAATGTTTATTCGTAAAATTTACAATGCTTAAAAACTGGGAAAAGCGATCAGTAATGTTTTGATAACAACTCAGAAACGATCAACAAACATGTGAATAAGAATCGGTACAACATTTAATAATGTACTTGCGGCCGTGAGTCGTGTCCTATTGGGTACTACGCATGTACATGGAGAGTGGAAGACTTGCCTCCACCTTCGCTGACCATCAGTTGTTTTGCAAAATGGCGCCATCCATAGCCTGGAAACATATTAAGTTGACAAAAGTCGTAAATAGCGACATGCACATATAAAGATGGTGGTAGTATCGCGTATATAAGGTACAAATTGGCAGTGCATTGGCGGCTCTGTTATTTGTATTCAAGTGGTTCAAGTAAAAGTTTTCCGACGTGATTAGTGCCGCACAATGGGAATTAACAGACTTTGAACGTGGGTCGGTAGCTGGAGCTAGACGCATGGGATATTCCATTTCGGAAATCATTAGGGACATCAGTATTGCCAGATTCGCAGTCTGAAGCGTGTGCCGATAATATCAAATTTCAGGCATTAACACTCATCAGGGACAACGCCGTGTGCGACAGCTTTCACTTATCGACAGAGCAGCGGCGTCTGCGTAGCGCTGTCAGGGCTAACAGACAAGCAACACTGTGTGAAGTAACCGCAGAAATCAATGGGGGACGTGTGATGAACATATTCGTTAGGATAGTGCGGAGTACGTTTTTTTTTCTAATTAACTACTCACCCGAAATCGATGAAACTGGCGTTACCTCTCGACATAATAGCCCTGCAGACGTACACATTTTTCACAACGCTGACGCCATCATTCCATGGCAGTGGCGAAGGCTTCTTTAGGAGTCTGTTTTGACCACTGGAAAATCGCTGAGGCAATAGCAGGACGGCTGGTGAATGTGCGGCCACGGAGAGTGTCTTTCATTGTTGGAAAAAGCCAAAAGTCACTAGGAGCCAGGTCAGGTGAGTAGGGAGCATGAGGAATCACTTCAAAGTTGTTATCACGAAGAAACTGTTGCATAACGTTAGCTCGATGTGCGGGTGCGTTGTCTTGGTGAAACAGCACACGCGCAGCCCTTACCGGACGTTTTTGTTGCAGTGTAGGAAGGAATTTGTTCTTCAAAAAATTTTCGTGGGATGCATCTGTTACCGTAGTGCCCTTTGGAACGCAATGGGTAAGGATTACGCCCTCGCTGTCCCAGAACATGGACACCATTTTTGCCCGCATCTCGTGGTCGTGCGGTAGCGTTCTCGCTTCCCACGCCCGGGTTCTCGGGTTCGATTCCCGGCGGGGTCAGGGATTTTCTCTGCCTCGTGATGGCTGGGTGTTGTGTGCTGTCCTTAGGTTAGTTAGGTTTAAGTAGTTCTAAGTTCTAGGGGACTGATGACCATAGATGTTAAGTCCCATAGTGCTCAGAGCCATTTGAACCATTTTTTTGACACCATTATTTTTTCAGCACTGGCGGTTACCCGAAATTTTTTTGGTGGCGGTGCATCTGTGTGCTTCAATTGAGCTGACTGTCGCTTTGTTTCTGGATTGAAAAATGGCATCCACGTCTCATCCATTGTCACAACCGACGAAAAGAAAGTCCCATTCGTGCTGTCGTTGCGCGTCAACATTGCTTGGCAACATGCCACACGGGCAGCCATGTGGTCGTCCGTCAGGATTCGTGGCACCAACCTGGATGACACTTTTCGCATTTTTAGGTCGTCATGCAGGACTGTGTGCACAGAACCCACAGAAATGCCAACTCTGGAAGCGATCTGTTCAACAGTCATTCGGCGATCCCCCAAAACAATTCTCTCAATTTCTCGATCATGTCGTCAGACCGGCTTGTGCGAGCCCGGGGTTGTTTCGGTTTGTTGTCACACGATATTCTGCCTTCATTAAACTGTCGCACCCACGAACGCACTTTCGACAGATCCATAACTCCATCACCACATGTCTCCTTCAACTGTCGATGAATTTCAATTGGTTTCACACCACGCAAATTCAGAAAACGAATGATTGCACGCTGTTCAAGTAAGGAATACGTCGCCATTTTAAGTATTTAAAACAGTTCTCATTCTCGCCGCTGGCGGTAAAATTCCATCTGCCGTACGGTGCTGCCATCTCTGGGACGTATTGACAATGAACGCGGCCTCATTTTAAAACAATGCACATGTTTCTATCTCTTTCCAGTCCGGAGAAAAAAAATCGGTGGCCTTAGAACTTGAATGCACCTCGTACTAGGCTATGGCAGCAGACGAGTTCCTCTGTTAACTGCACGACAGAGCCTGTAGCGCCTCTCCTGGAGTAGTGACCATATCGGCTGGACCCTAGGCGATTGGAAAACCGTGGCCTGAATCAGATGAATCTCGATTTCAGTTGGTAAGAGCTGAGGGCGAGTATGGCGCAGAGCCCACTAAGCCTTGGATCCAGGTTCTAAACAAGTAACTGTGCAACCTGCTGCTGGCTTTATAATGGCGTGGGCCAGGTTTCCATGGAACGGACTGCGTCCTGGTTTGTGTTCGGCTACTCTGAGACCGTTTTCAGGCATTCCATGGACTTCCTGTTCCATAACACGCGCTGGAATTTTTACGGGTGATAATGCGCGATGTCCCCGGGCCACAATTGTTCGCGATCGGTTTGAAGAACATTATGCACAATTCATGCGAATGATTTGGCCACCCGTATCGCCCGACATGAATTCCATCGAACATTTTTGGGGCATCATCGAGAGATCAGTTGGTGCACAAAGACTCTGCACCGGCATCAGTTCCGCTATTCTAGACTTCTATAGAGGCAGCATGACTCAATGTCTGCACGGAATTTCCAACGACTTGTTGAGTCCATGCCACGTCGAGTTACTGCGCTACACCAGGCAACAGAAGGTGCGACGCGATTTTAGGTCTCCCATAACTTTCGTCACTCAGCGTAATGTTTGCTCGCTACTTTTTGGTCTCACACATATTCTTCCTTTTCCGGGCCTTTTCGATATGGAGTGGTCAAAATTAATCTGGATTTGGCCATTGTAGTGCTAGAGGGTGGCTATGTGAGTAAAACAGAAGTGTGTTGCTTCCATCTAAATAACCAGTTGGCGAACGTAAAACTGGAAGTAAGTTTCAGAGGCAGAATTCTTCGTCACAATTGGAACCCAAAATATCTTGGTGTCATCCTGGATCGTACACTATGCTTCAAACAACACCTTCTTAACTTAGCTCAAAAGCTGAGGACTCGAAACAACATCCTCCATAAGCTATGCGGAACTACCTGGGGATCTTCAGAAACCACCCTGCGAACTTCAGCTCTGGGCTTGGTATACCCAAGTGCTGAGTATTGTGCACCTGTTTGGATGAATAGTCATCATACAAGGCTTGTTGATACCCAGCTGAATACGACAATGCGCATAATATCTGGCACAATCAGATCTACTCCAGTTTATTGGCTTCCACTGTTAACCGGTATAATGCCTCCTGATCTACGCAGATGTACTGCCCTTATGAGAGAATTCCACAAGATCTCCAGGAATTCTAACCTACCTGTGCATAGCGATCTGCCACTTTTAAATCGCAAGAGACTGAAATCACGTCATCCAACTCTGTGCGATGCTGCTGACATGGTTGCTAAGAATTTCAAACCTCTTGAAGAATGGAAAGGTCGGTGGGAAGCAGTGACCTGCATAACATCTTCTCAGGTGCTAAACTTCCAAGCGGATTCGACTTACCACGCAAGACCTGGTCTACTCTCAACAGAATCCGTACCAGCCATGGGCGATGCAGGGATACTCTCTTTAAGTGGAAGAAGCTGCCTGATCCAGCTTGTGACTGCGGGTCTCCATATCAGACTGTTGTCAGTGAATGCAGGATTCGAGCCTATCACGGCGCCAAAGAGGACTTCCTCCTAGCAACTCCAGATGCAGTGCGCTGGATTGAAGGAATGGATATTCAGTTGTAAAGACAAACATAAGTTTCTTGTGTGTCAATATGTACATATATATGTGTAATTTCATGATATGTCTGTATTAGCCATACGCTAAATAATAATCTTCCTTTTCCGGGCCTTTTCGATATGAAGTGGTCAAAATTAATCTGGATTTGGCCATTTTAGTGCTAGAGGGTGGCTGGATATCCCTCCTGTTGCCACCACTTTCTGCTTACTGGGAAAGGGATTTGTGTTCCTCACCTGTCTGCGTCAAGCGTTATCTCACTAAAAAGAGTGAGAAGGTTTTTCGAAATTTCTGTGAACCACAGAGAGGCTGTCCAGCAAACATCGGCCGACGACGTTAAACCGCCTGGCGGATTCGATCTATGGCCACCGCGCCTCCCCGATCCCGGTAGCGCGGTGGCAATGTGTGCGCCGGTGCGGGCAGGTCTGATGGTACACATGATATTGTGGAGTAATTGATCTTCTAGTAACTGTGTGACATAGAAAAGCCTCGAATCTTTTCAGGTCTGTGCAGAGCATGCTTAATGTCTTTTTCTTCATTAATTACACTTAAGTGAGATTTTTACAATGTTGTGTCCCAAACTGATTCTGTCTTTTGTACAACACACACAACACGTCATTGGTCATACGTTTTTGGTGCTTTTTTTGTCATGGCTCCACTCGTACCATTCATAATCTTTCGTATGGCACGTATATATGGAACTCCACAATTGCGATCTAAGTACTTGTTTACGTATTGGCTGTACCTCATTCTTGCATGTATTCGACTCCACCATCACCTGCACATCACAGCATAACACCATTGACGTCTTCAGCACGTCCACCCCTTGCACATTTGCGCGTTCCCTCTCAGTGACATCTGCATTATTGTTCATCGCCTATCTTCTGCTAACATTTCTCATTCCTGTACATCTGTCGTGTCACTGACACCCTTTTTAAGCATTTTTAGCTGGTTCCTAGATATATTATTTTATTCAAATTTCTCTAAAGTAAACGTCTCACTAACGCTCGTTAACACTAGCGTCTAGTTCACAGGCGATTCATTGCCATCAGCTTTTGCTTATAAGGGACATCTGAGAAGCACTTTATAAGAGGATGATGCCACTGAGATAGGAAAAAGAACACATTTTTTTTCTTTCGCTTAAACCAGTACCCGCTGTATAAATATACAGCCATTTCTTCATGACGAAGAATTTGAGAGTTTGGCTATAGGGGGAAACGGCTGTCATTAATTCGTGTTATTTATGTTCATCACTTCAAAGAACCATTGCTGGCGATCTACTTCCTCCTCACGGGATCTTTCTTATGCCTTTTATACGCTGTGCGATCAGAAACTATTGAGAGGAATTGGATTGACTGGTAAGAGGTATAGTGCAACAACTGATTTGTAGCTATGTGTGTGGCATCGCAAAAACTTGGATCAAAGGGAAGATAATACACTATGTGATCAAAAGTATCCGGACACCTGGCTGGAAATGACTGACAAGTTCGTGACGCCCGCATCTCGTGGTCGTGCAGTAGCGTTCTCGCTTTCCACGCCCGGGTTCCCGGGTTCGATTCCCGGCGGGGTCAGGGATTTTCTCTGCCTCGTGATGGCTGGGTGTTGTGTGCTGTCCTTAGGTTAGTTAGGTTTAAGTAGTTCTAAGTTCTAGGGGACTGATGACCGTAGCAGTTAAGTCCCATAGTGCTCAGAGCCCAAGTTCGTGACGCCCTCCGTCGGTAATGCTGGAATTCGATATGGTGTTGGCCCACTCTTAGCCTTGATGACAACTTCCACTCTCGCAGGCATACGTTCAATCAGGTGCTGGAATATTTCTTGGGGAATGGCTGCCCATTCTTCACGGAGTGCTGCACAGAGGAGAGGTATCGACGTCGGTCGGTGATGCATGGCACGAAGTCGGCGTTTCAAAACATCCCAAAGGTGTTCTATAGGATTCAGATCAGGACTCTGTGGAAGCTAATACATTACAGGAACGTTACTGTCGTGTAACCATTCCGCCACAGGCCGTGCATTATGAACAGGTGGTCGATCGTGTTGAAAGATGCAATCGCCATCTCCGAATTGCTATTCAACAGTGGGAAGCAAGAAGGTGCTTAAAACATCAATGTAGGCCTTTGCTGTGATAGTGCCACGCAAACTAACAAGGGGTGCAAAGCCCCCTCCATGAAAAACATGACCACACTGTAACACCATCGCCTCCGAATTTTACTGTTGGCACTACACACGTTGGTAGGAGACGTTCACCGGGCATTCGGCATAGTCACACCCTGCCATGGTATCGCCACATTGTGTACCGTGATTTGTCACTCCACACAACGTTTTTCCACTGTTCAATCGTCCAATGTTTACGCTCCTTACACCAAGCGAGGCGTTGTTTGGCATTTACCGGCGTGATGTGTGGCTTATGAACAGGCGCTCGACCATGAAATCCAGGTTTTCTCACCTCCTGCCTAATTGTCACAGTACTTGCAGTGGATCCTGATGCAATATGGAATTGCTTTGTGATGGTCTGGTTAGATGTCTGCCTATTACCCATTACGACCCTAGACGAGGTCGGCCTGTACGCTTTTCTGCTGTACGAGTCCCTTCACGTTTCCACTTCACTATAACATCGGAAACTGTGGACCTAGGGGTGTACAGGAGTTTGGAAATCTCACCTACAGACGTATGACACAAGTGACACCCAATCAACTGACCACGTTCGAAGTACGTGAGTTCCGCGGAGCGCCGCAATCGGATCTCTCACGATGTCTAATGACTACTGAGGTCGCTGATATTGAGTACCTGGCAGGAGGTGGCAGCGTAATGCACCTAATACGAAAAACGTATGTTTTTTGGGGTGTCCCGATATTTTTGATCACATAGCGTATCTATTATAAGCGTGCATATTAATTTACATATGAGATATATACATATATATATATATATATATATATATATATATATATATATATATATAATACATATTTGCTGATTAAATATGAGGCGTAAGGATAAAATTCTATAGGAAACCAGTTCATGCCAGCTTATTCATCGAAAACTGAAGGAAACTCTGGCAGCTACAGAAAAACTTTTTTTTGGTAAGAAAGACAAATTTGAGAGTTAGTGCAGTAATGTAGAAGATGAAATATTTAAATAAATTGCCTAGGAAATATGTTCTTGACGCCGTCCATGTTCTCCTGAGTCTGTACTCGTTTCTAATTATCCCAGTACCAAGGAGATATTAATCCTTAACCTTTCTCACTTCTTTTTTCTAGTTACAGGCTCTTATTTCAGTGTAACATTAATTCAACAGCCATGCTGTACCATACCAGAGAAATAGTATTTGAGGAATCCATAACTCAGGTTTCATTTATATTTCGGATCATCTATGTATGCTGCTTGAGACGGGTGTAAGAATGGTTCCTCGCGCAAGATCATGAGCTCTCTAACGTTGTTTACCGATAGACAAACGAAAATACTCATCCTGTGAAAAATGGTATTTTTCTAGTTGTCCTGTGGAAGTAATATGTTATTCATTCTCCCAAGACAACTCTTTTATCGTCAAACTCGAATTAAAGCACCATCAATCAACGAAACGAATAACGATCTCTGGATAGGACGATGGGCTATACGTAAGCCAACACGCACGTAAATTTGTGTGTGTGTCTGTGGCGCAATGAGCACTTTATTAACTGTCTACGTCGTTGTATAAACCGCCACACAACGTCAGGTGGCTTGCGGAGTATGGATGTAGATGTACATGTAGATGAAGTATGGTTAATATGGACATAAAGCTACAGACGAGGTGCATATACGAGATGCTATCGGAAATTTCCCATAACATTTCCGCAAAAATTCAGAAAACTTATCTTACACCATGATTTGCACCGTCATCTTCAAAATACACTGACGGGAAAAAATCACAAAACCAAAAAGTAATTCATATAGAGTAACGAAATTTCGAAAATACGTTTGCCTAGGTAACATTTAAGCGATAAATATTGCGAGACCAAAGGTTAATGTCAGTGCGAGATAAGTCATTGCAAAAGTGAAATGCTGGTACATTAACAACCGGTGTAACCGCCAGAATGTTGAATGCAGGCATGCAAGCGTGCATACATTGTGTTGTATAAGTGCCGGATGACAATTTGTGGGATGTAATTCCATGCCTGTTGCACTTGGTCGCTCAATGCAGGGACGGTTAATGCTATTTTTGGATGACGCTGGAGTTCTCGTCCGATGATGTCCCATGTGTGGAGACAGATCTGGTGAGAGAGCAGGCCAAGGCAACATGTCGATACTCCGCAGAGCATATTATGTTACAACAACGGTATGGGAGCGAGCGTTATCCTGTTGGAAATTCCCGTGGAATTTTGCTCATGAATGGTAGCACAGCAGGTCGAATGACCAGAGTAACGTATAAATATGCAGTCAGGGTGCATGGGATAACCAAGAGAATTCTTCTCTTGTCATAAGAAATCACAGCCCAGACCGCAACTCCATGCAGAGTTCCAGTGTGGCTAGCACACAGACAGGGTGGTTGCAGCTCCTCAACTGGCCTCCTTGTAAACAACACACGGTCATCACCGGCCCCAAGACAAGATCAGCTTTCATCAGAGAACACAACGAACCTCCACTCTGTTCTCTAATGATCTGTCGCTTCACACCACGGCAGTCGCAAATGGCGGTGGTTTGGGGTTAGTGGAATGCACGCTATAGGGCGTCTGGCTCGGAGTTGTGTTTGAAGTAACTGATTTGTAACAGTCAGTTGTGTCATTTTTGTGCAACTGTTGCTCAAATTGCTGCTGCAGAAGCAATACGAAGCCCCAGAATCACAGGCCGAACACGATTATCTTCCCCGTCGGAAGTGCCACGTGGCCATCTAGAGCCCGGTCTTCTTGCGACTGTACATTGTCGTGACCACCTCTGCCAGAAATCATGTACATTGCCTACATTTCTGCCAAGTCTTTCTGCAGTAAGAAGGAACTTCCAGCTTCTCGTAACCTTACTACACGACATAATTCAAACTCAGTGAGATGTTGAAAATGGCAGACATTCTTGACTAACATCAACTCACAAAATACAATATCAAAGATAACTAACGGTGACGGCCGTTACAGCGTATATTTAAAGCAAACCTGATTTGCATCCTCATAGTGGCGCTGCTAGCGCCACTCTTATGCAACTGACGCGAAGTTTGAAAAGACGTCATCTATCAGATGTAGTAACATTCCTACCAACTTCCGCTTAAGTCACACGACTCCTTCTTGGTGCTGCGATTTTTTGTCGTAAGTGTAGTACCCTCGCGCTTGTATGCAAGGCTTCCGATGATTTTCCCATTGTTGGAAGCAGCGCTGGAAATCGTGGAAAATTTGTTGCGATTCGCTTAAATCTTCTTCTTTTTTTTTTTTTTTCATACTCCGCAAGCCACCTGACGGTGTGTGGCGGAGGGTACCCTGAGTACCTCTATCGGTTCTCCCTTCTATTCCAGTCTCGTATTGTTCGTGGAAAGAAGGATTGTCTGTATGCTTCTGTGTGGGCTCTAATCTCTCTGATTTTATCCTCATGGTCTCTTCGCGAGATATACGTAGGAGGGAGCAATATACTGCTGGACTCTTCGGTATGTTCTCGAAACTTTAACAAAAGCCCGTACCGAGCTACTGAGCGTCTCTCCTGTAGAGTCTTCCACTGGAGTTTATCTATCATCTCCGTAACGCTTTCGCGATTACTAAATGATCCTGTAACGAAGCGCGCTGCTCTCCGTTGGATCTTCTCTATCTCTTTTATCGACCCTATCTGGTACGGATCCCACACCGCTGAGCAGTATTCAAGCAGTGGGCGAACGAGTGTACTGTAACCTACTTCCTTTGTTTTCGGATTGCATTTCCTTAGGATTCTTCCAATGAATCTCAGTCTGGCATCTGCTTTACCGACGATCAACTTTATATGATCATTCCATTTTAAATCACTCCTAATGCGTACTCCCAGATAATTTATGGAATTAACTGCTTCCAGTTGCTGACCTGCTATTTTGTAGCTAAATGATAAGGGATGTATCTTTCTATGTATTCGCAGCACATTACACTTGTCTACATTGAGATTCAATTGCCATTCCCTGCACCATGTGTCAATTCGCTGCAGATCCTCCTGCATTTCAGTAGAATTTTCGATTGTTACAACCTCTCGATACACCACAGCATCATCTGCAAAAAGCCTCAGTAAACTTCCGATGTCATCCATCAGGTCATTTATGTATACTGTGAACAGCAACGGTCCAATGATACTCCCCTGTCGCACACCTGAAATCACACTTACTTCGGAAGACTTCTCTCCATTGAGAATGACATGCTGCGTTCTGTTATCTAGGAACTCCTCAATACAATCACACAATTGGTCTGATAGTCCATATACTCTTACTTTGTTCATTAAACGACTGTGGGGAACTGTATCGAACGCCTTGCGGAAGTCAAGAAACACGGCATCTACCTGGGAACCCGTGTCTATGGACCTCTGAGTCTCGTGGACGAATAGCGCGAGCTGGGTTTCACACGACTTTTTCGAAACCCATGCTGATTCCTACAGAGTGGATTTCTAGTCTCCAGAAAAGTCATTATACTCGAACATAATACGTGTTCCAAAATTCTACAACTGATCGACGTTAGAATTATAGGTCTATAGTTCTGCACATCTGTTCGACGTCCCTTCTTGAAAACGGGGATGACCTGTGCCCTTTTCCAATCCTTTGGAACGCTACGCTCTTCTAGAGACCTACGGTACACCGCTGCAAGAAGGGGGGCAAGTTCCTTCGTGTACTCTGTGTAAAATAGAACTGGTATCCCATCAGGTCCAGCGGCCTTCCCTCTTTTGAGCGATTTTAATTGTTTCTCTATCCCTCTGTCGTCTATTTCGATATCTACCATTTTGTCATCTGTGAGATAATCTAGAGAAGGAACTACAGTGCAGTCTTCCTCTGTGAAACAGCTTTGGAAAAAGACATTTAGTATTTCGGCCTTTAGTCTGTCATCCTTTGTTTCTGTACCATTTTGGTCACAGAGTGTCTGGACATTTTGTTTTGATCCACCTACCGCTTTGACATAAGACCAGAATTTCTTAGGATTTTCTGCCAAGTCTTTCGTGAAGTCAGCTCTTCAGTTTCATTTTCGGGAAGTGGAAGAAATCTCAAGGGCCTAGATCAGGTGAGCTGCCTAGATGAGAAGATAGTTGCCACGATTCTTTTTCAGGAATTCCCTCACAACGAACGAGGTGTGTGCAATGGTTCAAATGTTTCTGAGCACTATGGGACTTAACTTCTGAGGTCATCAGTTCCCTAGAACTTAGAACTACTTAAACCTAACTAACCTAAGGACATCACACACATCCATGCCCGAGTCAGGATTCGAGCCTGCGTCCGTAGCGGTCGCGCGGTTCCAGACTGTAGCGCCTAGAACCGCTCGGCTACCCCGGCCGGCAGGTGTGTGCAACTGCGATGCACCAGCCCTTGTTCTCCCATCCTTCGGACAGTTAGCGTTCATCAACTTCCTTATGACTCTATTGCATGAATGTTAAAAAAAGTCGTTATCACTGACCTGATCTTGTGGTGAACTTGACTCGTGTTTTAGCGGCACGGGGAGGATGGAGTCTTCTAGTGCGAAGACTGCTGTTTAGTTTCACGTTAGTAACTGTACACCCATGATTCATCGGCAGTTATGGCCCTGGACAGAAAAACTGAATCTTTTCGAAATATTGTTAGTAGTTCAGTGTACATTTCAATGCACGTTAGCACTTGATGGTCTAGTCGGTCGAATTTCAAAAGATAAGTAACGGACATCGCTGCAATTCGTCTAATGTTCATCAGCTACAATGTGTTGATATGTTGCGAATGAAATTACGATTTCACAAATAACATGGACTGTCTGCCTTCTGCCTTCGTGAATCACTTCGCGAAGTTTCGCAATAGTTTCCGTAGTTGTGCATAAACCGCTTAAACCATTGAGATGTTCTCTCTTGGTTCGAAGCTTGCTCACGAAAAGCCTCCATTGGCATGCGGTGGAGTTCAGCTACAATTTTGCGGAGTTAATAACAAAACTTAATGCAGGTCCTTCCTCATTAAAGTCACCTCTTTTGAAATTCACAGGCGCAGTAGAACACGATGTAAAGATATTAACAATAATATTCACAGTGATGCAATCACAGTCACGCCACATGACAGAGTGTCAGTTGAAAGACTCAACTACAGCGCCTAGTGACGCAAGTTTGTACAGCTGACTGACTGGGCGCAATATTCAAATTCTTGGAAATTTTTGGTGGCCACTCGTATTTCCCGTGAGTGACAGCCTAATTTCAAATTAAAAGCCTCATTCCGCCAAACCTCCTCAGTTCTTCTAAACACTGTAGAATATACATAAAACATGAAGATGGACCCACTCAATTCTTTTTCTGTTCAGACACTAATGTGTAAAGTCCTTTGCATGCGTCTTGAATTATCCGCTAGTCGATGCACCGCAGCAATGTGTTTAAACTGAGTTGAGGAATAAAGATGAAGAAATGTTACAAGAATCTAAATGCAACGAGGTGAGTACATACTTGAAATGTAAGGAAATGTTTTAACGATATATCAGGCAACATTGTTTCTCATACATAAGATCTCGTGGGAGAAGAAATTTTCATCGCAAGTGTTGCCCTGCATGGGGAAGAGAGAGACGGCATTGTAGCATTCCTGGACATCAGTCTTTGAGCTAATGTCCTGGATTAAACTCCAAACCTCTCCGCAAGAAGTGAGGGCGTGTCACACTTTTGGTGGTCATCCGCCGTCGAATTGGGACGTTAATCCCGGATGTCCCCTTGGTACTATTCGAGAGTAGTAGGTTGTGTGCCAGCATCGGTTTTCACTCTCTCCCTTCTCATATCACCACACAAAATCACACTGTACACGTGTGCATTTGTCACCTGACACAATTCTCACACACTGTGAGAAAGAGGCCATTTTGCTTGGAAGAAGAAAACCGTTTGCGATTTCGTGGCCGAACCTACCAGTCGCTGTCTCCCACCCAACAATGCAATACGACTTTCTGTCTTCCTTTACTGGGCTAAGAAAGGGAGTCCATCTCACGGCAAGCCACCGCCAATTCAGTGATGGTAAGAGATGGAGCCAAAGATCACCTATAAACCCGAAAGAATACCGTGCACTTGGAGCAATGGAACATAGGGGAAGCAGAGACTCAAGGAACTGGCTAACTACGATACCACCATCGGGCTTTTCGTGGCGCTCCTGAAAAGAAATATGTCAAAAATCCTCCTCAGTTGCGAAATGTTACTGGTCTTTACCCAGGTTTCAGCTAGAGTAATCTAGCCTTCTTCAGAAGAAGTAAAACATGCCAGAATAAGGCACGGTCAAACATAAAAAGCTAAAGTACCTTGGTACCATGTCAAGCTACGTTACTTAGCCGAGGAACAGCCCCGGCCCCACTTCATGGAAAACGGTCGGTTAGCCGCGGACGCTACGTTGAAACTGACCAGTTCTTACCGGGACTGCTCCTCAGCTAATAACGTACTACGGTACTTAAGTTTTTTATGTTTGACCGTGCTTTATTCTGGCATATATTAGTTTATTTTATGCTTCTGGAGAAGGCTAGATTACTCTAGCTGAAAACTGGGTACAGACCAGTAACATTTCGCAACTGAGACCGATTTCTGACATATTAATTTATCACAGTTGCTGACAAGGCTGCAACGTGTTAAGAAAATCTCCTGAAAATAACACCAATGCCTGACCGCTACAGAGTGAGTCCAGTCACAAATGACGCACGCCGGTCTGCAGGAGAAGATACACACACACACACACACACTGACGAATCTGCGCCAATTCTGACCTCGCAGACAAGGTTAATTAGCTTCGCCTCGAACATCGACCGTTGAAATTGGGAATTGCTTTTGCATTCATCTCAGGCGGAATAACGTGTGAAGGCTATGCCCCAGAATTCCTCCTTAACAATCACTTCGTCAGTGATAAACCGTAAATTTTGCCGCGTAGCCTACGTAATTATCTCGCTTCTTGCTAAACGCAAAAGCAGTGGGATTAGATTGTATTCAGAGACACGGACAGAATTATGCTAACAGCCAATTACAGTTTAGAGGCCTTTTGTGCTTTCATTCATAATTGCCTGGACTACTTAGTCGCGCCTATATTACACAAATATTCACACTTCAATGCGTACTGTCGACCTTGTGACGAGATAGCTTTTCTGGTACTCGAGTGTAGCAAGAAGCCGTTAAGGAAACTGAGACTGCAACAAGATACGTTTCAAGCAAGACACAAAACTGAAAATAGGTAGGCAGCAACTGAAACTCACTTGGTCCGGACAAGGCATGATGTTTCCAGTGGTTGCCGCAACAGAGTTACAACGCAAGGTTTTCTTCTAAGGTAAGAGTAAAATAATGTTGTTACGGGTAAACGATGTTAGTCACAACTTGTAAGATAGCTCTCTAAAAGGCGTGAATGTAAACCTCCAACATCAAAATGAAAGCCAAAGCATTGTAAGGGAAATCCACGAGAAACCACCTTCGTTTTATGTCGTCTTACTTGAAGACAAATAGCATAATAATCAGTATCACTAGCATGGGGAGGCATTTCAAAAACTGGAAGTCAGTGAGGTCCCACGCCATGATTCAACTACTATTACCTCGGGTCCCAACAAAATGTGGACAAATGCTATGCAAAGATGGGGGTATTACTTTACATGGTTCACATTCGCCACATTATTATTTTATCAAATTGCTAGCAAATTTGTTTCTTTTTTGTATGTTTAGTAGGATTTCAAAGAATGTAATGGGTATAATTGCAGATATTGCTGTTGCTGACTGAGGTTAGTATACTGAACAGCATTACATCAGTATTTACATCATCTGCAGAACAATAATTATAGCTATTACAAAGCATATGTTTTTAGGTTGGTTAGTACCTCCAAGTACACGTAGCAAGAGCAAGACATTAATGCTTATGTTCTCCTGTACAGCAGATAAGGTGTTGAAGTGCGGAGATATGGATGAACAACAGTTAGTCTGAATTGGCAGACTGAGTCCACTAAGCCGGCCGGTGAGGCCGTGCGGTTCTAAGCGCTTCAGTTTGGAACCGCGTGACCGCTACGGTCGCAGGTTCGAGTCCTGCCTCGGGCATGGATGTGTGTGATGTCCTTAGGTTAGGTAGGTTTAAGTAGCTGTAAGTTCTAGGGGACTGATGACCTCCGATGTTGAGTCCCATAGTGCTCAGAGCCATTTTGAGTCCACTAAGTGGTACATTTACGACCGTGCAGAAAATATCAGGTAGTAAATTATGGGATGTGTTTGCAGGACGACTTTCGAAACCACCAGCCGACTGATGGGATACATATTAAGGTAGCAGTTACAATAATATCTGCACTTATACCCGTTAAAACCTGTATATACATTTATAACGCTGTATTTCCCTATGAAAAAGCGACCGAGTGGAGGAGCGCTAAGGCATTATTTTGTAGACTCGTATTCATGAGAAGCCGGGATTCAAATTCCCATCCACCGATCTCGATTCATCCTATTTTTTATTTTCAACATATTTCTCAACTATTTTGCGAGTAATTACACTCCAGAAACTACAAAGGGATCCAGAACAGACAAAAATGTTCATAAAGCAAACCATATTTGTTTCAGTATGTTAGTAGCTAAAACAATACGGGTATTAACGGTTCAGCAAAATACTCGCAACTTATTGTACGAGGGGCGTTCAGTAAGTAATCCAACACATTTTTTATTCTGAAAGAGGTTTTTTTTTTTTTTTTGAGAATTCCGATGTACCACATTATTACCCACTCTTTTAGCTACAAAAACATGTTTT
The DNA here is from genome assembly GCF_023864275.1 of Schistocerca cancellata. Taxonomy (NCBI): domain Eukaryota; kingdom Metazoa; phylum Arthropoda; class Insecta; order Orthoptera; family Acrididae; genus Schistocerca; species Schistocerca cancellata. The sequence goes on along the minus strand of NC_064626.1, from coordinate 378,818,936 downwards.
TCAACATACTCTTCAATCCGACGGCCTTACGCCACCTTACTGGAGGGTACTATATGCCCGCATGGTACTCCTCTACTGGTCGACGTACGGAGCCAACGTGTTGCTGCATCAAAATCCTCCCCATCGGCCACATATTGATTCCTGCGAAGTGCATACTTCATTGGACCAAACGGCTGGAAATCGGAAAGCGCGAGATCCGGGCTGTAGGATGGAAATCGGACAGGGTTGCGCGACCTTTTGCGATTGTTGCAGATACCTCACCGAATGACTCAGAGTGCATTTGTTCACTGCCAGGTCTCCGTCGACATTCTGCAAGCGCCGACGAGCTCTGATTTTCCTTACTTTATTGCGATGATCGTTTCTCCCCGTGTAGGTCGGCTTCAACTAAATATTTCCCTATTTGGAGGAGAAAGATGGTGATTGAAATTTCGCAGAGAAGATTCCACCGCAACGATAAACGCCTTTGTTTTAACGAGGTCCACCTCAAGTCCTGTATCATCGGAATGACACTCTCTCCCCTATTTTGCGATAATACAAAACGTGCTGCCCTTTTTTGAATTTTCTCGATGTACTACGTCAATCCTATACGGTAAGGATCCCACACCACACAGCAGTATTCTAAAAGACGACGGACAAGCGTAGTGTAAGAAGTCTCGTTAGTAGATCTGTTGCGTTTTCTAAGTGTCCTGCCAATAAAACGCAATCTTTGATCTGCCTACCCCACAATATTTTCTGTGTGTTCTTTCCAATTACAGTTATTCGTAATTGTACTTCCTCAGAATTTAGTTGAATTTACGGTCTTTAGATTTAACTGATTTATCGTGTAGCCTCAATATAACGGATTCCCTTTACCATTCATGTGGACGACGTCACACTTATCGTTATTTAGGGTCAATTGTCTATTTTTGCACCATACAGATATCTTTTCTAAATCTTTCTACAATTTGTTTTGATCTTCTGATGATTTTGCTAGTCGATCAAAGACAGCATCATCTGCAAACAACCTAAGACTGTTGTTCAGATTGTCTCCAAAATCGTTTATAGATAAGGAACAACAAGGGCCTATAACACCTATCTACGGTAACGCCAGAAATTACTTTTCTTTCACTCGATGACTTTCCATCAGTTACTACCAACTGCGACTTTTCTAACAGGAAATCACGAACCCAATCACATGACTGAGACGATATTTCATAACCATGCAATTTCACTATAAGCCGTACGTATGGTACAGTGTCAAAACTCTTCTGGGAATTTAGAAATACAGAATCAACTTGAAATCCCCTGTCAATAGCATTCAACACTTCGTGTGTGTAAAGAGCTAGTTCCGCTTCACAAGAATGATGTTTTCTAAATTCGTATTGACTGTTTTTCAATTGACCGTCCTCGAGGTGTGTTCCAAAATTCTGCTTCATATCGACATTAATGATACGGACCTGTAATTTAGTGGATTACTCCTACTACCTTTATTGAATATTAGTGTGATCTATGCAATTTTCCAGTCTTTGAATACGCATCGAGCGAATGGATGTATATGGTTGTTAAGTATGGAGCTATTGTATGAGCGCACTCTGAAACGAACCTAACTGTTGTACAGTGTGGACCGGAAGACTTGCTTTTCTTTGGTTATTTAAGTTGCTTCACTACTCCAAGAATATCTACTCATACGTTACTCATGTTGGCAGCTGTTCTTGATTCGAATTCTGGAATATTTACTTCGTCTTCTTTGGTGGAGGAATTTCGGAAGGCTGTGTGTAGTAACTCTGCTGTGGGATCAATGTCGTCTATAGTGTCTCCATTGCTATCGCGCAGAGTATGCGTTGATTGTCTCTTGCCGTTAACATACACTACTGGCCATTATAATTGCTACACCACGAAGATGACGTGCTACAGACGCGAAATTTAACCGACAGGAAGAAGATGCTGTGATATGCAAATGATAAGCTTTTCAGAGCATTCAGACAAGGTTGGCGCCGGTGGCGACACCTACAACGTGCTGACATGAGGAAAGTTTCCAACCGATTTCTCATACACAAAAGGTAGTTGACCGGTGTTGCCTGCTGAAAGGTTGTCGTGATGCCTCGTGTAAGGAGGAGAAATGCGTACCATCACGTTTCCGACTTTGATATACACTCCTGGAAATGGAAAAAAGAACACATTGACACCGGTGTGTCAGACCCACCATACTTGCTCCGGACACTGCGAGAGGGCTGTACAAGCAATGATCACACGCACGGCACAGCGGACACACCAGGAACCGCGGTGTTGGCCGTCGAATGGCGCTAGCTGCGCAGCATTTGTGCACCGCCGCCGTCAGTGTCAGCCAGTTGGCCGTGGCATACGGAGCTCCATCGCAGTCTTTAACACTGGTAGCATGCCGCGACAGCGTGGACGTGAACCGTATGTGCAGTTGACGGACTTTGAGCGAGGGCGTATAGTGGGCATGCGGGAGGCCGGGTGGACGTACCGCCGAATTGCTCAACACGTGGGGCGTGAGGTCTCCACAGTACATCGATGTTGTCGCCAGTGGTCGGCGGAAGGTGCACGTGCCCGTCGACCTGGGACCGGACCGCAGCGACGCACGGATGCACGCCAAGACCGTAGGATCCTACGCAGTGCCGTAGGGGACCGCACCGCCACTTCCCAGCAAATTAGGGACACTGTTGCTCCTGGGGTATCGGCGAGGACCATTCGCAACCGTCTCCATGAGGCTGGGCTACGGTCCCGCACACCGTTAGGCCGTCTTCCGCTCACGCCCCACCATCGTGCAGCCCGCCTCCAGTGGTGTCGCGACAGGCGGGAATGGAGGGACGAATGGAGACGTGTCGTCTTCAGCGATGAGAGTCGCTTCTGCCTTGGTGCCAATGATGGTCGTATGCGTGTTTGGCGCCGTGCAGGTGAGCGCCACAATCAGGACTGCATACGACCGAGGCACACAGGGCCAACACCCGGCATCATGGTGTGGGGAGCGATCTCCTGCACTGGCCGTACACCACTGGTGATCGTCGAGGGGACACTGAATAGTGCACGGTACATCCAAACCGTCATCGAACCCATCGTTCTACCATTCCTAGACCGGCAAGGGAACTTGCTGTTCCAACAGGACAATGCACGTCCGCATGTATCCCGTGCCACCCAACGTGCTCTAGGAGGTGTAAGTCAACTACCCTGGCCAGCAAGATCTCCGGATCTGTCCCCCATTGAGCATGTTTGGGACTGGATGAAGCGTCGTCTCACGCGGTCTGCACGTCCAGCACGAACGCTGGTCCAACTGAGGCGCCAGGTGGAAATGGCATGGCAAGCCGTTCCACAGGACTACATCCAGCATCTTTACGATCGTCTCCATGGGAGAATAGCAGCCTGCATTGCTGCGAAAGGTGGATATACACTGTACTAGTGCCGACATTGTGCATGCTCTGTTGCCTGTGTCTATGTGCCTGTGGTTCTGTCAGTGTGATCATGTGATGTATCTGACCCCAGGAATGTGTCAATAAAGTTTCCCCTTCCTGGGACAATGAATTCACGGTGTTCTTATTTCAATTTCCAGGCGTGTAGGTCTTATTGTAGCCTATCGCGATTGCGGTTTATCGTATCGCGACATAGCTGCTGGGGTCGGTCGAGATCCTATGACTGTTAGCAGAATATGGAATCGATGGATTCAGGAGGGTAATACGGAACGTCCTGCTGGATCCCAACGGCCTCGTATCACTGGCAGTCGAGATGACAGGTATCTTATCTGCATGGATGTAACAGATCGTGCAGCCACGTCTCGATCCCTGAGTTAACAGATGGGGACGGTTGCAAGACAACAACCACCTGCACGAACAGTCCGACGACGTTTGCAGCAGCATGGACTATCAGCTCGGAGACCATGGCTGCGGTTACCCGTGACGCTGCATCACAGACAGAAGCGCCTGCGATGGTGTACTCAACAACGAACCTGGATGCACGAATTGCAAAACGTCATTTTTTCGGATGAATCCAGGTTCTGTTTACAGCATCATGATGGGCGCATCCGTGTTTGGCGACATCGCGGTGAACGCACATTGGAAACGTGTATTCGTCATCGCCATACTGGCGTATCACCCGGCGTGATGGTATGGGGTGCCATTGGTTACACGTCTCGGTCATCTCTTGTCCGCACTGACGGCACTTTGAACAGTGGATGTTACATTTCAGATGTGTTACGACCCGTGGCTCTACCCTTCATTCGATCCCTGCGAAACCCTACCTTTCAGCAGGATAATGCACTACCGTATGTTGCAGGTCCTGTACGTGCCTTTCTGGATACATTAAATGTTCGACTTCTGCCATGGCCAGCACATTCTCCAGATCCCTCACCGACTGAAAACGTCTGGTCAGTGGTGGCCGAGCAACTGGCTCGTCACAATACGCCAGTCACTACTCTTGATGAACTGTGGTATCGTGTTGAAGCTGCATGGACAGCTGTACCTGTACACGCCATCCAAGCTCTGTTTGACTCAATGCCCAGGCGAATCAAGGCCGTTATGACGGCCAGAGGTGGTTGTTCTGGGTACTGATTTCCCAGGATCTATGCACCCAAATTGCGTGAAAATGTAATCACATGTCAGTTGTAGTATAATATATTTGTCCAATGAATACCCGTTTATCATCTGCATTTCTTCTTGGTGTAGCAATCTTAATGGCCAGTAGTGTACTTTGCATACGACCAGAGTCTCTTTGGATTTTCTGGCAGGTTTGGAGACAAAGTTTCGTTGTGGAAACTATTATAAGCATCTCGCATTGATTTCCGCACTAAATTTCAAGCTTCTGTTAAAGATCGCCAATCATGGAGATTTTGCGTTCGTTTAAAACGTTTTTTTTTTTTTTTTTTTTTCGTTACTTGTGCATCAGCGTTCCGACCAGTTTTGTGTACCTAGGAGGACCAGCTCCAACGTTTGTTAATTTATTTGGTATAAATCTCTCAATTGCTGTCGATACTGTTTCTTTGAATCCAAGACTCATCTGGTCTACAATTATATTGTTAATTTGGAAGAAGCGCAGGTTGTCTCTCAGGGAGGCTTCGAGTGAATTTTTATCTGCTTTTTTGAATAGGTACATTCTTCGTTTATTTTTAGATGATTTGTGGGTTACATTATTCAATCGCGCTACGACAACCTTGTGTTCACTAATCCCTGTATCCGTTTTGATGCTTTTTATTAGCACAGCATTATTTGTTGCTAAGAGGTCAAGTGTGTTTTACACCCGTTGAGTGTTCACTTGAGCTCATGAACTAACTGGTCGACATAACTTTCAGAGAATGCATTATCCACAATTTCGGGTGATGTTTTACGCATGCCTCCAGATTTAAACATGTATTTTCGCAAGCATATCGAGGGTAAATTAAAGTCACCACCAACTATAATTGTCGGGTACGTGTTTGAAATTAGACTCAAGTTTTATTTGAACCTTTCAGTAATTGTATCATCTGATTTCAGAGATCGGTAAAAGGATCCAATTATTATTTTATTCCGGTTGCCAAGAATGACCTCTGCCCATACTAACTCACAGGAACTATCTACTTCAATTTCGCGACAAGATAGACTACTTCTAACAGCAACAAACACGCCACCGCCAACTGTGTTTGGCGTATCCTTTCGGAACACCGTTAGGTTCTTTGCAAAAATTTCAGCTGACTTTTATCTCTGGCTTTAGCCAGCTTTCAGTGCCTATAATGATTTGAGTATCAGTGCTTTCTATTAGCGCTTGGAGCTCTGGTAGTTTCCCAAGACGGATACGACAATTTACAACTGTTATACGGATGGTTCCTGTAACTACGTTCTTCCTGCGTTTGGCCTGCGCCCTTTGAGAATGAAGCTCTTTTTGTGTTTTCTGGAGACCCTCTAACCAAAACAACCGCCCAGTCCATGCCACACAGCCCCTGCTATCCGTGTAGCCGCCTGCTGCGTGTAGTGGACCCCTGACCTATTCAGTAGAACCCAAAACCCAACCACCCTATGGCGCAAGTCGAAGAATCTGCAGCCTACATTGTCGTAGAACCGTCTGAGCCCCAGAGTCAGAGCCTCCACTCTGTACCACAGGTCCGCCATCGGTCCTCTCGACTATGCTGCAAGCGGTGAGCACTGCTCTCATCTTGAAAGCAAAACTGGCAGCCTTTACAACTTCAGGTAGCCGCTCGAAACCAGAGAGAATCTCTTCCGATCCAACGCGACACACATCATTTGTACCAACGTGACCCGCAACCTGCAGTTGTCTGCATCCTGTGCTCTTCATGGCATCTGGAATGACCCATTCCACGTTTGGAATGAGTCCACCCGATATGCACACGGAGTGCACATTGGATTTTTTCCTCTCCTTGGTAGCTATGTTCCTAAGGGGCCCCATAATGTGCTTAACATTGGGGCCCCCAGCTACCAATAATCCCACCCTCTGTGATTGCCCAGATCTTGCAGGCTGAGAGGTTTCCTCTGAAACAGAACAGGCGACTGCATCTGGTGAGGGACAGTGTCAGCCACAGACAGTACCTGGAACCTCTTTATCAGACTAACCACAGAGGCCCCACGAGCGGCCCCTGGGAAGTCTTTCGCCGCCTGCCACACCCTGATGTGATCTCCCATTCGACCACAGGTGCGGGCTCAAAGTCAGTGCGAGTAGTAACTGCGTTGGCCACTAGTGTGGACCGATCAGAGGGCTCAGACGTGCTGGACGTCCGTTGGATCCCCACGGCGGGTCCACAACAGTGACGCTCATCCACTGCAGGTTCAAGCTGTGTAACCAAAGCCATCACAACCTGGAACTGAGAGTTAAGTGTCACCAACTCGGCTCGCATCCGCTCACAACAATACAGTCCCTATCCATATCAAAGACCGTGAAAAAGTACACTACTCAGACAAATGGAGTAACGACACGTGTTGTGGAACTCAACTGTACATCCAGACGAAAACTCGAGAACTGTGTCAAATAAACTAGATTAGTACAATGAGATTCACAAACCGAACTACCAAAGCAGTCAGGTGAGGCTAAATAATTGGCTCCTGATATGGAACTGTGCAGATATTTTTGTAAGTGTACCGTAATAAGTATACAATTCAGCGAGTTGTTTGTTTCGAAATTCGATCTACAAACACATCATATAATTTACTACCCAATTTTTTCTGCACAGTCGTAACTGCTCCACTTAGTGGACTCTGGATGTCGATATAGATAACTCTTGTGCAACCACAACTCCACATTTCAGTACCTAGTATTATAAAGAAAAGTGGAAGACTCTCTTTAGCAAAGTGCATAAAGCTGAAAGATGGAATTGTTTGTCTTGTGTGAAGTGAAAATAAACGACGATGTCTTAAAACTATGAATAAATATCTTCACTAATTCTTAAAATACTGGACGCAAACATCATCCCTTAGACAACGTCAAGACGACGGTTGGAGCTGCAAACACTCGTATTTCGACAAATATGAGAAGTCAACAGTCTTTCTACTCTTTTTAACAACAATTTTAAGACAACACATTTACATGGCAGTTCATCTTGCCGATGAAATGCAAATAAATCGGTAAAAGTTTGCTTGACAAAGACTTTTAATTGGACTTTGAAAATGGCAGTGTTGGGAGGCGCACAATTAATAGCTCCCAAAAGTCAAGAGTGTTCTTGTGAGGCAAGCACACATTTGGGTAATACTCCAAGCGTATTATGCCCAGAGTGACGTCCCTCCTTGTTCTTTAGTGTTCTTTGATTGAAGAGGAGAATGGTACTGGATGTAAAAGGGTATATTTCGTATTCTATTTTTTTTTTCGTCGTGTATCCACGAATAAACCCATCTGTCGTCTTTTTCAGCTTGCATGATGACGTATGTTTATATATATGTTTGAGACGTTTAAATGAAGCTGGAGGCTTCGTTGCAGCCAGTTAGAAACATTCATGACACAGTAATGTACGGCATATTCCTAGCGATGTTTACAAGCTAAACGGTACCGATAGTATAAGAGATAGGTTGACCATCATCTAGCTGATGAGCTCCGCGAGTATTCGAAAGCTGTGACTGCCAGTACTATGCTACATCTCAATTCAGTGCTAGAGCGACGGTTTCAGCTATCTTAATTGCTATGATATGTGATCGTGTTTGTTTCCTGGTGCGCTACGGGACTGTTAATGATGTTAGCTGGCAGAGTCTCTCTTAACACTGTTTCTCTGTTGCCGGAAGCTCTTCAGGAAATTCTGGTAGCTGTATATGTTTCACAATCCTATACCTTATAAAGCACAGAAAAAATCATTCAGACCATAGGAGTATTGCTTCAACGAGACTGAACGCAGGTTCTGAAAACAGGTTCTTATAGAGATCTTATACAGGATGTATCATAATTAATGGCGTAAACGCATACAGTTGTAACTACACGATCGCCTTCTTTATTTTCTGTTTGAGACACCGACCTTCTGACTGGGGCCCGCCACGAATTCCTCTCCTGTGCTAACCTCTTCGTCTGAGAGTAGCAGTTGTACCCTATGTCCTCCCTTATTTGTTGGATGTATGCAAATTCTGTTTTTCCCTACACTTTTCGTCCCCTCTAGTACCAAGGAGGTTATTCCGTCATGTCTTAACATCGTCCTGTCCCTTCTTCTTGTCAATGCTTTCCGTATGTTCCTTCGCCAAATCTGCGGAGAACCTGTAAGAAGGCTGTTTAGGTTTTTACGTTGGTAACGCCACGTAGCGCTCTGTATGAAAATCACTGTGCTGTGTGCAGTATGTGGCTGGTTGGCATTGTTGGAATATTTGCTATTGTAGTGTTGGGCAGTATGTGAACAGCGCGTAGCGTTGCGCAGTTGGAGGTGAGCCGCCAGCAGTGGTGGATGTGGGGAGAGAGCGTACGATCTGGACGTGTGTCCGTCAGAAAAAAGAAATTTGTAAGTGTGGTGTGCGTACTGTACGACCTTCGGTACACACACCATCAGATTATTTGACTTGTCGCTCTAATGAAGTAGGCGAGTGTCAGCAATATGTCTCGTGGTCTTATTGTGGCGTGATTATCTTCTGCCGTTAGGTCAGACGATAGAAACGCCACTTGCACGCTTAGAGTAGCAGATTGACGGTGACCAACTTTAAACAGAACTTGATTAATTTTCACACACATTTATTAAAACAATAATAAGCATAAACATTACTTAACTTGATTCTGGATGCTATTTACAATTGACAATCTGACAATCTGAAGTTCCTTTGGTCTTGGTACGTTAATCTTATTCTCACATATCTCTGATACTTGACAAAGTGTCTATACATTTCTCTTCATGGCTATGTACAGGAATATGATAATCTTATTAGGCGCAGACTGGAACTTGACTATAGACTAATGCAGACTGGCTAATCGGAGGTCTGTACACTCGTTATAATACCTCGAGCGTTCAGGTATCACTGCGCGAGTGTGGTCCGCGAGGAGAAAAGGTTCTATGTTAGCAGCAATCTCATTGGCTGCGAGACATATTAATACGCAGATCGGCGGAAGCAGAAGTTGGTCCGTCTCTAAGACAGCGCCATCTCGTTGTGCGGAGACGGACGAGCGCTGCGCCTGCGCTGTTGTGCTTAGCGGGGCGCGCTCTATTGGGAAAGTTGTGTACGCGCTGACTACGCGGAACTATGTACACAACAGTAAGACTGGATGTCATGAACTGATATATATATTATGACTTTTGAACACTATTAAGGTAAATACATTGTTTGTTCTCCATCAAAATCTTTCATTTGCTAACTATGCCTATCAGTAGTTAGTGCCTTCAGTAGATAGGATCTTTTATTTAGCTGGCAGTATTGGCGCACGCTGTATTGCAGTAGTTTGAGTAACGAAGATTTTTGTGAGGTAAGTGATTCATGAAAGGTATCGGTTATTGTTAGTCAGGGCCATCCTGTTGTAGGGATTATTGGAAGTCAGATTGCGTTGCGCTAATAGAAAAAAAAAAGAAGTGTCAGTTTACTCTTTATCAGAATAAGTAAAGAGAAAAATGTTTGAGTACGTTCAGTTATGCTCAGCTGTTTGAAACTCAAATAATGTAAGAGGTTTACCAGCACTGTCATTCTTAATTTTTCTAAGGGGATGTTTCAAACCTCATAATTCCTTATCTTATCAGTCCACCTGATTTTCAGCATTTTTCTGTAGCACCAAATCCCAAGCGATTCGCTTATCTTTTGTTCTGGTTTCCCGACTGTCCATGATTCACAGCAAACTGAGTAATTTCGTCCTCAAATCAAGGCCAATGTTTGATACTAGTACACTTCTCTTGGCCAGGAATGCCCTCTTTGACTGTGCTGCTCTGCTTTTTACATTCCTCCTTGCTTCGTCTGTCATGGGTAATTTTGCTTCCAAGGTATCAGAATTTCTTAACTTCGTCTGCTTTGCAATTCCCAATTTTGATGTTACGTTCCTCGCTATTCTCATTGTTATTACAATTCGTTACCTTTGTCTTCTTCCGGTTTACTATCAGTCTGTAGTCATTAGACCATTCCATCCAACAGATCTGCAATTCCCATCCACACTCACTCAGGATAGCAATGTCACCAGCGAATCCTATCATTGGTATTCTTCCACCTTGAATTTTAATCCCACTTTTCAATCTTTCTTTTATTTCAGTCATTGCTTCTTCGATATATTCACTGAACAGGATGCGCGAAAGACTACATCCTTGTCTCACACCCTTTTGAATCCTAGCACTTCTTTCCTGGTCTTCCACTCTCATTGTCCCCTCTTGGCCCTTGGCTGGCTCTGAGCACTATGGGACTTAACATCTATAGTCATCAGTCCCCTAGAACTTAGAACTACTTAAACCTAACTAACCTATGGACAGCACACAACACCCAGCCATGACGAGGCAGTGAAAATCCCTGACCCCGTCGGGAATCGAAACCGGGAACCCGGACGTGGGATCTTGGTCCTTGTACATTCTGTATATTACCCGTCTTTCCTTACAGTTAACCCCTATTTTTCTTAGAATTTCGAACGTCTTGCACCATTTGACGTTGTCGAACGCTTTGCTATGTCGACAAATCCTATGAAAGTGTCTTGATTTTGTGATACCGTGATCGTAGTACGTTAATATATAGCCACTTCAGTGTGTTAGTCGTTTTGTCTTTGTCCAACAGTCTTCCTGCAAAAAAATAACATAATTTTCTACCTGATATTTTCTGCACTGTTGTAAATGCACTCTGAAGTGCAGCATAGACTCTCCGTTTTACATCCTCATGTCTACAGTACCTGATCTGCTGCCAAGCGGAAAATACACATTTTTGGCTTACTTGTGCCGCACCTACTTGGAGGCACTAACCAGCTCACAAACATACTACTCTTAAGACCCATAATTATTAGCCTGCACTGAACTAAATATTGATGTTATGTTATACCCATACCACCCTGTATATATAGAGCAAATTACTGTATTGTGCTTAGCAGATGTTACATAATACCAATACTATCGATTTTCTTTTCTATTCAATTCACGTATTGAGTGAGAGAAAAATGACTGTCTATATGCTCCTCTACGTGCGCTAACGCCTCTTATGATGCTTTCGCGAGATATACGGTGGTGGCGGCATAATGATTGCACTGTCTTCTTCGACTATAATTTCTCTAAATTCACCCAACAGGGTTTCGCACCATTCTTCCAACGATTCCCCTCTTTGTCCTCTGAGCACTCCTGTTACACTTCCTTTGGGCTATACCGACCTGTTACGATCCTAGCGGCCTGTCTCTGAATTCGTTTGATGTCTGTTGTGAAGCTAAACACTGCACCAATAATCTCGATTTCGTCGGACTTAGATCTGTTTTCTTCACAGAGGCATTACATTTTTCCAGAACCGTTCTACCAAATTCTATACGCCTTCCCTTATACAGATTTTACGTGATCATCCCATTTCATATCGCTTCTCGCCGTTTGGTGCGGCCTTCAGTTCCAAAACAACCTTTATGCAGCTCTTCACGCTATTCTACTGTGCACAAGCTTCTTCATGCAACATAACCGCTGCAACCTACACCCATCTGAATCTACACTCCTGGAAATGGAAAAAAGAACACATTGACACCGGTGTGTCAGACCCACCATACTTGCTCCAGACACTGCGAGAGGGCTGTACAAGCAATGATCACACGCACGGCACAGCGGACACACCAGGAACCGCGGTGTTGGCCGTCGAATGGCGCTAGCTGCGCAGCATTTGTGCACCGCCGCCGTCAGTGTCAGCCAGTTTGCCGTGGCATACGGAGCTCCATCGCAGTCTTTAACACTGGTAGCATGCCGTGACAGCGTGGACGTGAACCGTATGTGCAGTTGACGGACTTTGAGCGAGGGCGTATAGTGGGCATGCGGGAGGCCGGATGGACGTACCGCCGAATTGCTCAACACGTGGGGCGTGAGGTCTCCACAGTACATCGGTGTTGTCGCCAGTGGTCGGCGGAAGGTGCACGTGCCCGTCGACCTGGGACCGGACCGCAGCGACGCACGGATGCACGCCAAGACCGTAGGATCCTACGCAGTGCCGTAGGGGACCGCACCGCCACTTCCCAGCAAATTAGGGACACTGTTGCTCCTGGGGTATCGGCGAGGACCATTCGCAACCGTCTCCATGAAGCTGGGCTACGGTCCCGCACACCGTTAGGCCGTCTTCCGCTCACGCCCCAACATCGTGCAGCCCGCCTCCAGTGGTGTCGCGACAGGCGTGAATGGAGGGACGAATGGAGACGTGTCGTCTTCAGCGATGAGAGTCGCTTCTGCCTTGGTGCCAATGATGGTCGTATGCGTGTTTGGCGCCGTGCAGGTGAGCGCCACAATCAGGACTGCATACGACCGAGGCACACAGGGCCAACACCCGGCATCATGGTGTGGGGAGCGATCTCCTACACTGGCCGTACACCACTGGTGATCGTCGAGGGGACACTGAATAGTGCACGGTACATCCAAACCGTCATCGAACCCATCGTTCTACCATTCCGAGACCAGCAAGGGAACTTGCTGTTCCAACAGGACAATGCACGTCCGCATGTATCCCGTGCCACCCAACGTGCTCTAGAAGGTGTAAGTCAACTACCCTGGCCAGCAAGATCTCCGGATCTGTCCCCCATTGAGCATGTTTGGGACTGGATGAAGCGTCGTCTCACGCGGTCTGCACGTCCAGCACGAACGCTGGTCCAACTGAGGCGCCAGGTGGAAATGGCATGGCAAGCCGTTCCACAGGACTACATCCAGCATCTCTACGATCGTCTCCATGGGAGAATAGCAGCCTGCATTGCTGCGAAAGGTGGATATACACTGTACTAGTGCCGACATTGTGCATGCTCTGTTGCCTGTGTCTATGTGCCTGTGGTTCTGTCAGTGTGATCATGTGATGTATCTGACCCCAGGAATGTGTCAATAAAGTTTCCCCTTCCTGGGACAATGAATTCACGGTGTTCTTATTTCAATTTCCAGGAGTGTACTTACTGTATTCAGGCCTTGGTTTCTCTCTCTATATAATTATTACTTTTTACTTCCTACCCCCTCACCACCACCTCCGCCATCCACGAACGCACCCATCCATCCACACACACACACACACACACACACACACACACACACACACACACACACACACCATTCCTCGTTGCCTCATGATGTGTCCTGTCAACCAATCGCATCTTTCAGTGTCCACAAATTTCTTTTTTTTTCTCTATTTCATTCCGTACCTCAGCATAACTACACATCTGATCTTCGCATTTTTCTATCGTACCACATTCCAAAAGCTTCTATTCTCTTCCTGTCTGTGCTAAGCATCGTTGACGTTTCACTTCCTTATAAGTGTACATTCCATAGGAACTACTTCAAAAAAGGCTTCCTAATATTTAAATTTATATTCGATCTTACAAAGTTCAACTTTTTCAGAAACGCTTTTCGTGCTATTTCCTATCCGTATTTTTTCTCTACTTCGGCCCTCGTCAGCTATTTTGCTGCCAGATCAACTTAGTACTTGATTTCCTAAACTAATTCTGTCAGCATCACCACATTTAATTCCACTACCGTCCATTATACTTCGTTTTACTTTCGTTGATGCTCGTTTGTCTGTTTTCAAGATATTACCTTTTTCATTCCACTGACCTTTCAAGTCCTTTGCCGTCTCTGACAGTAGTGCGATGTCATTGGCAAATTTCAAAGTTTTTATTTCTTCTCCCTGAACTTTAATTGCCATCTCGAGTATATTGACGCCAAGTGATTAAACGATGTGAGATGCTAAAGATAGCCACCACTGATCTTGTAACCAGAACTGGTCAAGTTGACGTGCGAGAGAGCGGTGCTGGGTGACAGTCACGCTCACAAGTACACTACTGGCCATTAAAATTGCTACACCAAGAAGAAATGCAAATGAGAAACGGGTATTCATTGGACAAATATACCAGAACTGACTTGTGATTAAATTTTCATGTAATTTGGGTGCATAGATCCTGAGAAATCAGTACCCAGAACAACCACCTCTGGCCGTAATAACGGCCTTGATACGCCTGAGCATTGAGTCAAACAGAGCTTGGATGGCGTGTACACGTACAGCTGTCCATGCAGCTTCAACACGATACCACAGTTCATCAAGAGTAGTGACTGGCGTATTGTGACGAGCCAGTTTCTCGGCCACCATTGACCAGACGTTTTCAATTGGTGAGACATCTGGAGAATGTGCTGGCCAGGGCAGCAGTCGAACATTTTCTGTATGCAGAAAGGCCCGTACAGAACCTGCAGCATGCTGTTGTGCATTATCCTGCTGAAATGTAGGGTTTCGAAGGCATCGAATGAAGGGTAGAGCCACGGGTTGTAACACATTTGAAATGTAACGTCCACTGTTCAAAGTGCCGTCAATGCGAACAAGAGGTGACCGAGACGTGTAACCAATGGCACCCCATATCATCACGCTGGGTGATACGCCAGCATGGCGATGACGAATACACGCTTCCAATGTGCGTTCACCGCGATGTCGCCAAACACGGATGCGACCATCATGATGCTGTAAACAGAACCTGGATTCATCCGAAAAATGACGTTTCGCCATTCGTGCACCGAGGTTCGTCGTTGAGTACACCTATCTGTGATGCAGTGTCAAGGGTAACCGCAGCCGTGGTCTCCGAACTGATTGTCCGTGCTGCTGCAAACGTTGTCCAACTGTTCGTGCAGATGGTTGTTGTCTTGCAAACGTCCCCATCTGTTGACTCAGGGATCGAGACGTGGCTGCACGATCCGTTACAGCCATGCGGATAAGATGCGTGTCATCTCGACTGCTAGTGATACGAGGCCGTTGGGATCCAGCACGGCGTCCCGTATTACCCTCCTGAACCCAACGATTCCATATTCTGCTAACAGTCACTGGATCTCGACCAACGCGAGCAGCAATGTCGCGATACGATGAACCGCAATCGTCATAGGCTATAATCCATCCTTTATAAAAGTAGGAAACGTGATGGTACGCATTTCTCCTCCTTACACGAAGCATCACAACAACGATTCATCAGGCAACGCCGGTCACCTGCTGTTTGTGTATGAGAAATCGGTTGGAAACTTTCCTCATGTCAGGACGTTGTAGGTGTCGCCACTGGCGCCTACCTTGTGTGAATGCTCTGAAAAGCTAATCATTTGCATATCACAGCATCTTCTTCCTGTCGGTTAAGTTTCGCGCCTGTAGCACTTCATCTTCGTGTTGTAGCAATTTTAATGGCCAGTAGTGTATATCAACACAGGGATCAGGACGGATTTTGCTAGAGTCGATGAAGTGCAGTTGGGTTGACGAAGAAATGAAGCCCACAGTACCAGATGACGTCGTTACAGACTGAGAATGAACTACCTCGGACGAGGGTGCGGACATAATCGGCTGAGCTCCTTTAAAAGAGAAACCGCAGTATTGGTCTGGAGTGGCTAGGGGCCGACACGAGATGGCTGGACGTGGGTTTGAAGTCTGATCCTCTGAAAAGAGGGAAACGAGCGCCCACAGCTCCTCAGTCCTCCCTCGGCGTTGACACGGCCAGTGGTCGCGCTTCCGTGTCTCGCCGCCGGCCTTGGCCGCTTCCGTGAGAGACCGCCGCGCCGCGCCGCGCCGCGCCACACCGCCAAGAACCGCTCAGAGGCTACGCGGCGGTGGAATGACGGCGGCACACATCGAGACACAGGCAGTCAGCGCACACCGCCCTTCTCAAGCGATTCACTGAAAGAGGACCGGCTGAGACGGAGCTGTGCCAAGACACGTCTAACTGTCCCACACGTGATATTAGTGACAATAATCGAAGAAAGTTATAGCATGAAATTTCAGTGACTCATCGCCTTTTTTCAGCATAAGAATGACCCAGTAAGTGACAGTTATATCATCATCATCATCATCATAGTTTAAGACTGATTATGCCTTTCAGCGTTCAGTCTGGAGCATAGCCCTCCTTATACAGTTCCTCCATGATCCCCTATTCAGTGCTAACATTGGTGCCTCTTCTGATGTTAAACCTATTACTTCAAAATCATTCTTAACCGAATCCAGGAACCTTCTCCTTGGTCTGCCCCGACTCCTCCTACCCTCTACTGCTGAACCCATGAGCCTCATGGGTAACCTTGCTTCTCCCATGCGTGTAACATGACCCCACCATCTAAGCCTGTTCGCCCTGACTGCTACATCTATAGAGTTCATTCCCAGTTTTTCTTTGATTTCCTCATTGTGGACACCCTCCTGCCATTGTTCCCATCTACTAGTACCTGCAATCATCCTAGCTACTTTCATATCCGTAACCTCAACCTTGTTGATAAGGTAACCTGAATCCACCCAGCTTTCGCTCCCATACAACAAAGTTGGTCGAAAGATTGAACGGTGCACAGATAACTTAGTCTCGGTACTGACTTCCTTCTTGCAGAAGAAAGCAGATCGTAGCTGAGCGCTCACTGCATTAGCTTTGCTACACCTCGCTTCCAGTTCTTTCACTATGTTGCCATCCTGTGAGAATATGCATCGTAAGTACTTGAAACCGTCCACCTGTTCTAACTTTGTTCCTCCTATTTGGCACTCAATCCGTTTATATTTTTTTCCCACTGACATTACTTTCGTTTTGGAGATGCTAATCTTCATACCATAGTCCTTACATTTCTGATCTAGCTCTGAAATATTACTTTGCAAACTTTCAATCGAATCTGCCATCACAACTAAGTCATCCGCATGTGCAAGACTGCTTATTTTGTGTTCACATATCTTAATCTCACCCAGCCTGTCTATTGTTTTCAACATATGATCCATAAATAATATGAACAACAGTGGAGACAGGTTGCAGTCTTGTCTTACCTCTGAAACTACTCTGAACCATGAACTCAATTTACCGTCAACTCTAACTGCTGCCTGACTATCCATGTAAAGACCTTTAATTGCTTGCAAAAGTTTGCCTCCTATTCCATAATCTCGTAGAACAGACAATAACTTCCTCCTTGGAACCCGGTCATATGCCTTTTCTAGATCTATAAAGCATAGATACAATTCCGTGTTCCATTCATAACACTTCTCCATTATTTGCCGTAAGCTAAAGATCTGGTCCTGACAACCTCTAAGAGGCCTAAACCCACACTGATTTTCATCCAATTGGTCCTCAACTAATACTCGCACTTTCCTTTCAACAATACCTGAGAAGATTTTACCCACAACGCTGATTAAAGAGATACCTCTGTAGTTGTTACAATCTTTTCTGTTTCCATGTTTAAAGATTGGTGTGATTACTGCTTTTGTCCAGTCTGATGGAACCTGTCCCGACTCCCATGCCATTTCAATTATCCTGTGTAGCCATTTAAGACCTGACATTCCACTGTATTTGATGAGTTCCGACTTAATTTCAAACACCCCAGCTGCTTTATTGTACTGCAATCTATTGACCATTTTCTCCACTTCCTCAAATGTGATCCTATTTCCATCATCATTCCTATCCCATTCTTCCTCGAAATCTGAAACATTACTGATCGTATTTTCACCTACATTGAGCAACTCTTCAAAATATTCCCTCCATCTGCCCAAGGCGTCCACAGGATTCACCAGCAGTTTTCCTGACCTGCCCAAAATACTTGTCATTTCCTTCTTACCTGCCTTTCGAAGACTGCTAATTGCAGTCCAGAATGGTTTTCCAGCAGCTTGACCCATAGTCTCCAATCTGTTTCCAAAGTCTTCCCAAGATTTCTTCTTGGATGCTGCAATTATCTGTTTGGCTTTGTTTCTTTCTTAACTTTCTCTGTCTACCTGAGTTCTAGTATGTAGCCATTTTTGATACGTCTTCATTTCCTTTTACAGGCTGCCTTGACTGTGTCATTCCACCAAGCTGTTTGCTTCATCCTACTTTTACACTCTACTGTTCCAAGAAATTCTTTAGCTACTTCTAGTACTGTGTCCCTGTACCTTGTTCATTCCTTTTCCAATGACGGTAATTGACTACATTCAACTAACTGGTACCTTCCTGAGATCGCTGTTATGTACTTGTGCCTGATTTCCTTACCCTGAAGTTTCTCCACTCTTATCCTCCTATATATGGACCTGACCTCCTGCACTTTCGGCCTCACAATCCCAATTTCACTGCAGATTAAATAATGATCAGTGTCATCAAAGAATCCCCTGAATACACGTGTGTCCCTCACAGTCTTCCTGAATTCCTGATCTGTTATTATATAGTCAATGACAGATCTGGTTCCCCTGCTTTCCCAAGTATACCGGTGAATGTTCTTATGTTTAAAAAAGGAGTTTGTGATTACTAAGCCCATACTGGCACAGAAATCCAAGAGTTGTTTCCCGTTCCTGTTGGCCTCCATATCCTCTCCAAATTTACCCATAACCTTTTCATACCCTTCTGTTCGATTTCCAATCCTGGTGTTAAAATCACCCATGAGCAGAACACTGTCCTTGTCCTTTAACAACTACATCACTGAGTGCCTCATAAAAACTATCCATCTTATCTTGATCTGTCCCTTCACAATGCGAATATACTGACACAATCTTAATTTTCTTGCTAGACACTGTCAAATCTATCCACATCAGTCGTTCGTTTACATACCTTATTGCAATTACGCTGGGTTCCATTTTTTTCCTGATGTAAAGCCCTACACCCCATTGTGCTATTCCTGCTTTGACTCCTGACAGGTAGACCTTGTATTCTCCCACTTCCTCTTCTTTCTCACCCCTTACCCGAATGTCACTAACAGCTAAAACGTCCAGCCCCATCTTACTTGCAGCCTCTGCCAGCTCTACCTTCTTCCCAGAGTAGCCCCCATTGATATTAATAGCTCCCCATCTCATTTGTTTTCCAAGTCGTATCTTAGGATTGGTTGGTTGGTTGGTTTGGGGAAGGAGACCAGACAGCATGGTCATCGGTCTCATCGGATTAGGGAAGGATCGGGAAGGAAGTCGGCCGTGCCCTTTCAGAGGAACCATCCCGGCATTTGCCTGGAGTGATTTTGGGAAATCACGGAAAACCTAAATCAGGATGGCCGGACGCGGGATTGAGCCGTCGTCCTCCCGAATGCGAGTCCAGTGTCTAACCACTGCGCCACCCCGCTCGGTCGTATCTTAGGAGTCCCTGGTTTGTCAGTTAGAGGTGGGACTCCGTCACTTCCAAAGGTCCGAAGCATTTTGCTCTGATTGTTGCCAGCATCATATTTAAAGTACCAGGGAAGCAGGTTGCTAGCCTTACTTGTCCCGAGTCCCATTGGGTTTTACCCCTAACGGCTGAGGGACTAACTGGTGGATTTGGTAGTCTTTGCCGTATGAGCACAAAGGTGGCCACGACTCAGAATATGTCCGAGATGCCCAGCCTTATTCCAAAGTAACTGGTATCCCGACTGTCGGGACCACTTACTTGGCCACTCATACGTTGCCCGTGGTTCATCACTAGGACATGACTAGAGGAACCCACACCATGAACCACAGTTATACAAAATGTAAATCTCTAGAGCTATACAAAATGTAAATCTCTACTTATCTTGTGCTGCAGTATTCTAGGGGCTGAATTGACGAATCCTTATTTTCTAATATGACGGTCGGTGTTTTTCAATCAATTACGACCGAACACATTTTTAATTTTTATGTCGGTGTGTAAATAGGCTGTTTAGGTTTTTATGTTGGTAACGCCACGTAGCGCTCTGTATGAAAGTCACTGGCTGTGCTGTGTGCAGTCTGTGATTGGTTTGCATTGTTGGAAATTTTGCTATTGTAGTGTTGGGCTGTTGGATGTGAACAGTGCGCAGCGTTGCGCAGTTGGAGGTGAGCCGCCAGCAGTGGTGGATGTGGCGAGAGAGATGGCAGAATTTTGAGAGCGGACGATCTGGCCGTGTGTCCATCAGAAAGAGTAAATTTGTAATATTGTAAATCATGAACTGATATATATATATATATATATATATATATATATATATATATATATATATATATAATGACTTTTGAATATTATTAAGGTAAATACATCAAAATCTTTCATTTGCTAACTATACCAATCAGAAGTTAGTGCCTTCAGTAGTTAGTATCTTTTATTTAGCTGGCAGTATTGGCGCTCGCTGTATTGCAGTAGTTCGAGTAACGAAGGTTTTTATGAGGTAAGTGATTCATGAAAGGTATAGGTTATTGTTAGTCAGGGTCATTCTTTTGTGGGGATTACTGAAAGTCAGACTGCGTTGCGCTAAAAGAAATATTGTGTGTCAGTTTACTGTTGATCAGAATAAGTAAAGAGAGGTATGTCTGAGTACGTTCAGTTTTGCTCAGCTGTTTGAAAATCAAATAACGTAAGAGGTTTACCAGCACTGTCATTCTTAATGTTTCTAATGAGATGTTTCAGGTGTCGGCGCTTTATCGTGTCGACTTCTATTCAGACGCTTGTACAAACAATAATTTTTACACAAACGTAGCAATCACAAAAAATAATCTTCATTCTTAAAAACTTTGGCTATTACAACTCGGAACAGTCTGAGTTAGACGTGTCGGACTTCTTCAACCACAGAAAAGTAGCCGCATGTCCGACATACAAGTAACTGAGTCACAAGTATATGGTTTTGGCATGAACATGAGTTCATAGATAACATTACACCCGACACATATTTTAATATTGAGATCAAAATAAACGTTCTCTGTGCGTTACAAAATTGCTCACCGAACTTGGATTTATGCAATAATTTGTTTCATTCAATTATTTTTACTTTACGAAATGTATGACTTTATTTATTAATAATTAAACTCAACGTATATGGTGTCAGGATGACTCAATCCAAGAATGTGGGCACTCAAGAAAGCTAAAGCATACCGAATATTCTCATAATTATCAACAAGGATAAATCCCCTGTGAAAACCTGAACAGCATAAAAACGATCAAATGTGCTACCGGACGATTCATACATGGAGAGGCCAGCATCGAACAATTCAGTTTGCAAAAAGGAATCAGCTTATTGTTACACACTGGACTAGTAGTTGGGGTACGGCAGTTCAGATCCTCTTCCGAACGTACAGATTTTGGTTTTTCATGAGTTTCCAAACTCACTTAGAACAAATGCCGTAACGGTTCCTTTGAAAGGAACGCGTCACATTCCCTTCACAAAAATGACCTTGTGTTCCGTCTCCAATGATCTCGTCGTCGACTGGACGTTACACTGTTATGTTCTCCTCTTTCTCTAAAAGCGGACGATCATACTTATCGCCTATGGGTGGGTTAATACTCATTAGTGACCTGTAAAAAGGAAGTTGCGACTGAATTATGTTAATGTAATCAATAGCTAGAGGTATGTGCAGATACGGCTATCCGCAGTAATAATTTCTTTATGGATATAAACCTACACTATCTGATTATATGTGGGTATGCCTGGGGATATCCGAAGAAATAATTACTTCATTGTTAAAAGTCAAAGCACTGATTTGAATAGGGAGACAAAAACAGCAGTGGTCTCAACCGCTATTCTCGCACCGAAACACGGTGTACTGTGCGGTTTCATTGCCTGTGATCCTAGTAAAGCCAGCCAGTACCTATAAAGAATAGTAGGAGGCCCTTTACTAGTTCTTTACTAGGCACAATTTTTTTCAGGACTCAATGTCCTCAAATATTAGGTGTCGTGCGGTTTCATCACCACCACCACACAGCCTAAACTCAGGGGCTTTTTTCTCTATACCGATCATGTGTAGTTTTTCCTTAAAGTTCCCATGACCTGTCATTAGTTCTACCGTATGTTTAATCTGGTTCCTGTTCAAGTCCAGGATTATGCAACTTCTCTTAAAACATGGCGCCGGCAGCTGCTGCGGTCGCAGGTTCGAATCCTGCCTCGGGCATGGATGTGTGTGATGTCCTTAGGTTTAAGTAGTTCTAAGTCTAGGGAACTGATGACCTGATGTTAAGTTCCATAGTGCTTAGAGCCATTTGAACCATTTTAAAAAATGGCTTTGGCATTATTAGCATGCCATATTTTTGTTTTTGGAACATAGTCCAGTATTCTAAGTGCTGCCTTCTGTCTCAGCTTTTACCATCGCCTTGGTGATGGTTAGGACATCTTCCAGTGCAGTGAATGGAGTCATCGTGTCTGTCATGGCAAGCCTATTAGGTTGTTCATTGCCACTGATTCTTGAGTGACCAGTGACCCACAGCAGGTTTTCCCTGTTGCTTTCCCCTAGTGCTTTATGGCATTCTGCAACGATTTTGACCTCGTTGCAGGGACTGATAAAGATTTCAGAGCTGCTTGCCTGTCAGAATAAATGTAGATGCTACTACCCTTGCACCACCTACGCAAGCCTCCTCCGCGCACGCCCTGATAGCCTGGTATTTCCGCCTGGAATACTGTGGCTAGTTTCCCTATAGAGACTGCCCTCTCCAACCTAGGCTGTACTCCATATACCCCAGCCCCAGACCCTTCGTCTGTTGTCGAGCCATCAGTACACCAGACTATGTCGCCTGCTCGGTATCGTGGTCCGTTCTTTCACTGCTCCTACTTCCAATTGTTACACTGAAAAGTTTATTGAAGCAGCTTGAAATTACTGTCTAGTCAGCCGGCATTTCCCCTAACATTCTTATATTTACCGCATTCCCTGTATTGTTGTGGGATTCAGGATATCCTAGAGGCATCCAGTTACTTCCAGTTTTTAGCCTGTATGCCACTGCCTCCACTGCAACCCACAGGTGCAATGGGGACATGTCCAGCACGGTCTCCGTACCAGCAGTGGGTGTGCTGCTGATTCCACCTGTTCTGGCTAAGCAGGCCAATCTTTTCACCTTGCCAACCTCTTTAGCAACCATCTTCTGTTCCACTTTGTTCCGCCATACTGTAGCTGGGTAAGTTAAACGATGATTTTTGGAAAATCATGGTTTGCACACGCCTGTATTGTCACATTATTAAAGAACCAACTTCGAACAGAAACGGACCATCGTCAGGTAAAATGTGACATCAGTTTATCATATGCATGATAAATTGTAAGTGTTAAGAAGCATCATGCCATAAGCGAACATGTTAAATCTAACTATAAAACTGGAGTACACGGAGCACACACTAGATAACGTATCTAAGCACATGGCATGACCGAAGTGGCATGTGATCTTGACAGATGAAAAGGTATTGTTATGGGGAGCCTGTAATGGGACACGCTCCTCGAACACTACCTTTTTTATAGAAATAACAGATACCACGTAATTATCGATTCTTATATAGCTGAACATTATATCAGCTGTTTAACTGAATGAACTTCGTATGATTTTGTATACGATGTGTTATGTTTCCGTCTAACATATGTAAAAAGAAATTAATTTGGTAGTACTATGTACATACTGTTAAAATTACTCTTCTTTTAGAAATATTTCAAAATTACGAAATATCTGGTATATTTAAAATTCATATTATTAATTGCATAATCTAATGCTAATTATCAAATTTATTTCTGGATTCATGAATAAAATAATAATTTATCTTGGTGATGATTCTTCTTTTGTCAAGAAAGTTTGTAAACTCTTTTGCTTTGTAAGCTCTTGGGAATATTGTGAGTACCGCAGGATATAAGTAGTAGCAGGTATTCCTCTGATGGGGACAGATGTACTTGTTTTATGAACGACACTAACAATGTCATTTGGAATATTAAGTGGAAATTGTAAAGACGGTGTGATACTGAAAAATGTGACAAAGAATAAAATTCAAGAATAATACAGACAAGACTTCATCAGTTGTTTAGTCATCGGGAACTCACAACGTTAAATCAAAATTTCAGCCGCAAGAATGTACTCCTAGATTCAAGAACTGGAGCCAACAAGAGAATATGAAGATAAGTAAAAAGTTTTTCTTTTGTATATCTTACGCCTCTCGAAGCTTTCAAAACTTGTGCACAGACAGAATTTTAATGGGATGGAGAAATTACAAGCCCTTTGTCTCCCATGGTGGTCAACTTTCTTTATGGATGGTTTTGAGGAGCGAGTTCTCTGTCCATCTGTTATAAAACCAATAGTATTTAGGCGATACGTTATTGACACTTTGATAGCTTTCCCTCAATGTTTGGACAATCTCCGAGAGTTCCTACAACATCCGAGCTCTATTCATGAAAACATAAAAGGTAGTCTGACAATTTTTGACGTTTTGGTGAGACGAAAGAGCGATGGCACCCTTGGCCAACTGTTGCCCCCATCCTGCAAAAACAATGGGCGTTCTGGAAACCTTGATCCACCGACCCTACACGACCTCAGATGCTGATAATCCGCAAATGGAACTGAGCACCTACAAAACGTGCTCCTGAATAATGGATATTCGTCTCAAGAAGTACAGAGAGTGTTATAGACGTACAAACGGCAAAACAAGGAAAAGGACGGGTTTGTTTCCGCGAAAATAGGCAGAGTATAAGGTTAAATTGATCTTTCGTTCTCCATCAAAAATCTCGGTGCTTCTGGGATCTATCAAAGATGACTCAGAGTTACGCAAGGCAGATGTTTACAGGACGCCGTCTGAGTGCGGCAGATCGTATGGGTTACAGGGCAAACGACGCGCGCTGTTCAGGGTCGCGTCGTGGCACACTAGCGGCGTACACACATCCTCCAAGTCCGCTATCACGGAACGCTGTATTTCCACTGATCATTTGATGAAATAAAAAGAAACAAAAATTGTGGCCCATTCGTCAAACTTTTGCGGCTGCATCATCAATGAATAACTGGAAATATGACTGCCTCCGTTCCTTATCAATCGGGACGGCAGCTTCCAGTTAGATTCTGCATGTAATTCTGTCATAGAAAAACTTCTCACTCTGTGTAATAGGCGTCGTTCTGCGATTTTGCCTTCCGAAGACAACAGCTGTGAAGCGAGCTTTCACCGTAGAGGGCGTGCGGCGCAGCAGCAGCTCGAGTGCTCGAACAGTGCACGCTCTGTGACAGCTGGGTACATCACGCAAATGCCGGCGGCTCCTCAGGTAGGTGAGGTCACGGTGTATTTCCGCCTTTATTCACCTGACGATGTCCAGAACATTCTCCGCTCAAATATCATGGCAGCAAGTTACAGACATCTGGCAGTTCACCCGAAATGTCATGGAACAAATGTAGGTATAAATTGGGATGAAATCAACGAAGATGCAATGGGGGTTGCACCCCTCTACCCCTCTACCACACCTACAAATCCTTAATCCGTCCCATCCTCTGTTATGCCAGTCCCACCTGGATTCCCCCCCCCCCCCCTAAAATTCTATAAGTCCCTCCAGATCCTCGAGCGCCATGCACTCCGCCTCGCCTTCTGTATACGCCTTCTGTCCCCCATGTGGATCCTCTATGACCTCATTCCTTTCCCCCATCTGCTCCTATTCCTCGAACATATCCGCATACTCTACAACTCCCGCCGCCTTGATCCCCCTCACCCCCTGGTTGCTCCTCTCCTCTCCCGTCCTCGCCCCCTGCCACGCCTTCACTGTTGTGTCCCCCCTACCCTCCATCTCTACACCATCTCCTTTCCCAAGGTGGCTTCCGTCAACTCCCCCTCCTGGGTGATGCCCTCTGTCCCTCCATTTATCCCTCCTATCACCTCTGGTGCTCGCTCCCTCTCCTTTCCTCTGTCGTTTCCCTGGGCTCCCTCTTGCCTCCCTTCCATTCTGTTTTCTCCCCACCTAACCTCTCTCTGCCTCCCCTCTCCCCCCCTGTGTCCTTTTGTATACCCCCCCTCTGCCTTTCCCCACTCCCTTTCGCATCTGCACAGCACCCGCCCCCCTCTTATGGGTCCTCGTCCTCCATCGGCTCCTTTCCCCCCGCCCCCACTTTGTTTGTTCCTCTCCTTCCCCCCATTTCCTTTCCCGTCATCTGTCCAGGTTCCCCCCATATTCCCTCGGCCGTGGTATATCGTATTTGTGCCAATTTTTTAGTGCAGTGTTCAAGTGAACGTTCAGTATTGTTTGTCTTTCCGAAGTGTTGCGAACAGAAACCATGCTGTCGCTGGGTGTAAATTTTATCTCTCTTCCGAACAGAAACCAGACTGTCGCCATGTTTATTTAATTGTCTGTCTATTCTTTTACCTGTCTGCATCGTATGTATTTTATTAGCATCATCAACCCTTCGTTCTATGTTTTAAGTGCCACGATTTTCCGCCATTTTAGCATTTAAGTCACCGATTTTATCGCCTGCTTTTATTATTTATTATCTTCATCTTTTTAAAACAAATTCTGTAGGCTGAAGAGCGGCGTACTATGCTGCTGCCAGCCCGCCCCCTTCGGGGGGAATCGAAACTCAATAAAGTAAAAAAAAAAAAAAAAAAAAAAAATTGAAGATGCAATGAGACGACGAGATATCAGCGCAAATCCAACTGGTATTTATTTCTCTTGCATGGTTTTAATTGAAACGTGTAGTATGACAGTTTGACGTGGTATGTGCTTCATTCGTCATGAGGTGTGCAATGTACGTCTTTAAAAAAGATGTTGACTGTCCCTTTGGCAAAAAGACTATCCTTTTTGAAGAAGATGTAATGTAGCCATTTCTTAATATGATGTCATCCACGATAGTAATCAGATGATAGCTACATTGGCTTTTTGTGCATGACTCTTTCCTGTATGGATGTATTTGCTTAATATGACTTGGCATTTGTTCTTCATCGGATGGTCAAATTTATATCGTGATGTTCCTGTTCCTTGGAGCTGAGTGCCAGTACATCACGCTAAATCAACTTCTACGTTAGCGCTCTCGCCTATTAAGATTAGAGTAGCTATGGCGCAAAGCACCTGGCACAAAGCACGAGGCTTTATCCAGTGCGTCACCTGCAACCATCTCTGACGGCCCAGCTCTGCGTTCGCCGCTGCAAGGTCGTTCTGTGGCGTGCGTTCAGTTACGTGGCGGTCGTCTGGTACAGTCACGGCGGCACGTACCTATCGATTCCAGACCTTGCAGATCACGCCTCCCCCTCTCTCCCCCCCCCCCCCTCCCCGACCGCCCCACCCCCCCACCACCACCACACACACGCACACTTCCGATTGAATCACAGAGGTTCACTTCTCAAAAGCATGATCTGCGGAGAAGACGAGGTCAAGACTACAGTCAGATGTACCTAGAGCGTTGCTGAAGATCATGTGCGCAGCAGCCTACATTAGCCGTATCTGGTAACATGTGAAAATGTGCTATTTTGATTTGGGGCACGGGAAGAAATATGCAACAACAGAATACAGGGAACCGAAAAAAATCAGACAAATGGAAATATGAGCACGCAAACTTAAAGCACAACTGGCGAACAGCCTAGAACAGAGTTCTATGACGCTTCGGATATCTTAGTATGTCACTCGTTTCCATCGTTACTGTGATTCGTGCTGAGTGTCGTGAACTAAAATTTAATATTTGTATAGTAATTGCGGATCAAACATCGGCTTTAATTTGAGCAAAAATTTTCTGAGAATATACATTTGAAGCACAGCGTTGTATGAAACTGAATCATGGATTGTGAGAACTAGAAAAAAATAGAAGCTTTTGAGATGTGATAGATGGAAGGATGTCAAAAATTAAGTGATCTGGTAAAGTAAGAAATGAGGAAGCTTTCCACAGAACCAGGGAGGAGAGGAAAAGTAGAAAACAGAAGAGGGGACAGAGTGACAGGACATACGTGAAGACACAGATGTTGGCGCGTTAAACCACTTTGAATATTGATGAAAGAAACTAAACTGCCTCTTTTACTAACGACGGCTAAGGCCAACGTAACGTCTGCAACGACATGCTTAGAGACGGGATACAAGCTGTGTTTGAGCAAGGAGGGGAGCCGGCCGCTGTGGCCGAGCGGTTCTAGGCGTTTCAGTCCGGAACCACGCTGCTGTTACGGTCGCAGGTTCGAATCCTGCCTCGACCATGGATGTGTGTGATGTCCTTAGGTTAGTTACGTTTAAGTAGTTCTAAGTCTAGGGGACTGATGACCTCAGATGTTAAGTCCCATAGTGCTTACAAGGGGACCTCCCCATCGCACCCCCCTCAGATTTAGTTATATGTTTGCACAGTGGATAGGCTATGAAAAACTGAACACAGATCAATCGAGAAAACAGGAAGAAGTTGTGTGGAACTATGAAAAAATAAGCAAAATATACAAACTGAGTAGTCCATGCGAAGATAGGCAACATCAAGGACCATCTGAACTCAGGAGCGCCGTGGTCCGGTGGTTAGCGTGAGCAGCTACGGAATGAGAGGTCCTTGGTTCAAGCCTCCCCTCGAGCCAAAAGTTTTTCTTTATTTTCGCAAAGTTATGATCTGTCCATTCGTTCATTGACATCTCTGTTCACTGTAATAAGTTTAGTATCTGTGTTTTGCGACCGCACCGAAAAACCGTGCGAATAGTAGACGAAAGGACGTGCCTCTCCAATGGGAACCGAAAACATTTAATCGCGAGGTCATAGGTCAACCGATTCCTCCACAGGAAAACAGGTCTGATATATTCTATATGACACTGGTGAGGGCATGTGCGTTACATGACAGGAATATGTTGTCGACCCACCTAACTTGTACACTTGGCGAATGGGTAGAAACATTCTTCTACGTTGCCCGATTTAGGTTTTCTTGTGGATGTGATAATTACTCCCAAAAAGTGATGAAAACATACGAGTTTGTCACATAAACTGCAAGAAATGAATCCAACAGTTTCACAGTCGCTCACTTTTCATTGTGCTCTGTCAAAACATACGTTTTTAACGTTTTCAAATTTTTCCGTTTGTAGACCGTCAAATCCTGCGTATGTCCAAGCAAATCTGAACATGTCCTGGAATTTTGGAGAGCGAAGTTGATTATGTGTGAGTGCCTGAACGTTGATAATTGTCTGAAAATTAAAAATTAAACTTTCCGCTCGAAGGAAGACTTGAACCAAGGACCTCTCATTCGGCAGCTGCTCACGCTAACCACGGGACCACGGCGCTCTTCAGTTCAATTTATCCTTGATGTTGCATATCTTGCGCATGGACTACTATTTTGCTTAGATTTTCATAGTTCCACACAACTTCTTCCTGTTTTCTCGATTGATCTGTGTTCAGTTTTTCAAAGCCTATCCACTGTGGCAACTTATGACTAAATCTGAGGGGGGTGCGATGGGGAGGTTCCCTTGTTAGAGCCATTTGAACCATTTGAGCAAGGAGGAGGCAAGCATTTGACCGTAGCTTTCCCAAGGAACTATTCCGGCAATTCCCTATATTCTGAAACGGAAACCGCAGAAAACATGTATCTGGATGGCTAAAAGGGGATTTAAAACTTTCTCATTCATTTCGTTAATGTTAACTAATTAATTTGTTATGGTTGGGGTTCGCAGTCATTTGCTGTAGAAGTTATTTATTTCACAATTGCAATTATGACCTTAAGGCCATTATCAATTAAACAGTGTGTAAGAACAGTAGTTTATTGTAATTTGTGTTAAGGAGAATAACATTGATAATATTTATCTAATTTACATCACTACACGATGGACGGAACTTCAGGCTCTTTTAATGTTGCTGTATTCTGATAGTGAAAAGGCTCTGTTCTGGGGATGAAACGTATACATGTGGCAGGATTTTAAAGTTTGACATGTGCTGGAGCAAAACCTTTTGCAGTACCACTTGATAATGGCCCTAACACCGAAATTGCAATTGTGAAATAAATCATTTCTACAGTCAACGGCGATTTTGGTATCCTTTACAGAATATTAAATACTGCACCGTGTGGCTCAGTTTTAGAATACAGCCTGAACTTAACCAATGATAAAATACCGACTAAAGGAGAAAAATAAGGAAGAACGCGCTTTCACAACCGCGAGTCAATAAAAAGTGCTTGCTTGTTTCTTTTATGTTAAACATGATGTTGCGTCGTGGAGGGGGTCCAAACTGAAGCACAGGTACATAGTAGACAAGTTTGTTACTTTTTTCTATAAAGAAGAAGTCTAATATTAGCGGGGCATCACTGAACGACATAAGTCGAAAGGCTAATTGTGTAGTTGCGTTCTGTACTCTTCGAAACGTACCAAATGTTTTTACCTTTGTGTTCACTGATCGGCAGGTGCGCAACTGATTAACAGATGTTTACAAACAGATTAAAACCAAATTCAGAGATTTTCAAAAACCTATCACTGTCGCGCCATTTTGTTGACTAATAAGAGCATACGAGAGTATCTTCTCACAAATGTTACTGGCTCACAGAAGCTTTACTTATATACAGATCAAGAAAACTGTTGCACCACCCCAATATGTCATATTGGTGTGCTGCTATTGTGACTGATACTGTACCGATAGGAAGGTCACTACCGACGTTGTAAGAAGCTACGATCTAACCTACTTCATACACAGAATAGATCTTAACCTAACCTAACGTAACCTATTGACCCTGCCAAAACTGACGGAGATCGGACGCACTTGTGACCAAGCTGTCGGCTGACGTTTCCTTCGACTACTGGCGAACGTTTGTGACGACTGCTGTCAGTACCACTATGAATTCAGCCTTACGCGGGAGCATGTCAACCACGAAGTTGTTCGATGTGTGCGCTGGAGTCAAACTGATGTGGTGCAGACATGGAATAGGTCCCTACTGGCAGGTGGTTTTGAGGACTTACTCGCTGTCTGTCCACATTCAACAGGCGTACAGGATGATTGATATATACTACCGCTTTTGAGCTAAAGTAACCATGGGCTGAAAGCTCCAGAACGGAATTCGGTGCTCGAAGGGGCCACAGGACGTCATATATCGCATCAAACTGTTAGGGGTAGATTGCATGATGCGAATCTCCATTCCCGACGACCATGGCGAGCTCCATGTCGTGCACCAGAACGCCATGGACTCCGTTACAGATAGACAAGAAATCATGCAGAACGGATGTACAAGGATCGGCGTCGGATGTTGTTTGAAAACGAAACTCGGATCTGTTTGTACGCTGATAATCACAGAAAACGTGTTTGGAGACAACAGGGTAGTACCGAAGGCCTCCAACACTGTGTACTCTTATGCAACAAGATGGTGGCGGAGTGTTGTTCTGGGGTGGCATTACATGGGACCACCGTACACCTGTCGTGATTGTTGATGGTAATTTCACTGCTCTACGGTACAGAGACGAGACTCTGGAGCCAATAGTGGGATCGTATCGCCAACATTGTGGTGATAATTTCACCTTGACGGGTTATAACTCATATGCACATCGTGCTGTTCTCATAAACAGTTTACTTCAGCATCATAGGATTACTAGAATGGAGTCACCTTGAAGAGTGAGACAATCTGCACCAGGGTTGGCTTGATGAACTCATCGATGGTATGTCACGACGGATTCGAGCCTGCATCCGAGCAAGGGATCGTTTCATCACGTACCGACGTGCTCAGAAGTGCTGTGAAAAAAAAAATACCATGGGGAACAGGCGATTTTGTCGTTACACAAATGCTAGTTGTTTGATTTGGTTATTGGACACATTACAAATTAATCTATACGCATGCCATGAATTTCGAAATTAACGGCCAATGCCAAACTTTTGCTGATGTGTGTAGAGCTCAGCAATTGGTCCTGGGCGGCGAGCGCTCACAGGAAATAAAACGTATCCGGGATGTTTGCAGGAAGTGTGGCGGGGCCGCTCTAATTCATCAATGAACGTAAATGACCTTTCAGGGACAGCACCACACTTAAACTGTTTGTCGAAGACGTTGTTTTGGAAGTAAAAGTAACCTAGTTAACTACTTGTAAGAAAATTCAAAACAGCTCAGCTACGATGTCTGTTGGTACGCTAAACGGTAACTTACTTTACGCGTCAGTAGCTGGCAAGCAGTGTGCATGAGTACAGTATTAGCGGTGCACCGCAGGACTCAGTCTATTCCATTAAATATTTGGCCTTCACGCAGCAAAAGCAGCAGAACAAAAGAAATATTTTATAGGTAGGGCAAATGGACAACTTCGATTTACAGGTAGAATTCTGAGAAAGTGTAATGCATCTGCATAAGATACTACATGCAAGACTCTTTTGAGATCTATGCTTGAGTGCTACTAGAGCCACTGGGATCTACGGCAGCTGATATTAAAATAGCAGTTTGTCCTTCTCCCAAACTTTTTGGAGTAAGCACGATAGAATTGTGGAGATACTTAGTGTTCGTACATGAGAATCTTTGGAGGAAAGTTAGCGTTACTTGGTGAAATGCTATTATGTAGACTCATAGAATCAACATTTCAATCAGGCAGTAAACAGTTTCTATCCACTTCCACCTCGTTTAACTATTAAGAAATATTATGACGTACACGGAAGAACACAGTTAGTTGTTTTTACCTCTGTCCATACACGAGTGAGAAGGGAGAGAAAAATGATACGTATTCTCCATTGCTCACTTAACTGTAGCTAAAATATGCGCTGACGTAGAGCCGATGGGTGCTGTAAACAAAAAAAAACTGTTTTGCTTCGAAGGCAGTAATGTCCGCAGAGCTGTTAATTTCCTTACTAATGGAAAGAAACTCACGGAAGTCAAGCAATAACCATGCGATACCGCACATCCCGAACGCTCCAAGAAGCTAGAATAGGATATTTGGGTAAAGTAAGAGTTTTGTTTCTACCTCGGTGTGCGTTGTACTGTTCACGTTCCCACTACGGATCTGTGGAAAAAGGTTTATGTTTGTTACTGCAGCACTTCATGTGGTAACCGCTACACAACATCATCATCAGCCATTTTACGTACTCTTCTGGATGATGTCCTTCTTTAAACTTTTCCAGCTTGTTTCGGCATGTTTGTAGTTCCATTTATTCAACGTTCCTTAAGCCAAAGCCGCACCTATTTCTTGGAATTCGGCATTGAACTTCGTTAGTCCAGCTACCACCGAGTTGCTTGATTACGCGTTTTGCCAACCACCACTTCATTTTCGTAATAGTCATAGTCACGTTTCGCACTCCACTTTGTTCCGTGATACATCTATTTTCTACCTCATACCATCTGGAATTAGGAATTACGGATGCATTCCCAGGGTCGGGTAAGAATTTCCAAATAGACTCAAGGTCTGGAGTAAGAGAGAGAGAAAGAGAGAGAGAGAGAGCTCTCCCACTAAAGGGAACACAGGTAGCACGTGGCTGACTGTGGGCCTCGTAAACGACCCGTGTCTGGCGTCAGTTACGCTAGCTGTGGTCTTGCGCCATTCAGCATTGTTCTCATCATACCGAGCGATACAATGCATTTAAAGTCTGTCCGTCTGGTGTTGAGAGCATAAACACTAATAGAAGTCTTCCGATTGGGACTCCCTGCCAGCATACAGCACAAGGTCGAGACAGGTAGTATAGTGGTCTACCACTGCCCCGTTATTAACTGTGCAGACCACGTGATTACCTTCCACTCCTTAAGGCTTTTTTTTTTGTCATCAGTCTACTGACTGGTTTGATGCGACCCGCCACGAATTCCTTTCCTGTGCTAACCTCTTCATCTCAGGTTAGCACTTGCAACCTACGTCCTCAATTATTTGCTTGACGTGTTCCAATCTATGTCTTCCTCTACAGTTTTTGCCCTCTACAGCTCCCTCTAGTACCATGGAAGTCATTCCCTCATGTCTTAGCAGATGTCCTATCATCCTGTCCCTTCTCCTTACCAGTGTTTTCCACATATTCCTTTCCTCTCCGATTCTGCGTAGAACCTCCTCATTCCTTACCTTATCAGTCCACCTAATTTTCAACATTCGTCTATAGCACCACATCTCAAATGCTTCGATTCTCTTCTGTTCCGGTTTCCCCACAGTCCATGTTTCACTACCATACAATGCTGTACTCCAGACGTACATCCTCAGAAATTTCTTCCTCAAATTAAGGCCGGTATTTGATATTAGTAGACTTCTCTTGGCCAGAAATGCCTTCTTTGCCATAGCGAGTCTGCTTTTGATGTCCTCCTTGCTCCGCCCGTCATTGGTTATTTTACTGCCTAGGTAGCAGAATTCCTTAACTTCACTGACTTCGTGGCCATCAATCCTGATGTTAAGTTTCTCGCTGTTCTCATTTCTACTACTTCTCATTACCTTTGTCTTTCTCCGATTTACTCTCAAACCATACTGTGTACTCATTAGACTGTTCATTCCGTTCAGCAGATCATTTAATTCTTCTTCACTTTCACTCAGGATAGCAATGTCATCAGCGAATCGTATCATTAATATCCTTTCACCTTGTATTTTAATTCCACTCCTGAACCTTTCTTTTATTTCCATCATTGCTTCCTCGATGTACATATTGAAGAGTAGGGGCGAAAGGCTACAGCCTTGTCTTACACCCTTCTTAATACTTGCACTTCGTTCTTGATCGTCCACTCTTATTATTCCCTTTTGGTTGTTGTACATATTGTATATGACCCGTCTCTCCCTGTAGCTTACCCCTACTTTTTTCAGAATCTCGAACAGCTTGCACCATTTTATATTGTCGAACGCTTTTTCCAGGTCGACAAATCCTATGAAAGTGTCTTGATTTTTCTTTAGCCTTTCTTCCATTATTAGCCGTAACGTCAGAATTGCCTCTCTCGTCCCTTTACTTTTCCTAAAGCCAAACTGATCGTCACCTAGTGCATTCTCAATTTTCTTTTCCATTCTTCTGTATATTATTCTTGTAAGCAGCTTCGATGCATGAGCTGTTAAGCTGATTGTGCGATAATTCTCGTACTTGTCAGCTCTTGCCGTCTTCGGAATTGTGTGAATGATGCTTTTCCGAAAGTCAGATGGTATATCGCCAGACTCATATATTCTACACACCAACGTGAATAGTCGTTTTGTTGCCACTTCCCCCAATGATTTTAGAAATTCTGATGGAATGTTATCTATCGCTTCTGCCTTATTTGACCGTAAGTCCTCCAAAGCTCTTTTAAATTCCGATTCTAATACTGGATCCCCTATCTCTTCTAAATCGACTCCTCTTTCTTCTTCTATCACATCAGACAAATCTTCACCGTCATAGAGGCTTTCAACGTATTTTTTCCACCTGTCTGCTCTCTCTCCCATAAGGCATATAATAACTAAAATTTACACTAAACAGCCAGAAAAAAATAATCGTTCCTCTGCCGTAGGAATAAGCCGGTCCAAGTCGCATGAAAAGCATGCCATGCGTTACAGGTTGTACATTTCCTTGAACTAGGTTGGTGCATACTTTCGTAGCATTTTTGTTTTGCATCTTGGTATTCTGGTTGCTACTAGTTTATTCATCGATTGTCATTTTTTACTTGTAGTTCACTGTTGCTATGTGAGTTTACATACTATCATTTTGTTATTTGGAGACAGTGAGTGGAGCAGTGGACGCTAGAAAATGGAGTGCCAATTGGGGAAATCGGACCATATCTGACATACGCTTCTGTTTGATATCAGTAGAGGAATGAGAGCAGCGGAGGCAACCAGAAACTTTAGGATCTTTGGTAGTGTTAACTCTGCCGCATGGAGTGCGGGCAGAGAGAGTCTGGCTGGGGTGGTGCAGTGGAGCAGGTGTGTTGTGTGACGCTCCCGCGAGTTGCCGCTCTTTCGGGGTAGGGCAGCATGTAATTGCGCTCGATTTGCTATGATAGTTTCTGACACGGTGTCGCGGACGGGAAGCATTAGCTGGCGCACATCAAGAGCCTGTTTTGCCTGGTGACCGTGTCGAGAAGAAGGCGCGCCAACATCCAGCTTCTGCAACAGCGACGGCCGACAATGAGTGACTGTCGCCACCTCCTCGATCGACGGCTTCAAACCTTCAATCAACCAACAAGGAAGACTGGAAGCATGTAAAGTTTTAGAACTGTATGGCAGACCTCAGCTTTTCAAACTGTTCCATTTTCATAACTAAATTACAGCAATGTAGCATGAACCTTTGTTGCTCATTGTCCCAATTGCATTACCAAGCAGGGTACCTTCCTTTTCCGGAATGAACCCGAGAGTCGTTGAAATTCAAACGCCAGCATCATTCGATTTCACTGCTTTAATTTCAAAGTTCAGTTAAAGTATTCATAGCTGGCTACAATATTTAGATTACACAAGCACAAATTAAGAGTGCGAGTTTTGTTACCGTATTTTAGCTTACCTGCGACTGCAGCTCAGCTTGGTACGTACTAAATTTTACTATTGTTAATTGTTCAGAATCATTTAATTCAAGTTCAAAGTTAAATCTCTTATTTCTAAATTGCGTAGATTCAAGTAGCTTTTGAAATGATTGTTGAGGTAGTCCAAGACTAACCGTATTTTATTGAATTTCGATGTGCTTCAGAAAGAAAATTCACTATTAACTTCAGTCACTAAATTAACTTTCGATTTTCCGGTTTTATTAATTCTTTTGCTAAATTAAGTCAGAGTGTAGCGAAATTTATTACTTCTGACAAACTTTCAGTTTTCACACTACACATGTCAACCTTCAGTTGCCACGCTTCTAGTGCTAATTATATGTGTAATAACCTTTCTTTTTTAGTTACTATAGTAATTGTCCTTAGGACTGGCGACCATAATTTCCCCCAAATCTCAAATATCTAATTACCGCTAGTTAATTGTTAACGTAACGGCCGCACATTTACTTTCTTTATTAACGTTACCCCTTTTCAAAATTAATTTCCACCAGTTTCATTTGCATTTTTCCTTTCATTTAGATGTAACCCTTTCCTCCCTCTTTACCGACAAATTAACTTCAGTGACGATTGCTTTTCCCAAATTTCCATTAGGTACACGCGGTTTAATTTTTCACTGTCATTAAGGTCGATAAGTGAGGGGGAGGTTACAACACTTCCAGACAACATTTGGAAGGAATCCACCTGGTGTCAAGAGCATTAAAGCCTGGTATGAGAGGTTCAAGAACACAGGATCGGTTGCTGACCTTCCGAGGTCTGGTCGACCAAGAACCTCAGCAGACAGGGTGGAAGCTGTAAGGCAGTCTTTTCTGCGAAGTCCGAAGAAATCGGTGCGCAGGGCCTCACGTGAATTACAGATGCCAAAAAGCTCTCTCCGTGACATTTTACACAAACGTTTGTTGTTTCGTGCATACAAAGTTCAACTCGTTCAGGCCTTGTTGCCCAATGACAGTACACGTCGATATGACTTTGCGGACGAAATGCTATCACGTATTGAGGACGACGATGGTTATCTCAGACGAATTGCCTTTTCCGGCGAAGCGATCTTTTTTGTCAGTGGAATAGTGAATCGCCATAATGTGCGCATTTGGGGTTCACAACGCCCAGGCGAGGTCATGGAGTGCACCAGAGGCAGTCCAAAGGTGAATGTTTGGTGCGCGCTATTGCACGATCGAATTATCGGGTCATTCTTCTTCGCTGAGGCTACCATCACATCTGCAGTGTATCTGGACATGTTGCAACTGTATGCTCTTCCTCAGCTGCTTCAGTATCACCCCGATGTCTTGTTTCAGCAAGACGGTGCACCGCCTCATTGGGGTTTGGACGTCCGTGCCTATCTCGATATGACCTTTCCTGGGCGATGGATTGGTCGTGATGGGCCAACGGTTTGGCCTCCACGCTCTCCTGACATAACCCCATTAGACTTCTTTTTATGTGGTTATGTCAAGGACGAGGTCTACCGAACACGTGTACCAGATCTTGAAACCCTGCGGCAACGGATAACCACAGTCGTTGAATCGATCCCTCCAGTGATGTTGGCTAATGTGTGAACGGAAATTGAATATCGCCTAGATGTGCTACGTGCTACCAAGGGTGCTCATGTGGAAGTTTACTGGTGTGTGAAAAAAACTTTGATAGTTTGTAAACAATTAGACAGCAGTTTGATATTTGTATCTTATTTCTAGCCTGAG
Source organism: Schistocerca cancellata (assembly GCF_023864275.1). Classification (NCBI taxonomy): domain Eukaryota; kingdom Metazoa; phylum Arthropoda; class Insecta; order Orthoptera; family Acrididae; genus Schistocerca; species Schistocerca cancellata. The sequence goes on along the minus strand of NC_064626.1, from coordinate 378,780,816 downwards.
TTAGCAATTTATGTAATCAGGGAAAGACTTTTCGGATACCCTGTACTACGCGTCTGGTGGAACAGCGACAATGTGATGTACTACGAATTGCTTCCCTGAGGTGTAACCACTACTGCTGACATTTATTGTCAGCAACTGAGACGTCTTGCAGGCGCAGTCCAAGTACAACGACCACGAAGAATGCGTGAAATGATACTACTCCACGATAACGCCTGTCCACATTCTGCTAGACAGCTAGACTGACAAAAAACACTATACAGGAACTGTACTGCGAAGTCATTGCCCACCCACCTTATTCACGTGATCCTGCGCCCTCTGATTTTCACCTTTTCCACTCTCTATCGGACAATCTTTAAGGAACTTCCTTCCCCTGGCGAAAATGCACTCCGAACATGGCTCGACGAATTCTGGGCCTCATAATCACGTGATTTCTAAAAAATTGTTCAAATGTGTGTGAATCCTCAAGGGACCAAACTGCTGAGGTCGTCGGTCCGCCGGCCGCGGTGGTCTAGCGGTTCTGGCGCTGCAGTCCGGAACCGCGGGACTGCTACGGTCGCAGGTTCGAATCCTGCCTCAGGCATGGATGTGTGTGATGTCCTTAGGTTAGTTAGGTTTAAGTAGTTCTACGTTCTAGGGGACTTATGACCTAAGATGTTGAGTCCCATAGTGCTCAGAGCCATTTGAACCATTTGAATTTGAATCGTCGGTCCCTAGACTTGCACACTACTTAAACTAAATTATGCTAAGAACAACACACACACACCCATGCCCCAGGGAGGACTTGGACCTCCGGCGGGAGGATCTGCGCAATCCGTGACACGGCACGTAAGACCGCGCGGCCACTCCGCGCGAACCTCGTGATTTCTACAGCGGAATCGAAAAGTTATCCCGACGTAAATAGTGAAGGAGAATATATTATTGCTGACTGAATTCACTGTTATGTGTACGTTTGTAAAAATTACGGAAACGCGTTACGAACTTATGCACCAACCTAATACAAATCATTCTGTTGATTCCTTTTCCGGAGAAGGTAAAGTCTGCTGTTATAAGAAACTCTGACTTTTATCACGCCATGGCAATTGAAGGGATGGGCACGAGTATCTTGGGAACGCCTCGGTACATCGCACATTAATGTCACATATTCGTTGTCAAGAACACGTAAGTGTCGTGTGACGTGGGGCTTCATGTTCAACGAATGCCTTTGAACGGTGTGCTCCGAAACACCTATGCCTGCACCAGCATTGTACTCTGTCGTCAGATATGTCACAGCCGACCGCTGTGACAGAGCTGTTCTAGACGCTTAAGTCCGGAACCGCGCTGCTGCCACGGTCGCAGGTTCGAATCCTGCCTCGGGCATGGATGCGTGTGATGTCCTTTAGTTCTAAGTGTAGGGGACTGATGACCTCGGATGTTAAGTCCCATCTATGGACTAGCTTCGCCGTTTCAGAGATTCACCTTTCCATACGCAGCGCGACAACAATGTACCCTTTGTTAAAACCGCTCATATCAGTGGACTTCCGCATTTGCGGTTCGTATCTTCTCTACAATGACTGCCCATTCGTCTCTCTTCCGCATACATTCTTTCCTTACTGCGCCACGTGCTCGGAATACCACCAGAACGCATTAAACTTGGGCAACGGTGGGCAGCGGTCATAATGTTTTGGCTCATCAGTGTATTTTTCGCATTTTTGTACCAAATTTTAATTTATTGTGAATACTTACATTTTCATGCGAGCAGCAATTAAAATTTTAAAAAAATGTTATTTTTATTAAAAATTATCATTCATTGTTTATTACTGAACATTTATTTCTGGTAATAAATAAAGAATTTCAATAAAAGTAAAAAAAAAAAGGTGCTACAAGTGAGATTCGAAACTTCGTCTTTTCGATCAAAAGACTAAAGCTTTTTTTTCCTCTGCTATCGTGCTGTTTTAGGTAACTGATGTTAGTGCATTGACTTTCATATCCCACAAGTATAAAGAAAATGGAAGAGGACAGAGCAAGTTATAAAGTCCGCTTGTAAGTTGCACAACTTGTCCACCTACAAAACTGTTCCATATAATCAAGAAACATTATTCTTCCATTCATCCAGACTTCGAATTTCTTAGTAACCGTAATGAATGAGATACAGATCTCACCCCTCAAGTACTGTGCCTCAAAGGGAAAAAATCAGTCTAGTCACTAAGTTTTTACAATTTAGTATTTATAAAATAGTGTCCTATCATAATTTCGAGGAATACTCTTATGCTTTCAAACCCCGAAATCCTATAGGGTGACAAATTATTGAATCGACATACCTTCTGAGCGGTTTGCGTTAGGACGTTCAAACTGCAGTGTTGGCCGCAGGGCATGATGCGAATTAGTTTGGTTTAGCGACGTAGCCCACTTTCAGTTGGACGCGTTCGTCAGTACGCAAAATTGGCGCAATTGTCAGACTGGGAATCAGCATTTCACGATCGAGAAGTCTCTTCACCCTCAACGGCTGATTGTGTGATGTGCAATGTCCAGTCATGGAGTTATTTGTGCGATATTCGTTGATGGCACGGTGACTACCGAACGGCACGTGAAGATTTCTGAAGATGATTTCGTGCCCATTATCCAAAGCGACCCTGATTTCGACAATGTGTGGTTGATGGAGCTCGACCCCATCGAAGAAGGAGCGTGTCTGATGTCCTGGAGGAGCACTTTGAAGACCGCATTTTGGTTCTGGGGTACCCAGAGGCCACTGGCATGACCCTCGGTAAGCTACCATATTCTCCTGATCTGAACACATGCGACTCCTCTTTGAGGGGCTATATTAAAGACAAGGTGTAGAGCAATAACTCCAAAACCATTGCTGAGCTGAAACAGCCATTCAGGAGGTCATCGACAACATCGATGTTCCGACACTTCATCGCCAATGATGTCAGGCATATCGAACATGTCATAACCTAAATCCGAATATCTGTTGTGACGTTTAGATGTTGAATATAGTGTGTAAACGCCATGGTTTTTTACTAATTTAAGTTTTTTCACCTATCATTTCATGTAGGCTTTCACGGCCGGCGTCTTCATCAGTAAACACTTCCGGGCTAAGTTGCCGTGGTCGATCTGTAGAACTTCTTCTCCCTGACGTTTCGTTCTCAACTACGGAGAACATCTTCCGAGGTGAGTCAACTTAGTCACTTAGTTCAATAATTGTCACCCTATATCTAGAAGCTAGAACTAATTCACGTCTACTCCGGGCAATAATGCTAGTATTTCCTGTTCCTTTGTGACATTTACGTGTATTTGAAACTTATTTTGCTACTTGTAACCAATTTACATATTTATCTTCCATGCGCACCTTTCCTTTGCGAGTTGACGATGGATACCTTTGCCTAGAAGAAACTCCGTTGTACATCAAGTAGTCATAATCAGGCAATTTCCTTCCAGACTCTTATCATTCCAGAAAACTTCCAGGACAAAGTACCGATAGTCAGTACTGGAAGTTAATAGAGAGTGGGTTGCATCTGTAGCGTCACTAGTGGCACGTGATGGGGGCCTAACGTGCACGTGGAAGCACGCAACACCAATTTGCGGCCACTCGCAGATCGGCAGGTCTCGATGTGTCGTCAGAGTACGTGGAACCGTGTCGCGCATTCGTCGCGGCGTTCTAAACAGTCCCGAAGTCGGTCTGGGTTAGACAGAAATATGCATGTAGTGAAAAAGTGGAAAGGTAGGCAACATTTGATGATTCGGAATGACAAGGTATCCATATCGGTGCAAAGGTCTTACCTCTGTACACTTATGAAAGCACGCTACGAACCGAGGTGCAGCGCTGGTTAAGACACGGGAGTCGTCTTCGAGATGACTAAGTTTCAAATCTCCGACATTCCATCCACATTAATGTTTTCCATAAGTCTTCTAAAGTACTTCCGGTGGAAACTTCGATGAGTCCTTCTAAAAGATCTCAACCTATTCCACATCTTTATGAGACATGACAGTCTGCCACCAACGACACACTGAACTTTCGCCCTTCCCTTTCTGTATGAAGGCGCAAAGGCATGGCTCTCAGTGCATCAGGAGACCACTACAAAATACGACCTACTCCGTCTAAACACGCAGCACAATCGTTTCATAACAAATCAACCCGAGATTTGCCAGAAGTGATTTACAGTTACCGAAAAGAGGACTTTGGGATGGGACCCGAAAACCACTTCTCCTGATGACTGCAGAGTCTTAATAATTGTTGCACTGGTTCCATGGGAGTTTCTGAGTCAAAATCAAGCCGTAGTTATTTCTCTTCGCCGTTTTTACCGCTATGTGAGTTTGCTTTAACAGTGGACTGTCATTTATTCAAAATCTGGCAATTATTTTATCTTATTTTTGCTTCCCCTTTCCTGTTGCCACAAGCGACAGTTACCCTTGAGCAGTGGTTCCCAACCCTTGAGGGGTAAAATGAATTTTTCTGACAGGTAAAAACTAAATGATTCGATTCTGTTTCAGTCGCGAAACTAAATTATTTTCAAAAGATTATTACTATTATCACAATTTAGGAAGAGTTTAATACTGATTATATAAGTTACGGATAACTACTTTTTCTCAATTAGCAGCATTAACGTGATGGCGGTTACAAGTTCCTCACGTAGTACACCCACTATGTTGTGCTTTGTCCTGTACATCGCTGATGATAAAGGTGAGACGTATACGTAAAAATGCTAAATATCTCAAGAAAATGTCTTCTCCAAATTGTAAATAGTACCTGCAGCAGTCCAGAAATTGCTTCATTAGTCGCTTCGAAACAGATAATTGAATTAATTGACAACACGGCTCAGTAGTAACTAAATAAGTAATACTATAGTGCAGTGCACATTATTATTATTATTATTATTATTATTATTACTATTGCTAGCTCTGGTCAGACACAAATCATTAACAGCCAGAATTCTTTCAGTTTCTGCCAGTTCAGAAGTAAGGTGTGCAGCAATCAGCTGATTTACGAACAGTAAGTATAGCGCACACATTTTAACTAGGTTGATTTTAAATGAGCTTGCAGTGTGCGGGTCAAGCAAGCGAGGTGGGGCAGTGGCTGACACACTGGACCCGCATTCGGGAGGACGACGGTTCAATTCCGCGTCCGGTCATCCTGATTCAGGTTTTTCGTGATTTTCCTAAATCGCTCCAGGCAAATGCCGGGATGGTTCCTTTGAAAGGGCACGGCCGACTTCCTTCCCTGTTCTTCTCTAATCCGATGAGACCGATGACCTCGCTGTCCGGTCTCTTCCCACAAACAACCCAACACACGCCGCAATGGAGAGGAGTAATGCAGGGGAAGTATGTTTTGTAACAAGTGTGGATAGTTATCTTTCTTATCTGAGAAGAAGTTGTGAGTGGGACTACCACGAATTACTTCGTCATTATTCTAAGACGCACACACACACACACACACACACACACACACAAACAAAATATCACAATCTTCCATTATTTTAAAAACAAAAGTGTTCCGAGAAAAGTCTTTCATTGTACAGTTTAGTTAGGTGCTACATTTGGTGATAACGTGGGAGTGGGGGTGGAGGCAACAGACGGCGGGAAAGGGGTGGAAGGCGGAGGTACTACCTAATATCTAATTGCACTCAGGGGTAATGAGAGAGAGGTTGGGAGCGACCGTCTAGAGGAAAGGGTGTGTGAATCGTCTAAACTTTGCAATCTTTGTTTTCGTATTTTAACTGTTTATTTTTACTGTCATAGGAGGAATGACGAATAAGCCTAGACGACTACTGAAAACCTGCCTAAGAATCAGACTCGGGTGACTGGTGTTTCAGAGCAACAGCCCATACCGGTGTGCAGACTCAATCCGGATCCAGCAGCTCCCAGTCTCAGAAGTCAGTGCAGTGTGCCTTAAACTATACAAGCAAGTTTAATGCCTGCTATACACAAGCGAAAAATATCAGACATGCTTGAAAGTAAGCAATACAGTAGTATTGTCAATACTGTGAGACCTGTCTGGGGCTCCACGGAAACGAGTTTAGGTTTCCCCTCATGCATCTGATCAATTTAGATCCATACGTAATAAGGGTTTTGTTGAAAATCTTGTGGATACTGACTATGTGATCAAAAGTGATTTGGAGGTGGTGGTGGTGTTTTTCATGGAGGGTGCTTGCACCCCTTGTTGTTTTGCGTGGTACTATCACAGCACATGCCTATATTGATGTTTTAAGCACCTTCTTGCTTCCCTCTGTTGAAGAGCAATCTGAGATAGCGACTGCATTCTGAGGCGTCCATAGAGAAAGACTAAGTGACATGTGCTGCCGTCTCTTGACACAGTTCAGTACTATTCACTTGTGTTTTCATTCTCGCCAATAGCACATTTTCGATCAGGAAAAAGGTACAATTTCGATACCTCAATATAATTTCGATGCCCTAGTACAATTTCGATCAATGCAATTCAGTCTCAAGACTAGTTATTATAGACATATTATACACAATTACTACAGATAAGTTCTGTGTATTTAATCATATTTTCTCTCACAAGTTTTTGAAATAAACCGTTATTTTTTCTCTTAAATGGGCCGAAAATGACCAGAGAAGAAACTCAACATGTAACTGCATTACATGAGGCAATAAAGAGTTTAATGGATGGACATTTGAGCCTCCGAGCTGCATGAGAATTATACGACATTCCTCACAGCAATATCAATGGTACAATATAAATTAAAAATAAAATGCAAGCTGGATTACTTCCAACTATAGAAAACATTATTGGCCAGCCATCAGTACACAATCCTGAAATGGAGGATGCTTTGATCCAGAGAGCAGGTTTGGGTCTGTTGGCACTCCAGTTAAGAAGAGCCGCATTTCGGTTGGCTGAGAAACATGGTTTGAAACATCCATTGAACTTAGAAGGCAAGGTTGCTGGAATTGATTGATTTAGAACATTTATTAAGAGACACGCAAACCTTAGCCTGTGAAAACTTGAGGGTTTCTCACGAGCCAGAGCTGAAGGCTTAAATAAACTGGATGTAAATAAATTTTTCCAGAATTTGAAACTAATCTTAAAGTAATATGATATGTTTGATAAACCAGAGTGTATTTACAATATGGATGACTCCAGCTTTCCTCTTAACAAAAAAATGTTCAAATGTGTGTGAAATCTTATGGGACTTAACTGCTAAGGTCATCAACCCTAAGCTTACATACTACTTAACCTAAATTATCCTAAGGACAAACACAAACACCCATGCCCGAAGGAGGACTCGAACCTCCGCCGTGACCAGATGCACAGTCCATGACTGCAGCGCCTTAGACCGCTCGACTCCTCTTAACAACAGACCTCCAAAAATTATTAGTCGTAAAGGTAAGTGAGAAGTTGTTTCAGTAACAAACGTGGAAAGAGGACAAACAGTGACTGTTCCTGCAAGCATAAATGAAATATAGGTCTATGAGTACTGATGAAAGAAGTATAAAAAGTTTCAAATCGCTAGCAAACAATGAGGATAATTGTGGATTTTGTTTATTGAATTATTATAGTGCGATATCATTGCCAAAGGATGACTGGTTTGGCCGCAAAAAATTTAATGTTTGGTACCACGAAGTTTGCGTCGGTGCCTGAGGAAAAAAAGTGCTTTTTATTTGGAAGATGCGAATGATCAGAATTTTACCAAGAAGTGATCACAATTCTACCTATTGTGACACATTTTCGAACAATTTTACTCAGTTCTGTAACCTTTGCTTGTGTTTGAACCAACGCTTGCAATGATGTAATATTTTTGACTCATATTTATTAAACGTCAAAGAACAAGTATCATAATAAATTATTTATTTCCTCGATATGTTTCCAGTTACAACAGCATTTGCCCGAAATGTTCGAAACTATACCACCTTACCTTACCTCGCAAAATGGAACTTGCTGGTTCAAATCTCGATTACGGTACTGAGTTTCTGTAGGTACGCTCAGGTGTGCGTCCCCTTTAACTTTTTGGTTCTACAGAGGGGAAATAAAACTACATTTCATTAAAAAAGACATAAAAATCGTACATCAGTGACATTATTATCAAACGCAGGCATTTGTGATTGGTGTGTTGGTACCCCTTTCAGGTGTGATGGCAGCCAATCTCACAGCCTTTTTGACATGTGACTTGAATGTCGGCTTGTACAAGATTTACATCCACATCTATGTAGATATTTCGCAAGCCACCGTACAGTGCATGGCGGAGGGTACCCTGTACCACTACTTGGCATTTCTTTTCCTGTTCCACTCGCAAATAGAGCGAGGGAGAAACAACTGTCTATATGCCTCCGTATGAGCCCTAATTTCTCGTATCTTATCTTCGTGATCCTTACGCGCGATGTATGTTAGCGGCAGTAGAATCGTTTATCACTCAGCTTCAAATGTCGGTTCTCCAAATTTTCTCAACAGTACTCCTCCAAAAGAACGTCACATTCATTCCAGGGATCCCCATTTGAGTTCCTGAAGCATCTCTGTAACACTTAACTGTTGTTCGAACCTACCGGTAACAAATCTAACAGCCTGCCTCTGAATAGCTTCGATATCTTCCTTCAATCCGACGTGGTACGTATTTCAAATATTCGAGCAGTACTCGAAGCAAAGAAAGGAAAGCAGAAAGGTGGAAGGAGTATATAGAGGGTCTATACAAGGGCGATGTATTTGAGGACAATATTATGGAAATGGAAGAGGATGTAGATGAAGATGAAATGGGAGATATGATACTGCGTGAAGAGTTTGACAGAGCACTGAAAGACCTGAGTTGAAACAAGGCCCCGGGAGTAGATAAAATTCCAGTAGAACTACTGACAACCTTGGGAGAGCCAGTCCTGACAAAACTCTACCATCTGGTGAGCAAGATGTATGGGACAGGTGAAATACCCTCAGACTTCAAGAAGAATATAATAATTCCAATCCCAAAGAAAGCAGGTGTTGACTGATGTGAAAATTACCGAACTATCAGTTTAATAAGTCACGGCTGCAAAATACTAACGCGAATTCTTTACAGACGAATGGAAAAACTAGTAGAAGCCGATCTCGGGGAAGATCAATTTGGATTCCTTAGAAATATTGGAACACGTGAGGCAATACTGACCCTACGACTTATCTTGCAAGCTAGATTAAGGAAAGGCAAACCTACGTTTCTAGCATTTGTAGACTTAGAGAAAGCTTTTGACAATGTTGACTGGAATACTCTCTTTCAGATTCTGAAGGTGGCAGGGTAAAATACAGGGAACGAAAGGCTATTTACAATTTGTACAGTAACCAAATGGCAGTTATAAAGAGTTGAGGAGCATGAAAGGGAAGCAGTGGTTGGGAAGGGAGTGAGACAGGGTTGTAGCCTCTCCCCGACGTTATTCAGTCTCTATATTGAGCAAGCAGTGAAGGAAAGAAAAGAAAAATTCGGAGTATGTATTAAAATCCATGGAGAAGAAATAAAAACGTTGAGGTTCTCCGATGACATTGTAATTCTGTCAGAGACAGAAGAGCAGTTGAACGGAATGGATAGCGTCTTGAAAGGAGGATATAAGATGAACATCAACAAAAGCAAAACGAGGATAATGGAATGTAGTTTAATTAAGTCGGGAGATGCTGAGGGTATTAGATTAGGAAATGAGACACTTAAAGTAGTAAAGGAGTTTTGTTATTTGGGGAGCAAAATAACTGATGATGGTCGAAGTAGAGAGGATATAAAATGTAGACTGGCAATGACAAGGAAAGCGTTTCTGAAGAAGAGAAATTTGTTAACATCGAGTATAGATTTAACTGTCAGGAAGTGAAACATGGACGATAAATAGTTTGGACAAGAAGAGAATAGAAGCTTTCGAAATATGGTGCTACAGAATAATGCTGAAGATTAGATGGGTAGATCACATAACTAATGAGGAGGTATTGAATAGGATTGGGGAGAAGAGAAGTTTGTGGCACAACTTGACTAGAAGAAAGGATCGATTGGTAGGACATGTTCTGAGGCATCAAGGGATCACCAATTTAGCAGCGTGGAGGGTAAAAATCGTAGAGAGAGACCAAGAGATGAATACACCAAGCAGATTCAAAAGGATGTAGGTTGCAGTAGGTACTGGGAGATGAAGAAGCTTGCAGAGGAAAGAGTAGCATGGAGAGCTGCATCAAACCAGTCTCAGGACTGAAGACCACAACAACAACAACAACTCAAGAATAGGTCTCATCAGCGTCCTATACGTGGTCTCCTTCACAGATGGACCACTCTTTCCTAAAATTCTCCCAATAAACCAAGGTCGACCATTCGCCCTCCCTACCACAGTTCTCATATGCTCGTTCCATATCATATTGCTTTGCAGCGTTATGCCTAGACATTTAAACGACTTTATTGTGTTAAGGACACTCGTAATACTGTATCCGAACATTACAGGTTTGTTCTTCTTGCTCATCCGCATTAACTTACATTTTTCCATATTTACAGGTAGCTGCCATGCATCACACGAACTGGAAGGTTTCTCTAACTCGTCTTGTATCTTGCTACAGTCACTCACTTCGGCACCTTATCGTACATTGCAGCAGCATCGGTAAACGACTGCAGATTGCTGCCCACCCTGTCCGTCAAATCATTTATGTATTTAGCGGATAATAGCGGTCCCATCACACTTTCCTGGGGCACACCTGACGGTGCTCTTGTCTCCGATTAATACTCGCTGTCGAGGTCAACATACTGGGTTCTTTTACTTAAGAAGTCTTCCAGCCATCCACATATCTGTGAACTTACTCCAAATGCTCGTACCTTCGTTAACAGGCTGAAATAGGACACCTTATCAAATACTTCTCGGAAATATGGAAATAAGGAATCTGCCGGTTGCCCTTCATCCATTATTTCAGTATATCATGTGAGAGAGGGGCAAGCCTGGTTTCGCATGAGAATTACTGTCTAAAATTACATTGGTTCGTGGACATAAGCTTCTCAGTTTCAAGAAAGTTCGTTGTGTTCGAACGGAAAATATGTTCCAGGATTCTGCAGCAAACTGAATTTAGCGATATTGGCCTGTAATTTTGCCGTCCGTTCTTTTACCCTTCTCATATTCTGGAGTGACATGTGCTTTGGGGCTTGAGGCTGGGCGAGAGATTGACGATAAATGCAGGCTAGACAAGGGGCCAGTGCCGTAGAGTGCTCTTCGTAAAATCGAGATTCCATCCGTATCTGGTGATTTATTTGCTTTCAAATCTTTCAGTTGTTTCGCTACGCCAGGGATGCTTACTACTATGTCGTCCATATGGGAGTCTGCCCGATGGTCAAACGACGGTATGTTTGTATGGTTCTCTTGTGTGAATGATTTCTTGAACGTGAAATTTAAAACTTCGGCTTTCGTTTTGTTATCTTCAACTGCAACACCAGACTGGTCAACAAAGGACTGAATGGAACCTTTTGGCCTGCTTATCAATTGTACATAAAAACAGAATTTTCTCAGGTTCCCCGTTAGATTTTTTTCTAAGGTGTGACCTTGGTAGTTTTGTATGCTTCGCGGATAGATCTTTTCGCAGACGCATGGATCTCTATTAACCTTCGCTTGTCGTCATTCGTGTGTTACCTTTCGAACAGGGAGTGCAAAAACCTCTGCTTTCTCAGCATCCTCTGAATTTCGTTATGAAACCATGCTAGGCCTTTTTTATCCTTTAGCCACTTATTAGGCACATAACACTCCAGATTACGATTTACAGTCTGCTTAAACTTTGCCCATAAATCCTCTACGTCCATTTTACTTGAAGTAAGTGTTGTCAGTGCGCTAAGTGAGATGCTAACATCTGCCTATATGTTCTGTCTAGCAGAAACACTCTGCTAGCCTTCTTGACTGATTTATTAACTTCCGTAATCATAGTTGCTATAATGACAACATGATCGCCAGTCCCCGTTTCTTTCCTGACGTTGGTCAGTGAGATCCAGCATATTTGTAGGTACACGGTCTAAGATATTTACATTGCGTGTGGGCTGCCGAGCTAGCTGCTCGACACAGTTTTCAGAAAACGTGTACAAAAGTATTTCGCATGTCTGTCAGCACCCCTCCCCCGCTCCCCTACGCCTAATGAATCCATAGACATCTCAGTCTATACTCGATTCGTTAAGTCGTCTCCAACTAGTACTACAGGATCTGAGTATTTACGCGCTGCTGACTATAGACTTCCTTTACATGACTCCTGTCACAGCGGATTACGGTGGCCGGTAAAAATATTTAGCAAATAACTTCGTTTCACCTCCACCTGTTGTACGTGACCAGATAACTTCAGAGTCACATTCAACTTTGACCCCAACAGAGACAATATTTTTGTTAACCTCAATGAACACTCCCCCTCCTATGCCCTCTAATCTCTCTTTCCGTTATACATTCCACGATTCGCTAAATATATCAGAGCTTTACGCTTCGGGTTTCAGCCAGATCTCGGTCCCAACAATAACCTGAACACGAGAACTTTCGTGGAGGACAGTAAATTCGGGAACTTTATTACGAACACTTCAACAGTTTACTGATAAAATTGTGACAGTTGAGGTGTCTTTGTTCTGAAAGCCGTTTGACTTCCCTTGCTGCATATCGATTGGCGAGTCTCTGTCGAAGCACTTCAGACCACCGCCTAGCCTGAAAATCCCTCTTGTGCACTCCACGAGCTCTCTGCTAGCCGAGTAGCTGCTTTCTTTGTGTAGCGCATCCCTGACCTATCAAGGGGAGCCCTACAAATCCCCACACGTTAACGCAGGTCTAGAAATCTGCAGCCAAGACTGTCACAGAGTCGATCAAGCCTTTGGATGAGACCCTTATAATATAATAAAATAATGGAATAGATGATAATAAAATGCGTGGCTTTTTAAAATGTATTGAATTAATGAGATTAATTTTTCGGCATGAATGACAAGCACAATAAGCTGAGCTATGCCTGGAAATAAATTCGTATTAGTTCATATTATTTTGCAGGGCGAAGTAGTTTCTTTCTCCGCTGTAGATTTGTGCTTACCATTCTTTATAATGCTACGTTTGGTCGCCGTGTTCACCTTTGAAGTCTTGACCGTGTTCCCATTAAGCTTATCGGATCTTCGTAATTTTCCAAAGTACACAGGTGGGCTTCAGTTCTTGTAATTATTGTACTATTTGAAATAACAACTCACACGACCTTTCTGTTAATAAAACAATACTGTATTTTTCCAAACGGTGCACATAATGAAATACATACTCCTCACTTATTCATAGCGACCCAAAAATGGCGGTCTACAATTACTCGCTAAAAATGGCGTGCTTCTCACGCGTTCACTAGCTGAGCGCGAATCCTTCCTTCCTCCTACTGGTATCAGAAAATGTTTTTCAACAACTGAAAGTCAAAAAATACATGACGGTAGGAATAGGCTCTATGATGGGCTACCGCTTCATCTTCTCTCTTTGACTTTAAAGAAGACGAAAACATAAAGGAAATGCAAAAGGTTTATCACACCCTCCACTCAGCTCTAAGCCGAAGGACCGTGGTCTAATCTGGGAACAATGCTGCAAATTGGGAATTCTGCTTGCGCCTTGCACGTGAGGTCGGCAGTCTTCACCACCTCTGCCAGCTACCTGTCCGAACTGAAGATGGCCTCAGAACCCATGCTACAGGCATCACTGGTGCCGTTGTGAGCCACAACTTGCAGACGGCTGCACCCTGCACGGTCAGTAGGTGCAGGCAAGGCCTCCTCCCCATCCCTCATGAGGCCCCCCAGCAGACATACCGAGTGCACATTGGCTTTCTTTCCAATCCTGAATGTGATTTGCATAAGTGGCTCCATAGCGCGCGTAACATTGGAACTCCCAATAACTAGTGAACACCTCCCCCTTGCGCTTGCTCGGAACCTGTTGAAGGAGCGACCACGTGTCCACTCACAGGGTGAATAGGCGAGCCCAGGCGGCCAGTCTCCACGTTAGCCCTCCGCCTCGATCGACGTGGCCGTGTTACCACCCGCCACCCATCCTTCTGTAAGGTCGAGTCCACCGCGTCAGGTGCACTAGGAGGTACTTTGGAAGCAGAGCCGGTGCGCAAAACAGGCGACACCTGAGGTGTCCCATGCGACGCGCCGGATTCTCCGCCACCGCTACACGCCGAGACAGCAGCCTGAAGGTGATTGAACGTAGCCAAAAGCGGATTCAGCTGTTCGCAAACTGCCGGCCGGAGTGGCCGAGCGGTTCTAGGCGCTACAGTCTGGAACCGCCCCACCGCTACGGTCGCAGGTTCGAATCCTACCTCGGGCATGGACGTGTGTGCTGTCCTTAGGTTAGTTAGGTTTAAGTAGTTCTAAGTTCTAGGGGACTGATGACCTCAGAAGTTAAGTCCCACAGTGCTCAGAGCCATTTGAACCATTGTTTTGTTCGCAAACTGCGGCCAGCTTCTCCTGCATCCGCTCACAGTACACGCGCATCCTAAGGATCCTAGCAAGACCAACTGAAGAAATAAACTATAAAAGCGGACAGAATCCTAGATGTGCAACATGCTGCCTTCCTGATATGTCACGAATGGACACTGATACGTTAATCAGCTATGTAGCTGGCTGTTCAGTGACCAACTACTGCGCTACAGACTGAATGAATTTTCATTTACAAAAATGCGAGATTAAGCGTTTAAACAGACAAACATATCACGAAATTTAATAAATATACTGCGACGAAAACACAGAAAAAGGTAAAAACTTAACTTGCCGCTCTGTAGTTGTATATCGTACTTTAAGGCACGAGTTAAGATTTTTTACTGTGTATGGGATAGAGAATCTACGGAAATCAAACATTGCGTCACAGAGACACTGAATGGTACAACGTGGGAATCGTCACACACATGGCACGCCGATGCGAGAGCTCTTAGTGCACCTGCAGTGGTGGGTGTGAGCTGTTGGGGAAAGGAGTTCTGACTTCGTGTTATGTGCGTTTGGCTTGTAGTAATCTATGAGATCGAAGTTTCTCACGACATCCTCTATAAGGCATACTCGTTTTACTTCTCGCATCAATATGGGTAATCCTACATAATCCTCCACAGTTTTGCCATAAATAACTGGCTGCCGTTCTGGTGGCCATAGACGGATCATTATTGTTTATCGTGCATCATGTTGCTAGAGGTGCTGCTAGAGGTTGTGTCCATGTCTGCGCACTTAGTGCCAGCGACCCGTGTGAATGTGAAAAGTTCCGTGCATTCTCCGTGGCTGCTCAGCACCTAGACCTCGCTTTCTTATAGCGGCGTCCCGACTGAAGTTGTTCTCGCATTTTCTAATTTCTACTGTTTCTTTTATAACAGAATCCCAGTATGTAGAAGTGTGGGACAAGATTTTTATTTATCAGACGTTATAGTGTGTTTATTTGTTAAACTGACTTCAGCAACTGAAGAGTTCTCTAGTTCTCCATTCTTAATGTGCCTTTGATTTTCCGCACGGCAGTCGGCAAAGGTACGAATAGGCTGACCGATGTAGTTCTCAACACAGTCTCTCTAATAAAGAAAGAGTAAGGTTTGATGAAACTAGGGGAAAGATAGACAGCGCCTCAGGAAAATTAAAGAGGTCTTTGGAGAAAAGAAAAGCAGCTGCGTGGATATCAGGAGCTCAGATGGGAAACCAGTCCTAGCCAAAGAAGCGAAAGCTGAAACTTGGAAGGGGGGAGATGAACTTGAAGACAATATTATTGGAATGTAGGAGGACGTAGATGAAAGTGAAATACGAGATATGATACCGCAAGAAGAATTTGACAGAGCACTGAAAAGACTTAAGTCGAAACAAGACCCGTGGAGTAGACGACATTCCGTCAGAACTACTTAGAACCTTGGGAGAGCCATGCGTGACCTAACTCTCCCATCTGATGTGCAAGTTTTGTGAGACAGGTGAAATGCCATCAGACTTGAAGAAGAATGTTATAATTCCAAATCCAAATAAAGCAGTTACTGACAGGTGTGACAGTTACCTAATTATCAGTTTGGTAAGTCATCGTAGCAAAATAATAACACGAATTCTTTGCAGAAGAATGGAAAACCTGGTAGAAACCGTGCTTGGGGAAGACCAGTTTGGATTTTGAAGCCATGAAGGCACATGCAAGACAATACTGACTTACGGCTTCTCTTAGCCGACAGGTTATGATAAGGCAAACCTACATTTAGAGCATTTACAATCAATTTTGACATTGCTGACTGGAATACTATGTTTCAAATTCTAAAATGGCAGGGCTCAAACACAGGGAGCAAAGGCTATTTACAACTTGTACAGAAAAAAGACGGCGGTTATAAGAGTGGAGGGGCATGAAAGAGAAGCAGTGGTTGAGAAGGATGTGAGTTATGGTTGTAGTCTACTCCCAAAGTTATTCCATCTGTACGCTGAGCAAGCAGTAAAGGGAGTAGGAATTTAAGCCCAGGGAGAAGAAATAAAAACTTTGAGGTTTGCTGATGACGTTGTATTTCTGTCAGCGACAGCAAAGGACTTGGAAGAACAGATGAACGGTATGGGCAGTGTCCTGAATCGAGGATATTGAAAGTATCATGTCCAAAATTATCTTTAAAAGTGAAAGTATCTAACCAAAATTGTTTCCTTTTTAATTAGTGTAAGTATCAAAGAAAAAATTGTTTCAAAATATTCAAGAAACCTGCATCCGACTGCGTGGGAGAACTTGTTTCTTGCACTCCTCCATTTTGCCAGTAATGAAACACGTATTTGACTCAGCAATCAAGTTTAAGCGAATAATGCCGTTTGTGCAATGACATTAAGATGGTACTGAAAAATTAACTTTTGGCCCCGATGTTTACTTAATGAAATTATATCTTCACTTGAATAATGCCAGTTGTGCAATGGCATAAAATTAGTTATTTGAAATAACTTTGCTCTGATAACTGTAGTTATACCAAAATCGATTTCAAACCATGGACTGCACATATATATTGCATGAGGCCTCATTTCCTTTACATTCTTTCTTTAGGTGGGTAACTTTACTAATCATTTTGATATTCAATACAATCAAAGGATGATGATTATGATTCAGGCTGTTAGATTTAAACACAATGATGATCTCGTATATATATATATATATATATATATATATATATATATATATATATATATATATATATATATATAAAAGCAAAACGAGGATAATGGAATGTAGTCGAATTAAGTCGGGTGATGCTGAGGGTATTAGATTAGGAAATGAGACACTTAAAGTAGCAAAGGAGTTTTGCTATTTGGGGAGCAAAATAACTGATGATGGTCGAAGTAGAGAGGATATAAAATGTAGACTGGCAATGGCAAGGAAAGCGTTTCTGAAGAAGAGAAATTTGTTAACATCGAGTATAGATTTAAGTGTCAGGAAGTCATTTCTGAAAGTATTTGTATGGAGTGTAGCCATGTATGGAAGTGAAACATGGACGGTAAATAGTTTGGACAAGAAGAGAATAGAAGCTTTTGAAATGTGGTGCTACAGAAAAATGCTGAAGATTAGATGGGTAGATCACATAACTAATGAGGAAGTATTGAATAGGATTGGGGAGAAGAGAAGTTTGTGGCACAACTTGACCAGAAGAAGGGATCGGTTGGTAGGACATGTTCTGAGGCATCAAGGGATCACCAATTTAGTATTGGAAGGCAGCGTGGAGGGTAAAAATCGTAGGGGGAGACCAAGAGATGAATACACTAAGCAGATTCAGAAGGATGTAGGTTGCAGTAGGTACTGGGAGATGAAGAAGCTTGCACAGGATAGAGTAGCATGGAGAGCTGCATCAAACCAGTCTCAGGACTGAAGACAACAACAACAATATATATATATATATATATATATATATATATATATATATATATATATTGTAAGAGTGATTCCTGCTACAAAAATGTTGGAAATGGTAGTTTTTGTATATGACTTAAATTTTTATCAATATATATATATATATATATATATATATATATATATATATATATATATAATTTTAATTTAATATATATATATAAACTTTTGAATATATATATATATAAAATTTTAATTTAATATATATATATATATATATATATATATATATATATATATATATATATATATATATAAATTTTTGACTATATATATATATATTGTTAAAAATTTAAGTCATTTACAAAAACTACCATTTCCAACATTTTTGTAGCACGAATCACTCTTACAAAAAATTTTACAAAACGCTTTCTGCGTCAAAACTTTGACCCACAAATCCTAACTCTGAACATTATCTAACAAAAACAATTTTGAAATCATTTTATAGCTTCTCCCATTAACGTGCTAAAGTTTGCTCAGTGTACAATCTAACAAAAACAATTTTGAAATCATTTTATAGCTTCTCCCATTAACGTGCTATAAAGTTTGCTCAGTGTACAACCTGAAAACTGCGTAGCGCGAATCGTACCTTAAAGCTATCACCGCACGTCTGCTTCCTCCAGGCACCTAGCTGCGACTACCGAGTTTTTTACTGTGCGCGCCCGGCTCTCTTAACCATCAAAGATCGTCCTACTCAAAGCTATTGTACTCTTTCCACCTTGCGGTTGGAAATTATCGACTTTATTTTCTGGATCTATCTTGATAATACCTTAACACATACCTTTCAATATAACATGAACATCAAAAAAACAAAGCACGGATAATGAAATGTAGTCGAATTAAATCAGGTGATGCTGAGGGAATTAAATTAGGAAACTTGATGAAGTTTTGCTATTTTGCTATTTGAACAGCAAAATAACTGCTGATGGTCGAACTTGAGAGGATATAAAATGTAGGCTGGCATTGTCAAGAAAGCATTGCTGAAGAAGACAAATCTGTTAACATCGAATATAGATATCAGTGTCAGTAAGTATTTTCTGAAAGTATTTGAATGGAGTGTAACCGTTTATGGAAGTGAAACATGGACGGTAAACAGTTTAGACAGGAAGAAAATACAGACTTTTGAAATGAGGTGATACAGAGTAATGAAGAAGATTAGATAGGTAGATCAGGTAATTAATGAGGAAGTACTGAATAGAATTGGGGAGACAAGTAATTTGTGGCACAAGCTGACTAGGGGAAGGGATCGGTTGGTAGGACACGTTCTGAGGCATCAAGGGATGTCCACTTTAGTATTGGATTGATGTGGGTGTGGGGTAGGGGGGATTAAAATCGTAGAGGGGACCCAAGAGATGAATACTGTAAGTAGATTCAGAAGTATGTAGGTTGCAGTAGTCGTTTGGAGATGAAGAGGCTTGTACAGGATAGAGTAGCATGGAGAGCTGCATCAAACCAGTCTTAGGACTGAAGACCACAACAAGAACGAATCTAAAATCACGTCCCATGCTTCTATAAGGGGCGAAATAAAATTTACCATTTGAGGGCGTTGTTGCAGCGTGTATGCAACGTAGCGTGACTCCGATACGGGTATATAAGAACCGACATGTATTCAAAGGATTAGTGTGGCATTCTCGTCTTTCCGACGTGCGTGCGGTAAATGCGGAAACGTGGACTGTGACGCTATTGTTACCAAGTACGTCCTAATAAGACCAATGTGATGTTATTTTTTGCCGTAGTACAAACACCGGTACACATCAACCGGAGAATGAAGGATGTGTATGGGGCAGCATGTCTGTGGAATGGTGCGACAAGGGGTGCAGCTGCTTCTTGATAACGCACGTCCTCATATCGCAAATATCGTACGAAAAGTCGAACGGGAGACACTTGAGCACCCGCCCTGTCGTCCCGATCTCTCCTCATGCGATTATCACGCCTTAGGTCCCTTAAAAAAGGTGTTGAAGGGTCGTCGCTCCTTGTCGGACGAGGATGTGCAGTAGCCAGTTACGGACTTCTTCTTCATGCAGCAGGACACAGTGTTTTACCTAGCGGGTATCTTCAACCTGGTGCGTCGATAGGACCATTGCCTCAATGCTCCTCGCGATTTTGCCTGATTGGCATGACGTTTCTTGACTGTACGCCCTTCGAATGGGAACTTGGTGATGGCCCCTTATACACTACTGGCCATTAAAATTGCTACACCAAGAAGAAATGCAGATGATAAAAGGGTATTCCTTGGACAAGTATATTATACTAGAACTGACATGCGATTACATTTTCACGCAATTTGGGTGCATAGACCCTGAAAAATCAGTACCCAGAACAACCACCTCCGACCGTAATAATGGCCTTAATACGCCTGGGCATTGAGTCAGAGCTTGGATGGCGTGTACAGGTACAGCTGTCCATGCAGCTTCAACACGATACCACAGTTCATCAGGAGTAGCGACTGGCGTATTGTGACGAGCCAGTTGTTTGGCCATCATTGACCAGACGTTTTCAATTGGTGAGAGATCTGGAGAATGGTCAGGGAGGCAGTCGAACACTTTCTGTATCCAGAAAAGCCCGTACAGGACCTGCAACATGTAGTCGTGCATTATCCTCCTGAAATGTAGTGTTTCGCAGAGATCGAATGAAAGGTAGAGCCACGGGTCGTAACACATCTGAAATGTAATGTCCACTGCTCAAAGTGCCGGCAATGCGAACAAGAGGTGACCGAGACGTATAACCAATGGCACCCCATACCATCACGCCGCGTGATACGCCTGTATGGCGATGACGAATACACGCTTCCAATGTGCGTTCATCGCGATGCCAGGTTCGTCGTTGAGTACACCATCGCAGACGCTCCTGTCTGTGATGCAGCGTCAACGGTAACCGCAGCCATGGTATCCGAGCCAATAGTCCATGCTGCTGCAAACGTCGTCGAACTGTTCGTGCAGATGGTTGTTGTCTTGCAAACGTCCTCATCTGTTGACTCTGGGATCGAGACGTGGCTGCACGATCCGTTACAGCCATGCGGATAAGATGCCTGTCATCTCAACTGCTAGTGATACGAGGCCGTTGGGATCCAGAACGGCGTTCGGTATTACCCTCCTAAACCCACCGATTCCATATTCTGCTAACAGTCACTGGATCTCGACCAACGCGACCAGCAATGTGGCGATACGATAAAGCGCAATCGCGATAGGTTACAATCCGACCTTTATCAAAGTCGGAAACGTGGCTCTGAGCACTACGGGACTTAACTTCGGAGGTCATCAGTCCCCTAGAACTTAGAACTACTTAAACCTAACTAAACTAAGAACATGACAAACATCCATGCTCGAGGCAGGATTCGAAGGTTCGACCGTAGCGGTCTCGTGGTTCCAGACTGAAGTGCGTAGAACCGCTCGGCCACTCCGGCCGGCTAGTCGTAAACGTGATGGTACGCATTTCGAAGTCCTTACACGAGGCATCACAACAACGTTTCACCAGGCAACGCCGGTCAACTGCTGTTTGTGTATGAGAATTCGGTTGGAAACTTTCCTCATGTCAGCACGTTGTAGGTGTCGCCACCGGCGCCAACCTTGTGTGAATGCTCTGAAAAGCTAATCATTTGCATATCACAGCATCTTCTTCCTGACGGTTAAATTTCGTGTCTGTAGCACGTCATCCTCACGGTGTAGCAATTTTAATGGCTAGCAGTCTACATGCTGGGATTTTGGTATTAAAAACGCAATAGAATGTAGAA
Organism: Schistocerca cancellata; assembly: GCF_023864275.1. Lineage (NCBI taxonomy): Eukaryota > Metazoa > Arthropoda > Insecta > Orthoptera > Acrididae > Schistocerca > Schistocerca cancellata. Next base: position 378,759,341 of record NC_064626.1, on the reverse strand, counting down.
TGTGCGAGGATAACTTCAACTGGGACGGCTGCTATAACCTTAGTCGTATGTGCCAGCGAGCTCGCGATGCTGAGAAGGCACAGAGAAATGCACTGAATTGTTTATGGTCCTGCGGGCGCCCCTGCGCCAGCACTGCAGATATGCGCATAATCTCTGGTAGCCTCACGTAATCATGACGTACGCCAACCAGTCACAAGCCTGTCCATTGTCCTGCAAATGTGATTAACCTTATTTACGTCATTCTGTAAATCTATATCATAATCGTACATCATGTCGCAGACGCGATGCGTGATGTATTGTATTTGTTCTTCTATTGTTATATTGGTAACAACAGTTTTAGTCAAAGGCAGATGTTTATATAGAAAAGCCATAGTTTTAGATTTCTGCATCGAAATTTTCTGGTTCCCTTCCTAACATATTTTAATTAATTCATTACTATTGGCAGACCATTTTATTTCTTAGAAACCAGTGTGAGATCGTCAACATAAAGGAGCGCTTGTGCCATCGAGAAATCATTAAGATGTTCCCAGTGCTTACCTTATACTTCCATCCGAAAATATCATCACCATGAAAGTATTAAAGAAGGTATAGGATGAACAACATCTTTGTCTCATTCTTTTAGTTGGGATTATGACAGTCCTGCAATTAGATCCAACACTAGTTATGTGTTTGCGTGCACGATCTAATGGTTGACATTGGAAGATCAGGATATCCTCTTCTTTCTCTAAAACACTTTTGATGACTTTCTCAGAAGTTAGAAATGTTGTGCCTCTTGGTTGAACTCTCGTTAAGTAAAATTACTAAAAGACAGTCTCGATTGCACAGTCATTTATTTATTAAAATATGGCCGGTTTCGGTCTCTAACAGTTTTGTGACCGGCATCAGCTCAACTGTTCCAAGCGTCGTCATCGGCAGCCGGATTGTGCATTATCTGAAGGTGGCGTACTACTAGAGGCGGAAACCGGTCACATTTTTAATAAATGACAGTGCGATCAAAACTGTTTTTTACTAATTTTACTTACCTGACAGATCGTTGTTTTCCAGTAACGTTATCTACAATTATGAACGAACTGTGAAGTAAAAATAGCAGCTATAGTAAAAATTCCTTTTTCTAAATCCCATTTGCTCACAAACAAGAAAACATTTAGCTATCATTTAGTCTATGTTTTTTATAACTCTGTGGTATTTAAATTATTTAAATACAGTTTTTTTCGTTAATTTTACAATCTTTTCACATATGAGAGAATTTCTCAAATACAGAGCACGCACGAAAGTAATGACATGTTATCCACTTCCTCATAAACTTCCATCAGAATATAGACATCAGTATATCATCCCATTTGTGGGCCTTGATTGCCGACACCTATTGTGCGCCACCGATGTGCTTGATTTTATCCTTGCATTATAGCACCTCTAGAAAGGCCGTGCAGAGTGGCCGTGTGGTCTGGGGCGCCATGTGACGGATTCCGCGGCCCCTCCCGCCGGAGGTTCGAGGCTTCCCTCGGGTAAGGGTGTGTGTGTTTAGTTTACGCCTAGGGACCGATGAACTTAGCAGTTTGGTCCCTTGGTAATTCACACGAATTTGAACATTTGAAACGGTAGAAATACCCTGCGCTGCAGCACGTTTGTAAATGTTGTGGTGATACACTGTCATAGAAGCTCTAACGAACTTCCAACTTCCTCCGCTCAGTTCACATACTCATAATAAGAATCACATATATGCTATTGGTATCTAAAGTTACTGTACTTCGTGACAGAGGTGGATACAGAGTTTATAGTATATCATCTTCTACTGAAGCTGAGAGTGGAGCGGTTACAGTGGATTGCTACCAAGGACGGTAACATCTAATAACATTATTTTCCTGGAAATGACTGCTGATTTCTGCATCGAAATACGATATTAACGAAAACAGCACACAGGAACAATATAAACTTAGCATGCAAAAAAAATGGCTCTGAGCACTATGGGACTTAACTGCTGTGGTCATCAGTCCCCTAGAACTTAGAACTACTTAAACCTAACTAACCTAAGGACATCACACACATCCATGCCCGAGGCAGGATTCGAACCTGCGACCGTAGCAGCCCCGCGGTTCCGGACTGCGCGCCTAGAACCACTAGACCACCGCGGCCGGCACTTAGCATGCAGACGTGTCGTCTGTACAGCTGCTTTTGTCAAACGTCTATTAAATGAGGAAAATTCAACGAGGAAGTTTCAGTCGGACAATTCGTACGAAACCTGGACTACTGTGACGCTGCTAATGTAATCCGGAGAGCATACCTTTAACACTGGAAAATAACAGGTGAAATAAACAACCTAGATTATCTTCTTTCTTTCGTGAAGTGCAACTGATGTTTCTTAATGGTTTAGGCGGTCAACGATTGATTACAGTAATTGATGTAATTACTTAAACGGAGAGGTAGGTGATAAAGTTAATACAACGAGATAAGGTAATCAGGGGCCTTTGATGCAGTAAGAATTGTTCTCAACCAGTGATTACATTTTCCAAGATGATAACGTCCCCACTCAAGCTACAGAAAACATCTGAGACAAACTTCATGAATGTGTAGATCAAGTAACATATTGTTCGAAGCCTACACAATCACTAGTCTTTAATACTGTTTAACGACTGTAGCATGTATTGCAAAAATAAGGGGGGCCGCGTTAGCCTATTCTAACATCTCTGGAGGAATTCTAACATTTTCTTTCTAAGGACTGATGTAAAAGCCTATTGATAAGTAGGAAGAAAATAAAAGAAACGCTGATGATGTTAATTCAACGAAACATGTCTGGATAAAAGTAGGTGAAATGTGTTTCCTCATGGCGGACCTCATCCAAAAACCATTTTAGTATGGGAAGAGTTTGGTTATTGCCTGGATGTTTGTCGTATATCTGGTGGAGGACATATTGAGTATTTGTAAATGAAACTTGTGGTGTCACCGCCAGACACCACACTTGCTAGGTGGTACCCTCTTCGCCCCAGTTATACAGCCGACTTTGATAGCGATGGTTCACTGTCTACATACGCTCTCATTTGCCGAGACGACAGTTTAGAATAGCCTTCAGCTACGTCATTTGCTACGACCTAGCAAGGCGCCATATTCAGTTACTATTCTGAACAGATAATATTGTGAATCATGTACCGTCAAAAGCGACGTTCCTCATTAATGGATTAAAGTTAAGTATCAAACTAATTATGTCCGCTTTCTGAACTCTCATTCCTTGTCATGTTCCAGACCTCACGTCAGTATAGTTCTTCCCTCCTCACGCCAGCCTGCGTGAACTAAAACGCGTGCACTTCGGCCTCCAGGTGTAACACGGTGTTGGCTCTTCAGCCAACACAACAGAACTTTTGATCCTAAAATTGATTATAAAAATTATCACCATTAGACCCACAAGAAGGCCGCTGAAACCATGGCCAAAACGTTGGTTTTTCTCCAGCAGCAGTCGAACATTTTCTGTATCCAGAAAAGCCCGTACAGGACCAGCAACATGCGGTCGTGCAATATCCGGCTGAAATGTAGGGTTTCGCAGGGATCGAATGAAGGGTAGAGTCACGGGTCGTAACACATCTAAAATGTAACATCCACTGTTCAAAGTGCCATCAATGGGGACAAGAGGCGACCGAGTCGTGTAACCAATGGCACCCCATACCACCACGCCGGGTGATACGCCAGTATGGCGATGACGAATACACGCTTCCAATGTGCGTTCATCGCGATGTTGTCAAACACGGATGCGACCATCATGATTCTGTAAACAGAACCTGGATTCATCGGAAAAAATGACGTTTTGCCATTCTTGCACCCAGGTTCGTTGAGTACACCATCGCAGGCGCTCCTATCTGTGATGCAGCGTCAAGGGTAACCGCGGCCATGGTGTCTGAGCTGATAGTCCATGCTGCTGCAAACGTCGTCGGACTGTTCGTGCAGATGGTTGTTGTCTTGCAAACGTCCCCATCTGTTGACTCAGGTTCAAAAATGGTTCAAATGGCTCTGAGCACAATGCGACTCAACTTCTGAGGTCATTAGTCGCCTAGAACTTAGAACTAATTAAACCTGACTAACCTAAGGACATCACACACATCCATGCCCGAGGCAGGATTCGAACCTGCGACCGTAGCGGTCGCTCGGTTCCAGACTGTAGCGCCCAGAACCGCACGGCCACTCCGGCCGACTGTTGACTCAGGGATCGAGACGTGGCTGCACGATCCGTTAGAGCCATGCGGATAAGATGCCTATCATCTCGACTGCTAGTGATGCGAGGCCGTTGGGATCCAGCACGGCGTTCGGTATTACCCTCCTGAACCCACCGATTCCATATTCTGTTAACAGTCATTGGATCTCGACCAACGCGAGCAGCAATGTCGCGATGCAATAAACCGCAATCGCAATAGGATACAATCCGACCTTCATCAAAGTCGTAAACGTGATGGTACGCATTTCTCCTCCTTTCACGAGGCATCACAACAACGTTTCACCAGGCAACGCCGGTCAACTGCTGTTTGTGTATGAGAAATCGGTTGGAAACTTTCCTCATGTCAGCATGTTGTAGGTGTCGCCATCGGCGCCAACCTTGTGTGAGTGCTCTGAAACGCTAATCATTTGCATATCACAGCATCTTCTTCCTGTCGGTTAAATTTCGCGTCTGTAGCACGTCATCTTCGTGGTGTAGCAATTTTAATGGCCAGTAGTGTAATTGTGAGAAAAATTAACAGGACGGCAGCTGAAAAAGTCACGGCAAAACTAAATGTTGCACTCGCGAACCCTGTCAGCACAAAGCAACACGAAGGGATCTTCATAAGCAGAGACTTGCAGGGCGAACTGAAATTACAAAACCACTCATCAGTGATGCAGAGATGCAGATGACGGTAACAGGAAAACGTGATGCCAAAGCCATAAAACCTTGCTGTGGAACAACAAAAGAATGCCATTTGATCGGATAAGTCTTGTTTCACACTGTTCCAACTTCTGGCCGAGTTTACGTCCAAAGAGTGAAACATGACGAGGTTTTTGTGACGGTTTGGGCAGCCATATCAAGGTATTCCATGGCACCCATGATTACTCTTCAAGGCCATATTACTTCAAGGTTTATGTGCCCATTCTGGGTGATCAGATCCCTTCCATTGTACAATATCTGTTCCCCTATGGTGATGCTGCGTTCCAAGACGACAGGGCCTCAGGTCATACAGCGTGCATCGTCCAAAACTCTTTGTGCGTTCGAGAATGAATTGGGGCACCTGCTTTGGCCACCACAGTCATCAGATTTCAATACTACTGAGCCTTTGTGGCCTGCTCTGGACAAAGGTGCGTGATCGCCTCCACACGCGTCTGTGTTAGTTCAAAGGGTTTTAATGGCTCTGAGCACTGTGGGACTTAACGTCTGAGGTCATCAGTCCCCTACAACTTAGAACTACTTAAACCTAACTAACCTAAGGACATCACACACACCCGTGCCCGAGGCAGGATTCGAACCTGCGACCGTAGCGGTCACGCGGTTCCTGACTGTAGCGCCTAGAACCGCTCGGCCACCCCGGCCGGCTCTGTGTTAGTTCAACTTGCCAATATCATGAAGGAAGAGTGGGATAAGATACCCATGAAAACCGTAGAGGACCTGTATTTATCAAGTCAGAGGTGACTGGATGCTGTTTTGAATGCCAACGGATTTTCTACATCTTTTTAGACATGGTAATGTTCGGTATCTGTACTGTTTCCACGTTTTTGTCCGCAGCTCGTTGTCTTGTGGATAGCGTTGCTATCTCTGGATCACGGGGTCCCGGCTTCGATTCCCGGCTGGGTTGGGGATTTTCTCTGCCGGAGACTGGATGTTTGTCTTGTCCTCATCATTCCATCGTCATTCATGAAGGTGACTATACTGGACTGTGTACAGATTGGGAACGTATACGGGCGCTGACGACTGCGCAGTTGAGCGCCCCACAAATCAAAGATTATCATCACCTACATTTTTGCCTATCCCTGTATCTCTACATGCTCGGCGAACCACCGTAAAGTGCATGGCACTGGGTTTATTGACATTCCAATCTCGTTTGTACGCAGTAAGAATGACTCCATAAATGCCTATGTGCGAGCTGTAATTAGCCTAATTTTGCCTTCGCAATCCCTACGGGAGGATTGAAGAATATCTGTAGATTCCTCATTTAACAACGGTTCTTGATTTTTTTATAAATAGGCTTTTACGAGATAATCTGCGTCTATCTGAAGAATCTGCCGGTTACGGTTTCCATGACACTCTACTGTCAATGTGACAAACGTGTGACCAATCGCATTATAGTATAAATTCTGTATTCCTTGTTAGTCCTATTTGGTATTGGTCCCACGCACTTGAGCATTATTCTAAGATGGGACACACAACTGATTTGTAGCCAGTCTCCTTTGTAGACTGAATGTATTTTCGCTGCATCTTACCAGTCATTTTGTGAATTGCGTAATTTTACACTTCGGAACATTTGAAGAAAGTATCTAATCTTTGAACCACTTTGAAATTTTTTAAAGATCTGATTTTTTTCAGATAGTACTTCATTATAGATAACTGTATCGTCTGTGAAAAGTCTAAGGTTACTAGTAATATTGTCTGCTTGCTCATTCACTTACAACTTGAACAACAAGTGTCCCAAAACACTTCCCTTGTGTACTCCTGAGATTACTTTGACTTCTGTCGATCACTCTGTATCCGAGATAACATGCTGCGTTCCATAAACTAAGGATTCCTCATTCAAGTCACAGCTTTTGTTTGAGGTCCCACAATTCACAGTTTTGTTAATGACCGTTATTGTAGTACGGAGTCAAATGTTTGAAACACTGCATCTGCCTGATTGATCCATAGGTATCATGTGAGGAAAGGGCAAGTTGGCTTTCGCATGATCGACGTTTTCGCACTCCATAGAAGAGGCTACTCTTTCGAGATACCTCATTACGTTTGAGCTCTGAACTGGTTCTAGACTTCTACAAAAGATGAACGTAGATGATGTATTGTCAGATTGGTGGAAATACCCTATGTATTACGTGGGCTCTAATATTATTACTGCTCAACCCCTAAATATTTTTTTTAGTCTCTAGTCTTTTGACTATTTTGGTGCTACCCACCACGAATTCCCCCCTTGTACCAACCTCTGCTTCTTAATCATTTGCGCCCAACGACGTCGATGATTTGTGGGAAATTTTCCAATCTGCGGCTTCTCTTACAGTTTATCTACCCTACAGCTTCCACAAGTGCCACGGAAGTTATTCCTTTATGTCTTAAAATACGTCTAAACATCTTACTCCTTCTTCTTATCAATGTTTTCCACATGTTCCTCTCCTCACTGATTCAACGGAGGCCTTCCTCATTTCATATCTTATCACTGCACCTCTTGAACTTGTCTATACTACCAGCCAACTAACGCGGTGCATGGTTCATGGTTAACTGTCCCGGTTCCGGATTGACTATCTAATAGCTTACAGGGACGACGAAAATTTGATTTTTAATATTTCATAATACTGGTGACCGAATTTAAAAATTCAAACTGCTGTTACAATCTACTCATAAAGAGGTATAACCTTTTGTTTAAAGGTTTAACATAGCAATTCAAGTATTACAGTTAGAAAGCTTTTGTGTACTCACTCACTATGCGCAAATTACTGCGACTGTGTTCATCCAGTATTTGAGAGTGAGAGCGACTTACAACAAACTGTAAAAATAATTTCAAATCTTTATGAAACATTTTCTCGCTGACGCCCTTACAAAATGGTTAAAGGAAAAAAAGTTTGTCACTCACAAGATTTTCGATGCTCTTGCAGTAAAACTTAAGCCGTCTGGTATCCTTACCAGATAGAATCAACGGAGTACATCGAGGAACATCAAAGAGGAGCAGCACGTTTTGTATTATCGGGAAACAGGGGAGAGAGTATCACGTACGTGAAAGAGCATTTGGGTGGTTATCATTAAAACAAAGGCGTTTCTCGCTGCGGCGGGATCTTCTCATGGAATTTCAATCACCTTCGTTCTCTTCCGAATGCGAAAATATTTTGTTGACGCCACTCTGCACAGGGAGAAACGCTCATTATAATAAAATAATGGCAATCAGAGCTCGCACGAAAAGATATAGGTGTCCGTTTTTGCCGCGCGATGTTCGAGAGTGAAATAATTGAGAATTATTGAGAAGGTGGTTCGATGAACCCTTTGTCAGGCATTTAAGTGTGGCTTGCAGAGTATCCTTGTAGATACAGATCAGCCATGACATTTATTCCTTATATACTAGTAACTCTACTCGCGACAAATTCTGCAGATGGTATCGCATAAAGCATTGAATGTGACAGCGAAATTATCATAGTGCGACTCAAACATCAGGAAATACGATGTCAAAAATATTGAGATGTGAAAAAATAGCTTCTGCTTAAAGTGGAGCAAAGTAAAGCTTCAGCATCATGGATGACATTTTAACTTATTACTTCTTTATTACTAACTCTACTGGCAGTACACTTTACAGACAATATCCGTAGGTACCACTGAAGGTACCCCCAAAATTATACCTTTGTACCACACATAGTTCAGGAGATATGACGTCATAGACACTGAGATGCGTCGAAAAGTAGCTTTTGCTTTCAATGGAGCGTTTCATGATAAGAGCAATTCAAACAAACTTAAAACATAATTTCAAACTTTATATACGCCGTAACGTGACATGTTTGATACATTATCTGATTTGTTAAGTCATCAGGCGTTTGAGGCTGTTTTATAAGTGTGAGTTCCATTCTTTGAAGAATCGGGGGCAGGTCGTAACATGGGTACATCAGGCACTATAAACGAACAGCGAACACAAAAGCTTGGGAAATAGGGTGCAGAATTTCGTGATAAGAGCAATTTAAACGAGCTTAAAACATAATTTCAGACTTTTCTTAACGTTTTCTCGCTTACGCCGTAACGTGAAATGTTTGACACATTATCCGATTTGTAAAGTCATCAGGCGTTTGAAGCTGTTTTATAAGTGTGAGGTCCATTCTTTGAAGAATCGGGGGCTGGTCGTAACATGGGTACATCAGGACTATAAACGACCAGTGAACACAAGAGCTTGGGAAATCGGTTGCAATTGGTGGAGAACCCGTGAAATAGGTAATAAAGACCCAGTGAGCTCTGAATTAGCCTCTCACCTGTCGCTTTTTGCACGGCGCTCGAGGACGACGCAGGAGTGTCTGGCGGAGAGTGTGCAGCGAGGTGTCGCGTCCACTGCCGCGGCTCGCCGGTCTGCTGTGGTGGGCGCGTTGCGGGCACAGGTCTGGCGTGGCGCACGCGTCCGCATGTCCCCCGCGACTGGCAGCAGCGGCTCACAGCAGACGTCACCGGCGGGTGGAAGGGGCGGGGGCGATCGCGGCCGCGGCGTACACGTCCCCACCGCCTCACCGCCAGCCACGCCGTGCTCGTGTTTTCCCCGATTAATGCTCTGCGTTACTCAGGCCTCCGCGGGAACTCACATCCGAGTCCGGTCTGCTCAGGACCACACGCCCGATACTGAGAAAGGGGCCGATTTAACCCTTCGTTACTATTCTATCTATTGCTTGCGCATTGTCCCGCGGTTACCCTTCCTGCCGCCACCCCGTACCCCCCAGGACGGAATTAGTGTACCCCAGCAGTATGCGTATAGTGTAAATCGTGAAATAGTGTGAATGTGTTGCAAATGTCTGTGAGTCGTGTAACTGAGGCGGGACGTGGGGACCAGCCCGGTATTCACCTAGTAGGATGTGGAAAACCGCCTAAAAACCACATCCAGGCTGGCCGGCACACCGGCCGTCGTCGTTAATCCGCCGGGCGGATTCGATCCGGGGCCGGCGCGCCTACCCGAGTCCAGGAAGTAGCGCCTTAGCGCTCTTTTTTTTTAATTTCATTTTGTTCGCTTATGTTCGTCATATCTGCTCGGGACGGACGTCGTAAGACACCCTTGTAAGTTCGTTGTTGATCGTTTAACTCAGTTTTTTTTTTTTTTTTTTTTTTTTTTTTTTTTTTTTGTTACAGAGGGCAGCTAACCCTCTGACCGAACACGCTGAGCTACCGTGCCGGCGCGCTCTCGGCTATCCTGGCGGGTATTTAACCCTCCGTTATTATGGCCTATTAATTTGGCATTAACAGTACGGTGGCATTTGAGTAACACAAAATTAATTTTTTTCATTTGGAAATAAAGAATTATGTTCATTCGAAATACTGATGAAGACATTGTTAATGAACTCTGAGAACATACATACGTAAGCGAAAGTGTAGCACCACTCCGATGTATCGTGTAAGCGTGTTTCTGTTGTGACTGATCCTGTATCGATTGGAACGTCAGCCTTATGTTTGTTAACATACGAGTACACTACTGGTCATTAAAATTGCTACACCAAGAAGAAATGCAGATGATAAACGGGTATTCATTGGACAAATATATTATACTAGAAACTGACATGTGATTACATTTTCACGCAATTTGGGTGCATAGATCCTGAGAAATCAGTACCCAGAACAACCATCTCTGGCCGTAATAACGGCCTTGATACGCCTGGGCATTGAGTCAAACAGAGCTTGGATGGCGTGTACAGGTACAGTTGTCCATGCAGCTTCAACACGATACCACAGTTCATCAAGAGCAGTGACTGGCGTATTGTGACGAGCCAGTTGCTCGGCCACCATTGAGCAGACGTTTTCAATTGGTGAGATATCTGGAGAATGTGCTGGCCTGGGCAGCAGTCGAACATTTTCTGTATCCAGAAAGGCCCGTACAGGACCTGCAACATGCGGTCGTCCATTATCCTGCTGAAATGTAAGGTTTCTCAGAATGAAGGGTAGAGCCACGGGTCGTGTCAATGCGAACAAGAGGTGGCCGAGACGTGTAACCCATGGCACCGCATACCATTACGCCGGGTGATACGCCAGTATGACGATGACGAATACACGCTTCCAATGTGCGATCACCGCGATATCGCCAAATACGGATGCGACCATCATGATGCTGTAAACAGAACTTGGATTCTTCCGAAAAAATGACGTTTTGCCATTCGTGCTCCCAGGTTCGTCGTTGAGTACACCATCGCAGGCGCTCCTGTCTGTGATGCAGCGTCAAGGGTAACCGCAGCCATGGTCTGCGAGCTGATAGTCCATGCTGCTGCAAACGTCGTCGAACTGTTCGTGCAGATGGTTGTTGTCTTGCAAACGTCCCCATCTGTTGACTCGGGGATCGAGACGTGGCTGCACGATCCGTTACAGCCATGCGGATAAGATGCCTGTCATCTCGACTGCTAGTGATACGAGGCCGTTGGGATCCAGCACGGCGTTCCGTATTACCCTCCTAAACCCACCGATTCCATATTCTGCTAACAGTCATTGGCTCTCGATCAACGCGAGCACCAATGTCGCGATGCGATAAACCGCAATCGCGATAGGCTACAATCCGACCTTTATCAAAGTCGGAAACGTGATGGTACGCATTTCTCCTACTTACACGAGGCATCACAACAGCGTTTCACCAGGCAACGCCGATCAACTGCTGTTTGTGTATGAGAAATCGGTTAGGAGCTTTCCTCATGTCAGCACGTTGTAGGTGTCGTCACCGTCGCCAACCTTGTGTGAATGCTCTGAAAAGCTAATCATTTGCATATCACAGCATCTTCTTCCTGTCGGTTAAATTTCGCGTCTGTAGCACGTCGTCTTCGTGGTGTAGCAATTTTAATGGCCAGTAGCGTACATACAGTTACCACAAGCGCTACCTACGGGCAGAGCGCCGCACTAGAGTAGATAGCAGAATTTCAGTTAAAAGTAAAGCACCAGTAAGGGCGCATTACAGACGTCTGTTGCACAGTAGCTAGATAGCAATCATGCCACGAAGGACAATCGTGACCAATGACAGTATCCGCAACGCCATGTTGCGCACAAGAAACTTGTCAACCAGAGAAGTTGCCCGACGTGTTCACTTGAGTCAATGGTATATGGTGCGCACAGGGAATCGGTTCCAATTGACAGGTAGTGTTAAGATCTTATACCACACAGGCCGTCCACATCCGGAAAGTGCCAGGATAATCAATATCTACCACTTTTCAGTCGAAAAATGGTCAAATGGCTCTCACACTATGGGACATAACATCTGAGGTCATCAGTCCCCTAGAACTTAGAACTACTTAAACCTAACTAACATAAGGACATCACACACGTCCTTGCCCGAGGCAGGATTCGAACCTGCGACCGTAGTGGTCGTGCAGTTCCAGACTGAAGCGCCTAGAACCGCTCGACCACAGCGGCTGGCACTTTTCAGTCAAGGAAATCGTGGGATCAGTACTCCAGAACTGAATTTGGCGTTCGAAAAGGCTACTGTCGCATCAAACTATTAAGAGAGATTGCCTAATGTGAGTCTCCCTTCCCAACTACCACTGCGAGATCCACGTCGTACATCACAACACTATAGATTCATTACAGGTGCGTAAAAAATCATGGACGCCCCAGTACTGGCGTAGAATACTGGTCACAGACTTTGCACCCTGATAATTGCTGACAACGTGTTTAGAGACAACCCTGCAATATCGAAAACCTTCAACCTTGCGTCCCACCTGTGCCATAAGGTGGTGGTGGTGTTATGTTTTGGGGCATCATTAGATGTGGCTACCATATACCTCTCGTGGATGTTGAGGTCAGTTTCACTGTCGTACACGGACGAGACTCTGCAGCCAATGGTGGGACCGTACCGCCAACATTTTGGTAGATAGCTCGTATGCTCATCTGCAGTTCTCGTGAACACGTTCCTTCAGCGTGATATGATCACCTGAATGGAATTCCCCGGGGATGAACCCTATCGAACACGTTTGGGATCGATTGCAACGAGCCGTTTTTGGACGTCGACAACGACCACGTAACCTGCACGACTTACGCAGAATCGCCATTGAAGAGTGGGAAAATTTGGCTTGATGATCTCATCGATGTTCAGCCACAACGTATTCATGCCTGCATTCGAGCAAGTGGACGTACCACCACGTATTGAGATTCCTCAGGAGTGCTAGTTTTTGTTGATTTGATGATATAGACTCATTGAAAATGAATGTATCTGAATGTCTCAGGTTTTCTAAACCATCCATTTAGAAATAAAGGGGTGATGCAAAACTTTTCATGATCTTTGTACATCAGATAAAAAAAGTATTCATCTTTTCTTAACAGCATTACTTTCTTAGTGTTCTGAAAAGTTTTGTAATTTTCTGTCGTAATGCTCACATTGTAATAAGTACATATATTGTCCTAATTTTGATTGTACTGTATAGTTTGATTACAAGCAATATTTGGAGCAAACAGTGTTTATTCAGTGTCTTCTTCATTAACCACCTTACACACGTAGAAAAAATGTGTACTACGCATAAGAATTTACTCCATGTACGACACGGATATTTAGTTTTCCTGTATTTGGATCTAGGACATATCGCCACCTGCGTGTTCTTTGTACATGATAAATCGCACAAATCTAAGGACTCTCAATTCAAGCAAGTACTTAGGGACTACAATTAGGAACAGATTAAATTGAAACGATCATACAGATGATTCTGTAGGTAACGCAAACGGAAGACTACGATTTATTGGCACAAAGAAAACGCAGCAGGTATACTAAAGAAACTGCCTACACTACGCTTGTCTGCCCATTTCTGGAGTATTTCTGTGCAGCGTGTGCTACGCACGAAAAAGGATTGACGGAGTACATCGAAAATACTCAAAGAAGGACAGCTCGTTTTGTATCATCGTGAAATAGGAGGAAGAGTGCCACCGATATGACACTTGAATTGGGGTGGCAATACTTAAAACAAAATCGTTTTTCGTTGCGGCCAGAATTTTTCACGAAATTTCAATCACCAGCTTTTCCTGTGAAACCGCAAATATATTGTTGGCGCCCACCTACATATGGATAATTGGTCATAATAAAATAAGAAAAATGTGTGAATTCCTAAGGGACAAAACTGCTGAGGTCATCGGGCGCTAAACAAACTACTTAAACTAACTTATGCTAAGAACAACACACACATCCATGCCCGAGGGAGGACTCGAACCTCCGGCGGGAGGAGCCTCACCATCCGTAACATGGCGCCTCTAAACGCGCGGCCCCTCCGCTCCGGCATAAAATAAGAGAAATCAGAACTGGAACGGAAATATTTAAGTGTTCGTTTTTTCCGGGTGGTGTTCGAGAGTTTAACGGAAGAGAAATATCTAGAAGGTGGCTCCATAAACCATCTGACAGGCAATTAACTGTGAAATGCAGAGTAATCGTATAGAGGTAGATGTAAGATCTCAGACTGGTAAAAACTAAAATTAAAATATGAATTTTAAAAATTACAGGTCAAAAATTTCTTGCCCCAGACAAATTTGCTGCATCACAAATTTTTTGGCCGGCTCTGAGCACTATGGGACTTAACATCTGTGGTCATTAGTCCCCTAGAACTTAGAACTACTTAAACCTAACTAACCTAAGGACATCACACACATCCACGCCCGAGGCAGGATTCGAACCTGCGACCGTAGTAGTCGCGCGGTTCCGGACTGAGCGCCTGAAAAAATTTTTTGGGATGTATAGGTTGAAAACTACTTACTTAACAGCTGACTTACAAATAACCAACACATAGACTACATGTAACACAATTTATATTACTATTTCTACTTGCCAGTTTGTGGAAACAAGAGAATCCACTACCGTACTGGGGTTTAATAAAGCCAGAGACAAAAAACGCGCGAGAGATTTAATACAGAGCGCTACATAGCGCTGCCAACATACGAACACATAAACAGCCTACTTACAAAATACAGGGAGCGAAATGCTATTTACAACTTGTACAGAAGCCGGACGGCAGTTATAAGAATGGAGTGGCTGAAAGGGAAGCAGTGATTGGGAAAGGAGGAGACAGAGTTGTAGCCTATCCCCGATGTTATTCAATAAGTACGATGAGCGAGCAGTAAAGGAAACCGGAGTAAGGAGAATATAAAATGTAGACTGGCAAGGTCAAGGAAAGCGTTTCTGAAGAAGAGAAATTTGTTAACATCGAGTATAAACTTAAGTGTTAAAATGTCCCTTCTGAGTGTATTTGTCTGGAGTGAAATATGGACGATAATCAGTTTAAACAAGACGGGAATAGAAGCTTTTGAAATGTGGTGATGCAGAAGAATGCTGAAGATCAGATGGGTAGATCACATAACTAATAATGAGGAACTGAGCAGAATTGCGGAGACAAGAAATATGTGCACAACTTGACTACAACAAGGGATCGGTTGATATGACACAAGGAATCAGTTGATAGGACACATTCTGAGACATCAATGGATCACCAGTTTAGTACTGGACGGAAGTATGGGGATAAAAATCATAGTGGGTCGCCAAGAGATGAATACAGTAAGCAGATTCAGAAGGATGTACGTAGCAATAGTTAATCGGAGATGGAGACGCTTGCACAAGATAGAGTAGCATGGAGAGCTGCATCAAACCAGTCTTCGGATTGAACACCACAACAACATCTATTTAATAATTACTGATCAAGAATAACGAATATTTGGCTACACACGTGTACATTGATGGGAACTGTATAATTACACTTACGTCTAAGACGATAGTTTGAAAATGAACGTGATTGTTGACACTAGTCACCACAAAGAAATGACTATTACTGCAGCTCTGACGGATCTTGAAGGAAAATAAAGATTTAATAGCCCTGCTTGTTGGTCCTGTACTCCAGCAGTATGCTGGGACTTCATATAAAAGTTTTTGTCATAATAACCATACTACTACCTATTGGAAATCCCGCCCGGTTAGCCGTGCGGTCTAACGCATTGCTTTCCGGGCGGGAAGGCGTGCCGGTCCCCGGCGCGAATGCGCCCGGCGGATTAGTGTCGAGGTCCGGTGTGCCGGTCAGTCTGTGGATGGATTTTAAGGCGGTTTTCCATCTGCCTTGGCGAATGCGGGCTGGTTCCCCTTATTCCGTCTCAGTTACACTATGTCGGCGATTGCTGAGCAGTGACTTTCTCCACGTGCGCGTACACCATAATTACTCGACCACTCAAACATTGGGGCTACACTCGTCTGGAGTGAGTCGTTTCAGGTGGGGGTGGGGTGGGGGGTCCACTGGGGGCCGAACCGAACAATAACCCTGGGTTCGGTGTGGGGCGGCGGTGGGGTGAGTGGACTGCTGTAGCCTGTTGTGGGCTTGTGTACCACTGAGGGCTGCGGCGGGGACGACGCCTCTCCGTCGTTTCTAGGTCCCCATACAATACAATACTTATTGGAAACAACCTCAAAAATCTGACAACACAGCCATTACAGCATTGTAACGACTTTACCTGTAAATTTGGCGAAATACCCAGAATTTCTGTGGCAGCTCTAAATATTATTGTTGGGCGAATGACAGTACAGTAGCAATAAAATAAAGCTATTACTCTAATAAGATATTTTTATATCTTTGTGTGTAACCTATAATTACGGACCGCCAGAAATACGAAGTAATCGTCACGAAAAAAAAGAGAAATCTGAAAGCAGTTCATTAAATCATAAATTGTATAGTAAAAATTTATACAATTAAGTAATAAACCTTAGATGTGCGTAATAGACTTTTAAATGGAAAATTACTCTAAAACGCTATATTTGTGGTTTAGTTATTACATGTTTCCCGCTGTGAAGAATAGAAAATATTTTTGGCGGCGCAGGCGGTACTATAGACGAATTCGAATAAAACATGCCTTACACAGGTTGGTTATATTAAAGGTACGCTACTGGAGCCAGTGTAGACTTAAAACTGCTTACCGTATGGGTACCCATCTGTCTAGGGATGATGTTCAGATGTTGTCTGCAGAATTTGCGTCGCTAGTGGTGTTAGTGTCATGAGTTGCCGTTAGGCGCAGGTACTGTTACGACGACGTGGGGTTGAAACACAAGCGTCAGTGTGTTTTACAGTTGCACAGAGTCGGAATGGGTCTGGATAAGGTGAGCAGCGCTTTACTCGTAAAGTTGTTCTATAAAAACAACAGAAAGAATGCTGCTGCTCTTCGTGAGTATCGACGCATTAAAGCAATACGGAGAGGTCCTGTCTGCGCTCCGGGCTTGACGACGTTCGGAAGTTCGAATTAACTGACGATTTTGGAATTTCTCCTGGGAGAGGCCGGCAGCCAACTGCGCCACAAATTGTTGCATGGTGCGACAGCTGGCAGCTTTCCCTAAACGTAGATAAATGTAATATAATGCGCATACATAGGGGCAGAAATCCATTCCAGTACGATTATGCCATAGGTGGTAAATCATTGGAAGCGGTAACGACCGTAAAATACTTAGGAGTTACTATCCGGAGCGATCTGAAGTGGAATGATCACATAAAACAAATAGTGGGAAAAGCAGGCGCCAGGTTGAGATTCATAGGAAGAATTCTAAGAAAATGTGACTCATCGACGAAAGAAGTAGCTTACAAAACGCTTGTTCGTCCGATTCTTGAGTATTGCTCATCAGTATGGGACCCTTACCAGGTTGGATTAATAGAAGAGATAGACATGATCCAGCGAAAAGCAGCGCGATTCGTCATGGGGACATTTAGTCAGCGCGAGAGCGTTACGGAGATGCTGAACAAGCTCCAGTGGCGGACACTTCAAGAAAGGCGTTACGCAATACGGAGAGGTTTATTATCGAAATTACGAGAGAGCACATTCCGGGAAGAGATGGGCAACATATTACTACCGCCCACATATATCTCGCGTAATGATCACAACGAAAAGATCCGAGAAATTAGAGCAAATACGGAGACTTACAAGCAGTCGTTCTTCCCACGCACAATTCGTGAATGGAACAGGGAAGGGGGGATCAGATAGTGGTACAATAAGTACCCTCCGCCACACACCGTAAGGTGGCTCGCGGAGTATAGATGTAGATGTAGAAGAAGTTACTGTTGTCAAGGTTGAGAA
Organism: Schistocerca cancellata; assembly: GCF_023864275.1. Taxonomy (NCBI): domain Eukaryota; kingdom Metazoa; phylum Arthropoda; class Insecta; order Orthoptera; family Acrididae; genus Schistocerca; species Schistocerca cancellata. The sequence continues at coordinate 378,741,424 of NC_064626.1, read as the reverse complement.
TGCTGGACGCGATGACCACTCTTTCTAGCACTGCGTGAGCTGTCACGACAGCTGAACATTCCATGGCACACAGTTCGAAGAGTGCCGCGAACGATATTGTGAAATTGTATCTCTAGTGCGATTCCAAGCTGTCGTAGACGCAGAAGGGCATAACATTGAGCAACATTTGTAAAACGGACCGTAAACATGGCATGTAATAAACAAATGTTATCGTTTCATAAGGAAATTTTTTCGTTATTTCTCTTCCGCGTAACCTTACAAATGTTTCCATTCAGCTTCATTGTCCTAGATCACTCGCTTTTTCTTGGGGGCCCTCTCAAGCAGCGTAAATTTAATTATAACCACCCTACAGAATGTGTAAAATTTTCATTGGTAATAGAGATACAGTTGTTAGAATGTGACCAAAACAAATACTCACAGTATGTATTAAACAAAGGAAAACGAGTAGGTTAAAAGTTGATTTTTATAAATACCATCTCCGGCTGCTACGTACTTGACTTTCTTTTATGTGAGCAGCACTGTCTATAATCTCAAGTCTTTCATTGTTCTCATATTCATTTCGCAGCATCAAATGTCCCATTAAATAGATACGAAACTGGTAAACTTCGTATAAGCATACAATGAGAATTGTTTCAAGTCTACGGCAGCTGCATAAATTAATGTGCGAAGCAGCAGAATAGTCAGTGCCTTGAAAATGGTAGCAACCCGTGCTGGTCAAATGTCGCAGAGAAAAGATGTTAATGGATGTTAGACAGTTGAAACTACTATGTTGGTGAAACTACTGAGTCTTTACTTATTTTTATCATTTAAAACACTGACCTACAGAATTTTAACTGACAAAGACAACTCAAATAATACAAGCCCTACGCAGTCTGACTGCTATACAGTGACAACATCGCTTCAAATAGTTAACACAACAGAATGGCCCTGAATTGCAAAAAATCCTATCAATAACCCATACTTTTTCATAAGTCACTTACCTCACAGAAAATCTTCATTTCACGTCTACAGCAATTACAGCAAGCAGCAGATACAGCCAGCTAAATAAAAAGATTCTAACTACTATACGCTCTAACAACTAGGAGGTATATGGTTAGCAAAAGTAAGATTTTGTTGAAGAGCAAACAATGTATTTAGAAGATTTCACCTTATTCATGTGACATCCAGTTCCAAATATTATATAGTTGTCAATAATTTCACTACCTAGACATTACCAACTACATCCATCCTCATTTTACAATGCATGTCCCACCAACACTGAGTCTCCAGTAAGAAAATCATGTCCAAAAACTCTTCTCTATCCGCTCGCTAACTGTTAGTCTGTCCAACCACAGAATCTCTTTCCGAGGGTGCAGCGCGCTGTCAGCGGTATTGATACAGTCTGTTGTAAGTTGTATGTTTGTATGTTGGCAGCGCTCTGCACTCTCGGAAAGAGATTCTGTGGTTGGACAGACTAGCAGTCATCGATCGGATAGAGAAGGGTTTGGACATGATTTTCGTAGTGTAGACCAGTGTTGGTAGGACATGCATTGTAAAATGAGGATGGATGTAGATGGTAATGTTTGGCTACTGAAATTATTGACAACTATATAATTTTTGGAACTGGATGTCACATGAATAAGGTGAAATTTTCTAAATACATTGTTTGCTCTTCAACAAAATCTTACTTTTGCTAACCATATGAGTCGTAGAAGCTAGAGTCTATTGTAGTTAGGATCTTCCTATTTAGTTGGCTGTAGTTGCTGCTTGCTGTAGTTCGTGTTACGAAGATTTTCTGTATGGTACGTGACTTCTGAAAAAGTATGGGTTATTGTTAGTATTTATTGCAATTCAGGGCCATTCTTTTGTGTTAATTATTTGAGGCCATGTTGTCACTGTACTGCAGTCGGACTGCGTTGGGCTTGTTTGTATGTTGTGGGTAATAAATGAATAGGTCAAGTTTGAGTTGTCTTTGTCAGGCAAAATTCTGTAGGTCAGTGATTTAAATGATAAAAATAAGTAAAAACTCAGTAGTTTCACCCACTCATTAGTTTCGCAGCCACCACTGGAATTTGACTAATGATGATAGCAAAAGCCTGAATAGGTTTAGCATTCTTTAACTTTCTCCACAGATTTAAAACATACAGTAATACCAGACCAGGTAATGGTGTTGGCTATCTTCTACATCTGCATCATACTCCGCAAGCCATCTAATAGTGTGTGACGGAGGGTACTTTTTGTACCGCTAACTGAGCCCTCCAACCCTGTTTCAATCGCGAATAGCGCGGGGGGAGAACGATTGTCGGTACGCCTCCGTATTGACTCTAATTTCTCGAATTTTCTTCTCCATGGTTATTATAGGAGACGTATGTAGGGGGAATTAATATGTTGTCCAATTCTTCCCGGAAAGGGCACTCTCGAAATTTCAATAGTAAATTTTTCCGTGGAGCAAAACGCCTGTCTTGTAACGTATGCCAAGGGAGTTCGTTGAGCATCTCTGTAACGCTCTCGTGCCGACTAAACGACCCTGTGAATAAACGCGCCGCTCTTCGTTGGTTTCGTTGCTTCTTCTCTATCTCTTCCGTCAGTACTGCCTGGTAGGGATCCCAGGTAGATGAACAATACTCAATAATGGGTCAAACAAGCGCCTTATAAGAAACTTTCTTCGTGGATGAGTTATGTTTTCTTAAGATTCTTCCTATGAATCTGAGTCTGGCATCTGCTTTTCCCGCTGTCTGTTTTACATGGTCATTCCACGAAGGGTCGCTTCTGATAGTTCCACCTAGATATTTTACTGCAGATACTGTTTCCAGCGGTTCGTCATCAATAGTGTAGTTATACAGTAGCGGATTTCTTTTCCTATGTATGCAAAATATGTTACATTTATTTACGTATAGGGTCAACTGCCAGTGTCTGAACTATTCATCAATTCTCTGGAGGTCATTTTGCAAATCGTTACTATCTTCTGGCATTGCTTTTTTTGTTATAGACAACCGCATCATCTGCGAATAGTCTTAAACGGCATCCAACGCTTTCTACTAGATCATTTGCCGGCCGCGGTTGTCTAGCGGTTCTAGGCGCTCAGTCCGGAACCGCGCGACTGGTACGGTCGCAGGTTCGAATCCTGCCTCGGGCATGGATGTGTGTGATGTCCTTAGGTTAGTTAGGTTTAAGTAGTTCTAAGTTCTAGGGGACTGATGACCACAGATGTTCAGTCCCATAGTGCTCAGAGCCATTTGAACCATTTGAGCCTACTAGATCATTTATATAAATTGTAAACAGTAACGGTCCTGTCACACTTTCTTGCGGTACACCAGAAATTACCCTTACATCTGTCGGTTTTGTTGCGTTAAAAGCGACATGTCTGCAAGGAAGTCTTGAATCCATCCACAAATCTGCTCCGATACTCGATAGGCTCGTATTTTTTTTTTCACTAAACGGCAGTGCGGGACGGTATCAAATGCCGTCCTGAAGTCAAGGAAGACGGGATCAACCTGAGCACCATTGTCTACGGCACTGTGGATCTCATGGAAGAACAGAGCGAGCTGAATTTCGCAGAATCTCTGTTTGCGGAATCCGTGTTGGCTTATATCGAGGAGATTTTCTTTCTCCAAGAACGTCATAATCCTTGAGCGTACAACATGTTCCATAATTCTGCAACAGTATGACGTCAACGGCGTAGGTGTATATATTGTGTGCATCTGTCCTACGGCCCTTCTTAAAAAAAGGAATGACCTGCGATTTCTTCCATTCGCTAGGTACCCTTCGTTGCTTAAGCGGCCTACAATAAATTACTGCTAGAAGGAAAGCAAGCTCTTTCGCATAACCTTTGTAGACGCTTATAGCTATCTCATCTGGTCTTGTCGCCTTTCCACTACTAGGCGATTGTAGTTGTTTTTCTATTCCGTAATCGATTACCTTAATAGATGCCATTTTGAGGTTCGTACAACGACTGAAAGGAGGTACCGTGTAACGACCTTCCGCGGCAAAACAATTTTGGAAGACCGAATTCAGTATTTCGGACTTTTCTTTGTCATCTTCCGTGCCAGTATGGTCACTGAGTGAATGAATAGATGATTTTGACCCACTTACTGATTTTACATACGACCAAAACCTCTTAGGGTTTTTGCGCTGATTGGTTGACAAAGCTTCTCTCATTGCTCTTCTTACGCTCATTTTCGCTTCGTTCAGCTTCTGTTTGTCTGTTAGGTTTTTACTTGAACCTGTGGTGAAGTTCTCTTTTCTTACGTAGCAGTTTTCTAACATACCTATTATACCATGGTGGGTGTTTGCCATCCCTTATGACCTTACCACAACGTATTTGTCTAGGGCATATAACGCGATATCTTTGAATTTTTTCCGTTTGTTTTGCACATTTTCGTCCTCATTATCGAATATTTCATGCTGACTGCTTAGATACACTGATATTTGTATCCTGTCATACTTGCTAAGCAAAAATATCTTCCTACCCCTCTTAACATTTTTTGTCAGACCCGTCGTCATAAATGCTATCACAGCCTTACGATCACTGATACCTTCCCCTACGTTCAGGTCTGTTTGTTGTCAGGAGGTCTAAGACGTTGACCTCACGCGTTGGTTGTCTAACTATATGCTCGAAGTAATTTTCGGACAAGACATCCAGAAAAATGTCACACGAATCGCTGTCTCTGGCACCAGTTTTGATAGAATGACACTCCCAAGCTATACCTGGAAAGTTGAAGTCACCCTCTATTACAATGGCATGATAAAAAAAATTACTAACGATATTCTGCAAGTACTGTCTGAAGCGCTCTACCACCAGAGCTTCTGACCCAGGCGGCCTGTTAAAGCATCCGATTACCATTTTTGACCGATATTCGATACTTAACTTCACTCAGATTGATTCACAATCGGAATCCGTGATAAACTCCCTCGAGTTTAATGAATTCTTTACTGCAATAAACATGCCGCCACCATTGGCGACTAACCTATCCTTATGATAAATATTTCAGTCTGAAATCAGGATTTCGTTGTCATTAACGTCCGGTTTCAGCCAACTTTCTGTTCCTAATACTACCTGTGCTTTATAACCTTGCCTTGGATGCTCCTGTAGTTTACTAAAATCATACTAACCTTTTCTATCTTTGATCTGCGACGACGAACGTTCTCTGAGGACGTTGTGGCTAGTTTATCAGGAAAATCGTCTTTGATCCCAAGGGGGGGGGGGGGGTTCTCTAACCTAAAAAAGCCTCTTGTGCATGCCACACGTATTCCGCTATGCTAGTAGCCGCTTCCTGCGTGTAGTGCACGCCTGACCTATTAAGGGGAACACTGAAATTCTGTCCCCGATAGCGGAGGGCAAGAAATTCGCATCCGATACCGTCGCAGAGCCGTGTGAGTCTCTAGTTAGCTCTTCCGCTCTGCTCCAAACAAGAGGACCGCGATCAATCCAGGGACCGCTGCTACAAATAGACAGTTTAGCCCGCACCCCTCATGCGATGCTAGTTGTCTTCATCAAATCGACCATCCTCCGAAAGGAGCCGCAGATGCCCTCAGAACTTAAGCGACAGGCGTAACTCGTGCCGGCATGTGCCACTATATGGAGCCCAGTGCGCTCGATAGCCACTGGCAGGCCTCTTCCACCTTCCATTCGGGAGGACGACGGTTCAATCCCGTCTCCGGCCATCTTGATTTAGGTTTTCCGTGATTTCCCTAAATCGCTTCAGGCAAATGCCGGGATGGTTCCTTTGAAAGGGCACGGCCGATTTCCTTCCCCATCCTTTCCTCACCCGAGCTTGCGCTCCGTCTCTAATGACCTCGTTGTCGACGAGACGTTAAACACTAATCTCCTCCTCCTCCTCCTCCACCTTCCACATCACTGACGAAACTCCCCGGCAAACATACCGAGTGCGCATTGGCATTCTTTCCCGCCTTGCCTGCTATTTCCCTGAAGAGCTCCATCACCCGCCTAAAATAGGAGCTCCCAATGTCAAGCATACTCACCCTCTGCACTTGTCCGGACGGGTCCGGAAAATCGGCCACTGGCCCAACAGGATAGGCATCCCGCGCTGGCTCAGAGCTATCATCAACACTCGGTCACACCTCGTACCTGTTGCTAAGGCGCAGGGAGCCAGCCGCGCAACCTGTTCCCTCTTCTGCCTTCCGCTCCGTGACAAGCGAACCCACCACTGTCTGCCAGCCACTCTTGCTGCAACTTTGAGCATTAGCCAGAAGCATGTCGAAGGTAGCCAACGCTGCTTCCAGCCGTTTACGGACAGCAGCCAATTCTCCTTGTGTCCTCTCACAACACGCACAGATCCTAGCCGTGTGTAAAAATGGGTATATGATCTCAAATGGCGCCACTTCTATGTCCTCTTCACGCGATCCAGCGCTGGAGAAACATTCCTGAAATATATTTTCTCGAACTTGCTACGCTATGATCTGAGCGACTCTGATGCTATTACCACGTTTTCCCTGCGATGTCCTCTAACGCATGTGAAAGAAGAACATTGAGGATTATCACACTTTTGCTGTCTGGGAAGGCTATCTGCTAGTCAGATGCAAGTAATTCCTCTATAAGGACCCTTAAAGTTCCGTTTTACGAAACTTGCGAACGTTGTTTACCGAACCGCACATATAACATGCTGTGCTGTTGATTGGCATTTCAACCAAAATATAAACAAATGTAGCGTTCTGCACATAAATAAGTGGAAATATCGGTTACTCATTTTAGACGACTGGAAGCAGACACATCCATTAAAATTTTGAGAGGAGGCATACGTGGCGCTTCGAAGTGGAATGACATACATCTACATCTACATCTACATTTATACTCCGCAAGCCACCCAACGGTGTGTGGCGGAGGGCACTTTACGAGCCACTGTCATTACCTCCCTTTCCTGTTCCAGTCGCGTATGGTTCGCGGGAAGAACGACTGTCTGAAAGCCTCTGTGCGCGCTCTAATCTCTCTAATTTTACATTCGTGATCTGCTCGGGAGGTATAAGTAGGGGGAAGCAATATATTCGATGCCTCATCCAGAAACGCACCCTCTCGAAACCTGGCGAGCAAGCTACACCGCGATGCAGAGCGCCTCTCTTGCAGAGTCTGCCACTTGAGTTTGTTAAACATCTCCGTAACGCTATCACGGTTACCAAATAACCCTGTGACGAAACGCGCCGCTCTTCTTTGGATCTTCTCTATCTCCTCCGTCAACCCGATCTGGTACGGATCCCACACTGATGAGCAATACTCAAGTATAGGTCGAACGAGTGTTTTGTAAGCCACCTCCTTTGTTGATGGACTACATTTTCTAAGGACTCTCCCAATGAATCTCAACCTGGTACCCGCCTTACCAACAATTAATTTTATATGATCATTCCACTTCAAATCGTTCCGCACGCATACTCCCAGATATTTTACAGAAGTAACTGCTACCAGTGTTTGTTCCGCTATCATATAATCGTACAATAAAGGATCCTTCTTTCTATGTATTCGCAATACATTACATTTGTCTATGTTAAGGGTCCCTGCACCAAGTGCCTATCCGCTGCAGATCTTCCTGCATTTCGCTACAATTTTCTACTGCTGCAACTTCTCTGTATACTACAGCATCATCCGCGAAAAGCCGCATGGAACTTCCGACACTATCTACTAGGTCATTTATATATATTGTGAAAAGCAATGGTCCCATAACACTCCCCTGTGGCACGCCAGAGGTTACTTTAACGTCTGTAGATGTCTCTCCATTGATAACAACATGCTGTGTTCTGTTTGCTAAAAACTCTTCAATCCAGTCACACAGCTGGTCTGATATTCCGTAGGCTCTTACTTTGTTTATCAGGCGACAGTGTGGAACTGTATCGAACGCCTTCCGGAAGTCAAGAAAAATAGCATCTACCTGGGAGCCTGTATGTAATATTTTCTGGGTCTCATGAACAAATAAAGCGAGTTGGGTCCCACACGATCGCTGTTTCCGGAATCCATGTTGATTCCTACATAGTAGATTCTGGGTTTCCAAAAACGACATGATACTCGAGCAAAAAACATGTTCTAAAATTCTACAACAGATCGACGTCAGAGATATAGGTCTATAGTTTAGCGCATCTGCTCGACGACCCTTCTTGAAGACTGGGACTACCTGTGCTCTTTTCCAATCATTTGGAACCTTCCGTTCCTCTAGAGACTTGCGGTACACGGCTGTTAGAAGGGGGGCAAGTTCTTTCGCGTACTCTGTGTAGAATCGAATTGGTATTCCGTCAGGTCCAGTGGACTTTCCTCTGTTGAGTGATTCCAGTTGCTTTTCTATTCCTTGGACACTTATTTCGATGTCAGCCATTTTTTCGTTTGTGCGAGGATTTAGAGAAGGAACTGCAGTGCGGTCTTCCTCTGTGAAACAGCTTTGGAAAAAGGTGTTTAGTATTTCAGCTTTACGCGTGTCATCCTCTGTTTCAATGCCATCATCATCCCGGAGTGTCTGGATATGCTGTTTCGAGCCACTTACTGATTTAACGTAAGACCGGAACTTCCTAGGATTTTCTGTCAAGTCGGTACATAGGAAAGACAGAAGCTAGACTGATTCGTTGGAAGAATCCTTGTCCATCATGTACAAGGTACCTTGGAAGAACTACCCGTTATATCGCTGCCTTCTAGGCATATCTTAGGAAAAGATCACAAAGGTAAAATCTGTGAAATTCGACATCATATGGAGACCGAGAAACAGTCGAACTTACCGCACACCATTCTCGACTGCTATAAAAAATGGGATAGAAGTGGTACTGTTACACAAAGGACACTCCATCGAACACCGTAAGGTCGCTTGCGCAGTACACACCCACGAAATTTTGTACATATATAGAAGGTACTAAATTACTAAGTTTTCAGTTCATTCGGTACTACGTGCATCATTATCATCAGCATAAGGTGTGAGTCCCACGGGAACTAACATATCCTTGTACTAGTTAGTTACTTTCATGTTCCATGGATAATTTGCACGACAAATCGTAATGGTGTGGAACGAGTCATTTTACTTTCACATCACAAATTAATTTCCAATATAACTACATGCTGAACGTTTATAAGTATTTTTTTAAATTATTAATATTAAATCTGTGCTATCGATAGCTACGATGCCACAGCATAGGTGCAAGTTCTTAGGTTGGCACTACGAGAGCGGACGATCTTCGCCGACCAGAGCGCCCTCTAGCCGACGCTGTGCAGCTCTACGAGCGCCGCTCCACTTTCGCCCAGTTCTTCAAGAGCAGACGGCCGGGACACTTCGCTTCAGCTCGCTTAGTATAGAGACTTTGCACTACTTACAACGGGTCTAAGGCTTCGCACCAACGCGCTCTTCATCTTAAGTTATGTATGCCTCCGTATATATTCATGCACCAGTAAACCCCTTTTTCTTACTTGCAGTACCGACGTGTTTTACCTCGCCTGCTCCTACTCGCTTCCTTCATTCGGCCAACCTTTAAGTATTTAAGTATTCAGAAGCAGACCCACGCACACCTTCCAGGCGGGATACAAAGAAATCTACACTTGTGAGTTAATATGTCTTACCCACCACCTTTTCCACATCACAATAATGGAAATTCTTCTATGGAATAGGATTTGTGAAGAAGAAACTTTTCCAGTTTATTTTAAATCTTACTTCGCTGTCTGTCAGAAATTCTATATCACTGGCTAAGTGATCAAAAATTTTAGCTGCAGCATTGTTCATCCCTTTTTGGGCTAAAGACAACCTTAATGTGAAGTAATGAATATCATTTTTCCTTCTGGTATTGTAATTATGTACATCATTGTTCCTTTTGAACTGCAGTGGATTACTTCCAACAAATTTCATGAGGGAGTAAATATACTGTGAACCAATAGTGAGAATGCCCAACACCTTGAACACATGTCTACAAGATGATCGTAGGTGATGAAAGACATTTCAACTTACTGACTTGTCTCAGCCCAAAATTTGCAACGATTCTCAGTGCAAATGTGGCTGAACTATGTTGCTTTAGGAGTTACAAAACGAGCATTTCCCAGTTTAAATTCTTATCAACATGGACACTTAAATTTTTTGTAGTCTCCATTCCTCTCTATGTTACTTTCTCACCAAGTGTCACACTTATCATTGGTGTAGTACCTCTGTTGGTGGAGAACTGAATATGTTGCATTTTTTTCAAATTGAGGGTAAGACTATTAGTAGAAAACTAGTCAATGGTACTTTTAAGAACTTTATTTGCCATTTCTTCCGTTTCTGTACGTGTGCTTGGACTGATTATATGTCACTGTCATCCGAAAAAAGAACTAATCCTGCTTGTTTTATACGAGACGGAAGATCGTCTACCTAAGATTGAGCCTTGAGAAACTCCATACGTGATTTCTCCTCTGTCAGAGGAATCTCCTCTGATTAAATTTGTTATATTACTTAGTACAACTGCCTGCATTCTTTTGGTTAGATGTGCCATTATTCATACATTGGCTATACCATCAATTCCATAAAACTTCAGTATATCTAGGAGGATATTTTGATTCCCACACTGAAATGCCTTAGACAGGTCGCGGAAAATTCCAAACGCCGTTATTTCGTTATTTAATGCTTATAAATTTTGGTGAATGGACGTGTAAACGGCATGCCAGTAGAGCAGCTCTTGTGGAATCCCAACTCTGGTTTTTTACTAAGGTGGGACACTATTTTAGAAAACATCACCTTCTCAAAAATTTTGGAAAATTATGTCGTTAGTGATACAGGGCGGAAGATGGTCACGCAAACAAACTCGTTAGGTTGGTAGTTATTGACATCTCCCCTATCACCTTTCTTATAGAGATGTTTAACAATGGTATAGTTCAATCTCTCTGGAAAAATGCCTCGAGTAAGTATCCGTTGCGATATGGAACAAAACAGCCTCCGAAAGACATCTTGAGGAATTTTTTGTCATGCCTGGTACACGTGCTGTGGCAGTTCACGACTATTGTCGGCTGGTGATTGATATGAAACTAAATGTCCTCTCGTATCATCCAATAGATGATCTGTCTATGAGTGACAGATCAGCGGGCTGGGCAGCCAGTCATGAAACTGTACATACCTCACGGCGTTTGTGGTGTAAACTGCGGTGTGACGTTATGCATTAACCTACTGATCATGAAGGATATGACAGCACCATCTTTGCCACATACTGATGACAATTCAGCCTCCCTTAAACAGTGACCAAATCAGTTCTCTTGCCATATCTAGCAGTTCCCCTCGCCATCATTCCGGGAATTGAATAGGTCTGGACCTCGAGAATGCTGCTTTCCGTGGCCATTCATGAGGATGTCGGCGTCCGTCTGACAGCCACAAACAGAAGCGAGACTCATCGTTGAACACCTCAGTGCCGCACGTAAGACTTTCAACGCGGAACGGTAGTTTCGGAAATCGATAGAGAAGTTAGTATTCCGAGATATACAATACCAGGAGCATGCCGAGAATACCAAATTTCAAACATTACCTCTCACCATGGACAACACAGTTGCCGACGGCCTTCACTTGACGACCGAGAGCAGTGGCGTTTACGTAGAGTCGTCAGTGCTAACAGACAAGAAACACTGCGTGAAATAACAGCAGAAATCAATGGGGTACGTACGACGAACGTATCCGTTATGACAGTGCGGACAAATTTGGCGTTCGTGGACTACGACAGTAGACGACCGACGCGAGCACGACATCACCTGCAGCGCTTCTCGTGGACTGGTGACCATATCGGTTGGACCCTAGAGGACTGGAAAACCGTGGCCTGGTCAGGTGAGTCCCGATTTCAGTCGGGACGAGCTGATGGTAGGGTTCGAGTGTGTCGCAGATCCCAGACCCCACAGAGCCATGAACCCAAGTTGTCAGCTGGCCGCTGTGGCCGAGCGGTTCTAAGCGCTTCAGTCTGGTACCGCGCGACCCCTACGGTCGCAGGTTCGAATCCTGCCTCGGGCATGGATGTGTGTGATGTCCTTAGGTTAGTTAGGTTTAAGTAGTTCTAAGTTCTAGGGGACTGATGACCTCAGATGTTAAGTCCCGTGGTCCTCAGAGCCATTTTTGAGCTCAGGTTGTCAATAAAGCACTGTGCAAGCTGGTGGGGTTGGCAGCATAATAGTGTGCGCTGTGTTTACATGGAATGGAAAGGATCCTCTGGTTCAACTGAACCAATCATTCAATGGAGAAGGGATTGTTCAATTTCATTCAAGGACTTCATGTTACCAAACAGCGATGGAATTTTTATGGATGACAATGCGGCGTGTCACAGGGCCACAGATATTCGCAATTTGTTTAAAGAACATTCTGGACAATTAGAACGAGTGATCTGGCCAACCAGAACGCCCGACATGATCCCATCGAAAATTTATGTCACATAAACGAGAGGTCAGTTCGTGCAGAGACTCTTGGACCGGCAGCACTTCCGCAGCTGCCGGCCGAAGTGGCCGAGCGGTTCTAGGCGCTAACGTCTGGAACCGCGCGACCGCTACGGTCGCAGGTTCGAAACCTGCCTCGGGAATGGATGTGTTGTAAGTAGGCTGTTTATGTTTTCTTTATGTAAGTAGGCTGTTTATGTTTTCTTATTGGCAACGTTACGTAGCGCTCTATATGAAAATCACTGGCTGTGCTGTGTGCAGTCTGTGGCTAGTTTGCATTGTTGTCTGCCATTGTAGTGTTGGGCAACGGCAGCTGGATGTGAAAAGCGCGTAGCGTTGCGCAGTTGGAGGTGAGTCGCCAGCAGTGGTGGATGTGGGGAGAGAAATGGCGGAGTTTTGAAATTTGTAAAAATGGATGTCATGAACTGCTGTATATATTACGACTTTTGATGAATATTAAGGTAAATACATTGTTTGTTCTCTATTAAAATCTTTCATTTGCTAACTATGCCTACTAGTAGTTAGTGCCTTCCGTAGTTTGAATCTTTTATTTAGCTGGCAGTAGTGCCGCTTGCTGTATTGCAGTAGTTCGAGTAAGGAAGATTTTTGGTGAGGTAAGTGATTTGTGAAACGTATAGGTCAATGTTAGTCAGGGCCATTCTTTTGTAGGGATTTTTGAAAGTCAGATTGCGTTGCGCTAAAAATATTGTGTCAGTTTAAGCACAGTCTCGTATACAATTCTTCTAAGGGGACGTTACATATGGCGACCCTGCCAGGATACCTCACTGGAATCTTCTGATTTTTTCTTGTAGTTTGTGTATTTAGTGTAGCTTTTGTTTATTGCTAGTGCATAATTATAGAGAGAATTTCCTTTGTAGATTTGCACCAAGTATTTCGCAGCTGCAATTAACTACTTATTATTTTCAGTACTATGTTAATGTGTTCTCTTATTTTTGCTCTTCAAATTGTGCTTTTCTGTGTTGTCGTGTGAAATATTGTGACAATAATGGCGTGTGATAAACGTAATACTAGGCTTCAAAGTAAACTGAGAAATGACAGTGAAGACGAAAGCAGTGTGTTAGCGCCACCATGCAATGAATTAACTAATATTCAAAGTAGTAATTTGGTAACTGTGCTTAGGGAAATGGAGCGGGCGGCAAACAATGGCGTAGGCAGTGAAACAATTAGTGAACAGGGAAGCATTATCGATCGATCGCTCGGCAACAGCTCGCCTCAGGAATCCGAAATGATAGGACACAATTTTGCAAATACTGTAGATTCAGGTTTTGCGTCCTCACCGTTTTCTCAAATGAGTCAAGACACATTTTCTGCTTGTCAAAATGTGAATATTGCCGGTGAAAATGCACTGCCAAAAAGCATAGAGAAACAGATTCCAGACACTAATACATTATTATTGCAATTAATGCAACAAATGGAACAAAATCAGAGACAAATGGGACAAAGGCTTCAAAAGTTAGACACAATGGAACAACACCAGAGACAAACACAGCAACAGTTAGACACAATGAAACAACACCAGAGACAAACACAGCAACAGTTAGACGCAATGGAACAAAATCTTCACATCACGCTTGAACAAACACGTGAAGATTTAACTACTGAGTTACATAACATTGAATCGAAATGTCAAAAAGTCTGTAATGACGTAAAAACACAAATTTGTGAGCATTTTCAACCTATTTTTTCGCGGCATGAAAATGCATTACAGAATCACGAAGCAGCCATAAAAGAACTGCAAACCATTGTTCATGAAAATCATGAGACCTTGTGGGCTAAAATTGACTCAGTTGCATCTACTGATTCGGTTACGCAACTTGCAAAAACTCAGGAAAACTTAAAGGACACAGTAGATTCGATTTCAACACAAATGGACACTCTGAAACTTGGTTCAGAAAAACACACTGAGGAAATGTGTTCACTATCGGAGAAAGTAGCCGAACTTTTGGATCAGGTTACTAACTTATCTACAAAGGTAGATGATGATCTGAATGACACAAGACCCGTAGCCTTCACTGACACAGAAGAGTATGAACAAATTAGAAAATTCAAACAAAATCAAAATCAAATCAATACACAGTACAAAAGAGAAATCCAGGAAGTACAAGATCAGTTGACACAGGTAATACAAGAATTACATATTTCAGAGGACACTCACGCTCCAGTATGGGAAGAGGGACATAGAAATACGGAACAACAAAAAAATAATAACACAGGACACTTCGGAAATTATGAAAGAAATTGGCAAGGCGCATTGGATTTTGAGATGGAACCGCCGAAACGAAGTAACAATGAGCGATGTGCGACTCGCCGACACGATGATTTCGACTATAAGCTGTTCATTACTCCACGTAAATTCAAAACATTTAAGAATTCTGGCAACGACATTCATCCACAAGCATGGCTTCATCAATTTTCTCATTGTTTTCCTCCCAACTGGTCATTGGAGCACAGGTTAGAATTTATGTGTGGCTACTTGGAGAATGAACCAGCTGTAAGAATGCGATCGGTCATTCACGATTGTCACAGTGAAGGAGAATTTTATCATGCCTTCCTCTCAGCATATTGGTCTCAAGCTACACAATACCGAGTAAAGCATAGCATCATAATGATGAAACATTTCGAACAATCTGAATTTTCCAGTCTTGTGAAATATTTTGAAGACATGTTGCACAAGAATCAGTACCTGTCAAACCCATACAGACCCTCAGAACTCATCCGCATTTGCTTAATCAAACTACCTGAACATTTACGACATATTATTTTGGCAGGACGTTGCAAAGATGACATTGAAGCTTTTCAGGAACTCTTACAAGAATTAGAAATTGACACAGACAGTCGCGGGATACGAAAACAGGAAAACAATCACTACAGGTCACATCCGTCACAATTCCATGACGACAGAAACAATAACTGGCCACGACAAGCCTATTCTTACAACGTAAATCGTGACCAAAACAGACACCATCTGTATGACAACCACTGGCAGAGTAATAATAGTTACAGAGAAAGATCGCATTTCCGTAGTAATGAATATGACAGAGACACTCATAGAAACAGACAATATGGTAACCAAAATAATTATTATCACGGGAGACAGAATAACTTCAGACGCAACGGTCCAGCGCGCAGTTACGATTCAGGGAGAAATTCTCCACTACGTGACCGACAGGAAAGAAACTATGGAATCTACCGACATGACGACAGACGACATGATCGTAACGACAGACCTGAACTGCATCAGAAATGGCGGGATTTAAACGGAGCAGAGCCCTCTCGGCAAGGCGAATTTGTAGAAGTTAGGTCTCCTAATCCCAATAACGACGCGCACCAACAAAGAAACAGACAATGACTCGCACCACAGGCAGCCACCTGCGCCGGCTGGCTCAGAGAAAAATAACATAGACGCTAACCTTGAGCAAAATTCCAGTATACTTTATCGACGTATACCCCATGATAATTGCGTTAAAGTTGAAACTCTGCGTACTAGGAAGAGTAAAGGATTACACCACATTTCACATGTAAACCGTTTATTGAAAGATAATCTGCCTTTTAACTTTGTCTTTGCCATATAACTTTTCACTTTACATTGCTAGTATGCTTTGTCAGACTTAGAATCTGTTAACATGCAACAATGTTGGAAGTTAAATATCAAATCAAGAACCATGAGAACTTACTTAAACAGAAATTACGAATGCATTGTTATAGTGAACAGACGTCACTGTGTTATTGTGTGTGTACATTCTTGCTTGTTAGTTGCACGATTACGTAACGACTATCAGGCTTACATACTTAGAACATATACTGCCAATGAGATTTTAATGCAACATTTTGGTTTACTTGAAAATACATTCTGGATTTAAAGTACTTTATGTGAGATACCAGATGACACAGTGACTAGTTTATGTAACAGCTACACGATTTTATCATGACGCTACCAATGAGTGACAATTTACAATGTTGCTTTTGCGGTGTATCTGTTTTATGTCGGCACAGTTTTTCTGAATTCTTCTGGAAAGGAAAACATGTTTAAGTAGTAACTTTTGTGGTATAGCTACAATGAGACAGCCTTTTCCGTAGCACAACAATACGTTACAGCACAGTAATTTCTTCATCACAACAATAAGCTTAATAACTAAGATATCTATACGCAAAGCATTTCACTTTTGTTTATCATGAGGTAGGTACATTGACTTCTGCAGAACTTAGCTTTTGGAGAAAAATAACTACGACGCTTCCACAGAGATTATCTTACAGCAAGACGCACATTTAGCGCTACAGGACACGCATTTGAGTGATTAATTTTGTACTTAAGTCATTTATTTTTAAAGATATTTGAAGTACAATGATACAAAGGTTTTCCGTAATACATTTCATTCCATTCTTGTAATCTGTAACACCTGAGGTTATAATTACATTAATCCTCAGGGGGGTACACGCTTACTTTGTGTACCATGTGTGTCGCAAGCACAAGGAGCCCTAGCTAATATGGTATTTGCTTATACAACTTTACACATCAGTACCATATTTCTCTAATACATAAATTACACAGCTATCTGATCATTTAACTGAGAGATAAACATTTTTTTTACTACATCAGTGACAGATGTTTACGTAATTACACCATTGTATAACTTCACACTTACGAAATTGAATTTTGTCTGTACTTTGTGAACTGTTCATATTTTTTTGGTACCATTGTGATACTATGAGAGCTTTGAATGATGTATTTGGTAAGGGAGAATGATTTTAAAGTACGTTTGAGGTAAATGACGCTATTGAAATGAGCAGAGAATATTTTTTATGGTTTGAAATTATTGCAGAAAGCTACGACTTTTTTGAGATTTGACTGAGGTGTTATGATGTTATTTTTACGACGACGATGTGTATTATGCTGTTGAGGTATGTTTATGATCAATAAGCCGATGTTATATGAGGAATTTGATTATGCTACATATTTATAATGATGAAATATTGAAGAATGTCGACGAATATGTATATGTGTAACAAGGTAAGGAATAAGGAGTAGTGGTTAGGCACTCTGATTTGTGAAAAAGGTTGTTGGAAACCAAGAATCGTACTTGTAAAAGTTATGAAATGTGTGTAAATGCGTAAATGTATCACAATGCCGGCAAAAATTTTTTGGACACTGTTATATTCATAAGATTTTGTTCCTACACATTTGCAATGCAAATTCTCGACCCGTGAAATTTTGTATATGAGACTGTCACTGTAGCGGAAACTGCTGTCATAAATATTTCCGTAAGAAAGTTAAGTGACCACCTGCACGTAATGCGTCCATCTGTGTCAGACGCCAGGAGAACAAGTCATTAGTGAGTGCCTCATCAGAAGCACAGGTAGAAAAAAAGAAAGGGGAGGCCATTGTCCTCGCTATTGACATTTCCTTGTTGAAAGCATACTGTGGACTCGTAATTTATGATATTTACTAAAATGCCTAATGAAATGATTAGAAACATTTTACATCTATTGTCTCTGTAGTTGAGAGATTGCTCATTTTGTTTAATATCTGGTTTCCAGCTGTGTTGCAGCATTAGTTTTATAAAATAAACTTAGATGCATTTGCTAATGTGAACACTTTCTGTCAACAGATCTATTAAATAATTATTTTATGATCCACATTCTTCGAAAAAGGAGCTTTTGGAATGGAAAGAACAATAAGAAGGGACTGATAACAATAACTGCATATATAATTTTCTTTTCAAGTACTTGGTAATTTTTTGTAGAATTAGTTTTTGTGGTGCACCACTTTAATTACATAGACATTAAGATGTGAATAGACATTTCCCTTTTCTGCATTGTTGTTTTTACTGTAATATTTTTTCTGCTTGAGCTATGTCATGTTTAGGTATAAGTTACTGCTGTTTGCCAGGCATAGTGTTACTGAATTTGACTTTGTGTTACTCTTCTAAGCTAGTTTTACTACTGTTTTATTTTTCTTGTTTGCTGCACAGTGCCTTATATTAGTTGTAGTACTGCAATTGCTTTGCCTATTTAAAATTTTTGTCCTTGATGTTTGTGTTAATTGTTTTATGCTGCTGCATTGCCTCGTCCCTTAGTTTAGCATCTGAGCTCAGTAGATTTAAGTTAGCTTAAGAGGGGGTAGACTATAAGAGAATGAGTTGCGATGAATTGGGAGAAATGAATTGAGAAGTTATACGAAAAAAGTACAGAAAGCAGGTATAGGTAGGAGTTTCTTGGAAATAAATGATGAGGTAAGATAATGGAAAATAAGTAATGAGGTAAGAAATATGTGAACATATAAATACAGAAAGCATGCTTGGATAGGATTTTTTTTTTTGCCCGCATCTCGTGGTCGTGCGGTAGCGTTCTCACTTCCCACGCCCGGGTTCCCGGGTTCGATTCCCGGCGGGGTCAGGGATTTTCTCTGCCTCGTGATGGCTGGGTGTTGTGTGCTGTCCTTAGGTTAGTTAGGTTTAAGTCGTTCTAAGTTCTAGGGGACTGATGACCATAGATGTTAAGTCCCATAGTGCTCAGAGCCATTTGAACCATTAGGATTTTTTGGTGGAAACAAAGGTTGAAATAAGACGAACGATCTATGGAATGAAGTTTCGGGTTGGACTGCAGTACCAAATGCTACACTGAAAACGAACCCTGTCCTTTCCTTTTGTGTTATCCCACTATGTGTTTGTGTACCCTTGTGTATTTGTTTTCTTCCTGTCTCTGTGTAGTTTCATAGAATTTTTTCTTCTTCTGATACTAAGCTACATTCACTATGATGAGGAATACTGTTATCCTCAAATATAATTGGCATTAATAATATGTTATTTACCTTGTAAATATGCTTAGACATTATTTATTCTGTTTTTTTTAATGCTCATGTGTAAAGTTGATGTTTCAAAAGTTATTCTGATCTTTTATGTATGAACTTATGTTATAATTCCTGTAACACTGATGTATATGTTATTTCGATTCTTTTGTAAAGCTTGTACTGCAAATGTTATCTGTATTGTTATGTTCTTTAATGATGTATTTTGTACCTTTGTAATTGTATTCTCATGTTATAATATTGTACTTGACACCAGTTCATCAAATTAAGTAACTTGTAAGCATTCATTTCACTGCACACATTTCTGTTGGTCATAGTAATGTACAATATGTGAGAATTTGGGACTGTTAGTGTTTGCACGTGTGTTGCTAATTCAGCAAGGGACTGGATAACAGCATTGCTGGTTCTAAGGACAATTCCAAAAACTTTGTGAGTGCACAAGTGGTGGTTATGGACTTGCTCTATTATTCGCAAGACTCTTCGATGGTGAATGTGCACCTGAACAGTCGCAGCAGATGGCTGCTGGCCCTCTCTACAAGGACTACAGTGGGTCTACACCTTTGCTGACTCACCAATACCATTATTTCTACAAGGACTGCAGTGGGTCGGCACCTCTGGTGGCCCACCAATACCATACTCTCTACCAGGACTCCAGTGGGTCTGCTCTGTGATGACCTACCTACCAATCTTCTTCAAAGCGTCGAATGACTCTGCTGTGGGTTTGCTCTGTTGTGGCCCATTACCTGTCAGCATGTCAAGAGTCAGCACTGTCTTTCAGTTGGAAGGACAACACTACTTCTTCAAGACTGCATGGAAATCCACTACTTCTGTGTGCATTGTCTTTTACTGCTCAGAGTTTGAAAAAAAAAAACACTGAAATTTTACTGTGATGAACAATCTGGACGACAGAATAGGGCGGACAAGCGTGGTGTAAGCAGTCTCTTTAGTAGACCTGTTGCACCTTCTAAGTGTTCTGCCAATGAATCACAGTCTTTGGTTTGCCCTACTGACAACATTATCTGTGTGATTATGGACTGTGAGAAAATTTTAGCTTTTGACCAACATTGTATAAATAAGTGTGTGCATTTGATATCTTTGTTATTGTAATTATGAAAAATTTTTTCAAATCATTATTGGCCACTGCCCAAAACAATTTGTAAATTTTTTGGGGGGGGGCATGGGGGCTATGTAAGTAGGCTGTTTATGTTTTCTTATTGGCAACGTTACGTAGTGCTCTATATGAAAATCACTGGCTGTGCTGTGTGCAGTCTGTGGCTAGTTTGCATTGTTGTCTGCCATTGTAGTGTTGGGCAGCGGCAGCTGGATGTGAACAGCGCGTAGCGTTGCGCAGTTGGAGGTGAGCCGCCAGCAGTGGTGGATGTGGGGAGAGAAATGGCGGAGTTTTGAAATTTGTAAAAATGGATGTCATGAACTGCTGTATATATTACGACTTTTGATGAATATTAAGGTAAATACATTGTTTGTTCTCTATTAAAATCTTTCATTTGCTAACTATGCCTACTAGTAGTTAGTGCCTTCCGTAGTTTGAATCTTTTATTTAGCTGGCAGTAGTGGCGCTCGCTGTATTGCAGTAGTTCGAGTAAGGAAGATTTTTGGTGAGGTAAGTGATTTGTGAAACGTATAGGTCAATGTTAGTCAGGGCCATTCTTTTGTAGGGATTTTTGAAAGTCAGATTGCGTTGCGCTAAAAATATTGTGTCAATTTAAGCACAGTCTCGTATACAATTCTTCTAAGGGGACGTTACAGTGTGTGATGTCCTTAGGTTAGTTAGGTTTAACTAGTTCTAAGTTCTAGGGGACTGATGACCTCAGAAGTTAAGTCCCATAGTGCTCAGAGCCATTTGAACCATTTGAACTTCCGCAGTTATGGACGACTATATATGGCGCAGGGGATTCCAACGGCTTGTTGAGACCTTTCCACGTCGTGTTGCTGCAATATACAGGGTAAAAGGAGGTCCGACACGATATTATGAAGTATCCCAAGAGTTATGTCACCTCTGTGTAAACACCGAATAGGTTTAAGGTTTTAGCCCTTTTTGAACAGATGGAAAATAGTTGATTTTTGTGATTTTTTTCAAGTAAAATAAAAAGTAAAGCTAAATCTAATGATACAGTTTCATTCCTTACCCTATTGTCGTTAGGAAATCGGATTATTGGTCAGCGGCGGTAATTCTCGAAGCCGTCCTTTTGGACACATAACGGTACGATTTTGTATAGGTAATTTCAATATATTTTCTATCAGCACAGGTAGGAAATAACTGAAATATATTAAGTTATAACAAAATGGTGACGTGTTGAAACAATTATCATTTTCTTTGACCACAAAATCGAAACAAAAGTGTGCTGCGAAAATAGACTTTTGAAGATATCGTGTACTCTGATAGAGAATTCATTTGTATGTACAGTGCTCAAGTTATATTTCCCGACAATTTGAAAAGTACGGTTTCGAGAAAAACGTGTTTAAAGTTTTCGGACAGTTAAACATATCAGCGATCCCTGAACTACACAGCAATCGTTCCAGATCCAAAAGGAGTTCTCCTCCGCCTTCTTCGTAGGCGTGACGGTGCTGTGGGCCTCTTTGGCAGCCTATGTCATCCGCTGTTCTGCTCGCTTCATACGCTTTTCGTCCGCTTCCGTGCACAAGATATAACAGGCTAGTCCGATCTCTAGTTCCAGTACGTTCATAATTTCCATAATGCCTGTTCGGCTGTCGTTGAAACTACATGTCGACTATTTTTTCCCCACTGTGAATGGTTTTTGGAGACAGTTTTCCATAGATCGCCTTGTAACTCGATAACGGAGCTCCTGGTAAACTTGCGATGAACACTGTAGTAAAGTAGACATCCCAGAGAACGTTTTAAGCCTAAAAAACAAAAATTGATTTTTTGAAATTCTTTAAGATATAATCGAGAATCTGGAGCAAAGTCTGGTAATAGGTAATATTACTCCAGCACCTCCCCTCCCATAGCCTCAATTTTTTTCCGCGCCAGGACTAGAAACGTCAACGATCGGACCGACTGTCAGTTTTCGTTAGTGGCCTCGGACACGGAAGCGATATTGCAGATCGTATACAAAACTTCACTTTTTCCATTGAAATATCTAACTCGATACTGTTGTTGAAACGATTACTACAACGTAATTAAAAGCTTCATTATCCTTGCAGAGTATACTTCATCACACTTAGTAGTTGCTACTTTGAGCGACAGATAATTTCGCACATTGTAACATTCAGGAAGCGAGCCAGTGTACTGACGTTCAACATCAGACCTTGTTTCTCACAAAACCGAACGCGGATCAGCCAGTTGCTTTTCTTAAAAGTCTACATCTACATCTACGTGATTATACTCTGCTATTAACAATAAAGTGCCTGGCAGAGAGTTCAATGAACCACCTTCAAGCTGTGTTTCTACCGTTCTACTCTCGAACGACACGCGGGGAAAACGAGCACTTAAATTTTTCTGTGCGAGCCCTGATTTCTCTTATTTTATCGTGATGATCATTTCACCCTATGTAGGTGGGAGAAAAAGAATGTTCTCGCAATCGGAGGAGAAAACCGGTGATTGAAATTTCATGAGAAGATCCCGTCGTAACGAAAAACGCCTTTGTTTTAGTGATTGCCACTCCAATTCAGGTATCATGTCTGTGACACTATCTCCACTATTTCGCAATAATACAAAACGAGCTGCCCTTCTTTGTACTTTTTCGATGTCATCCGTCAGCCCACCTGATCCGGATCCCACACCACACAGCAGTACTCCAGAATAGGGCGGACAAGCGTGGTGTAAGCAGTCTCTTTAGTAGACCTGTTGCACCTTCTAAGTGTTCTGCAAATGAATCGCAGTCTTTGGTTTGCCCTACTGACAACATTATCTGTGTGATTGTTGCAATTTAGGTTATTTGTAACTGTAATCCCCCAGTATCTAGTTGAATTTACAGCTGGTTTACGTTACCGCTGTTGGTGAATGACGCTTCGCCGCCAAATAGAACGCGTGCAAAAAATCTGTCATCGTCTCGTAATTTCTCCTTTTTCCCAGTGGCAGAACTGTACACGACGTTCAAAGTCGTCGCCACGCAATTCCTGGTGCATAGAAATATGGTACGGGTGCAATCGTAGCATTCTCAACGCCGACGTTTTTGAGATTCCCGATTCTCGCGCAATTTGTCTGCTACTGATGTGCGGATTAGCCGCGACAGCAGCTAAAACACCTACTTGGGCATCATCATTTGTTGCAGGTCGTGGTTGACGTTTCACATGTGGCTGAACACTTCCTGTTTCCTTAAATAATGTAACTATCCGGCGAACGGTCCGGACACTTGGATGATGTCCAGAACACCGAGCAGCATACATAGCACACGCCCGTTGGGCATTTTGATCTCAATAGCCGTACATCAACACGATATCGACCTTTTCCGCAATTGGTAAAGGGTCAATTTTAACACGGGTAATGTATCACGAAGCAAATACAGTCCGCACAGGCGGAATGTTACGTGATACCACGTACTTATACGTTTGTGACTATTACAGCGCCATCTATCACAAAGCGAAAAAAGTGGTTCAACTGAAACATTCGTATTTCTTTACGTACTACACGAATATGTAATAAAAAATGGAGGTTCCTATTTAAAAAAAAACGCAGTTGATATCCGTTTGACCTATGGCAGCGCCATCTAGCGGGCCAATCATAGCGCCATCTGGTTTCCCCCTTCAAGCTAGACGAGTTTCGTTCTTTGTAGTTGTTTTCTTTTTATGCTTATTTCGTGAGATATTTGGCCCGTTCACTATCAATGGACCACCCTGTAGATCAGGAACAATAGAAGGCCTATAACACTTCCTTGGGGAACGCCGGATATTACTTCTGTTTTACTCGATGACTTTCCATCTACTACTAAGAACTCTGACCTTTCTGACAGAAAATCACGAATCCAGTCGTACAATTGAGGCGTTACTCCGTAGGCACGCAGTTTGATTAGAAGACGCTTGGGACGATCGGAGTCGAAAGCCTTCTGGAAATTTAAAAGTATGGAATCAATTTGACATCCCCTGTCGATAGCACTTATTACTTCATGAGTATAAAGAGCTAGTTGTGTTTCACAAGAACGATATTTTCTGAAACCGTGCTATGTGTCAATAAATCGTTTTCTTCGAGGTACTTCATAATGTTCGAATACAGTATATGTTCCAAAACCCTACTGCAAATCGACGTTAGTCATATAGGCCTGTAATTCAGCGGATTACTCCTACTTCCCTTTTTGGGTATTTGTGTGACTTGAGCAATTTTCCAGTCTTTAGGTACGGAACTTTCTGTGACGAGTGGTTTTATATAATTGCTAAATATGGAACTATTTTATGAGCATACTCTGAGAGGAATCTGACTGGTATACAATCTGGTCCGGAGGCCTTGCTTTTATTAAGTGATTCAAGATGCTTCGTTACACCGAGGCTTGGCAGTTGTTCTTGACTGGAATTCAGGAATATTTACTTCGTCTTCTTTGGTGAAGGAGTTTCGGAAAACCGTGTTCAATTAATCTGCTTTAGTGGCTCTGTCATCAGTGACTTCACCGTTGTTATCGCGCAGTGAAGGTATTGATTGCGTCTTGCCACTGGTGTGCATTATATAGGACCAGAATCTCTTTGAGTTTTCTGCCAGATTTCGAGACAGAATTTCGTTGTGGAAATTATTAAAAGCATCTCGCATTGAAGTACGCGGCATATTTCGAACTTCTGTAAAACTTTTCCAATCTTGCGGATTTTGCGTTCTTTTAAATTTGGCATGCTTTTTTCGCTGCTTCTGCAACAACGCTCTGACCCGTTTTGTGTACCATGGGGGATCAGTACCATCACTTATTAATTTATATGGTGTTCAGTGTGAGCATCAATCTTCGCACAAGTCGATAAGCGACTTCTCCCAAACCTTGATCAGTGTGTCCGGAATAATTGTTACAACCATGCTCTTTCTAAAGTCGGGTAGGTTAGATGGTAGCGAGGGCACGTACACATGATCCTTTAGGAAGCCCTCAAAGGTAATAATCGCATGGAGTCAGATCGTGTGTAAACATGGAAATTACGCCAAACACGCTTTGTCTTCCGGCCCCTCGCGGCCAGTCGAGCGGTCGGGCACATCGTCGTTTAACCAGTCAGGTACTGAGTTATGCCAGTGAGATGGCGCACCATCTTGCTGCCAATTAAAGTTCCGTGGTTCAGCTTCTTCCAATAGAGGATAGAGCCATAGTTCTAGCTCACCAAGGTAAGAAAAGCCAGTTACATTTGTTTCACCGAAAAAGAAAAGCCCGTAACATTTCCACTGGATATGGCACAATTTTTGGGAGGCCCGTTGCAAATGTACCATCTTGTGGGGACTTTCTGACCGCCAAATGCGCACGTTATGTGTGTTTACATTTCAACTTAGGTGAAGTGTTGATTCATCACTGAAGACGACACGATCCAGAAAATCGTCATCGACATGCAGCGACATTTGCTTTGCAAAACTGTAGGATTTACAGCTTGTAACAACTGCAAACGATAAGGTCGTAGTTGCAAGCCTCTTCTTATAAGTCTCTGCTCAGACGTCGCTGGAACTGCTAATTCACGACTAGCCTTCCGAACTGATTTCTTGGGGCTACACGAAAGACCCTTTCACTCGTTCAACACTTTCTTCGCACACTCTTAGTCATCCCATACTCTTTCCTTTGCGCACAGGTACAGAAACAAAACCGTCTAAGTTGCTCTTACATTTGATGTGTGATTTATAATTGTAAGTTGAAAGCAATGAATGCTACAAAGCCTTAAAACCCGCATATTCATTCTGAAATACCCTGTATACTGTAAAACGTCCTTTTGGTCCTTCATATATAATGTTTCTTCTACACATGTGCGAAATTTTGAACAAGACAGAGCTGTAGTGAACCATCAACATGACGTTACAAGCAATGTGCTGTTATTGAATTCTTGATTGCAGAAGAAAAAACCCTGGTGGGCATCCATATATGTTTGTGTGCATTGTATGGTAATGTTACAGTTGACAGGAACAATGTTGGGCAGTGGGTAAAAAAGCATCAGGAAGGGCAGAAGCTCAGTTCCATGATAGGCCACATTCGGGATGTTCTGTTACAGCCATTGCTCCCAAGACGTGAGTCGCACGGATTCGTGCAGATCCGATGACAAATGGTTTTACAGCTATCGGAGAGCTTTGGAAGTGCGTGTGGAATGACTCAGACCCTTCGATATTTGAAGATGTGTTCAAGATGGGATCCACGAAAGCTAACAACAGACCACAACACTCAAAGCAAGGCCATTTCTTCTGAGCAGTTGGAGAAATTTGAGACCAATGGATAGGCCTTTCTGTTACATCTCGGTACAGATTATGGAGCCTGGATGCATAACTTTGAGCCAGACTCAAAAGGGCAGTCACCTGAGCGACATCGTCTGCATTCATCAAAGAAGAAGAAGTTGTGGTAACACTCTTTATGGGTAGTGATGTAATAGTGATATATTGCCCAAAAGTCAACCATTAATTCAGAGGCATATATGAAGAGTCTAAACATACTGAAAAACAGTTCCTGCGTGGTCGGTCTGAAAGAGTCTTAAAATCTTGTTGCAACACGACAGTTCACGTTCACACCCAAGTCTCAGAAGAAATGAATAGACGGCCAAATAGAGTTGGACATCATTGTCTCAACCGCCCTATACCCCAGACTTGGCGCCCTCGGACTTTCATTTGTTTTGGATTCTCTACTTGCGACACAATCTGAAAATGATGAGAGCATAATTCATACAGTGAAAGCAGATTACAAGCGTAGGACAAGGCATTTACCACCAGGGAAAACATGCTCTTACATATCGCTGGCATCAGGTCCTAGAGCGTGCTGGGTACCACATAGAAAAACAGTGCAGGTAAAAGAAACGATGACTGATATTCTCACGAAACTGCAGCTCTGAAGGATAAATATTTTCTGATAAAAATGGTGGGGGATCATTTATTGAATGACCCTCGCATGTTGTCCAGATACTTCTAAGTACTTGTAACAGCGAAAATTACTAAAATGACTGCAGAAAAGACTTTATTTTTCATTGTATGTCATATTAGCACGCATAAAAATTTCCTCTGAAGAATAGCCAGACTGATGCGGAATAGGCTATAAGGCTTTTAAAGTAAATAATTTTCCTCTAGAACTTTATAGCCTCTGATAATGTCTCTAACGTTGCGCGACGAAAAGCAATGCACAGAAACATGCGTTAGACCACGGCCTAACGCCCTTATAACAAATATCACCAGATGTAAATAGCAGCCGTAATAGTCTGCATTATGAAGTCTAGTCAAAAAATTCCGGAACATTCGTAATTTCGCGCAAATGGTGTGTTGGAGCGAAATGCGGCCGGCATGCCTGCACGCGCTTGTGTTTAATGTGTAATTGTCCGAAATTTCATTGTTGTATGTCTATTAGTTATTGTCCAGTGCTTGTATCGCACAGTTTGCGAATTCGAGATGGCAGAGTTAGAGGAGAAACGTGTCTGCATTAAATTTTAAGTGAAACTCTTAAAAAAAACCTTTACAGAGAGACACCAAATGTTACAGGAAGCCTATGGTGATGAGTACGTAAACCGTCCTTAGTTTACGAATGATTCACTCTGTTTAAAAATGGCAGGACGGAAACCCTCGTTCAGGAAGCCCTTCGACGTCTATAGACAACGGTCATGTTAGAAACGTCAACGAAATTGTGCGTGCCAATCGAAGACTGACTGTCCGAGAGATGGCAGAACAATGTAACGTTTCAGTTGGATCATGTCGTGATATCCTGACACAGCATGTTGGAATGCATCGTGTTGCAGCCATGTTCGTCCAACAACTCATGAGTCAAAACCAGAAGGGCCTGCCGCTTGCAATATGTGAAGAGCTTTGGGATAGCGCAAATTAGAACGAGATGTACCTTAAGACAATCATAACTGCTAATAAGAAGGGGGTCTACAGTTATGATGTTGAGACCAAGATTCATTCTACACAATGGGTCGGCAAAGGTTCTCCAAAACCAAAAAAAAGCTCTTCAGGTTAGGTCAAATGTCAAAGCAATGCTAATACGTTTCTTTAAGTTTGAAGGATTAGTTCGTCATAAATTCGTGCCACAGGAGCAGACTGTTAATCGGTGGTACTATCGTGATGTGTTGCGACGCCTGCGGTAAAATGTGAGAAAGCAACCACCTGAAATGTGGCGAGACAATTCAATGCTCTTGCCTCACGATAACGCACCCTCACATTCATCCCTGTTGGTGCTTGACTACTGCACAAAAAACGAAGTCACTTTGCTGTCTCATCCTCCGTACTCTCCTGAACTGGCCCATGTGGACTTTTTTTATTTCCAAAGTTGAAAACCCCGTTGAAAGGACGAAGATTTGCAACGATAAACGAGATAAAAGAAAATTCGCAGACGGCGCTCTGCGCGATCCAGCAAGAGGCGTACCAAGACTGCTTCCGGAAGTGGAAAAGGCATTGGGAGCGGTGTATGAACTGTGGAGGAGAGTATTTTGAAGGAGACCATGCACAATAAGTAAAATGAAAAGAGTAGAAAAATTTTCTGGACAAATTTCCGGAATTTTTTTGGACAGAACTCGTACATGGTCCACTGATTCTTTAACCGCTCCAGTCGACGTATAGCTCCGGGTTAGGATAACTGTTAACGAAAGTTCCTGTTTGGTACTAATTACCCAAAAGTCCGTCCATTGTTTCACTGAACTCCTTAGGCATATCAACTTATTTCTTATGTGACGGAAAATATTATGAACAAAGCGATGGCTGGCTATGTGTAGCCCATTAATGTCTGTCGTGGCGAACCCATAGTACATGGAACACTAAAATCTGCCAAATTCAAGTCGACATGTTTCTATCAATACGTGAACTACACGTTTGTGGTGTGGCCACATGGAATGAAAAAATCAAAGCGTTCTTCGGACATCTAAACTCATAATATGAAACTGACGCTGAAATACGTTTTTTCGAAGAGTTAATTTTTAAAAAATGGAGGGGAGGTTCGCTGGGCCGCAAAAATCGCGCACATTGTTCTTTATTTGCACGCCTCGAACCCTCACCATCCGTCACAAAGAAATCCCATTCCTGAATATTCTGAGCCACAAAGCTCTAATGCTGTCACCAAGGAAAGACAGCTCCTACGAGCAGTGTTCCCAAGAAATGGGCACTCAGATCGACAAATTAAGAGATCATAGCAGTCAAAATCAGCTGCACTCGAAGAAGAGACAAAAAGAGAGCCAAATATCGCCTACCCCCAATATGCAAGCGTTTCTCATAATAACTGCACGGGTCCCGAAAAACAAATGAGCATCGAAGGGCGTAGTGTGCTTCGCGAGTAAAACTCGGCAATAAATACGTAGCAGCGGGGCAAAAACAGTACTTTACATTAGTAAATCTAGCCGATAAAACCTGAGAGAACAGTACATTACTTACTAAATGATAAAAACTCCCAAGTATTCTGCTTCATTTAAAAAATAGTTATTATAAATACGTGCTAAATATGTCTTACTACTCAGCTTTTTGAGATATTAGCTTAGAAAAAGGACTGCACATCTCTCATTTGGCCACATTCACATTGAAAGGGTACAGTACCGCCCGACATTGAAAATAGGTACAACATACTTCATTATTTTTGTCAGAACAACACATTTTTTTTTGTAAAATAACTCAATTTCAATTAATACAGCGAAGCCGGATACCAGTGTGGGGAAGAATGACAATTTATTTATTTAATTGATCACATATGCACTCCCACAAAATAAATCCCTACGTCCAGTTTGGTGAGATCTTTTGAAATGAATGAATGTATGGTCGTCTGCTAACCGCAGATAGTGAATGTGAATATATGATCATCTTTGAGTCGATCCTTTGGCCACCTTTGGTGGGACCAAAGAGATGAAATTTACCTGAGCTTTGAGCGCCTGAAATGTGGCTGACCAATACGGTAGCAAGGTGCTCCCCCACTTTAGCAGAGGTGCGAGAGGACCTCGAGAACGGCCATGTTTCAGCACTCTGCCGCTGGATCTTGTGCTATTAACACCTGTTTTAGTTGTGGAGACATGGTATGCATGTGGAATATTTAAGAGTAGTTGGAAATAATAATTTCTCTATTTCAGGAACTTTTGTGGGGAGAATTAAATGTCAGGCAGGTAATATTAATGGGATTGTAGTAATCTTCGGAAGTGACCAACGGTCACAATGAAACCACGTGTAGCAATAAGTTGAAATACTTCCGTGTGCTTAAGTTAAGCTGAATTACTAGCGTGTGTACAATAAGTTGAAATATTCAAGAATTAGCGTGTGTACCATAAGTTGACATATTTAAGAAATGGCGTGTGCAGGACTTGAAATTAGAGACGAGTACTTCCACGTGGTGAGTACTGTGTGAGTCTCAAACTTTATATGAGACAAAAGATAAACAGAAGTACTCGTCCATGGTATCAGTTGAGGACTCGCGTGTGTGATGAATACGTTCTTAATATTACTTTACGTGATATGATTCCGTGTGACGCTAGATTCAAACTCTGAGAGAGAAGCAAGGTGAGTCGGCCGTCTATCCAGCAACGCCATATGGCTTGCGTTGCACAGGAAGACGTGTATATATCTCCAGAGTTCATAGTAGGAAAGTTGAATTACAAAGTGGGGCAGTGTCGTGTGAAACTGGGATAAATACTAATTGAAGCGGGAAAGCTGAAAGTGATATTGTTGTGACTATTTAATGTTTTGTATTCCATGTCGTAGTGTGGTGTATGTCACGCAATTTGGGTATGTGTGGTTTGCATGGGAGAGTAGCAAGGTAGTTTCAAAAGATTAGTCGGTTATGCTTGTTCCTTCTGTACCGCTTGGTCTGGAGGAAAGTTTCGTGATGATTCACAATAAAGGATGACAGCCAAAAACAGTTGCAGGATAAAATTTTTTATTAAAATTCTTGACCAAGGTTTCGGTACATATAAATATACCTTCATCAGAAGTAAAAATTCCTGAACAGAAAGACACATTCATTAGAAAAGCCATATCAACGAAAGTGAGAAACAGAAGCTTAAGTAACGGTGAAATTACTACAGTAATGTAGGTACAAAATCATTAGTACTTACTAAAATTACATCATGCAATGGAGAATAATAAAAACAATTATACCAAAGGCGTCGTCAATAATTAAAACATCATCTCCATTTGTACAACATGTGTCATGGGCACAAGGTCAAAGCGAACAGTATTAACAGCATTACTTCACTTATGAACTTTTGAGACACGAGTGTGAAAGCACTAGGGCAGATGGTTTCGCCGAGAGAGGGCACTTGTATGTCCTAGACTCGCGCATATTACAATCCATAAGTACTTACATAAGCGCATCAAAAAATTATTAAAAGTTGTGTTAATTCAAACTCTGTCTTAAAAAGTAAAACGTATCAGGCCAATTAAAGACATTTATATAAATTAGAAATATAGAACCAATTTATCTGTATCCTAGTGTCAAACGGATAAAGCTTGCGCTTGGAACATCTGACGAGAGAGGGCACTAGTGTAATGCGCGAGAGTCTCGCGTAACATAGGGAGTGAAATACATACTAGCGAAACAACCAAAAAATGTTATAATAAAACGAAAACATCTGTCATTATGAATAAAACATAGTAGTCATTTAACCATACATACACATTGAAATTCATAACAAACAAACATCACAATACGTAGAATCCCAACAAGACAGGAAAAGCGCATTTCACCGGCATTAACAAACAAGAAAATAACTGCTAGTCAGCCAGACTATGTTACATTAAGGCAATGAGGGGTTTGAAACTATCTAAAAAAATTTTGTTTCGAAGCTGCACCTGTTCATTAAGAACAAAACCGTCATTTAGAGACAGATGCTTAAAAATCTCTAATTCTTCGAGCAAGTCTAGTTTGTAACCTTTATTAGCTTCATGAAGCAGCTCTACGTCGTCCAGTTCACTTGGCGTGTGCCGTAAGAGCCATAGATGTTCAGCAAAGGTGGAATTATATACGTTTTCCCCATTTTTACCTAACAAGTGTTCTTTATACCTAACTTTAATGGGTCTACCTGTCTGCCCTATGTAATAGTTTGGGCAGTCGTTACACGTAATTTTGTATACCCCGGACTTAGTGCTGAGTTCTTCTCATGTTCCAATATTATGAATTACTCTACGTTTCAGGCTATTATTTACGGAAAAGGCAACTCTATAACCGTATTGTTTCTGTAAACGTCTTCTTATCTTATATGAAACGTTCCCTAAAAATGGAATAGAAATAAAGCTATTACTCTCATACTTTTTTCCCCTGTTATCTCCTAAAGTAGAAAATTTTACAGCTGTTTTTTTCTTAGCAATTAGGTCAATTAATTTAGGGTCGTATCCATTGTTAGTAGCTATTGATTTTAATAAAGATATTTCATTTTCAAAACAATTCTGTGCTAAAGGTGTGTTCACAGCGCGATGAACTGCGGAATGAAAAAAGGCGATCTTGTGAGTTTGAGGATGACAGGAATCTGCTGGAATAATATTATCAGAAAAAGTTTCTTTACGAAAAATGTCGAAGCTAATAGTGTTACCCAATAACTTGAGTTTCAAATCAAGAAAATGGAGTTCTCTCTCGTTATTTTGAATCTCTTTTGTGAATTTCATTTTCTCATGGAAACTGTTGAAAACATGAAACAGTTGTTGTAGATCTTGGTCACACCCTTGAAACAGTATGAGTATATCATCAACATAACGAGCATAAAAAGAAATCTTATTGCCTAACGTAGGATTGTTTTTGAAGAAATTTTCTTCTAGTGCATTCACAAAAATGTCAGCTAAGATGCCAGCTAACGGGCAACCCATGGCTAAGCCGAATGGTTGTTCATACATTTTACCATTAAACTGGAAGTAATTGTAATCTAGTACAACATGCAGTAGTGACATAAGTTCAGACAACTGTAGCTCGCTTAGAGTTTTATGTTGTCGAATGTTACCTTCAATAATCTTAAGAGTGATATCCACTGGAACATTAGTGTATAAACTTACGACGTCAAAAGAAACCAAACGAGAGGAAGAAGTGATCTCTATCGATTTTAGCTTGCTTATTACCTCAGCACTATTTTTAACAGAGTAGTTGTTTCCAAAAACAAAGGCTTCTTTAATTTTAGTGTGTAAAAACCTCGCTAGTTTATGATGTGGGCTCTTTATTCCGTTAACGATGGGACGAACTGGGTGTTGACTTTTGTGTACCTTAAATTGACTTCTAAGCATAGGTGCTCTAGGGTTCATATTAATTAAGGTTTTCTTTTGAAATTCTTTCATAAGATGTTTACTTCTTCTTAACGTATCCCTAATTTGCTTTTGTAACATAGGGGTATGATCCTGCTCAATTTCAAATATACCATTTTCTTCGAAAAAAGCCAAAGTTTTAGCAATATATTCACTTTTATAGGCTACAACAAGCGAATTTCCTTTGTCTGATTTAGTGATGAGAGCCTCATTATTTTTTAGTTTACGGTTAATACTAGTAATAATGTTACCCCCTCTCTGTTTTAAATCACTGTTTTTTACCGACTTGACCTCTCTTTCTATAATTGCGCTACATTCATGAGCAATCCTATTTTGTTGGGATTTTTCAGTTTTTACAGAATCAAGACCAACTTTAAGGTCAACAATAAAATTATCTACCACTTTAGGATCGTTAATATTAGGCATGAAATTATATTTAAAACCTCTCGCTAGCATGGCGCTTTCTTGAGGGGTAAAGCTTATAGAAGTTTTGTTTACTACTCTGTCGAAAAATTGGTGTTCGCAATTGACAGTTCTTTTTGCATGAACTACATTAGATTTTGGGGTAACATTTTCCAGTTTATGAAGTTTAAAAAAATCTAATGTAGTTCATGCAAAAAGAACTGTCAATTGCGAACACCAATTTTTCGACAGAGTAGTAAACAAAACTTCTATAAGCTTTACCCCTCAAGAAAGCGCCATGCTAGCGAGAGGTTTTAAATATAATTTCATGCCTAATATTAACGATCCTAAAGTGGTAGATAATTTTATTGTTGACCTTAAAGTTGGTCTTGATTCTGTAAAAACTGAAAAATCCCAACAAAATAGGATTGCTCATGAATGTAGCGCAATTATAGAAAGAGAGGTCAAGTCGGTAAAAAACAGTGATTTAAAACAGAGAGGGGGTAACATTATTACTAGTATTAACCGTAAACTAAAAAATAATGAGGCTCTCATCACTAAATCAGACAAAGGAAATTCGCTTGTTGTAGCCTATAAAAGTGAATATATTGCTAAAACTTTGGCTTTTTTCGAAGAAAATGGTATATTTGAAATTGAGCAGGATCATACCCCTATGTTACAAAAGCAAATTAGGGATACGTTAAGAAGAAGTAAACATCTTATGAAAGAATTTCAAAAGAAAACCTTAATTAATATGAACCCTAGAGCACCTATGCTTAGAAGTCAATTTAAGGTACACAAAAGTCAACACCCAGTTCGTCCCATCGTTAACGGAATAAAGAGCCCACATCATAAACTAGCGAGGTTTTTACACACTAAAATTAAAGAAGCCTTTGTTTTTGGAAACAACTACTCTGTTAAAAATAGTGCTGAGGTAATAAGCAAGCTAAAATCGATAGAGATCACTTCTTCCTCTCGTTTGGTTTCTTTTGACGTCGTAAGTTTATACACTAATGTTCCAGTGGATATCACTCTTAAGATTATTGAAGGTAACATTCGACAACATAAAACTCTAAGCGAGCTACAGTTGTCTGAACTTATGTCACTACTGCATGTTGTACTAGATTACAATTACTTCCAGTTTAATGGTAAAATGTATGAACAACCATTCGGCTTAGCCATGGGTTGCCCGTTAGCTGGCATCTTAGCTGACATTTTTGTGAATGCACTAGAAGAAAATTTCTTCAAAAACAATCCTACGTTAGGCAATAAGATTTCTTTTTATGCTCGTTATGTTGATGATATACTCATACTGTTTCAAGGGTGTGACCAAGATCTACAACAACTGTTTCATGTTTTCAACAGTTTCCATGAGAAAATGAAATTCACAAAAGAGATTCAAAATAACGAGAGAGAACTCCATTTTCTTGATTTGAAACTCAAGTTATTGGGTAACACTATTAGCTTCGACATTTTTCGTAAAGAAACTTTTTCTGATAATATTATTCCAGCAGATTCCTGTCATCCTCAAACTCACAAGATCGCCTTTTTTCATTCCGCAGTTCATCGCGCTGTGAACACACCTTTAGCACAGAATTGTTTTGAAAATGAAATATCTTTATTAAAATCAATAGCTACTAACAATGGATACGACCCTAAATTAATTGACCTAATTGCTAAGAAAAAAACAGCTGTAAAATTTTCTACTTTAGGAGATAACAGGGGAAAAAAGTATGAGAGTAATAGCTTTATTTCTATTCCATTTTTAGGGAACGTTTCATATAAGATAAGAAGACGTTTACAGAAACAATACGGTTATAGAGTTGCCTTTTCCGTAAATAATAGCCTGAAACGTAGAGTAATTCATAATATTGGAACATGAGAAGAACTCAGCACTAAGTCCGGGGTATACAAAATTACGTGTAACGACTGCCCAAACTATTACATAGGGCAGACAGGTAGACCCATTAAAGTTAGGTATAAAGAACACTTGTTAGGTAAAAATGGGGAAAACGTATATAATTCCACCTTTGCTGAACATCTATGGCTCTTACGGCACACGCCAAGTGAACTGGACGACGTAGAGCTGCTTCATGAAGCTAATAAAGGTTACAAACTAGACTTGCTCGAAGAATTAGAGATTTTTAAGCATCTGTCTCTAAATGACGGTTTTGTTCTTAATGAACAGGTGCAGCTTCGAAACAAAAATTTTTTAGATAGTTTCAAACCCCTCATTGCCTTAATGTAACATAGTCTGGCTGACTAGCAGTTATTTTCTTGTTTGTTAATGCCGGTGAAATGCGCTTTTCCTGTCTTGTTGGGATTCTACGTATTGTGATGTTTGTTTGTTATGAATTTCAATGTGTATGTATGGTTAAATGACTACTATGTTTTATTCATAATGACAGATGTTTTCGTTTTATTATAACATTTTTTGGTTGTTTCGCTAGTATGTATTTCACTCCCTATGTTACGCGAGACTCTCACGCATTACACTAGTGCCCTCTCTCGTCAGATGTTCCAAGCGCAAGCTTTATCCGTTTGACACTAGGATACAGATAAATTGGTTCTATATTTCTAATTTATATAAATGTCTTTAATTGGCCTGATACGTTTTACTTTTTAAGACAGAGTTTGAATTAACACAACTTTTAATAATTTTTTGATGCGCTTATGTAAGTACTTATGGATTGTAATATGCGCGAGTCTAGGACATACAAGTGCCCTCTCTCGGCGAAACCATCTGCCCTAGTGCTTTCACACTCGTGTCTCAAAAGTTCATAAGTGAAGTAATACTGTTAATACTGTTCGCTTTGACCTTGTGCCCATGACACATGTTGTACAAATGGAGATGATGTTTTAATTATTGACGACGCCTTTGGCATAATTGTTTTTATTATTCTCCATTGCATGATGTAATTTTAGTAAGTACTAATGATTTTGTACCTACATTACTGTAGTAATTTCACCGTTACTTAAGCTTCTGTTTCTCACTTTCGTTGATATGGCTTTTCTAATGAATGTGTCTTTCTGTTCAGGAATTTTTACTTCTGATGAAGGTATATTTATATGTACCGAAACCTTGGTCAAGAATTTTAATAAAAAATTTTATCCTGCAACTGTTTTTGGCTGTCATCCTTTATTGTGAAGAATTTTAACAGTTGCTGCCGCAGCCATGTTTAAAATCAGGAAGTTTCGTGATGATGATTGTGAGAGTCGAAGTGTGAGAAATAATAAAAGATCCACCATCCTATCCAGAAAGTGCACTGTAGCGTCAAATAATTACGAGACCATAGTATAGAGATTCACCAATGTTAAGCCATGCCCACTGGGCGGAATTTCTCATGTGTTATTGTTGTAGGTTATAGAATTTGTGTGTTTAGGTTATAGAATTTATCGGAATAAATAAGATAGTGAAAAGAAAAAGATTGGTGGACTTTTCCTTCGAATTGTATGTTGTCATGATGTCCCGAATTTATAATGTGTGCGCCATTCATATTCAGTGCGGTGGCCACGTGTTGATAAAAGCCGTTAAATAAAAGACATAAAGAAAATGTGGTATTGCCAGTGCGTAGTGAACAGTCTGAGTTCTGTAAATCACTGATAGTCAGATGTGCGTTTCCGTTGCGTATTATTCATACAGGAGGATAATTTGTAACTTAATTGTGAGTACGAGAGTTCATGTTACTCGATAAATAAGAATGAATCCACTCGCTTGGTCGACCACTCATCTTGCAGGCCTGACTGCTTGATGCCATAGTATGAGCAAGGCATGTGGGTGCCTCTCAACATCAATTCTTCGCATTATCAGTTTACGGAAGCTCCTTAACGTTTTAATAACATTTCATAAGAATCGTGTATTGCAGTTTTTATTATTTGTCCACTTTTCGGTTGGAATTGATGATGGTGAAGAACACGGATACTTAGGTACCTTTTCATACAATAAGAGTAAAAAGAAGCACTAATTGCTCAATACACAAGGCGTCCCAATTCTTCAGAGTCAAAATTGGATAAATGCTGAAGGATCTTAAACTGAGGACTTTGATATAAAGAACTAATGGTCGGAAATAATTACTTAGTTTTCTAATGGCATAAACAACTTATGTCTTATATCAACGAATTAAGCTCATAGTAACTATTAAAAGGGACTTCCGGCATTACAACATAATCCACTGATAGAACAGACCACAGAGTTCATGAACATCTGTCCCCATTGCTTGGTAGTCACGTCCAATGTTTCGTACGTCACACACTCCGGCCGACGTCCACCGCGCAGAGAAGCTAAACGCAGGCGGGTGACCGGCGTATCCATTAAAAATACACTGGTCAAAACAATTAGGGGATCAGTTGAGATACCTAGATTCTGTAGTATTGTCATCAGCAGAATGAGCTAAAATTGTTCGACGTCTTTCCGTCGGTTGTACAGAGTGGAGATTCAAATGGTTCAAATGGCTCTGAGCACTTTGCGACTTAACATCTGAGGTCATCAGTCGCCTAGAACTTGGAACTACTTAAACCTAACTAACCTAAAGACATCACACACATCCATTCCCGAGGCAGGATTCGAACCTGCGACCGTTGCGGTCGCTAGGTTCCAGACTGTAACGCCTAGAACCGCACGGCCACTCCGGCCGACACGGAGTGGAGACATCAAATTTACGGTCACTGAGATAGTGGTAATAACCGAAAGTTGCTGCAGAAGGATTTGGTGTTGACTTGTGTTTACTCTATCAAGCGAATTACACAATCAGTTGGGTTCAGATAGTGTAGTGAGCACGTAGTGCAATGCAACAACAACGTTACTTACCTGAATTGTATGGAGAGCCATAGGACGTTTGGAAGCGGGACATACAGAGAGGGAGGCGGCTGCAGCTATTGGAGTGTCCCACAGTGTAATTTCCAGGATCTAGACGCGATTTCAGACAACAGAAACCGTTAAAAGAAAGTAAAGCCAAGGTCGCCCATGGGTAACATCAGCAAGAGATGACCGTTATCCCCGGTTAGCAGCCCGCCGAGACAGGAGGCCGAATGCAACTCTGCTGCAACGCACACTCCAGGCAGCAACAGGACGAGCAATATCAACACAAACAGTCCAAAAACATCTTCGGGAATGTGCCTCTACTCACGGAGGCCTATGGTGTGTGTCCCATTAAAACCATGGCACCGTTTAGCCCGCAGAAACTGGGCGGAGGAACATCAGGATTGGAGTCATAACGCATGGCGCCAGGTGCTGTTCACAGATGAGTCAAGATTTTGTGTTCAGCTGGACAATCGTAGTTCCCTCATCTGGGGAGAACGTGGAACTCGGAACAGTCCTGCTTATGTGCAGGA
The DNA here is from genome assembly GCF_023864275.1 of Schistocerca cancellata. Classification (NCBI taxonomy): domain Eukaryota; kingdom Metazoa; phylum Arthropoda; class Insecta; order Orthoptera; family Acrididae; genus Schistocerca; species Schistocerca cancellata. The sequence continues at coordinate 378,702,238 of NC_064626.1, read as the reverse complement.
AACATCACCATATCATGGTGGTGAACGACTTGTGTGAGCAGGTGTCAGTATTGGAGGACGCACGGACCTCTATGGCGTTCAGAATGGCGCTTTGACTCTCAGAGGTATAGACACGAGATCCTTCGACCTTTTATTGTACCCTACGCTGGTACCATAGGAGACCGGTTCCTTTCTGGTGGACGATAACGCTCGTCCTCACAGAGCGGCACTGGTGGACAATATGCTTGAAGCTGAGGAAAGAAGCTGAGGGGATTGAACGAATGGAGTGGCCAGCTTGTTCACCGGACTTAAACCCGATTGAGCATATCTGGGATGCACTTGGCAGACACATTGCAGCCAGATCGGCACCCCCCACAACGGTTGCAGAGCTGGATATTGCGCTGATGGAAGAATGGCCAAATATCCCTCAAGAGCTGATTGATAACCTCATACTGTCCGTGCCACGCAGGTTAGCAACTGTACTGGCGTCCGAGATGATCACACACCATATTAGAGGGCAACGAGAATGACTGTTTCACTGTTATAGAAGCCGCATGGTGCCTCGCTCTACACAAACGCCATGTAAACCTCAAGTAAAGAGTTGAGATAGGAAAATATCGTAGCCGGCCGGAGTGGCTGAGCGGTTCTAGGGGCTACAGTCTGGAACCGCGCGACCACTACGGTCGCAGGTTCGAATCCTGCCTCGGGCTTGGATGTGTATAATGTCTTTAGGTTAGTTAGGTTTAAGTAGTTCTAAGTTCTAGGGGACTGATGATCTTAGAAGTTAAGTCCCATAGTGCTCAGAGCAATTTTGAAAATATCGTACTGTAACACACAAATTACAATTGTAACCGATATCAGAATAAAATACGTTACCATATGCCTATTGTGTATGATATCTCACCTGATCCCCTAATTGCGGTGAGCAGTGTAGTTTTGTATCTATCAGAAACCAAGACACGTGGCTCACAGCTGACCGCGTCAGTGGACTTATATCCATCTTCGCTGTGTCTGTTACTGATGCAGAAGGTGACTGTACCATAGTCGCTACGCCCCGAGCGCACAGTTCTAGAGCCTGTAATGCAACCTAAAAGGCCAGTCGACGAAGACCAAAAAAGAGTGAACAGGGAAAAAATTCGTGTAGTTGCAAGTTTTTACACAGTGGTAGGGAAGAGTGTCGTGAACAACATACCAAAAATCCCCCCACGTTTAACTGACACCTTTTTACGTTTTTCTTCAATAACTTGACAAACCGCGGCTTCTAGCGATAATGTTTCTCAGTACAAAATTAAATTACATTAAGTTTCCTACAAGAAAGGCCCTACACATTTCTTCTCTAGAACTAATAGTTTCTGCGTTGCAGGGCACGCAAAAACCGCAAATTTTTAAAAATACTGTTTTAATGGTATAAAAATAATGTTTATTGTTAAATGAAGCGGGTTAAGCCCAAATAGTACACGACTGTACCATATCTAAGTAGAATAAAGCAATATTGAGGGATAAATTGCGTTCTGAGTAAATGACTGGTGGCAACGGAAGGGAGCGTGGGTGGAGGGTAGAAATGTGAGGGAAGGCAGGTCGCTACAATGAGGTCACTTACTTTGCGTCTGCAAAACGAAGAACGAGCAAGTGAGTCCCCACTCTCTCTACACCACTACGTCGCAGGAAACAACTACACGCTGTTTCACAATCATACCGACCCTTCCGCAACACGCTTTGTTAATAGCAGGTGACAGACACACCTGGAGAGTGTTTATCTTCCACAAAATGCGTTGTGCGCAGACACGTCTGGGAAGTGTTTATTTTCCACAAAATGCATCTACACTAAATGATATAGAGATATTAGTTACTAATAAAACAACGCAAACGAAGACAATCTACGGAAATCTGCGCACACCGCCTTGCACTGGTAGCTTGAAAATTGATTGTTAGTCATCCTGTACGACTGTTGTGGCTTTCTTCTGGGAACCGTCAGTTCCAGCACCACGAGAACTGCTCGCTCTTCAGTTTACACGCATGATAATCGACTATATCCTCCCCAGCATTTGCTGTCTAGTTCTCTTATGCGTGTAGGCAAAATAACTTCACTGTGCTCATGTTTAAATAATGAAATGATTTTCATTTTAATGACTGAGTAATTACATGGTGTAATTAAGACATATTTTATGTATAGAAATGTTTAACCTGTGAGAAGGACGTTGTCAGTGACCTACGCAATGTTCGCGAGAAAGGAATAGGTGGATTGGCAAATACTAATTATTTGAGAAAAGATGGGGAAGCTGATAATTTCAGGAACAAAAAGACACGATATTGTTCATGCACCTTTCAGAAAAGTCACTTAAAATATTTCAGGGGAACAGCTTTCACCGTCAGCTGGTGTCAAACGTTTGCGTTCAGCTGAAGCGATATTTGATTTTAAAAGTAGCCGTCTACTTTGTGCGGAAGCTATTGATAATGAATTCTCTGATAAACCGAAGAAAAATCCCAGAAACGGCGGTGAAAGGTTTACAATGTTCGATCTTTCAGTTACGACAATAACGAATTAGTTTATACAGAAGAGAGGAAGGATGCATGGAGAGACACCATCCGAAGATGTATCTGCTCTGTTGGGGATACAGGTATATTCGCTGCAGACGCAAGAAATCGCGAGGATTGCTATAAAAAGTTTTTATAATCTAAGCAGCTAAAAAAAAAAAACAAAAACAAAACTGGACACCCTATGGATGAAGGGATTGATGTATCAACGGAGCATATATTTAATTAAACAGAGGGGAAAGACGCCTTAGACGAGTTATTGGAGAAGTTTCGAGAATATTACCTTGGATAAGGACAATCAAGGACAGAGCGAAATGTATGAGGACGGTTTTGTTTTCAGCACACGGTGTGACTGCTGATTATCGGGCATTACATGTTCCATGGTTTGTGGCATGTGCTATGGTACTTGAACGAACGGTGTACCATTATTCAGTCTGCAAGATGATGACACAATAGTTGAGTTTTGAAATGTACTCATTCAAGAAAAGATGTTATTTCATAATAACTAATTTATATTTTGTTTTATTTCTAAGTTCAATGGGCATTAAACATCAATCTTTTACCATTAAATCACTATTTTTAATAATTTGCGATTTTTTTCATCCTCTGCAACGCATAAACTGTTAGTTCTAGAGAGAGAGAAATGGAATTCTTTTGTAGGAAATTTAATGTAGTTTAATTCTGCACCGGGATATTTTCGCTAGAAGCCGCGGTTTACGAGTTATTCAAGAAAAACGTAAAAAAAGTTTCGTTTAAACGCGCCGCTCCCCGGCTGTCACGTCCCGCAGATGAAGATCTTTAATATGTTGTTGACGATGCTTTGTTGACCGAGCGCGGTGGCGCAGTGGTTAGCACACTGAACTCGCATTCCGGAGGACGATGGTTCAAACCCGCGTCCGGCCATCCTGATTTAGATGTTCCGTGATTTCCCTAAAATCGCTCCAGGCAAATGACGGGATGGATCCTTCCATAATCCGATGGGACCGATGGCCTCGCCGTTTGGTCCCCTCCCCCAAATCATCAGCCTACGAAGATTTGTGACAACACGAATTTTTTCCCCTAATTTTTCTTCGTTGACTGGACAATAAGGTAATGTTACAATACCAGTTCAGGACGAAGTAGTGTATTTTTACTGTACATACTTTCCATTCCCCAATTATGTAATCGTAATTTAGTTGTTGGCCGTTACATGATGTGTTGTTATAATAAATTATTAGCTTCTATATGCTCTGCATGTACTTAATTTTGCATTAATCATTAGATGTACTTTTATGTAATGTGATGTTGACGGTTTGTTGCGTACAGCTGCACTTTATGTGTTTGAGACACTGACCATATCATATTGGAGCAATGCTCCATGACGAACTGCATGAAAATACTAAAATTAGAACGGCAGCATGCGAAACGGAGCATGCTCGTACACTGAAAAGACGTTCAGGAAGAACTTGGCAAATCGCGTCAAGATCTTAAAATTACATGTCTTCATGTCTAACAGTTCACTTTAAAATGGTCCTTATTTGATAAAAAAAATATTTTTTTGAAGAAACGATGTTCGAAGTTTCAGCAACAGCTTCATGAAGTCCCGAATCGTCGGAATGATCTTCTGACATCTTTGCCTCTTTTAGCATCTTTCATTCGCTGCCTAGCTTGCCTCTCCAAATCCTTTCTCTTAGCTTCCTCTTTCTGTCTTTGTCGATTAATGACATTTCACTGATCATTTATTTCTAAGAGCACATGACGGTGAAATGTATTTCCTTTGTTGTGTGTGGTGTAGCATCATATACTGCAAACTGTAGAATGCAATACACTCTGCTACAGATCTTAAACATTTAATGGATTATGTCCAAAAGGACGAAAACCTAGGTTCAGAGCATAATTATTTACATGAGCACTGTCTACCAACGGCTATCATTGGCATTATAAATCTAGTTTTCAGAAATCTGTTTTATACTTCCTTATTGAAGAAATGTTTTCATAGTCGTACTCAGAAACAGAATGAATGCGAACAATGTGATTTGAACCAGAATCCTGCTCCTTAGATCCATGAGGCTTCTTTGCACTGGATGTCGGAGGTGGTGTCTCCTCGGACACAGCATTGTTTGCGTTGCTGCGAGAAACTGTAGTTATTCTGTTAGTTGTGTACCTACCTAGACGTTTCATCTTTTTAAAAAACGTGTACTGAAGAGCACGTAAGCATATGTGAGAACATGGTGCACGGATATATTTGCTGTAGGTTTCCTGAAAAGTCTGAATGACAGCTTTGTTCCGAGAATATGCAGCTATAAACTTGCCCTAGGACCTCTTTGGAAAATAAATACAAAACATCTAGAATTAAATCAAATGCAAAACACATAGTCATGGTGAAAAGGAAAGTCTCTATTATTTTAGTATACAAAAAACGACAACTACGTTGTTTTGAAGTTCCGAGTCTCCTTAAACGCTCCTTAAAAAAGTAACATGTAAGGTTTAAAGTGACAGAAAACTTACAAAGTACATATTTTTTCTGCAGCTCCTTTGACTGTAGTGTTATTCACCGCAAACACATCGTAAAGGCAGAAACAAAAACGTCCGGTTTACTTGCTCGGCGGAAGTGGTACACACAGCCACCACTGAATCACGACAGTGACTGGCAAAATTGCCGCAACACAACTGTGCGGTCCTGTTTCTGTGTGTATGACAAAGCACTCCCAGACCTCATGAGTCATAGCTCTGTGTCATAATCTTGTACTCTGTATTGATAGAGGAAATCAAGATTTGATAACAAGTGAAGCTATTACTTCAAACATTAATATTTTTAACCAGAATCTCTCAAAATTATTCCTTCATCTCTGTCACTTATCCCGCACACAAGTTTACCCAACACTGTAATGTCACAGGAATTTTGAAAACCTTTTTCATTTACAGTAGTAGTAATGAGGAAAGTACTTGTTAAGGAGATAGTACTACATATGATAAATACACGTAATATTGATTTTGAAGTAAACGCCTTCAGTTATAAGTATATTTTATTATGTTCATTTTATTTTATTTTTTATACCTCGTGACTTTTGACGCTTTTGAACTTACGTCCTGGAAATTTCGTTCACATACTGTAACGAAGTGTTGCAGCAGAGCAAGTATCTAACATCGAAATGGATAGCAGAATGTCATCAAAGTGTTCAACAATTAGAACACCCTAAGAAAATATGTGGTTGTTATGTCGTGTCACTAACCTTTGGTTCAGGTTCTGTATACTGCGTTTTTTTTAATGTGGTACCTTGATATTTTCTGTATTTTGGTTCCCCACACCAACGGCATATTCATGTACGGTATTACTTGTGTTGTCATAACAGGTACAACTGACTTCTTCTGATGTCCGCATAAAAGACCTATGATGGTATACTCATCGTTGCACCAGTAGATTTATCCGAAGACCTCTTTTATTTCGTTATGATTCCTTCAGAAACCATGCTTTGCGTTATTGCTGATATTAAACTTGTTTTCCCAGTAAGTTAGTAGGTGGCTATATAGCTCAAGAATTACAGGCACTGAGTATGTGCTAAGGGTATGGCTCCTCCGAGTCCTGTTTTCTGTACATGTGAGGCTGTTTGTGCGCTATTATTAAACTTCTAATTACTTTATTGCATACGCTTAGAATGTTGTCTGCAGATAGTTCTATTTACAAGACAGAAAGGAAGACTTAGAGTAACAATTCTTGTCATCCTCAAGGCCAAGAGTGACGAACTATAGCTCGGGTAGGCCAAGAACGAGCACGAATTTCAACCACAACTTTTTCAAAGGAAACACTCCAATTCGCCATAAGTGATTTACATAAAAGACGGACGCTCAGGCCTGGAATTCTTCATACTCTGCAAGTCACTGTGCAGTACACGGTGGAGGGGTGGCAGGCGGGAGAGAGGTGGCAGGGGCGGAGGATTTGCCATCAATATTAGTAATTTCTTTCTTTCCTGCTCTGTTAGCGTAGGGGTTGAGGTTGAAACGACTGATGTTTCGATACGTACTATTATAATCCGTTCATCATAAGAATAAACCTGATGTAAACAAACACAAAAGCGATGATTCGTCAGAAGCCGTAGCACACGTACACTGGTGTTGTTACGCTCTTGGAAGTAGGTCCTACTTATGTATTAGTTATCTTATTACTAAGTTGTGTAAAATGAAACTTTAAGACATTCAAATGCATTAACAGCCATCAACGTTTTTCTTAATCACGCTTTAGCTACGTAATTTTTTGTTTCAAACATCGTGTACAGTCACAGCCGCTAAAGCGTTGGGCTCTGATTGTCGCGCTGTTAATGCGCAGAATAAAAATGGCTGAACCTGCTTTCTGTTCCGTAGTGAAACACGCATGTGGAACACGGTTAAAAATGCCGAGAAATGGACTGTTCTTCATTTTTTTCATGAATTTACGGAAATAATCGGCTTTTAAGTTTTCCCAGAGTTGTATATAATGCAGTTGATAAATTACCTCGTATTAAATGTGTATCGCAGTTGGTAGCGTAAGGGGATGCGCACGAAATACGGTTATTCGTCCGTTGATTCAAATCTCCCCAATATCAATTGTTTTTCTCGTTCATTTTGAAATACGTACATCTCTTTATTATAAAACTCATAATCATTTTTTATGAATAATGCACGTCTTCTTGTTTCTAATTACATATTGGACGCGAAATTCCTGTTTCCTTTTCAAATACAAATTCTTAATTATGGATGTTTTATGAAAGACTGTTCATAAAAGTTATTAAAAATAAGAAAACATAACGATTTAATTTTTAAGACAAAAATGAAAAACCAAATCGTCTTTATTTGCAGTACGTCCATCGTTTTATACCACAGAGTAAGTATCGAAGAAACATGAAAAACAGTCTTTTTCACAGCATCGAGCACATCATACAAATGCTACATTTTTACATTTGCTACCGTACCATTACAATAAGAACCCAACAGAACTGATCTGGAGCCAAGCGGCGGGAACTGGCCCGAGAAGTAACAAGACTGTTAAGCTGCCAGACGTACTGGAACTAACGCACCTAGCTTTTTCACACGTCACTGCCGAACGCTGGCGGGCTATAGAACGGCTCGTCATAATAGAAGAAGAGAAAATGCTGCGCCTGGTTGGCTTCGTGGATTCTGTTGTGATAGGCTCGTTATCAACGTAGCAGGTGACGCTTCCAGAACCGAAATGTATTTCTCCGAGCCGGATAAGGAAGGAGCTAAGAGATTACCAGGCGACTGACTGTAAGTAATACCTTCAGTGGCTTCAATATTTAACTATACGGTGAAATCCTTCAATACTCTCTTACATTACACACAGCTTATGCAGAAAAACTACCCTGTGGTTAAGTCAAGAATTTTCATCGTTCTTGTTTTTAATTACAATAGAACGTTAGCTAAAAACGATAACGTGTTGCGGTTTTCGTCTAGCCGTCTAAGGAGCGGGTTGTGGGAGATTTGCAGTGTATTATTTCATTCTGCTTAAAAATTAAATGACATTCGAAGCTGCATTGCTCCTCTGCTCGTCCCTTTTTTCGTGAGAAGTGCAGCTGGCCACGTCACTGCAGGCTAGCTCTACCAGCTGAGCGGCCAGTCCTGCCCAAGTTAAATGCGCTGGTTCAAATGGCTCTGAGCACTATGGGACTCAACATCATAGAACTTAGAACTACTTAAACCTAACTAACCTAAGGACATCACACACACACACATGCCCGAGGCAGGATTCGAACCTGCGACCGTAGCAATCTAAATGCGCTGGTAAAGCTGTTGTCCCGTATTATCGCTAAGTCTATGTGCGCGTAACACACAGCACAAAACGTACCCTAATTATCAAAAATAGCTCTGAGCACTATGGGACTTAACATCTATGGTCATCAGTCCCCTAGAACTTAGAACTACTTAAACCTAACTAACCTAAGGACAGCACACAACACCCAGCCATCACGAGGCAGGGAAAATCCCTGACCCCGCCGGGAATCGAACCCGGGAACCCGGGCGTGGGAAGCGAGAACGCTACCACACGACCACGAGATGCGGGCTCCCTAATTATCATACTTGATAGTACTCAAGAAAGCTTGGCTGCAGTCCCGCGTGAAACGGAAAGCCAATGAGGTTCCAGCAAACGCGGAAGAACACATAGGGCAATATTTACATCAGGTTTATTCTTATGAAGAACGGATATAGCCGGATTATTAATTTTTGTGGCGTCGGAACTAGATTACAATGAAGACAGCTGATTTGTTTGGTATTCCTGAAATACTGGCTAAACTTACTCAACAGTATTTCGCAAGAACGACGTCAGTTTTCTTCCAAAGATAGGCGGTGAAGTAAACTAAGAATCACCAAGACACTTTCGTATCTATGGCTCCATTAATGTAGGTTCACTGAAAGCTATTGTATAGTGCAGTCCCGCGTGAAACGGAAAGCCAATGAGGTTCCAGCAAACGCGGAAGAACACATAGGGCAATATTTACATCAGGTTTATTCTTATGAAGAACGGATATAGCCGGATTATTAATTTTTGTGGCGTCGGAACTAGATTACAATGAAGACAGCTGATTTGTTTGGTATTCCTGAAATACTGGCTAAACTTACTCAACAGTATTTCGCAAGAACGACGTCAGTTTTCTTCCAAAGATAGGCGGTGAAGTAAACTAAGAATCACCAAGACACTTTCGTATCTATGGCTCCATTAATGTAGGTTCACTGAAAGCTATTGTATAGTGCATGGAGGAAAGTGCCTTGTACCACTACAAGCTATTCCTTTTCCTGTTCGACTCAGAAATGGAGTGTGGGAAAAACAACAATCTATACACCTCCATATGTGCCCTAATTCGACTTTTCTTCTCTTTGCAGTCCTTTCGCGGAACGTACTGTCTTAGACACAAAACCTGGCCGCAGGCTGACCGCCATAGACTGAATCCTTCATTTAAAGCGCAAATATTGCTGGCTGCCCCTCAGAATTCTAAGCCCGGCAATCTGCACTCTGCACGTCTAGCGATGTGTTACAGTGCCGTATCTGCTGGCGATCTTGTGCTAAACGTCACTCAATGTAGACACAAAGTAGCGAATCCGAGTCAACTCATTCCTTTATTTTGTTAATCACACTTCTGCCGTCTGCTAACGGTATCAGTCTGATGGAGCCTCAAAGATAATTTGCATCACTTTCTAACCCAACAGTAACAGCAAAATCTTCTGAAAGAGAATGTGGATGCGTCAATATCAGAACAACTACGCTTGAAAGTTGCCCGACAGTGCCCACCCGCCATTAGTTGCTTGACGCTAGCCGCCATTTGTCATGGCGATCACGTACTTCGAATGTTTCTGAGTTCGCGTTGTTAGCATAAAATGGTTTCTTATTTTATTGTTATTTTCCATACGCAATAACTGCAATGACACCGTGCGGTCACACAAGATGCTTAGGTTGCTATGAATGTGTGTTTACCGTGTGTAATTTTCTTATTCGAAGTTCTATTATTTATCATGCAATTACATATTGGATTTTGCATCCTTCAGTCATACTAAAGTTGTTTATATGTTCGGATTTAAAGACGTCAAATCAGGTTTGAAGTACAGTTTAGTCTGAAATACACTTTTCTTGGCGGTTTTTCAATAAGGAATGCAGAAGCTGAACATTTAAGGGTCCAAGATCATTTGAGTAAGACCGTGAGTCATGATACTCCAAGCAGATTCTCGGATAGTTTTCTTTGGGAAACCAGCAGAGTGTGTTCTTGTGTAGTAGCAACAATTGGATCGGTTTTATTGGGTTTTTTCCTTTATACTGCAAGTGAAAGGTGTCTTAGTTGTTAGAAAAATGTCAGTTGTGATGGAAATTCTCCTTCAGAGGAGTTCGTAGTGCAAACTTGGGAACTTGTGGTAAGTTCCTATGGGACCAGACTGCTGAGGTCATCCGTCCCCAGGCTTACACACCACTTAATCTAACTTAAACTAACTTGCGCTAAGGACAACACACACATCCATGCCCGAGGGACGACTCGAACATCCAACGGGGGGAGCCGCGCGAACCGTGGCAAGACGCTTGAGACCGCATGGCTACACCGCGCGGCAGTTCGTAGTACAGTCCGCGCCACTACATAAAAAAATGTTTTCTGTTCAGATTGCTCTTTGCACGAGGAGGATCAGCCATCCATTCCTTCTTAAGACAATAACTCACGAACAATAACAATGCTGCATAGGAATGCTGAAAGAACGAAATGTTGACGCTCAAGCAAAAATATGGTAAGTCACATCTTTGATCTTTGCTGTTTTGAATTAGAGCGTGCAGTACTCATACATCCAACCTCGCAAGGTGGCCTGTTGAGTGCAAATGTTGCAGTTCATCACATATGTCAGTTATCGAGGGTAACTGAATGCCAGAACTACCTTAACTGAAACAAGAAAATCCTTTTCTAACCTGATTTGTTTGATAATATTCACCCCAAACATGATATAAGCGTTTCAAACTGCTCCCGCTGCCTGCACCTCCCCATGAAACCCAAAGTGAGCAATGTCTTGCACCAATGTTAGACATGTTTTGCAGTTGTGACTCTCTTTTATAACACTTAACACTTTCGCTGCGGCATCGGTGCAGGCGCGCAACTCTCCAGTGCGGCCCGGCAACGTGCGAGTGCGGACCGGTAAAGCTCGAGTGCGGGCCGGTAACACTCTGAATTAGCAGAGAAATTGCAATATTACAACTAATATGAGCCAATGTGCAGCAACAAGAAAAATAAATCAGTAGTAAAACTGGCTTAACAGAGTAATACAAAGTGAAATTTAGTAGCACTATGCCTGGCAAACAGCAGCAGCAAATGCAATAACTTATATCTAAACATGACAAAGCTCAAGCAGAAAAAATATTACACTAAAAATGGCCATGTCTAACACCTATGTCACATCTTAACACTAGAGTGATGCATCACAAAAGCTTACTCTGAAACGGCACGCAGCGCTCAGAGACGACGCTCCAGAGCACACCTGAGCTACAGGTTGATGTCAAGACCTTGTAAGATCTGTTCGATCATGTTCCATACTGACTTAATGATGACACCTTAGATGCATTACTTCAAATAAGCTTCGACTGTATTGTGGTCATATGTTAAAGTCTGCCGGCCGCGGTGGGCGAGCGGTTCTAGGCGCTTCGGTCCGGAACCGCGCGACTGCTACGGTCGCAGGTTCGAATCCTGCCTCGGGCATGGATGTGTGTGGTGTCCTTAGGTTAGTTAGATTTACGTAGTTCTAAGTTCTAGGGGACTGGTGACCTCAGATATCTAAGTCCCATAGTGCTCAGAGCCATTTTTTCGTTAAAGTTATGAAACGTCCCCTTAGAAAAATTATACATGATTGTGCTTAAACTGACACACAGTATTTTTAGCGCAACGCAATCTGACTTTCAAAAATCCCTACAAAATAATGGCCCCGACTAACATTAACCTATACCTTTCACAAATCACTTACCTCACCAAAAATCTTCGTTACTCGAACTACTGCAATACAGCGAGCGCCACTACTGCCAGCTAAATAAAAGATTCAAACTACTGAAGGCACTAACTACTGATAGGCATAGTTAGCAAATGAAAGATGTTGATAGAGAACAAACAATGTATTTACCTTAATAGTCATAATATATATAGCAGTTCATGACATCAATTCGTACAAATGTACTGTTTCTGATGGACACACCTCCAGATTATCCATCTTAAAAATCCGGCATCTCGCTTCCCACATCCACCACTGCTGGCGGCTCACCTCCAACTGCGCAACGCTACGCGATGTTAACATCCAGCTGCCCAACACTACAATGGCAGACAACAATGCAAACTAGCCACAGACTGCACACAGCACAGCCAGTGATTTTCATACAGAGCGCTACGTGGCGTTACCAATAAGAAAACCTAAACAGCCTACTTACAAAGTATGTTCGCTGTCTGACACCTATTGGGGCCACAGGCGTCATTCAAATGTTCGTGATTTGTTGATAATGTAACAAAAAATACAATTCAAACAAGCAAGAAATCCACAGCATGCAGGAAAAATTTGGATTCCTAAACTCAAATTCTTATGAAGGAAGAAAAGGAAAAAGGAAACTGGATTCATTTGAAATTATATTTACTTCAAATGCGGATTTTTAACATTGACTCTGATAGAGTTCCCCATCACTTCAATTACGGTGCTATTAGAACAAATTTAGCACAACAAATTCTTTCGCAAAAAACTGAAGTGAACGCTTTACAACGCAATAAGAAATAAGTCAACTTACCTTTCACGTCATAAAAAGAAACCATCCAATGTGAAAAGAAATAAAAGAAGTTGTCTTTGATAATCGGAATTTCCCCGATGTTATCACGTTTTTGCTACTTATGGGAAATTATACAGCAGTTCAACCAGTATCCAGGTTTGTCTGGGCAGGTTGTACACTCGTATGGTGTATCAGTGCACTTGCCTTGTTCCGTGCACTGCTTACACCGCTTCTTCATTACTTGCTTCTTCACTGCAGTAGCTTCCCGCTTTTGCACAACGTGTGTTTGTTTGTTATTTTCCTTGCTCATATTTCGTGGAACGGCCATTGGTGGAAGGAAGCATTTTATAATGTTCATTCTGTAATCCTACAACGTCATTTTATTTCCTGAGTATTTGTTGTACAGATATAGAGAATTAAAACTAGCATGTCAATGACATGAAAGAATAGTTTTTTCGGCCAGCGTATAGTCTTTCGTTCACATAAATAATACGATAACATCTGATCTTGTTTGTCAGTCCCAGAAATACACGCATTGTACCTAATAATAGGCAAAGGTTTCGTGACTATTTGCTGGCGCGCATTCGTCACTTGCTCCATAACATTTAGGTGTTCTGTGGAAATGTAGGAAACCTCTCGTCGATCCTTCCATTTTCCAATCATAACTCCATTAGAATACCGCGCAACTGTCTCTCCTCACCCAAGTTTTGCCGATACAACGTCTTCGGGGGGGTATGTTTCCTATTTAATTTCAGAGTACCTGTGGAAAGTGTTTTTAGGTAACACTCAGGAAAACTAGTAATTCGCCAATACTTAGAGGTTTCCATTTACAGATCCTAGATCCCTCTTTTGTATTTTCGCTCGGAAATATGTTGACTGCGTTATCGTTCGTTTCGTCAACTACAAGTTGCAACAATTCGTCTGTTACCAATAATCTGAAGAAATCCATAGGAGAATTGCCATCAGGATGAATTTGCAAAACTTCTTCCTTCGTAAATGGGTGATACTTCATATTATGTGATTCTTTATGCCAGAACTCACCTGGATTATCTCCGTGTGACAGGTCGGGCTCTTTTTCGCCGTCGATTTCCACAGTCGTCGTGATCCATATCGTCCGATTCGGAACTGCCACGAAACAGATTCGAAAGCTGTGCTTCCACGCTGTCATCACTCTGCAATTCTTCTGCAGCCTATAAATGACAATCGCCGTGGTATGCGTCGTCCTCACTACACAGAAAATCACTGTCGTTTAGTACACTAAGTAACTGTTCCTCTGTCAATTTCACACTTTTCCTGCTCCTTTTCACATTGGAAGGACCAGGTGTCAGTTCATTAGCCGCCATTACGAACAATATACGTTCGATAACTGGCCACACAAAACAAAAGTTTACACGCTTTGACGCTGTAACTAGACTGAGTAATCCGACAGTGAGCGCGGACGCTTACAAGCGTCAGCCGCACTGGCTCGTGGCTTGTTCTGACGCTTATAAGCGTCAGCCGCAGCGAAAGTGTTAAACGACTTTCGTATCACTGCGGTGTGCGAAATCCAATACGTAAACGCACGACAAATAATAGTACTTGAAATATGAAAATGACACTTGATAAAAACACTCATAGCGACTTAAGCGTCTTGCGTAGCCTATTCTGTGTTCATTCAGTTTATCAGAGTTATTGCACGCGAAAAATAAAATTACAATAAGAAACCATTTTATGCCAGCAGGGGGAAATCAAACACTACCGCATTGTACGTTGTTGCCAATTTGTGCAACTTTCCGGACTCGGAATTCTGACAAGGGAACCTCCCCATCGCACCCCCCTCAGATTTAGTTATAAGTTGGCACAGTGGATAGGCCTTGAAAAACTGAACACAGATCAATCGAGAAAACAGGAAGAAGTTGTGTGGAACTATGAAGAAAATAAGCAAAATATACAAACTGAGTAGTTCATGTGAGACATAGGCAACATCAAGGAACAAACGAACTAAAGAGCGCCGTGGTCCTGTGGTTAGCGTGAACATCTGCGGAATGAGAGGTCCTTGGTTCAAGTCCCCCCTCGAGCGAAAATTTTACTTTCTTTATTTTCGCAAAGTTACGATCTGCCCGTTCGTTCATTGGCGTCTCTGTTCACTGTAATAAGTTCAGTGCCTGTGTTTTGCGACCGCACCGCAAAACCGTGCGATTAGTAGACGAAAGGACGTGCCTCTCCAATGGGAACCGAAAACATTTGATCGCAAGGTCATAGGTCAACCGATTCCTCGACAGGAAAACACGTCTGATATATTCTATTCGACACTGGTGACGGCATGTGCGTCACATGACATGTTGTCGACCCACCTAACGTGTACACTTGGCGAATGTGGAAAAAGATTCTTCTACTTCGCCCGATTTAGGTTTTCTTATGGATGTGATAATCACTTCCAAAAAAGTGATGAAAACATAAGAGTTTGTCACATAAACTGAAAATAAGAAATTAAACTTTTCACTCGAGGGAAGACTTGAACCAATTACCTCCCGTTCCGCAGCTGCTCACGCTAACCACGGGACCATGGCGCTCCTGATCTCGCGCTATCCGTTTTTTTTTTTTTTTCCTATATTACACATGAACTACTCAGTTTGTATATTTTGCTTATTTTTTTCATAGTTCCACACAACTTCTTCCTGTTTCTTCGATTGATCTGTGTTCAGTTTTTCCAGGCCTATCCACTATGCCAACTTATAACTAAATCTGAGGGGGGTGCGATGGGGAGGTTCCCTTGTGAGACACCTTAGGTGGACGGCTCAAGCGTGCCACGACACGCCACTCCACGCCACGCGGAGACGTGAAGGACCTGGACAGGATGTCAACGCTTTGTTTTCCATTGTGGTGTTCACACCGGCAGCCGGGCCGTAACAGAATGGTGAGAGCCGCGCCCGGCAGCGCCGGCAATAAGTCAGAATGCTTAAGTAAGGGGGGCTATAATTAAACTTTTGCTACCGATGTAAAACGAGTGATCGTAGGACAATAAAACTTAGTGGAAATATTTGTAAGGAAATGTAGAAGAGAAATAACGAATAAACTATTGAAGGAAACACATTTTAATTTCCACATTAGAGAGTAACATTTGTTTACTACGTACTATGTTTACGTTGCAGGTTATATACGTTGCTCAATGTGAAGATTATCCGCATCCACGACTGCCTGGATCTGCACTAAAGATAACATTTCGCACTTGTCCGCAGCAATTTTCGAATGGAGCGCCATGGAATGTTCAGCTGTCGTGACACAGATCGTGCACTGCCTGAAGATCGCCCATTGCGTCTCGCATTCTCAGTTATGGCGACAGTAACTTCTACAACAATTTGTGGGGGAACTAGCCGTCGGCGCTTCCCAGGAGCAGTTCCCAAACCGCCAGTTAATTCGAACTTCCGAATCGTGTTCTTCAGCTCCGTTGCGGAAAGAGAATCCCTAAATGCACCGAGAGTCCCGAAGAGAAGGGGCACTATTGGGGTTGTTTTATAAAACAGCCCTCCTCACCATTTTCAGACTCATATTGGCTGTCTGCATCTGTAATGAACACTGATGCTTACGTTTCAACCCTATGTCGCCGTACCAGTAACGGCGCCTAACGGCAAGTCATGACACTAACACTACTAACAACGCAAAACCCGCAGCACACACTCTGAACATCATTCCTATAAAGTTGGGTATCTATATGGTAAATAGTTATCCGTCTACACTGGCTCAAGTAGCGAATGTTTAATTATAACCACGCTGTATTTGCAGCGCAAGCCGGCGGCCAATGGAACTACGATTCAGTGCCTGCAGTAAACGTGCCAGACGTTTTCTGTCAGTTTTTATCAGAAGTTCAGTGCACGAAATCCTTTTTTTTTTCTTTTAAAGAAGTTCCTTCACATTTTCCAGTCAGTGAGGAAAAATTACAGATACCGTAACGATACAAAGTTCCTTAGTTCATCTACACTTACTTACTATATCTGTTTTCATACTGAGCCGTGGCGCCATTGAGTTAGCAGACTGTTCTGTCTGGCGCCACTGGCTCAGGTGTAGTATCGACTATCCCTCTTGCGGCCCCATTGCCGATCGTATGTGTGGGTTGTGTCCTTAGGTCTTTGCTTGCCGATATACAGGGTGAGTCACCTAACGTTACCGCTGGATATATTTCGTAAACCACATCAAATACTGACGAACCGATTCCACAGACCGAACGTGAGGAAAGGGGCTAATGTAATTATTTAATACAAACCATACAAAAATGCACGGAAGTATGTTTTTTAACACAAACCTACGTTTTTTTAAATGGAAGCCCGTTAGTTTTGTTAGCACATCTGAACATATAAACAAATATGTAATCAGTGCCGTTTGTTGCATTGTAAAATGTTAATTACATCCGGAGATATTGTAACCTAAAGTTGACGCTTGAGTACCACTCCTCCGCTGTTTGATCGTGTGTATCGGAGAGCACCGAATTACGTAGGGATCCAAAGGGAACGGTGATGGACCTTAGGTACAGAAGAGACTGGAATAGCACATTACGTCCACATGCTAACACCTTTTTATTGGTCTTTTTCACTGACGCATATGTACATTACCATGAGGGGTGAGGTACACGTACATACGTGGTTTCCGTTTTCAATTACGGAGTGGAATAGAGTGTGTCCCGACATGTCAGGCCAATAGATGTGCAATGTGGTGGCCATCATTTGCTGCACACAATTGCAATCTCTGGTGTAATGAATGTCGTACACGCCGCAGTACATCTGGTGTAATGTCGCCGCAGGCTGCCACAATACGTTGTTTCATATCCTCTGGGGTTGTAGGCACATCACGGTACACATTCTCCTTTAACGTACCCCACAGAAAGAAGTCCAGAGGTTTAAGATCAGGAGAACGGGCTGGCCAATTTATGCGTCCTCCACGTCCTATGAAACGCCCGTCGAACATCCTGTCAAGGGTCAGCCTAGTGTTAATTGCGGAATGTGCAGGTGCACCATCATGCTGATACCACATACGTCGACGTGTTTCCAGTGGGGCATTTTCGAGCAACGTTGGCAGATCATTCTGTAGAAACGCGATGTATGTTGCAGCTGTTGAGTGGTACCCAAGCGTCAACTTTAGGTTACAATATCTCCGGATGTAATTAACATTTTACAATGCAACAAATGGCACTGATTACGTATTTGTTTATATGTTCAGATGTGCTAACAAAACTAACGGAGTTCCGTTTAAAAAAACGTAGGTTTGTGTTAAAACATATACTTCCGTGCATTTTTGTATGGTTTGTATTAAACAATTACACTAGCCCCTCTCCTCACGTTCGGTCTGTGGAATCGGTTCGTCAGTATTTGATGTGGTTTACGAAATATATCCAGTGGTAACGTTAGGTGACTCACCCTGTATATTCGGAGTTCACTGGCCCGAGAGGGAGACACGAAGTTTGGAGATTGGTGGTGGCGTCGCCACAAGAAGTAGTCGTGAGGCCCGAGCGGCCGAAGCCACGAGCTGCGCAAGGAGGGCCTGCGCAGAGCGAAGACACCGGAGTACTTCACCGGGGTCAGCGCCGACTACAAGCGGTAGGCCGACATTTCGTCGCTTGGTTGGCAACATTCGTGTCGGACGACCGCTCGTGGCCTGGCTGCCCTCTTCTACTCGGCTTTCATCGGCACCACTCAGTACCCGCTGCGACGGGTCGTGAATCCATGGAAGTGCTTGCTGATAAAGGGGAGTAACATTCTGCAACCCTCGTGGTGATTTGTGTCATCCTCTACCTGCCCTCCTTATTATTTTCTGGTTTGTACCCGACCCTCAGAGTTTTACTCGCTCGGCTCTTTGGTCATAAATATAGGCAGTAACATTGTACTAAGACACTAGTTTCCGTTGGAAAATTTGTCCTGCTATTTTATTGTCTTTCCTTTCTGGTTTCTACCCCATCATTAATGTTCTAATTAATCAGTTTTTGGTCGTAAATACAGCCGGAACAATTGTACTAAGGCACAGGTTGCCGTTAAAAGAAAGAGGGGCCTTATGGTTAGATTTAGCTGCTAACCGGTTCACTTCTTTGACTATAATTGCATTTCTCAGTCATTAGTTATAATCTGAACAACCTGTTGTACTAAGCTATTCGTTTCTGTGTTTGAAAGACCGGCTCATTATTGGTGTATTTTAGCTGGATCTTGTAGTTCCGCCGAGTGAATTCTCTTGTAATAAGTGTTCACAAGTAAAGTTTTAAGACGTTCCTTCAAAGCGGTCTTAATAACTGACAATCAGTTTAACTATGAAAATATTAACAGCCAACTGTCTTGAGGGTTTTAGTCAAAATAAAATTGCAGTAGGGACTTGTTGCCTATTGAAATTAAGAGTTGGTTACTTTGAAGTAAGCCTTATCATTGTCATATTGTTTGCTAATCTGTTTAACCTTTAAGCACAGGTGCGCATCTTAACCCTGAACCTTTCGAAATACAACTTTCAAATTAAAGGTTAAGTCATCTGTTTTGTATAATTGAATCACTCTTGTCATCAATGGTGCTTATATAGTTTTCATGTGTTGCAGAAGGGCATTTAATAAGGCAGACTGTGTCCAGCGCGGTAGTAAACACTGCTGTTTCACCAGATAATGGGCGGGCTGCAGGTCCGGCCGTATTGTAATCGCTGCCATATTGGTTGCTGTTTTACAATACAGCATTTCAGATTTATTTTGCAAAGATTAAAAGCTTATTCAACTTAAGTTTTAAGGTCAAAAGAATTTTGCAAATTTGTTCATTTTGTTAAAGAAAATTTTATGGTTAAATGTTTCGATTATCTGTGAAACACAGTTGATATATATTATTAAACAGGTTGTATGAAAAGAAAGTTATATTGGTGGGTCCTCCCTTCCACGTTTTCCTTAATTCCAGCAAGTATCACGTATCACATACATCTGTAACAACAGGAAACTAACGAGTCATATTATGTTACTCCCTTTTAGCATTCTTCAAAATAAAAAGTTGAAATCGAAATGGAACTCCTTAGAGACAGTTGCAGAGAAGAATTAAAAAAATAAAAAAGAAGAAAAACCTTGGCAAAATGAATTCAGGTGATGCAGAGAAAATTCTATCGAAATGCAGTTACACTTGGCATGGTTTCAACGCATGAATTTCGTAAAAGATATTTTAATTCCAAGAGCTATGCACAGTTTCTGTCAGTGGAAACAGAACCAGTGATACAAATGATATTATCTCAAGTTCAAAATGGTTCAAAGGGCTCTGAGCACTATGGGACTTAACAGCTGAGGTCATCAGTCCCCTAGAACTTAGAACTACTTAAACCTAACTAACCTAAGGATATCACACACATACATGCCCGAGGCAGGATTAGAACCCGCGCCTAGAACCGCTCGGCCACTCCGGCCTCATTATCTCAAGTATTTTTGCCTGTCACTCTGTCTGGATCACAAGTTGAAGAATATCGTTAGAGAGGTCGTCATTGTCTCCAGTGGACGAACCATTGACACTGCCACGCACCACATCACAAAAAAAGAAAGGAACTAGTGAGAAAAATAAGGAGAATTTTGCAGCTTGAAAAGGACAAAATACCTCTGATGAAGGCACAGAAAGATATTACCGAACATGGTGACGTTAATTACTTCCTGGTGTGTCTCAGCAGTCCAAAAACCAGCCTTCCTCTCCAGAAGCAAACATTTTTAGAACTTAAAATGCAATAGCTTGACTGTAATGAATTGGAGGCAGTGAGTTCTGTACAAACTTCTACTTCAAAATAATGATGGTGCAGTAATTTATCTCACCTTATCGTTGTACACAATTTTTCTGTTCTGCTATGGTCCTGCAAAACTGTCTCTCCTGTTCCGAAATTTTATCTTGAATGTTCTGCAGCGCATCATGAAATGTATTATCGTTCATTCTGTAACACGAATAAAACTTTTCAGGAAAGTTTTGATGTTCATACAAGGAAAAAACCATCGTACATGACTGGCACTATTTATGAAATGAGCGCATAACCTGTTATTTCTTCTGTGCTTCCAACTCGATGAGTTACTGCGCTGTCAAAACAATACCAATAAAATAATGAAGTCCTTGTTTTGTATGATAGCACAGACTGGCTGTCAGTGAACAACTGATGGCCGCACCTGTGTTTTCTATGCCTTCGAAGAGTGAGGATTCTCTGGCACCGACACCCGGCAAGGAAGAAAAAAAAATTACACGCACATATGCATCGATTGACAGTAATTCATTAACCTACCCTACAGCGTTTCAGGATACGCCTAATGTGTCCACTATTCTTTCTGTTAAAATGGGCAAATCGAAATGGAAACTCTTTAGAGACAGAGAACAGAATTTAAAAATTTACCAAGGTGACATCAAGCAGCTGACGGAAAAGTCCATAACACGAACTTCAACTTGCCATTGGCTACATCATCTGAATTTCCTAAAATAAATATTGCTCCTAAAATAGTTAAGCAGAGTCCTTCGAAATTGGAGATGTGGTCGATCTAAAGCTCATAATCATTTACAACTTGTCATACTACATTTCACAGAAATACGGAAGTGAAAATTTCAGAAATGAACAGCCTGCATATTAGTCAACTTAGATGTAGAAACATCTATAAATATAATTGTATCTTTTAGCATCTCCAACTAGAAAGCAAATAAGTAGAATGACATAAGGTTTCATTGTAGTCCATCCACAGCAGTCTTATCTTAGATTAATTTAATCTTCTTTTCCATTTGCAAATGAGAAATGTTCGTTGTAATAACTGTAGGATGCGGCCAACAAATAATTGCTTGCCTTTTATTATGTAAAGCGTGGCCCAATGTAAAACCGTAGCAGATGATTGTCCAGTGTTATCGGTCGTTACCATGGGAAAAAATCGTATATATTTGATTGATGATTGAAATCACACGAGGGTCCGATCTAAGCCTACACTGATCGCTAGTAATTTGTTTTGCTATTCTGCAGTGTTTGACACCACGATAAACTCATGTGAACGTGTAGGCTTGCGATCGTGTCACTGACGCCACTACATAACTCGCATTTACTTGTGAAAGGAGTCTGGTAACAGGAATCACTATCGTTTCAAAAAGTCCTTTGTACTTTTAGCTATATTTCATTCGCAATAATGTATATGATCTAAAATATACTGAACGGTAATTTGCATGCTATCAGACATTTTCAATACAAGATTTGTAAATCAAGTGCATGTGCTTGAGAAATAGCGTCAGTTCACAATGACTGAGATGGATTATGAAAAGGTATATGATTTATTAAGGAGATAACGTACCAAACTACCAGTACAAAAATCAGATTTTTTAACAGCATGCCTTCTTCGAAATCGAATGAGAAATATTTTGGAACTAAAACAGCATGCCAAATGAAAAAAAAAAAAAAATGGTTCGAATGGCTCTGAGCACTATGGAACTTAACTTCTAAGGTCATTAGTCCCCTATAACTTAGAACTAGTTAAACCTAACTAACCTAAGAACATCACACACATCCATTCCCGAGGCAGGATTCGAACCTGCGACCGTAGTGGTCTCGCGGTTCCAGACTGCAGCGCCTACAACCGCACGGCCACTTCCGCCGGCAGCATGCGAAATGAAAAGTAGGTAGTTTCTTTTTTCACAAGGAAAGTAAAGCTTTTAATGAAAAAATAAGTCCTTAAGAGGATGTGGCGTAGTCTTATATACTGCCGAGAGTTTTTATAATGTGAAGCTAGGAGATGTGGATTCCCCCCTTTCCTTCCCTCCGCGCGGCCTGGCAGAGAGGGTAATAAACACAGTCGCGGTGGCTTCAACCGGCTAGCCGTGGACCTGTCCAGTACATCCCATTCCGGCTCGTCCCAGCACACAGTGTGAATGCTGCATTAGGTTACTCATTTAGGTTCAAGAAGCATTTCTGTGATACTAATGTGTTTTTCGAGCCTACCTGTAACAAGTCTGGCAACACGCCTTTGAATTGCGTCGACGTCTTCCATCAACCCGAGCTTGTGGGGATTCGAAACACTCAAGCAGTATTCATGTACTGGTGTGTTATACAAGGTGTTTCACAATTCATGTTACACACTTCTAAAGGGTGCAGAGGGGACATGAGATCCCAAATCCGGAAACGGTTCGTTTCCATGTTACAACAAAACAAGAAGACATCCAACGATAGCACCACACTCGTCCCGGCACCCCACCCCGTGCGCGAGTGTGGGGAGCAGCTTTGAAATCTTGAATGAGAACCCCCGTTTTCTATTCCTAATTACCATTCTACGGCAAAATCTACATACATTTTGTCCGAAGTATTTTCTTCATTTCGCCACAGATGGCGCTGTAATTGGAGAAATAGAAATGGATATACAATCATAATTTACCACACATATCGAACAGGGGACTATTCGACGCGCCACCGTGGCCGTGTAGCAAACTACGACGTCTCGTTAACAGGCGGTGCACTGCGACCGGAGCTCACGTATCGCGCAAATGTCGAAGAGACAGGGGCAACTCCTTTATGTGTGGTGGCAGCGTACAGACCGGCGAGAGGAAACGAAGCAAACATGTTACAGGAGACGCTAATGAAATAGCTGTAGTACTGGCAGTGCACCTCAACACACGGATAAGCGCCCGGCAATTACACCGCGATTCCGTTATATCCGTAGGTAGTACTGTCACAATACGGTATTGTCATAGGTGTCAAGAACTTCATGGCGCCGATTTTCATAACCGGGTAATGTTTTGTTAATTGGCACGTCAAAAAGTGCAAACAACCCTCTCGTTCTTTACAGAGGTACTTTTTCCGATGTCGTAGCGTTAACCGGCATAACATGTCTAACTTTTGAAGATTTTGTTCCATTGTGTCTAACTTTTGAAGATTTTGTTCCATTGCGTCTAACTTTTGAAGCTTTTGCTTTGTTTGTCTCTGATTTTGTTCCATTGTGTCTAACTTTTGAAGCTTTTGTCCCATTTGTTGCATTAATTGTAATAACAATGCACTGGTGTCTGAAACATGTTCCTCAGTGCTTTTCGGCAGTGAATTTGCACCGCAACATTCACATTTTGACAAGCTGAAAATTTGTCTTGACTTATTTGAGAAAACGGTGAGGACGCAAAACCTGAATCTACAGTATTTGTAAAACTGTGTCCTGTCATTTCGGATTCCTGAGGCGAGTTGTTGCCGACCGATCGATCGATAATGCTTCCCTGTTCACAACCTGTTTCACTGCCTACGCCATTGTTTGCCGCCCGCTCCATTTCCCTATGCACAATTACCAAATTACTATGTTGAACACTAGTTAATTCATTACACGGTGGCGCTAACACACTGCTTTCGTCTTCACTGTCATTTCTCAGTTTACTTTGGAGCCTAGTATTACGTTTTTCACACGCCATTACTGTCACAATATTTCACACGATAACACAAAAAGACACAATTTGAAGAGCAAAAATAAGAGAACACATTAACATAGAACTGAAAATAATATCTAGTTAATTGCAAGCGCAGCTGCGAAATACTTGGTGCAAATCTACATGCATGTCACAACTGTTTTACTGCGCAACAATGAAAAACCACAACTACCAAGGAAATTCTCTCTATAATTACGCGCTAGCAATAAACAAAAGCTACACTAAATACACAAACTACAAGAAAAAATCAGAAGATTCCAGTGAGGTATCCTAGGCTAAGGGTCGACATATAAAACGACCCCTTTCAAAAATTATACAACACTGTGCTTAAACTGACACACAATATTTTTAGCGCAACGCAATCTGACTTTCAGAAATCCCTACAAAAGAATGGCCCTGACTAACATTAATCTATACCTTTCACAAATCACTTACCTCACCGAAAATCTCCGTTACTCGAACTACTGCAATACAGTGAGCGCCACTACTGCCAGCTAAATAAAAGATTCAAACTACTGAAGGCACTAACTACTGATAGGCATAGTTAGCAAATGAAAGATTTTAATAGAGAACAAACAATGTATTTACCGTAATATCATCAAAAGTCATAATATATGTAATTTCAAAAATCCGCCATTTCCTTCCACACATCCACCACTGCTGGCGGCTCACCTCTAACTGCGCAACGCTATGCGCTGTTAACATCCAGCTGCCGCTGCCCAACACTACAATGGCAGACAACAATGCAAACTAGCACACAGAGCGCTACGTAACGTTGCCGATAAGAAAACATAAACAGCCTACTTACATATATACAACTTTACACATCGGTACCATATTTCTCCAACACAGAATTACACAGCCACCTGATCATTTAACTGAGAGATAAACTTTTTTTTACTACGGCAGTGACAGATGTTTACGTAATTACACCGTTGGATAACTTCACACTTACGAAATTGTATTTTGTCTGTACTTTGTGAACTGTTCATATTTTTTCGGACCCATTGTGATATAATGAGAGCTTTGAATGATATATTTGGTATGGGACACGATTTTTAAAGTACGTTTGAGGCAGATGACACTTTTGACATGAGCAGAGAATTTTTTTTAATTATTGGAGGAAGCTATGACGATTTTGAGAGTTGACTGAGATGTTATGATATTATTACGACGACGATGTGTATTATGCTGTTGAGGTATGAGTGTGATCAATAAGCCGATGTTATATGAGGAATTTGATTATGCTACGTATTTATTATGATGAAATATTGAAGAAGTGCCGACGAATATGTATATGTGTAATAAGGTAAGGAATAATGAGTAGTGGTTAGGGACTCTGACTTGTGATAAAGGATGTTGGGAACCAAGAATCGTACTTTAAGAGTTATGAAATGTGTGTAAATGCGTGAATGTATCACAATGCCGGCGAAAATTATTGGCCACTGTCCAAAAACAATTTGTAAAATTTTTGTGGGGAGCATGGGGGCTATGTAAGTAGGCTGTTTATATTTTCTTATCGGCAACGTTACGTAGCGCTCTGTATGCTAGTTTGCATTGTTGTCTGCCATTGTAGTGTTGGGCAGCGGCAGCTGGATGTTAACAGCGTATAGCGTTGCGCAGTTAGAGGTGAGCCGCCAGCAGTGGTGGATGTGTGGAAGGAAATGGCGGAGTTTTGAAATTACATATATTATGACTTTTGATGATATTAAGGTAAATACATTGTTTGTTCTCTATTAAAATCTTTCATTTGCTAACTATGCCTATCAGTAGTTAGTGCCTTCAGTAGTTTGAATCTTTTATTTAGCTGGCAGTAGAGGCGCTCACTGTATTCCAGTAGTTCGAGTAACGGAGATTTTCGGTGAGGTAAGTGATTTGTGAAAGGTATAGATTAATGTTAGTCAGGGCCATTCTTTTGTAGGGATTTCTGAAAGTCAGATTGCGTTGCGCTAAAAATATTGTGTGTCAGTTTAAGCACAGTGTTGTATAATTTTTGAAAGGGGTCGTTTCACATGCATTACTGGTGTACAGACGGTCCCCACTGGCTACGGCAAATTGACCGTCAAAAGCCGTTGGTCGGGTAACGTAAGGTGTGGCATCACGGGGAACAAATTGATTGATCCGTATTTTATCGTCGTCACGGTGAATGGGTGCAAATATCGCACTTTTTGGGGCAGGAACTACAGGTGCTTGCCCTGGACGTTCGACAAGGTATGTGGTTTCAGCGTGACGGTTGCCCAGCGCATTACGGAATTGAAGCACGGGGGCTATTAGGTGGTGTTTACACTTGGTTGGTGGATCAGCTGAGGTCGCCCTATTAATCGGCAAGCTAGGTTGCGGGATTTGTTGCCGGTTTTCTTTCTGTGGGGATGTTTAAAAGATAAGGTGTACCAGCAAGTGCCAACAGGCCATGAAGACAAGATCGACAGCATCAGAAACGCCTGTGCTGACATTCCCTCAGATATGCTTCCGTCCTATGTAGGGTCATTTGAAAAGCGGATCACTAAGAGTATTGAAGACAAACTGCAAGACGGTACGACGTTTTAACACTTGTTCTAACTGGAAAAGTAATAGCGTTCGTCTCGAGCCATGGTCACAGTGGCGCGTCGAGTAGTCCCCTGTTCGATGTCGGAGGAACAGAACATTGCGAATGGGGTTTCCAATTGCAAGCTATGAAATATTGGCCCGTCCTACACTTGCAGCGTGGAGGTGGGGTCCCACGTGCCACCGGATATGCAAGGCCATTGAGCAGCATGTCGTAAATTACGATGGTGTACCCTTTTCCATTCCTCCGATTACAGCGACATCTGTGACGAAACCAAGAAAATGCTTCTGACAAAACGCATGTAGATTTTGCGTAGAATCGTAATCTGCAATAAAAAAAGGGATTCCCATCGAAGATTTCGAAGTCGCTCCCCGCCACCCATGCGCGCGGTGGGGTTGGGGCTGTCAAGTATGGTATCGTATACTATCATTGGATGTCCCCCTTCCGAAATAATTATAACTTTTTTTGACCCGATGTATAGTTTTCGAGATATTTCGATGTCTTCAGTTGAAATGAACACCCTGTATGTTTAAGTGGTTCTGCAGGTATGAAAAAACTTGAACAAGACATGTTAGCCTGAAGAGCTGCATATACCAATCTTTGAACTCATGCCTACAACAACAACAAAAATATTGCTGAGGCTAGCTGATGTAGTCTAACGATGTTGTGACTCTGCTGAGCTAAACGAATACAGCGTGGTCTGCAGATTGTAACCTGAAAATCTAACTGATTGTTTATTTGTACAGAGAAGTTGTCTGCATATTGCGTCAGTTGGATGAGCGGTCCTCTGTTGATGTCGTTTACATAAAAATTATACAGTATTAGCGAGAAAGTTGGACGGCATAAACAAAAGCAACAGTCCTTCTTTTGTGCTACTGATCTGACTGTTTTTGTTTTCAGTAACCATCTTCTTATAGAAAATTGGCAAACGTTGACATACATGTCAGATATTTTTGGGCTGTTCTTTCTTTCTCATCGTGGCTTGTCACAGGCCTTCTCCATATCTACAGCTACATCTACATCTGTATGATTACTCTGCAATTCACAATCATGTGCTTGGCAGAGGGTTCGTCGATTCTCTTATTTTATTAAGATAATCATTTCTCCCAATGTAGGTGGGCGCCTACAAAATACTGTCATACTTCGAGGAGAAAGTTGGTGATTGAAATTTCATCAGAAGGTCCTGTTGCAGCGAAAAACGCCTTTTTTGTGATGACTTGTAATCCCAATTCGCGCATTATATCCGTAGCACCCTCTCCCTTATTTAGCAATAATACGATACGAGCTGCCCCTCCTGGAACTTTTTCGATATAATTGTCAGTCCCATCTGATGCGGATCCCACACCACACAGCAATATTCTAGAAGAGGGCGGACAACCGCAACGTAAGCAGGCTCTTTAGTCAACCTGCTACATCTCAGTGCTCTGCCAGTAAAGCACAATCTTTGACTTGCTTTCCTCACAACATCATCAATGTGATTGTTCCAACTTAAGTTATTCGTAATTGTAAGCCAAACTATTTAGTTGAGTTAACAGCCTTTGGGTCTGTGTAACTTATCGCTTAACTGAATTTAGCGAATTTTTTTAGTGCTCATGTGGATGACTTCACGCTTTTCATGATTTGGAGTCAGTTGCATCCCGAAAGCCCGCTATTTTGATATGCTACGACTGAATTGAAGGCGTCGGCGAAAGAAAGTGCTAATTCACAAGAGCGATTTTGCATTATTTCGTGTTGTTTATTTGATTAAATGCAAAGA
Organism: Schistocerca cancellata; assembly: GCF_023864275.1. Taxonomy (NCBI): domain Eukaryota; kingdom Metazoa; phylum Arthropoda; class Insecta; order Orthoptera; family Acrididae; genus Schistocerca; species Schistocerca cancellata. Next base: position 378,673,820 of record NC_064626.1, on the reverse strand, counting down.
CAAAAACGGAAATAACATAATGCGAGTTAGTTTATGTGGGAGACAGTTCTTTCTATCTGTACATGTGGGGCTACTTGTTCCAAGGATGTGGTGCACTCGGAAACACAGCGGATAGCGCGATCTAAATCGTTAGCAGTTTCTTCAGCCGACCCCTTCAATTATTGTAAGCTATGCATAAGGGTATGTCTTTTCCACACATCAGAAAATAGTTTTTAGTTTCTTTTACCACTGACGATTACAGGAGTACTCAAGTCTTGCGTTATCTCGTTTCCTTTGTACCTCAGTGCGTTTCTCTGCGCTTATACGAAAGATCGTGGCAGCAGTCTTCCGAGAAGGCGGCCATCCTGTCTAGGACGGGCGACGAAAGCTACGTTTCAACACCAGTTATGTGTGTGTAATCCCGCCTGTGACGCTGTGCATCTGCCGAGACGTCGCGCCGGGAAAACTGGCGGTGTCCCGAGATAGCTGCTCGTGTCACAACCACGTCAGAAATCTTCGTATCAGGAAAATTTTTCACTGGTTCAAGCCTTTCAGGGGAATTTAGATGTTATTCATGCCTTAAGGCTGTAAGGTCCATAAAAACCGTATGTGGCTCTTTTAGACGACATAAACGAAGGACATCTCTTTTTGTTCCCATCATTCATTCACTATGCACGTTGGTCTCTTGTAGAACCTGATTTTTCTAAGACAAATACCAACGAGCTGCAATATTTTTGGCGGAGATTTCCTATACTCCTGAAAGTATTGGTAGCACTCAACTGATAGGGACGGGACTATTTTCGATTTTCTGGGAGAATGTTGTCCATTGTGCTTATGTATGAATGTGAGTGTGTGTGTGTGTGTGTGTGTGTGTGTGTGTGTGTGTGTGTTTTAACTAGAGTCAAAGTAAAAAATACACTCGTCTTGAATAAAGCGAGAGAGACAAGGTTCTATAACAGGAAATTGTATCAGCAGCGAATTTCTGGCCATTAAAATTGCACGTCGTAACACGATGTAAGAGGCAACCAACCAGCATCAAATTAGAATGATACGTAACGTATGCTTGAACATGCAAACAATTAGCATTTCGCCGGCCGGTGTGGCCGAGCGGTTCTAGGCGCTTCAGTCTGGAACCGCGCGACCGCTACGGTCTCAGGTTCGAATCCTGCCTCGGGCATGAATGTGTGTGATGTCCTTAGGTTAGTTAGGTTTAAGTAGTTCTAAGTTCTACGGGACTGATGACCTCAGATGTTAAGTCCCATAGTACTCAAAGCCATTTGAACCATTTCAATTAGCATTTCAGGGCAACAGCGTATAATAGATTGGAGTACGCCATCTATATTCTGTATATAATGCAAGACGACATTAGGTAGTGAGGTAGTGGACTTCTAATTTCGAAGTTGGTTGGTTGTGAGAAAATTATTTCATGCCTCATGTAAGAAGGAGAAACGGCTACTGGCGTATATCGGGATTCCACATTGGCGGGGTTGTCGTTTATCAAGGCTGAAGTTTACCGTTAAAATTTTTCTGCTCGCGTTGATCGGTGTTCCACAAGTGGCACACAAATACGAAAACTTGGATTAAGGAGGACCATACGCAACGCCATGCATAATCTCATCGGCCGCACGCGACTAGCGCCTGAGAGGACAGATTTATTGTTCGCTCTGCTGTTCATTGTTATACAGCCATGTCACGTAACTTGAGCTAGGAAATGGGTTTGTTTGCAGCAAGACATGTACCTACGAGACAGTGTAACGACGGTAGGAAGTTGTATGAACTTACAGCACGATGATCACCGTTACGGTTTCCCCTGACGCTGCAGCAAAGAGAAGCGCGCCGACATTGCTGCGCCCAGTGACAACACTGGAGACAGGAGTGGCAACAGCTTGTCTTTTGTCTTGTCAGATTAATCCCGGTTCTTCATACAGCACAACGAAACACGTTCGAGTGTGGAGGATGGAGGCTCCAGGGAGAACGAAAGTTGTCAGATTATAGTCGTCATCATCATACAAGTCGAGCACATAGCTTGATAGTGAGTGTTGCCATGCGCCGCCGCGACAGAGCCTTTGTTGCTGCTAGAAATGGCAGCTCTTTGTACCAAATTTCATACCTACAAATTTAACTCTTCTGTAAATGGTCACGATGCAATCATTTTAAATACTTATTAAGTTAACACTATTTAGTCTGATTCGTCCCACATCATATCGATTCATCTACATCTACATGATTACTCTGCAATTCACATTTAAGTGCTTGGCAGAGGGTTCATCGAACCACAATCATACTAACTCTCTACCATTCCACTCCCAAACAGCGCGCGGGAAAAACGAACACCTAAACCTTTCTGTTCGAGCTCTGATTTCTCTTATTTTATTTTGATGATCATTCCTACCTATGTAGGTTGGGCTCAACAAAATATTTTCGCATTCGGAAGAGAAGGTTGGTGACTGAAATTTCGTAAATAGATCTCGCCGCGACGAAAAAGTCTTTGCTTTAATGACTTCAATCCCAATTCGCGTATCATATCTGCCACACTCTCTCCCCTATTAAGTGATAATACAAAACGAGCTGCCCTTTTTTGCACCCTTTCGATGTCCTCCGTCAATCCCACCTGGTAAGGATCCCACACCGCGCAGCAATATTCTAACAGAGGACGAACGAGTGTAGTGTAAGCTGTCTCTTTAGTGGACTTGTTGCATCTTCTAAGTGTCCTGCCAATGAAACGCAACCTTTGGCTCGCCTTCCCCACAATATTAACTATGTGATCTTTCCAACTTAAGTTGTTCGTAATTTTTACACCCAGGTACTTAGTTGAATTGACAGCCTTGAGAATTGTACTATTTATCGAGTAATCGAATTCCAACGGATTTCTTTTGGAACTCGTGTGGATCACCTCACACTTTTCGTTATTTTGCGTCAACTGCCACCTGCCACACCATACAGCAATCTTTTCTAAATCGCTTTGCAACTGATACTGGCCTTCGGATGACCATACTAGACGGTAAATTACAGCATCATCTGCGAACAATCTAAGAGAACTGCTCAGATTGTCACCTAGGTCATTTATATAGACCAGGAACAGTAGAGGTCCCAGGACGCTTTCCTGGGGAACACCTGATATCACTTCAGTTTTACTCGATGATTTGCCGTCTATTACTACGAACTGCGACCTTCCTGATAGGAAATCACGAATCCAGTCGCACAACTGAGACGATATCCCGTAGGCCTGCAGCTTGATCAGAAGTCACTTGTGAGGATCGGTGTAAAAAGCTTTCCGGAAATCTAGAAATACGGAATCAACTAATAGTGAAAATGAGACGCTTGGGACATGTAAGCAACTAACTAACTTAAAATTTTCTAAACGTGTTTTTCCGTTGCACTTTGAGTTTGTGTGTGTGCGTTCGTGTGTGTGTGTGTGTGTGTGAGAGAGAGAGAGAGAGAGTGAGAGAGAGAGGGGGGGGGGGGGGGGGGAAAGGTATGGTGTTAGCTAAACTCCGCTTTCGTCCCTTTTCTGCATTAGTCTTAATACTCATAAAAATCGTTGCCCCTCTAGTATATGAGGATAAGCCCTTCAGCGCTGATTTTTCCTCGTACTTTGTAATATTCGACGAACAAGTACAGGTATCAAGGGGCAGATAACTTCCAAAAACCAAAGGTCCTAACCATTTCCTGAACTTCGGTGTCTGCTAGAGTCTTCACAGCAACGCTTTAATTGTGTCAACATTCTGTGGACGTTGTTTACAGTCGAGAGAGATCATAGGGGCGAAATGCGTGGATTTCCTTCAATACGTGTGTTTTAGTCTTTGAAAGTACAGTTCACGTGAATACGACAAAGCATATCTTGACCGACTGCCCGTCAAATGCCTCCTATGACGTAGAGATTCTGAAGACAGCATATGTACCACCTGTAAGTGAACACATTCCTACAGCATTAGTTTGCGTGAATTATGACTTTATTTTGTAAATAGGAGAAGCGCGATTCACCTACAGTCTTTTGTCACAACTCCTCCTTGTAGCCTTTCTCTTGAAGCTGTTTACCATGTAAGCATCGTTGTAAGTGCATCTAAGGAGTTGGGTGGTAATAATAGTGATCTCTACTCCTGTCTATGTTTCATTTATAGAGCATCGTTTTTGTCATTTATCATAAATGACACAAAAAGTTTCTGTTTCGCAGTGTAATTTGAGTTTGAAGGAGATCAGTTTGGTGAAGTGTCGATTTTCTTGCCGACCACGTGTCAATACGCGCAGATTTGCACACCACAGAAAAGTCTGACCTTTGCAATCTAAATTTACAACACGAAGTCTGATCTATATTACTCAATACCATGCAAAATTATTTGTTGAATCGTATTTACTACAAAAACGGCCCACCGTCACCCGTCACCAAATGCATCCGCTCGCCAACAACAATTCTAAGCCTCACAACCACAAAGCGGGTGATAAAATTAATTGTGACAGACATCCGCATATAACGCGTCTATATAACTTCGTTCAGTAATGATTTTTATGTTTAATTCCCGCAGTAGCCACTATGACTCATTCTGGAAGAATGCCACATCAGCATTTTTCCTCAATTCTCAAAAAGATAATCATTTCAGTTTCTCTCATTACCTCTCTCTTTTTAACGACCGAGTTTCAGGCTGAAACCGGACACGATCGTAACCGCATGCTGGTAAGGGCGCTAAAATAAAAACGTGTGTTCAAGGATACAGGGTACTTACAAATTGTGGAAAAATCGAATTTCTTTATGACTTTATTAAATTCTATAGTCTTTCCTGATTACATTGATATATACATTATAGGGTTTCAAATGAAAAATAACCTATATATACCAAATTTTAAAGTTACGGTCATGTATGCCGTCACGCAATTTTATTTCTGTTACAGAAACCAGTATTATTTCGAAAAGAACTGTGAACTTTCTGTTTCCAGCGATTATACGAATGATTCATTGTGTGTTGGTAACAGTGCAGGTTTCTAGTGTCTGTAAATGATTATCATTGCTAGTATTTACTTTTCTTTAGCTGAAGTAGTTTGTTCACGTGTTACTGAATGTTTGTTGCCCAAGTGCTACGTATATTTGTGGAAGTACATATCATTCAGCGTGCAATAAATACGAACTATTCCACGCATCAAGAAATTCAATAAAAGGAAATTCCGTGGTAACCAGTTCACAAACAAAGCAAGCCACACTGTTGAAAGTAACCTGTGTATTAGTTCTTGAGGGAAGAAACTCCTACATGGCACGCCTCATGGTGATTCAAATTTTTGTTTTAACAATGCGCTGGTTGTTATGGATTTGTTGTTGTTCATGTGGACATCTTATCTTCCTTGAAAAAGGAAGTCGCGAAATGTAAACAATGTGATGGTGTAGACTGTCGGGAAATACCTGAACAACAAAGTAGCAAGAAGGGTTTAGCGTCAAAATTAGTTGTTCTGCGTATATCCTGCAAATCTACCTCGAAAGTGACTTCGAACATCGTGCGTAATTCATATGATGTGAATTTGAAGTTCTGTAAGCAATGCGTGCAATAGGAAAAGGAGAAAAGGGTGCTCAAACGTTTTGTGATTTGATGGATCTTCCTCCTCCTCCCAGTAGGTTCAGCAAGTACATAAAAATACTTTTATGCCTTGACGGATGTGTCTAAAGCATCTATGAAACGTGCAGTAGAAGAAACTGTAAATATTGGTGGAACCAGGAACATTACAGTTGCACTTGATGGGACGCGGCAACTTCGAGGATATCGTTCCTTGATTGGTGTTATAAGTGCTACTTCTCTGGATAATGGAAAAGTTGTTGATGTTAAGCCCTTATCTAAGTACTGCCATTCATGCCATGGGAACACTGAAGGGCATATTGAACATCAGTGGACGTATGGAGTGTGACGGAGATATTTCAGGGATCGGTGCCCGTTTATAACGTTAGATATACGAAGTACCTAGGCGATGGAGACTCTAAAGCATTCAATAAAATTAATGAGTTCAGTGTTTATGGTGATATCTTCATAATAAAACTGGAGTGTTGTGGACATGTGCAAAAGAGAATGGGTGCTAGATTGAGAAAGCTACGAAGAGAAATGAAAGGAAAGTTGCTATCTGATGGAAAATCTCTGTCTGGTCGAGGCAGATTGACAGAAACTGAAATAGGCTAGACCTTTTTCAGAGTTATTATGGACTGGCCATTAGACGAAATGCATCTCCGAATGATGTTACAGCAATGAGAAAAGCTGTATAGGCCACCTACTTTCATAAGTTGTCCACAGATGACTATCCTGTTCACGGACTTTGCCCTAAAGGAGCAGATTCTTGGTGTGGTTACCAAAAAGCAAAAGAAAGTGGTCAAATATACCATCATAAGCATTCTCTTCCTGAGCCTGTTGTGAATGAAATAAAATCAATTTTTATAGACCTGAGTGACACTGTTTTGCTTACAAGGGAACCTCCCCATCGCACCCCCCTCAGATTTAGTTATAAGTTGGCACAGTGGATAGGCCTTGAAAAACTGAACACAGATCAATCGGGAAAACAGGAAGAAGTTGTGTGGAACTATGAAAAAAATTAGTAAAATATACAAACTGAGTAGTTCATGTGAAAGATATGCCACATCAAGGAGAATGCCAAGTCAAGAGCGCCGTGGTCCCGTGGTTAGCGTTTATAGCTGCGGAACTAGAGGTCCTTGGTTCAAACATTCCCTCGGCTGAAAATTTTACTTTCTTTATTTTCGCAAAGTTATGATCTGTCCGTTCGTTCATTGGCGTCTCTGTTCACTGTAATAAGTTTAGTGTCTGTGTTTTGCGACCGCACCGCAAAACCGTGCGATTAGTAGACGAAAGGACGTGCCTCTCCAATGGGAACCGAAAACATTTGATCGCAAGGTCATAGGTCAACCAATTCCTCCACAGGAAAACACGTCTGATATATTCTATACAACACTGGTGACGACATGTGCGTCACATGACAGGAATATGTTGTCGACCCACCTAACTTGTACACTTGGCGAATGGGTAAAAAGATTCTTCTACCTTGCCCGATTTAGGTTTTCTTGTGGATGTGATAATCACTCCCAAAAAAGTGATGAAAACATAAGGGTTTGTCACATAAACTGAAAATAAAAAATTAAAATTTTCACTCGAGGTAAGACTTGAACCCATAACATCTCGTTCATTAGCTGCTCTCGCTAACCACTGGACCACGGCGCTCTTGACTTGGCATTCTCCTTGATGTAGCATATCTTTCACATGGACTACTCAGTTTGTATATTTTACTAATTTTTTTCATAGTTCCACAAAACTTCTTCCTGTTTTCTCGATTGATCTGTGTTCAGTTTTTCAAGGCCTATCCACTGTGCCAACTTATAACTAAATCTGAGGGGGGTGCGATGGGGAGGTTCCCTTGCTAGTAAATGTCTTCATGGGGGCACTCAGAACACAAATGAAAGTTTCAACCATTGCATATGGGAAAAATTACCCAAGAATGTTTTTGTAGGGCTAAATATATTAAAAGTTGGTGTACTAGATGCAGTGATATGTTTCAGTGATGGAGTGATAGGAAGGTTGGAAGTCCTGACAAAATTTAGGCATAAAATGTGGCTCTAATATGGAAGATCAATTGCTTGCGTGTGACAAACAACAGGTGCATGAAGCTGAAAGATTCGCTCTTCAAGTTACCGAAGAAGCAAGTAGTGCTAAAAGGAATGCCAAAATGAAGCCAGAAGATGAAGAAATGCTGCAGGATGAAGACTATGCATCAGGAATGTTTTGAGGCACAGTTTAATTGGAGTCATATCTTCATTCGCAATTTCCAGCAAGCTGTAGTTTTCAGAATTCAGGTACAAATATTTCCTAAAGTTTGTAAAGCATTGCTCTAATTTTTTTCGGTAACTTGCAATAGTCCATACTTATGTAGTAGACCGAAGCTTTATTGCAGAATCAACTAAATTATAGAAAACAAACATTTTTATTTGGAAAAAAATTATAAAAATTAAAATGTAAGATGTGATAGTTTTTTTATCCTTGTAATATACATAATAAGTGGAATTAAATAGGTCTTGTACCTAATCCATCATGTCATGCATATCTGGTAAAAATATGGTCCCCTTCAAGTGTATAACATTGGACTAAATGGTACCTCAATTTGAGGAAACGTTTTGGAAAAAATGCATCAATTTCTTTGTAATTTTTAATAACCCTAAGCAGGTTCAGAAATATTCAAACTACTTCTAATTTGTTTAGAAAGTGTGCTGCATTACCTGATAGCAACAAAAAAACTGTAAAACATATACATTATATACAGTGTCTGAAAGAAACAGGTGTTGATTTTTACATAATATTGAGCCAGAAAAGTACTCTGTGTCCTTAATATGTCAATCACTCTAGTTGGTAGACAGAATCCCTTTTTTGGTTTTTCCATTTTGTATTTGTCGTTCTTCGAAGAAAGAGTCGACATCCCTTGTCACATGTGGCCAGGCATTGTCCCGCTGTAGCATTACGTCCGACTTTAAAATTCCTCTGATGTAGCTGTTGCAAAAATCAAATGGCTCTGAGCACTATGGGACTTAACTTCTGAGGTCATCAGTCCCCTAGAACTTAGAACCACTTAAACCTAACTAACCTAAGTACATCACACACATCCATGCCCTTGGCAGGATTCGAACCTGCGATCGTAGCGGTCGCGCGGCTCCGGACTGTAGTGCCTAGAACCGCTCGGCCACTCCGGCCGGCGTAGCTTTTGCAGTTCACATTGCTCTCAATACAAAGTAGTCGAGATCACACACCGCGTTCAATAACGCCGCAAACAATCGCAGTGTTCTGTGGCATCCGCGCAATAAAAAATATTATTTTACGCTATGCAAAATAATTCGGTTGCTTATGAGTAGCTAATAAACATCTGAGTACATGCGAACTTGAAATATAAAACAAATTCAAAACTACTATTTTGCAGATACATTTGGCAGCAACAATGCAGTCTCCGAGGACGAAAAGTCTCATCAGTGTTCTTTATTTATTGGCTCTCTCAACTGCATAAATCGCAGACTCGTGCAGCGTCACAACATTAAGAATAGTCTTAAAAGAAAAAAGACACGTTCAAACAATGAGTACAATTCAGATTAATAGTTACAAATGAGAAATGCGTACACGTTAATTTACCTTAATTTTAACAATCCAATAAATCCGCAACACATACCATTACATGAATCGCTGTATACCTGTGTGTCGCACACCGCTCCAATATACGTGTATCTTGCGTATAATGCGTAATTTATGTGAGGAGTTATAGCTGTATCCTGCTCGTATTCTACTAGTGGCGATGCCAGAAGAGTGACACAACACTAAAATACTCGGACATCGTGATAGACAAATAATACACGAGATTCAATCAGCGATGATGTATAAATAGCTCAAACAGCTTCTATGATGCATAGATTAACTGCGGAACAAAATACATTAATATTCAAGAAAAATAGCAAATTGTGTTTGATATGTAGCAGTTCGCTTAACTGCTCATCAATGCACGGTGGAGATTTGCTGATAATTGTGCGACTGGATTCGTGATTTCCTGTCAGGAAGGTCGCAGTTCGTAGTAATAGACGGCAAATCATCGAGTAAAACTGAAGTGATATCAGGTGTTCCCCAGGGAAGCGTCCTGGGACCTCTGCTGTTCCTGATCTATATAAATGTCCTGGGTGACAATCTGAGCAGTTCTCTTAGGTTGTTCGCAGATGATGCTGTGATTTACCGTCTAGTAAGGTCATCCGAAGACCAGTATCAGTTGCAAAGCGATTTAGAAAAGATTGCTGTATGGTGTGGCAGGTGGCAGTTGACGCTAAATAACGAAAAGTGTGAGGTGATCCACATGAGTTCCAAAAGAAATCCGTTGGAATTCGATTAATCGATAGATAGTCCAATTCTCAAGGCTGTCAATTCAACTAAGTACCTGGGTGTAAAAATTACGAACAACTTAAGTTGGAAAGACCACATAGATAATATTGTGGGGAAGGCGAGCCAAAGTTTGCGTTTCATTGGCAGGACACTTAGAAGATACAACAAGTCCACTAAAGAGACAGCTTACACTACACTCGTTCGTCCTCTGTTAGAATATTGCTGCGCAGTGTGGGATCCTTACCAGGTGGGATTGACGGAGGACATCGAAAGGGTGCAAAAAAGGGCAGCTCGTTTTGTATTATCACGTAATAGGGGAGAGAGTGTGGCAGATATGATACGCGAGTTGGGATGGAAGTCATTAAAGCAAAGACGTTTTTCGTCGCGGCGAGATCTATTTACGAAATTTCAGTCACCAACTTTCTCTTCCGAATGCGAAAATATTTTGTTGATCCCGAGCTACATAGGTAGGAATGATCATCAAAATAAAATAAGATAAATCAGAGCTCGAACAGAAAGGTTTAGGTGTTCGTTTCTCCCGCGCGCTGTTCGGGTGTGGAATGGTAGAGAGATAGTATGATTGTGGTTCGATGAAACCTCTGCCAAGCACTTAAATGTGAATTGCAGAGTAATCATGTAGATGTAGATGTAGATGTAGATGTAGATGTAGATGTAGATGTATTTCAATGCATCCGATCACAACCCTGAAAATAAAGCGAGGGCATACAACGCGTATAAAGAAGAAAGGGGGGAATCAAGACACTGCTACTATTTGCCACCTGCACCCCTGCAGAAGATCATAATTTACGGATGGAACATGCGGTACACATTTAAAGTGCATCGTATGGAAAGGCTTCCGTAAGGCAGCTCCCTAGTCATTTCTACAGCTTAAGGGAGACACTCGCCAAGCCGGCCGCAGTGGCCATGCGGTTCTAGGCGCTACAGTCTCAGGTTCGAATCCTGCCTCGGGCGTGGATGTGGGTGATGTCCTTAGGTTAGTTACGTTTTAGTAGTTCTAAGTTCTAGGGGACTAATGACCTCAGATGTTAATTCCCATAGTGCTCAGAGCCGTTTGAACCTTTTTTTTTTTTTTTTAACACTCGCCAACTTGTCCGTACGACTCACACATCAGAAAGTGGTTTAAACATATGCCCCACCTGTGAGCGTTATCGCTGTCAGCAATTCAGTTCATGCAAGCGACGAAGCAAGTTGAAACATCAATATCTTGCTAACATTCTTCACTATCCTCGCACCATAAACTGCAACAAATTACAGATTTGTCTTGAACATTTTAAGGTAATTTGAGCGTAGAACACAGTATTTCCAGATTGGCTACTGTACCGTAGCATAGACTTTCAGTCTGCTCTTTATCTTTCTTCCATAAATAATCTAAAATATATTTCTTACCAACTATCGCAATGTAATATTCTGATATCCTAGATGTTTTACAATAACCTAAATCAAGAGCAAGATAATATGCGCGAAAGTTTTTTATATACGGCGCTCTGTGCTTTCTTTCAAATGGATGAAATGGAGTACTTACCATAATAAAGTTCTATGTTTCCGACAATTTACTGCCGACGGAAGCCCATAAGAATCGTTCATAAAGACATTCTTTCATTTTCAAACGTTAACAGTAGGGCAGCAGAATTCCAAACGTGGCCGTACTTCTCTTGAAGATGGTACACGTGATCTACGTCACAAAACCTCAAACAAAAGCAAGGTGGACGAATAACAAGTTGTTGGTCGCTCGGACTCTAAACTGTGCGAGCTAGCTGACACCATAAGAAAGATTGCAGTACATTCACGTGAAGTGTTCCACAACTTCGAGACATATTTGTGCGAGATGAAGGTCGCACAACACAATATTTAAAAGAACCAATTTCTAGTGATTTACTAAGCATTTTAAAAATAATGGAACTGAATTTGTGTGCCAGTGTGTTCCTTTGGACGAAATGTCGAACATCCTCTTCTCAGCCACAAATGAAAGCAGTTGATCCTGCAATATAAAAAAGCTAAAATGATTTTATCTGCCTGGAGGGTTATGACACATTTTACCTGGAGTGCAAAAGGTATTCTCGTTGCCTTGCAAAGAGAAAAACAATAACTGCAAATACTCCTCAGTCTTCTGATATAACTGGATGAAAAAATTCGCGAGAAGAGGGTTACGTTAAAAAGAAAAAAAATATGTGTGACAGGCAGTCAAACGAAAAGTTAACACGCACCACACCGGGATCATGGAATGGTTCGATTCGAAAGTAATCACCACAGATATTAAGACATTTATCCCGCTGGGAGACGAGGCATTCAATTCCTGTTTCGTAGAACGCATTCGGCCTCTGACCATTCGGCCGCTGACGGATCCACAACAGCACTCACTCTTGCACTTCCTCATCCGATTGAAAACGGCGTCCATGCGTGTTTCTTCAGGTCGCCAAAGATGTGAAAATACAGGGTGAAAGAACCTGGTAGAACTGAGAATGTTTCAGTGTTTTCCAATCAAATCGTTGAAGCGTAGCCTTCGTCCGATTGACAGTTTGGGAGCGTGTGTTCAGTTTTCACTTGACTGTGCCTTATATTTCCTCAGGACAATGCATCTGCTCATTGAGTTGTTTTTGCAGTAGGAAAACCGAGGCATCTGAAGTGCGGTTTATCGACACACTCACTCTATTCGCTAAATTTGCTACTCTCCAACTTCCACGTATTCCCAAACCCAAATAAATTTGCAAACGGAAAGGATTTTAAGTCCAGCTACAGATATGTATTTTGGATACCTCCTAAATTTGCCGGTCTTGGTGGCCGAGCGGTTCTAGGCGCTACAGTCTGGAACCGCGCGACCGATACGGTCGCAGGTTCGAATCCTGTCTCGGGCATGGATGTGTGTGATGTCCTTAGGTTAATTAGGTTTAGGTACTAGGGGACTGATGACCTCAACAGTTAAGTCCCATAGTGCTCAGAGCCATTTGAACCATTTGAACCTAAATTTCCTCTTCAGGGATTTAATCTGCACATTCGAAAAAATGGTGCACTGAGCGTAACAGGAATTGCATTAAAAAACAAGTGCATTTTTCTTACGCTAAAACATAATCTTTAACTTCCGTACCAAGCAATTTACACCTTGCCCACGATTCTCCCGCTTCCCAGTACTTCGCCAACAATTTCATCTCCTCGTTTCGCCCTCTTTACAACCAAATGATGTATTCGATTACCTTATATCGCATCGTAAAGTCACCTTCGGTACTTAAAATGTGTGACAGCTTGGAGTCTTTCCGAGCGGTTAAAGGCGCTACAGTCTGGAACCGCACGACCGCTACGGTCGCAGGTTCGAATCCTGCCTCGGGCATGGATGTTTGTGATGTCCTTAGGTTAGTTAGGTTTAAGTAGTTCTAAGTTCTAGGGGACTTATGACCACAGCAGTTGAGTCCCATAGTGCTCAGAGCCATTTTTTTTTTTTTTTTTTTGGAGCCTTTGCAGGAATTGTGGGAATGACGTAGAAGTCAAGCCATGAGCAAATCGAACGGAGTGTCAGGACATTTTTTAATTGTAGGTATGCGCCTTACTCCAGAAACAACTCACATTAAAAGTCTGTCAACTATACGCAGAAGACCAGCTTTCCAGTAAGGCATTAGTGAGAAATGTATTATGAAGGTGAATATATTTTACATATGAAGATGAATATGTTTTACATATAATGACTTAAGAATGACAACGTCCACTTACTATACAAGAATATCATCCATCTACGCATAGGAATAGAAATCAACAAAAGCAGAATACCTGGCCTCAAGACGGCGATAACTAGATCGAGTATACATCGTATGCTGTCAACGGGGTTACTTTGTTTAGAAACAGAAGAAACTGTTCATCGATTTGATTCCTGGAAATATGTAAAAAGTAATGCTCGTAAAAGAATATGTTCCGTCGTCCACGCTAGCTCGTTGAAGCATTCTTCCTCCAATGGACGGAAAGTCCCATCTTATTTCCGCATATCTTTTGACATCGCTTCTAGATCTTTCCATAAGGAATTCAGTTCGTTGCAGAATGCGGATTTTTTTCAGACTTTCTTCAGAGTGCTGAATACATAACAAAAAGAACATTTCCTCTAAGCAATACGGTCATGAGCAAAAGGAAATACTTTCCATCTGTTCTCCGACTTGCGTTTTATGAAATTCTTGAAACACTTCTGTCGGCTGACGTCGCATTTCCCGCTTCGCAACGGAAAGCACCCAAGTGAGTTTCTAAGAGGCCGGCTTCACATACGATTCCAATAGCCAGCCTACGACTCCATGTCGTGCGAAAACCGATTGTTCTCGTACAGATGTCTCTCCAGTCCTTGAGTTTACCTTGAATGTCGCCGGCCGGGGTGGCCGAGCGATTCTAGGCGCTACATTCTGGAACTGCGCGACCGCTACGGTCGCTGGTTCGAATCCTGCCTCAGGCATGGTTGTGTGTGATGTCCTTAGGTTAGTTAGGTTTAAGTAGTTCTAAGTTCTAGGGGACTGATGACCTCAGAAGTTAAGTCCCATAGTTCTCAGAGCCATTTGAACCATTTGAAGCTTGAACGTCATTTTGGGAGTACTCCTTAAACAGTGGTGACAAGTTACCGAAGACAGTTAATGTAACATCGGCGTGTGATCCGTGTTGCAAAGATCAGGAGGAAAGTCGATGCAAGTGTGATCAGAGAGACCTTTACTTTGTTGTTGGCAACAGTCTTATTATTTTCCGAGATACGTTTCCTCAGTTCATCACATCAAGTCCACGTGGGTATCGACAGTAAACGTATTTCTGCCTCTGCACATGCGATCACTGAAAATTTCTACACAAGTTAACGAGAATACGAGTATAACATTGATTATGAGCCGGCCGAAGTAGCCGTGCGGTTAAAGGCGCTGCAGTCTGGAACCGCAAGACCGCTACGGTCGCAGGTTCGAATCCTGCCTCGGGCATGGATGTTTGTGATGTCCTTAGGTTAGTTAGGTTTAACTAGTTCTAAGTTCTAGGGGACTAATGACCTCAGCAGTTGAGTCCCATAGTGCTCAGAGCCATTTGAACCATTTGAGCCATTGATTATGAAATGATGATGTGGCTGGAACATTATTCGATCTGTATCCAGACGATTCCGATTTTTTGTGTCTCTTTGCATTTTCCCGTTTCTCTACAGAGCCATTCTTATACGTCGCTTCTGACAGAGTTTGTGACAACGGAATAAGCGTAACCACCAACTAAAATTCATGACTGTTACATAAAACATCAGGATGTGCCACTTTATTTTCATTTATCTATACGACACACATTACCAGCAAGGACCCCCGATATCTCCCTTATCCTTACCAGATACCGACAAGTGTGTTTACACAGTTAGAAACCACTGATTTTGCTGTACAGAAAGAACTTTATTCCTTCCTAATTAAAGCGAAAAGAAATATATGACCCAACAGGTAGAGACCAACGAATGCTATGTAATCCTAGCATATTATTGAAGTATCTCTTGGCTTTAGAACACTTTTTCTTGCCCGCTTTTCTCTCCTTGTATGTCACAAGGAAATGTGGTTCTGTCTTGAGCGAACACGATTTTCCTTGTTTTAGTACCCAAACATATTTCGGAGAAATTTCTCCTACTTCAGTGGACGCATTTCTTCTCTATTAAACAACATCTAAACAATTTATGCATTATAATTTTAAGGCAATAGTATTTTCATTCATAAAAGTACTGACAGAAATGTTTACAAGAAAAACAATTATAATGTATACCTTAGCATTACGTATTGATGTACCCGTAGCTGTCTGCTATTTGCAGCACAGCTTTGATTGTTGCCTTTCAGTATGTCATCTGCAATTAAAAAGCGTTTATCAGTCTTTTGTTAAGTAGTTTGCCAAACTTTAAACTCAATATGAAATCATCGACTCTTTTGTCCCTAATGTTTTTTTTTTTATTTTCTTTTCATAGCACTACTGTCCTTGTATTACATTATGTTGTTATCAATGTTTCACAATCTTTTTTTACCCAGGGATGATATTCACCTAAGACAAGGACAAAAAGCTACATTTTTTTGACATCACAATACACATGCACAATAACCAACACCAATTTTCCATATCCAGAAAACCTACAAGCACTAGCACAACCATACGTCACTAAGCCACTGCATTATCCACTAGAAGCCTATTTAACAAAACATGCTACACAGATTGAATAATATTTCACCTCAATGAGGACAGGTTCGAAAATGAGATGGAAACAACCAAACAAATAGCTGTTGAAAGTGAATAGAAAACAAACATGACAAAATAAACAAAAAAATTAGAACAAAAATTAAAAAAACGGACCCAACACACACCAATAAACAGATTAACTCCAACATACAACCACAGGCACACTTAACATAAGCACACAGATCACAAGCACAAACAACAAATCTGAAAAAGGAACATCCACAACAACAGACAAATGGCACTCGCTCACCTACAACAATAAAGCAACTCAGGGGTTGGCAACGATTAAAAACAAAAAAGGAATGAAAATTGCCCTAAGGACAGACAACTCTATACAAAAGAAACTGAGGACAACTAACGCAACACAGACAAACAACGGATCTGGAATCTAACAACTCACATGTCAAGACTGCAACTCATTTGGCATTGGACAAATAAGCAGAAATTTCAACATCAGATACACTGAACACAGTGGTTCCATATTGAAACTTCCTGGCAGATTAAAACTGTGTGCCGAACCGAGACTCGAACTCAGGACCTTTGCCTTTCGCGGGCAAGTTGGTAAAGCACTTGCCCGGGAAAGGCAAAGGTCCCGAATTCGAGACTCGGTCCGGCACACAGTTTTAATCTGCCAGGAAGTTTCATATCAGCGTACACTCCACTGCAGAGTGAAAATCTCATTCTCGAAACATCCCCCAGGCTGTGGCTAAGCCATGTCTCCGCAGTATCCTTTCTTTCAGGAAAGCTAGTTCTGCAAGGTTCGCAGGAGAGCTTCTGTAAAGTTTGGAAGGTAGGAGAGGAGGTACTGGCAGAAGTAAAGCTGTGAGGACGGAGCGTGAGTTGTCCTTGGGTAGGTCAGTTGGTAGAGCACTGGCCTGCAAAAGTCAAAGGTTCCGAGTTCGAGTCTCGGTCCGGCACACAGTTTTAATCTGCCAGGAAGTTTCATATCAGCGCAAACTCCGCTGAGTGAAAATCTCATTCTGGAAATATCCCCCAAGCTGTGGCTAAGCCATGTCGCCGCAATATCCTGTCTTTCAAGAGTGTTAGTTCTGCAAGGTTCGCAGGAGAGCTTCTGTAAAGTTTGGAAGGTAGAGGACGAGGTACTGGCAGAAGTAAAGCTGTAATGATGGGGCGTGAGTCGTGCTTGGTTAGCTCAGTCGGTAGGGCAGTTGCCTGCGAAATGCAAAGGTCCCGATTTCGAGTCTCGGTCCGTCACACAGTTTTAATCTGCCAGGAAGTTTCATATCAGCGCACACTCCGCTGCAGAGTGAAAGTCACATTCTGGAAATATCCCCCAGGCTGTGGCTAGTCCATGTCGCCGCAATACCCTTTCTTTCATGAGTACTAGTTCTGCAATGTTCACGAGAGATGTTCTGTAAAGTTTGTAAGGTAGGAGACGAGGTACTCCAGAAGTATTGCTGTGAGGACGGGGCGTGAATCGTGCTTGGGTAGCTCACTTGGTAGAGCACTTGCCTGCGAAAGGCAAAGGTCCCGAGTTCGAGTCTCGGTCTGGCACACAGTTTAAATCTGCCAGGAAGTTTCATATCAGCGCACACTCTGCTGCAGAGTGAAAATCTCATTCTGGAAATATCCCCCAGGCTGTGGCTAAGCCATGTCTCCGCAGTATCCTTTCTTTCAGGAGTGCTAGTTCTGCAAGGTTCGCAGGAGAGGTTCTGTAAAGTTTGGAAGGTAGGAGACGAGGTACTGGCAGAAGTAAAGCTGTGGGGACGGGGCGCGAGTTGTGCTTGGGTAGGTCAGTTGGTAGAGCACTTGCCCCGGAAATGCAAAGATCCCGAGTTCCAGTTTTGGTCCGGCACACTGTTTTAATCTGCCAGGAAGTTTCATATCAGCACACACTCTGCTGCAGAGTGAAAATCTCATTCTTGTTCCATATTTTCTGATCGTTTCATGGACTAGGAAGACAGGCCAACAGACATAAACACAGAGCTAAAACATCTGAATTGTAGCAACAGCTGTCCACAGAAACGTATAATAGTAGAAAATTATCGTATTCAAAAAGCCAAGGTAGAAGGAAAAGAAGTAATGAATGGAAAACACAGTAATATGCAATAAAACCCTGTTCTCAACTTTAAAAGAGCTATCAGAAGATCAAGAGACATAGTACACATATACACATACACAAACACCCGCACACATATACACACATTCATACAAAGCCTTATGTGTCGCAAAATTCAAAACTGCCACCCATAACACACAGAACAAGTGAACATCACATACAATGAATCATTGTACGAGGGCAGTTCAATAAGTAATGCAACACATTTTTTTTTCTCGGCCAATTTTGGTTGAAAAAACCGGAAATTTCTTGTGGAATATTTTCAAACATTCCCGCTTCGTCTCGTATAGTTTCATTGACTTCCGACAGGTGGCAGCGCTGTACGGAGCTGTTAAAATGGCGTCTGTAACGGATGTGCGTTGCAAACAACGGGCAGTGTTCGAGTTTCTTTTGGCGGAAAACCAGGGCATCTCAGATATTCATAGGCGCTTGCAGAATGTCTATGGTGATCTGGCAGTGGACAAAAGCACGGTGAGTCGTTGGGCAAAGCGTGTGTCATCATCGTCGCAAGGTCAATCAAGACTGTCTGATCTCCCGCGTGCGGGCCGGCCGTGCACAGCTGTGACTCCTGCAATGGCGGAGCGTGCGAACACACTCGTTCGAGATGATCGACGGATCACCATCAAACAACTCAGTGCTCAACTTGACATCTCTGTTGGTAGTGCTGTCACAATTGTTCACCAGTTGGGATATTCAAAGGTTTGTTCCCGCTGGTTCCCTCGTTGTCTAACCGAACACCATAAAGAGCAAAGGATACCCATCTGTGCGGAATTGCTTGCTCGTCATGTGGCTGAGGGTGACAATTTCTTGTCAAAGATTGTTACAGGCGATGAAACATGGGTTCATCACTTCGAACCTGAAACAAAACGGCAATCAATGGAGTGGCGCCACACCCACTCCCCTACCAAGAAAAAGTTTAAAGCCATACCCTCAGCCGGTAAAGTCATGGTTTACAGTCTTCTGGGACGCTGAAGGGGTTTTCTGTTCGATGTCCTTCCCCATGGTCAAACGATCAACTCTGAAGTGTATTGTGCTACTCTTCAGAAATTGAAGAAACGACTTCAGCGTGTTCGTAGGCACAAAAATCTGAACGAACTTCTCCTTCTTCATGACAACGCAAGACCTCACACAAGTCTTCGCACCCGAGAGGAGCTCACAAAACTTCAGTGGACTGTTCTTCCTCATGCACCCTACAGCCCCGATCTCGCACCGTCGGATTTCCGTATGTTTGGCCCAATGAAGGACGCAATCCGTGGGAGGCACTACGCGGATGATGAAGAAGTTATTGATGCAGTACGACGTTGGCTCCGACATCGACCAGTGGAATGGTACCGTGCAGGCATACAGGCCCTCATTTCAAGGTGGCGTAAGGCACTGAATGGAGATTACGTTGAAAAACAGTGTTGTGTAGCTAAAAGATTGGGGAATAACCTGGTGTATTTCAATGCTGAATAAAACAACCCCTGTTTCAGAAAAAAAATGTGTTGCATTACTTATTGAACTGCCCTCGTATGTTAGGAAACTCAATTCATCTACCCTGAAGAGTCATGAAAACACGAGATCTACAGAAAGTAAGTACACAGATTTACATTCATAGTCCGCTATCCCCCCCCCCCATTCCCACATGCCACCCCCAATCACCATTACAAAAAGACATTTCGCAATCAACATATACTTCAACACATTTTTCGAAAACAAGTACTACAATCTAAAAAAACTCTAGTCAAACGGTAAAACTGTGACACTCTGTTTACAACACAATATAGTATAATAAAAGTAGTGCTATAAAAGTAGAAAGAAAAGGAAAAGAAAAAATGAAACATTAGAGAGAGAAAATGGCGATTATTTCAAATTAATCCACTTTTTCTCTGTTTTTGTATCATCAGAAAGTGACTGACAAACAAACGAGGTACATAGTTAAACCATGGAAAATTAGATAACTTTATCTCGTTTTGATATATCAACTTGTTTTGCTCCTTCATATACAGGTGAAACGTCCCCTTTCAACAATTTATACGAGACTGTGGTTAAACTGACACAATATTTTTTTTAGCGCAACGCAATCTGACTTTCAAAAATCCCTACAAAAGAATGGCCCTGACTAACATTAAACTATACCTTTCACAAATCACTTACCTCACAAAAATCTTCGTTACTCGAACTACTGCAATACAGCGAGCGCCACTATTGCCAGCTAAATAAAAGATTCAAACTACTGAAGGCACTAACTACTGATAGGGATAGTTAGCAAATGAAAGATTTTAATAGAGAACAAACAATGTATTTACCTTAATAGTCATAATATATATATCAGTTCATGACAAATTTCAAGTCTCTGCCATCTCTCTCCCCACATCCACCACTGCTGGCGGCTCACCTCCAACTGCGCAACGCTACGCGCTGTTCACATCCAGCTGCCGCTGCCCAACACTACAATGGCAGACAACAATGCAAACTAGCCACAGACTGCACACAGCACAGCCAGTGATTTTCATATAGAGCGCTACGTAACGTTGCCAATAAGAAAACATAAACAGCCTACTTACATAAAGAAAACATAAACAGCCTACTTACACAGGCTGTAAACGACAACTGTTTACAGTTACAGTCGAGACGATCAGTTTGGTACAAGACAGTTGTGGTCTATCAAGCCGGGAAACATCCTCAAATTGGCCCACAAAAACCACTTAAGAGACACGTATGCGCGTCGCTTAACATTTTGACTGAGATCTTCCTCGAATGTTGATCATTGTTGTTCTTGCAAGTACAAAATTTAAAATTGATGTTTGTGTGAATTTTACCTCGAAATGTTGTGAATTTTGACAGCATAAAGTAATAATTAAGTTATTTTGCAAGTTAGTCCACTTCTGCAGCTGAACGGTCCGCGAGGCTGACTGACATGCTGGAGACCTGGGTTCGATTCCCGGTGGGTATAGGGATTTTTGCAAAGTGGACGGCCACGTACGGACTGCAGTCAGATTCGTATAGCCAGCTGAGGCGGTTCCAAGGTCACGAAACCCAACAACGATCGGGAGAGTGGTTTGCTGACCGCATGCCCCTCTATACGGCCTCCAATGACGCAATTGGCAGAGGATAACACAGAGCTCGGTGGCATGCGATTGACCCATATAGGGACAGAACGCGGAACTTTACCGTGCCAATGCTTTTGCCTTCGTTTGTTTGGGATTTTCGCTTCGAAACTATTGTGTTTCTAGGGGTTAGGTTTAAATCGAATTGTAAATGTAATTAATTACTGCATAAATATTACGAAAGTCGTTTTTTATTACCCTCGTGGGAAAGCTTAAATTAATAATATTAACCAAATAGTCGGTTACGCTGGTGGAGTAAGAGGATACGGGATACCTCCCGCGGCACCTGGACAGACCACAAGTGTCCGATATCAAGTTTTTCATCTTCCCCTACACCACTGTGGTACGTTGTGAACAATGAATGACGTTCACATACTGTATACCAGTTTCATACAGTGTTTCTCTGCCTTATTACCGCGGATAGCTGCACGGAGAGATGGCAAAATCCAATAAATACTTTCTTTTAGTTGTCAGTCTTCTGATTGGTCTGAACCTGCCCGTCACGACTTCCTCCCTCCATCTCAGAGCAGCACATGCCGGCTACGTCATCGGTTGTTTGTTGAATGTATTCCAGTCTCTGCCTTTCTCTACAGTTTTATCCTCTACAGCTCCCTCTAGTGCCATGGAAGTTATTCCCAGACGTCTTAACAGATGTGCTATCATCCTGTCTTCTGTTCTTGTCAGTGTTTTCCGCATATTCCCTTCCTCTCTGATTCTGCACGGTACCTCCTCATTCCTTACCTAATCAGTCCACCTAATTTTCAACATTCCTCTGTAGCACCACATCTCAAATGCTTCGATTCTCTTCTGTTCCGGTTTTCCTACAGTCCATGTTTCACTACCATACAATGCTGTGCTCCAAACGTACATTCTCAGAAATTTCTTCCTCACATTAAGCCCTGTGTTTGACACTAGTTGACATCTCTTGGCCAGGAATGCCCTTTTTGCCAGTGCTAGTCTGCTTTTCATGACCTCCTTGCTCCATCCGTCACTGGTTATTTTGCTGCCTAGGTAGTAAAAGGCCTTAACTTCACCTACTTCGTGACCATCAATCCTGATGTTAAGTTTCGCGCTATTCGCATTTCAGCCACTACTCGCTGCTTTCATCTTTCTTCAATTTACTGTCATTCCATAATCTATACTCATTAGATTGTTCATTCCATTTAACAGATCAGCTAATTCTACTCCACTTTCACTCAGACTAGCAATGTCATCAGCGATTCGTATCATTGATATCCCTGCACCTAGAATTTTAATGCCACTCCTGAACCTTTCTTTTATTTCCATCATTGATTCATCGAAGTATATATTGAATAGTAGGGGCGAAGGGTGTCTTACACCCTTTTTAATCTGAGCACTTCTTTCTTGGTCTTCAACTCTTATTATTCCGTCTTGGCTCTTGTACATTTTCTATATTACCCGTCTCTCCCAATACGTTACCCTATTTTTCTCAGAATTTCGGACATTTTGCACACTTGTTCCAAGTCGACAAATCCTATGAACGAGTCTCGATTTTTCTTTAATCTTGCTTCCATTATCAATCGCAACGTGAGAATTGCCTCTCTGGTGCCTTTATCTTACCTAAAGTCAAACTGATCGTCATCTTTTCAATTCTTCTGCTTATTATTCTTGTTAGCAACTCGGATACATGAGCTGCTAAGCTGATTGTGCGATAATTTTCGCATTTGGCAGCTTTGCTACCTTCGGAATCGTATGGATGATATTTTTCCGAAGTCAGATGGTAAATCGCCAGACTCATACATTCTACGCACCAACGTGAATAGTCATTTTGTTGCCAGTTCCCACAACGATTTTAGAAATTCTGATGGTTATCTATCCCTTCTGCCATATTTGATCTTAAGTCTTTCAAAGCGCTTTTAACGTCTGATTCTAATATTGGATCCCCTATCTCTTCTAAATCGGCTCATGTTTCTTCTTCTATCACATCAGACAAATCTTCCCCCTCGTAGAGACCTTCAATGTACTCTTTCCACCTATCTACTCTCTCCTCTGCATTTAACAGTGGAATTCTCGTTGCATTCTTAATGTTACCACCCTTGCTTTTAATTTCATCGAACTTTGTTTTGAATTTCCTGTATACTGATTCAGTCCTTCCGTCAATAATTTCGTTTTCGGTTTCTTCACATTTTTCCTGCGGTGGCTTCCCTACATTTCCTATTTATTTTACTCCTCAGCGACTTGTACCTCTGTATTCCTGAATTTCCCTGATCATTTCTGTACTTCCGTCTTTCGTCAATCAGCATAAGTATTTCTTCTGTTACCCATGGTTTCCTCGAGTCACCTTCTTTGTATCTATATTTTTCCTTCCAACTTCTGCGATTTCCCTTTTTAGAGATGTCAACTTCCTTCTTCAACTGTACTGCCTACTGAACCATTCCTTATTTCGGTATCTATCGCCTTAGAGAACTTTAGGCGTACCTCTTCACTCCTTAGTACTTCCGTATACCACTTCATTGCGTATTCATTCTTCCAGACAAATCTCTCAAACTTCAGCCTACTCTTCATCACTACTACGTTGCGACCTGAATCTACCTGTCCTCCTGGGTAAGCCATACAATCCAATACACATCTGATTTCGGAATCTCTGTCTGGCCATGATGTAATCCAACTGAAATCTTTCCGTATTTTCCGACCTTTTGTAAGTACACCTCCTCCCCTTGTGAGTCTTGAACTGAGTTTCCGCTATTACAAGTTGAAATTTATTACAGAACTCAAATAGTTTTTCTCCTCCCTCGCGCCTGGTACGAAGCCCATGTTCTCCCATAGCCCTTTCTTCTTCTCCTTCCCCTACAATCGCATTCCACTCCCCAATGACTATTAGATTTTGATCTCCCTTTTCCACTCTGCACTACCCGTTCAATATCCTCATATACTTTCTCTCTCTCTTCACTTTCAGCTTGCAACGTCAGCATGTATACCTGAACTATCGCCGCCGGTGCTGGTTTGCTGTCGATTCTAATGAAACCAACTTATCACTGAACTGTTGACAGTAACACACTCTCTGCCCTACTTTCCTATTCACAACTAATCCGACTCCCGTTGTACCACTTCTTGATGCTGTTGATATCCCACGCCCCGACTCGTAGAACGTTATCTTTCTATCGGTTATTCAGTCTTTTTGTCCTGGTCACGTCGCACTTCGTAGTTCCCTCCCGGAGATCCGAATGGGGAACTATTCCGGAATCTTTTGCCAATGGAGAGATCATCAGGACAATTTTTCAATTACAGCCCACATATCCTGTGGATACACATAACGTGTCTCTGATTCAGTGCTTTCCATTCCCTTCTGAATCCTCATGCCATTGATCATTGCCCAATCATCCGCCTTTAGAGGCAGCTTCCCATCGCAGGGGCAACAGAGTGCCCTGAACCACTGTCCGCTCCTCCGCGCTCTTTGACAGGGCCACTGGCAGGATTAGGGTGACTTCTTATGGCGTCAGCCTTCGGCCGCCAACGCTGATTATTATTGAAAGTTTAAGTGGTGGCAGGATTGAAATGCGGGACAGAGGACGTTTTGAGAACTGATCGAAGACGCTACCCCTACACCACAGATGCATACTTATGCGGCTTCCGAAAATATGCATTGCTCGATAATGATCTCTTAGCACTGTTTCTGACGGAGCTTAATGAGATGTTTCCGCGCCCGGAAGATTACACCGTATGTTGGTCCGGTTTTAGGCCCAAGCGACTCAAGCAGCCGCTTGGCATGTCAAGGTTCAATGGTTCAAATGGCTCTGAGCACTATGGGACTTAACATCTATGGTCATCAGTCCCCTAGAACTTAGAACTACTTAAACCTAACTAACCTAAGGACAGCACACAACACCCAGCCATCACGAGGCAGAGAAAATCCCTGACCCTGCCGGGAATCGAACCCGGGAACCCGGGCGTGGGAAGCGAGAACGCTACCGCACGACCACGAGATGCGGCATGTCAAGGAAAAAATTAGTATACAGAGTGTATTGTTACTTACGGTACACCCTGTACATAAACTACCTGAGGCGTATAGTTAATTTTCTTCACTTCAAATGAGATCGGGTGACAGTAGACGATAATAGTAGCAAATGCATCCCAGTAAACACGGCTCTGTAGAGAAGCCGTTTGCGACGAAATCGGTAATGTGTGGTTACGAGAAACCATTGGGATTTAGATTAAGTCCCGAACTAACTTGACTGAAATTTCACTCAAGGTCTAGCTTACCTTGTATAACGTTAGGGAATTTGGTACATGAATGATGGAGCACAGGCACGTTTTGCTGTTGGTCTAAGACGAACTCTAACGCTCCAGTATAGTTCAGTTTAGAACGTATGTAACTGGGTAATTGTTCTATATTTTTCCTTTGTTCTTCCTATGGAAAGGGAAATAATTTTTACAGTTAAGGAGTTCCATTATTAAACTAAAGTGTAACGTAAAATTTTAATTTCATACTTTCCACTCAGTTTAATAGATAGCAAATTGGTACTGAAGCTACAACAATACAATAAATCTAGTTTTTACTGCTTCACTAAAAGCTCGAGAGTTATCTTTAACGGAAATGACATGTTTATTACTTAAATATTTTGTGCTGGAACGGATTTCAAAAGTCTATTTTTGTAACAAAGGAGTACTTATGTTAAATGAAGAAAATACTATGAGCGTAGCTTGCGACTGCGCCGTAAATTTTCGCGAAAACATCGTGAAAAGAAACATAAGTAGTTTATCGTATTAATATGAAATTTAATTATGTCTCTTGAATACAATGGTTTCACAGACAAGTATAATGTTTACGATATAGATAAGTCCCAATATGGCTTGCTACTATATGGTCAAGTGGTCAGCTACGTAATCGCCTTGCGCCGGCTTCTCATTTCCGTTTCGACGCCGCCGTGACTCTCGCTTTCGCTGGGAACGAGACTTTCTGGGGTTCTTGGATTCCTTTCGACGCGATCTTTCCTCTGACATATATTTTCTATAATACCGAGCATATTTATGAGTCATTTGAAACACCTTTCATTATTATGTAATTTTCAGTTTGATACTTTTTTTCTTATATTCCGGCGAATATTTTTACCATCTCACTTTGGCTCTTCGCAATGACTAAAACTAAACTCCGCCTGAACAGACCATGAAGGCCCAACGGTACCGTCCGGCCGCCGTGTCATCCTCAGCCCACACGCGTCACTGGATGCAGATGTGGAGGGATATGTGTTCAGCACACCGCCCTCCAGGCCGTATGTCAGCTTAGGAGACCGGAGCCGCTACTACTCAATCAAGTAGATCCTCAGTTTGCCTCACAAGGGCTGAGTGCACCCCGC
The DNA here is from genome assembly GCF_023864275.1 of Schistocerca cancellata. Classification (NCBI taxonomy): domain Eukaryota; kingdom Metazoa; phylum Arthropoda; class Insecta; order Orthoptera; family Acrididae; genus Schistocerca; species Schistocerca cancellata. The sequence continues at coordinate 378,647,266 of NC_064626.1, read as the reverse complement.
TTGCCGGCAGCGCTTGGTAATCCGAATGGTCACCCATCCAAAAGCTATCCCAGCTCAACAGCGCTTAACTTCGCTGCTCTGACGGGAATCGGTGTTACCACTGCGACAAGGCCGTTGGTCTTCTGACTTAAGAGCGTTGCCACGCTACACCAGCTATTAACTAGACACAAAGCTAATTCATAAGAATCACGTGCACGCGGCTTCACTTACGCGCATAACGCCACAGGAATAACTCGTGCTACGGAACGAACACGAACAGATGTGAAGTATCCGTCGCGGGATCGGCCGTTGTTTATACACAGTGTGCGATTTGCAGGGGGGGATGGGGGGGATTTCCCCCCCTCTGCATCAGACCATCCCCTCCTCTGGTTTTAGTTTATGCATCCCAACCTGGGATTTTTATTTCCCATGCACTGGAGTAAAACTTTACATATAATTTAAATTTGTGGAGCCGAACACTGAAAGTTTTAATACTGTCTTACTATTAATACTATTATTATGCTCGCTTATTAATTTTGAAAAAGTGTTATGTAGTAGGTAAGCATTTCAAAACATTTAGAACTAAATGACAAGACGACGCACGCCACATTTCCGTAGCATGCCACAATGTTGGAAGACGTCGCCCCAGCGTAAACGAGGCTTTAGAGTCAGATCTGTATTGTATGGTGGATGTGATGTGTTGCGTACGAAACTAAAACCTGCAATCAGATCCAAACGAGGTGGAAAACTGTGAAGAGGTGTCATCCTGCAGCAAGGTACGCTCGCCCACATTCTGCCAAACGGACAGCCGATGCAATAAAGGAGTTGAGATTCGAGGTGCTGGAACACCCACCATACAGTCCAGACCTGGCTCCAAGCGATTTTCACATGTTTGGACCCTTAACGGAAGCACTACACGGAAGAAGATTTGAAAGTGATGAAGACGTCATTGCTGCAGTGCAAAATTGGTTACAGATGCAACCGATGAACGTATTTTCTGATGAAATAAAAAAACTCGTAAAACGTCGGGAAAACTGCATTGAAGTCAACGGAGGTAACGTAGAAAAATAATGCATGTTTCAGTTTTCTATCATCAGAATAAGTACAGCTTTTCAGAAAATGTGCCTTTACTTTTTGAATTCCCCTCGTATACCTGTATGTAGATGATTTTGTAAATAAGCTTCACCTATAATGTGCTTTTAAAGATATAACAAGGGATGGCTTTTCTGATAGTGCATACGCGTGAATAGTGAGTTTCGGCATTAATATGTATTTATAAATAACTGTTTAACCATGGGTAACGCCACGGTCAAAGCTAGTAACATATATAATTTTACTAACCCCCTAAGACACCCCCACCACTGGTAAAAGCACAAATCGCATACTGTTTATACATTATTAGTGCCGTACATATTAGCGGTTCAAATCTGTCACACAGGGAAGTTCGGCCGATGAACACATAGACGTTTCACGTCGAAAAAGAATCCATTCCCACGATCACTCGATTCACATTTATTTTGAAATGGGGTGTGGGATCAAATGATATGTGGCTTGAGTGGGAAAACGGCCTAGTAGCGGCCGTGATGAGGTGGTTCCTTCAAGCCGATGGTCGCGTTTGTCGCTAGCCGCCCAGTCACGGCGGCTACCAGGGCGCGTCCCGGCGCTGCGCTCTCGGGGAAACCCCGCGCCAGCCCATAAACCAGCCGGCCGGTGACTCGGCGCGCCGCGCCGGCCGCCGCTCCTCTCCAGACGGGCCGGCTCGCCGTAAAAAAAAGGAAGTGACGTCCGGGCTTACGTCAAACCGCCGCGGCGGCAGCGTTTCCCGAACGCCGATGACGCTGCGGCAATGTCTATAAACACTATCGCAAGACGCTCCTCAGCGGACGTAACTGAGTTCGGTATATTTTTATAGGAAAAGGGAAGGAGGCGGTCGATGTGTAAGGTGTCAGGCAAATCCAACACCTTCCATGAAAACCCTGACATGATAGTAAATCCGGCAGTATGTAACATAGCTCCGAATAAATCCGGACATTAATCTAACCAAAGTAATACGATCAACGAGTGAGCAAATGGAATAGCACAGACTAACACGGGAACATCTAAATGCATGTCATACCTTCCCACCATGAAACAGACGCAGTTTCGAGGGGAGAAACGAGAACAGAAGCCGAGAGCACAGCCGTGTAGGCTAGAAGGCCCTACTATAAGAGCGGGACAATGGGACACCCGCATCCGCCAAGAGGTCCATCCCCCAGCCCATGTTAAAAGGTAGAGCCCTCCAGACGAACAGTATAGATCTTACGATAACACTAAAAGGGCCACACCAGCTGCAAGGTTCAGCGTGAGACAATACGCGTCTCTGTTACGTAGCAAACATTAAAAACATTGCCCCACCATGAAAAGTATAACATTTCTCATTGGATAGACAGAATTTTTGTAGACGGAGCTTAAGGTTAACATTGAGACCCTGATTGGTCAGATGAAAACACAGCCAGATACCTTTTTCTTAAACCAGCTTCGGTAAACAGTAGTAAGGATAAGTTCGAGAGAGTTGCTGCCAAGACGGCGAGGTGTGCGGAGCTGCGCCACCAGCCGCCTCTGACGCTGCCTAACCACCGACAAGGTAATGAACACACGCGATGCCGCATAAGAGCGCTTAAGGCTTCACTCAGAACTGCAGAAGTCTCAATTGTTACATCCCCTTTTTGCGTAACACTAGTGTCGATCGTCAATTAAACTTCGTGGTATTCACATTTGCTACTTGAAGTTAAAATCTGAAACGCGATGATTTTTCTGTTATATAATTACTGAAAGACACATCAGCCACAGTAATTTATGATAAGTTAAATAAGTAATTAAAGATAATTGAGGGTCACTGTAGATCATTTTTGATAGTTTTCTCTTTTATGAACCTTAATTTAAACCTAGATTATAGATGTGATATGGCATAGGTCATCCTTTGATCCATTATAGAACTTGGAAGCCCATTCAGGGAATATTCTTTCACATTTTTGTTGTACGCAGTTGGTTTTTATCATCCTGTGTTAAAATATTTCTTTTTATCAATAGTACAATTTATAAACAATGTTTTGTGAGTAGAATAAAAATTCCAATGGTAAACTTAACTGCTTTTTCGACGCTCTTTTACCAGCTAACTAAAAATAGGAAAGTCTTGAACCCCTTCCACTATATTTAGTTAGTATTAAGATTCTTTTACAGGGGGTGCAGTGGAGCTGATGCTGAAACCATTAGGCATTTGATTATATCATCGCTAGTCTCACTGAACTCTTCTGAACTCTACATGTCATGTGTGGTCTGGCGTCTCCTTACCAGCAACAGGTCCTAGGTTCAGACTAGTGTATTCCCTAAAAAACCACGCTCAGAGTGTCGTTGCGCGGAAGTGGTAGGGAGACACGACTTACAACAAACAGACACCATGCAAAATGTTAGAGATGTTTCTTGTACATCACGTATCCTATTTCACGCGTTCCATAGTGATGTACGTACATCTACACATTGACATGATTACTCCTGCACTTCACAGCCTGTTTGTCAGAGGATTCAAAGAACGACTTTCAGACTCTTTCTCGATCATTCCATTCCCGTATAGCATATGGGAAAAATGAACACCTTAGTCATTCTGTGCGAACTGTGAATTCCCTTGTTTCATCATGTGGACATTCCTCCCTCTGTAGAAAGTCACAATATAGCTTTTGCCATTGGGAGGAGAAAGTTGGTGATTGTAATTTCGTGGAGAGATCCTGTCGGAACGAAAAACGAATTTGTTTTAATAACCGTCAGTCCAACTCGCTTACCGTACCCGTGAGTCCCAACTCCCGTACCATATCCGTGACACTCTACACTTTATTTCGCGATAACGCAAAACGAGGTGACCTTCTCTGAACTTTTTCGATTTCCCCTGTCAGTTTTGTCTATTAAGAACCCCTTCCTGCATTGCATTACTGCAGAAAAGGACGGAAAATGCGTATTGCAACCTGTCTCTTTAATTGATTTGTAGCATCTTGTAAGTATTCTTCCAATAAAACACAGTATTTGGTTCGTCTGCCCCATAACCTTTTCTCTGTCATGGTTCCAATTTAATTTTTTCGTGACTGTAATCCCTAAGTATTTAGTCAACATTTAATAGAATTTCTTTAGTTCTTATACTCACAGGCACCGGCCTTGCCGCAGTGGATACACCGGTCCCCGTCAGATCACCGAAGTTAAGCGTTGTCGGGCGTGGTCGGCACTTGCATGGGTGACCGTCCATCCGGGCCGCCATACGCTGTTGTCCTTTGTCGGGGTGCACTCAGCCTCGTGATGCCAACTGAGGAGCTACTATACCGAATAGCAGCGGCTCTGGCAAAGAAAACCATCATAACGACCGGGACAGCGGTGTGCTGACCACACGCCCCTCCTATCTGCATCCTCATCTGAGGATGACACGGCGGTCGGATGGTCCCGATGGGCCACTTGTGGCTTGAGGTCGGAGTGTTCATAATCACACTTTTTACTGTTATGGGTTAACTGGCACATTTCTCATCATGCGGATATCCGGTCTAAGTCATTTTGTAATTAGTTTTGAATTCGTAGATATTTTTAATAGACCACCTTAATTTGTCTTCCCACCAGGAAATGTGATCTGTGTAATTAGGCGTCTGTACTGTTCTTAGTCGACTGAGGCCAAATTCTTTCTGTTATACAAAACAAAACAGTCAGTCTCATCCAATGCTTATTAAACTCCATAGCGTGACCACAATCACATGTGGTCTGAAAATACTACACTCGTACCTTGCTTCGCTTTGTCTTCAAATCATGTAATCGTTTCCAGAGAGATAACAATCGTCATCCTACTCCTTGCATTTGTCCGTCAACTTTGTATTGTGAGCTGTTGTGGGCTGCCCTTACCAGAACTTTACTGTTGTGTTGTCGATTTAACGCTACTCATCCAACACTAAAGCTTATTGCAGAAAGCGTACCAAAGGTATTGAGTAACATATACGGTACATAATAACGGCAGTCACTGTGATGGTGTCTTTGCCAATAGAACCACACTGAAACAGTTTAGAATGATGCTTCGATGTGTATTGCTGCCGACCTGATATGTCTCTACGGGAGTGATGCAGGCCAAAAACATTGATCTGAAAGCAAATCACTGGCAGACGTTCCATAATATTATTTCAACCTGTGTAGACGCTACCAGAACGAAGATGGCACCTAAAATCTGCACTGTAGCCTGCTGCCAACATAGAACTATTACACTCGTGCTTTATCAATGGTATGTACCAACTCCTAGCGCAACTCATCAGCCCACGTGCCTCTTCCCACGCCTGAAGCGTCCGTTTGCGACATTACTACACCCACGTTACATCCTGTGTCCGATGACGTGTAGTCTACAAAGGTACCGTATCCTTTGAGCCCCTTAAGGATAACTCTCGTAAGGATGCTAACTTACATGAATGAAAATGATCTGCTATTCTGTGGTCCATCTATATTGCATTAAAGTTAGTTGATAGTTAAACCTTATTCAAGCTGCGTGCAACTTTCACTCAGTAATTCAGTGGAACATCTGATGGCATCACGGTTACACTAATCATCTACTACTCATGGCGACAGTTGCACTTTATCTCTCCAAGATGACAATTCTCTGTGATACATTTACTCAATAATGTACAGTGTAATCTCGTTTACCCTGCCCTTATTAATCCGGAGCTCTGGTAAACTGGATTTTTTTTAGTATAGTTATTGTACAGTACTTCATAGTCCGGAAGTAATAATGATAACAATGAACGACGCCAATCGTTAAACGTAAATTCAGCCAACCACCGTACACGGGTCTTGGTACAGTTTCAGTTACAAGTTTGAAAGGAGTCTACTGCGGTACACTTATATTTGGCGCCCGAATATTGTAATGATACTAACGTAAACTAAGATGAAACTATTATATTATAAAGCAGTGGGTAGCTGTCAGTGAATGAAAGAGGATGGAGTAGGCAGTTTTCGTGGTATGCTCTATGAACCCACCAAGTGTTAGATTATAATGTAGGAATTACGAGAATATGTATTATGGGAAATACAAATATGGAACCAGCAGTTTCATCGCAAGCAAGGTAAAGATGTTGAACATTTATGACTCTCGTTTCGCCAGCGTGTTAGTGTAGAAGAGTTGGCTGATAATTGACAATTGTTGAATAACCCCAGAATGTACGTAAACAGATTTGTTGTAAAGGCTAGTTAGACATTTCCCCTTTGTAACGTTTCTAAGATTGGTTGACACAGGTATATGTAATTTAATGGTTTGTCTTATGCTTTTTAGTGAGGTCAGATAATACTTGTTGTATAAACCTCATTGTTTGTGACTCAAGTAGTAATAAGGATGTAATTTTTCTAAGTAATGTAATTTCAATTTTCAGATGTTTTGGGAAGGCAAACCTAACTTCGAATACGATTTCACTACTGAAAAAAGTCAGTGTTAGTATTTCATTTGTTTTTCAAAGACATTGAATTTTTTTCAAAGTTTTAATTTATTGGCCAAAAGAAATTCATGTACATTTCAAAAAAAATTTGGCCAGCATTGCACACAGCTGATCCTGTAGCTAGTATATTTTACTCTTCTTCATGAGAAACCAGAATATATCGCGATCCACAGTTGCTGCGTTACAGGTAAGACTATTTTATTTATTTGTTATGTGCACAGGGACAAAAGTTACCAGTTTTGAACAGGGCCAAAGGATTCAGAGCCTAAGGGGCTGAATGTACTTTGCCGTGACTGTATTTCTGTTGGTATTGAGAATTGCATTGCCCAATCAGTTCGTATAAAGTTTTTACTAACAGTAACATGGAGTAACTTATTGTGTGTGCGAAATTCCTAATGGACCAAACTGCTGAGATCATCGGTCCCTAGACTTGCACACTACTTAAACTAACTTATGCTAAGAACAGCACACGTACTCAAATGCCCGACGGAGGATTCGAACCTGTGGCGGGAGGTGCCGCGCAAGCCGTGACTTGACGCCTCATACCGCGCGGCCACTCCGCGCGGCTAACACGAATAAATACACCACTTGCAGTTACAACACGCTACACGATATCTCCAGTTTTATATGCATTCCCAGTTCAGGCATTCATTCAACTTATTACAAACAAATTATTTAAAGAAAGTTACAAGTTAACATTGACTTGCACAATGCTGAACTGCCTCGTTTGTTGCGAGTATAAATTAACAGTTTCTGTTGGCCCCACATATCCTCCGAATTCTTCTTTATATCCTTCATTTACTTCGTCTTTCGTATGAAGAATATGTTGAGGGGGAACTAGCAGATATGCTTGTCATGGCAACAACCTCCTAGAGGAGAAATATTACTCTCTAAAGTGAGTTAACAATAGAGTACAGGCCGAGAATAAAACTTGCTACTCAAGAATAAAAACGCAGAAAATTTTGTTACACCCTACATGCACCATAGGATACGGAACACAAAACTACGATGTACAAAACGTTACTTGCTGTGTGTCACTCTACACGACTTACTCACATTAAAATAGCAATGAACGCATCACGTTAACAATGAAATAATAATCCCAGAATTCTAAAGGTAGTTTTCAGAGTGCATGAGAAGACGTTTTTACCCTTCGGTGCTCGGTATGCAAGTTCAGAGACTGCTAAATCCAAAGTGTTCCTCCTTGGATGAGAGAAAATTAGTTACTGACCAATCAGCTAACGAGCACGTAAGGACATTAGCAAGAAGGCGAATGGTCGACTTCGGTTTACTGGGAGAATTTTAGTAAAGTGTAGCTCATCTATAAAGGAGACAGCGTATACAACGCTAGTACGACCCGTTCTTGAGTAAAGCTCGAGTATTTGAGCCGGCCAGAATTGCTGAGCGGTTCTAGGCGCTACAGTCTGGAACCGCGCTACTGCTACGGTCGCAGGTTCGAATCCTGCCTCGGGCATGGGTGTGTGTGATGTCCTTAGGTTAGTTAGGTTCACGTAGTTCTAAGTTCTAGGGGACTGATGACCTCAGAAGTTAAGTCCCATAGTGCTCAGAGCCATTTGAACCATTTGAGTATTTGAGATTTCCTCTAGGTCAGATTAAAGGAAGACATCGAAGCAATTCAGAGGCGTGCCATTAATTTCTTACGGGTAGTTCGATCAACACTCAAGTATCACGGAGATGTGAACTCAAATGGGAATCCTTAGAGGGAAGGTGACGTTCTCTCCGCGAAACATTAATGAGAAAATTTAGAGAAGTGGCAGTTGAAGCTGAGTGCTGAACGATTCTACAAGCACCAACGAGAATTTCGCTTAAGAACAATGAAGATGATATAAATTAGAGCTCGTGTGGAGGAATATAGACAGTCGTTTTTCTTTCGCTGTAATTGCGAGCGGAACAGGAAGGAACTGACTGGGATTGGTACAAAGCACCCTCCGCCGTGTACCAGTGGCTTGTGGAGTATATGTGCAGATGAAGGTGTTATTAAAACAACTGCGGATGGAGTAATGCTGGTCAAACGCCTGCATGATCGTGCTGTGCTCTAAAGAAACTTACTGACAATTTTATTACATAAAAATCATGCTTTTTCAATGTATTATCAAAATATACGTGAAAATAATGTATAACTAGTGTGAAACTTCCTAGCAGATTAAAACTGTGTGCCGTACCGAGACTCGAACTCGGGACCTTTGCCTTTTGTGGGCAAGTGCTCTACCATCTGAGCTACCCAAGCACGACTCACGCCCCGTCCTCACAGCTTTACTTCCGCCAGTACCTCGTCTCCTACCTTCCAAATTTTACAGAAGCTCTCCTGCGAACCTTGCAGGGCTAGCACTCCTGAAAGAAAGGATATTGCGGAGACATGGCGTATCCACAGCCTGGGGGATGTTTCCAGAAAGAGATTTTCACTCTGCAGCGGAGTGTGCGCTGATATGAAACTTCCTGGAAGATTAAAACTGGCCATAACGCCAATCGGTTTCGGGTCCCGCGAGTGCGGACCAGCAGTCAGCATTAACTCATGAAGAATCTCTGGGTGAAGCAATCTTATGTGCGTAACAAGTGTGTTATCTGACAGTGAGCAACATATCAATCTAAATTTGCTATAGCATATAAATATAGTGAAATCCCTCTTATCAGGACTGGATGAGACGGTAGGTCATCTGGATTATCGAAAATCTTGTTATCCGAAAGTTCAGAAGAAACAGAATGGCGTGAGTTAAAAGCCATAAACACACACATTATATTAATTTTCTCATAAACACAATAGTTATTGAATGAGTTTTTCATTCTGCAGCGGAGTGTGCGCTGATACGAAACTTCCTGGTAGATTAAAACTGTGGGGCGGACCGAGACTCGAACTCGGGACCTTTGCCTTTCGGGGGCAAGTGCTCTACCATCTGAGCTACCCAAGCACGACTCACGCCCACTCTTCACAGCTTTACGTCCGCCAGTACCTCGTCTCCTACCTTCCAAACTTTACAGAAGTTCTCCTGCGAACCTTGGATGGGTGGTACTCCTGAAAGAAAGGATATTGCGGAGACACGGCCTATCCACAGCCTGGGGGATGTTTCCAGAATGAGATTCTCTAAAGTTTAGAGTTTTACCTCTCCTTTACGTCGCATGTCGGGCGGTCCATGTGGCCAGATCATTCACTCAAACCGTCCAGAATGTTCTTCAAACCAGTCGTGAGCAATTGTGGCCCAGTGACGTGGTGCATCGTTGTTTGAAGTCCATTAATGGCTGTAAATTGCACGTAGCCGAGCATAACTATTTCCAGTCAATGATCTGTTCAGCTGGGCTAGACAACCCAGTCCAACCTATGTAAACACATATTGATGCAATAATTTACCAACAGCCGTATGTATTGTAGAAATTTATTTTATTTTATGAATTCTATGTGCTACCAGTTTCGGCATTACATTGATGCCATCTTCAGGCCCCACTCAATGTAATGCCGAAACTAGTAGCACGTAGAAATTCATAAAATAAAATAAATTTCTACAATACTTACGGCTGTTGGGAAATTATTGCATCAAGAAGTTCATGCCAGCCGTCGTCCCACTATCGATAATGGATCAACGAAGATTATGTAAACACAGTCCACACTATTATGAAGCCACCACCAATTTGCATGGTGCCTTGTTGACAACTTGGATCCAGGGATTCGTGGGGTCTGCGCCACGCTCGAACCCTACCGCAGCTCTTACCAACTGAAATCGGGACTCATCTGACCAGCCCATAGTTTTCCAAAGGACTACGGTCCAACTGATACGGTCATAAGCTCGGTCATCTGCTGGCTTAGCCCATTAACCACAAGTTTCGCCGCGCTGTCCTAGCGAATACATTCGTCGTACGCCCCACATTGATTTGTGCGGTTATTTCACGCAGTGTTGCTTGTCTATTAACACTGACAACTCCACGCAAGCGCCGCTGCTCTCGGTCGTTAAATGTAGGCCGTCGGCCACTACGTCGTCCGTGGTGAGAGGTAATGCCTGAAATTTGCTATTCAGGGTACACTCTTGACAATGGGGATCTCGGAGTGTTGAATTCCTTATCGATTTCCGAAATGGAATGCCCTATGCATCTAGCTCCAACTACCATTTCGCATTCAAAGTCTGTTAATTCTCGTCATGCGGCCACAATCAAGTTGGACACCTTTTCATATCAAACACCTGAGTACAAGTGACAGCTCTACCAATGCACTACCCTTTTGTATCTTGTGTGCACGATACTACCGCCATCTGCGTATGCTGTACCATGACGTTCGTCACCTCTTTGTAAAGTCATCATTTTCGGATGTATGGAATTCTTCTTATGATCTCTTTGTTTCTTTGTCAAAATCTTAGTCGAATTTTGTTACACATAGTAAGGTGTCGACCAGTAATGACCAGAAACCGCATGGAATCAGATGTGGGAAGTAAGTGAAGGCACCTTGATAGATAACAATGCTGCAAGTGCTTTCAGAAGGGCCGTTGCAGGTACGGGACTGAGGGACCCAACCCTACATTCATTATTGCTGTGTACATTGGTGATAGTAGTACAGTGGAGAAGACGGTACCACTCAGCAGGAAATCGAGAGACTACGGTTTCTATGAGTTGTAAGGCGGCAAGATTTAATATTCTGTAAATTCTTTTCGATTTATATTTGTACTAGCTGGGGTACCCGGCTTGGTTCAGGGAGTTGATATGGGATTGCGTGGCAGTTGAAATAAAAGGGTAAACCTTAAAGTATAAGAGGTAAAAAATTATTCAGAACATTTTATAACTATTTACAGGACTTGTCAAAATATAAGAAATAAAAAAACTTTTTGAAGACATATTCTAAAATTTACAATACTTGTTCATAAGCAACATTTTTCATTTTGTTATCTGGGTCATAAATGTACAAATTTTTCGCATTTCCTATTCTATGTATACTACGTATAATGTCAGATCCCTTAATCGGGCAGGTAGGTTAGAAAATTTAAAAAAGGAAATGGATAGTTAAGATATAGTGGGAATTAGTGAAGTTCGGTGGCAGGAGGAACAAGACTTTAGGTCAGGTGAATACAAGGTTATAAATACAAAATCAAACAGGGGTAATGCAGGAGTAGGTTTAATAATGAATAAAAAAAAATAGGAGTGCGGGTAAGCTACTACATACAGCATAGTCAACTCATTATTGTGGCCAAGATAAACACGAAGCCCACGCCTACTACAGTAGTGCAAGCTTATATGCCAACTAGCTCTGCAGATGACGAAGAAATTGAAGAAATGTATGATGAGATAAAAGAAATTATTCAGATAGAGAAGGGAGACGAAAATTTAATAGTCATGGGTGACTGGAATTCGATAGTAGGAAAAGGAAGAGAAGGAAACGCAGTAGGTGAATACGGATTGGGGGGAAGAAATGAAAGAGGAAGTCGCCTGGTAGAATTTTGCACAGAGCATAACTTAATCATAGCTAACACTTGGTTCAAGAATCATAAAAGAATGAATACATGGAAGAAGCCTGGAGATACTGACAGGTTTCAGATAGATTATATAATGGTAAGACAGAGATTTAGGAGCCAGGTTTTAAATTGTAAGTCATTTCCAGGGGCAGATGTGGACTCTGACCACAATCTATTGGTTATGAACTGTAGAATAAAACTGAAGAAACTGCAAAAAGGTGGAAATTTAATGAGCCTGGATAAACTGAAAGAACCAGAGAGTTTCAGAGAGAGCATTACGAAATGATTGACAAGAATTGGGGAAAGAAATACAGTAGAAGAAGAATGGGTAGCTTTGAGGGATGAAGTAGTGAAGGCACCAGAGGATGAAGTAGGTAAAACGACGAGGGCTAGTAGAAATCCTTGGGTGACAGAAGAAGAAAATATAAACATGCAGTAAATGAAGCAGGCAAAAAGGAATACAAACTTCTCAAAAATGAGATCGAAAGGAAGTGCAAAATGGCTAAGGACAAATGTAAAGATGTAGAGGCTTATCTCACTAGCGGTAAGATAGATGCTGCCTACTGGAAAATTAAACAGACCTTTGGAGATAAGAGAACCACTTGCATGAGTATCAAGAGCTCAGATGGAAACCCAGTTCTAAGCAAAGAAGGGAAAGCAGAAAGGTGGAAGGAGTATATAGAGTGTCTATACAAGGGCGATGTACCTGAGGGCAATATTCTGGAAATGGAAGAGGATGTAGATGAAGACGAAATGGGAGATATGATACTGCGTGAAGAGTTTGACACAGCACTGAAAGACCTAAGTCGAAACAAGGCCCCGGGTGTAGACAACATTCCATTAGAACTACTGACAGCCTTGGGAGAGCCAGTCCTGACAAAACTCTACCATCTGGTCGAGCAAAATGTATGAGACAGGCGAAATACCCTCAGACTTCAAGAAGAATACAATAATTCCAATCCCAAAGAAGGTAGGTGTTGACAGATGTGAAAATTTCCGAACTATCAATTTAATAAGTTCAAATGGCTCTGAGCACTATGGGACTCAACTGTTGTGGTCATCAGTCCCCTAGAACTTAGAACTACTTAAACCTAACTAACCTAAGGACATCACACACATCCATGCCCGAGGCAGGATTCGAACCTGCGACCGTAGCAGTCCCGCGGTTCCGGACTGCGCGCCTAGAACCACTAGACCACCGCGGCCGGCAGTTTAATAAGTCACGGTTGCCAAATACTAACGCGAATTCTTTACAGACGTTTGGAAAAATTGGTAGAAGTCGACCTCGGGGAAGATCAGTTTGGATTTTGTAGAAATATTTGAGCACGTGAGGCAATACTGACCCTACGACTTACCTTAGAAGCTAGATAAGAAAAGGAAAACCTACATTTCTATCATTTGTTGACTTAGAGAAAGCATTTGACAATGTTGTCTGGAATATTCTCTTTCAAATTCTGAAGGTGGCAGGGGTGAAATACAGAGAGCGAAAGGCTATTTATAATTTGTACAAAAACCAGAGTCGAGGGGCACGAAAGGGAAGCAGTGGTTGGGAAGGGAGTGAGACAGGGTTTTAGCCTCTCCCCAATGTTATTCAATCTGTATATTGAGCAAGCAGTTAAGGAAAAAAAAGAAAAATTCGGAGTAGGTATTAAAATCCATGGAGAAGAAATAAAAACTTTGAGGTTTGCCGATGACATTGTAATTCTGTCAGAGACAGCAAAGGACCTGGAAGAGCAGTTGAATGGAATGGACAGTGTCTTGAAAGGAGGGTATAAGATGAACATCAACAAAAGCAAAACGAGGATAATGGAATGTAGTCGAATTAAGTCGGGTGATGCTGCCGGAATTATGTTAGAAAATGAGACACTTAAAGTAGTAAAGGAGTTTTGCTATTTGGGGAGCAAAATAACTGATGATGGTCGAAGTAGATAGGATATAAAATGTAGACTGGGAATGGCAAGGAAAGCGTTTCTGAAGAATTTGTTAACATCGAGTATAGATTTAAGTGTCAGGAAGTCGTTTCTGAAAGTATTTGTATGGAGTGTAGCCATGTATGGAAGTGAAACATGGACGATAAATAGTTTGGACAAGAAGAGAACAGAAGCTTCCGAAATGTGGTGTTACAGAAGAATGCTGAAGATTAGATGGGTAGATCACGTAACTAATGATGAGGTATTGAATAGAACTGGGGAGAAGAGGAGTTTGTGGCACAACGTGACTAGAAGGGATCGGTTGGTAGGACATATTCTGAGGCATCAAAGGGATCACCGGTTTAGTATTGGAGCGCAGCGTGGAGGGTAAAAATCGTAGAGCGAGACCAAGAGATGAATACACTAAGCAGATTCAGAAGGATGTAGATTGCAGTACGTACTTGGAGATGAAGCAGCTTGCACAGGACAGAGTGGCATGGAGAGCTGCATCAAACCAGTCTCAGACTGAAGACCACAACAACAACAACAGTTGACCGTGAGAGAAGCAGGTGTCTTTGAGGTTGATGCCGCAATATTTTAAAGGTTGTCCTTGCGCTTTGTTAATTGTAAAGCTATAGGCTAATTTGAGGTCTTTTAAATTGTAATGGCAGTTCAGTAGAGACCAGTGGCATTCTGGGGATAAATAATCTGTGTCATTTGTACTTTCCAGTCGTAAGTTCGGCTTCGATGATGTTATTCGATAGCTGTTTGACGATCGTCCTTGCTCCATTACATAGTTTTGGTGAGTTGAGATCTGAGTAGCGTGATCGGAGATCCAGTTTTAAGTTGAAGGCAGTATAATGGCATTTCTGGCACTTGCAAACAGTTCAGAAATTCTGTAGGGAAGTTCACATTTTCTTCAACGTTTACTATCGCGTCGATCGGTTTGTATAGTCTCTCTTCATCGGGAATTTTCATTTGAATATTAAAGCTAATACTGTCGACGATGTTATTTTTAGTTTCCAAAATTGCCCTTTCAAATAGCCAGTCCGTATTGGTATAGCTGTGCACAATGTTTGGATAAATTTGGTTCGAATGTTCAAATGTGTGTGAATTCCTAAGGCACCAAAATGCTGAGGTCATTGATCCCTAGACTTACACACTACTTAAACTAACTTATGCTAAGAACAACACACACACACCCATGCCCGAGGGAGGACTGAAACCTCTGGCTGGAGGGGCCGCGCAATCCGTGACATGGCGCCTCAAACCGCGCGGCCACTCAGCGCGGCATAAATTTGGTCGATGAGTTCGTTTTCAGCAGTGGCTTTGTTGCAGAAATCACTTTTGAGTATAATGAGGCTGGTCGTGTGGTCAGTAGGATACGTCCCTTCGCCTATAAGTAAAAGTTGTTGAGCAAAATGTGCTGTTGTTTCGTCTTTCGATGGTTCAGCTCTCATATTTTTTATTAGCCGCAGTATTTGTATGTGTGGCTAGAAATGTGATTTTTTTAAGGATGCATTGATTTCATCCGCTGGCGTTGACTTGGGGATAACTGGAAGTGTTTGTCGAATATTTCCTGAGAGTATGAGTAGAGCTCCTCCCATCGCTTTAGAGTTACCTCGCAAGTATTGTGATGTTGTGTCCATGGCTTCGAGTGATTTTTTTGTGCTATTGTGCATTCGTCCCAGAAGATAATTTTAGCTTTCTGTAGGTCACCCCGGCCGGATGCTCTTGAGATTTTACATACCGGGAATTGCTCTTCTACTGTGTTCAACGGTAGTTGTAGGAATGGACAGTTCGTCCTCCTCCCATACGTGTGGCTGCAATCCCGGAAGATGCAAGTGCGATATTTCGTTTAGCACGTATTTTCGCCAACAATAGAGTTATTAAAAACGTCTTCCCGATGCCGCCAGTGTTGTTGTCGATACGTCCACGATAACGTAAATTTCCTATTGATTGTTATTGAGGATTGTTTCGTTGTAAGCAATGTACTGAAGCAGTTTGTTGATGTTGTAGTTTTTTCCTTTGTAATTTCGAACTTTACCACACTAATAGCATCTTTTCATGGTGCTTGCATCCCAAGTTGTACTAAGGCCTGGTTGTTTATTGCTAAAAGTTTGTCTTCTAGGCGAATGAGTGTTTCTTTGAAGGTGTCGTTGAATTCGACGGTCAGTTCAGGATGAGCTTGTCGGATTTAATACAGTATGTCATCACTCAGGCTCTCTTTGAAGGAGCCCATAGGCGTTTTGGATTCGATGGGTTACGTGTTGTTGCAATAATGGCGAACAAGTCTCTCATTTGTTCAGCTGAGGTGAGTAAGGCTTCTTGTAGTGTTAATTCCCAGTGGTTGCCGTTTTCCAGCTGTCATAAGCGTTGGCATGATTCTCAGTACGTCTGGCATAGGTAACCGTCAACAGTCTTGAGGTTTGTGGAACGTGTTGGTCCATGTATTTCGTGTAGAAACATCCAGAGATAGACACATTCGGCGGTGATCGGACGTACGGTGTGTAGTCGGTCTAGTGGCTAGTTTTCATGATTACTGGATGATCTTCTGCTGGAATTCCTTGTTTTCGTCGCTGAAAGGTTTTTCTTGTTGTGTTTCACGTTTGATAGGTAGGGAGGTCGGCATATGGTAATGTCTATGGCACAGTTGGTAAAAAGCTGTCCATGTTGTGTTCTGAGGAGGTTCGCCTGGAGTTTTTCCGGCGATGTCTTTTGTGAAGTAAACTCTCTGTCCATTCTCCAAATGTACTGCCAGATGTTGCACAGTTGCTTCGCTTTCGCTTATGGAAAAGCCGAAAACCCACCATGCTGTTACTGTTGATGTATCTTCCCCTTTGGTACATGAGGATCTCATCGTTTCTGTTTTGTTATTCGCTGTCTTTGATTATTTGAAATATTGCCTTTGTTCACATACTTACAGACATATTTGATGGGTTTCGCTGAATTGCAGTATTTTATGTTTATGTGTGCTTAGAACATTTTGGAAAGTAGTTGTTATAAGGCAGTACCCATTGATTATCTATTTCCAGCTCGTCCCTGCCTCCTATTCGTATTTTTGCTGTGAAACTACGGTTTTTGGACGATCGTCTTTCGTATTTCGGATAGCTATCAACCCCGGTTCCCAGAACTCCTGAAGATAAGATTGACTGTGGATATTGTATCACAGGTACAGTCTGTTGGACTGTTCAGAGATGTCATTAAACCCGCCCAAAGAGTAAACAAACATGCATGAGCAGCGCCTATTAGACGGAAGGGGTCCGACAGTCGATCAGTTCCAGTCATTCAACCAGGAAGGGGGTATACGGCTCGTGTTGTCTGTAGCTCAACCATGCCTAGACGGTCAGTACCGCGGTTCGATCTCGTCCGCATTGTTACTTTGTGCCAGGAAGGGCTCTCAACAAGGGAAGTGTCCAGGTGTCTCGGAGTGAACCAAAGTGATGTTGTTCGAACATGGAGGAGATACAGAGAGACAGGAACTGTCGATGACATGCCTCGCTCAGGCCGCCCAAGGGCTACTACTGTAGTGGATGACCGCTATCTACGGATTATGGCTCGGAGGAACCCTGACAGCAACGCTTCCATGTTGAATAACGCTTTTCGTGCAGCCGCAGGACGTCGTGTTTCGACTCAAACTGTGCGCAATAGGCTGCATGATGAGCAACTTCACTCGCGATGGCCATGGCGAGGTCCATCTTTGCAACCACGACACCATGCAGCACGGTACAGATGGGTCCAACAACCTGCCAAATGAACCGCTCAGGATTGGCATCACGTTCTCTTCACCGATGAGTGTCGCATATGCCTTCAACCAGACACTCGTCGGAGACTTGTTTGGAGGCAACCCGGTCAGGCTGAACTCCTTAGACACATTGTCCACCGACTGCAGCAAGGTGGAGGTTCCCTGCTGTTTTAGAGTGGCATTATGTGGGGTTGACGTACATCGCTGGTAGTCATGGAAGGCACCGTAACGACTGTACGATACATGAATGCCATCCTCCGACCGATAAAGCAACCATATCGGCAGCATATTGGCGAGGCATTCGTCTTCGTGGACGACATTTCGCGCCACCATCATGCCCATCTTGTGAATGACTTCCTTCAGGATAACGACATCGCTCGACTAGAGTGGCCAGCATGTTCTCCAGGCATGAACCTTATCGAACATGCCTGGGATAGATTGAAAAGCGCTGTTTATGGACGACGTGACCCACCAGCCACTCCGAGGGATCTATGCTGAATCACCATTGAGGAGTGGGACAATCTGGACCAACAGTGCCTTGATGAACTTGTGGATAGCATGCCACGAAGAATACAAGCATGCATCAGTGCAAGAGTACGTGCTACAGGGTATTAGAGGTACCGGTGTGTACAGCAATCTGGACCACCACCCCTGAAGGTCTCGCTGTATGGTGCTACAACACGCAATGTGTGGTTTTCGTGAGCAATAAAAAGGGTGGAAATGATGTTTAAGTTGATCTCTATCCCAGTTTTCTGTACAGGTTCCGGAACTCTCGGAACCGAGGTGATGCAAAACTTTTTTTGATGTGTGTACTATTCTGACTTCAATTTGTACAAAAATTGAGAACAGTAGCTGCCAAACCATAGTTGTTTTTAAAATGTTGCTCAATAATGAAAACGTGTTGTGTTTCATGTAGCTCTCCATTACAACCCTGGACTGTCAGTTGTCACGCTGCATTTTATTATTATTATTATTATTATTTTTATGGGAAATACTTCACTGCACAAACAGCGAAAGGTTCAAATCTTGCGTGAATTGTGGGACACCTTATATGTACGTTGCAGATGAGTTGTCTCTGCCTGTGTTTTATCCCTGTTATCTTCAGAATTCCAGAGCTTTACAAACTGAGATCGGTGATACGCGCCTGTAGTTGTGCCCGTTTGTTCGAAGACCTTTTTGAAAATGGAAATGACTTAGCGATTGGCCGTTACCCTGGCGACGGTGCTAGAACGAGGGGGCGGATCACAGATAAAGCACGCTAGCAGCGGGCCATTCCCGGTGTGCGGCCGGTCACGCAACGAGGCTGCGTATTTATTCGGCTCGCGCCGCCTCCTAGGAAGCGCCCGTCCAGGGCTGAATTTCAAGCGGCCCGGGAAGTCCAGCATTATTACCCACCGTGCACACACGTCGTGTCATTCTGCTGCCGATCGGCGCTTTATTTACGCGTGTGGCTTACGATCGTGAGCGAGCGTTTCTAGTTGATGCCTCTTATCTGCTCGCGTATCGGACGCTTTACACTTAGATGACAAAAGCTATGGGATGCCTCCTAATACCGTGTCGGACCATCTCCTGTTCAGCGTAGTGCAGCAGCTCGGCTTGCCATGGATTCAACAAGTCGTTGGAAGTACCCTGCAGAAATATTGAGCCATGCTTCCTGGATAGCCGTCCACTATTGCGAAACTGTTGCCCATGCAGGTTTTCATGTATTTCCTCTCGATTAAGACCCATAAATGTTCGATGGGATTCATGTCGCACGATCTGGTGGCCAAATCATTCGCTTGAACTCTCCAGAATGCGGCCCAGTGACATCGCGCATTGTCGTTATTGTTATTGTTATTTATTCAGCATCCATTTTATCATATACAATGATATAGGAGTTGTCATGTTACATTATATGAGTTTGTAATTATACAGTAAATTAATAACATAGGCCTATGGTGGTAAAACATATATAAATATATATCTCATGCGGTGTATAGTAGAGAATAACAAAACAAACAATAATTAATTATTTATAGTGCATACTATTTTCATACATTTGTTTTTCAGCTATGACTTATCATTATCATTGACCACTATAGTAGACAATAACAGAACAAACAATAATTAATTAATTATAGTGTGTACAGGCAGACTATTTTCATACATTTGTTCAAATATAAATTATCATTATCATTGACCACTATAGTAGACAATAACAGAACAAACAATAATTAATTAATTATAGTGTGTACAGGCAGACTATTTTCATACATTTGTTCAAATATAAATTATCATTATCATTGACCACTATGTTCTGAAAATCCATGTACTCTGTAACACTGTAAAAACATTCTCTTTACAAAAATGCCGTTGTTGTCTGTGAATATGAATTGCCATTTGTTCAGTTGGATCAGAGGACCCAGTCTATTCCATACAAACACAGCCCACACCATCATGGAGCCACCACCAAATTGTGCAGTGCCCTGTTGACAACTTGGGTCCATGACTTTGTGGGGTCTGCGCCACATTCGAACCCTGCCATCAGCTCTTACCACCTGAAATTGGGACTCTTCTGACCAGGCCACTGTTTTTCGAGTTAGCTCACTCGTCGTTTCTCTTCTCTTTTGAAGATTTTGAAGATGTGATTTTATGTATGTAAACTTACAATTTATAATTCTAGTAATTTACCTTGTATCTGTATTTATTTCTATAGTTTAGTGTTGCAATTCTGTAGTTTTGACGTTGTATCAATTGTCTTGTGACAGAATTTTTGACAGATCTGAAAATATGAATGCCATATCCTGATAAACGGATAAATTATTACTTGTATAGTAGATATTGTTCTTATGTTTTCTGTAATATTTTATGTCATCTAGGGTCCAACCAATAAGGTCACGAGCCCAGGAGAGGCACTGCAGTCAATGCCATGCATTTAGCAAAGGCACTCGCGTTGGTCATCTGCTGCCATAACACATTAACACCAAAATTCGACGCACTGCCTAACGGACACATATTCCGAAAATACCCAAATTTCAGGCATTACCTCTCACCACAGACAACGCAGCAACCGGCGTTCTTCTCTTAACAACCGAGAGCAGCAGCGTTGTCAGTGCTAACAGGCAAGCAACACTGTATGTGGGAAACTAATGACAAGTACAGACCAACTATGAGTAGGAACAGAGTACAAAATCAATCATCCACATAAACCAGAGTATTTGAGGATATGATGACTCATGAAAGAACAAAACAATGAAAAATTATTAGGGCCTAAGTTTCCGATGTGGGGACCAACCCATGAATGCAAACCACACCAGGTACAAACCAGCAAAAAATGTTTCAACACAACAAAATGAATAAAGCTGTTAACCATATCAATAAGTCCAATCATATGCTAAGAGTAATTGTAACACACACACACACACACACACACACACACAGTCGTAATGACTAGGGGTACCTGAAACAGAGTTAAGCATGAGTCTGTCACAACTCAAGTTCCAATCACATACAATATTGCAGTACTCAGGATAAATACAATACTGGTAAACAGAGTCATAATTAGCTTTGAATGATGACATAACTCAGTAGCTTGAGGACCAAAACCAGTATATGAAAGCAGACATGGATACATCTTGTTATATTGTCTACACTAGTAAATGTCTACTACATTATTTGCTAATCGTCCATACAAACTAACCTACATACATAAAGACCTAGAAGATTCATTTACAATTGATAAAAAAATACTGATTTGAAGTTACATAATTTATTTGGAACTCAGTCCCCCTACTTGAAAAAACATGCATTTGTGTAGAATAACACTGTCTTCAGCAGTCTTGTCTAACAATTTACAGATCTCAGTAGCAACATTGATGTAGTTGACAGATGGTTGAGTACATTACCCAGCACCTATCATCTCTTGTAAGTTGACTGGTCCAGCTGGGTACAGCCATAGAGCAGTAGGGGGAGTGAATCTGCCCACATCTTTCAGTTTCCTCCCTAGAGTTCTCATCAGATGCTCCATTGGGTAGGCAACTTCCTGTCTAGCATTCACATCAAATCCTGAAACATTGTTTTGTGTACTAAATATGCTGTTCAATGCCTTCTTCATATCACACTGCATATGCTCTCCCTATTTATATTTCAAAAGCAGTTACGTAGGATTTACATCAGGTGAGATTAAAAAGTGTTGACATATGAAAATTTAATAAAAAGAGTTAAATGCAATGAAAAAAGGACTAATAAGGTGATACACACAGATATGCTAAGGTACCATTCCTAATTTTTACAGTACAAATTATTTCCGATTTCAGAATTGTAAAATCATTTAGTCTCATGGTGTATATGTATCAAATTCTAATGTGCAAATCTATTACAAAATATTGTTATAGAGTGCATCATATATTTTAACTTAGTCAATAGATAGACAAAACTTCAAAAGTCACTTCATCTTACTTACTAAATTCAGGACAATGGAAAAAGTACAAATTAAAAAAAATTAGATACTTATGGATGATATCTATATGCTTTCAGTTCAGAGATATTACATAATCCAAACAACTTCTTAGGTTTAGGATACACAAGCTTGTATGCATTAGGATGTGGATTTTCAAGAATTTCGAATGGTCCAATATAAAAATTGAAAAATTTGTTTACCTCATATGTCAACAATTTAGATTTCTCTTTGGCTTTCACCAACACAAGATCTCGTGCCTCAAACTTAGAAAATCTGCCTTTACCATCATGGCTCTTCTTTCTCTTATTCCCCTGTTTTTTTATCATTTTCCTAACAGACTCTTCCCTCTTTTGCGGTGTCATACTTTTACAACGTGAAAACTCAACATTCTCAGATGTAAGGTTAGATGGTCTGCGATTAAACATAATTTCAGATGGTGAAAAACCTGTTAAAGAATGTTGTAAGCTGTTCATAATATCCTCAAAATCACTGACTTAATCTATCCAACTGGTATGATTCTTACTACAATAAGTTCTAAACAGTCTTCCAATCTCTCATACAATCTTCTGCAGGGCTCTCGAAGGATGGTAGAATATGCCTTATTTTTGTGTGATCAACAAAATCTTTCCAAGGCTATGATGTAAATTGAGAACCATTATTAGATAAAATTGTTTTAAGAATACCCTCCTGATGAAAATATGTGTTTTCAATCTTAGAGATGATCTGCTTATTGGTAGCTTTCTCAAGAGGAAACAGCTTTATGAACGTTGAAAATACATTAACCACCACAAAAACATAACAAAATCCATTCTTAGACTTAGGCAAAGGTCCATATATGTCCACAGATATGAGATCTAGGTTACTATTAGGCAGCATGTTTTGCATTTGCCTCTACTTGTTTGGTTACTTACCTTCAGTTTTTGACATCTGTCACAGCTGGCAATCTTCTTCTTGACTGTCCTTCCTATGTTGTAAAATAGATGTTTTCCTGAATCTTTTGTGTACATTTTGTTGATTCACTAAGACCAAAAATCTCATGTGTATAAATAATTAAAGTATCAATACATTGTTCCGGCCAACATAGTTTCTAATCCCCTGAGTCTGTCTTATATCTTCTGAATAAAATACCATTGTGTACCTTATAATACTGTTCTACCTTAACCAATTTCCAATTGGGATCATGACTTTGATACCTACAGACGTCTTTGCAAATTTTTGAGATCTCTTTTTCCTCTTTCACACCTCTCAAGTACATAATTTTAAACTCTTTCTCTCCTCTTCCAAAGCTGTTAGATGATTCACTCCCTAAAGGTAGCCTAGATAAAGCATCAGCAACTACACCTCCTGTGCCCTTAATGTATCTGATTTCATAATTGAAGTGCTGTAAAAAAAAAAAAGGCCCAATGAGTAATTCTGTTATGGTACAGCTTACACACTTGAACATAACATAATGCTTTATGATCAGTATAGATGATGACTTTGTGACCTAGTGAATAATTTTTAAACTTGTTGAACACTCAATGTACAGCCAAAAGCTCTTTCTCAAATACAGTGGATGTCTTTTCATGTTTCTGCAATACTGTACTAGCAAATGCAAGAGATCTATATTCAATAACACCAACAACTTCAACCTCCTGAAATAAATGAGCACCCAAACCAACATTACTACTGTCTGTCATAATACAAAAAGGGAGAGACAAATCTGGTCTGAACCCCAGCTAGCACTCAAGCTTATTTCAAGGTGGATATTGAGTTTAGGTTCAGTTGAAAATTCAAGATTGGAAAATCAACCTGTTACACAGCTTATTTCAAGGTGGATATTGAGTTTAGGCGCAGTTGAAAATTCAAGATTGAAAAATCAACCTGTTACACAGTTTACATCAAGCTGTAAAAATTTAGCTTGAATTAAAATAATTTTCCCAAGCTTGAAATAAACTGTAATTTCCCTGGAAGGCTGTACAGCAGATGCGCACGTAGCATAGCTTCCATAGAAGTCCACGGGAAGCGCCACAAGTGTTTATAAGCCTTGCACTGACTCTGCTAGGTTTACGGCCATTTTACTTTCGTGACGTGCGTTAATGATTGTTGACTGTTGTGAAGTTTGTTTTATACTGGAAAATAGTTCGGAAAGTGTGTGGCGTCCCCTGCCTTACTGCTACACTGGGTCTGAAGAAGATATATAGTGTATTACAGGTACGCTGGTGCATTTTTCTCTAGTGGTATGTTAATATTGCAAATATTAAATATTATTACGTAACGTAAAGAAATATCATATTCTTTCTGGCTTCTTCATGAAGTCATCGCAAAATTACCCAAATGTCATCTTTACTATAAAAATTTCAAACAAAAAGTTATTTCAAATTACTTTAAAAACTCTTTGGAATGAAGTCACCAGAAGCAGCTGCTTACTCAGTGACGTTTATACTAGTTAATGATTCTTACTACATCAGTGAGTTTGAAGTTATTTTGCTAATCTGAGGCATAAATTATATTTAGGTTGATCAGTTTCAACTTTTTACATTTTTTATGTTTAGGTATGGCTAACATTTTCTTTTACCTGTTACAAGATCATTATACCGGCAGAAGTCAGAGATATTTGACCCTGCTCTGGTCTGTGTGCTGGGGCCGGAGGGGCTTCAGAATAATTAAATTTTAAAATAAAACAATTTTAAACATACATGTCTTGATAATTTTTTTCACACCATTTCCATTCTGATATTTATTTAATTAATTAGGTTCAATAAATTCAGATTAATAATTATGTAGCTTAAAACAAGCTGTAAATACCAGGCTGTATTCCACGTGTGTAGATACAGCTGGAGCCAAACTTGATAAGTCAAGCTTGAAATATAGCTTGAACTCTGCCAACTTTGATGTTTGTTTCAAGCTTGAATCCAACTAACAGGCCTGAATATTCCAGCTTTGATCAAGCTTATATACTTGAACTTTACGTCTGGAAACAAGTTTGAAACCGGCTTACTGTGCTATCTGGGACAGTATTGGACTTTGACACAACTGTCCTTTGATCTCATCAAAAGCATCCTGACACTCCTGATCCCAATCCCAAACAGTATTATTCTTCAAAAATGCACACAAGCATGGAGCATTCAAAGCTTGGCTGCTACAAAATTTTCTATAAAGTCCAGTTAACCCAAAAAATGATTTAAGCTTTATTTGTTGTTGTGAGGAGTAGGAAAATTAGCAATAGCATCAAGTTTCTCTTTATCAGGTGCAACACCTGTGTCAGATACAACAATTTAACTTCTTCCACACGAAATTTACACTTGCCTATTTTCAAAGTCATATTCTCTGATTTTAATTTTGAAAACACATCTCTTAACAGATCCAACTGTTGTCCCCAAGTCTTTTCTGTGATCAGAATGTCATCAACATACACAATTAATTTTAAACTCACTTCGCTTCCCAAGACAGAACCCAGAGCTCTTATGAATTTGGCTACAGATACATTTAGTCCAAATCGCACCACACAGTATTGAAAACACTTAACTCCATGCAGAAATGCTGTATACTGTCTAAAATTAATTTAAAGTGGGATCTGGTGAAACCCAGAGGTCAAGTCCAAACTACTCATGTATTTTACGTAATCTAATTTGTGTAACAGCTCATCCATGTTCTCAGGATGGTCAAACTCTCTGACAAGAAATTTATTGAGATAGCTAGAGTCCAACACAATTCAGAATCCACCATTTCTCTTACTTACCACAACTAAAGGATTATTGCAAACACTCTTACTTCTCTCAGTTACACCCCATTTTTCCATTTTCTGAATTTCTTTCTCTACATCTTTCCTTTTTGAAAATGGTATGTTATATGGCTTGAGAAAGAAAGGTTGATGGTCTCTAAGGTAAAGCAAGCACTGATAGCCTTTCACTTTCCCTGGTTTTTCACTAAACACATTTCTAAATTACGATAACAAATTCCTAACCTGTTCCTTTTGTAAGTCATAAAGAGTCATAGCTTCTCTTACTTTAGAATCGTCTAAACCTTCAAAATCTTGATCCTCAGTCTCATCAAAATCTATATTGTCATCAAACACCTGGTACTCACCTTGGTTCTCAATGTTTTGCATATAGTTACAACTTTCTCCACAGTTTAAAATACAGAAATTAGTTATCACATAACTATTATTTTTAGGTTCCAGAATAAACAATTCTGTAGCATTCCATCAAAAAAAAAAAAAAAAAAAAAGCCTCAACTTTCACTATCCAATCCACACCAACAATTATATTTTCTTTCAGACAAGGGACCACTAAGCATCCATGTTCAAAGGTTTTGTCTTCTATACTAAACATGAAAAGTACCTGAGATTTTACCAATTTGCTTTGCTTACCTGTAGCTCCTACACCTAAAACAGGCATTTCCACAAAATTCTTACTATACTTAATCTTGTCTTTAAATTGTTTAGATATACCACAAATTGGGCTACCTGTATCGATCAAACAGTTCCCTTCCCACTGATCAATCTTAATGTTAATGTAAGGACACCCAAAATCTGAATCATCATCTCTGTTATTAGACACTTCATGTAAAATATCACTTTCAATTTCATCAAATGCTTCATCCACACACTGTTTTTACAGGGTTTTATGAACTTTACTGATATCATAGCATTAGTTTGGTTACTCAAGTTATCAGGTATAGATTGAACACAACGAATGAATTCCATAGCACAACTAACATCAATACAGAAGGAACACAAAATATATTACTATCAAAATTACACTTCTTACTTAGATCTTCTTTCACTCCATTCCACCAATTTTGATACAAATTTTGACTAAACACAGCTAACTTATTCCAGAATGTACATTTATCAATGTTCTCATCAATCTGGTCCCAAACAAACTTCAAAATGTTTCCACCTTTATTATCTAGGCTTACAGATAACTCACCTTTACTGTGTGGACCATTACTCTGCATGACATTCATGAAAAACTGCATTGACTGGACTGGTATACCATGACTCTCACTTACCTCTTCACGTACATCACTTACCTGATCTGCAACAATATTATGAGAAGGAAAGTTGCTACTCACCATACAGAGGAGATGCTGAGTCACAGATAGGCACAACAAAAAGACTCACAATTATGTTTTCAGCCATTAAGGCATTCGTGAACAATAGACACACATACACACATGCACATACTCTCATGCAAACACAACACACACACACCAACTGAAACCACAGCTGCCTAAGACTGCAGTTGTGTGTGTGATTTTTATTTGCGTGAGTCTGTGTGTGTGTGCTTATGTGTGTCTATTGTTCAAGGAAGCCTTAATGGCCAAAAGCATAATTGTGAGTCTTTTTGTTGTGCCTATCTGTGACTCAGCATCTCCTCTGTATGGTGAGTAGCAACTTTCCTTCTCATAATATTGTTGTGCCTATCTGCAACTCAAACATCTTTGCTATGTTCTATGCTTTCCTTATCATAGTATTGTTACATTTTCCATTATTTGATACTTAACTTATCTGTATTGTCAACACCATTCACAAATAACTCTAGAACTTCATTATTCTTAAACACCACAAATACCTGATACTCATCATCTTCATCATTATCATCGTCGTCATATTCTTCCAAACTCACTTCATCAAAAACATCATTAGCAACCCAATTTTCATAACCATAATAGTCACTTATCTCAACATTCATTCGCAATAACTATCAGTCTCAGACTCACCAACCTCAGTTATTTCACAGCTCTCATTCACATCTACATAAAAAAATACCACCTAGTTCAGATCCAATACAACTGTCACCTGTTTTACATACATCAATAACACAATTTTCTGACCAAGAGAAGAAATCATTAGTACTACATCAAAATTCTCATTACTCCCACATTCTGGTTTCGTTATTAGCACCTACATCACTAAAATGAAATGTAGTATCCCAAAACTTTTGATCAAAACATGCATGAGAAATCTGATATTCCTTCTGTTCAACTTCAGATACCTGTGCCATATCATCAACTCTGTTTAGCAGAGATGCTGAGTCACAGATAGCGCCTAACTGTGACTCAGCTCTCTGCCATACGGTGCGCAGCAACTTCCCTTCTCATAATATTGTTACATTCCATTGAGAATTTTCCATTGTTTGATATCATTAACACTATGATTATTATATAACTGCAAGTGTAAATTGGGTTTCTTGTGTTTGTTGTGTTTCCTCACCCCAAAACTGTGCACTTTCATTGAGGCGGACTGCCATTTCCCTAGTAGTTACCTGTATGATATTTTCTTCTACTAAATTGCCCACAGTTACACCCATTATTCCTATTCTGCTGATGTTCAAAATTTCTGTTTATATTAAAATTTTGACCATGATAGAAGTTACCATTATCTCTGTTTCTGTATTTATTACCACTGTGATCTCTATCATTCCAATTGTTGTGGTACATACTTCTTTCTACTGCACTATCCAGCCTGTAAACATATCGTAAAAATTGTTCAAGACAATCGTCAGGTCCATGTACTAAATCCCAGTGCAACATTTCTGGTAATCTCCTTTTAAATGTATCAGTCAATGTCATTTTGTCAAATGGTTTGTCAAGATGTGTTAATTTCTTAAGGTGATTCTTACAAAACTCTTTCAGAGCACCATCCCTATTCCTATAGTTAGGACCATTCAGAAATTTGGTTTTAATTCTCCCCTGTTCAGCTTCCGACCAAAATTAATTTAAAAAGCTTTTTTTGAAACTTTGATATGTTTCCCACTGACTTAAATTTAAATTTACCCAAGACAAAGCTTCGTGTTCAAGACATCTTTTAACAAGTTTAATTTTCTGATCGTCACTATCTCTGCAATGGTGCATAAAATCCATTGGATGTAAATTGTCTAATGGAAAATTTTTGATGGAAGTGTTGGATCGTGCAATTTCATAGTTTAAATACAGATTTTTGTGAACACAATTTTCATGAACTGCTGAAATTTTTTGACCTCAAACATTTACATTAGTTTGCATATTGTTTTCAACATTTAATTTTTTTAAATCTAAACTACTAAAGGTCTGTTGTGGCGGCCACACCGCTCAAACACACAAAGGGCTGAACTACAGCACAGCCGACACAGGTGGCTCTTCACTGGAGTGTAAACACTCTGGGATCGGTGATCGAGCCATACTGCAAGTGCAACATGCCTGTACAGACAGGCATTAGTGATGAATTGTATTTGTAACTTAGTGTAAGACTTGTGAAGAATAAATGTGTCACAACCAAAATTGTTCTAGTCGTTTCCGTCACGAAGCCTCTCCCTTGAACATAGTGCGTGGGCACGGCAATAAAGCTGGTTCACTGCACGTTAATGACTGTAAGCAGTGATACCACATGTCTCTGCTTCACTGTTCCATTGTTTCAGCTATGGCCTTCTGTTCAACTCTGGAATCATTAACATTCTTCATCTGTCTTGCAGACTCGGCAATAAACTCATTTTCCAAAACAATAAATTTATTTTCTGAGATGTCAACTTTTTCATTTACACTGTTTAACCCCTTTAACAACCCAAGTCAGATTTGTTCAGAATTTCTTCTACTATATCCATGGGGACTCAATGTAACTTGTCTCTCATTGTTTGTCATTTTATGTTATTCAGGAAGCCTACTTTCTTTTCTCCTTTGTGGAGCTTAGTGCTGCATCCCAGCTCACTGATAAGTTAATTATTCTATCACTGCAAGTATGGAAAAGAAAACTGAAGATGTTTTAGATGACGATGACTCAAATCATAGGATTTGTTGACCTGGAAAAAACATTTGACAATGTAAAATGATGCAAGATGTTCTAAATTCTGAGAAAAATAGGAGTAAACTGTAGGGAGAGATGGGTAATAAACAATATGTACAAAAGCCAAGAGGGAATAATAAGAGTGGACGACCAAGAATGATATGCTCAGATTAAAAAGTGTGTAAGACAGGAACATAGTCTTTCACCCCTACTGTTCAATCTGTACACCAAAGATCAATTATGGAAATAAAAGAAAGGTTAAGGTATGGAATTAAAATTCAAGGTGAAAGGGTATCAATGATATGATTCCCTGATGGCATTGCTATCCTGTGTGTAACTGAAGAAGAATTACATGAGCTGCTGAAAGGAATGGACAGTCTAATGAGTACAGAAGAAAGACAAAAATAATAAGAACAGCGAGAAACTTAACATCAGGTTTGATGGTCACAATGTAGATAGAGTTAAGGAAATCTGCTACCCAGGCAACAAAATAACGAATGATGGATAGAGCAAGAAGGACATCAAAAGCATACTAGCACTGGCAAAAAAGGACGTTCCTGGGCAAGAGAAGACTAATAGTATCAAACATAGGCCTTGATTTGAGGAAGAAATTTCTGAGAATGTACATCTGGAGCACAGCATTGTATGGTAGTGAAACAAGGATTGCAGGAAAATCAGAACAGAAGAGAATTGAAGCATTTCAGATGTGGTACTATAGATGAATGTTGAAAATTATATGGACTAATAATGTAAGGATTTAGGAGGTTTCACATAAAACTGGGGAGGAAAGGAATATATGGAAAACAATGACAAGGAGAAGGGACAGGATAATATAACATCTGTTGAGACATTAGGGAATAACTTCCATGCTACTAGAAAGAGCTGTAGAGGGTAAAAACTATAGAGGAAGACAGAGATTGGAACACATCCAGCAAATAATTGAGGTTGTTGGTTGCAAGTGCTACTCTGGGATGAAAGTTTGGCACAGGAGAGGAATTCATGGTTGACTGCACCAAACCAGTCAGAAGACTGATGACTCAAATAAATAAATAAAATAAAATACTATCGCAGCATCCATTACAAAGAGACAGTGGTTATTTTATGGTCATCTCATGAGGATGGATGGTGATCGACTAATGAAAAGAATATAGAGTTTCATCCAATCTAAGAAAACAAGGCCGAGATGGTTCGAAGAATGTGGAAAAGGTCGTAGGCAGATTGGTATCTCAGAGAGGGAAATTCCCGACAGAAACAAATTTAGAAGATTGGTGAACAACTACCCAGGTTCAAAATGGCATCAACATCTAAAAGATGGAGAGGACCTTTGTCCGAAGAGCATAAACATGCACTTCTTGTCAGGCTCAGAAGATACTGGTAGGAAGTCAAATCTGGAACAAGAACAAGACCTAGACACTAAAATGAAGTTGGTTGTTACCATGCAGTCCATAAAGGCTCAACTTGATAAAGATTATTACTAAAGTAAAATAAATATCTGATTTTGTGGAGTAAGGTCCCCATTCCCCCACCCGCCCCCTTTTTTTTTTCCTCCAGAGTAAGTTCCAGACTAGAGATAGCTTATAGCTTGTTTTTCTCCTCATTGCCTGATTAATTTTCATGATATAAATTTTACCCTTCCAATTGGTCCTTTGTCAGTCTGAGGATGTTTAAAATCCTTTTTCTGCAAAAGGCATTGCATTTAGTTTATATTGTAAGTGCAGCAATCAATCAATTGTTCATTCAATTATCAACCTCTGTGGATCCCATAAACCTTCAAGCAGGCACACCGTTTTTTCTAACATGAGCAGGCATACATCGTAATTTTTATACGTGTATAGAATAGCTGTCCTTGCGTTACCAACATAAATATGCATGGGGAAAATCACAGTTTAATCTTAGTTTAATTCAACAATGATATAATAAAATTACGTTATATGAGCTAAAGCACTGTTTAATTAAAAAAATAACAAAATAAACATTTGTTATATCACTCTGTTCCCGTGTACAAGTATTACACCATGGTAATGACCCACTCTAAGCATTAAACATTGCAGTGACAACAGTGTTACCTCAACCATTTATTCAATTATTAATTATCTGGTAGACAACTGCCTCATTATGGGATTTTTTTGCTAGCTTGTAATCTGGGTCATTTTCTTACATAAATTGTAATTTTTTCTGACATAGCTCATTGTTTATTTTATATTGCTGCTGCTCACTTGGACATATGATACCACAGCTCATCATTGTGTCAGCTCAAATAATAATGAATGAATAGGTTGTTGTTGTTGTTGTGGTCATCAGTCCAGAGACTGGTTTGAAGCAGCTCTCCATGCTACTCCATACTGTGCAAACTTCTTCATCTCCCAGTACCTACTGCTACCTACATCCTTCTGAGTCTGCTTAGTGTATTCATCTCTTGGTCTCCCTCTACGATTTTTACCCTCAATGCTGCCCTCCAATACTAAATTGGTGATCCCTTGATGCCTCAGAACATGTACTACCAACCAATCCCTTCTTCTAGTCAAGTTGTGCCACAAATTTCTCTTCTCCCAAATTCTATTCAGTACTCCTCATTAGTTATGTGATCTACCCATCTAATCTTCAGCACTCTTCTGCTGCACCACATTTTGAAAGTTTCCATTCTCTTCTTGTATAAATTATTTATCATCCATGTTTCACTTCCATACAAGGCTACAGTCCATACAAATACTTTTAGAAAAGACTTCCTGACACTTAAATCTCTACACAATGTTAACAAATATCTCTTCTTCAGAAACGCTTTCCTTGTCATTGCCAGTCTACATTTTATATCCTCTCTACTTTGATGTCATCAGTTATTTTGCTCCCCAAATAGCAAAAATCCTTTACTACTTTAAGTGTCTCATTTTCTAATCTAATTCCCTCAGCATCACCCGACTTAATTCGACTCCATTCCATTATCCTCATTTTGCTTTTGTTGATGTTCATCTTATATCCTCCTTTCAAGACACTGTCCATTCCGTTCAACTACTCTTCCAAGTCCTTTGCTGTCTCTGACAGAATTACAATGTCATCGGTGAACCTCAACGTTTTTATTTCTTCTCCATGGACTTGAATACCTACTCCAAATTTTTCTTTTGTTTCCTTTACTGTTTGCTCAATATACAGATTGAATAACATCGGGGACAGGCTACAACCCTGCCTCACTCCCTTCCCAACCTCTGCTTCCCTTTCATGCCCCTTGACTCTTATAACTGCCATCTGGTTTCTGTACAAATTGTAAATAGCCTTTCGCTCCCTGTATTTTACCCCTGCCACCTTTAGAATTTGAAAGAGAGTATTCCAGTCAACATTGTCAAAAGCTTTCTCTAAGTCCACAAATGCTAGAAATGTAGGTTTGCCTTTCCTTAATCTACCTTCTAAGATAATTCGAAGGGTCAGTATTGCCTCACATATTCCAACATTTCTACAGAATCAAAACTGATCTTCTCCGAGGTCAGCTTCTACCCATTTTTCCATTTGTATGTAAAGAATTTGTGTTAGTATTTTGCAGCCATGACTTATTAAACTGATAGTTCAGTAATTTTCACATGTGTCAACACCTGCTTTCTTTGGGTTTGGAATTATTATATTCTTCTTCAGGGCTGAGGGTATTTCACCTGTCTCATACATCTTGCTCACCAGATGGTAGAGTTTTGTCAGGTTATCAGTAGTTCTAATGGAGTTTTGTCTACTCCCGGAGCCTTGTTTTGACTTAGGTTTTTCAGTGCTCTGGCAAGTTCTTCACACAGTATCATATCTCCCATTTCATCTTCATCTACATCCTCTAACATTTCCATAATATTATCCCCAAGTACATTGCCCCTGTATAGACACTCTATATACTCCTTCCACCTTTCTGTTTTCCCTTCTTTGCTTAGTACTGTGTTTTTATCTGAGCTCTTGATATTCAGACAAGTGGTTCTCTTTTCTCCTAAGGTCTCTTTAATTTTCCTGTAGGCAGTATTCATGTTACCCCTAGTGACATATGCCTCTACATCCTTACATTTGTCCTCTAGCCAGCCCTGCTTATCCATTGTGCACTTCCTGTCGTTCTCATATTTGAGAAGTTTGTATTCCTTTTTCCCTACTTCAGTTACTGCATTTTTATATTGTCTGCTATCATCAATTAAGTTCAGTATTTCTTCTGTAACCCAAGGATTTCTACTAGCCCTCATCATTTTACATACTTGATCCTCTGCTGCCTTCACTATTGCATCTCTCAAAGCTACCCATTTTTCTTCTACTGTATTTCTTTCCCCAATTCTTGTCAATCATTTCCTAATGCTCTCTCTGAAACTCTCTGGTTCTTTCAGTTTATCCAGGCTCCGTCTCCTTAAATTTCCACCTTTTTGCAGTTTCTTCAGTTTTAATCTACAGCTCATAACCAATAGATTGTGATCAGAGTCCACATCTGCTGCTGGAAATATCTTACAATTTCAAACCTGGTTCCTAAATCTCTGTCTTACCATTATATAATCTATCCAAAACCTGCCAGTGTCTCCAGGCCTCTTCCAGGTATACAACCTTCTTTCATGATTAAGTTATGCTCTGTGCAGAATTCTACTAGGCGACTTCCTGTTTCATTCCTTACCCCCAGTCCATATTCACAAACTACTTTTCCTTCTCTTCCTTTTTCTACTATTGAATTCCAGTCCCCCTTGAGTATTAAATTTTCATCTCCCTTCACTATCTGAACAATTTATTTTATCTCATCATACATGCGGAGCTAGTTGGCATACAAACTTGTATTACTGTGGTAGGCGTGGGCTTCATGTCTATCTTGGCTACAATCGTTATTAAACCTACTCCTGCATTACCCCTAATTGATTTTGCAGTTATAACCTTGTGTTCACCTCACCAGAAGTCTTGTTCCTCCTGCCACCGAACTTCACTAATTCCCACTATATCTAACTTTAAGCTATCCATTTACCTTTTTAAATTTTCTTACATACCTGCCCGATTATGGATCTGACATTCCATGCTCTGATATATAGAATGCCAGTTTTCCTTCTCCTGATAACTATGTACTCCTGAGTAGTCCCCGCCCGGAGATCTGAATGGGGGACTATTTTACCTCCAGAATATTTTACCCAAGAGGACACCATCATTATTTAACCATACAGTAAAGCTGCATGTCCTCGAGAAAAATTACAGCTGTAGTTTCCCCTTGCTTTCAGCCATTCACAGTACCAGCACAGCAAGGCTGTTTTGGTCAATGTTAAATGGCCAGATCAGTCTATCATTCAGACTGTTGCCCCTGCAACTACTGAAAAGGCTGCTGCCCCTCCTCAGGAACCACATGTTTGTCTGGCCTCTCAATAGATACCTCTCCATTTTTGTTGCACCTACGGTACAGCTGTCTGTATCACTGAGGCACACAAGCCCCCCACCGACAGTAAAGTCCGTGGTTCGTGGGGTGATGAATAGGTATGGGCTCAGAATTGTGAAACAACAATGGAATGATACAAGAAAATGTTATTTGCAGTTATCACACTTTAGACGTTGGCACACCTACTGGAGCATCAAGATGAATAGCCTCCAGGGATATGAAATAAGTCAAGATATACATTTACAACAGATGGGCAAATCATCTTAATATGTTCACTGTAATACTAATCACGCTTATGCCAACTAAATATAACCAAATAAATGGAAGTTGATACTTTTAAAAAGGCTACTGGTTCTCCAATTATATTAATTACCTGCTTTTCATCTCTTAGTGGTAGCTTAATCAATTACATTAGTGTTTTACAAAGAAAATAATTACCTATGTCTGTAAATACTGGCTGCTGTCTACAGTACATTACTACTTGTCATGCAGCACTACTATGAACACTCCTACTTGCTATGTAGTTATAGAACATTTCTGTCCTTGAATATAGATATAGTTTATAGAAAGTGTGGCTAAGGAATCATGTTTTTAATTTTCCTCTGGGTTGCTAGGTATTTTCAGTTTTTTATGTTACATATGAAATGTTTCTACTCTCACATATGACATAAATTAAGTTCACACATTGCATTATACTGAATACAGTTTACAGCCAGTGAAAAAAAAAAAGTTTAGAGCAGGTGTAACATGAGAGACCAGAAAACAACATTATGAAATTATTGGGTCTGATGACTGACCAAGACCACTACATGCTTATAGGACATGTATTCTGTAGATATCTCCAAACATTTTATGTTGTCTCCAATTGGGCATGAATTTTAAAGTTATTTTACGGTCATTTAAGCATAAATTTAGCTTCCAATTCATTGATTTTGTGCAGATTTACTTCCATAGAACATTCTAAAAAGATTGGCATGACATCAGTTTTGAAATCAGATTTACTTATTTATTTAATAAATGTTCTATAAATACATAAAATAAGAGAAAGACAACCACACATCTGTAGTGGATTGATTCGTGGAGCATAGTAACACACAACAGCATTAACACTAACTTTTGAGCACTAGCTATTTTTCTAACAATAGTACACACTTTCACACACACACACACCACTACACAGACACCAAAACACACGTTCCCATGGGCACAACACTGAGGTAGAACTGGAGAGGGGGGGAAAGGAGAGATACATGAAGATGAAGAAGGAGAAAAGGATGGGGGAGAGAGGGAGAGGGTTTGGAAAAGGAGAGAGGAGGAAGGGGAGAGGCAGAGAGAGAGAGAGAGAGAGAGAGAGAGAGAGAGAGAGAGAGAGAGAGAGAGAGAGGGTGGGAAAGGGAAAATACCTGTATGAGGGGCCTCCGTGTTCAGGAAAACTAAGTGAGGCTACTATCTATGGAGATGAGGCTGCCACAGATGAAAATTGTTCAGGGATGAAAGTTACATCAAGAAATCTCATTGACGTCATCTTAGACAGCCATTCTGCCTGGGCACTAGATCTACATCTATATTCTGCAAACCACTGTGAGGTGCTTGGAGAGGGTACGTCCCATTGTACCAGTTATTACTGCTTCTTCCCGTATCATTCACATATAGAGTGCAGGAATAACGATTGTTTGAATGCCTCTGTGCATGCAGTAATAATACTAATGTTATCCTCACAACCCCAACGTGAGTTATAGGTACTTGATTGTATTATATTCCTAGAGTAACCATTTAAAACTGGTTCTTGAAACTTTGTTAATAGACTTTCTTGGGTTAGTTTATGACTATCTTCAAGAATCTTCAACTTGAGTTTATTTAGTATCTCTCTGACATTCTTGCACAGATTAAACAACCCTGCGACCATTCATGCTGTCATTCTTTGTGTAGTTCAGTATTACCTGTTTCTCTACCTGGTATGGGTCTCACACACTTCAGCAATATTCTAGAATCAGTCGCATAAGTGACTTGTAAGCAATTCCATTTGTATATGATTGCACTTCCCTAGTATTCTACCAATAAACTGAAGTTTACACCTGCTTCACCCACGACTGAAACTGTGTAACCATTTCATATCCTCACAAAATGTTACACCAATATATTTGTATGAGTTGGCCGATTGCAACAGTTACTCATTGATATTATAGCCATAGTATAATATTTTTTTCACTTTATCAAATACAAAATATTCCATTTATAAACAAGCTGCCAATCTCTGCACCATTTTGAAATCTTATCAAGATCGGACTGAATACTCACGCAGCTTCTTTCAGATAGTAAGTCATTATAGATAATGCCATCATCTGCAAAGAGGCTAATTTTACTATTATCTGCAAAGTCATTAATATACAACATGAACAGCAGGAGTCCCAATACACTTCCATGGGGCACAACCAAAGTTACTTACTTCTACATCGGACCGTGACTCCCGATCCACAATAACATGCTGTCTCTTCCCTATCAAAAAGTCCTCAATCCAGTCATAAATTTCCTTGATACCCTATATATTCGTACTTTTGACAGTAAGTGTAGGTGTGGTATCGAGGCAAATGCTTTCCAAAAGTCAGAAAATACAGTACCTACCTAATTGGCTTGATCCAAAGCTTTCATTATGTCATCTGAGAAAACTGAGAGTTGGATTTTGCATGATCGATGTTTTGAAATCCATGATGGTTGGCTATGAGGAGGTCATTCTGTTCAAGATACCTTAGTAAGTTTGAGCTCAGAATATGTTCTAAGATTCTACAACAAATCGATATCAAGGATATTGGGCAGTAGTTTTGTGGATCATTTCTATTCCCTTCATGTAGATAGGTGTGACCTGTGCCTTTTCCAAAAACTGGACACGGTTTTTTGTTTGAGGGATCTACTATTGATTATAGGCAGAAGAGAGGCTAACTCAGGTGCAAATTCAGTGAATAATCTGAGAGAGATTCGATGGGGGTCTGGAGGTTTGTATAATTTTAACGATTTCAGCTGTTTTTCAACACCGCTGACACTAATAATTATTTCATTCATCTTTTCAGTGGTACAAGGGTTCAAGTGGGCATTTCTCCTGGGTGTTCCTTTATAAAGGAACATTTGAAAATTGAGTTCAGTATTTGAGCTTTTGCTTGGTTATCCTCGATTTCAGTTCCTACCGTATTCACTATGTGCTAGACACTAACTTTGGTGCCATTAACAGCCTTTATAGACACCGAGAATTTCTTTGGGTTCTGTGAAAGATCATTTGACAATATTCTGCTATAATTGTCACTGGAGGCATCACATATTGCTCTCTTAACAGCCAAATGTGTTTCATACAGCATCTCTCTATCTATAGTTGTATGCTATGTTTACACCTATTATACAGTAACCTCCTACAGTGAAGATTCTCCCCCCCCCCCCTCCTAATTATGAACTGTTCTACTGGGTAAACTAACCAGCGTATAGTCAACTATTCTTTTAAACTTGAGCCAGAGTTCCTTTAAATGCTCCTGCCCTGTGCTGAAAGTTTCAAGTTCCTCATTGAGATATGAACTTAATAGTTTTTTATCTAGTTTACTGAACACATATGTCTTTCTGCTTGTTTTAGTTATCCTTTGTACTCTGGTAATCGTTGCCACAACCATATCATGGTCACTGATACCAATTTCAATGTGGACATTCTCAAAAGGGTAGGTCTATTTGTTGCCATTACATCCAATATATTTCCATCATGGGTCAGGTTTCTAGCTATCTATTCTAGGTAGTTTTCAGAGATGGCATTTAGCAAAGTTTCACGGGATATCTTATCACTCCCACCACTAACGAAACCGTAATTTTCTGAATTAATTGTTGGATGATCTCCATCGATGATTACAGTATGATTGGGGAACTTATGTACAAGTGAAGCAAGGTTTTCTCTAAAGTTTCCGGTTACACCAGGAGATGAGTCTGGTGGGTGACAGTAGGATCCAATTACCATTTTATGCCCATCCCTGATACTGAGTCTTGCCGAAACAATCTTGCACATAGCTTCAATTTCTACCTTGGTGGATTTGAGAAATTCCTATCACCTAGACCCAGATGATGAGACGATCGCAAAACACCGGAGCGAAGACATATTTACAGAGTGCACATATGATCGAAACTGGTCCGCACAAGCCACAAACCCCGCGAAGCGAGGTGGTCGTTGGCTGTCAAAGCACACACAGGCCCCCGCTCAGCTCCCGTGCACTCCATATCAGCTGCAGCGAGCCGCAGTCATTGAACGCAGGTGAAAGTTGCATGCCTCTATACACTCACTATTATATTGAGATCATAGCATTCCAAGGTGTGCTCACCCCAGTATGATTGAGCGTTGGTTGTAATCCGATGCAGGTGTGTACTTGAATGGAGAGAGGTGATTCCAAATGATTGACATAATTTTGAACATATAGCGTAACACTAGAGATTTTAGAAGGTAGTGTACATTTTTCTTCTTACAACCTCAGTCTGCACATCGTTTGCTACTACTGTTTGTATTCCTGCTCAATCAGTTGTCACCTATAAGTACAAGGATATATCGCAGAATCTCTGATATGATGTCGAGACAGACTGCGTTACAAATACTAAAGAATTATCTGGTTGGGATGGGCCGAGGGAGTCGCAAATACTGCGTACATACCACGTTCCTTAGCCGAATCACTTTCAAAGTTCAGTGATTTTATCCCGAGGTTGCATCGTTAGCTGATAATACATATTCCTACGATCACTGTCATGGTTTTTGTCCAGAAAAAACCACCTCATTCATGGATTCATAAAGCAGGTATAGGTTTTAACATGGATACTTGTGTGCATCTGTAGAAGCAAGACTGATTGTGACAGTCACATACAGTAATTGCTGGGATCGTTTTTTTCTTTAACATCTCACCGATTACGTGTCTCTTTCTAGGACACAGGGGTAGGACTCGAAAGAAGAACTTAAGAGACATGCATGCCCATCGCTGTTTTCAATCAGTATTATTTGGTATCGTAGACAATCAGTTATTGACAAAGTAATATACTTAGTAGTATTGGCGGGTGCGTGATATGTTCACATTTGAGCATCACGTTTATAAAGTATGTGTGTTTGTGGAAATGAGATTACTATGCCCTGCTGTAGGGAAGGTAAGGATTTGACTTGGAGTACTGTGATAGCAAAGGGGGAGTATGTCCAGTTGTAAGGTAGGTACTGCTATTTCCAGAGCAACTGCCCACAAGAGGGTGTATTTCCCATACTTCCCTCATTCTCGAATGTTGTTCAATTGAGAGTGCGATTGTAACATTTATTTGTAAGTATATTGATAAACATACACTCCTGGAAATGGAAAAAAGAACACATTGACACCGGTGTGTCAGACCCACCATACTTGCTCCGGACACTGCGAGAGGGCTGTACAAGCAATGATCACACACATGGCACAGCGGACACACCAGGAACCGCGGTGTTGGTCGTCGAATGGCGCTAGCTGCGCAGCATTTGTGCACCGCCACCATCAGTGTCAGCCAGTTTGCCGTGGCATATGGAGCTCCATCGCAGTCTTTAACACTGGTAGCATTCCGCGACAGCGTGGACGTGAACAGTATGTGCAGTTGACGGACTTTGAGCGAGGGCGTATAGTGGGCATGCGGGAGGCCGGGTGGACGTACCGCCGAATTGCTCAACACGTGGAGCGTGAGGTCTCCACAGTACATCGATGTTGTCACCAGTGGTCAGCGGAAGGTGCACGTGCCCGTCGACCTGGGACCGGACCGCAGCGACGCATGGATGCACGCCAAGACCGTAGGATCCTACGCAGTGCCGTAGGGGACCGCACCGCCACTTCCCAGCAAATTAGGGACACTGTTGCTCCTGGGGTATCGGCGAGGACCATTCGCAACCGTCTCCATGAAGCTGGGCTACGGTCCCGCACACCGTTAGGCCGTCTTCCGCTCACGCCCCAACATCGTGCAGCCCGTCTCCAGTGGTGTCGCGACAGGCGTGAATGGAGGGACGAATGGAGACATGTCGTCTTCAGCGATGAGAGTCGCTTCTACCTTGGTGCCAATGATGGTCGTATGCGTGTTTGGCGCCGTGCAGGTGAGCGCCACAATCAGGACTGCATACGACCGAGGCACACACGGCCAACACCCGGCATCATGGTGTGGGGAGCGATCTCCTACACTGGCCGTACACCACTGGTGATCGTCGAGGGGACACTGAATAGTGCACGGTACATCCAAACCGTCATCGAACCCATCGTTCTACCATTCCTAGACCGTGCAAGGGAACTTGCTGTTCCAACAGGACAATGCACGTCCGCATGTATCCCGTGCCACCCAACGTGCTCTAGAAGGTGTAAGTCAACTACCCTGGCGAGCAAGATCTCCGGATCTGTCCCCCATTGAGCATGTTTGGGACTGGATGAAGCGTCGTCTCACGCGGTCTGCACGTCCAGCACGAACGCTGGTCCGACTGAGGCACCAGGTGGAAATGGCATGGCAAGCCATTCCACAGGACTACATCCAGCATCTCTACGATCGTCTCCATGGGAGAATAGCAGCCTGCATTGCTGCGAAAGGTGGATATACACTGTACTAGTGCCGACATTGTGCATGCTCTGTTGCCTGTGTCTATGTGCCTGTGGTTCTGTCAGTGTGATCATGTGATGTATCTGACCCCAGGAATGTGTCAATAAAGTTTCCCCTTCCTGGGACAATGAATTCACGGTGTTCTTATTTCAATTTCCAGGAGTGTATATGTGACCGGTTTTCCAGAGTGACTCCGTGCATGCAAAGTCTGTGGTGGTAATGATTGACGTTTCCTATTAACGGCAGCATCCGTGCAAATGCAGAGGCCTGTTGGATTGTAGGAATCTATATGAGTTTACTTTGCCCTTTTCTAGACTACCAGATAGCGTGATCAAGTGGAACTTTGAGAAAATGGTACGATTGCGTTGGAGTGTTATTCACTCCCATGTAAATTGTTCAGTTGACTGTTTGTACACATTTCGCGCATTTATTTAGTTGAGGGAAGATCGAATGTGGGGTGTGGGAGACACGTTTACCTGTTCTCTAGACATGGGAAAGACCTTAGTTGACTTGTAAACTATATGGATGATTCAGGATCTGTTACATGACAGACTTCGCTATTCGTGAGTGGAAATATCAGTTTCGTCTATTTGTTTCTAGTTACTCTGTGGCTTACAGCATGCTGCACTTCCCTAAAGTTTGGGGTTTGTAGAGAAATAATTTCCAGTCTATATCTCGAGAATTATGTTGCGGTAGCGCTCGGTAGGCTAGTGCTTGATATCGGGAAGTTTCGCGAAAATGGTATAATATTATGGTGAAAATACGTGCGTTCTTGTAATCCACGAGTTTGGAGATGTGCATAGAAAAACGAGCAGGCAAGGAGGCAGAGACAGTAACGCATTTGTGCCGAGGGGACACGATCTTGAATTTGTAGAAGAGTTCTGAGAGCGTCTTCAGTTCGCTGATGTAAAAGGGATGATTTTGTATGGTTGGGGATATGAATTGCATGTTTACTAGATCGAGACGGTACTTGGTGATGTATTGCCGGGATGGAGATCGGTTTCATGGTCCAATATTCTTGCGAGTCTCGTATGTATTTGATGATCTGTAGACAACTTTGCGATGTTTAGTTGTCGATGCAATATGGTGATCAGTGTAATATACTTTATTACAGTTGAATGTAGTGTCTGTAGACTGACAAAAGGCTGACGGTGGTTCCCTGGGACTGGGAGGGGGTGGGCTTGTGAAATATAGATGGTGTGAGTGTAGGCATAGGATAATTTTTTCGGGTGCTCTACAGATAAAAAAGATAACTGCACTGTAAGTGTAAAATGCGTATATATTGTATTGTAAAGTTACTGTGGCTTACACTGTGCAAACTGTGTATATATTGCATTGTAAAGTTAGTGTGGTTTATGTTATAGGATGACTAGAGAGGATGGCTGTGTGTCCTATCGCAAGGGACATTTAGATTCAGTACATGGATAACCACGAGAGATTTTGTACTTGGAAAATTATATGTGCTATAGTTATTGAAGCACAATCGTCAAGAGGAGATATTACTTACACATTGGTTGGTGTCGGAAAGTAGCAGCAATCGTAATGTTTAATTGTACCGGTAGTTACACTGGTAAATATCTTCCTGGCTTCCAATATTCTTGGGAGTCTAGTATGTATTTGATAATGAGTAGACGTAGACAACTTTACGAGTTTAA
This sequence comes from Schistocerca cancellata, assembly GCF_023864275.1. Lineage (NCBI taxonomy): Eukaryota > Metazoa > Arthropoda > Insecta > Orthoptera > Acrididae > Schistocerca > Schistocerca cancellata. Next base: position 378,603,931 of record NC_064626.1, on the reverse strand, counting down.
CTGTCAATGCAGATTAGCGATCTGTGCAAAATAATTTTACCTCTGAAAGCCAGAGAAAGAAAAGGTGGATGGTGCTTCCATACCGATGGCATCAGTAATTAGGTGAGTAAATTCAATAAGAGCCAATCATAATGCTCCATCGTTTGTTCTGGGATACAGGAGCATCTACATACCGGAGGGAACGTTTGCGTCTGTTGAGAGCAGGAAGAGTGCAATCGATGTTACACTACTGGCCATTAAAATTGCTGCACCACGGAGATGACGTGCTACAGACACGAATTTTAACCGACAGGAAGAAGATGCTGTGATATGCAAATGATTAGCCTTTCAGAGCATTCACACAAGGTTGGCGCCGGTGGCGACACCTACAACGTGCTGACAAGAGGAAAGTTTACAACCGATTTCTCATACACTAACAACAGTTGACCGACGTTGCCTGGTGAACCGTTGTTGTGATGCCTCGTGTAAGGAGGGTAAATGCGTACCATTACGTTTCCGACTTTGATAAAGGTCAGATTGTAGCCTATCGCGATTGTGGTTTATCGCGACATTGCTGCTCGCGTTGGTCGAGATCCAATGACTGTTGGCAGAATATGGGCTCGGTGGGTTCAGGAGGGTAATGTGGAACGCCGTGCTGGAACCCAACGGCCTCATATCACTAGCGGTCGAGATGACAGGCATCTTATCCGCATGACTGTAACGGATCGTGCAGCCACGTCTCGATCCCTGAGTCAACAGATGGGGACGTTTGCAAGACAACAACCGTCTGCATGAACAATTCCATGACGTTTGCAGCAGCATTGACTGTCAGCTCAGAGACCATGGCTGCGGTTACCCTTGACGCTGCATCACAGACAGGAGCGCCTGCGATGGTGTACTCGACGACGAACCTGGGTGCACAAATGGCAAAACATCATTTTTTTCGGATGAATCCAGGTTCTGTTTACAGCATCATGATGGTAGTATCCGTGTTTGGCGACATCGCGCACATTGGAAGCGTGTATTCGTCATCGCCATACTGGCGTGTCACCCGGCGTGATGGTATGGTGTGCCATTGGTTACACATCTCGATCACCTCTTGTTCGTATTGACAGCACTTTGAACAGTGGATGTTACATTTCAGATGTGTTACGACCTGTGGCTCTACCTTTCATTCGATCCCTGCGAAACCCTACATTTCAGGATAGCAGCAGGATAATGGACGACCGCATGTTGCAGGTTCTGTACGGGCCTTTCTGGATACAGAAAATGTTCGACTGCTGCCCTGGCCAGCACATTCTCCAGATCTCTCACCAACTGAAAATGTCTGGTCAATGGTGGCCGAGCAACTGGCTCGTCACAATACGCCAGTCACTACTCTTGATGAACTGTGGTATCGTGTTGAAGCTGCATGAGCAGCTGTACCTGTACACGCCATCCAAGCTCGGGTTTGACTCAATGCCCAGATATATCAAGGCTGTTATTACAGCCAGAGGTGGTTGTTCTGGGTACTGATTTTTCAGGATCTATGCACCCAAATTACGTGAAAATGTAATAACATGTCAGTTCTAGTATAATATACCTGTCCAATGAATATCCGTTTATCATGTGCATTTCTTCTTGGTGTAGCAATTTTAATGGCCAGTAGTGTATTTTCGTAAACAGGTTCCGTTACAGTAAGAATTTTCGAGCACACAAACTAAGACATCAAGAAAGCGAGCGTTAACTATTTCTGGGACGCTATACACATCCCGAGAGGTCGAGTTGGTAGCTATTTTTTTCACAAGGCCATGTGACATAAGAATAACGTTTTAGATGCTGAATCGCCACGCGGCGAGGCGGGAGCCACGTTGGGGCAGATATGCACGGCTGAAGGTGTGTGTCAACGCATCCTGTGCTATTCTGACTTCAGTGGTAAAGACAAGTGGTGCCTGGAGATGTCTCGCATATGAGATTGGCGTGAGCGCACCTTGGAATGCTATGATCTCAGTATAACCATTACTGTATAGAGGTATGTAACTTTCTCCTGCATTCGATGACTGCGGCTCGCTGCTGCTGAGACGGAGTGCACGGGATCTGAGCGGGGGCCTATGTGTGCTTTGACAGCCAACAGCCACCTCACTTAGCGGGGTTTGTGGCATGTGCGGACCAGCTTCGATCATATGTGCACTCTGTAAATATGTCTTCGCTCCGGTGCTTTGCGATCACGTCATCATCTGCGTCTAGGTGATAGGAAATTCTCAGATGTGAAGTATGAATGGGGATGTCACAACCTCATGCTTGTGGGCAGCTGTGCACAGTTTGACATTTGACAGATGCGTCACTTATTGCTACCTCCTGTGTACTCTATTGGATAGGGGGTGGCTGACTGCTTGCATGGGTTGATTGCATTATTTCACAAGCAGGTCTGTTGGCCATGCTATGCACTATTTGGACAGTATTGAGCGCGTCTACACATGAGTGTGAAGCATTATTTAGGAGCAGTTTGCTATTGTGTACTGAAATTAGGAGTTGGTTGTGTGTCTGTGGGCTGTGCAACATGATCCCAGACACATCAAGGTGGGTGTTTTGTATCACTGTGATAGATATATTCCATCCCTAAACAAGTTGTTTCAAAATAAATAGAGTGTAATCCTTCTTTACTCTCCCCAGCAGTCCAGAGCAGGCTGAGTCAATTTCGCGCCATTTTCCCCCCACCATCTTGGATTAGGTCACAGGAGGAAAGACAGCATCATTTGGTGACAGTACAGTGTACTAGGTCAGTTGGACTCTAAATCTCGTGGTGGAGAGACTGTTTGCAAAATAAAGACTTGTATCCAGAGTCACGCCATTACCCCAGCCATCTTGGGTTACGTCACGAAACGGACGATAGGGTTCTCTGCTGGTGGTACTGAGTGCTAGAACTCGTGGAGAACACGCTGTTTGACGCCATCATGGGTACCTGTACTTGCGTCATCACCTGATGTCACGGTAGCGCTCTCTGGTGGCTACGATATGAACTGAGCCAGTTGGGCTCTGGAGCTCGTGATGAACACACATCTTAGATTACGTACTTGCGTCATCACCTGACATCACTACAGCATCCTCTAGTGGCATCGATATGAACTAAGCCAGTTGGGCTCTGGATTCACTGGCGAATACACTGGGTGGTGGTGTTGCCTTAAATTGTTTAAATAAAGACTGGTGTATGATTTTGACAGTTGTCGATTAGCAAGTATGTTTGCAGGGTCTTTTAGATGGATTATTATTTTGACAATTTAAGGGTTGTTTGGCTCTCTGGACGTAAATATACTGGATTATTTACGAGTGGATTGCATGTCTGTATGCTGTGCAATGCATTATTTTTGACTGTTTACAATTAGCAAGCACATGTGTAGTTTGCAGATCCGTATGCTGTGGAGCATGTCAGAGTGTGTGTTCTGTGATAAATATACTCCACCCCTAAATAAATTGCTCCAAAATAAATAAAGTACACTCTTTCCTCTCTCCAGCAGCCTAGTGCAGGCTGAGTCCTTTTATCACCAACCCCTAGGAAGAGGTGATGGTTGGGTGACTTAGGTTAGTGGAGGTGAGCTTCGTTTGCAACAACTTTCTTAGGTTGTTAGCGAAACCCCAAGTGAGCTTTGTTTACTCCAGTTCTTAGGAGGAAGTGGTGGTCAGGTGACTTAGGTTAGTGGAGGTAGGCCAAGTGAGCTATCTTCCCACCATTTTCTTTGCTTAGTAGAGATAACCGGGGTGTGGTGCATTACCCTGCTCTAATTTGAACTTCGCACCGTTTTTCTGGGGGGGGGGGAGGGGGGCGTGGCACTTTCCTGCAAAAATTCAAATTTCCCACCAAAATCCTCCATCTTGATTGACGTCACGGCCGCCATCTTGGATGATGTCATTGCTCCAGGTTGGATAACGGTACTTTGGACTGGTGCCCACCTTGTTCCAATACTTGCATTGTCAGTTGAGTACCATTCTGTCTGCCATGAATCAGTTCTCCAATAGTTTAATCTCCATTTGTCGATTATGTCTTGTCCAGTTATTTCTCTCATTTTGTCACATCATCCCCTCTTCAGCCGGTCGGATGCTGCTCTGTGGCGAACTGTAATAGCTGTAGGAAAAACTCCCAGTATGACACATAGTGCTTTAACTGAGGCTGTGCCGAAAGCTCCTGAGATTCTGAGGAGAACACCTCTCTGTTGGCGCCTCACAATGGTTTTATGTGTACTTAAGCATAATCGATGTGACAAGCACTAGCCGCAAAACAAGTTATTGACTCAAAGAGTGCTGTATAATATGTCGTCATTGTCTGTAGGGGTAGTCTGTATCGTATAGGGTTCAGTCATGCAAGTTTATGAATCAGTTTCGTTGCTTTGTTAATTGTTAGTCTGGCATATTCGTTAAAGTGTAAATCTTCATCAGTATATGTAAAGGTTTTTTAAACTACCGCTAGCAGTCACAAACTTTGTCAACTATTGTATTACTTATTTATTTAAATAAAAACTTTGTCAACTATTGTATTACTTATTTATTTAGATAAATAAGCAATACAATAGTTGACAAAGTTTGTGACAGGTAGCGCTATTTAAAAAAAAAATCCTTTACATATTTCTTGAGACAGTCACGGTCGAAAAATAGTCAAAATGGCTTCATCAGTACAAATGTCAAGGTATCTTGTGACAGCTTTCCTGTTCATAGATATGTCGTTTAACTTTGTACTAGGATTTCTTCACTGTATCGTGTTATTTAGCTCTTGATGTAGTTTCCGGTTTCGAGTGCTGCGGTGTTTCGTCAGTTACGGATTGTTGTGATTTTCTACTGTGAGCTTTTTGTGTGTTCATGTTGTTTTTACTATCCATACGGTTTTTGGTAACTTTCTGTTGTTTGAAGTTTTCTGTTCGCGTTTTTTTTTTCACACAGGTAATTGTTTCTCGCTTTAGAGTTGCTTTTTCGTGCGTATACTTACCGTAGATGAAAAGCACGGTTTGAATGTACGGTTTACACTTTGATGTGCCATATTCATATTTTTCTGCAGTTGTTATTTCATTGTAGGTAACAAGTCATTTCATGACGGAAGAATTAATTTACGTTTATGTTGTTTGGGTGCGCCCAGATGTGCTGATGTTTCGTTTGTGTCATAATGCTCTTCTGGATGAGCTTGACCGTGTCTCGGATTCTATCGTAGTTTTTATGTACTCCTGTTAACTGTGGTGTGTTGTGTTTAACGGCTTGTGTCACGATCCCGTTCTTGTTACTGGGGACTTCTTCAAAAATATTCAGATATGTGTGAAATTTTATGGGACTTAAGTGCTAAGGTTATCAGTCCCTAAGCTTACACACTACTTAACTTAAATTATCCTAAGGACAAACACACACACCCATGTCCAAGGGAGGACTCGAACCTTCGCCGGGACCAGCCGCACACACCATGACTGCTGCAGTCCTGAGACCGCTCGGCTAATCCCGCGCGGCGGACTTCTTCCATTTCTTGTACTCTAGAGCTGTAACCGTTTGGAGTGTTGTGCGCTGGGAAAGTTCATCTGTTTTTTTTATTTTTTTTTTTTTGAGAAAAAAGTTCGTCAGGTTAGCGGGGACGCTTGATGTGACTCGCCACATGGTGCTGTAGAAACACGCATCGTCGATGTAATCTGTTAGACAAAAATATTTTTCTTGCACAATGTTGCAACTACTGTACGGATTTATGTCCGTTATAGAGTCTGTGGTCAGCAGCGGCCGAAGTTATCTCCAGGCTACTGCACGTTGCCACACTCTTGTTTTGGTTGCTGGTGAGTTTTGTTTGCTTTTACAGCGTGAGATGCTGGTGTTCATACCTGTGTTTCGTTAAGAGGACGTCTTAACATTTCCGTTGTATTCATATCCCTGCCTAAATTTCCAAATAGTATTGTTGTTGTCTCACTGCTTTTGTTTTGATGTGAGCTAGTTGAGATTGTTGGTGACATTATAGGGCCTTATTACACTAGGCCGCTAGGCGACGCAGCCAGCCACGCCACCGGAGGCGCTGTTCCTATTACACTAATCAATTTACAGCAATCCTGGACGAAGAAGACATTATGAATGAAGAAAAAAAATGAAACTTCTATTTCGTTTGATAATGGACCTCCATGCAGGATCTCTCAGCACAAATCTAAAAAAAGAACCAGCAACGACGATGAGCAAATTGAAGTTCTAAAGAAAAGATTGCATCGGAAGACAAATCTCGTACTTTACATGAAACAGATGAGGATAAGCTGTTTCTCTTCTCTATGTTAACTGAGATTCATAAAGTACCTGTTGAAAACAAATTAAAACTCTGGCCAGACATGATTCCTCTCGTCGCTGCTGTCCAAATACCTGTACAGTAAGGATGGCGGTAAATGGGTTATACTGGACCTTTCACTCCTCTGCCACCACCATCAATGCTACACTATCCTACAGAACCACAGCCTATGCAAATGCAGTGCATGCCATATCGGCCTATGGAACAACATCCTATGCAACAGAAAACAATGTTTCAGCCAGGACTAGTGGATAAGCAATCACAAGTTCAATTTTTCCAGACTCAGTTTCAACAATTCCCAAATGCAAACGTGCCCTTACAATCTCCTCCATGTGCAGATAATTCAGTCACATCAAATGAAGATTCTAATAGTCAAATGAGTGAACCTTTGCTCTTCAATATGTAATGTATATATACAAATATTCCACACATATAATGTACAAAACGTTTCGAAATAAATGTTCTTATCACTGTTATTTTTGTAAATAAAAGTTCTTATTAGTGTTCTGCTTTTTGTCACACTTAAATCAGACTATTCTGCTTGGTGTTTTAACACCCATGTGAATATTAGCAAAAAATAAATAAAAGGCAGCTATTTTAAAAATTAATCTTGAATCAATTTCCTTTTGACATAATAGGGTATGTTAACCGTTTTCAAAAGTAACTAATATTTGCTGAGGCAAAAAATTTAATAACTTTCAAAGCAATTTATTGGTTTACTTAACTCAAAATGACTGATAATTTTTCCTCTGGTGAGATACACTTTCTCATTTTCGTTCCTTTCCCGGTAATATCAGCCTTTATTAACGACAGTAACTCAAAAAAAAGACGATTTAGACATTCGTAGGTAGTTAAAAAACTTGTTGTCTAATCACAGTTCATCAAAAGAGTATAATACAACCCTTTAGATTCTCTTAACTATAGCACAGGGTGTACATGCATCTTCCTCTCCCTTCGCCTTCTCCTTTTCATTAAAAGCGCTAGGAGGAGCATGTATGTATAGTTGTTGTCCGAAATGTTCAGTGGTCACTAACGCACAGCAGCGAACTGACGACATGGTGGTCAAACCGAATGGTGGTCGCGGGACTGACTGCGCCGCCTGATGACCCAGTGGAAGAGGCTATGTTTGACACAATGCCCCACCATGACTCTCCGCCACCAGTGGCGGCCGACGTGGTGGCGGGGTAAGGCAGCCACCTTGTGACGGCGCCACTGGCTGCCCTAGTCTAAAGCCTAGTTTACAAGACGACATTGGGTTGCGCCACTCGTTGCGTGGAATGAGTTGCACGCAAGTGGTTTCATATATGGCTGCGGAAAATGGCTCAGTTAATTAGTGTATAGCGTTTAAGATGGATACTTGTGTTCAGTTGTAGAACCAAGATCGCTTGAGACAGTAACATGCAATAGTTGTTGCGATCGTTTTTTTTAACATCTGGCCGATTACGTCTCTCTTTTTAAAACACAGTGGTAGCACTCGCAGGAAGAAATCTAAGAGACATGCATACACATCGTTGATTATCGGTCAGTATTATTTCGCATCATAGGCAATCAGCTATTGACAAAGTATTATACTTAGTAGTAGGGGACACATGATACGTTCACACTTGCGTATCAGGTTTATAAAGTATACGTTTGTGTAAAGGAAATGACTCTGTCCAGTCGTAAGGAAGATATATATAGATTTCCATTTCCAGAGCCATAGCCTTCAGCAGAGCGTATTTCCTATACTTTGCTCATTGTTGAATACCGTTCAATTGAGACCGCGATCGTAACATTTAATTGTAAGTATAATGATAAAACATATATGCAGCGGTTTTTTTAGAATGTTTCTGTGTATGCATGGGCTGTGGTGGGATTGATTCACGTTTCCCGTTAATGGCAGCATCAGTCCGAATGCAAAGGCCTGTTGGAGCGTAAGAATGTATCTGAGCTAACTTTTCCATCCTCTAGACCACCGAATAGCGAACTAATACTTAGTATGTGTTGGATAGCTTTCGTGATCATGCGAAAATTCGAGAACGAATATGGAGATGCGTTTGTGTTGGACTGTTGTTCCCTCCTATGTAAATTGCTCGGTTGACCGCTTCTGCACATTTCGCGCCTTTATTTAGTTGAGAGAAGATCGATTGTGGAGTGTGCATCTAACTCGTGAAAGAGACATTTCCTTGTTCTCTAGACATGAGAAACACCTTACTTGGCTTCTAAATTATAGGGATGATTTGGAATCTGTTACGTCAGTAAGATCGGTGTATTCGTGGGTGGAAATATCATTTTTCATTTGTTTGTTTATAGTTACTCAGTGGTCTAGAGCACGCTCCACCTAGCTACAGTATCGGGTTTGTAGAGAAATAATTTCCAGGGTATATCTTCGGACTTACGTCTCGTGAGCGATCGGAAGGCTACTTCTGTGTGCTTGATATCGAGAAGTACCGCGAAAATGATATAATATTATCGTAAAATATGCGAAAATAGTAGTGCTCTTGTATTCAAGCACTTGTCATCAGTGGGAGAACAGTGTAATTGAGTAAGTCTTTCCGTATTTGACGATATGTATGGCACTTTGCGAGGTTTAGTTGTCGCTGCAATATGGCGATCAGTGAAAGTCTCGTCTGCAGAAAGAAAGAAAAGGCAGATAGTGCTTCCCTAGGACTGAGGAGCATCGTGACATATAGCAGGTGTAAGTGTAGGTATAGCATAATTTTTTCTGGTGCTGTACAGATGTAAAAGACAAGTGCACTGTTCGTGTAAAATGTGTATATATTGCATTGTAAAGTTAATGTGGATCATGTTGTGTAAAATGTGTATATATTGCATTGTAAGGTTACTGTGGTTTATGTTGTGGCATGACTAGAGAGGATGATGGTGTGTCCTATCATGACTATGTATAGATTCAGTACATCGATAAACACGAGAGATTTTTTATGTGGAAAATTATTTGCGCTATAGATACTGAGATTTGTTCCAGAAGCACAGCCATCAAGAGGAGACATAACATGTATGTACATCGATCGGTGTCAAACTATTGCAGCAATTGTAATATTTAATTGTACTTACACTGTTGAATATGTTCTTGGATTCAAATATCCTTGTGAGTCTCACATGTATTTGATGATCTATAGACAACTTTACGCATTTAACTGTCAATACACTTTAGCGAGCTGTGCAAAATAATTTTACCACTGAAAGTCCTGTCTGCAGAAAGAAAGAAATGGTGGATGGTGCTTTGATACCGACGACAACAGTAATTCGGCGGGTAAATTCGATAAGAGCCAGTCATAATGCTCTATTCATTCAGATCCTTTGTGCTGTGATATAGGAGCCTCTACATAGCAGTGAGAACATCTGCGTATGTTGAGAGCAGGAAAGCTATCACGTTAGGAGCGCTGGGAAGCCTGCATTCGACGTTATTATGCGTTATTTTCGTAAACAGGTTCTGTTAGGGCAATAACTTTCTTGCATACAAGCTGAGACGTAAAGAAAGCAAGCGTTAACTATTTCTGTGACAGTATACAATTTCCGCGAGGTCGACACACTTCTTGTTTTTTGTACATAGTCACGTGACATGAGTGTAAGATTGAGAACATTGTTAGATGCGTTTGCAAAGGTTTGTAGCTACACTGTCATCAACAGTAAAGACAAGTGCTGTCCGGGGGTGTCTCGCATATGGGGTTGTGCCTTGGAGTTCTGTGACGTCAGTATAACAGTTGCTGTATTCTTGAAAATAGATGCAACTTACACTTGCGTCCGGTGGCGGCTCGCAAGTGTGACAGTGCACGTGTCCCTGGCTGGTTCCGCCAGCATCGGTGCCTAGGTGAACATGTATTTGGATAGGAATTTCTCTCGTGTCAAGTATGAACAGTATGTCACTGCATCATGCCTGAGGGCACCTGTGTGTAGTTTTGTAGTTTGACAGCTGACGGCCACCTCACTTCGCGTGGTTTGCCGCTAACCACCACTGCACTCTACTGGACAGGGGGTGGAGGACGGTGTCTGCGTGCGTTGATTGCGTGTCTGTTGCATTATTTTGCGAGCATGTCTGCAAGTTGCGCTTTGGGTTATTTGGACAGTTTACGAGTACTGAGCGTGTCTACACATCACTGTGCTGCATTATTTAGGAGGAGTCTGCATGTCTGTACTGAAATTATCTCGGTAAATTAGGAGTAGTTTTCGTGTCTGGTGAGTGCTATTTAGGAGTAGTTTGCAGATCTGTGGGTTGTGTGGTGTGAACCCAGGCATCTCAGAGCATGTGTTTTGTATCAGTCTGATAAATATACTCCATCCCTAATTAAAATGTTCAGAGATAAATAGAGTACACTCCTTCCTTACCCTCCCCAGCAGGCTAGCGCAGGCTGAGTAATATTCACGCCATTTTCTCCCTCCAGATTAGGTCACAAGAGGGATGACAGCACCTCTGGTGGCAGTAATGTGTACTAGGTCATTTGGAGTCTAGATCCTGTGGAGGAGACATTGCTTGCAAAATAAAAACATATATGTCCATCATAGGCAGAGTCGCTTTCCCACCATTCTCCCCCCCCCCCATCTTGGATGGCGTCATGCACTGTGCACGTTAGTACCTGTTAGTGCACGTTAGTACACTTTAGTACACATTAGTGTACGTTAGCCTGACAACATGGGTTGGTAAGGGGACGTGGCGGTCGGTTGAGGATCGTGATGGAGACTCTAACTATTTCCTTCCAAGTCCAGGTGGGTGTGGCATTCGCGAAAATTCATCCTAAGTCCATGGTAGCGCTCTCTGGTGGTGTCAATATGTACTACGCCTCGCAGTGAACACAATGTATGCCGCCATCTTGAATAACGGTAGTCGCATCATCAGATGACGTCACGGACGACAGCGCCCTCTGCTGGTGGTAGTGTGTACTAAGTCAGTTGGAGTCCAGACCTCTTGGCGAACACACTGGATGGTGGTGCTGTCTACAATTGTTTAAATAAAGACTTTTGCATGATTTCGTTAGCTGACGATTAACTTCATCTGATAGAGAACTCAATAAGATTTTTACTGTGTCTCTCTCCTCTCTCATATCAAAAACAAATACTGTATGCATGCCAGCATCGAGCACACATTATGATCCTGTTAAATTTACAGGTATTGATCAACTGCACAGACCAGTTTAAAGTTTCATCGCCTTCACTGTAGGAGGATGATCGTGTCCTGCAGTCTATACTGTAAGTCGCAAGAGACGCTCCCTGTGACCGTCTCGTTGTTTGAAACATAGTTTTTTTTTCTGCTGTAACTCGCTTTGTACGCTACTATACATTTTGTTTTTCCACCACGACTTTGAGGTCTGTGCCAGGTTCTAAACTGCCATTAACACGTTGTGATCCATGCCTTGTCGCAGAAAACTAGATGTCACACAGTGTAAAATAATGTTGTTTGCTGCTACCGTAACACACCACACACACACACTTTGGATGATTTTAAATAAAAGTCAGTTACAACATAAGGTAACTGGAAGAGTTTTGCGGCGTTGTGGAGAGTTTCCAAACTACAGTGAAACTGATTGACGAGCTCTACATTTGAACTCATCTGTCACAGTGACAGAATATCTGATGGCTCTGCGTTCCATTTCGACTGATTCCTCATATTGCAGTCATGTACGCGATCACTGTTTCAGTGCTAGCTACAGTGAGAAGGTGTTACCCCTCTACAAAACTCTTTCTTAAACTCAAACAAGCGTTGTCAGTCAATCATTATGTGGTAACCAACAGCGTGCCAGAAGATTGGATGGAAAAGACCCCGTCAATGTACTGAAATAATAACCATCACAGTTGATAATGCGAACAATTTTAGCAATTTTCCAGTAATTTCAACACTGACCAATCATGCGACAGCAGGTTTCCCAATTTCATTATCATAGCTAAACAACCTCTTCTCCACTTTGCGAGTATCATCGCGAATGTAGATAGATGACAGTGCAGTACGTGTATTCATTGTTAATTCTCGAACACATACATCATATATTTCTGACACCACGAGCATAGTGCTTAATTTACGATCTGTCTCTATGCTGATGGGAGTCACAGAGCATTCTCGCAGTCTTAGGATAAAATTAGAGACTGAAAGACCCCCCCCCCCCCTCCCCCACTGTCGCTGGCCAACCCACCCTGCAGCGCCGTTTCCGATTTAATCTGCAGCCGACCCGAAGTAGACTGCTACATTCTACATTTTGTGAATCAATGGAGTTTGCCGAGTCCTCACCCATCCAAGTACACGGGATTTCTCGAGATATGCCTATGTCGAGGAGGTTAGCACTCCTTATCAATGTGCAGTAACATGTTTGAAAGTGTCGTGATGTAATAGCAGACAGTTAAGAAGAACAAACGGATGATTTGTACGTGATGGAGCTCCAGACAGGTGTAGTTCGAAGAATTTTACGTAAATCAATCAAGCTATCAATTTTAAAGTATTATTCCGGAGTCTAGGATCAGTACCTGGAAGGTATTGGTAAGAGTGAACATAAACACACGCATTCCTTAGTCTAAAATGTCCCGCACTTAAAACGGGCTACAATGTCAGGTCGCTTCAGTTTCCGACCTATCAGTTGTATGGAATCCAGCACTGTTAATATTCCAATGTAAGAAATATATTTCAAGCGCATGACATACATCGTTCTTCTCGGTTTCTCTACGTAAACTATGTTATCGAACCGTAAAGCGAAAATCTACTTCTTTAAAACATCGTCTCTGTGTGATACAAGCACAATATAGCTTTCTGGTGATGTATAATGTTCACTGTTTACGTCTGATCACGGTTCAGAAATTATACTATGCCCACATCAGTCCTACATAAAATGATCGTTAGTAATGGAGAATACCTGTTACAAGGAAACAGATAAACGCATAGCAGCAGCATCCGAAATGTGAAATTACAAGTCATTCAGCCGCTAACTCTGTAAACAGCACATCTGCCAGGCAAATGTATACACGGGGATTGCAGTGCCTCACAAACACCTATCACTAACTTAGAACCATCTTAGTTATTAAGCTGAAGTCTCGATTTTACACTCAAGATGCGACAGGGGGATGGAGTACACTGCATAAATCATAGTTCGTTTAGAGGAGTGTGTCACGTTTCATCACACTTGAGATGGAAGTCCTCTGATGACTGGCAGGTTTGCCCTTAACGATCGCAAGTAGACAGTGCTCTAAATCACATACAGGGCATATGGTGGTATATGAGTCGAATGCAGGCTATGTCACAAGACTGATGCATTCTGACAGAACAGCGGAAATATTGACCTGCAGCAGCTTGTTCCTCATTAGAATGCATCATCAGTCTACCATTAAATCGTACCTTGTTACAGCTCCATCTCAATCGATCACCCCGTCCACTCTCTGTTATCCTTTAACGCAGATGCATGTATATTTAGAGGCAGATTGTTCTCTGTCTTCCTGAAAAGCGTCAGGTACTGTAGTCAACTCACATGTATCACTGGTACCTCAACAGACATACAGTATAATGCTGCCTTGATGAAAAAAAGTGATTGCTTCCCTGGTTCCCTCTGCTTCCATGTCGACTTTTTCTTGGATTCCTCTTGCTGTCGCATACTCGCTCCCATGTACAAATTGTTCTGCGCCAACCAATAAATACACAAGTACTTCCATAATTTCCCCGCATTTCGGTGTGTATTCGCTCAATTTACAGTATTGTATTCTCCCATCATTTTTCGCAATTTTTTCGATTTTATGTCAGTTCTATCCATGCGATAATGACATAAACTCTTGTTCTGTGTTCTAAAATTACTTGTAAATGGAGTACAGCTGCCAACACCTAGGCCAAATTCACTGATTGGTATGCATAATATAGAACTCTACTCGATTGTATCCAGTCGCTACCCCCCCCCCCCTTACATATTCCACATTTGGAGAGCATTTGCTCTGTTTTCTTTATGTCTATGCATATGCATGTGTTGCAGATGGCTCCCATGACCAGCAGTAGACCTGAGTTAGCATTCGAGTGTGGATCTGCTGCGAGTTATACCAGAGTGATGTTGGGATGCAGATCCACAATATGCTGCTCCCGGAATAGGGTTTGAAGGTGGATCTGTCACACACAAGGTACAGAGTGGTGTTGGGCTGCAGATCCACAATATACCACATCTGATTTAGCATTCGAGTGTGGATCTGCAGCGCACTATACATCCGGACTGATGCTCGGAGATGGATCCACCACACGTCACATCTGGGATAGGGTTCGGATGTGGACTAATCATGCATTACACCCGAACACATGCTCCATGTTCGAAGTTTGGTCCAGCAGTGGGGGGACTGGGTTGTTCCATAGATAGTGATGTTGATTACAGTATGCCAACCTGCGTCGGTCATGTCTTTCCAAGCATTATGTCCGCAGGTGCAGCATTCATTATCACACATATTACCGGACGACTGTCCTTTGTAGCACTTGTTTGAGAGAGTCTTAGCAGTGTGCAGCACGTTCCAGAAGCGCTGATTCGAACACTTTGTTAGATAATTTCCTAGGACTGAGGAGAATCGAGACATATAGCCGTTGTGAGTGTAGGCATAACATTATCTTTTTGGGTGCTGTACAGATATAAAAGATAAATTCACTGTTTGTGTAAAATGTGTATGTATTACAGTGTAATGTTACTGTGGCTTATGTTAAGGCATGACCAGAGAAGATAAGTGTGTGTCCTATCGTGAGGGACATATAGATTCAGCACATCGATAACTGCAGGGAAATGAGAGAGATTTTTACGTTGAAAATTATGTGCACTATAGATACTGAGATTTGTACCAGAAGCACAGCCTCAAGAGGAGACATTACCTGTACATCTATGAGTGTCAGACTGCAGCAGCAATTGTAATATTTAATTGTAGTTACACTGGTAAATATATTCCTGGCTCTCTATATACTTGTGAGTCTTGTATGTATTTGATAATCTGTAGACAACTTTTGCGGGGTTTAACTGTCAGTGCAATGTAGCGATCTGTAGCAAATAATTTTGCCGCTGAAAGTCTCATCTGCAGAAAACAATGGCGGATGGTGCTCCCACACCTGCAGCAGCAGCAGTTTGACCGGTAAATTCAGTGACAAACAGGCTGTCCCGTTTGGATCGCTAGGAAGCATTGGAACATCTCTCTCAGCACTGGACCCACACCGCACCTAAGTGTCATCGCGCTAGCAACAGTGTCAAGTATGAAAGAGATGCCACCACCTCATCCTTGTGGGGCCCGAACTGACACCTACGCCTCGCTTGGCAGCTGACAAACGCTTCGTAACTTTGCGGGGAGCACCGATGCATCCTGACTGCCGGTGCACGTGTGCGGAGTCATTGGCATCTACGTTGGATGTCGAATGGCGGAATGTGTTTTTTATTAGCGATCTTTCGTTTAAACTATGTTCCATCGATTTCACCGACAAATAGGATGCTGCGAATTAAGGAAAAAAAACTACCCCATACATGTGAACAGTATCGATTTAATTAATTTGCATAAATTTTTTATATCAACATGATGTTAGTGGTACAATAGTTAAGGGGGAGGGGGGGTTGTGTGAGCGGGTGACATGGAGCAGAACAGCAGGTTAAGTGCAGAACAATAGGTTAATTTGCATAATTTTTATGTCAGGTGCAGTACAATAGTATGAGGGGATGGGTGACAAAGAAGAATGCGCCAGAAATGACGTTCAAAAGCATGTGAAATTCGAAACGTGTACCAGAAATTGGTGGGAGGACATAACTAATTACTTAATTTGGTATCAAAGGTGGTATAATAGTTTAAGGAAGTGTGGGTGACATGGAAAACCACTTAACAGAACAGTACGTTAAGTGCCGACAAAGGGCACAAAAAGACACATAGAGGCAGTGCCAAACATTAGGTTGTACAATATGTTTACCCTATGTAATTTCTACATGTTTCCCAACAGCAGAGAATGATGAGCAAGAGAAATCCAACTCCACAAACTGACTTTTTTTTATAAATAATCAATATACCCTTGAATTTCCTGTTATGAGTTCCTTCCTCTCCACCACCTGACCGCCATCTTGGATTACGTCATGGAAGGGACGGCAGTGCCCTCTGGTGGCTGTACTGTGTACTAGGTCAGTTGGACTCCGGACCTGGGGGTGACCACACTTGATGGCAGTATTGCCTCTAACTGTTTAAATAAAGACTGAAAATAAAGCCCAGCACAGGCTGAGTCCTTTTCCCACCAATTGCTAGAAAGAGGTGGTGATCAGATGACTTAGGTTAGTGGAAGTAGCCCAAGTGCCCTTTCTTCCAGCCTTTTTCCTAGGTTAGTGGTATGTTGCATTGTCCTGTTGGTATTTGAACTTCCCACCATTTTCTGCGAGAGGGGGAGGGGGGGATTTACCAGAGGGGTTGAGGTTAATTAAGTTGTCAATCAAATTGATAAGAGTGAGAGGGGGTATCCAATAACTCAGACCTGAAAGTGTAACTGTAGCAGCGAGGGATGAGGTTTCCTGAGGGGGAGGGGAGTGGGAGAAGGTGGGGCAACAATAGCTTATGTGCCTGTCAATCAAAAGGAAGGATCTTTTTAGCAGAACAATAGGTTAGGTGCCTGTCAATCAAATGAGAACAATAGGTTAAGTACCTGTCAATCAAAGGAGAACAATAGTTTTGCCCCTGAGCATATACCTATCCCTGATGTAGGCAACCTGCACTAACAAAATGCACTGAAACTCAGTTAGCTATACTACGAGGTGCATTCAAGTTCTAAGGCTTCCGATTTTTTTTTCTCCAGACTGGAAAGAGATAGAAACATGCGCATTGTTTTAAAATGAGGCCGCATTCATTGTCAATACGTCTCAGAGATGGCAGCACCATATGGCAGATGGAATTTTACCGCCAGCGGCGAGAATGAGAACTGTTTTAAATACTTAAAATGGCGACGTTTTCCTTACTTGAACAGCGTGCAATCATTCGTTTTCTGAATTTGCGTGGTGTGAAACCAATTGAAATTCATCGACAGTAGAAGGAGACATGTGGTGATGGAGTTATGGATGTGTCGAAAGTGCGTTCGTGGGTGCGACAGTTTAATGAAGGCAGAACATCATGTGACAACAAACCGAAACAACCTTGGGCTCGCACAAGCCAGTCTGACGACATGATCGAGAAAGTGGAGAGAATTGTTTTGGGGGATTGCCGAATGACTGTTGAACAGATCAACTCCAGAGTTGGCATTTCTGTGGGTTCTGTGCACACAATCCTGCATGACGACTTGAAAATGCGAAAAGTGTCATCCAGGTGGGTGCCACAAATGCTGACGGATGACCGCATGGCTGCCCGTGTGGCATGTTGCCAAGCAATGTTGACGCGCAACGACAGCATGAATGGGACTTTCTTTTCGTCGGTTGTGACAATGGATGCGATGTGGATGGCATTTTTCAATCCAGAAACAAAGTGCCAGTCAGCTCAATGGCAGCACACAGATTCACCGCCACACAAAAAATTTCGGGTAACCGCCAGTGCTGAAAAAATGATGGTGTCCATATTCTGGGACAGCGAGGGCGTAATCCTTACCCATTGCGTTCCAAAGGGCACTACGGTAACAGGTGCATCCTACGAAAATGTTTTGAAGAACAAATTCCTTCCTGCACTGCAACAAAAACGTCCGGGAATGACTGCGCGTGTGCTGTTTCACCAAGACAACGCACCCGCACATCGAGCTAACGTTGCGCAACAGTTTCTTCGTGATAACAACTTTGAAGTGATTCCTCATGCTCCCTACTCGCCTGACCTGACTCCTAGTGACTTTTGGCTTTTTCCAACAATGAAAGACACTCTCCATGGCCGCACATTCACCAGCCGTGCTGTTATTGCCTCAGCGATTTTCCAGTGGTCAAAGCAGACTCCTAAAGAAGCCTTCGCCGCTGCCATGGAATCATGGCGTCAGCGTTGTGAAAAATGTGTACGTCTGCAGGGCGATTACGTCGAGAAGTAACGCCAGTTTCATCGATTTCGGGTGAGTAGTTAATTAGAAAAAAAATCGGAGGCCTTAGAACTTGAATGCACCTCGTACTTCTGTGGACGGCGTTTGCTGAGTCAGGTGCTGCTGTCTGGGACGCAATGAACAGCTGCAGCTCGCGCTGCTAGCCCGGCACAAGCGATTCTATCAGCACCATCTGTATCCCACCAATAGCAACAACTGCGTACATGCTGGCCAAATAGTATCGATCCTTCCAGCACACAGAATTCCGCCAAGACAATGCATCACATCACAATACCAATCACATGACAAAACGCCGTCTCACTTCTAAAAACGGCTGCCACAGTTCTGTCTCCGTGACATCACTGACTAACTTACCAATGGCGCGTTTTCACATTCAGCATTAGCCACACATCAGAGATCCTCTGATTCTAGAAGGCAGCTCACAGGGTTATGTCAATATTTTCTGCAAGCCGCGTTTCTTTCGAAAAGCGAGTGATGGTTGTCAATAAAAAAACTCCCAGCGAAACATGAGAAATCTGCGCTCTACTTCTGGTAACATGGCGTCCAAGCCACAGTTTGGCCGCCCTGACCTGTTTCAGATCTAACTCACTGTGCTTTCCCAAGCATACAAACATCATCCAGGAAACAAGCCATCCCAGCTTCATTTTAAATGAAAGGAACATAACATAGAAAGTGCACTGTCATTTGATATTCTTTAGATGAAAATATTACCCAAGGAATCTGCGCCTTTGTTTCCCTCTAGTTTCCTAATCAATCTCAAACTGAATGTAAAAGGCATGTGAAATTTCTTGCAGTGTTTCATAACATCCCCCCCCCCCTAGCTATGAAAGTTTCTTACAGTGGGTGATCTTGTTAAGTTAAGTAGAGGGACAGCGACAAGCAAAATTTTGCTACCCACTAATTGTCTGAAATCCCATAGATATACTGAGGTGACGAAAGTCGCGGAATACCTCCTGATATGGTGTCCGACCTCATTTTGCCTCCATAGTCCAGAAACTCGATGTGGCACAAACTCAATCAGTCGTTGGAAGTCCCCTGCAGAAATATTGAGCCACACTGCCTCTGTATCTGCCCATAATTGCGAAAGTGTTACTAACGCAGGACTTTATTCTTCAAATGACCTCTCAATTACGTTCCATAAATGTTCGATGGGGTTCATGACAGGCAATCCGGGTGGCCAAATCATTCATTCGAACTGTCCAGAATATTCTTCAAACCAGTCGCGAACAACTGTGGCCTTGTGACATGGCGCATTGTTGTTCATAAAAATTTCATCATTGTTTGGGAACGTGAAGTCCGTGAATGGCTGCAGGTGGTCTCTAAATAGGGGAACGTAACCATTTCTAATCAATAGTCGGTCCCATTCTGTGTAAACACTGTCCACACCATTATGGAGCCACCACCAGCTTGCAAAGTGCCTTGTTGACAACTTGGATCGATAGCTTCATGGGTTCTGCGCCACATTCGAACCCCCACCATCAACTCTTACCAATTGAAATTGGGACTCATCTGAACAGGCCACGGTTTTTCAGCCGCCTAGGGACCACCAGACATGTTCATGAGCCCAGGAGAGGCGCTGCAGCTGGTGTCGTCCTGTCAGCAAAGGCACTTACGTCGGTCGTCTGGTGCCATAGCCCATTAACGCCATATTTCGTTTCACTGTCCTAACGGATACGTTTGTCGTACTTCCCACATTGATTTCTGTCGTTATTTCACGTAGTATTGCTTGTCTGTTATCACTGACAACTAACAGCAAACGCTACAGCTCTTGGTCCTTAAGTTTTATGTGGTGAAAGGTGATGTCTGAAATTTCGTATTGTCAGGACACTCTTGGCACTATGGATCTCGGAATATTGAATTCCCTAACGATTTTTGTAACTGAATGTCCATTGCATCTAGTCCAACTGCCAGTCCACATTCAGTGTCTGTTAATTCCCATCGTGTGGCCTTAATCATTTTGGAACCTTTTCACATGAATCACCTGAGTTCAAATGACAGCTGCACCATCCATTAACACTGTATACCTGGCATACACTATACCACCGCCATCTATAAATGTGCATATCGCTATCCCACGACTTTTCTCTACCCAGTGTAGTTGGTTTGTACAAATTACATGCCTTGTGATTGACCAGCAGTATCATTATAAGCAACTCCATTAATTACTTACTTTATATCTGGGTGTGACACTGAAGGCAGGGCCTTAACATTTATGGAATATACAGTAGCAAATAAGGACTAGAGTACCAGTTGAACAATATGTAGAACAGACTTTTCTCTCAGGTCACAGTCAACATTATGTTATACACTTTGAACCTCTTATTCTGCCTGACATTTAATGTGTCTCCTTCCTCACTCACCTTATTACATCATTAATCTAATTGTGACTGAAAATCCACTCATACCCTATACCTAATAAATGTTTATAGTTTTTAAGAATGTTTTCAGGCTATTAAGTAGAATGTAAGAATATTGATTATATATTGTACATATCGTCACTGTAGGGTGTATTCGGAGCAAAACTAGTTGACGCAATGAAAAACATGAAGTACTAAAATACAACAACTGAGTACCCATCTAGAAATCTTTCCATACCACTTAAATGACTAATTGAACATTGAATGAAATGGTAAGTATAAGGTGATCAGGCGTTTCCATTTACTAAATTATCATGTCTGTGAACACATGATATGAGTTTCAAATTAGTGTGACAATGACAGTTAGACAAAGAAATAAGCCTTATGTCTAATTGTGAAATTCTTAATCGTAAACATGTCAAATCTACAATGCACTGACAATATGTGCGATATCAAAGAACAGAACTAAACACAAATATGTGACAATAAACACTCAATAAGACATTGACATCAAGATACAGATTTACATAATGAGCGAAACAGAATTGAGCTTGTTCTTTAGCTTACTCTCTTTTGGAACATCACACAGGCATTGAGGTTCACTTCTGTCACACTGAGGCACAACGTACAGTGGATGGACAGATTAGTTCGATGCAGCTATCTGGTCATCGCTTGCAACATGATTATGTCACATCTGGCAGATGCAGTCAATGCAGTGGACAGTAGGTGCGCTACCTTGTCTTCGTTGGTACAGTCTATAGCAGGGGTGACCATGACACTGGCTGTGGCTTGACGAAAATGTGGCTAGCATTATCCTATTGCAACAGACCCTTGGACACAGGTGTGTGTCCAGAAACAAGGAGTTGGACATATCTCCAAAGTTCATGTCCATGTGACTGGCGCTGGTTGTAGTAGTCAACTCGATTGTACCCTGACAGTATGTTGCTAAACTGCTCACTAGAGCTTAATGGAAATATATTGTGGAGTAGTTTGAACAGTGAATCCACACTATCCACAAGGTCCGATGAAAAGGTGTGCTGATCTGTACCAAGTGTGATGGTAGATAGCGTCAGGAAGCTCTCACTGTGAGAACAGAAATGATGACATTAAATAGCTGCATAGCACAGTACTGCATGTGGTGCAGACTGGCTAGTGCATATTGTTCTCTGGCAGGAGAAAAAGGTCAGTTTATTCTATGGCGTTGTGGACCATACGATCTGTATAAAATGGAGTGACACTAACAGTTCGCAAAAATATAATGACACAAATATATATCCAAGTGACCCCAAGTGAAAATGAAAACAAACATGTATGCCATACAGTTTCATAATTGTTTTATATAATTAGTCTACAGTTTTAATGTTACTGGCTATCAGTGCCCCTGACTGGCAAAATGACTTAAGTCTTTGGTCATATTGTGCTATCCTGGGGGAAGAACGAAATAATACTAGATTAACAAGTATTTAACACGTTGTTATATTCCCATTTCCACCATGCCATGCTTGAAATATAACACGTTCAAATAATTTTCATACATAGTAATCCTAATTTGTTCTATGGATCATGCAGTTAACTATAAGGCATCATGACTGACTGAACTACCAAGATCCTGGATACAAACTTTGATCCCCACAGTTGGATGAGACGATCACTACGTATTTCTTTACTGATTACTTTCCATTCCATTCATCTCCTCCATGGTCTTTATATGCTGCTCCATACTCCTGTGGACAAAATCTCCCAACACAAGACTAGATCCCACCACACTTATATGTATATATAACTTTACCTTCCATTAAAATATTAATGCATACAAAGTCGAGTTGAGATGCTCATCATGTTACCTTCAGTTTAATATGAATTAAGTGCCTGCATTCTAATAGCTTTGATTTCCCTTACTGTTCCTTGATTATTATAATACTTTAAGGAGTCTCAGTACTGTCCCTCATTACATTGTTCATTGTGCTTAATCTCTCCTGTAGGCTGTTGAACAAACAAAATAAATTTTATAGACAGTATATGCTGTATATCTTTACGTGCTGTTGCTAGATATCAGACTGTTGCAGACTGGTGAACGTCTGAGTGCTCTGCGAAAAACATGTATTCCCATATTCATTGCTCATGCACGTCATCCTTCACTCGACAAGCAAACTTGTTTGCTGCCCATAAACATATTTCTCATGCTCCCATTAAAAAGCACAAAAACTGTTCACACTGAGCACACAATTCGCTCGGACGTTGTCTGACTTCAAACGACAACAAACACATACTACCCAACAAATTCATGTCCACTCACATCACTGGTGAGGACATCAACACACATAAAATCATCGTCTATAGAGCACATAATCCCACGCAGTCAGTTGATAACTAAACAACTAGGAAAGACAAAACGCCAAATGGGGATTACTATCCATATCTTATCCCTCGCAACAGCCACCTGACAGAAGCCAAATACTTGATATGTAACTATCTCTTACTCTTCATATCAGCACGAACTGGAATCTCGATAGTCCCACATATCAACCAACATAGCTCTGCACTCCTTCCTTATCAACTCTCTAACCTAGTACATTTACGCTACAAGTAATCAAGATGACAGATTCCCAGTAATAGAAGAGTGAAACATACGCAATAAATTACACATACTACCAATACACAAAAAAATCATAAACAAATAATCATGTATAAATACTCATAACCATGAGTAATCTACTTGTCCTACTTAATTCTAAACAGAAAAGCATGGGGTAAAAACCCCACTAAAATGTATGACTTATCATAAATATTTAAAAAATCTAGTCTCAGACATACAGCAATCTACTCCCTCCTTCCTACCACTGATTGCGTGATTTTTATCTGTCCCAGGCGGCGCCTGTAGTCCGCATCTGAGCTCTGCCGTATTCACAACTTCTATATCTGTTACCTGCGATAACTTGTGTACTAAATTGCCGGATGCTACAGACATGATTAGCACAATTTTATGGGTTATTTTGCCACGTACGTGGGCGATGTCGTTGGGTAGGAAAGGCTATCGCCTGCACTCTATCCGTCACATATCTTGCAAGTCTCCTAAATTCATCAATATTTACTTTCTTGTGTTCAATAATGGTTCAACGAAATTTGTTAGGCATCTTGTCCTCGCACAACCACAGTGTTTCTGTGGTGGCGATGGGCTCGTCAAGATATAAATTTCTTGTTTACAGTTCGCTCAGTAACCACACTACATTCTTGAATCTTGTAACTTTTAGCGCCTGCAAACTCAACATTTCCTCTTTAATAATATTTTGTTTTATGCCGTACCAGCAAATCTCGAGGAACTTCTCTCAGAAAGCCACAAACGACAAGCACTTCCTGTTTACTGGTAGCAGCCTGTTTAGTGCCACTGGGTCTAGGAGTGTCACTAAATAATTGAGACAAAAAGGTCGTGGCTATTTTTGTGGGAAACAATTATCAGATTGATGTACCCAAGCTACCGGATTGATCGACGTCCCATTGTCCTTGAATTCCTCAAGCATATACAATGTCGAATAGTTCTCCTAGTCCAGCATTTCCTTATCTCTCTCATGAGTTTTGTAATTGTCTCACAGTGTCTGTAGGATACTGGCTTGGCAACATTTATTAGGCTAACTCCCGCTGCATTAGTGCTTGACATCTCTTCCCCAAATTGATGTACAAGTTTATTGACCGTTGCCTCGCAGTCAGTTTCATTAATGTTATTCAGCCTGTCTCCATTTTCGCACATATTCTCTGTTTTCGATTGAACGGTACCTGCTTACCATGTCCCTGCTTCTTTGCTCTCTACTTGAATAGCTCTATTCTCTGTTCTCTGTGACTGTAGCTCGACTGTACTTCTGTAGATCTTTATCTTTCTCTCAGTGTTCATGCTATTCAGTTCAGCCTCTGCCTTCCAGTTCTTTTCATTTCTTTGGTGCACGGCCTCTTCTAGTTTTTCTTCATAGTTTTCTCGAATTGGTCCATATGCTCATCCTTCTTGCCCACTAGTCTCTCCCACTCTTCTTATCGCCTCTCCACATCGTTGATCCCATTCTACAACTTTAAAATTGCTACCCAACTCGTCTCCTCTATCCTCTTACACTCTTCCTTTGCCGCTATTACTAACCTGTTTGCTTCTTGGGCTCCATTTACCGCCTCCTGAGCAATTTTCTTCATATACTCTGCCAGTTTGGCAATTTTCTTCGTGTCTCCCTTTAGTCCTCGAATTTAATTTTTTATCGTCTCCCAAATATCCTTGTTTTCTTACCGTATTTTCTTCTACATGTCCTCGTTTTCCTCCCTAATTTTTTCTCCCATTTCCTTATTTTCTTTCCTCATTGCTTGTACCGTTTCTACCATATCCTGAATTTCTTGTCTCATTCCCTTCAAAAACTTCATGATACTGAACTCCTCATCTGTCATTTCATTGTTTTGCGCTTCCTGGTTCGGCCTTGTGCCCTCCTCTTCCTCCTGGTTGTGAATTCTTTCCTCTTCTAAATCCTGTTGTAACTTCTCTTCGTCTCCTCTTCGATAAACTAGCTTTTCATGTGCCCTTTGACCAGTGTGATCACTGGTTCAAATGGCTGTGAACACTATGGGACACAACATGTGAGGTCATCAGTCCCCTAGAACTTAGAACTACTTAAACCTAACTAACCTAAGGACATCACACACATCCATGCCCGAAGCAGGATTCGAACCTGCGACCGTAGCAGTCACACGGTTCCAGACTGAAGTGCCTAGAACCACACGGCCACTGCAGCCGGCGTGATCACTGGTATACAATTCGTTATAAATTCCGTTATCTTCCCATAGACCAGATTTAATTCCCCAAATGTTTCTATTTTCTTCCTCGTCCAGAATATCCACCCTTTCTGCGGAACTGCTCCCATTTCTACATCCCTGACAGATTACCAGTAATAGAAGGGTGAAACATACGCAATAAATTACACACACTACCCATACACAAAAAAATCATGAATAAATAATCACGTATAAATACTCATAACCATGAATAATCTACTTATCCTACTTAATTATAAACAGAAAAGCATGGGGTAAAAACCCCACTAAAATGTATTACTTATCATACTTAATTATTTACAAATTCTAATCTCAGTCATACAGTAATCTACTGTATGACTTCCTACCACTGATTACGTGATTTGCATCTGTTCCAGGCGGCGCCTGTCGTCCCACATTTTCTGACCTTCAACTCTACCAGTAATTTGCTTTGTCTCCTCATTTATTCTAAGAACACTCTTTTCCTCTGTGCAACCTGAGTCTGGTGGGTCCACAGTCATCAGAATATGGTATCAGACCACAGACATGCATATCTCACAAATGTCATAACTCGGTTGGGGAATTCATTTGCTGTTATGCTCATCCCTCGATTTAATGCTATGAATTCTGATGGTTATGACTAAAGAGATTCACTGCACTTGATGCCCTTGAAAGTTGTTGTCCTCATGTTTTCCATTTTAATATTCAACGTGGAACAAAATGATCAAAAAGAACACAAAACTTTGACCACCTCATGTCTTCTGACTGACCATGAATCTATTACTACCCAACCCTTTCCCATTTTCCGTTTGTCCCCCACACCTCTACTTCATCTGCAACCACTCCTGACAGTGAATCTGTTCCGATGCACAGCTTATTGATTTCAGGATAAATTTTCTCCTCCACATACAACACAAAATACTATACAAATCTTTCCCAATAAATCTTTCTCCAGGAAAACTTCTCTCAAAATTCTTCTTGTTAATCAATCTACAGTAATTATCTGTGGCACTCTCGCAGCTCCCCTTATTTCTTCCTCCTCAAATGTAGCCATGTGCAGTGTTTGCATTCTTGTGTAGAGTGTTCATACTGTTGACACATAGCACAAACCTCCCATTTCACTTCATTACGTGGTGTGCTCTGCCTGGTGTGGTTGCACTGCATGCATTTTGTAGAACGTAGACTTTCTGTACCATGTGAGCTCTCTTTGAGTTGATTCAGATCCGGTAGCTCATTCCCATGAACCAACCTGAGACAAAATATTCGATATTGTGACATAAAATTCTATTAACACTCCTGTGAAAGCCTGATGCTCCTCAAACAACAGAAACAAAAATAAAATATAACAATGTTATTCCAATTTGTGACAAACAATAAATTGCATTTATGAAACATATCTACATATAAGATCCTTCCAAAAATACCACTGGAAGTGGATAAGAATCTAAAAAAATCATGAACATGAACCTAGAGAGAAAAAAGTACACGGGTTATTAATTCGCTCCAGCAAGTACCAGAAACTATCATGGCAAAATGTTTTTGTTTCTGGTCCGGTCACGCCAATAAGTGAGATGAACAAACAAAAATCACAGACATTAATAATTCGACTGCACATCAGGGGATCCAAAAAAGAATCATATCTTGAGCATGGGTTCACCAATTTACATGGAACGTTCTGTATGTGTAAAGCTACCCAGACCCAGAAAAGTAGTTGTAAACCAGACATATCTTTAAGGTCTAAGCTATAAATTTAATATGCACAACTTTAAGGAATAACGAAATTTCCAAGGCCTTAGCTGTAGATCCTAAAGTTGACATTTACATAAAAATATTTTAATATGAGTAAGGTGTTTAACAGAGAAAATCCTTTGAATCGAAGGTGTTTAACAGAGAAAATCCTTCAGTTAACACATTATTCAATAAACATATCCACATCGAACAAGTTATGAAAGACAATGAAATGGTTTAAAAACTCTATTCATGTAAATTCTAATTACTGCATTTCTACTCATGTGGAGCGTTCCCTTATTGAATGATGAAAGTATGCCCTCCTGACGGATTTGTCGACCTGAACATGACTCTCAAAGTTCGTTAGCCTTAAATGAAAACAGTGAAAGTAAGCCGCTGGTTAATCAAGAGGCTCCAACACTCAATACAGCAGTTGTGGCCCTGAAACAGGCGATCGTACATATGTCTCCAAGTGCAGACCGAGAAATGGCCTATCACGCCAATAGTGCCACTTACGCCCAGAGTCAGCTGTGTCGTGCGAATGGCTCTGCTGTAGAGAAACTGATGGTGCACCGATCTCTGTCTCCAACAAATATTACCGATATGCACACGATGCACACAGCTCGTCATCTCTTTTGATTCACGCTCCTTACAGACTCCACTAATTTTCATTAATTCCTGTGCCCTGCTATCATTTCCTGCCAATCACTGCACGCCCACCAATAGCAAAAAGTGCCAATATGCTGGCCCAGTCGCATGGATCCTTCCAGCGCACAGAATCCCGCCAACACAATGTATCGCAGCACAATCCCAATCACAGGACAAAACGCCATCTTATTTAAAGGAAAAAAAAAATAGGTTGCTGCAGCTATATCTCTGTGACAGCACTGACTAACTGACTAGTTTACCAATGGCAGGGCTAGGCCAATATTTTCTGAAAGCCGTGTTTCTTTCAGAAAGCGAGTGATGGCTATCTACAAAAAGCTCTCAGCAAAACATGAGACAACGGCGCTCTCCTGCTGGTAGCGTCGCGTTGCAGCCATAGTTAGGCCGCTGAGCAAGGCCTGTGTTGAAATACACATGTGCCAGCCATCTCCTGGATCGCTCCTGGCGTTCCAACTTCCAGGAAGACAGACACCTGAGGTTCCGGACTGCGCTGGCAGCAAAAGACCACTTTCCTCACGTTCCTCACAGCATTCTCTCCTCAGCCTGTCTCAAATCCAACGGTGTGTGCTTTCCCATGCAAACAAAAAACATTCAGAAAACAAGCTATCCAAGCACCACGTAAATGGAAGGAAATGAACGTAGAGATAATGAAGTATGTCCAGTCACTGCCGTTCGACATACTTTCGATGAAAACACTGCAGAAGAAGTCCGCACTGTTGTCTCTCTCTAGTTACCTAACAAACATCGAATTGGATGAATAAGGCAGGCAAAATTGTTTGCTGCATTTCAGCGTCTCCATAAAATTTCTTTAGGATTAAGAATGTCTGCCCCGAATCTACATCCTATACAGCACGGCTGCACTTACCAAACCAGTCAGTGTCGCAGTCGAAATCTGACCCAGAGTCCAAAATTCTGCAACTGTCGATATCTGAGGTTAGAGATGAAGTGTGCCAAAACCTTCACTTCCCTCCTCTCCTGAACATTCCATGAAACAAGCCCCACCTAATTTTCTTGAGCCAATCAAAAAGCATAACTTGTAGTCAGCCGATGAGACAAGAGGGGATTGACTCTTCGAAACCCCTCCTAAGAAAATTTTCATAACATGTAACTAGAAGCTTTCATGTGTGGAAAGAGACAGCGAGATATATTTAATGGCTGGTACAACTCCAATCTGTTGCGATGTTCCCGGACTAAGAAACTTCGAAATTCCATCGTTTAGTCGCTTCGGAAAACCAGAGATTTGCGATCCTGGGGGTCGCAGCATCTTTCCAATCTTGAGAAATGGCTTTGGCAGGGCAGGGATTTTATACCCCACTCCAAATTACTCAAAGAATGATCTAGCTATTGTCCCTACAAAGAAAGGGAGAAAACTTGCGAGTAACTGACCACCTCAGCACGCTCTGCTGTGATAAACCTATGAGTAAACAATTCTCTAATTTGTAACAGACAAGATTTTCAGGACACAAGAGAAAGGCATGTCTTCGGCTGGTACATGACACTGTAGCGCTTCACGACAAACCACTTGGAATGTAAATAATGTCTGTCCTTTGAAGCTTCTTCCCTCATAGGCGCCGGCCGCGGTGGTCTAGCGGTTCTAGGGACTCAGTCCGGAACCGCGCGACTACTACGGTCGCAGGTTCGAATCCTGCCTCGGGCATGAATGTGTGTGATGTTCTTAGGTTAGTTAGGTTTAAGTAGTTCTAAGTTCTAGGCGACTGATGACCACAGATGTTAAGTCCCATAGTGCTCAGAGCCAATTTTGAACCCCTCATAGACTTTGTAACGCAAACAGTAAGCTACCTTTTGTGAGGAAACATTCAGGTAGATCGCCCACTCAATTTGCTACCAGGTTGTAGACCCTGCAGATATACATTCTCTCATGCCATATAGGGTCTCCCTCACTCCTAAGATGCACTGGTCATACAAATTTAACTACCACATGAAACAAAATTGTTAAGGCTTTTGTGGCCAGTTGTCGACAAACTGCCTATTTGCTTCTGTCTCAGGTTCTTCGGCCGACATTCGTCTGATGATTTTACTGACGTTTCGCCAGCACGAGTGGCTGGCATTATTAAAGCTTCTCCC
Organism: Schistocerca cancellata; assembly: GCF_023864275.1. Taxonomy (NCBI): domain Eukaryota; kingdom Metazoa; phylum Arthropoda; class Insecta; order Orthoptera; family Acrididae; genus Schistocerca; species Schistocerca cancellata. Next base: position 378,574,122 of record NC_064626.1, on the reverse strand, counting down.
TTCATTGCCGGTGGTGAACTGGAGCCGAACTCGCGGCCACAGACTGTATGTACCTGGCGCGCCAACGTCCGAGGGCTTCTCCGCGGTCATTTCCGGTGCGGTTCTCCTCTTGCTACCTGCGACGGTCGTTCGCTTCAGTACGGGAAACCAGGATCCGTTTACCTTAATGCTTTCCTCTTTCTTGTTGAAACGGTTCGCGCGTTTTTGTATTTCTACAGCTTCTCTGAACAAGCGCGTGTGATAGTGCTTCTCTACAGCCAAAACTTCCGTGTCGGCGAATTTTATTACGTGGTCGGTCTCATTCAGTGCGTGCTCTGCCACGGCCGATTTCTCCACCTGCCCCAACCTGCAATGTCGCTTATGCTCTTTGATCTTGGTGTTAATTGATCGTCCAGTCATTCCGACATAAACTTTCCCGCATGTGCATGGTATACGTTATACTCCCGACATTGCACGTGGGTCTCTTTTCTCCTTCGCCGATCTCAGACACTCTTTGATCTTCCTTGTCGGTTTGAAAATCGTCTTTACGTCATGCTTGCGCAATATACGGTCGAATCTGTCCGTCACTCTGGGAATGTATGGCAGAAAGGCCGTACCCGACATTTCTTTTTCCCTGTTCCTTACTTCGCCGAGTGTTTGGCTCTGTTACACTTCTAATATAATTTGTGGAGTACCCATTGCTCCTCAGAACAATTTCCAGGTGTTGCATTTCTCGTTTGAGGTGTTGCGGCTTACATATTCGTCCTGCTCTCGTTACGAGCGTACTAATCATCCATCTTTTCTGGCTCGGGTGGTGGTTTGACAGTTTGTGCAGGTATCGGTCCGTGTGTGTCGGTTTTCGATACACACTATGTCCCAGGTTTTCACCGTCCCTTGTGACCGGCACATCTAGAAATGGCAGTTTCTTGTCCTTTTCTACTTCCATGGTAAATGTGATGTCGGCATGGAGGCTGTCGAAGTGTCTTAGTAAGTCACCGAGCTCTTCTTCACCATGGCTCCACACAATGAAATTATCATCGACGTACCTGTACCACACCTTAGGTTTACAAGTCACTGAGTCCAGTGCCTGTACTTGGAAATGTTCCGTTAAGAAGTTGGCCACCACTGGACTAAGAGGACTACCCATGGCAACGCCTCCCAACTGTTTGTAGAAATTGTCAATCCACGTGAAATAGCTCGTGGTGAGACATGCATGGAAGAGCTTTGTGACGTCTTGCGGGAAAATGGAACCGATGTGCTCCAGAACGTCGCTGAGTGGCAATTTCGTGAACAAAAGAACAATATCAGAGCTGACCAGGATGTCGTTTGGTGCAAGTTTTAGTTTCTTTGGCTTCTCAATGCTTCAGATATGTGCACAGCGCAGATATGATGTCATATCTGTCTGACTGTAGTCATAAAAGAACTGTGCATGTAAGCGCAAGTGTAGAGCAAACAACTGCAATTACAGTAAATCACAATACACCGATTTAAAGAACAGAAAAGGACGAATCCAACGGCATACAGATATACTGTGTGGAGGATTTGTAGAAAACGTTACAGTGCCGATGATGTCCCATTAACAGAAATTTAATAAATAATTAATAACTACTGTAATTTTAATTGCACAAAAGAGACTGACCTGTCAGTTAGTATCACTCATCAGTATGCATCGACTGAGATAGTTTCACATTCTATTACACAAATAATTAAACTGTGAGAGCCACTTTAAGAGGATATTTGATTAAAATCAGCAATTTTTGTTTACCAAATCAGTTACACTGCTACCAATGCACCAACACTGACTGTGCTGACAGACATACAAACAGGTCATGAACAACATCTAATTCATAAGATTTATATATGAAAATTTTAGTTCAACTAATTGTTCGTATTTTTGTGTAATTTTGTACTTACTTTAAAAAATATCGGACAATAATGGGTTTGGTTGAGAATAGTTATTAGTGAATCACAAACTCTACGTTTTATTACCGAAATTATTACTCATATCAAACATTTTAAACACACCCAACCTTAGCAACGTAACCATGCTAGTGACAGCGAGCAACCAGTGCCGACACACACACGCACACACACACACGCATTCTGGACTGAAAACTGCTGGACACACACACCAAACGGTCACACCAAGCAATAACAATCACTACCTCAGAACGCATTGTCAGCGGGAAAATGCTAGACTAGGCTTAACCAGCGGTAGATGCAGTAATGTAATATATAATACGCTATGAAGCAGATTGGTAAGTTAATGACCAAAAGTCACAATTAATAACCAATATATCGACGCAGGAGGATATGCGATATTCACAGCACGACAGTTGGAAATATACCGCAATGGTTCAGTGGGTACTTTGAGAAACCCATAGTGGTTGGGAATCCGATTTATTCTGCCCGTAGTTCAGCACTAAATTAGCATTGGAGGGCAGTGTGCAGGGTAAAAATCGTAGAGGGAGACCAAGAGATGAATACACTAAGCAGATTCAGAAGGATGTAGGTTGCAGTAAGTACTGGGAGATGAAGAAGCTTGCACAGGATAGAGTAGCAAGGAGAGCTGCATCAAACCAGTTTCAGGACTGAAGACAACAACAACAACAACAACAACAGTTCAGTAGAACTTGTGTATTTGCCGCGACTTAAACTAGGTGGAACGTGGAGTTATATGCAGCGATTCTATTTTTTGTCATGGCTCCCATAGACTGAGGAATATTATAGGATGAGTTGCACGTGTGTTCGGTAAGCAATCGATTTGCCGAAGTTTGCCACCAACTTTGCCTATAACTGAGACTATCTGATCATTCCATTTCATGTGAACACTAGGCGTTATATCATTACTATTCTATGCATTAATATTTTCAGTTTGTCTAATTCACATAGCATATAAAACATCACGAATAACATTTAATTTATAAGATTTATGCGTTTAAATTTTAGTTTAATTAATTGTTTATATTTTGTGTAATTTTGTACTTAATTTAAAAATAGCGGACAATCATGGATTTGGTTGAGAACGCTTATTTCTGAATCACAAACTGCACGATTTATCACTGAAATATTCATTTCAAACATTTTTAACGCAACCGGCCTTAGCAACGAAACCATCGTAGTAACATATTTTGTGGTACTTGCTTAACTTTCTGTTAAGTTACTAGGGCTATTATATCCTTGTTCAATTTATTCTTTTGCCCACATACAACTACCAGTTAGCAGTAGTATGGGTTTTACTCAGCGCTGAAGTTAAAATACGAACGGAATTATTTATAAACACTGCTACCACTGAAAGTCTTGTAACAATCGATTCTGTATCCTCGAGAATTTCAGGGGGTGTTGCACTTCGATATTCATTTGTTTTCTGTTTGTTTCTGATCTCGTGGTAGTGTTTTCGGATGGCAGCACTAACGCATCAAATGCTGGTTTCTGAAAATGGCCGATGAACAGGTGAGTGAAGAAACTAAGATTTATGTTAATTATTTACTTAGGGCATGACATGAAAGTTAATAAATACGCCCCGAGTAACTGGAAAAGACCATAGATTTCTGTTACATATTGAATTGTATTGCTTTATGTTATGTTTTAGCTGAAATGAAAGTGAACACTGAGTTTATCGTTAGTTGCGCGCCGGAAAGAAACGCCAGTCAAAATCAAATATAAACAAATAGGAGTTCGTGCGTAAAGCTCATTGTCAGCTTGAAAATACGCCAATACAAGGTGTGTAGTAAGGGAAAAACTGACTTGTGAAAAGTATACAACGCACTTGTGAGATAAAACGTACTATTAATCAGTGTAGAAGGACAAAAACATTCGCAAATGACGGGAATAATGTAACGTTTGAGTACATCATAAAGAGTAGTAGAGCTACAGCTGTTCATTACAGAATAAACTTAAATTGTTTATGAGGTATTGTATTATCTTGTTGATGTCTTTTGTTGACTTTTTAGGAGGTGCGGCAATTGGAGTTACTTTGTAAACAACTCTACGAATCCCAGGATTCAAATCATCGCGCTGAAGCTGAGAAGGCATTAGTTGGTTTCCAAAATGCACCAGACACTTTGGCAAAGTGTCAGCTTCTGCTCGAGAGGGGAGACTCTTGTTATGCCCAATTATTGGCTGCTACAACTCTCACTAAACTTGTTTCAAGGAGTGCTCAAGGTCTGAGTTTACAGCAGAGAGTTGACATACGTAAGTTACATTCACCTTGTCTGCAATTATGTATGAGTATGCACTTTAATTATAGAGAATTATTGACAATGTTGTTCCATCATAAAGGTAATAATGAAAGCAAGGGAACTGTTTTTGTAGTCGATTACTATTTAGGTCCCACATTCTTCAAAGTTACCAGTTGTAGGTAAGGAAATAATGATTAAAACGAAAAAAATATTTTACTCAGTTTAGAGTGCTTGAAGCACAAATTGTCTTTGTTCTCCCACATGCTTTTATTTGTAATGTTTTCGTTTCCTTCTTGAGGGATGTGCAGTTATTTCTTGTGTTCCATACATTTTGGGCCAGATGAACTTATGAGTACTGGTCGGACATTGAGCAGACCGTATTTTGTAAATATGGCCACCCACTGTTTACCTGTTGAGTAGAGCTGCCGCTGTACAGTACATGCTGAAGTGTAGAACAATAAGAGCACTTTTCCTTCATAATGCATTGTTTTGTAATGCATGTATTTTGCATACCTAATGAAATAATGTAATCAGGCTAAACAAAGTAAATGGTCTGTGTGTTTTGAACATTGATTGGATCTGTTTTATATCCTTTTTAGACTAGCTGTCACAACCACTCATCACACTATTTTTACAAGAGACAAAAAAATCGTATATGTACAAAGCAACAATACATTTCTACCTGGCCACTAATGATCATTCGATCTTCTTCAATATTTGGCTCATTCCGCATGAAGTGAGCCAAGTGGTCATTTTTTGAAAATCAGTACAGTAAAGATTTAGGCATGGTAATACACAACAAAATATCAAATTTAATGATTTGAATCTCATTTTTACTGTATTCAAGATATTTAGTTATGAATTGTCATCCCAAAGTTGTAGTTGACTATAGTCCATAAACACCAAAAAGCTTCATTATATTGGCTGAACTGATATGCTGTCTGTGAAACAGATGATGCAACAAAAAGTGCCTTACTGTTTAACAGTAGGTTTCCTTTATATCCTGCACTGAATATTTTTTTCTGGTAAGCTTTCTTTTGAATTTTTTTTCTCTTTTTGAAAGTGTCAGGGATTACTGTCACCCCTGTGACAGAAAAGAAGATAAAGTTTGCTTCTTGCTTGAACAAATACTTCAAAGTTGTTAATATTATAGGAAAGTGAGGTTAAGAAAATGTATTAACTCCTAAATCTATTAAGTTTTGGAAATAACTGTATTCTGTACAGGAATGTTGTCACTGGTGTGACAGTAATATTTGTCATGGGTGTGACAATATTCACACATTTTTTAAAGATTTTCCAGTGTAATTAAATATCAGTATATAAAATTTAAAAGAATCTGTAGTTCTTATACTGGTGAGATTTCAAATAAATAGAGGTCTACAGATGTTAAAAATAAATCTTACATTCCCAGATAATGATTTCTTCAACAGAAAGAATGAGAAAGCTGTGGGATAAAATGAATGAAGATCCACTGAAACATGAACACTTACAAAAGGAGAGAGAAAGAGACAGAATGAGAAGAATGAAGAACAGAGAGCAGCTGCTGATGAACCAATGCAGTCTACTAAAAAAGAGAGAGAATGGTAAAACTAGACAAAGGTTGTGTAGAGAAAGGAAACAGAAAAATATGGCAGAAACAAACCGTACCAGTGAATTAGGATCCTACAAATGTTCCCAGACATTAGTCGAAGCTGTACACAAGGAAAAAACATCACTTCCAAACAGTCCAAGGAAATGGACTGCTGTTGTCAGGAAACTAGTTAAGGAACTGGATCTTGCTGACATTAAAAGAAATGTTAAGATATCCCCAAAAGGTTCAAGAAGTTTGCCAACTGAAACAAGGAATAAAGTAGTTGAGTATTTTTGTCAAGATGATGATAGTTGAGCTACTCCTGGTATTCATGATGTAAAATCTGTTAATGACCGCAGAAGTGGAAAACGAGAACATGTTCAGAAGCGGTATATGATTATGACTGTTGGTGAGGCCTATGAGGAATTTAAGAATTCAAACCCTGATACTAAGGAAACTAAAGCTGGAACCTTTTTCATCAACAAGCTACAGAGTGAGAGGGGAAATGGACAGAATTTTGTTGCTGTTTGCCAATCAGTGTGTGTGGCCGATTAAATCAATGATATGTTTTTAAAACCTCGTGAGAAATAAAACAAACTCTTTTCTGCTAATGAAAATGACATTTCAATTGTTTCTTTACAAAAGAATGTTGTTAAAATTTTGAATCTTCCTGCAATTCAAATGAAAGGAAATAGTTTTGGGTCAACAGAAACATCCGATCTCACGCGTCGGCTTTGACCCGTGATGTAAGGGTGTTGTGGTGTGTGACGTCATTACGGTGCGGAGTTTGGCTTGTGAGTGTGGCGTGTTTGTAGCTGTTGCCTCGTTGACGTTACCTTAGTAGGAGTTTTAGGGCCTGTAATATATAGTTTACCTTTTTACTGTACTTTTTGTTTTAACGTTGTCTATGAGGCTTTTATCAGTTTGCCATTAGATTGTTCAATCTTTATGGTCTATAAGTTTTGTCGCTACTCGTTATGTCTAATGAATCAATATTGTTTTTTTTTCTTTTTTTTAATTTGTTTCTTTTTTTTATCTTTTGATTGACCTACACATTGATCTGTAGCGTAGCCCTGAATATGAGGTTAGGTTGGGAGTTTTTTTTTGGCGGGGGGGGGGGGGGGCGCAGCCCCCCCCCCCCCCCCCCCCCCCCCCCCCCCGCCTGGCCTTGAGTACCACTTGTTTATTATTATCTTTGTTTGCTATCAATGTTAGCAGATTGTTCTTGTGAAACCTTTGTGTGTGTTTTTCTATGTGTTTTCGTCTTTGTGATACGTATGCAACGTTTTTATATCCGCCATATTGGAATTGTCGTTTATGGTCGTTTCCGCCATATGTGTGACGTCATGGGTCAAAGCCGACGGGTTGGATCGGACGCTTCCGTATTTCCATAGTTTTTTATTACTTTTGTGAAACTATTTCTCTGTATATTTCTTTAGTTAGCTAGTTGAATATTCATTCCTTTATTTATTTGAACATGGCAATGCTTCATTCTCCATATTGTGTATTATGTTGAGCTAAGAGAGTGTTTCAGTTAAAGATGAGCTGTCTGTTAGTCTCTATTAAAGAATTGTGTTTTTTTATTAATTTAACACCAACACCACTTTCATTAAGCAATATGATTTGTTTGTACTGCAAAAAATGTAATGAATCCATTATCACCCTTTATTGTCGGACGTACTGAGAGAAATTTGTACATATCACACCCGTGACATAATTATGTCACACCTGTGACAACAGAAATTATGTTATTACTTTGCAAATAATGTAAGTTTCTTTCTGATATTTTCATGGCTAATACAGTAAGTTTTCAGTATTGTACAGTTATTAATTTGTTTACATCCAATTCACAGATTTTTCCCTGTAATGGTCAATGTGCTACAATGCACTTCTGCATTTTGTCAAACCCATGACCTATGATTTTTGGCTAATAATATAGGTTTCCATCAGTTACTAAAAGAAAATTATATTCAGACTTAGTAATGTAATCAATTTCCTCTTAAGTGATATATATTGAAATAGGAATCTTTAATACGGGACATCTTAAAATTATTATACAGTTCATTCATAGAGTTCAAGTGTCACATCCGTGACTATGTAATCAGTCATTTGTAAAATAACCAAATCTAAAAGTACAGTTTTTGTCTTTTCATTTCACTCTGTTGTGTTTTTTAACCATATATGGCCTTGGATAGTTATAAGACTTTGCCTTCATTATGTATTGATACAAAAATCATGTGGTTGTTTCATGACAGTGGTTTCCTTCAAGCCCTATATAGAAAAGCAATTTTAATATTCAGATTGTGACTCTTAAAATCAAAATTTGCAGCTAAATTAATGAGAGCTCTGACAGTACTATGTCTTACGACTGCCAAAAAAGTTCTAACATAATCCATATCATTTTTTTATGTGAATCCCTTAGGAACAAATCTAGCATGATAGAGTGCTGTGTCATCTGCATTTCTTTTTAATTTTTATTCTTTGGTGAGTCCACAAGTTCCCAATCACCATTTTTGTAGAAACAGAAACACTTTTATTTCCTCTTCCATGGCCTTAATGCAGTTTTATGTGCCACTCCTTGGCATGGCCTCCTCCTGATTCACAGGATCTCCTCCTGCAATGTAAAAATGATTTATCAAATCCAGGTACTCCTTGAGTTTGAGTACATGGGCTACCCCAGTTGACTGGTCATCCTCCAGAGCCGTAGGATCTGTTAACAGTATTTGTGTCTCCATTGCATGTACTACTGATTGAGAGTCCAGGATGTAGTCTGGGTCTTGATCAGTTCAGCACTGTCAGTCCTAACAGTGCTGACTTCCACTATTTCTTCTGCCGTGTCCCGTTCAGCATACTGTTCACTTGGCCAGATCATGCAGTAATTTTCATATACAATTGGTGTCCTGGTATTGCCTGTTCTGTACTCATTCTCCAGAAAAACCACACTTCTGCCTTTCACAATTTCTGTAGAACGATTTTCCCCTTTATTCTATTTTTATCTAGTGTATGGAGAAGGGCTCAACAACTAATGTACTTCTTCTTTCCATAACTTATGGTGTGCATCACTATTAAGCCCTCTATGAAGAACAAGAGCCGACCACTATGGCTGAGCAGTTCTAGGCGCTTCAGTCCAGAACCACACCACTGCTACAATCGCAGGTTCGAATCCTGCCTTGGTCATGGTTGTGTGTGATGTCCTTAGGTTAGTTAGGTTGAAGTAGTTCGAAGTCTAGGGGACTGATGACCTCAGATGTTAAGTCTCATAGTGCTTAGAGCCATTTGAACTATTTTTTGAGGAACAAGATTATTTATGTAAACACATTGTTTATGACACCTGTATTTCATCCCTCTGCTCAATATTGCTTAGGTAGACCAGATTCGAATAACAGGCACCATGCCATCCCACAAAGTAATCTGTTAGTCCTTTACACTATATCATTCTACTGGACTATAGAGAACATTTATCACACACTCAAACCCTTTCTTTCTGAAACATGAATGAAACATAATGTTCACAAATCTGCAGCCAGTGTCTGATCTATCAGCCTTGATTTTTCCACTAACCCTATTTGTGCATAATTTTTAAACTCACTGCAAAATCATACGATTGGGTTTTACTCTTCAGAAAATATCAATGTGCTGTAATAATCATCCAAAAGTGCAATCATGTACTTTTTGTTATTGTTGTTGTTGTTGTCTTCAGTCCTGAGACTGGTTTGATGCAGCTCTCCATGCTACTCTATCCTGTGCAAGCTTCATCATCTCCCAGTACTTACTGCAACCTACATCCTTCTGCATCTGCTTAGTGTATTCATCTCTTGGTCACCCTCTACGATTTTTACCCTCCATGCTGCCCTCCAATGCTAAATTTGTGATCCCTTGATGCCTCAGAACATGTCCTTCAAACTGATCCCTTCTTCTAGTCAAGTTGTGCCACAAATTCCTCTTCTTCCCATTTCTATTCAATACCTCCTCTTTAGTTATATGATCTACCCATCTAATCTTCAGCATTCTTCTGTAGCACCAAATTTCGAAAGCTCCTATTCTCTTCTTGTCCAAACTATTTATCGTCCATGTTTCACTTCCATACATGGCTACACTCCATACAAATACTTTCACAAACGATTTCCTGACACTTAGATCTATACTCGATGTTAACAAATTTCTCTTCTTCAGAAACGCTTTCCTTGCCATTGCCAGTCTACATTTTATATCCTCCCTACTTCGACCACCCTCAGTTATTTTTCTCCCCAAATAGGAAAACTCCTTTACTACTTTAAGTGTCTCATTTCCTAATCTAATTCCCTCAGCATCACCCGACTTAAATCGACTACATTCCATTATCCTCGTTTTGCTTTTGTTGGTGTTCATCTTATATCCTCCTTTCAAGACACTGTCCATTCCATTCAACTGCTCTTCCAAGTCCTTTGCTGTCTGACAGAATTACAATATCATCGGTGAACCTCAACGTTTTTATTTCTTCTCCATGGATTTTAATACCTACTCCAAATTTTTCTTTTGTTTCCTTTACTGCGTGCTCAATATACAGATTGAATAACTTTGGGGAGAGGCTACAACCCTGCCTCACTCCCTTCCCAACCGCTGCTTCCCTTTCATGCCCCTCGACTTTTATAACTGCCGTCTGGTTTCTGTACAAATTGTAAATAGCCTTTCGCTCCCTGTATTTTACCCCTGCCACCTTTAGAATTTGAAAGAGAGTATTCCAGTCAACATTGTCAAAAGCTTTCTCCAAGTCTACAAATGCTAGAAACGTAGGTTTCCCTTTCCTTAATCTTTCTTCTAAGATAAGTCGTAAGGTCAGTATTGCCTCACGTGTTCCAGTATTTCTACGGAATCCAAACTGATCTTCGCCGAGGTCGGCTTCTACCAGTTTTTCCATTCGTCTGTAAAGAATTCGCATTAGTATTTTGCAGCTGTTACTTATTAAACTGATAGTTCGGTAATTTTCACATCTGTCAACACCTGCTTTCCTTGGGATTGGAATTATTATATTCTTCTTGAAGTCTGAGGGTTTTTCGCCTGTCTCATACATCTTGCTCACCAGATGGTAGAGTTTTGTCAGGACTGGCTCTCCCAAGGCCGTCAGTAGTTCTAATGGAATGTTGTCTACTCCCGCAGCCTTGTTTCGACTCAGGTCTTTCAGTGCTCTGTCAAACTCTTCACGCAGTATCGTATCTCCCATTTCATCTACATCCTCTTCCATTTCCATAGTATTGTCCTCAAGTACATCGCCCTTGTATAGACCCTCTATATACTCCTTCCACTTTTCTGCTTTCCCTTCTTTGCTTAGAACTGGGTTTGCATCCAAGCTCGTGATTTCATACATGTGGTTCTCTTTTCTCCTAAGTTGTCTTTAATTTTCCTGTAGGCAGTATCTATCTTACCCCTAGTGAGATAAGCCTCTACATCCTTACATTTGTCCTCTAGCCATCCCTGCTTAGCCATTTTGCACTTCCTGTCGATCACATTTATGAGACGTTTGTATTCCTTTTTGCCTCCTTCATTTACTGCGTTTTTATATCCTCTCCTTTCACCAATTAAATTCAATATTTGTTCTTTTACCTTTCTACTAGCCCTCGTATTTTTACCTACTTGATCCTCTGCTACCTTTACTACTTCATCCCTCAGAGCTACCCATAGCCATGCCATTTGACATTTGCTCCATCGCCTCACGTAAATCCACAAGCACCGAGCCAAGCAGCTCAGTTGCACATTGTCCTCCAGCCTTAGGAAATGGAGATTGACACATTTTATCAAGCACACAATTTACTCTTGTCAGCATGTTCAGAATCATAACATTCCAACTTTATGCCTCCACTCTGTAAAGTCCAGTGTCAACTTAAACATGACAAGTCTACAGTGCCACAAGTCTTCCTTGTTAATAATTTTTCCAATAGGTAGAGCTTGCTCATCTGACACAAGTTCAATGGTTTTCAGTTTGTAAATGTCATTTAACTCCACTCCAGAATTAAGTAAATCATCCCTTTTGAATATTGTACATCTATCTTTGTCATAAACATAATTTATGCCTTTCTTAACTAATACAGAATCTGACAACAACTTAGTGTCTAAGTCTGGGTTAAGAATAACTCTTCGGATGAAATATATAGCTGGGGATTTGGCAATATCATTTCCTTTCCCTTCATTTACTAATTCAGCATTATCAGCACACTTTACCATTATTTTGTGAGCAATTTTCTGGTGCAAAATCTTGGAAGACTTCCCTTTCTTGAAAATATGTGTCATTCTGGTTAAAATCCAAAACACCGAGTGCACAAAATGATGATTTGTCTGTTCCCTCGGTATCAGTATTTGAAGCTTCTTGCTTCTGGGGACAGGTGGACTAGACGTGACCATACTTCTAGAAATTGAGACATTTTATTTTCATCTTTTACTTGTTTCTTTGTAGAAACCCTGTAGTGATTTGTTACAATGTTTTGTGAATAAAGAATGATCATTGCCATCTTTTTCGAACTTGAGGTATTATTCCACATTTCCATTTAGCTACTTTCCAATACGGCTATGTAGTTCTGAACAGTTCCCTCAAATTTGTATAATGTATTGCCCTATATCCCAGAGCTCTAGTTTTGTTTTTCCAGCAAGCTAGTTTTCCAGGGTATCTAAGGCTTCCTTTGCCTTTGTTGTTGTTGTTTAACATGTGCATACAGAGATCTATCCACATGCAAAAGAATAAGTGTCCACACGTCTGTGTTCTCCTCTGCATTTGTAGCAGCACTTGAACACGTGGCAGTCCAATAATGTTTCATATATTAGAATTAGTTTCATTCCAAGCTTCCATGTATTTTAGTCTTCCTCACCCGTTAGGGAGTCTACCACTGGAGTAATGGTTTTATTAAATTTTACATTTGAAGACATTTTTTAATCACAAAAAAGAGAGTTCAAATGCCAATGAGCTTGACCTAACACAGTGTTGATTTGTTTGTATTTCTACAACAAGACATACTCATGAACTGTTTAGAATGTGCTAGTATTATGTATTATGAACTAAATAACGATTACTATTAAAAACACATTCTAATAATAGCTCCTACAAGATGAACAGACTGGAGAATCCTGGCTTTCTGGATACGAGGCATATAATAAAGTGATTTACTTTCACTGAAATTAAATTTATGTAATGGGGGATGAAATCACAGAAGGTGTTATGGCTTGAAATGATACTTGTAAAATCCATTCAGAAATGCTGAGCCTGGAAATTATATATCTAGTGGCACAACAATCCACAGTCCACAAATTCTGTTTGCACAGTAGTTCAAAAAAATGGCTCTGAGCACTATGGGACTTAACATCTATGGTCATCAGTCCCCTAGAACTTAGAACTACTTAAACCTAACTAACCGAAGGACAGCACACAACACCCAGCCATCATGAGGTAGAGAAAATCACTGACCCCGCCGGGAATTGAACTCGGGCGTGGGAAGCGAGAATGCTAACGCACGACCACGAGATGCGGGGGTTGCACAGTAGTGTTCTAGCCCAACTCTCATGGGAGAGCCTCTGGTAGTAGTATTAGGAAATCATGAGAGGAAACATCTGTGACAATGAACTGTATAAGTATGCTCTTTGTGAGGAGTGTGTTCAGTGGGTTCTGTCTATAAGACAGTTTGCACTTTTGTGTTTCAAGTCTTGTGTTTCACATGTTGTAAAGATTCTGCTAGTGAGTAGGAACACTGATCAACTAAGAATGACCTTAGAGAGTTACTAAAAGGTGAGAGTGATGAATTAATTTTTATCTTGTGTGGAGAACAGTTGTAAATCTGTTTTGCACTATTTGTGACGAGACTTCTCTAAGCCAATTTCCTTATTGATTCGATGTGGTAGTGTATTGTCCTTTCTGCCTTACAACTTGTTGATGGATATTGTTTTTTTATGTATACAAATGACAGAAGAACATGACAAGCATATGGACAAGAGTGGGGAATGTGTGTGTAACAGGCCTAACATGGAAATTTTATATATGACTATTTTGTGACAGAAGAACATGACAAGCATATGGACAAGAGTGGGGAATGTGTGTGTAACAGGCCTAACATGGAAATTTTATATATGACTATTTTGTAAATAGAATAATTTGCAAGCCAGCTACAGTGGACAACTGCCACTAGAGTGTGGAATGGTCGCATATGCCACATTGAGGCACACATACCATATGCCCAAGTCACATTGTTTCTGAGCATTCAGCAGCAAATTGAACAGCACAGTCCACGTACCGACAGCTTACTCCTGTCACAAGTGAGATGGTGAAGCAATAAGATACTGGACTCTCAATTGAGGTGTTTGGGGTTCAAATCCCCATCTAGTCATCCAAATTCAAGTCATCTTTGGTGTCAGTAAATCTCTTCAGGCACATGCCAGGGTGCTTCTTTTTTAAAGATCACCCCAGATTACATCTCAACTCTGAACTTGTACTCGGTAATGATGGCGTTGGCAATAGGGAGGTAATTCTTGAGCTTCCATGTAACCTTACCAGGGGGAAAAAAGGAAGAAAGAAACTTTCTTGTTTATTTGGTACCAACAATGGTTTAAGTACTGCTTTATTTAAGGGGTGTATTGGGAGTTCCTATACTGTAAAGTTGGCTATTTTTTCTAGTACCATCTGAGATGTTGCCTAGTGAGCTCAACATTGGATGGCAACAATACAGTTTTTGGAACCAGTGTAGACCTGTGGGTTATGTGAAGATTTGCATCTTGTCTGTAAAAGTGTGTCGGTAAAGGCTGATGAATGGATTGGATGAGTTCACCGGGTGGATACTGTTACACTTAAAGAAGGATGAGAGAAAAATACATTTCAGTAATATTGGTTTTTGATCATTAGGGCATTTTCATTCACTGTGAATGAGAGGTACAGAGCTTAAAGCAGTGGATCTCTATTATGAAGCATACTGGCAAAATTCTCTTCTGACCATCGTGATTTTTGTATTTTGTGCTTTCCCTAAATAAATTAACTACAATAACCAGCAGTATGTGGCTCTTTTCAGAAGTCTGCGTCCTATGTTCTGTCCCATACTTGATTCATCCATGCTTGTTCTCCACCTCTAATGATGTAGGGGGATGTTGAATGGCATATGTTGTTTCTTAATTTTCTTTCTTATGAGTAATATTAGGGGAGGTTTTGGGTGGTGGAAACAGTCATGGGTGACTAATTTTGAGTGATCTGCTATTAGCTTTTGTTTGGTGACTACGTGCAGGGCCTATAGCATTTTCCATCAATAATATGTGTTTCACATTAAATAAGAACTACTGTTATCAGTTTTGGGAATTTTTGTGGTTGTACATTATGTTGTTATTTTTCAACATGATTTTCTCAAAACACAACACAGTTCCACCTTTAAAATTAGCAGAGGAAAAAACTAAAAATAAACAAGAGAACATTGAATGCTGTGTAGGGAGAAAAATTGTGGGAGCTAGAACTGAGAGAGTAACCAGGTGCACCAGAGAAGGGTCTAATAAATATTGTGAGCTGTTAGTCTGTTCTTTGAAGTTAGATGCCATATGTTGTGTGGATGGTATCAGCAGTGTTTTTGTTTGTATGTTTGTCATAGATGTCTTTATAGTGTAGACACTTTAACATGGTAGTTTATGTGGGGAGGGGGCACTTGAGATGTTGCTAGAGGTTGGGCCTGAACTACATTGCTTATGGCACTGCCAACCTCAGTAAGCAATTATGTTCTAGCCATTACCAAATGCTTTGTGTACTCTACTTTCCTTTTTGTTGTTTGTGCGTTCTTTATTTTCTTATATTGGAGTGGATGAAGAGCCTAATCCTATTCCATCACAGCATTCAAGTACCATTCCCAATACACCAGAAGAGCTCAGTTGTGTCCATCACCTTGAATCAGTTTGTGAGGGGGAGGCAAAAATTGTTCCCCTGCACTGCTACTGTTCCCTTGGTCATCTAAGTTCTCGTTGTTTACGTGCATGGTCATCTGCCACATTAAAGTGTCCACACTGTAGTGTATTTTGTTTAAAATATGTTGCTTAGTTCCTGTGGGTGGTGATACAGTTCATGTTGTTTACTAGTACACCTCTGCCACCACCATTATTTATTGGTCCATTTCAGCAATACGTAGATATTTTAACTGAAAAGAAGCTCTGTTCCTTCAGAAATGGCTTAAAGTTATGTTTAAAGGTATTTTCTTATGTTGTTGCTGTTTTAAATCACTAGGTAGGCTGTTGAATAAGTGAACTGTTATCCGTGAAACACTTATTACGTGGTATAATGCTGTTCTAGACTGAGACATGGATATTACCAATGTTTCTTGCATTGTGGATATGGACATTTTAAAGTATAATAATTTGGGAACAGGGTACACTCCTCTATAATAAGGCTTGGCAGGGTCATTATTTTCAGCTGAAAGATCAATAATCAAAATAGTGACACATTTGGTCACGGGGGGGTTTCAACAATGGCATTGATTGTGTTGTACACTAGACCTCTGTAACTGTAGTGGGGTACTGAAGAATTGATACTGCGATTGTGCTTTGACTAGTGAAGTCACAGTCTTTTAATTTTATTAGTGAAAATTGTGATGACAAACTGGTTTCTTCTGTAACTCAATCTTGTTAGTGATGTCATTGATTGACCATTTCTAGTGGCTCCTATCTCAGCCAGTTTATTGTCATGGGTCATATTAACATATATCACATTTAACGATCTTCATAGCAGCTGTTTCTCTGAGTATAGGAGAAAAATACAATATGTATAATCGACTCATTTGTTTACCATTATCAGTATTTACTTGATTGTCTTGAAGATGTTCACATTAAACTAAAAAAGATTTTTTTTTTTTTGTGAAGGAAATAAACTTCTGTGGATACTTCCTGCTAGAAGATTGTTATATCAGTTCTTATCAATAATTATGTTTCATGTTCCATGGAGCATTTTGAATGATACATCGTGAAGATGTGTAACGAGTCATTTTACATTCTGATAAATTAATTTGTAGATGTGGCTACATGCTGAACATTTATAATATTTATTTATTTCTTTAGGGTTGTGTACCCCACACCACAATTGATGCAAACAGAACCCTTATAGGATCTCTATGTTGTCTGTGTGCCTGACTGTTAAAGACACTTTTCCTCAGGAATGGATTGACTTCTGAGTTCGAAATTTGTCAGATACTAAAGTGTATAGTCCTGTAGTAGTGTAATAAATGTAAGGTTGGAAGTCAGTGCAGTCAAAAGATACAGCCATGTATGTCAGATATTTTCATACTCTCAAACTCAGACATAAAAACCTATAGGGTACTTCCTGTTGACCTCAAATCATGGAGTGGTCAAGAAGCAAGTTTAAATAGTACAAGTAAAGGAAAAATCCAAAAAAATGTTAATTTGTAATTGTATCACATAAAAAAGTAGTTTTTTTGTTATCCAAATTAAAACATTCTCGAAAATCTTGGAATTTGCAAGACTGATAACTTGCCAGTATCAGTGTCAATAACAGGCAAAAATCTTAGATTCCTGCAATAGATAAAGTGTGTGTGTGTGTGTGTGTGTGTGTGTGTGTGTGTGTGTGTGTGTGTGTGTGTGAGAGAGAGAGAGAGAGAGAGAGAGAGAGAGAGTGAGTGAGTATGGGGGGTGGGGGTGGAGATCTCTTCTGAACAGCATATTGAAAGGCATCCCAGATATACTCAGTAATGTTCGTATCTGGGGAGTTTGGTGGCCAGTGGGAGTGTTTAGGCTCAGAAGTGTGTTCCTGGAGCCACTCTGCAGCAATTCTGGATGTATAGGCTATCACATTGTCCTGCTGGAATTGCCCAAGGCTGTCGGAATGCACAGTGGACGTGAATGGATGCAGGTGATGAGACAGGATCCTTAAGTACATGTCACTCTCCAGCTGAACATGCCCCACACCATTACAGAGCCTCCACCATTTTGAACAGTCCCCTGCTGACATGCAGGGTCCATGGATTCATGAGGTTGTCTCCGTTGCTTGATGCAATTTGAAAGGAGACTTGTCCCACCAGGCAACATGTTTCCAGCCATCAACAGTCCAGTGTCGGTGTTGGTGGGCCAAGGCTAGGTGTGAAGCTTTGTGCCACGGAGTCATCAAGGGTATACGAAGGGGCCATTGGCTCTGAAAGCCGGTATACTTGTGAAATGGTCATAAGCGAAAATCCCCACTTCGTCACTACTTCGGAGACACTGTTTCCCAGCGCTCTTGCGCTGACTACAGCACCACGTTTGAACTCTCTCACATCTTGATAACCTGCCATAGTAGGAGCAGTAACCAATCTAAAAACTGCACCAGACACTTGTTGCTGACCGCAGTGCCATATTTTGCCTTTTACGTATTTCCTTAATTGAATACACGTGCCTATACCAGTTTCTTTGGCACTTCAGTGTGTGATTCTGTTGTATGGAACCCTCAGAGTGTGAGTCCTACTTGCACTAACCAAGTCTTTTTTTAAAATATACAGATGTGAGTTAGTAATTCCTACCAAACATCTTTTACATTTTACAATAATATACTTTCTTCTACAGAATAGGAAGAGTTGTCAAGGAGAACTATTTTCAGGTTGTTTTCAAATTTTACTTTACTGAATGTCAGAAATTTTATGTCACTGGGTAAGTGATAAGAAATTTTAGTTGCGGCATTGTGAAATCCTTTTTGTGTTAAAGACAACCTTAATGTGGAGTAATGAATGTCTTTTTTCCTTCTAGTATTGTAGTTATGTATGTCATTGTTCCTCCTGAATGGTAGTGGATTTTTTACAAGAAACTTCATGAGGAAATACATACAGTGTGAGGTGGTAGTCAGAATGCTCAACTACTTAATCAGTTGTCTTACAGGATGATTGTGGATGAGCATCTCACATTATTCTCACAGCAAGGTTTTGAGCTATGATGACTTTCTTTCTGAAGATAAGTTTTTCCCTGACATTATTCCATATGACATTATGGAATGAAAATGTGGCAACAGAATGAAAATGTGGCAACTTGATGCTGTCTCTCTTCCCAAGAATTGCAGTCATTTTGAGTGCAAATGTGGCAAAACTAAGTTGTTTTATGAAAAATTTGCTTTTTCCAGTTTAAATTCTCAGCATTATGGACACCTAAGAATTTTGAAAATTTCCACCCTATTATTTCCTTCCCACATATTACATTGCCATTGTTATAGTACTTGTAGATATGCAGAACTGAGTATGTTGTATCTTTTTTAAATTAAGGGTGAGATCATTCACAGGAAACCAGGAAGTGGTACTTAAGAACTTTTTTGTCTTGTAGTATGGGCCCACAGCTTCTGTAAATTATTGAAGAATTTCATCTTGCTTTCAGCTGTTAGAATTTCATTTTGGAATTGCAGCTTCGGCATTAACCCATTTTCAGGCATCTGCATGACATGGTACAATGTAATTAGAGTAATTTACAGTAAGATTAGCAGTAGATACAACCAGTTTTGTAGTTTTTTGACATTCATATACTGTACTTACAACATTTTTAGATATAGTCGGGGATGACAATGTAATATGCACAACTGCACATCAAAGAAAAACTAATCAGCAGTACTAGTCAATATTCCATTTCATGTGCTGTGGTTTGGAGTGTACTGTATATATTACACAACTACAAGTGTCCACTTACAGTGTATTAGAGTGAATGTGTAAAACAATTGAGAAAATTTTTTGTTTATGGTACCTGCAAAGAACAATCACAGTACACACTCGGTGAACAAACAGATGTCAGAAATAAAGATTTTCTTGACTGTTTTAGACATTTATTCTAATGTGTGGTAAGTGCAAACTTGTAGTTGTGTGATATATACAATTCAATCAAAATTGCAAGTAGAACATTGTCTAGTATCACTGACTAGTTGTTCTTTTATGTGCAGTTGTGCATATTACATTGTTACCTCTGTGTATACGTAAAAAATCTTTTGTACTAAGTACAACTTTCTGCATTCTTTTTGTTAGAGATGACATTACCCATTGGTAGGCTATGGCATCAATCTCATAAAACTTCAATTTACCTAGGAGAATACTGTGGTTCACACAGTCAAACACGTTAGGTAGGCACAAAAAGTACAAACCTGTGCCAATTTATTATTTAACACTTTTAAAAGTTAGTGAGTGAACATGTAAATGGCATTTAAACTGTGATTCTTGAGTTTCACCCGGCGTATTTGATAATCAAAATATCCGCGGGTGTGCTGCCGGTCTATAGTGTCCAACGGGCACAATATTTCGGCGATCATACATGTCGCCATCATCAGGTGAACTGACGGACTGAGCTCCTGTGAACGTGCCGGCACGGAGATCCGTACGCTATGGCTGCTCAGAGGGAACTGGGTTCGGTCGCGGCGGCGGCCGATTTAAATACCCACCCCCAAGTTCACTCCGGTCACAGAAATTGTTAGTGCTGTTGAACAGGTTGCAGCTCGACTTCCGCCAGAATCAGCCGAGGAAATACGTCGTGAAACTTGTCGTGCGTTGATGAAATCCAAGCCGATGAAGTCAAATATCAGCAGTAAAGAGAGGGCGGCCATTCGTGATCTGAGGGAGCGCTCTGAAATTGTTGTCTTACCGGCTGACAAAGACAATGCTACAGTTGTTGTCTCCCATAAGGACTACACTGATAAGATGCAGAGCCTGCTAAATGACGATTCCTACCGGAAGATCAGCGTTGACCCTACAAAGAAGGTGGAGAACAAGACGAGGGCGCTTCTCAAGGACGCAGATTTACCGGAGGGTGACGCTAAGAAATTGTTACCCCAAGGTCCGGTACCGCCTAGACTATATGTACTCCCGAAGGTTCACAAAGAGGGGGTACCATTACGCCCCATTGTCAGCAACATCAGGGCACCCACATATTTGTTGGCCAAATACCTGACGGGAATATTAAGTCCTTATGTGGGTAAATGCCCTCATCACATCCGTAATTCCGTGGATTTTGTTAAACGCCTTGATAGCTTCAGGTTGGATGAGTCAGATATCATGGTGAGTTTTGACGTCGTTTCCTTGTTTACGAGGGTACCCCTTCAAGAGTCACTAGAATTGATTATTCAGAAGTTTGACGAGAAGACCACTGAACTTTTTAGGCATGTCTTGACTTCCACGTATTTTCTTTTTAATGGAGAATACTATGAACAAACGGAGGGAGTCGCCATGGGTAGCCCACTCTCACCAGTGGTAGCGAATTTGTACATGGAGAACTTCGAGGAGGAAGCCCTGTCGTCATCCGTATGGAAACCTACTTGCTTTTTCCGTTACGTGGACGACACGTTCGTCATCTGGCCACATGGTATGGATAAACTCCTTGACTTCCTTACACATCTAAACTCCATACACGCCAACATCAAATTCACCATGGAGACTGAAACACCTGAGAACCATATTTCGAAAAAATGGGTATTCAGAGTGGCAGATTCAACGTGCTCTCTGCCCAACCACTGCAGCACAACCTGTTGAGATGGATGAAGTCACGAGGGAGGAGGTAGGCACTGCATTTATTCCATACACAGGCGCACTCTCGGGGAAAATCGCCCGCATTCTGAAGAAACACCAGGTCGGAACTGTGTTTTGTCCTCCAAATAAAACTCTTGCACTGGTGGGGAGCGCCAAAGATGACCTTGGTTTGAGGAAGGCTGGCGTGTACCAGATTCCGTGTCAATGTGGCAAGTCGTATATTGGTCAGATGATGCGTACCGTCGAGGATCGATGACGTGAACACCAGAGGCACACTCGACTGATGTATCCGAGCAAGTCGGCGGTCGCTGAACATTGTTGGAAAATCACACCATGGAGTATGACCGCAAGAGGATTCTGGTACAGACGTTGAGATACTGGCTCAGCGTTGTTAGAGAGGCCATCGAAATTCACACCAATGACAACCTCATAAACCGCGACTGTGGCTATAATCTTAGCAAGGCTTGGGAACCAGCGATTGGGTTAATCAAGAGTAAATCGAGCAAACGTATAGTTGTGACGACCACGGCGGACAGAGCCATCACTCCGACGTCATCTCAGACGCCGTTGCAATCTGTTCCACCGCGCGACCGTGGCGCGGACGGCGGAGGGAGCGCGCCGCGGGCGGAGGGTATTTAAATCGGCTGCCGCCGCGACTGAACCCAGTTCCCTCTGAGCAGCCATAGCGTACGGATCTCCGTGCCGGCACGTTCACAGGAGCTCAATCCGTCAGTTCACCTGATGATGGCGACATGTATGATCGCCGAAATATTGTGCCCGTTGGACACTATAGACCGGCAGCACACCCGTGGATATTTTGGGCATTTAAACTGATTTATTAGTTTTAATCATGTCAGGATTGTCTCATGAAGCTGTTTTCTTTCCCTTGCTTTCCTGTCTTGTGCATGTTGCTTTCGAGTATTGCATGTAGCTGTACAAAGTCAGTATCCCCTATCCCCTACTGATTGAGGTGGCACAGTGGTTAACATACTGGACTCGCATTCAGGAGGCTGATGGTTCAAACTCGCATCCAGCCATCCTGATTTAGGATTTCTGCGATTTCCATGAATCGCATTTGGCAAATGCCAGTATGGTTCCTTTGAAAGGGCACGGCTGACTTCCTTCACCATCCTTCTGTAATATGATGGGATTGATGACCTCGTTGTTTGGTCCCCACCTCCAAATCAACCAACCACCCTATTCCTTAGAATTTTACACTACACTGGTTACTATCAGTTTTGGGAGAACACTATACTGAATTGCGTTT
Organism: Schistocerca cancellata; assembly: GCF_023864275.1. Lineage (NCBI taxonomy): Eukaryota > Metazoa > Arthropoda > Insecta > Orthoptera > Acrididae > Schistocerca > Schistocerca cancellata. The sequence goes on along the minus strand of NC_064626.1, from coordinate 378,551,679 downwards.
TTGGCCTAATAGGAAACAAATAAAATTTGCTGCAAGAGTTTTGCTAGTAAGGTATATTTTAATTTTTTTATATATTCATGTGTAGAAACTGACCAAATGATTTTTGTACTCTTTGCAGGTAACTATGTTTTAAACTATTTGTTTACTCGTCCGAAGCTACCTAACTTTGTAATTCAAGCACTAGTTACATTGTTTGCACGTATAAGCAAACTTGGTTGGTTTGATAATGACAAAGAAGAATTTGTGTTTAGAAATGTTGTCACTGATGTCACACAGTTTCTGCAGGTATGTCTTAGCTGTTTATTTTAAACATTCTGCTTACTTGGATTATAATAAGGTACTGTATATTATCAACTTTTATTTTGGTCTTTTACACATTACTAGATAACTTAAACTATGCAGAGTTTTGTGGGTGTAGATGTATTTTGTGTATGTAATGTTAAGTACTTAATTTTATGACATGTTGATTTGGTTATTATAAACAGAACTGGCTTAGTAATGTCAAGCCTTCCCAACACAGAAGGGTAATGGAAAGACTGTAAGTAGCAGATAAAAATAGGGAGGTGGAGATCGAATGGTCCCTCTAGAAACTGCTTTAAAAAGTAAAAGAATTGAGAAATAACTGTGAAGGAAGGAAGAGTAATGGAAAACGCAGCTCGCCCGGCTAGCTGTGCGGTCTAACACACTGCTTCCCGAGTGGGAAGGTGTTCTGGTCCCCGGCACGAATTTGCCTGGCAGATTAGTGTCAAGTTCCGGTGTGCTGGTGGATGGTTTTTAAGGCTGTTTTCGATCTGCCTCAGTGAAAGCAGGCTGGTTTCCCTTATTCTGCCTCAGTTACACTATGCCGGCAATTGCTGCGCAAACACTGTCTCCACGTACGCGTACACCATCATTGCCCTACCACGCAAATATTTGGGTTTACACTCACACTCACCTGGTATGACATTCCTGGGGGGGGGGGGGGGGGGCTGTCCATCATTGGGGGCCGAACCTCACAATAACCCTGGGTTCAGTGTGGGGCAGGTGGACTGCTGTGGCCTATTGTGGGATTGTGAACCACTGAGGGCTCTGGCGGGACAAAGCCTCTCCATCGTTTCTAGGTCCTCAGTTCAATACACACACAATGGAAAACCACAAGTAACAGCTTGGCAACATCATCTGTTCATCACTGATACCACCATGGCATGGTCAGTGAAAGGATCAGCATGATTTGTCAGGATCAGGCTTTATTATACCACCACTGTCTTCATTATCTATTGTTATCAAAAAGGCATCTAATAGAGTTTAAGTGCAAGATGGATATAAAAAAAATTGTCTTTGTATGATTTAGGCATGATGCATAAAAATTCGTAGCAGGATGTAACATTACTTTATACATCAGTGGTAGCCGTAATGCATTTATGAAATTCTGCGTAAAATTACTGTAAGATTTGTGTTGACCCCTTTGTGAAGACTTAAATGATACTTTCAGGCCAGACTGTAGCACTGATAACGTTTACTATCCGTTGATGTACTTAGTTTCCATATATGTGCTAAGAACACAGTAGTTGTATGTTGGCTGTTTCGGTATTCTTAAGAAATCTAATCACCATTTCAAATTTCCAACATCAATTTATTACAGCTGTGTGGAAACTACACTGGAATCTTCACTTCAGGTGACTTGGTCATTTTTGTAAAGAAACTTAAGTGCACACGTGTGTTGTGCTAGAAGAATGGGGTTGATAAAAATAATGTGGCCATGTTGTTTCTAAGGTTTATTCTCTGGCTTGACTAGTGCGCTATTATCATCTCTTATTTTCTCTTTGCCCTATAACATCTGTAGAAGTTTATTGGAACAGCAGCATATCTGTGAACATTGGGGTATTTTTGATCTGCAGTCACATACAATCTTACATACTTATTGACACTTGCATAATTAACATCTTTCAGTTTCAAATCTTCTACAGGTACCTAAAGCTTCTGTATCAAGAGAAGGAGAATTTTGATTACGGTACTGGACATCCAACAGAGAGAAGCAAGTGGCCATCCACTTTCGGGGCTTTCCATTATTACCTTAGGCAAAAATCTGAGTTTATGCCTCAATATTAGTCATCTTTATGCTGACACTACATCAGTGCTTAATTTTTGTTTCCAACTAGAGCTGTTGTACATAATGTAGAGTGTTTGTATTGGTTTAGATGCTTGTACTACAGTTCTAAAATGTGCTGTGTGGATGTCTTTAAATGAAAGGAAAATCCATGAAACCATTTTAGGTGAACATGGTGCACAGTCTGGCAGTGTTGTATATCTGGGAGAAAATGGTGCCCCAACTGACTTGACTTGAAATGAGCATGAAGATGAAATAACATGTCTCTGTGGCATCCCTTACTACTGGACTTGTTTGTCATCAAAGCCTTTGTAGTGTATATTAGCAAAGATGGTTCAGAGCTCTACTCTGCTACATCATCTCTCAGGGAATTATGATTGTTTCTGTGTGAGCAATGATAGAAACTTTCTGACACCATTTAGAAGTACATTCAAAATACCGAGGATGTTTTCAATGCCAAAGGTGGCACTAAGCAGTACTAAATGACTGTCTGTTATATTTTGTCCACCACATGTAGGTTAGTAACATTTCATTTTGCAGAGAACACTTTTTAGTGACTCATCATCTGTCACAGTGATAAAGGCCTTGTCTTTCAGTGGATCAGTTCCTTTATAGCACTCTTACTTGAGTGACTTACTTATTTCCTGTTGTTCCTGTTGGATCATAGGACAGCAGTAAAGATCTTCCATCTGGTTCTGTTGGCAGCCAAACATGTCATTTCTGTCCATTTTACACCAGCTTTCAGAGCTTCTACTTCCACTGTTCTTTTCCATGTCTTTTTCGGGCGGCTGCGTCTACGTGTTCCTTGTGGGTTCCAATCCAGTGCTGCCTTTTCAACAGCTCCTTGTTGTTTGCATATAGTGTGAGCAATCCACCTCCATTTTCTTTCCTTTATTTGTTCACGGATTGGTCGCTGGTTTGTCATCTCCCGCAATTTGTCATTTGATATAACATCTGGCCACCACACATTTATAAATTGCTGAATACACGTTTACGAAGACTTGCAGCTGGTTTACAATCATGTTTGTTACCTTCCATGTTTCGCAACTATACAGGATGACTCACTTTACATTACTACTGAACAAACGCTGCTAGGTTCGTCTTGAGATGTTCTTATTATGCCAGACAGGGTACAGTTGTACAAAGGCTCTATTTACCTTCCTTATTCGACTCTTTACATCCTCCTTAGCCCCTCCATCTTTACAGACGGTAATTCCTAGATATACAAAGGAGTCTTACTTGTTCCAGTTCCTTTCCATTCGCTGTTAGCTTTGCTTGTTTTTCAGATCACATTCTCACTTCCTTAGTTTTCTGAACATTTATTTTAAGTCCTGAAATTTCTGCTTCCTATTTCAGTCTTACCGACTTTTCTTCCATGTCACGCCGTGTTTGCGAGAGCAGACAGTTATCGTCAGCAAAGTCAAGGTCTTCAAGCATGTCTTGCATTGTCCACTGAATACCTCTTCTCCTACCATCAACAACTCTTTTTTCATTATGCTGTACAGTACCAAGAAGAACAAGGTAGGTGACAGAGTACATCCCTGCCTCACCCCAGCATTTGTTTGGATAGGTTCAGTAAGTTTCCCATTGTGTAGCACCCCACATTCATGTTCATCATACATGGCTTTAATAATATTTATTATCTTTGATGGTATTCCATATTCTTCCAAGGTATGCCACATAACTCACCTATTAAGAGAGCCAAATGCCTTTTCAAAATCAATAAATGTAAGATTGAGTGTGTTCTGCAGTCTGCCCAAGTATTATACGCAGTGTGTTGATGAGATCGACACAACTTGTGTGTTCTCTAAACCCAGCTTGCTCTTTTCTCAGTCGTGCCTCGACTGAGTCCTTGATATGATTTAGCATCACTCTACAGAGTACTTGACTTGGTACAGATAGGAGGGTAATGCCTTGCCAGTTATTACAGTTGGTAGTATCCCCTTTCGTTGACAACTTAATAACCAGCCCTTCTTTCCAACCCTTTGGTATTTTCTCTTCTGACCATATCTTCTCAAACAATGGATGCAGTAGATTTACGGTGGTGTCATTGTCTGCTTTTAGCACCTCAGGTGCAATATTATCAATTCCTGGAGCCTTCCCGTTCTTTATCTGTTTGAGAGCTATTTTAATTTCAGTCTTAGTTGGTGTGTTTACATTGATTCTGTCAGTGGCATCTGGAAAATTCCATTACCTCTTCCTCTCTTCAGGTTGCTTTCTGTTTAAGACTTCAGAAAAATGTTCTATCCATCTTCTAAGTTGGTCTTCTTCTGTCGTCAACAGTCGACCGTCATTGCTTTTCACAGGTCTGTTATTATTGAAACCTTTTTTGGACAACATTCTAGTGATGAGGTACAGTTCTTTTGCATTACCCCTTGCTGTGGCTGTCCCTGGTCTCAGAGCTTGCTCATCCATCCACTTTCTCTTATCATTCCTCACAGTACTCTTTATTTGAGAGTCAGTAGCTGCATACTCAGCTTGCATTCGAGTTTTCTGCTGTGTTATTTTACTCATATTTAATTTTGCCTTAATCCCCTTCCTACAGCTAATAAAATTCCATGTACGCTCAGACATCCAATCTTTCTTCAAATGGTTTTTAAAGCCAAGGACCTGTTTGTTTATTGCAGTAGATGTCTGAGTCCATGTATCAACAACACTATTTTCATCATTTTCCTGTGCTTCTTGGAGAGCGTCGTATCGGTTCCTTAGCTCAGTAGAAAAAGCTTCTTGTTTTGCTGTTATTCTAAGTTTTTCCACATCATATTTTTTGTTCCGTTGTTCGAACTTTCTATTTTTAGCCATGATTTTAGTCTAAAATTTGCAACAATAAGGTGGTGATCACTGCCAACATCAGCCCCACATTTATTTCTCACATTCATCAGCGACCTTCTAAATTTTTTGCTTGGCACTATATGATCAATTTGGTTTTCCGTTCTATGATCAGGGGATACTCGTGTAACCTTATTGCAATTCTTGTGTGGGAATAATGTATCTCCAATCACCAAATCGTGACTGGCACAGAAATTTGAAAACATATCCCCATTTTCATTCATTTCTCCGCTAGATTTTGGAGAAATCCAAACACAAGATGGATACACCTTTTTATACTCTGGACCCGCTGGAGAGTGAAATATGCTCAATATTTATATATACTGTACTTAGCATATTTCGTGACAGTACCTTTTCCGTGAAATGTTTACAAGATGATATTTGTCTTGGCTTCAGTCGTCTAGTGGAAGTATGATTCCACAATGCAGTTCCGTTGGCTGCAGAAATGACCTGGTTCAATGCGTTTGCCTCATTTTTGGTGCTTCAAATACCATTTCTTCGAATGTGGTTTCTTCTTAAAGTTTATATAAAAAAATAGTAGCATAATTCATTTTTCCTGTTCACTAGCAAATTGTTATGACAGCGACCTGCACATTGTTCTGCCGTCAGCACACACCAAGAGTTCACTGCCAACTGACTACAGTCAAGACGACTCCAGCGTCAAAGACATTTTACACAACACACGAGCTTCCACTTGTAATCAGTCTCTTTGATATTCTTCGTCACATCTACTAATAGTAATCAATATGCTGTCACTCTCAAAAATATAAGTAAATTAGTATAAAATAAGGCAAATTACAGTTAAAAAAAATTCTGACAAAAATATAAGAAAACATTTACAACTTGGTATCAACAAATACGGTAGAAAATAACACATCTCCCAGATCCATTACAAGAGGATGCAGAGCACAGAAGTGGAGTTGGACTTTCATTAACCAAAGGAGCGAAAAAGAGCCTTATGGAATAGAAACCGGTTTCAGAAAGACTACTGACAGCACGTTTTAAGACAAACGTTTGACATGCCACAGTCATCCAATGCTATGCTCCTACAGAAACCTCAGATACTGAAGAAAAAAGAGTTTTACGTCTCCTTAAGTGACACCATTAAAAGTACCAGTAAGAGAGACATCTTGATTATTATGGGAGACCTAAATGCAAAAGTTGGAAAGAACAATGAAAGCCTAGATCATGTAAAGGGAGCCCATGGTATAGCACTCTTACCTCATATGAAATTGTTAAAAAATACATCATTTTATCGAATACATTTAGCTGACTGCAAAAAATTTTCCTAGTAATTATAAAAAAGAAATTCAGTACATCAAATGTGACTTTTCATTACAGAAAAAGAAAGAAATGTAGGTTCATTAGAAAAACTGACTGTTTGCTTTTGGGTCATGGACATTATGTGCAAGGGTTGTATTTCTGAAAGTGTCAGTAAATACAGTTTTCACTTCAGTAGCTTCTTTGTTGTGGTAATATCTATACTTTCATGGATTAGCTTAAAACAAATCCTTGATATATTCATATTTAATCCTTGTAATTGTTCTGGTGAATTGTGTTTTACTGCATTATGTTTGTGATGCAAGGAAGATTTAAGAAGCCTATAATGAAAATAAGTGATTTCTTATTTTTCCGGCAGCCTCAGAGCAGGGCCTACAGTACTGCATGTGTAAAGCTTGTAATCAAATGGTCATCGCAGAAAGCAAATTTTTGTATCAAAAGTTTGTAACTGAGTATTTGTTTTATTTATTATATGTGTATTTTGTAATTCATACGAGAAATAAACTGCAGTAGTTAAAAATTTCATGAGTTTTTTTATTTTTCACCTTTTCATTCAGTGGCTTATACAGTTACCTATTGTGTGTGCAAGTATCCAAGTTTGCTGTTGCTCTTTGCATCATCTTACACACAGAAAGGCAGGTCATAGTGCAGGAGTAACTTATTTAGGTGTTAAATGCATCTCAGTTTTTGAAACCAGTATGATTATTTTTATTTCAAAGTTTACAGGCCAGAAGAAAGACTGATTGTTGAAGTAAATCATGTGTAATGGAAATAACACATAAACAGTAATTTCACAACTGAGGCAGTTACAACAGAGAAAATAGTACCAGGATTTTCTCAAAAAAGAAAAAGAAAAAGAAAAAACCCACCTAGAACTAAATGAAGTACAGTTAGGGACCATTGCAGTAAATAAGATTAGTAAATACAGCAAAATTAAGAGCTGTCCTATAAATGAGACAATTTTCAGTGTAATAGTTGTAGTAATGCAAAATATAAGATTTGCTCAGCTTTTGTGATTGGTAGCTCATTCTTCAGTAACAAACAAGAAGTGCCATTTGGATTATCAGAGCAAATGAGGTATGAATGTCCTTTACTTTTTCGTACTCCCCCCTCCTCTCTCTCCCTCCTCCTTCCTTCTCCTCCCCCCCTTCCTCCCTCTCTCCATCCCTCCCTCCATCCGTTTCTTTCTTTAAACTGGCCAGTCTGCAGTCATTCTTCCTCTGTTTATAATTACAAGTTCAGTCATTGTGCTTTTAGACAAGTCAATAACTGCATTAATTTATGTGTGTGCTTTTGTTCATTGTGACCAGTTGTGTTCTTGTACTAAAGACCTCTCCAGCTTTGTGAATGAAAGTGTATCTTGTCGTTTAGCAAAAAGCTATTGTATAGTTCAAATTTTTGAGCAATATTGGAGTGAAGCTGTGCAATATAAGCCAGTCTTATATTTTATCACACCTTCATAAAAAAATCCATCATGCATTTATTTTACACTGTTTCAGCAGCAAAAAATGTGGTATAATTTTTTCAGTTATTTTGATATAATTGAAATTTCTGTATGGTATTTTTGGCTGTTTCTTATGTTTTCATGCTTCCTCACATTTTTATAACCATCTTCGTATCAATGTACTTTCTAAACATAGTGCTAGTGCACAATGCGATAGAAAACGCAGCAGTAGACATGGAAACTGTCATAACATTATTCAAGACTGTTATTGACACAGCTTCAGGTCTCTTGACAGAAATGAGCATCGAAACACAGTGTGCAGTGTAATATGAAAGATGACAACAGAAATAATTGGCTCTTTGCCTTTGTATTCATTTGAAACAGCTGATATGGTTGCTTTAGTGAAAAGAGAGGTAGTTACCTTTAATCATTTTTAGTGTTGTGTGAAAATAAATGCAGTGTCTTTTGAGTGAAATTAAATCTCATTTTCAGTCACTACTCTGCCCTAGGTTGATATCACATGGAATTGTTGGGAAGAGGAGGGGGGGGGGGGGGAGAGTGAGAGAGAAGTTAAATGAAGTGCTGTCATAAATATATTATGGCAGCAGAATTTTATCTTTGTAATGAAATTGCAATCATTTAGCCAAACACTATTGTACTTGTTGAAAGCTTTAAAGAAATTTCATTGTACCTGCGGAAGAATTATTGTAATATGTATGACCTTATACATTCTACAAGAAAATGGCTAAAATAAATCACGAGATGTTTAAATTTTCTCTTGGAAGGAAATTTATGGGTGACGTTGCTAAAATACATATACTAACATAAATTGCAATACAATGTTTTTTATTGATTTTTTTCAGTATGGATTGTTATGTATTTCCTTTGTATGTGACAATAACATTTTAAATTTTCATTTCAGGCATTTTTCATTTTAAGAGGACTTAACACTGAGATACCTTTGTTACACCAGCTTAATATTTTAAAAAATCAGTGTGTGTGCCTGATTAGTTGTTTTTCAGATTCTAATATTGAAACAAGCTTCCCTTAATATATAGAGAGTCGGTGTTACTTGTGTGTTACACTAATATGGACTAAGGAAATTGCATATGGCAATGTGTAGGCTCCATTTCTGACACTTTTCCAATAATTATTGACAAGCTCATTTGATTGTATGCCAAATGGGGACATTAACAGCTGCATTGATGGGTCTGGTAAAGCAGTAACCAACCAGATTTATCTCACAATATGTGAAAAATTATGTTCGAAGCAGTGCTTACCACCTCACCTCCTGTTGTATTAAATCAAATTATTTAATCTTGCAATCAAGCAATATAACTTTCTCTGTCTGTATCTAGAACATCTAATTAGGAGTTTGCCCTTTCTGTTCATTTTATTTAATTTTATAGGAGTAATTTTCTAGCTCTTTTTATGCATAATTCAGCTGTTGTCAGTTGTACAGTTTCATGGATATAATAAGTGTCAGCATCATAAATGAATTGTCTGAAATAATTTAACGTCTTGTATTTATTTAAAGGGTAGTGTGGAGCATTGTATGATTGGCGTGCAGCTCTTATCGCAGCTAACATGTGAGATGAATCAGATTTCTGATGTAGATGCAAATCGCTCTCTAACGAAACATCGGAAGATTGCATCGTCTTTCCGAGACACACAGTTGTTTGAAATATTTAGATTGTCGTGTTCTTTATTGGGCACGGCCAGAGAAAACTGTAAAAATCTGAACTTCAATGATGAAGCACAGGTATGTCTCCAATACTGTTTATTTAATTATTACTTTTTATGAGTGCAGACAAAAACTGGGACATTCTTAATAGTAAACTTGCATTTTTGTTTGAACTGTTTGTGTGGTGAGACAGTTTAGAAAAGTATATTTCGTGACCAAACATTTAACACTATTTTTGTTATGTTGCGAAGATGCAATTAATTTTGGTGTGTGTGTGTGTGTGTGTGTGTGTGTGTGTGTGTGTGCGTGCGTGCGCGTGTGCGTGTGCGTGTGTGTGCGCGTGTGCGTGCTCGTGCTCGTTCGTTCGTTCGTTCTACTTGGCCATGAACTCCAATGTATAGCAGTCTTTTTGTTGTGCCTGTGTGTGTCTCATCATATCCTCTATATAGTGAGTAGCAATAATAATATTGTCATTATTCTGTTGTGGATTCTCCAGTGTTTAACATCTAAAGTTTAATGTTTAGTACAGGCTTATTTTTCACTAAGCATTTTGTGCACGTCTGTTAAATATGTGTTTATTGGAAATTGATAGTAAAGTAAGAATACTAACAACAGAATTAGAACTTTCAACAATCATTGTGTTTTACCTAGACAAGCTACAAATAGACAAGAGACTTTTCTAGTTTCACTTGTTATTCTGCATGCCACCATATAAAAAGCAAAAACACTGAATATTAGTATTCTGTGTGAAATTTTTCTCAAAGAATTGTTTTGTATTACTTTTTACTGTTCCCATTGAGCAGTTCTGACAGTCATTTTTGTACCCTGTCAGTCATAAGCTGCGCAGTTTTCCTTTCATATTTTTCTAATTACATATACACTACATGATCAAAAGTATCTGGATATCTGGCTGAAAATGACTTAAAAGTTCGTGGCACCCTCCATCGGTAATGCTGGAATTCAGTATGGTGTTGGCCCACGCATAGCCTTGATAACAGCTTCCACTCTTGCAGGCATTTGTTCAATCAGGTACTGTAAGGTTTCTTGGGGACTAGCAACTCATTCTTCATGGAATGCTGCACTGAGGAGAGATATCGATGTCGGTTGGTGAGGCCTGGTACGAAGTCGGTGTTCCAAAATATCCCAAAGGTGTTCTACAGGATTCAGGCCAGACCTCCATGCAGGCCATTATGTACAGGTGCTCGATCGTGTTGAAAGATGCAATCACCATCCCCAAATTGCTCTTCAATGGTGGGAAGCAAGAAGGTGCTTAAAGCATCAATGTAGGCCTGAGCTGTGGCAGTGCCATGCAAAGCAACAAGGGGTGCAAGCCCCGTCCGTGAAAAACACGGCCACACCATAACACCACTTCCTCCGAATTTCACTGTTCGCACTACACACACTGGCAGACGATGTTCACCAGGCATTCACTGTACCCACGCGCTGCCATCGAATCGTGTGCCATGATACGTCACTTCACACAATGTTTTTTACAATGTTCAATCGTCCAATATTTACGCTCCTTACACCAAGCGAGGCATTGTTTGGCATTTACCGATGTGATGTGTGGCTTTTGAGCTGTCACTTGACCATGAAATCCAAGTTTTCTCACCTCCCACCCAACTGTCATAGTACTTGTAGTGGACCCTGATGCAGTTTGGAATTCCTGTGTCATGGTCTGAATAGATGTCTGCCTATTACACATTACGATCCTCTTCAATGTTTGGCAGTCTCTGTTAGTCAACAGACAGAGTTCAGTCTGTATGCTTTTCTGCTGTACGTGTCCCTTCATGTTTCACTTCACTATCACATTGGAAACAGTGGACCTATGGATATCTAGGAGTGTTTAAATGTTGCATACAGACATGTGACACCCAATCACCTGACCACGTTCAAAGTCTGTGAGTTCCATGGAGTGCCCCATTCTGGTTTCTCATGATGTCTAATGACTACTGGGGTTGCTGATACGGAGTACCTGGCAGTAGGTGGCAGCACAATGCACCTGATTTGAAAAACATTTGTTTTTTGGGGGTTCTGGGTACTTTTGATCACGTAATGTATCTGGTTGTCGTATCTGAAAATTACTTTGAACAAATAGTTAGAGAAGACTCAATTTTCTTTCAACTAAGAGGTATTGAAGGTCAGCATTTAGATGTAAATTTCATAAAGCTGTACAGTTCACTTCTCAAAAATACTCGAAAAAATCTGTTTTCAGAGTTTGAGGGATGGTGGTATGTGTAAAATGTTTCACTGTGTCACACAGTCATCAGTAGCTGTGTGTTTAATATTCAATAATTGTACTTGTTCCTATATTGAACTTTATGAATACATGTGTTTGTGGTACTTTTATACATAGCACAATGAACGGAAGGCCGAATTGGGATGATTGCCAGAATACTAGGAAAGATGGGTGTACATAGACATTTTAAGTGAAAACCAAGGTTCAGTAGGTAAGCATGTCATACATTATCAGGGACTGAATACAGGAAAATTGCACGTAGGGATGCCACCAACTACTTGGAGGAGCCATCGTGGCTGAGCTGTGGTGGATAGAAGTCCAAAAAATAGGAAAGGAGATTGCAGAAGATATGTGTGCTGTTGCTCCCGAGGCTGAGAGTGAGCATCCTCTCAAACTCTCATACTGCTTGTGTACCTCAGAACCACATGTGACATTCTTTCCACAATTCTTGGTGGTGGTCGCATCTGGCATAGTCTTGAAGCGTGCTCTGTCAGCAATGCTAACTGATGTTATCCGCCTCCGGCCTGAAATACGGGCTGGTTCATGGGTGGACAATAATTTTGAATGTGACAGAAATTTCAGTTTTCCATAAATTTTCAGTAAACCCCTTAGTTAGGTGATAGCCTGCACAGAATACTCATTTTTGGGATATTGGAGATGGAAGCAGACAGATTTTGTAGAAGAAATAAAAGCACTACTTTACCACCAAAAGACCTCACCTCTCTTACTGATGTGGTGTCCATGTAAAGTACATTTTGACAATTTTTTTCCGTACACTGGATCTAATAATTTATATGAAACAGTTGAATGTAAATTCAACATGCACATTTGGGGGGGGGGGGGGGGGAGGAAAATTGCTCTTCAGATGGTAACAAAAAGCTCCAGAAGCAGTGATTTGGCTGTTTTGCCTACTGGAAGGGCAATAATTCTGTGGTCATAACTGCACATGGACAGACAGTAAAATTTTGTGTTGGGAAGATTTCTGTGGGATTCATCCTCTTACAAGTGTATAAAGAGATGGAATATGAAGGAGGAGAAAAAGACCGAAGTGCCTTGCCCCAGTGCTTTACACCAGTACAATAAGTACATGTGGGAGTGGCTTTGGCACTAACACTTACTGAACTGTGCAGAGTATCACTGAACTCAAAATGGTGGTATTTTCATCTGTTTGGATTCTCTTTAGATTTCTGTGTCATGAATGCACAGCTCTTACATCAGTGAGAAACAAATGACAGCAAAATCTCACTGAAACAATTCCAAGTGTTTTCTGAGAAGGGGAAACTTGGCAGGCCATCATTGGATGCTCAAACAGCCCAGAAGTAGTAGACTGCAGCTCATGTTCCAGTGAACGATGCACAGTATGACAAGTTTTGGCCACTTGGCAGAGTGTCGGTCAAAGGGAATGTAAAATGTTGAACTATTCTGTGCTGTGTACCAAAGAGGAATTGTTTTGACATTTCACTTTTCGGACACAGGAACAAGATTGTAGTACGTATGCGCCTTGTATGGACAATGTATTTCAGGGGAAAAAAAGTAGATCAGTGTTAGACAAGTCCAGATCCATGTAAAATTTTTCATGTGACAATATACATTTACTTTAAGTTACACAATATGTTTTTCTTCATAATATTTTTGTATGTGCCTAATAACGGGTTAATGGAGTGCTCTCTCTCTCTCTGTGTGTGTGTGTGTGTGTGTGTGTGTGTGTGTGTGTGTGTGTGTACCAACTTCACCTCAAATGTTAACCTGTTAAGTGGGTAGTTTGCGCGCGTCTCTTCCACAGTGGGTAATATATGTCAGCGCGCACGTTCGCGGTGGTGCTGCGCACTGTTCTCACATTTTCTTTCGCATTTTTATTGTTGAATTTAAATTGATATTGGGTGGAAATGAATAAAATATATTGCAGAAGTTAACAAAACTGTATTTTCACAATATTACATATCATTTTCAGTGTGAAACATTTTAAAACCAGGTTCTGCACACAAGGAAGCATTGCATTCTGCGCACCAGTATGAAGTCTCTTTGCGAAGGCCTTTTCTCGTACACACCACACACCTCCTTGTTGGTCTTTTCTTTGTTGTGGGTGGCAGAAGGTCTGGAAAATGCCTGGGTGTAAGGCATGTTGCTTTTGGTGTTCGAGGTGGGCGTCCTACTGATGTCCCTTGATGTGGTGAAGATATGGTCAACTGTTCACCAAGACTAATCAGGAAGCTCATTCTACTTTGTTCGCTACCATGCTTCTTGTACAGATTTTATGCATTGTAGCATGCAGTGTCCAACAAGTGGCGGAAAAGCTTCTGATAGTATTTTTTCAGCCTGCTTCTGGCCATCTGGTAACTTTGTAACTGAGAATCGCACCTATCCATGCCCCCCATGTTCTTGTTGTAGTCAATGACCACTTGTGGCTTTTGAACGATTCTCTTCTTAGAGTTTACATTTACAAATGTATCGTCATGGAAGGTGCTGACCATAACGACGTCTCTTTTGTCTTTCCATTTCATTACCATCTGCTTGCCTTTGTACCCTGTTATGTACTCCCCTTTCTTCAGTTTTTCCTGTTTTACAAAGTCAGGGAACCCCTTCCTGTCTTGTCGCATTGTGCCGACAACATCGGTGTTATTGCTGGTTAGTTTGTCCACCAAATCTGTACTGGTGTACCAGTTGCCAAGATAAATACAGTGGCCTTTCCCGAGTAGATCGTCAGTGGCTTTTCCTGAGTAGATTGTCTGCAAGCTCCAAAACAAATCGAGAGGTTATTTTTTCGTCTGGATAGTGGCTACCATAATTAGTGTCCTTTCCAGTGTAAACAGTAAAGCCCCATACATACCCGGAACTGCTTTCACAGAGTTCGTACAATTTGATGCCATATCTGCTACGCTTTGATGGAATATATTGCATCCATCCAAGCCGTCCTTTCCAGAGCAACAACAATTTGTCAACGGTGATGTTCCTTTCTGGCATGTACACTGATCTGAATTTACGCGCAGATGCTCCATAATGGGGTGAATTTTGAATAGTTTTCTGCTGATAGTGCCTAGTGGATCATATGAGGTATTGTCAGCAAAGTGGAGGAATTTCAATAGAAGATGAAACCGCTTTTCACTCATCACTTTCCTGAAGAAAGGTGTGTCAACTGATTCCCTCTTTGAAAAGTACATTTTGTGGTCTGGTTTGTGAAGAATTCCTTGAAATACAAGCATTCCAATAAGTGTTTTTACCTCGTCGCGTGTAGTATTCTGCCAACTGTGAATCCTGGAGCATGCTGCTAAATTGGGATGAGAAGCTATGAACTGTTCTGCATATAAGTTCGTCTGTTCAGCTATCATTGTGCACAAAGCATCATCCACAAAACACATAAAACAACTCATCATTTTGTTTTAGAGGCACAACTGTACCACTATTACCACTGAACAAATATTGAATACGAACTGAACTAGCATGCACAAATTCACTAGGTACCGTCTGCTGCAGTAGTGTCTCATTGTCAGATGTTTCTGAATCGAAGTCACTTTCACTAGTCTCAACATCTATTCCTTGAAAACTTTCAGACTGTCACTGAAGTTATTGTCACTTTCTAAAAGCAGCTTCTCAATCTCCGAATCTGATAAATGACTTCTTTTTGCCATTGCAAAAGATCACTCACTAACGCTGCAGTAAACACAGACAAAAAGGCGCGCTTTTGCGGCTGCCTCACAGGATGCATTTTCTCGACACGCGTTCGGGTGGACAGTGTTTTAACTAGCCTAGAACACACTGTGTTGCGTGACAAGAGCTGCCATCTAGTGGACGAAGCTCAACTAATACCACATATAAATAAACGGCAGGCCGATAGCTTGTCATTCCCACTAGCTACTAGCCACAGAACACAGTGGACGGATATATCCGTCAAACCCACTGTGCAATAGCAGAGCATGGACGGATATATCCATCATACCCACTTAAAAGGTTAAGGAAAAAAAAAAAGTTGCAAAATATCAGCCCCAGCAATTGATCTTGGGCTAGAATTCTGATGGTACCCAGTTGTGACCCAAGAGTACAGCTTCTAAACTTTTGTATGCACTAGTTGTGTGTCACTTGCCTTTCCCCACTGCAGTCGCCTAAAGTCCAAGCACAAAGTACTGTATAGCTGATTGACAAGTAGAAAACTCTTTATTCATGTGATGTTGAGTGGATGGGAAGAGGAGGAAGAGGTGGCCACATTATTCTACATCCAGAGTAGTAAGTAATGTGCAAGTATGTAATGTGTCAACCTCATACACACATGTTCAGTACTATTTCAACAGTATTCTCCTATTGATATTTTGTAGCTATATAGATTCCTCAAAATAAAAATGAATAAACCTAAGCGATTGAAGAATGACCATGAAATGAAATTAATGATTTTTGATTTTGCAGATGTACTTCACTTTAACAGTATGAGCTTAAAAATAAAAAAAATTAACAGTGATGTTAATAATTAAATAGTGCTGTGTTACTTCTTTAACAACCGTGCTAATTTGTTTCATTCATTTACACTGCATTTGCGAATCGCAACATAAAAATATTCAAAATTGAGAGGTCTCTGGCAACAGCTACAGGCTAGAAACTTCGCACTTTGACATAATGAAGGAAGCATGTTACCAATGTAAAAACAGTAATTCACAAACGTCACTCACTCCACTGTATAGTACTTATCGCTCAAGCAGCTGCAATGGCATGGGGCAATTGACAAACAGTTGGTGAATATGAAAGTTTAAAAGCTGTACTTTCAGGCATAACTGCATAGTGTCAGAATCATGGCCCAAATTTTCACTCGGGATACATTGCTGGGGCTGATTTATTGCAGGTGTTCACTTTTCATCTTAAAATATGAGGTCAAGCCGGTGATGTGTGCTTGTTGGACTAACATATGATGAGCAAGGTTGTGAGGGGTGTTAAAGATACGTTCTAGCTCATTAACAGTGTTAGAATATTGCTACAAAACTGAGAGAGCATCATCACATAGTTAAACAAAGTCAAAAATCTAATTAACAAACAAAAACTGAATGAAGTGAAAATGAAAGTAAGGGGAGAAGCATTCAATCAATCTGAAAGTAAAATTTTGCTAACTAATCTAAATAAATGTCATAAGAGATTCTGTGACCCTAGCGATACAAAAACAAAATGTTCCAGAGAGAATACAGAAATACTGAATTCAGTCTATGAATTTTTTTCATTTCAAAAGATTGTAATACAGCCTTCCTTTCAATCATTTGCACAAACGCTGAAATAGGTGAAATTGAGATAGACAGGGTGTATACGACCCGGGACAACCGGGAATTCCGGGGAAAACCCGGGAATTTTTTCATCCGGGAGAAAACCGGGAAAAACCCGGGAATTTTTCGGAATTCCGGGAATTTTTCATTGTTTTAGCTTTCAGTTACATTTTTGTAGTTTTGACTGCAGAATTGATTCTCTAGCGAAGAATGTTATTGTATCCTGCTACTGGAGAATGATACTGCAGCAATAAAATATAAACGAGAGGGAAAAAGTAAAACTGTAGTGGCAAAGGAAATGTGCATTTTACGACAACAAAACACCGTGCACGCACAAGCGTCTACAGATAGCAAAAATATGTTAAAGGCCGTAGGGCGCAGACTGTAATTCTTCGTAACAATAAACTGCTTGCAATGAGCATGACGTCACAATTGTTCACATTAGGTTCGTTTGACCAGTTGCCAGCGGTCTGTTGCGCATGCGCATTTGACTCCCGTATAAGCAGTACCTTCTCTCGCTTCCCGCTTCTTGAAGTTTGGCTGTTTGCTGCATCGGTAGTAGCAGCAAGCAGCCAGATGCAAACGAGAAAAATTTTTTTTCGTGCGCCCTAGCTGCCAGTTTCACGCTTGCACAGAGTTGTATGAGTGGTAGTGGGGAGGGGGTTAACCTCCACGTGACCCGTGTTTACGTTAAGTGATTTCGCTGCTTCTCTTCGTGTACAGCTCCCACGTCAAATGAAAACAAAACCGATTTCTGTGGCCGGGAGCTATCAAGTGAATTAAAATGCATTCACATAATTACAGAGGGCAAAAATATATAATTAATTTCAGTTTCTGATTTTATTTTCTTTCCAAGTTAGTAGCAGTCAAGCATTAATCGCCTTGCAGAAGAATGAAGTTATTTTTGCAAGTTTG
This sequence comes from Schistocerca cancellata, assembly GCF_023864275.1. NCBI lineage: Eukaryota > Metazoa > Arthropoda > Insecta > Orthoptera > Acrididae > Schistocerca > Schistocerca cancellata. The sequence continues at coordinate 378,533,967 of NC_064626.1, read as the reverse complement.
CTAAAGAAATTCCGCTGAGGCAATCATTTTATTTGAAACGAAGTGTTTCATTTAACAATTTTGGGTACTTCCAACTGTTCGGTGAATTTCAAGTGCACGTTATCATCTTCTGCCATGTATGGCATTATGCCATAATAAAGAACCAAACATGAGATCGTAGAGTACTGGTACTCCAAGAAAATTTACATCCCAAAAACCACACTGAAAAGCTTAATATCAGATGGGACCTACTTCATTGTGAATCTGGAAAAAACCAATGTGCACTTCAAGCCGAATTATGCATTTTAGTATGATTCACGAAATTTTGATGCCTTTTGGAGTATCCTCTGATGCCCTGTTTCTTTTATGGTGTAGTGTAAGCTCTCTTACTGCTTTATACACACGAACATGCGGGTTTCCTACACCACTGCAGTTGCACACGCACAATAATTCGTTTTTGGCGCTCTCTGGCAACTGGTAAATCGAACCTATAACTAACAGTATTGCGAACGGTGGTTAGAAAAGCGTTACTTTCAAAGTAAATTTCTTTTTACGCAAGATGAATTACGTTACGTGTGTGAAAGTGGGATGGATATCTAAATCACAGAGCGTTCGAAACTGAACAGTTTGAGGACCAGCCACTTCAAGAATTTCGAGCCGAGGCATTTATGTCACAATTTTAAATTTACCGGCACATTTGTGTGATGTATATCACACCAAAAAAAGACCAATATTACACGTGAAAGCTTAGCTTTTCTTGTAGATATACGGTACTGTGTACATTAATGTAAACCGTTAACTTTTCCTCTTCTGTGTTCGCGCTATGTAACCAGTAATCTTGCTAGTGGCTGACTATAACACGTGTCCTATGCTCTGAATAGCTGCTGTCATCGGCTGGCGAGATCTCGTGGCTTGAGATATGACTCGCTTACAAAAGGACATCGCAACCTCGGTTGCAACGCTCCGGAAACTAACAAGCTGTGTTTGGTGCAATTCGAATTTATACGAAAATATGCAGCGTATATGTTGCTGCAAATCAAAGGTCTTTCCAAAAATTCTCTGCTCCGGCTTTTCTTTTTTTTCCGGGAAGTTCTACGCGATTATATAAAACGTTAACCATTCAAAGGATTGATAAGTTCCGAGGGAACTTTTTCTGTGCTAAGTGACAGTAGGTCGCCCGGGAAAAAGCATATTTTTTAAACGGGATATCCGGGAGAAATCCGGGAATAATCCAGGAATTTTTTTTCCTTGTCCCTGTATACACCCTGGATAGAACTAACTCTTGATGGTGCTCTGAAAGAATGAAGTAAATACTATAAGGATAACCTCCAAAAGCTCACCCCCCCCCCCCCTCTCAAAAATTTAAATTAAAAAAAAAAAAAAACCTCTAATATGTGAGTTCTATATCAGAGACAGGGAGGCCTCAAAAATGTATCTTGGTGTGAACCATCCTTGGAACATTGCTTTACTCCAAATTACTTAGGAGGAACATTGAACCACTCTTCTCCTTCAGACACTGCTGCTCCAATGCCGCAGAGAAACCCAGTGCTCATGTTAACATCTTCAGAAGGTCAAGAGGCACAAACAAGGAAGCTAACAATTCTTTGCCCCTTGCTATTATGCATCAGACCATGCCTCCTCTGTTTGCTGTAACTCACCTCATACCAAAACAGCAGACTCCGCTGTGAGCGAAGCTTGCAAGGTGATTACAAGTTGCTTAAAACCTACACCTATTGAGGAGCTTTACTGGATTGCCAACACCATACTTCCAAATATTTGTCAGAAAGCTATTCCTGACCATGAACGACTGAAGGCCAAGAACATTGAAGTTCACCCACAGTTTCACCATGGACTACCTCGTACCTTAGTGTAGGCTAAAATCTAGGAAAAATTGCCATCCTATAGTAGACCCTTTGAAACTTCCACCAGACAATGCAAGATTTTTGTATGGAAATTTGTACAACATGATTGTATGGAACCTTGAGAGCACCTTCTAGGGCCAGCCACAATGAGGAGGGGGGTTGTTTGATGGAGGACTGCTTAAGAACTGGTGTCAGTAGGGCGAAGACCCCCTTACTACGATGCAGGACCTTATGCTTGCAAATGATGATGGCCTACAGTGATGGGCAAACTCATTTACTGGTTCACTGATGATCATTCCTTTTTGGAAAATATTTTTACCTGCTCACTATCATTTTTATTCAGTTGTGCTTGCTACAATGATTTAAAATAAATTTCTAGAAAAAATACAAAGTATCCACAAGTATTATTTCTGCATGATAAATTCATTGATTATCTTATGTAGGCATGTTGTTTATTTCAATTTCATTAACCAAATGTTTACTCAGAAAGCGTCGCATTAGTCGGCTGATGTGATGGTCTTGTGATTGCTAGCCAGCTAGGGGAAGGCCGGGATTGGAATGACTCCTTACCCTCTCCCTTAAAATCCACATCCTTTCGTCTTTCCCACTCCTTCCCTCTTTCCTGATGAAGCAACCGTGGGTTGCGAAAGCTTGAATTGTGTGTGTGTGTGTGTGTGTGTGTGTGTGTGTGTGTGTGTTTGTGTTTGTCTTTTTGTCTTTGTTTGTGTCTCTACCAACATACCAACTCTTTCGTTTACCAAATGTTTCCCTATATATAGGGAAACATTCCACGTGGGAAAAATATATCTAAAAACAAAGATGATGTAACTTACCAAACGAAAGTGTTGGTATGTTGATAGAGACACAAACACAAACACACACACAAAATTCAAGCTTTCGCAACCCACGGTTGCTTCATCAGGAAAGAGAGACGGAGAGGGAAAGACGAAAGGATGTGGTTTATATATAGTGTTTACGTGATTGTAAGATGAGGTTTTTTCCCTGAATTTGTCATGTGAAAAATATTATATTCCCAGATTAAACTGTTGGTGCTGAGGTCAACATTTTTACATTGTTCAATAGAGTATATAGGTGTTGTCTTTCACTTACAGATGAAGGTTTGGATATTGAGCTTTCATGCAGAATTCGGAAGGGCAGGACTGCACAAACAATACTCGCATTCGAATAGGTTTAAGATTTCCCAATATGCTGAAGTGCTCGATAAGGTATTGACATCGCTCGAACAGTGACGTGATATTTGACTTGGGTAGCACTATTGCAAGGGATACCGGTATGCGAGAAACTATTAACTAACCAAAACAACAATCTGTTGTATAAAATTTATCAATTTTGTAAAAGACAGGAGGAAATAGCACAAAATTGTATCATGTTACCAACTGTTGTTATATTTGAACATGTTTGCAATAAAAGTTCTCATACACATATGGATAACAGTGTATACAGCATACAAACATTAATGCTGCATTTTAAGTAAAGGTAACTTTCAGAAAGAGAAATATTGTACTTCAAAAAACATTACTTGATTATGAACCCAGATCAATATTTTATTTGATTATGAGAGACTATAATCATTTACAAAGTGGGTTGCAAAAGTGGAATTCAGTCACTGTTCACGTGTTAGAATATAGGGTAAAAATGTTACCAGTTTTTAATTAGCTTTAGAGCATGTTAGCAACATTTAGATGAAACAAGAAGGAAAATTAATGCAGAATGAAATGTTTAACAAACAAAATCATTCATATTAAACTTACTGTAATTGTTGTGGGAATAAATTACAGCAGCAAGACCCGCCGTGGAGATAGTATCAACAGACATCAGTCTCACAGGACGAGCGAAGGTGCAAGAATTGGACTGAATCATGATAGCAATCTTTTATTTGTGCATTAGTTGCTGTTGTTACGTATGACTTTCACTGTAGAATACATTGCAGTCCATGTTTCAAAGTTGCTCAAGCACAACACCATGGAAAAGTTGGAGGGGGAACAGTGATGCCAGTTTGGCTGAGAACTAGATGAGTGCAGAGAGGGGAGTAGTGAGCCGGCAACAAATTACATTTTGCCAACCGTGGGAATGCATACTGTGGACTTGGGCTTTTGAGAAATATTTACCACATTTAAACTCAGTTTGCCTGCATCTATTTGTAGTTGGAATTGAGTTGACTTTAAAATTATACAAATGCTCAACAATAGTATTCATTTCTGCAGGAGATGGTAAAAGTTAGATCGGGGCCAGTTATGTAGTTGCATGTTTCTTGCTGCAATGTTGTCGACGCTCTGTGATGTATGACGAGAACAAAAGGGGGAGTGTCAGCTACTGGTTCTAGACAGCCAGTGAGAGAGTAGTGGGCAGATGATATGTTTGGAAGCAAGTGACTTTGTAATATTCTGACATCAATATACAGGGTGTATATGACCCAGGAGATCCAGGAAAAACCCAGGAATTTTTTCATCCAGGAGACAACTGGAAAAAACCCAGGAAATTTTTAGAATTCCGGGAATTTTTCATTGTTTTAGTTTTCAGTTAAATTTTTGTAATTTTGACTGATAAGAACTGGCACTTTAACAAAGGATATTACTGCATCCTAATACTGCTGAAAAATACTGCAGCAATAAAACATCAACCAAAGAAAAAACAAAAATAAAATTTAAGTTCAAAGGAAATGCGCTGTATACAGCAACAAAACACAGCGCTCATACAACCGTCTGGCAACAGAAAAATGTGTCAAAGGCTTTAGGAAGACTGTACAATGCTTCATAACAACAAATTGCCTCCGATGAGTGTGACGTCACAACTGTTTATTAGATTCGTTTGAGCAGTTGCGAGCGGGTTCCTGCACAGGCGCAGTTGTGTTGTGTATGAATAGTACCTTCTCCTGCTTCTGGATACAGAAGTGTGGTTATCAGCTGTCTTGCTTGTCTCTTGTCTTTACTAGTTTTATGTATGAATATAATAGAGGGAAACATTCCACGTGGGAAAAATATATTTAAAAAGAAAGATGATGAGACTTACCCAACAAAAGCGCTGGCAGGTCGATAGACACACAAATAAACACAAACATACACACAAAACTCTAGCTTTCGCAACCAACGGTTGCCTCGTCAGGAAAGAGGGAAGGAGAAGGAAAGACAAAAGGATTGGGTTTTAAGGGAGAGGGTAAGGAGTCATTCCAATCCCGGGAGCGGAAAGACTTACCTTAGGGGGAAAAAAGGACAGGTTTACACTCGCGCACACACACACATATCCATCCACACATACACAGACACAAGCAGACATTTGTAAAGGCCTTTACAAATGTCTGCTTGTGTCTGTGTATGTGTGGATGGATATGTGTGTGTGTGCGCGAGTGTAAACCTGTCCTTTTTTCCCCCTAAGGTAAGTCTTTCCGCTCCCGGGATTGGAATGACTCCTTACCCTCTCCCTTAAAACCCAATCCTTTTGTCTTTCCTTCTCCTTCCCTCTTTCCTGACGAGGCAACCGTTGGTTGCGAAAGCTAGAGTTTTGTGTGTATGTTTGTGTTTATTTGTGTGTCTATCGACCTGCCAGCGCTTTTGTTGGGTAAGTCTCATCATCTTTCTTTTTAAATCTAGTTTTATGTATTCTATATTTAATTTTATGTCACACAAAACAGCAAGTTATTAGCAAATAGGCAATAAAGAGGGCAAATTTTCTGAAGAGTTCTTGTTCGCCTGGTTACAAATAATCCCATCCAGTATTAATTGTCGACTGGGAACAGGAGAGGCACCACAGGACATTTTAATTTCCCCTGTCCTGAATATAGTTTGATGGCATCCATTACAAAATATACACATTTGAATTCCACAGAACGAAATACAGTAACATGCAATAGAAGAATACTGTGTGAAGAGGCATGGCGCTGCACTTTGGCTCACCTAAGACCAAATAACATGTCTTACATTTCCTTGAACATATATGTTTTATGTATCAGACTGTTCAGAAAGATGTGTGCTACAAAATGAAAAGTCCCATCTCAAACGCTCGCGGGTGGGGGGGGGGGGGGGGTGTCACTATCTACTATTGCCCTGGTTCGGAAGTATTGTAAATTCGGGGCTGATGCACAGAGCAATCTGAGTTGTAGTGGAGAGATGGAGTAGTCTCCATGTGACTAGTGTTTCCGTTTAGTGATTTTGCTGTTTCCTGTTCGTTTACTGCTCTCACATCAAGTAAAAATGGAACGAATTTCTGTGGCCGGGAGCTATCAAGTGAATTAAAATACATTCACATAAATACGGTTTGTTACAGAAATTTGGCTTCTTTTTTAGTCTTTTCCATTGAGGCAGTCAATTTCTTTGAAACGAGGTGTTTAATTCCACACTATTGGCTAGTTTCAACTGTTCGCTGCATTTTCAAGTACATGTTTTCATCTTCTAGCACGTATGGCGTTATGTCATAACAAAGAACCAAACATGAGATAATACGGTACTGATTCTCCAAGAAAATCTACATTCTGAAAACCACACCGAAAAGCTTAATATCATGCCAAGGCTTACTTCATTGGGAATCTGGACGTACAAATGTGCACTTTAAGCTGAATTACTCATTTTAGTATGGTTCACGAAATTCTGATGCTCTTGGAAGATCCTCTGATGTCTTGTTTCTTTTATGACATAATGTAAGATATTTTTGTGTTTTACATGTATGAACGTACGGGCTTCTTACGTTGTCGTAGCTGCGCAAGCTCACTGACACCTGTTATATGGTGCTCCTTGGCAGCTGTTGGAACGAGCCTGTTTCTAACAGGTCGCAGGAAAATATTGCGATTGGTGGTTTGGAAAGCGGTACTTTTAAAGTAAATTCCCTTTTACGCAAGATGAACTATATGCAAGAATGTACGATGAATTTCTTAAATCACAGAGGGCTTGACTCTCATTTAAAAATCAACTCTTTGATGATGAGCCATTTAGAAGAATTTCTAGCCCAGAACATCAGACATTTATGTCATTGTTAAAAATTTTACTGGCACATTTGTGTTATGTATCATAAAGTGTAACACGTGAAACCTTAGCTTCTCTTGCAGCTTATTAATCTTCGAGACCATTATTATACGTGAAAGCTTTGATTTTCTTGTAGCAACTCTATGTATATTAATTTAAACCATTAACTTTTCGTATTTGTGTATTCGTGCTACTCAACAGTGATGTTTCTATTGGTTGGCTACATCACGTGTCCTATGCTCTGAATATCCGCTGCCATTGTCTGGCAAGATCAGGTGACATGAGCTATGACTGTGTTATAAAAGCGCATTGCAATCTCGATATCGATGTTTCGGAAAGTAACATGCAGTGTTTAGTGAAATTTGAGTTTAAACTTTCACAATACAAAAATATGCAGCATACATGTTACTGTACATCAAAGATCTTTCCAAAACATGTCCCCCCCCCCCCCCCCCCCCCACAGTTTCGTTTCCTAAAGTGCCAAAAAATTCTACACCGATGTATAAAACCATAACCATTCAAAGAACTGATAAGTTTTACAGTTCCGATGGAAAGTATACTGTCACTTAACACGGAAAAAGTGTATTTTCAACTGGGAGAAAGTGTATTTTTAACTGGGAAAAATCTGGGAATTTTTTTTCCTTGTCTGCTTGTACACCCTGATACAGAAGCGAAATATGTGTAACCACACCCACAGAAATCACAACAAATTTCATAGCTGTGCAATTATTATTATTTCTTTTCGTTTATGTATGAAGATAGTAACTGTTCTCGAAAGAACAGTTACCATTGATGACCATGCAGCTTCTCTAGAATAAATGAAATTAATTGAAACCCTCAGCTACTGACAGGTGTTGTTGATATTCCTCGATAGGGACAGCTAAAAATGTGTGCCCCAACCGGGACTCGAACCCGGGATCTCTCCTGCTTACATGGCAAACACACTATCCATCTGAGCGACAGAGGACACAGGTGAATAGCGTGACTGCAGGGACTTAACACTTGCATGCTTCCCATGAGACCTACATACCCAATTCTCAAAAAGCCTCAAAAAAAGGGGCCATCTTATAATCAAATGTCAATCTATACTTGGGTAAATATGGTATTTTATACAACATATTTTATGTCACATAATTATAAAAAAAGTTGTACTGGAACGAGGAATAAGTGACTGCCCAAAAAAGAACAGTATCAAGGAGGGAACAAGAAATGAAGGCACTAGACTGAGCAATGAGACCGAGGCAGGAGTAAGACTGGCAGAAGCGAATGGTGAACAATCGTTCTTGGCATTGAGATCAATGGTGAACAAAGTGAACGACCGTTCTCAGGAAAGATACCAACTGCGACCGAATGACTGACTGCGACTGAAATGAACAGTGAATGACAGTTCCTTAAAAGCTATTCCTCGGTCTTTCTGGTTCACTTTTGTGAACTCTTTCATTTTACACATTACATGATACCATAGGTGTGGTCCAGTTTTGGACACGTCATCTGATTTGCAAATTTGATTGTTGATATTTCTGAATTACTTGTGCATACTGCAAAGGTAGGCTTCTGACTCAAGTAAATTTAAAAATGGAATTGAAAATCAACTTGCATATTTAAATAGGTACTGTTTGTGGTTGGTGTGTTTAATGTGGACAGTGGTGTGAATGGAGCTATCACAGAGGTGGTCAATCTCAAGGAAGGTGGCACGCTGGCTTGAGGCAGAGGTGAAGTGTGTGGGAGAAAAGCCATTGAGGTTGTGAAGGAGTGAGGATGGGGTCTTGTGCCGCTGAGTCTATATCATGAAGTAGGTCAATGAGTCTGAACCAGACCAGAGTTTGGGATCTTGTGAAGCTAGTAGGGTTTCCTCTAGATGGCCCATAAACTTGTTGGCATGGGAGGGTAACATGTGGGTGCCCATAGCTGTGCTGCAGATTTGCTTTTATACCTTCACTGCCTCAAAACCCAGGGCACCCGGCTGGTGCCCTCCACTATCAGCTTTTCTGAACTGCATGAATGGGAGCTAACCTTAAAACACATTCACTACTCCCAAAATTATCCTGGCCTCAACCTACGATCACTTACTGTCCCCACACACTCCACCCAACATTTCCAACCCCGTTGTCCTATCACCTACTCCCAGTTCACATCCCCTCGCTCTCATTGTGCACATTTTTTGCCCATGCACTCACTAATCTTTTCCCCTCCCTGCTCCTCTCTATTTCCAATCCCTGTGCCCCTCCCCTCCCTCAAACTTTTGATGCTGTTCCTGGCAGGCTTGCCCTGCACACTCTGCCAGACAGTGCTCTTCTCTTTGCAACCTGTACCCTGCTATCCCTCCCCCTCCCCCTTCCCTGCCCAACTATACTGCTCTTTTGTTCAATGGAACAACCACAGTCTGACCAGAGCACTCTGAGACATCACTCAGGAGTGCATGAGGTGTGCCTGCTTGTGTGAATGTTTGTGTATGTTTTTCTTTTCTCTTCTGAAGAAGACTGACCAAAAGCTCAGTATGTAACAGTCTTTTTGTTCTGCCTATCTGCAACTAGAAATGGGATCTTTACGGTGAGTAGCTGACTATCCTTCCCATAACTGTTGATATTCCAACCTGGACTGTCCATTGTTTTATTTTCCAGTAAATATGTTAACAATATATTGAGTACAGAAATTATTAAGTAATATAACGAATGCAAGAAACATACACCAACATAATCTGTGTTTATAACCGCATACTGTACTGCACTACTGGACCAAAAACTGGTTCTAAGTGTTTTTCTGTGGTAGGTAAGGTCTTCTTTCGGGTAAGGTCACGTCCCCCACCAGAAGTGCGGCTCGTTCTTCAGTTTACAGACCACACCACATGCCTGTAAAAAGTATGGGTCATTCCTGTTTCCATGAAAGTCCATCAGACAGATGTACATAATTACAACCATGTATCTCCAGTGTCAGCCTATCATAGTATAATTATGTGAGATTTCATAACACAGTCCTTGTGAAACTCTACTTGATTTGTTCGTTGGTGAAATATGGGATTCCCTTAATAGTTCCAAACTTTAATATAGTGAACAAATTACAAGTTACTGAATATCGGATTAGATTTTTAACTGGATTCAAAGCTTGCTAACAGATTATTCTCAATAGGAGAAAATCGACAGATGGAAAAGATAATTTTGGGAGAACACCAGTAGTGTATTACACGACCTTTATTGTTTACAGTATACATAAATGATCTGGTTGACAATCTCAAAAGGTCCATTCCTGTTCATAGATAGTGATATTATCAGTAGGAAGATTGCAATGCCATAAGACAAGCGAAATACAGAAGACTGATGATTGGTGCAGGGGTTGACAGTTGCCCGGGAACGTACAAGGATGGCCCAGAAAGTAATGCACCGCATTTTTTTTCTTCAGTGGTTCTTTATTGAACATAATGAGAATTATACACATGAAAAAATGGTGTTTTATCTACACATCCTGTTTTTCCACATAATCTCCATCCCATTCTATGGCCTTCCTCCAGCTCGAAACAAGGGCGTGTATGCCCTGTCCATACCAATACTTGTCCTGGTGGTGGAGCCAGTGCTTCACTGTGTGAATCCAGGTTTCATCTCCTGTCACAATCTGGGACAAGAAGGCCTCCCCCTCAGCTTCAAAACATTGCATCAAGTAAAGACAAATGCTTTTTCTGTGTGATTTGTGATCCACCAGTAGACACTTCGGGACCCATATTGCACTCACTTTTGAATATATAACACTGCGGATAATGACATCCACACTTCCTTTGCTGACTGAAAGATGCAGCGCCAACAACTGAGTCGTAATGCGTCTGCAGGTTTGCCACAAGTTCTGGAAATATCAGAGAAAAAAAAAACTGGAAAAAATTTGTATTTGTCTCAATTGATGAAATGGTTTGTTTACGGAGGTCTCATGTGTAGTTGCTGGGTGGGTGCAGCTGAGAACGTGCCGTTTCCCTACTCCTCATCTTACTGCTTCTCCCCTCTCTACCGGTCCCCTCAGCTTGCAGTCAGTGCTGCCACCAGTTCTTGCCGCTATCCTAGCAGCTGCCAATGAGAGGCAGGGAGGCGTGAGAAGTGATTTGTTTGAATCTGATTCTCAGAGACTGTTGACATAATGGGTGTAAATGGCAGTCATTTGCGCATGAGATGCATCTGAGTGATAGTGTAAATGTATGTGCACTCTCATTTTCTGACAAAGGCTATGGCGAAAAATTTAGTTTTGAGAGTGTGATTGTCTTATCTGTGTGCCTGTCTGTGGCTCAGTGATCATCTGTATGGTAAGTTGTTACCTATCATCATTGTTATTGATTATCAGAGTATTTGCACAAGTAATCTGTTGCATAGATTGATCACAGCAGTCTCACTTCATCAACATGGTGTCTGTGACAAGTTAATAGCTGGCCACACAAGTGGACTTCCATGATAGGCCAAAACTGCAGGCCGTTGCTGTGGTCATCGCTTAACGCTTTGGGCCTGCTGACCTGAAGCCCATAGTTTCCCACTAATGTGTTGGCCCTGCCTCTCGGATCCAGTCTGATCTGCCCGCAGGCCAGGACTGTGTGTGGTGTAATGCAGCAGAGTTCCATGGTTTATCCATTGACCAAGGACTGTGGTGCTCCTTGTCAGGCCAAAGGCCACAGTTGTTGGATTTCAGGAATTCGTCTATCTCACTGCAAGTACATTGTACAGTGTGGGGTTTTATAGGCATTTTATATATTTTATCACATTTTGACACTTTGAAAGTAGTTTATATGTTAGAAAGTATGGGCCATAAGAAAAAGAAAAGTGGTGGTTGCTGGCCGTTTGTACAGTATGTACTCACATATAAGAAAACTCTCACAATATCTGTAAAATAATAGACAATACATAGTGTTGTCCCCCCCACCCCCCACCCCGCCCCTTGACCCATGTACCTCCTCGTTGGTGGGGGAGGCTTAAGTGTCGCAGCAATACAGATAGCTGTACTGTTGGTGCAACCACAATGGAGTGGTATCTGTTGAGAGGCCAGACTAATGTGTGGTTCCTGAAGAGGGGAAGCAGCTTTTTCTGTAGCTGCAATTGCAGTGCTGATGCTGCAAATGGTTGAAAGCAAGGGGAAACTACAGCTGTAATTTTTCCTAAGGTAATGCAGCTTTACTGTATCATTAAATAATGATGCTGCTCTCTTTGGTAAAATATTCTGGAGGTAAAACAATCCCCCATTTGGATCTATGGGCGGGGACTACTCACGAGGTTGGATCTATGGGCGGGGACTACTCACGAGGATGTAATCATCAGGAGAAACAAAACTGGTGTTCCACACATCAAAGTGTGGAATGTGAGACCCCTGAATCATGCAGGTAGATTAGGAAACTTCAAAAAGGGGAATGGTTGGGTTAAAAGTTAGATACAGTGGGAGTTAGTGAAGTTCGGTGGCAGGAGAAACAAGACTTCCAGTCTGATGAATTTAAAGATATAAATACAAAATGAAATAGGGATATTGCAGGAGTGGGTTTAATAATGAATAAAAAAAATAGGAACACGGATATACTACTACAAACAGCAGAGTGAATGCATTATTGTAGCCAAGATAGACACAAAGCACATACCTACCACAGGAGTACAGGTTTATATGCCAAATAGCTCCGCAGATGATGAAGGTATTGGAGAAACGTATGATGAGATAAAAGAAATTATCCAGATAGTTAAGGAAGATGAAAATCCAATAGGCACGGGGGACTGGAATTCGGTAGTAGGAAAAGGAAGAGAAGGAAAAGTAGTAGATGAATATGGACTGAGGGTGAGGAATGATAGAGGAAACTGCCTGGTAGAATTTTGCACCGAGCATAACTTAATCATAGCTATCACTTTGTTTGAGAAGCATGAAAGAAGGCTGTCCACGTGGAAGAGACCTGGAGAAATTCGAAGGTTTCAGATTGATTACACAAAAAAACTGGTATAGGTATGCATATTCAAATACACAGATACGTAAACAGGCAGAATACGGTGCTGCAGTTGGCAACATCTATATAAGATAACAAGTGTCTGGCACAGTTGTTGGATCTGTTACTGCTTCTATAATGGCATGTTATCAAGATTTGAGTGAGTTTGAACATGGTGTAATTGTTGACGCACGAGCAATGAGAGACAGCATCTCCGCGGTAGTGGTGAAGTGGGGATTTTCCCATATGGCCATTTCACAAGTGTACTGTGAATATCAGGAATCTGGTAAAACATCAAATCTACGACATCATTACAGCCAGAAAAAGATCCTGCGTAAACGGAACCGACAACGACTGAAGAGAATCGTTCAGTGTGACAGAAGGGCAACCCTTCTGCAAATTTCTGCAGATTTCAATGCTGGGCCATCAACAAGTGCCAGCATGCAAACCATTCAATGAAACATCATCTATAAAGGCTTTTGGAGCCGAAGGCCATCTCGTGTACCCTTGATAACTGCACAACACGAAGCTTTATTCCTCACCTGGGCCCGTCAACACCGACATTGGACTGTTGATGACTAGAAACATGTTGCCTGGTCGAGCAAGTCTAGTTCCAAATTATATCAAGCAGATATATTATGTCATGAATACATGAACCCTGCATGTCAGCAGGGGACCGTTCAGGCTGGTGGAGGCTCCGTAATGCTGTGGTGCGTGTGCAGTTGGAGTGATATGGGACCCCTGGCATGTCTAGATATGACTCTGACAGATGACTTATATATAAGCATCCTGTCTGATCATCTGCAGCCATTCATGTCCACAGTGCATTCTGAGGGACTAGAGCAATTCTAGCACGGCAGTTCGGCACCCAACACATCCAGAATTGCTACAGGGTGTCTCCAGGAACACTCTCCTGAATTTAAACACTTCCGTTGGCCATCAAACTTCCCAGGAATTAACATTATTGAGCATATCTGGGATGCCTTGCAACATGCTGTTCAGAAGAGATCTCCTCCCCCTCGTACTCTTAGAGATTTATGGACAGCCCTGCAGGATTCATGGTGTTAATTCCTTCCAGCACTACTTCAGACATTAGTTGAGCCCTTGCCACATCAAGTTACGGCACTTATGGATGCTTGCAGGGGTCCTACACAATATTAGGCTGGTGTACCAGTTTCTTTGGCTCTTTAGTGTATAGACAGAAATTTAGGAACCAACTATTAAATTGTAAAACATTTCCAGAGGCAGATGTGGACTCCGACCACAATTTATTGGTTATGAACTGTAGATTAAAACTGAAGAAACTGCAGAAAGGTAAGAATTTAAGGAGATGGGACCTAGATAAACTGAAAGAACCAGAGGTTGTAGAATTTCATAGGGAGCATTAGGGAATGATTAACAAGATCAGGGGAAAAGAGTGCCTTAGAAGAAGAATGGGTAGCTCTGAGAGATGAAATAGAGAAGGCAACAGAGAATGAAGTAGGTATATATATATATATATTAAATATGTCTGCTTGTGACTGTATATGTGTGGATGGATATGTGTGTGTGTGCGAGTGTATACCCGTCCTTTTTTCCCCCTAAAGTAAGTCTTTCCGCTCCCGGGATTGGAATGACTCCTTACCCTCTCCCTTAAAACCCACATCCTTTCGTCTTTCCCTCTCCTTCCCTCTTTCCTGATGAGGCAACAGTTTGTTGCGAAAGCTTGAATTTTGTGTGTATGTTTGTGTTCGTTTGTGTGTCTGTCGACCTGCCAGCACTTTCATTTGGTAAGTCACATCATCTTTGTTTTTAGGTATATATATATATATATATATATATATATATATATATATATATATATATATATATATATATATATACCTAAAAACAAAGATGATCTGATATGTGTGGATGGATATGTGTGTGTGTGTGTGTGTGTGTGTGTGTGTGTGTGTGTGTGCGAGTGTGTACCCGTCCTTTTTCCCCCTAAGGTAAGTCTTTCCGCTCCCGGGACTGGAATGACTCCTTACCCTCTCCCTTAAAACCCACATCCTTTCGTCTTTCCCTCTCCTTTCCTCTTTCCTGATGAGGCAACAGTTTGTTGCGAAAGCTTGAATTTTGTGTGTATGTTTGTGTTCGTATGTGTGTCTGTCGACCTGCCAGCACTTTCATTTGGTAAGTCACATCATCTTTGTTTTTAGGTGTGTGTGTCTATATATATATATATATATATATATATATATATATATATATATATATGCCTAAAAACAAAGATGATCTGATATGTGTGGATGGATATGTGTGTGTGTGTGTGTGTGTGTGTGTGTGTGTGTGCGAGTGTGTACCCGTCCTTTTTCCCCCTAAGGTAAGTCTTTCCGCTCCCGGGACTGGAATGACTCCTTACCCTCTCCCTTAAAACCCACATCCTTTCGTCTTTCCCTCTCCTTTCCTCTTTCCTGATGAGGCAACAGTTTGTTGCGAAAGCTTGAATTTTGTGTGTATGTTTGTGTTCGTATGTGTGTCTGTCGACCTGCCAGCACTTTCATTTGGTAAGTCAGATCATCTTTGTTTTTAGGTATATTTTTCCTTCGTGGAGTGTTTCCTTCTATTATAACCGTATATATATATATATATATATATATATATATATATATATATAATAGAGGGAAACATTCCACGTGGGAAAAATATATTTAAAAAGAAAGATGATGAGACTTACCAAACAAAAGTGCTGGCAGGTCGATAGACACACAAACAAACACAAACATACACACAAAATTCTAGCTTTTGCAACCATCTCCGGAGATGGGAACTTGCCCTTCAGCATATCCTCTCTTCTCGCTAACCGCCAGGCCTCAATCTCCACTAATTTCTAATTTCAATTTGCCGCCGCTCATACCTCACCTGTCTTTCAACATCATCTTTGCCTCTGTACTTCCGTCCCAACTGACATCTCTGCCCAAACTCTTTGCCTTTACAAATGTCTGCTTGTGTCTGTGTATATGCGGATGGATATGTGTGTGTGTGTGTGTGTGTGTGCACGCGAGTGTATACCTGTCCTTTTTTCCCCCTAAGGTAAGTCTTTCCGCTCCCGGGATTGGAATGACTCCTTACCCTCTCCCTTAAAACCCATATCCTTTTGTCTTTCCTTCTCCTTCCCTCTTTCCTGACGAGGCAACCGTTGGTTGCGAAAGCTAGAATTTTGTGTGTATGTTTGTGTTTGTTTGTGTGTCTATCGACCTGCCAGCGCTTTTGTTTGGTAAGTCTCATCATCTTTCTTTATATATATATATCACTAGGGGGGTAAGATATACGCTGCCTACAGGAAAATTAGAGAGGCCTTTGGAGAAAACAGAACTTCCTGTGTGAATATCAAGAGCTCAGCTGGAAAACCAGTCCTAAGCAAAGAAGGGAAAGCAGAAAGGTGGAAGGAGTGTATAGAGGGTCTATACAGGGGCGATGTTCTTGAGGACAATATTATGGAAATGGAAGAGTAGGTAGATGAAGATTATTTATAATTTATACAGAACTCAGATGACAGTTACGAGAGTCGAAGGACACGAAAGGGAAGCAATGGTTGGGAAGGGAGTGAGACAGGGATGGAGCCTATCCCTGATGTTATTCAATCTGTATATTGAATTCAATCTGTATATTGAGCAAGCAGCAAAGGAAGCAAAAGAAAAATTTTGAAGTAGTAATTAAAATCCAGAGAGAAGAAATAAAAACCTTGAGATTTGTCGATGACATTGTAATTCGGTCAGAGATAGTGAAGGACTTAGAAAAGCAGTTGAACGCAATGGATAGTGTCTCAAAAGGAGGATATAAGATGAAAATTAACCAAAGCAAAACAAGGATAATGGAATATAGTCAAATTAAATGAGGTAATGCTGAGGGAATTAGATAAGAAAATGAGATACTTAAAATAGTAGATGAGTTTTGCTATTTGGGGAGCTAAATAACTGATGATGGTCGAAGTAGAGAGGATATAAAATGTAGACTGGCAATGGCAAGGAAAGAATTTCTGAAGAAGAGAAATTTGTTAACATTGAGTATAGATTTAAGTCTCAGGAAATCTTTTCTGAAATTATTTGTATGGAGTGTATGGAAGTGAAACATGGACAATAAATAGTTTAGGCAAGAAGAGAATAGAAGCTTTCAAAATGTTGTGCTACAGAAGAATGCTGAAGGTTAGATGAATAGATCACATAACTTATGAGGAGGTACAGAATGGAGTTGGGGAGAGGAGGAATTTGTGGCACAACTTGACTAGAAGAAGGCATCGGTTGATAGGACACGTTCTGAGGCATCAAGGGATCACCAATTTAGTATTGGAGGGAAGCATAGAGGGTAAAAATTGTAGAGGGAGACCAAGAGATAAATACTCTAAGCAGACTCAGAAATGTATGTTGCAGTAGTTATTCGGAGGTGAATAGACTTGTACAGGACAGAGTAGCACGGAGGACTGCATCTGACCAGTCGTTGGACTGAAGACAACGACAACACAGTGGGTGTTGACAGACAGTAACAAAACTAGTAGAACCAACATTAAATTGATGGTCACCTATATTGTTGGTTTACACAACTTTTCTCCGCCTTATTCACTTCTTTCAAGAGGCCTACTTTTTCTGAGGTTATTTCTGTAATCAGTGAAGGTATTTTATATGTGTCTTGTGACTCCAAGGAAATGTGTGTTTTTGTCACCAAATCTGTTTCGTTTTATTGAAATAAAGTAACATCAGTGGTCTTAATGAAAAGTATATATCATTTGGCTTGCTTTCTTAATTTAAAAACAGTTCATTACAAAAGGTGTTGACATTAGTATTCAAGATTTTTGCTCACATGTTTAGAAATACAGAAGTCCTTACATATTTTGTAAATTTATGTCTTTACTTACCCTTTAGATCTCAAAATCTGTCATGGAAAAATGCTAAAACTTGTCTGGAAATCAGGGAAATATCAGGGAATTTCTCATGGGAAAACTTGTGGCAACCATAGTCTGTCCTCACGAATGACAGCAGCCCACTGCAATATGTCAGGTGTCATAGCCATGGATGGTCTCCCAGCCCGCTGCAAATCGTGGAGCTCCGCTGAACTCCCTTCTGATGACCTCACCCTCTGTGCTCAGCGACTAACTGAACTTCTGGCAACAGCAGATGCTCCGTAGACTTTGCACAAGCATTTGTGAATATTCCCCACAGTTTCTCTCTCTGCAGTGAGAGATTCAATGACAGTATGTTGCTTGTAATGTGCGTTACCTACAGATGCCTTTTGAAACTGTCCTGCAGCTACACTCTCTGTCAGAAGTGATGGAAACTTGGTGTGCTCACTCGGGAGACTTCAAATAATACATACACAATGTTTCGCATTTGTAGCATTGTTTTCGGCTGAGAAAAAAAATGTGGTTCATTACTTTCTGGGCAACCCTCATAAATATATGTAATGTATTACACATAAAAAGGCAAAAATAAATTACTATTTGATTATGCTATTGGTGATGAACTACTGGAAACAGTAACAACCATAAAATAATGAGCATTAACCATCAGCAGTGAGATAAAGTGAAATGACGACCTCACAATAATTCTAGGAAAAGCAAACAGCAGGCTGAAATTCATTGCAAGTATGTTATGGAAATGCAATTTACCCATGAAAGAAGAGGCTTATGAAACAATTGTAAGGTCTGTTTGTGAGTGTTGCTCATACGTTTTGGCTCTCATACATCTTGACTATTTTATCTGGTTGGTTTAATAGAAGAGAGAGAGAAAAGAACCAACAAAGAGTAACATGTTTCATCATAGCATCATTTAATAAGTGTGAGAGCATAGCAGAGATCCTCAACAATTTCCAATGGCAGTGCTACAAATTCCAGTGGCATGTCTCTCTAAGACATGCATCGCAGAGAACTTGGATGAAATTCTGAGTGGTTACATTCCAAAAAGAGTGGCAACGTATTACTTCCTCCCACATACATCTCACAAAAACAAAGGTTCCCACTAGTTATGGAAATCAGGAAATATCAGGTAATTTCAGATGTGTCAGGGAAATATCAGAGAAATTTTAAAGAACACTGGAAAAATCTCATTTTTGTCTCAGTAAATGAAATGGTTTGTTTACTGAGATGTCGTGCATCGTCGCTGGATGGACGCAGCTGACTGTGCACTGCTTTCCTACTCCCTCATTCTTACTGCTTACTCCCTTCCTACCATTCCTCTCATCTTGCAGTCAGTGCTGCCACAATTTCTTGTCACTAGCCTAGCAGCTGCCAACGAGAGGCAGGGAGGCATGGGGAGTGGTTTGTTTGGATTTGATTCTCAGAGACTGCTGATACAGCAGCCAGAGATGGCGGTCATGTGTGCATGCATTGTGTCTGAGTGATTATGTGAAAGTGTATGTTCCCTTGTTTTCTGACAAAGGCTGTGGCTGAAAATTTAGTTGTGAGAGTGCGATTGTGTTTTCTACGTGCCTGTTTGCGGATCAGCGATCATCTTCATGGTGAGTTGTTACCTACCCTAATTAGTATTGATTCTCCGAGTATTCGTGCAAGTTATCTGTTGCGTGGATTGATCACTGCGGTCTCATTTCATCAACATGGTGTCTATGATACACGTGGTCTCTGACAGTGCAAAACTGCAGGCCATTTCTGTGGGCATCTCAATAGATCGGCCCTGCCGATCTGAAGCCCATCGTTTCCCACTGATGTGCAGGCCTGCCCTTCGGATCTAGTCTCACCAATCTGCTTGCAGGCCAGGTCAGTTTGTGCATTGTGTAATGCGGCAGATTTTCGTGGTTTATCCATGGACCCAGGACTGTGGTGCTCCTCGGCAGGCCAGAGGTCATGGCCAATGGATTTCAGGTATTGTGACTGTCTCTCCACAAGTACATTGTACAGTGCAGCATTTTATAGACATTTTATTTATTCTAGTAAAATTTTGGCACTTTGAAGGTAGTTCATATATAAAAGTATGGAGGATGAGAAGAAAATTGTGGCAGTCGCTAGCATTTTGTACACTATGTCTCATATATTTCTCGAAAGAAAAATTACGCGGTACCTGTAAAATGAAATGATGGCCACGAGGCCCCATCTGGGGAAGTTCGGGTGCCGGGTTGAAAGTCTTTGTTCAGGTGATGCCACATTGGCATACTTGCTTGTCGGTGATCATGAAATGGTTACAAGGTAATAAGGACAACACAACACCCAGTTCACGAGCAGAGAAAATCTGCGACCTGACTGGGGATTGAACCCTGGCCTGCAGCATGGTAGGCGAACATGTTACCACTCAGCTACTCAGGTGGACACACAATACCTCTAAAACAATAGACATAAAGCAGTGGGTAACGACTGACAATAATGAACATTTTATTGGCGGTTACCTATAGTGTTGGTTTGCACAACTTTTCCCCGCCTTACACGTTTCTTCCAAGTGGCCTACTTTTTTGTGAGGTTATTTCTGAAATCAGTGAAAGTATTTTAAATCTGTCATGCGACTCTAGGGAAATACGTATTTTTGTCAGCAAATGTGTTTTGTTTTATTGAAATAAAATAACATCAGTGCTTGTTTTCTCCATCTAAAAACAGTACATTACAAAAGATGTTATGTTGCTGTTTCAAATTTTTGCTCACACATATAGAAATACAGAAGTCTCTTTAATTGTCAACTTAAGTCTTTATTCACCTTTGAGATCTCAAACGTGTCTGAAAATAAGGGAAATATCAGGAAGTTCACTTGGTGCAACTTGTGGTGACCCTGAAACGATGATGAGAAATCATGGAAATTATATTACATACAGAGGCGTATTGGTCTTCCCATTCACCATTCACAAATGGACAGGAAGCACGGTGGAAGTGATAATACTACCAGAAGTACCATCCACTACACACTGTAAGGTAGTTTGCAGAGCATATTTAAAAAAAGATGCTGATTTTTGTCAATGTCAAGTGGATCTCTCTCTCTCTCTCTCTCTCTCTCTCTCTCTCTCTCTCTCTCTCTCTCTCTCTCTGTGTGTGTGTGTGTGTGTGTGTGTGTGTGTGTGTGTGTGTGAGAGAGAGAGAGAGAGAGAGAGAGAGAGAGAGATCTCGCACTGGGTTTTGTCTGTTCAGCAATCTTCAGTTCCCTCTTTTAGATCAGGCTATGCCTAATTAGATAAGGGCTTCCCTCCCCACACCAATGGACAACTGCAGGCAGTGTAGGCTACCAGCCAGTCATTGTTGTGCACATTATGCCCACGAATGAGCTTCTCGGCCACGCCTGCCTTGTGCCATTGACCAATGCAGCAAGATTGTGTACACTATGTACTGGTTGCAAGACTGCTTACATGTCAGCTGTTTGCCAACAGTACCCATGCCTACCTGCCTTTCCCCCAGACAGGCAGTTAAACTGAAACAGTCTATTTTAGATGGTTACTTATTCTGCAAGAGCTTATTTTTGTTTATGAATTACTATATTCAAGTTATAACACCACTGATACTTTCTTCTCCCCCCATCACCAATCAGTAATTTGAAAACTGCGGAACTTAGGTCACTTCTTGACGTAATCTTCCTGCAGCTATAAACATTTTCTATAATTCTGACACCACGATTCTATAGCTGCTGCAAATGCTTCTGTAGGTGTTTGGTTTGACCACTGGAAAATTGCTGGTGCAGCAGCGGCATAGCTAGTGAATGTGTAACCACGGAGTGTGTCTTTCATTGTTCAAACAGCCAAGTTGCTAAGAGTCGATTCAGGTCAGGTCAGGTCATTGGGGAGCTACAGAAATCAATTCGAAGATGTTGCCATGAAAAACTACAATGTCACATTCACCTGATGGCCTGGTGCATTATCATGGCGGATGAGTGCAAGGGTAGCCTTTTCTGGCTGTTTTTTCACAGGATGTGGGAAATATCCTTTTCTTAAAAACATATTGGTAGGCCGCAACTGTCACTGTAGTGCCCTCAGGAAGGCAGTGAATAAGGACATAGTTACCACCATTTTTTCAACACCGATGCTTATTCGAAATTTTTTTGGTGGCACTTCGATTGAGCTAACTGGCACTTTGCTTCAGGATTGAAATATGGAATTCGTGTCTCATCCATTGTCACACTAGGTGAAGAGAGAGTCTTATTCATGACATCAAAATTGTCTGGCAACATGCTGTGTGCACAACCTTTCTGGTCATCCATCAGCATTTGTAGGCCCAACCTGGAGGACAGTTTTCGCATTTTCAGCTCCTCATGCAGGATTTTGTATACAGATCCCACAGAATGCCAATTTGAAGCAATGTGTTCCATATGCATTTGTTGATCTTCCAAAACAACTTCCTCCACTTGCCTGACCATGTTGTCAGACCAGCTACTGTGGGGCTGATATTGTTTTGTTTTGTTTTCACATGATACTCTGCCATCTTTGACCTGTAGCCCACTCAAATGTACATTAGACACATCCATGACACCATCACCACATGTCCCACTCAACTGGCGATGAATTTCAATTGATTTCACACCATGCAAGTGGAGAAAATGAGTTATTACAAGCTGTTCTTGTAATAAAAAGACACCATTGTAAGTATGGAAAACAGTACTCACTCCCCCACCTGTCTCTGGAGCTGTGTGTGCTGTACAATGCTGCCATCTCTGTCATGCATTCATAACAGATGCTCGCACATTGTAAAACTAACTACATGTTTCTGTCCTGCAAGGAAAAAATCTCGGGTGTTGTCATTTGAATGCACCTCATATAGGGAGAATAACTTCTCAAGTATAGTCAGTAAATTTCACATTAATTTGTGCTTCAGAAGTGTGGAGCAGATTCCCCGAATTTGGTTTTAGCCTTGTAACACATTGTATGGAGTGGGAATGAGGTGCTCTGACTTCCATCCGTTCCCAAAACATATAATTGATGACCATTTCAGAATGGTGCGAGAATGTAGACTCTAGTTGAAAATTTTATTTGGGCTGGTGATTGTCCTGTTTTCTATGTACACCTCTGTAATGCTGGAATGTACTCAATGGGCAGGGTGGGAATCTAATTTTCCTGAACATCATTCTTTGAGGTCAAGATGTACGTCTTATTCAATGTAGTGCCTGTATAGGTTAGTGCAATTTGTCTTAAATTTTTGTAATGTGATCATTCAACCTCTGACATGAGATTCTGGAGGATCTGCAAAATACTTTTCTAAGGCTGCTACACCCTTGTCATTGAAGTCAAAACATTTTAAAACTAAGGCAGAAGTCCAAGGATGACAAATCTGGTGAATAGGGTGCACATTCCAGCATTTCATATTTCAAATGCCTCTCTCTTCCTGCTGTCATATCATATTCATGGATGGGTATATTTTCCTGGTGTTTTTTTTTTTCCAGTTCAGACCTCTTCTCATACATTTTCCGCCAGTTGGACCAGAAGTTTTGCATAAAATTTACCAGTTTTTGTTTGACCCACAACAAGAGTAATTTCTTTTGTGCCATAGAAAACATCGTTTGAAGATGGCTCATAAATTAGACTTCCATTTGCTTTTTGTCGGCGTTCATTGGATACTGCACTTAAACAAAATCTCCTTGTAGTTAATACTTCATGTAAGATGTGCATGCTCTTCATTCTCATAATATTGTGGCATCAGCTATTTCATATACATTTAATCACCATTAATCCAAACATAAATTCCAAGCACAGGTACAGATATGGGTGCATCACATGCAACTGTCCGTCAAATATAAAAATCAATAACTCAAGAACGAAGTGAGATATCGTTCTTCTGTTCTCAGTTTTAAATAAAGTTTCAATATCTCGCATACAGTTTTGTATACTGCAATGTAAGAGATAAAATCAACCAAATGCAAAGTTTACACAATGTGTTTTTACATCTGCAAACTCTTTAAAATTTTGTGTAATGTTTTATTAACTTGATGCAGTGCAGTAACTATGATGAGTAACGAAAAGAAATACAGTCCTTTATCGACCAAAGATGTCAGATTGTAAGGTGTGCAAAGGTAATGTATTTTCAGTGAATACTTCTCTTAAAATTGGTTGATAAGTATTGCTTCACAGCGGGAATACTGTCTTGTAGCACAGGTAACAGTATTTGGTGAGAAGTTCAGCTGAAACAAAGCAGTGTTCTACTTGGAATGCAGAGTGTACTTCCATAGCAGTGAAGGGGTTAATGCCATCACTTTTCCACAAAAAGCAACTTTGCCTTTCACTATTATGAAATAGTCATATTTCTTCCAATTTAATCTGAATAAGAATGTCACATAAATTTAATTACTGGACATTGCATAGACATGTTTTCATGGACCTCAATGTTCATGCTCACATCAGTGTAATTAATCTTCAGTTAAATTTATGGGGAATAATACTGAGCATTATGAAAAGTACTAAAGAAACTGAATTTATGATTGGACAGAGTGAGCCATCCCAGTTTAGGTTTTCAGTTTCCCAAGTCACTTAAGATAAATGACAGGATGATTACTTTAAGAGCATATGGACTATCAGACCAATTGTGTGATTGGATTGAGGAGTTCCTAGATAACAGGACGCAGCATGTTATTCTCAATGGAGAGAAGTCTTCCGAAGTAAGAGTAATTTCAGGTGTGCCGCAGGGGAGTGTCATAGGACCGTTGCTATTCACAATATACATAAATGACCTGGTGGATGACATCGGAAGTTCACTGAGGCTTTTTGCAGATGATGCTGTGGTGTATCGAGAGGTTGTAACAATGGAAAATTGTACTGAAATGCAGGAGGATCTGCAGCGAATTGACGCATGGTGCAGGGAATGGCAACTGAATCTCAATGTAGACAAGTGTAATGTGCTGCGAATACACAGAAAGATAGATCCTTTATCATTTAGCTACAAAATAGCAAGTCAGCAACTGGAAGCAGTTAATACCATAAATTATCTGGGAGTACGCATTAGGAGTGATTTAAAATGGAATGATCATATAATGTTGATTGTCGGTAAAGCAGATGCCAGACTGAGATTCATTGGAAGAATCCTAAGGAAATGCAATCCGAAAACAAAAGAAGTAGGTTACAGTACGCTTGTTCACCCACTGCTTGAATACTGCTCAGCAGTGTGGGATCCGTACCAGATAGGGTTGATACAAGACATAGAGAAGATCCAACGGAGAGCAGCGCGCTTCGTTACAGGATCATTTAGTAATCGCGAAAGCGTTACGGAGATGATAGATAAACTCCAGTGGAAGACTCTGCAGGAGAGACGCTCAGTAGCTCGGTACGGGCTTTTGTCAAAGTTTCGAGAACATACCTTCACCGAAGAGTCAAGCAGTATATTGCTCCCTCCTACGTATATCTCGCGAAGAGACCATGAGGATAAAATCAGAGAGATTAGAGCCCACACAGAGGCATACCGACAATCCTTCTTTCCACGAACAATACGAGACTGGAATAGAAGGGAGAACCGATAGAGGTACTGAAGGTACCCTCCGCCACACACCGTCAGGTGGCTTGCGGAGTATGGATGTAGATGTAGATGTAGATGTAGAAAGAAGACTAGCACAATTGTCAGTCCAAGTGAACTAATTCAATGTGCCAAATATCTTGTGTGTCCACAGGATGTAAAACCCTAATCCAGTTAAGCATTATTTGGACTCTGCTACTTTATCTCAGCTTCAGCAATCCTCCTTCATATACTAACAGTAGAAAATAGAGGGTTGGATGTTTGTCTCAATGAAGTGTTGCAGAAATTTCAAAAATTTCAAATTTACTTGCACTCACACACTTGCTTCTCACAAAAGTCTACTTATCTATTAAAAAAACAATGTCTTCCACACATTGCTGCTTCAAGTATTCATCAGCTACTACATATCACTCACGTAAGAATCATTTTCACAAAAACTGGTTTTTAACCACTCGCATAGATAGATATGAATAATTTTTTTCGTGTCTTGTTTGTGTGTTGCATGGGAATGCACAGTAATATATGGTACAGTAAGTCACCTGTCACATACTTCAGTGATTTGTAGACCATGCCTGTGGATGTTGAGTAATGAGTTAGTTCGTTCTTGGATCATTTGCATGATAAATTGTAATGATGCAGAATGAGTCATTTTATGTTCACATCGCAAATTATTTTGTAAATATGGCTATGTGCTGGTCATTTTCAAATGCTTTAAAAAAATAAAAATGTGTGTAGCAGTTCCTACCCACCATCGTTTTACAGATTCCATTCCATTCCATGGAATAGAAGTTGTCAAGGGGAAAGCTTTTCAGTTTGTTTTCAAATTTTACTTGGTTGTCCCATCAAAATTTTTTGTTATAGCACTGTGCACGCCATTCTGAGATAAAGACGACCTAATCTTATCCTCACGATCTGTGTGTGAGCAATACATAGGGGGTTGTAATATATTCCTACAGTTTCTGAAGCTTTGTTAATAGACTTTCTTGGAATAGTTTATGTCTGTATTCAAGAGTCTGCCAGTTCAGCTTCTGTTACACTCTCCCATGGATCAAACAAACCGGTGACCATTCATTTTGCCCTTCTCTGTATATTAGATTCAGTTGCACAAGTGTTTTGCAAGCAATCTCTTTTTTAGACTGATTGGACTTCCGCAGTATTCTACCAACAAACTGAAGTGTACCCCATGGCTTACGCATGACTGGGCCAGATTTCAAGAATGATTCATTGATATTATACTCAAAGGATACTACGTGTCTTTGTTATGTGAAGTGCACAATTTTACATTTTTGATCATTCAAAGCAAGTTGCTAATCGTTGCACCACTTTTAAATCTTAACAAGATCTGACTGAATATTTACACAGCTTCTTTGAGACAGTATTTCATTATAGACAATTGCAGCATCTGCAAAAGACTGAAGTTACTATTAATATTATCTGCAAGGTCATTTACAACATGAACAGCAAGTAATCCAACACCCTTCTTTGGGGGACACACAAATTTACTTCTACATCTAATGATGGTTCTCCATAACGTGCTGCATCCTTCCTACCAGTAAGTCCTCAGTCCAATCACAAATTTCACTTGATACCCCATGTGATATTACTTTTGACAACAACTGTAGGTATGGTGCTGAGTCAAATGATTTTCGAAAATCAAGAAATACTGCATCTACGTGTCTGTCTTGATCCAAAGTATGTCTTGTAAGAAAAGTGCAAGTTGGATTTCACATGATTGATGATTTTGGATTCCATGGAGGAAGTCATTCTGATCAAAATACCTGATTATTTTTGAGCTCAGAATATGTTCCAAGATTTTACAACAAATAAATGTCAAGGATGTTGGGTGGTACTCTTGTGGATCACTTCTTCTAGCCTTCCAGTGGATGGGTGTGACATGTGCTTTTTTCCAAGAACTAGGCACAGTTTTTTGTTCGAGGGATCTATTTCAATGTTTCTGTAAGATTGCCATGAGCTAATGATGCATTACACACTTCAGATAATCCAGGGCTTATTATATGGGAACATATCTTCAGTACCTTGTTAGAAACAACGCCAAAGCCATACAAGTTTTTAGTTTTGAGAGGGTGTGTAATTTTCTTCATTTCATGGGGCATAGTTGATGATACATTCATATGACTGAAAATTATGAGCATTCCTTTTTCTACATACTGATGTGATTTTTCTTTTGAAGTGTTTGTCCCTATACCTTATACTATATTTAAGAAACAATTATTAAACATTTGCAACCTGTAATTTATCGTTTATAGCCCTTCCAATTAATTCAATAGTGATATTATCCTGTTCTATAGTGAGTTGTCCTGCTCCTTTTTCACTACATCTCATATAGTCTTACGTCTGTTGTCAGACAACTGATTTCTGACATAATGTGCATGTTCCTTGATTTTTTAAATAACCTTTCTTAGTAATCTTGAGTAGTTCTAATTTGCAACCACTGCAGGAATGTCTACTTGTACTTGTCAACAGATACATTTATCTTTGCCTTTCACTAGACATTTTAATCTCTCTAGTGGTCCATGGTTTTTTACACAGCTGATTCATTTAATATCTAATTAACTTGTGAGTAAAAGTATTTTCAAATAATTTTATGAATGTATCATGGAACAAATTAAATTTCATTTCAGCATTTGGTTCATTATAAATTTCATCCCTGATCATCTCTTGTAAACTGTTTGTAAAAACATTTCTTCTGGAGTCATTAATTCCACCTGATTTCCACTGAGGTATATCAATATCTTTTTTATCCTAACTAGCTGTGCATCATGATCAGAGAGCTTTAGTACTGGGTATACCGGTACGAGGATAATCCCAAAAGTAAGGTCTCCTATTTTTTGCTTAAGTACATGGACCTGTTTATTTCTACAGTGGTTTACATCAGTTTACAGCTTGAACATGAGCTATTTTTCGACATAATCACCATTTCTGTCGATGCATTTTTGTAGATGCTTTGGTAGTTTTTGTAAGCTCGTATCATACCAGCTCGCCGCCATGCTGTTCAAAAAGTTATGAACCTCTTCATTCACCTCGTCGTCGGAGCTGAATCGCTGGGACCACAATTAACGCTGACAGGTACTGTGAGACTCTGAAAAAACTCAAACGGGCAATTCAGAACCAGAGAAGAGGAATGTTGAGCAAAGGCGTACACATTCTCCAGAATAACGCTCGCCCACACATCACTCGGCAAACCGTTGCTCTCCTGCAACAGTTTCAGTGGAACATAATCACCCACCCACCCTATAGTCTTGGCGCCCAGGGACTATCACCTGTTCCCTGTGTTAAAAGAACATTTGGCCGGAAAGCAATTCAGCTCCAACAATAAGGTGAAAGAAGAGGTTCATAACTTTTGAACAGCATGGTGGCGAGCCGGTTTGCCATGGGCATACAAAAACTGCCACAGCGTCTACAAAAATGCATCGACAGAAATGGTGACTATGTCGAAAAATAGCTAAATGTTCAAGCTGTAAACTGATGTAAACCATTGTAGAAGTAAACAGGTCTTTGTACTTATAAAAAAATAGGAGACCTTACTTTTGGGATTACCTTCGTACTTTTTTGCTTTGCAAGAAAACATTATCAGTTAGGGTCCTAGTGTCTTTATCCACCTGTATTAGAAAATTAATTACTGAGATCAAATATTAGAATCCAAATAAGAATTCCAGATTATTTTTCCTTTTCTTAATCCTCCAGAAATCCTAAATTGAAATAACCACTGTCTATTAACTCCTTCCTACTGCCTGACAGCGTAGTCAGGAATCCAAACCCCTCATAAATGGTTCAAAATTTCCCAGTGGGAATCTGTATATACTTACAATTAAATGTCGACTGTTTTTCCATATCAACTGACAAGTACACGTTTCTATGTTCTGAGCACTAGAAAGGTGACTTGTTTCAATGTGTTTGAACTTGGCTCTGTCTTAAAATATGTTCTCCTTTTCCTATATTAGTTCTAGATTAGAAAGATACTAGAGTTTAATATTTTATATTTAACTTCTCTAATCTTTTGGTTATATGGTGCTCATGTAGGTGCAAGATTTGTATCTATTCAGAGCACTCTAAATTTGACAAGAAGACAAGAAGCTCTTCTGTCTTATTACTCAATCCTCTAATATTCTGATGAAATAGGCTAATGTTGCCATGCGTTCTAAAGCACTTTGTGGGGCTGTCCTGTGATTTGAATTCTTTTCATAATGGGGTGCCTGAATGCTGATTTTCGTCAAAAAGAATGTGTCCTTCTCTCCAGGGATTCCTATTTGAGTTCCTATTGCTGCAATACTTGCGTGTTGTTGAAACATACTGGTAACAAACCGAGCAACCCATCTCTCAATTGCTTCATTATAGCTATTGAGGTGTTGATCATGTCTAGTATATCCCCATCTTTCAATTGTGACAGCAGGCACTACATTCATATGGTATTTCATTTCAGTCAGCAGCCGCCTGCTCAACTTGGTGTTCACGTGGCTCTCAGCAGTGTTAACCAAATCTGGTAAAGGTGCTTTAGGACCTCCACAAAACTGGCACCTGTGTAACTGCTATGCCTATTTCATCCAGGTCATCCCTACTATAGTAAATTCTGTCTTTACCAGGCTTTTCTGTGCTCCGCCTACTACGAAAAGCTGATCCTGGCCAAATCTACTATTTGCCTCCACAATACTGTGACCTGTTACCATGTTCTTAATTTGTCTTGTACTCTCTGGCGTACATCCCTGCCATGTCAATTATTCAACTGTTACAGTCTTCTCTGTCTGCTCCTTCGGTACCAACCTACACACAGTCTCTTTGGGAGAGGTCTGTTGCACCCTACTATGATATACAACTGCATGAGACTCTTCCCCCTCCTGCTTCATGTAACAAGTCAAACTTATTATATACTGTAAGCTCATATGTAGATGAAGTAGTCAAAGAGCTGCTCCTCCTTTTTACCATTGCTTGTTACTGTTACAGTGTTTCATGATCTCCCCCCCCCCCCCCCCCCCTCCCGCTTCAACCTATCTAGTTCAAATTTCATGTAATCTAATTCAGCCTGAAGGGCACAGATATTTGCCTACAAATCTTTTCCTCCTGTTCAGTGATTCTTTTGTCTTTTCTACAAAGTTTGCAGTTCCATGAGAGAGCTTCACTGAGTTCCTCATTTATTTGCTCCACTGCAGTCACCCCAGTGGAAATCTAACCCACAGTCTACACATACAACTCCCTGCCTGACTATACTACAGCAGCATCTATTTCCATACTTACCATGTGTTGCTACACAGCTGAAAAATTAGGCCTGCAGCACAGCACTTCAGGTGTATTATATGACATGAAAAGTTAATTATTTCTGCTAGAAACAAAAATTTTTACTCATTGAATTGTGGTATCAATTAATGAACTTATTCTCAATAAAATGTAACATTGACGTAACTTGAAAGTATACAAACTGTATGTAAACAAAGTACTAGTACAATGTTTCTGAATCAAACAACTTAAATTTTGCGGTACTTTCCAGAAAGATAAATTTAATAATGAAGGGATACACTCTGTTTGAATTGCCTGAAAGAAAAAAGAGCAATTACGTGATATTCTGTAAGTTTACTGTGCCAAAATGTAAAAAAAAATAATATTACAATTACAACCCAGCTTTATGAATTTTTACTTGTTCTGGATTAATATGTAAACAGAAGTGGAACTTTTAATAGTAAGCTTAAAATTGCACTAAGATGTGTATTTACTGAGTAATCTGTACTCAACTAATTGTTATTACACAAAAACTCTTAGGGCTGCGAACCCAGTACCAATGATAACACTTCGTACAAAAACAAAAGTCGAAGTTTGCGTGGGTATCTTCCACAGCAGCAGTTAAAATCTGTTACTAGTGGTTACCTGTCTTTAGCTTACTGCAATTTAATAAAAAGAATTACAACATATGCACTTTGCTTTTATTTACAAAACATCTTCCATGGTTAATAATGTTTCTTTACGTATTCCGCTACTTCCCACCTTGCAAGCAGCAGTTGACGTCAAAGGGCTAGAATTCACATTTGCACTTGATAGTTTTTACCATTCTGCAGTATTTCTTGCACTGCATTATTTACATTTCACTTTTGTAAACTGTTTCTCACTCCACAGAGTAACAACGTGCCAAGACGCAAATGTGAAATGAAGTCCTTCGATGTCAACCACTGCTAGCAAGGAGAGAAGGAGCAAAATATATTTTTAAAAAAAGGAAGATGCTTTATAAATAAAAGCGAAACCCATCCGGTATAATTCTTTTTAATTAAATTGCAGTCAGTTCAAGATGGATAAAGAATAGTAACAAAGAAGTAGTTGAATGAAGTACCATAAACACGATAAGCTGTTGTTTAGAGTTGAATACAACATGGTAGCAGCTTATTGGCGCATGTCAGTAACTTGTATGTTTATAATTAAATAAAGAAAATGAAAAAAAATTTCGGATCAGAAGTGGATGGAAACACATTACTTAATCACTCTGATAGGAAGTAAGGAAGACTTAAAAGAAGTGTTGAATGAAACAGGCAGTTTTCTTAGTCCAGAATTTTAATTAAGAATAAACAAGCATTAAGCTTATGACTAGAAAGTGGAGATTAGCTGTTTGGCAAGTATCAAAATTAGTGAAGACATAAATGGTACATGAAAGAATTTTAAATATTTAGAACCATGTTGTCATAAAATTACCAGTAACAGATGTAATGTGGGTGGGATCATACTTCTCATTGGATAATTACTGATGGGAAGCTCAAAAGGCAATGTGCTTGTCAGTCTGCAATCACAGGCAGGTGATTACTGGATACCCCATTTTGCTGCTGAGGCAATGCATAATCTGTGGTTTGTATACACACAGTTGCATCTAACACTTAGTGGATAGGGCATGTCTAATTCTGGAGGTCTGTTGTATTTATTGTTGGGATGGCATAGTAGAGGTCTTTGGTCATTTACTTTCCAGTGTTTGCAGCCTCAGTGAGTCCTTCAAATATTGAAAGACTTCTTGATATGAGTGTCGGATACAAAATTCTGTGCTAACCAGAGTGTATTAGTAACTTTTTGTTGTACAGCACTTTCATGATATTTTCATGTGAGAACATTTGCATTATGAGATATGGGGGAGGGGGGGGGGCAGCTGATATCAGTCTCATTGTGCAGTTGAGCTGTTGAACAGTATTGCCAAAATTTCCATTCCAGAACTGAACATTGTATGATCTCTTGGTAAACAAATGAAGCACGTTGGTTATTTGAAACTGCTAACAGTGGAAAACTATGTTGTGAGTATCCCTGTGAATAAACCTTTCTTGAAAGTCCATAAATCATGATGATCTCACTTACAGCATCACATTTTACTTTAAAAAAAAAAAAAAAAAAAAAATGAAATTTCAGGAGGTTAATCGGTATTGAATATTGAGTTTGGTGGATAATGGAGTACTTCAGAAACTCGTGCCAGAATATTGGATACATCAGTTAGATAATGCATTAATTTTGTGATGCCAGTGTGTATGGTGGGAGCATCATAAAATAAGCAAAGATATTGAGTATGTAATAGAGATTTCAGAGCATGTCAACTGTATTATGTAAACAAAAGTAATAATAAAATCTTCTAGAGCTGTCAGACACACCAACTTGTTAGTTTCATGAGCTTTCAGCCATTGTTAAGTGATAATTGATGACCCTGTAATTGATGGCCATTCTTATATACCTTTGCTACTGGCTGTGGATCAGGTTGTTCATTTCATGGAAAATTATTTAATTGCTTTCATCTTGTATCTCGTACAACTATTTAAGACTCACAGTGGTGAGATCCCAAGCTGTATTGAGCAGCGAGCTGCTATCCTTCAGGCTTTTTCTTCTAATGTTTTCATATCAATTACTTCCTTTATTATGCTATGTTAGAGACTGTTTGTCTGTGTGACAACAGAAGTATCATACAGTAGCAGTCCTAATGACTACATACGTACTGCAAAATCCATCATATGTTGCATGGCTAAGTGTGCCCTGTACCACTGATAGTGCCCTTCCTGTTCAACTCTCAAATGTAACGAGGGAAGAATGACTGTACGGGCTCTAATTTTTCTTACTGTGTCTTCGCGATCCTTATACTGGCAGTAGAATCATTCTGCAGTCAGCTGCAAAAGGTGGTTTTTTTAAACTTCCTCAATAGTGTTTTGTGAAAAAAAAAGTCGCCTGCCTTCAGGGGATTCCTGTTTTGAGCTCACGGAAAATTTCTGTAATAATCTCATGTTGATTGAACTTGCTTTTGTTGTTGTGGTCTTCAGTCCTGAGGCTGGTTTGATGCAGCTCTCCATGCTACTCTATCCTGTGCAAGCTTCTTCATCTCCCAGTACCTACTGCAACCTACATCCTTCTGAATCTGTTTAGTGTAGTCATCTCTTGGTCTCCCTCTACGATTTGTACCCTCCACGCTGCCCTCCAGTACTAAATTGGTGATCCCTTGATGCCTCAGAACATGTCCTACCAACTGATCCCTTCTCCTAGTCAAGTTGTGCCACAAACTTCTCTTTTCCCCAGTCCTATTCAACACTTCCTCATTAGTTATGAGATCTACCCATCTAATCTTCAGCATTCTTCTGTAGCACCACATTTCGAAAGCTTCTATTCTCTTCTTGTCTAAACTATTTATCGTCCATGTTTCACTTCCATACATGGCTACCCTCCATACAAATACTTTCAGAAACGACTTCCTGACACTTAAATCTATACTCGATGTTAACAAATTTCTCTACTTCGGAAACGCTTTCCTTGCCATTGCCAGTCTACATTTTATATCCTCTCTACTTCGACCATCATCAGTTATTTTGCTCCCCAAATAGCAAAACTCCTTTACTACTTTAAGTGTCTCATTTCCTAATCTAATACCCTCAGCATCACCGGACATAATTCGACTACATTCCATTATCCTCCTTTTGCTTTTATTGATGTTCATCTTATATCCTCCTTTCAAGACACTATCCATTCTGTTCAACTGCTCTGAACTTAACAGTAACAAATGTAACAGCACACCTCTGAATTTTTTCAATGTCTTCTTTTAATACAATCTGGTGGAGTTTCCAAACATTCGAGCAGTACTCAAGTACGGCCCTCACAAGTGTATTATGAGTAGACTCTTTTATGGATGTGTTAAACTTTTCTAAAATTCTCCTAATAAACTGAAGTTGTCCAATTCGTCTTCCCTGCAACTATACTTGCATGCTCATTTCATTTCATATCGCTTTGCCTAGATATTTAATCAACGTGGCTGTCAAGCAGCACACACATGGTCTCTGTGATCTTCAGGCACTGAGATGCAACTTTCATTGTCCGTAAATGACAGAGGCCATGTGTGGATATGTTTATGAATGTTTTTCTAAATCTGATAGCTTAGATGATTTTAAAATATGCTGTTAAATGTACCTATCTGTTACACAACACTGCCTCATATGACGACCAGCAGTCTATCTTGTTTCATATTGTTGTTATTCCATACCCGGTTTTCCATTGTTTATCTCCATTTATGCATCAATTCATGCTCAGACATGAAGATTATGGTTGTGGTGCCATGGTACGATAGGTGTAATTCATGCTCTTGGCCCCATCGTTTAGTCCCCATGCAGTTCTGTCAGTATTAATCTGCAAGAAAAATTGCAGTGCAGTCTCAAAACTAAAACTAATTCTATACACTTGCTAAATAGAACCTCAATAAGGGAGCAAGCGAGAGACAATTTATATTTGCCAACCATTTCTCCCCAGAACTAACTGCGCGAAAGGTAGAATTGTCGTCTTTAAGTGTGGCATTATTGTTTCATCGGAGAAAACGTGTAGTGTATTGATGAAAGTATTTGATCACCCAAAAGGACCATGTTGTCTTGAACTAAACTCATGTAGGCTTTCACTGTAACTCGTGTAGGCTTCAACTGTAATATGGCTCTGGAGAGTAGCAATACATTGAATGAAATGCCAACACAGAACAAGCTGCATTATTAGCTTCCCATCTCTGTAATAAATGTTACAAACTCCGCAGTTCCATAATTGAGGGTCTGTGCTGTTATAAACAAAGTAAGAGAGGAGTATGCACCATATTACCATCTTCCAGTCATTGTATATCCACATTGCAAGGGCTTGGTAAGATTTGCACCTTCCTAACAGAATTTTGTGCCGGTTCTGTATCACTCAGTCATGTATGTACAGTCTGTGGAATGTGTATTAGACACTAGGGCTGAAGAGCCAGGAATATCATAATGCTGATATACACTCCTGGAAATGGAAAAAAGAACACATTGACACCGGTGTGTCAGACCCACCATACTTGCTCCGGACACTGCGAGAGGGCTGTACAAGCAATGATCACACGCACGGCACAGCGGACACACCAGGAACCACGGTGTTGGCCGTCGAATGGCGCTAGCTGCGCAGCATTTGTGCACCGCCGCCGTCAGTGTCAGCCAGTTTGCCGTGGCATACGGAACTCCATCACAGTCTTTAACACTGGTAGCATGCCGCGACAGCGTGGACGTGAACCGTATGTGCAGTTGACGGACTTTGAGCGAGGGCGTATAGTGGGCATGCGGGAGGCCGGGTGGACGAACCACCGAATTGCTCAACACGTGGGGCGTGAGGTCTCCACAGTACATCGATGTTGTCGCCAGTGGTCGGCGGAAGGTGCACGTGCCCGTCGACCTGGGACCGGACCGCAGCGACGCACGGATGCACGCCAAGACCGTAGGATCCTACGCAGTGCCGTAGGGGACCGCACCGCCACTTCCCAGCAAATTAGGGACACTGTTGCTCCTGGGGTATCGGCGAGGACCATTCGCAACCGTCTCCATGAAGCTGGGCTACGGTCCCGCACACCGTTAGGCCGTCTTCCGCTCACGCCCCAACATCGTGCAGCCCGCCTCCAGTGGTGTTGCGACAGGCGTGAATGGAGGGACGAATGGAGACGTGTCGTCTTCAGCGATGAGAGTCGCTTCTGCCTTGGTGCCAATGATGGTCGTATGCGTGTTTGGCGCCGTGCAGGTGAGCGCCACAATCAGGACTGCATACGACCGAGGCACACAGAGCCAACACCCGGCATCATGGTGTGGGGAGCGATCTCCTACACTGGCCGTACACCACTGGTGATCGTCGAGGGGACACTGAATAGTGCACGGTACATCCAAACCGTCATCGAACCCATCGTTCTACCATTCCTAGACCGGCAAGGGAACTTGCTGTTCCAACAGGACAATGCACGTCCGCATGTATCCCGTGCCACCCAACGTGCTCTAGAAGGTGTAAGTCAACTACCCTGGCCAGCAAGATCTCCGCATCTGTCCCCCATTGAGCATGTTTGGGACTGGATGAAGCGTCGTCTCACGCGGTCTGCACGTCCAGCACGAACGCTGGTCCAACTGAGGCGCCAGGTGGAAATGGCATGGCAAGCCGTTCCACAGGACTACATCCAGCATCTCTACGATCGTCTCCATGGGAGAATAGCAGCCTGCATTGCTGCGAAAGGTGGATATACACTTTACTAGTGCCGACATTGTGCATGCTCTGTTGCCTGTGTCTATGTGCCTGTGGTTCTGTCAGTGTGATCATGTGATGTATCTGACGCCAGGAATGTGTCAATAAAGTTTCCCCTTCCTGGGACAATGAATGCACGGTGTTCTTATTTCAATTTCCAGGAGTGTAGAACCTTTTTGTGCCAGGTTAGTTCTTCTGCTGTTTGAAGTTTGTCTATTCATTGGATTGGTTAACAGATGTTTAACAACTGAATTACCATACAACAGTGATATCTTCCACACATACATATTTATGCAGTGAAAACTAAAATATGCACATAAAATAATGCCATAAAGTGCTTATACATTGATAAAAAATGAATTTCTGTTCTTTTAG
Source organism: Schistocerca cancellata (assembly GCF_023864275.1). Lineage (NCBI taxonomy): Eukaryota > Metazoa > Arthropoda > Insecta > Orthoptera > Acrididae > Schistocerca > Schistocerca cancellata. Next base: position 378,496,980 of record NC_064626.1, on the reverse strand, counting down.
TTTCAAAACAAGAAGTTGTAATTAGTTTTATTCACAGAACAGTTTCATTTTGAGTGGGCCCCTTAAAATAACATGTAACAAAACCATTGTTATATTGCCATTTTACATAAATGTTTTGTACTTTGTGTGCTTTTCTATAAAACATATTTTTACTTCACATGAACTATTGGATCCATTTACAGTAGCAACTACTTGCTCCATTGTTGTGGAAATGTTGTTCAGAACTTTATTATGTTTACTAGTTGCAATTTATACTCCACCAACTTTATTTGAGGCAAAACTAAATTTAGAGACAGTGAATGCACTTACTTCTTTGTATGCAACAAGTTCTACACAAGGAGGCAAAGAGCTCTCTCTCTCTCTCTCTCTCTCTCTCTCTCTCTCTCTCTGTCCCACACCACTTGCGCCTGCTGTTTTCTCTCCTTGAAGTTTGCAATCATGGGACAAACTCCACATAGGGGCTCTATTACTGCTACTTCTACCCTCAAAGTTAATCATGAAATGCCTCTTGCTCATTTGTTTAATGTTGTGTTTCCTTGGTTAGCTATGGTGAACATTGCTGCGGAAATAGAGCATTCATTGTACGTAAATTAACGTAAAAATTAATGTGACTTAGTGAAAGAAATGGAAGCGAGGTGTAGCAAAGCTAATGCAGTGAGCACTCAGCTACGATCTACTCTCTTCTGCAAGAAGGAAGTCAGTACCAAGACTAAGTTATCTGTGCACCGTTCAATCTTTCGACCAACTTTGTTGTATGGGAGTGAAAGCTGGGTGGATCCAGGTTACCTTATCAATAAGGTTGAGGTTACGGATATGAAAGTAGCTAGGATGATTGCAGGTACTAGTAGATGGGAACAATGGCAGGAGAGTGCCCACAATGAGGAAATCAAAGAAAAACTGGGAATGAACTCTATAGATGTAGCAGTCAGGGCGAACAGGCGTAGATGGTGGGGTCATGTTACACGCATGGGAGAAGCGAGGTTACCCAAGAGACTCATGGGTTCAGCAGTAGAGGGTAGGAGGAGTCGGGGGGTAGACCAAGGAGAAGGTGCCTGGATTCGGTTAATAATGATTTTGGAGTAATAGGCTTAACAGCAGAAGAGGCACCAATGTTAGCACAGAGTAGGGGATCATGGAGGAATTACATAAGGGGAACTATGCTCCAGACTGAATGCTGAAAGGCATAATCAGTCTTAAATGATGATGATGATGATTAATGTGACTGTTCAACACACAACCTGAAGCTCATGTGGCAGAATCTGCAGAATGTCATTGGTGGGTGCACACTTGGTAGACTGCTCCTTGCTGCAATACATCATCCCTCAATCCATATTTTTATATTCTCACTCACCACTGTAATAAACTACAAAATATTCCTTGAATTGGAAATATTAAAAAAAAAAAAAAAAAAAAAAAAAAAAAAAAAAAAGACTGCTCTACTATAATGATAAATGGTGTTGATGTTGACTGGTCAGTTTTGTTTAGGCATTCAGTTACAAGTATTTTGATGTATTATAGTTATTGTTTAGTTTGTAAAATGAGTTTTTTATAGAAAACCTGTTAATAATTTTACTTCCTTTACTGCAGTGGCCTTTCTTTATTTTATTTTTATACACGAGTCTTGATAACTGTTGCTTTTCTCTGTTTTTCAGCATGGCCTTATGACTCAGCTACTTCGCCTGGCACAAAATTGTCTTACATTTGACTTCATTGGCACATCAACGGATGAGTCATCAGATGACCTGTGTACTGTCCAGATTCCAACGAGCTGGAGACCAGCATTCCTTGACTTCACAACTTTGAAACTATTTTTTGATCTGTATCATTCCTTGCCAAATACTCTTTCACCTTTGGTAAGCTGCAATAAATATATTTCCTTTAATGTAACCATTGGTGTGAAAAACTAAATGTTGTGCCTTGTGTATAATAATGTAGGACTAGCACATAACTTAGACACGCTAAATATCATGGAAGTAAACAAAATATATTATGACTGAAGTCCAACATAATATTTTATTTGAAAAATAGTGCCATCAGATGATACAGCAGCTGTGGCTATTAGTCTCCACAATTACCATCTCCAAAATGTCCAGTGTCAAATAAAAACAAAATAAGCAGGCAGAAACTGGTGCACTGTAACTTTTGAATAGCTAGCTACATATGTGACCCAATGAAATAGTATGGCAATAACATATTTTATAAAATATTGTAATTTGAATCCCACTAAAGACAGAGTTAACTCCTCAGTTTCTTTCAGTTGCAACAGATAGTTGCCAAGCTAGTTGCCTGTGCCAGACTTTCCTCTTTCATGTTCTAAAATGTCATAGGAGATGCATTTATATATTCACTGTATTTGTGATCTGGTTGTTCCACTTAAAAGTAAAACATGAGTCTGTTATATGTAATTTTGAAGATTTTGTTAGAAAACAAGAATTTCATTGCCCCATTTTCAGCAGGATTCTTTCGTTATGGGTACATAGTTCTGCCATATTTTCATGTAGTTGACAAACTGAGGGCTATTAATGATGAATTTCGTTTACTTCCAGTGTCTCCCTTTAGATCAATCTGATAAATCTAATTTATATTTAAGCAAAGTTCCACATTGTATTACACAAATAATTGCAGTGAGCTACAGTCTTCTAGGTGTCATACATGCATGTGACATACTGCCATGGTTGCAGTGTTGAAACCATTGATTCTGGGGCCTTATCAGTTGATTGAGGTATTCTGGCTACAGTTGAGTAGTAGTCCACTGGCAACTTTTAAGCTGGTAATTTGCTCTAGAGTTCAAGTTCTGCTCACAGAGTGTGTGTAAATTCAAAGGAATGAGGATTTGATTTTCCTTTGTGCCCTGTCAACTAGCTCGTGCAGTCAGTCATTGATTTGTTGCAATAACGTTTCACTCAGCATTTACACCAAAATCTTTGAGGTGGTAGCAAAGATTGATGGTTCCAGTGGAATTCTTGTACTGGATTGCCAACCTGTCACTGAAGTACGATTTTCTGCAGGTTTCCCACTTTTTGTATCAGTAAGCCTGCAAGTTTTGTCAAAAAGACTTGAACTGCAACTGTGTCATGTTTAAGGCTGTCACTAATTACACAAAAACTTTTGCATGGTCTTTACTAATTTTCAAAGAAATATGCAGATACGGGGTGTCATGGGTTAAATGTTTCCCAGTGAAAATCTTGGACAGCATTCAGGTCAACAAAGGACTGATTCTCTGCAAAATGAAGCAATGCAGTTACTTCATGAGGCTTATTAAGGTTTTACTTCTCTGTTTTGAGATATTGTGTCTGATTTTTTGGAACAAAGTGGTGATACATTCCAGTCAGATGTTTTTGATGCCATGTCTGTGACAAAATCAATCTACCACCAATAGCTTAGTTTCAAGTGATGCACAACCTGTCCACTGTTAGTACTCCACAGTTTTTTCAGGGCCAGTGTTCTTGCACAGATCAGAGGAATATGAGTTATTTTCTCTCAGGGCAAATCTTGCATGAGAGCTTTTGATTCAGTACAGTATTGCCCCCCCATGAACCATGGACCTTGCCGCTGATGGGGAGGCTTGCGTGCCTCAGCGATACAGATGGCCGTACCGTGGGTGCAACCACAACGGAGGGGTATCTGTTGAGAGGCCAGACAAACATGTGGTTCCTGAAGAGGGGCAGCAGCCTTTTCAGTAGTTGCAGGGGCAACAGTCTGGATGATTGACTGATCTGGCCTTGTAACATTAACCAAAACGGCCTTGCTGTGCTGGTACTGCGAACGGCTGAAAGCAAGGGAAACTACAGCCGTAATTTTTCCCGAGGACATGCAGCTCTACTATATGATTAAATGATGATGGCGTCCTCTTGGGTAAAATATTCTGGAGGTAAAATAGTCCCCCATTCGGATCTCCGGGCGGGGACTACTCAGGAGGACGTCGTTATCAGGAGAAAGAAAACTGGCGTTCTACGGATCGGAGCGTGGAATGTCAGATCCCTTAATCGGGCAGGTAGGTTAGAAAATTTAAAAAGGGAAATGGATAGGTTAAAGTTAGATATAGTGGGAGGAGGAACAAGACTTTTGGTCAGGTGATTACAGGTTTATAAATACAAAATCAAATAGTGGTAATGCAATAGTAGGTTTAATAATGAATAAAAAAATAGGAGTGCGGGTTAGCTACTACAAATAGCATAGTGAACGCATTATTGTGGCCAAGATAGACACAAAGCCCATGCCTACTACAGTAGTACAAGTTTATATGCCAACTACCTCTGCAGATGATGAAGAAATAGATGAAATGTATGACGAGATAAAAGAAATTATTCAGGTAGTGAAAGGAGACGAAAATTTAATAGTCATGGGTGACTGGAATTCGTCAGTACGAAAAGGGAGAGAAGGAAACATAGTCGGTGAATATGGATTGGGGGGAAGGAATGAAAGAGGAAGCCGCCTTGTAGAATTTTGCACAGAGCATAACTTAATCATAGCCAACACTTGGTTCAAGAATCATAAAAGAAGGTTGTATACCTGGAAGAATCCTGGAGATACTAGTAGGTATCAGATAGATTATATAATGGTAAGACAGAGATTTAGGAACCAGGTTTTAAATTGTAAGACATTTCCTGGGGCAGATGTGGATTCTGACCACAATCTATTGGTTATGAACTGCAGATTGAAACTGAAGAAACTGCAAAAAGGTGGGAATTTAAGGAGATGGGACCTGGATAAACTGAAAGAACCAGAGGTTGTAGAGAGTTTCAGGGAGAGCATAAGGGAACAATTGACAGGAATGGGGGAAAGAAATACAGTAGAAGAAGAATGGGTAGCTCTGAGGGATGAAGTAGTGAAGGCAGCAGACGATCAATTAGGTAAAAAGACGAGGGCTAATAGAAATCCTTGGGTAACAGAAGAAATATTGAATTTAATTGATGAAAGGAGAAAATACAAAAATGCAGTAAATGAAGCAGGCAAAAAGGAATACAGACGTCTCAAAAATGATATCGACAGGAACTGCAAAATAGCTAAGCAGGGATGGCTAGAGGAGAGACAGAGATTTAGGAACCAGGTTTTAAATTGTAAGACATTTCCTGGGGCAGATGTGGATTCTGACCACAATCTATTGGTTATGAACTGCAGATTGAAACTGAAGAAACTGCAAAAAGGTGGGAATTTAAGGAGATGGGACCTGGATAAACTGAAAGAACCAGAGGTTGTAGAGAGTTTCAGGGAGAGCATAAGGGAACAATTGACAGGAATGGGGGAAAGAAATACAGTAGAAGAAGAATGGGTAGCTCTGAGGGATGAAGTAGTGAAGGCAGCAGACAATCAATTAGGTAAAAAGACGAGGGCTAATAGAAATCCTTGGGTAACAGAAGAATTATTGAATTTAATTGATGAAAGGAGAAAATACAAAAATGCAGTAAATGAAGCAGGCAAAAAGGAATACAGACGTCTCAAAAATGATATCGACAGGAACTGCAAAATAGCTAAGCAGGGATGGCTAGAGGACAAATGTAAGGATGTAGAGGCTTATCTCACTAGGGGTAAGATAGATACTGCCTACAGGAAAATTAAAGACACCTTTGGAGATAAGAGAACCACTTGTATGAACATCAAGAGCTCAGATGGAAACCCAGTTCTAAGCAAAGAAGGGAAAGCAGAAAGGTGGAAGGAGTATATAGAGGGTTTATACAAGGGCGATGTACTTGAGGACAATATTATGGAAATGGAAGAGGATGTAGATGAAGACGAAATGGGAGATAAGATACTGCGTGAAGAGTTTGACAGAGCACTGAAAGACCTGAGTCGAAACAAGGCCCCGGGAGTAGACAACATTCCATTTGAACTACTGATGGCCTCGGGAGAGCCAGTCATGACAAAACTCTACCATCTGGTGAGCACGATGTATGAGACAGGCGAAATACCCTCAGACTTCAAGAAGAATATAATAATTCCAATCCCAAAGAAAGCAGGTGTTGACAGATGTGAAAATTACCGAACTATCAGTTTAATAAGTCACAGCTGCAAAATACTAACGCGAATTCTTTACAGACGAATGGAAAAACTGGTAGAAGCCGACCTCGGGGAAGATCAGTTTGGATTCCGTAGAAATGTTGGAACACGTGAGGCAATACTGACCTTACGACTTATCTTAGAAGAAAGATTAAGAAAAGGCAAACCTACGTTTCTAGCATTTGTAGACTTAGAGAAAGCTTTTGACAATGTTAACTGGAATACTCTCTTTCAAATTCTGAAGGTGGCAGGGGTAAAATACAGGGAGCGAAAGGCTATTTACAGTTTGTACAGAAACCAGATGGCAGTTATAAGAGTCGAGGGGCATGAAAGGGAAGCAGTGGTTGGGAAAGGAGTAAGACAGGGTTGTAGCCTCTCCCCGATGTTATTCAATCTGTATATTGAGCAAGCAGTAAAGGAAACAAAAGAAAAATTTGGAGTAGGTATTAAAATTAATGGAGAAGAAGTAAAAACTTTGAGGTTCGCTGATGACATTGTAATTCTGTCAGAGACAGCAAAGGACTTGGAAGAGCAGTTGAACGGAATGGACAGTGTCTTGAAAGGAGGATATAAGATGAACATCAACAAAAGCAAAACGAGGATAATGGAATGTAGTCAAATTAAGTCGGGTGATGCTGAGGGAATTAGATTAGGAAATGAGACACTTAAAGTAGTAAAGGAGTTTTGCTATTTGGGGAGTAAAATAACCGATGATGGTCGAAGTAGAGAGGATATAAAATGTAGACTGGCAATGGCAAGGAAAGCGTTTCTGAAGAAGAGAAATTTGTTAACATCGAGTATAGATTTAAGTGTCAGGAAGTCGTTTCTGAAAGTATTTGTATGGAGTGTAGCCATGTATGGAAGTGAAACATGGACGATAACTAGTTTGGACAAGAAGAGAATAGAAGCTTTCGAAATGTGGTGCTACAGAAGAATGCTGAAGATAAGGTGGGTAGATCACGTAACTAATGAGGAGGTATTGAATAGGATTGGGGAGGAGAGAAGTTTGTGGCACAACTTGACTAGAAGAAGGGATCGGTTGGTAGGACATGTTTTGAGGCATCAAGGGATCACAAATTTAGCATTGGAGGGCAGTGTGGAGGGTAAAAATCGTAGAGGGAGACCAAGAGATGAATACACTAAGCAGATTCAGAAGGATGTAGGTTGCAGTAGATACTGGGAGATGAAGAAGCTTGCACAGGATAGAGTAGCATGGAGAGCTGCATCAAACCAGTCTCAGGACTGAAGACCACAACAACAACAAACATTGCAAACTGTCAAACCCATCAAAAATTTATAGTCCTTGTCAGTGATGTTATGGCAAGCATCAGTTCCTAATCTATTGTATGCCCCCCCCCCCCCTCCCCAACCACCCCCCCACTCTCTCTCTCTCTCTCTCTCTCTCTCTCTCTCTCTCTCTCACACACACACACACACACACACACACACACACACACACACACACACACACACACACACCTGAGTAACAAACATTGACCCACCATTTTGACGTGAGATCACATAATTTAGAAAAGCCAATTTATTGGCAGGCTCATTTCAATAAAAATGAACATTTCTTTGAAATTGCTTTGCAACGGGCACTTATGTTTCTGAACTTTTATTCCATCAGTTCAGACAGAAACACAAGTCTTCATGCTAAGGCAGATCCTACTAAATTCATCATCATCATCAAAAAATTCAAGTACTTGTGTGTTTTAACTCCATCAGAAAGAACTTCACGTGCTTTTCGCTTGGTGCTACAGCAGGCCCTTTTCAATTTTAAACTTTCTGTTTCAACTATTCTCTCAGAGACACAGTTCTGCAAAGGCTTTTTAATGAGTCAGCACCTTGGTGCTGGTGTGAAACTCTGAATTTTCTCAGCTTGACAAGATTTGTGCATTTTTCTTTTAAGTCTGACAATAGCCAAGTATAATCAGAACAGTTCCTGTTGACTTGAACCTTCTGGCTGTTGCAGCTCACCAGGATGGTAGCCACTAGCATATGCCACTTGGCTACTTATTAACTTTTGTGCATTAAAAGCTGTGTGTTTGATGTAGCCTTTTAAATTGCATCTTAATGGCCGTTAGAATTTAAAGAGAGGAAGCTCCAAGAGAATTCAAAAACTGATTTGAAAAATTCTTATTTTTCCACCTCCATTAGATGAAACCAAAGCTGTAACAGCAGCAAATATAATATGGTGTTCTATTTGACAGTTTAAACACAATTTTTGCCCATTTGACGAACCATACTTGCTGATTCATGAGGGTTTCTTAAATTTGGCTCAGATTTTTGCAATTGTGATGATTCTTATTATCAAATGGATTACAGCTTAATCATTGCAGAGATCAAAATTTTGTCAGCAGAGGGTTTATAATGGAGACAAATTGTACATTCAGGCCAAAATGACTCGAGAACAGTGAACAGTGTGTAGTGACCAACAAGAGTGACATCTATCCAACTTCAATGATCCACAGTTTTACATTAAATTTGAAAAACGTGATACAGTTGATGTACAGGTACCATCTCATCAGTAAATGAAATACAGCAAAAAATAAAGAAATTAAAGAATGAGAAGGCTTGTGATGAAGATTAGACAGATATTTAATTATTAAAGAATGGAGGACTACAACTGAAATTAGAACTACTGTGCTTAAAGCCAGTATTACATGACATACCTACAAGTAAAGTGTAGATGGCATGCCACCTAATGGCAGAATAGGTGAAGCTACTATTTTAGCAGATGGTTTATCCACTATGGAGAAACAGGTGCTGTTCTATTCTGCCCTGGATCCACATGAGTGCTGTGGAGGAGGTGCGTATGCGCATGTGAAAAACACAGCATTGCAAATGGGCTTTCCGCATGTTACTGTTTTCACCTGTGGTCAGCGGAAGAGATATATGTGAGCTCTTGAGTCCTCTTTTGGTTATTGTGTAAGATATTTGACACATTTTTCAGTGAATAATTTTTTATAAATATGACAATAAAACAAATGAAAATTGGCTTCTCATTTTGCTGTTGAGAAAGCTCTATATCAAATGATAGCTCCTTATAATAGAAAAGGAATGGAAAAAAAGAAAGTATAAGCCTGTTTATTGAGACACACAGCAAGGAAAGATCTCGAGACACACTGTAACATAATAAGGTATGTCAACAAATTAATTCAGAGTTTATATGTTTTACATAAATGTGCATATAATTTTACTTTCAGTATGTTTATGTATCACCATAATTGGTGAAAGTACTGCATATTTGATTTCATGAGAGAATAGCCACAAGAGTCAGAGTAGTTGTGCAGCTGTGATGAGAGAGAACTGTAAAAGCCAGCCGGCCGTGATGGCCAAGCAGTTAAAGGCGCTACAGTCTGGAACCGCGCGCCCGCTACGGTCGCAGGTTCGAATCCTGCCTCGGGCATGGATGTGTGTGATGTCCTTAGGTTAGTTAGGTTTAAGTAGTTCAAAGTTCTATGGGACTGATGACCTTAGAAGTTAAGTCCCATAGTGCTCAGAGCCATTTGAACCATTTTTTTTGTAAAAGCCATTTTGCATTTTTGCAGTCACACTATTGTGCAGAACTGAAAAAGATACGAGAACACTGAGATCAGTGGCGCAGGCACAGTAAAAGTGCACATACCAGTACGTGAAATAGCTTCCGTCATTACGACATGACATGCGCAACTCCCATCATGTGCAATCTATAGCAGCTTGTCGAAACAAGGCACGGGTGCAAGAATGTAAACATAGATGATCATTTGCTTGTACCGGCACGACATATAATGAAAATTTTAGTTCATAGTTCTGTTTAATCATAACTTAATTTCATTCTAGCTGCAGAAAACCAGGAACTGCTTAATAAATACAAACCTAGACCTCTCAGAAGTTTCAATATGAAAAAATATCAGTTTTACAAAAATATCACCTTTCACACTCGACATTGTAAACAAGCCTGCAGTTCCGAATTTATAATCTTGGGATGTTGGAGAAGACTTACACATCAGCAGTGTCATGTAATAGAGCTAATGAAAAAGTTGGCAGTTTCAGACTTGTTCAGGAGAAAGATCTTCAACATTTAGCAAAATTTCATTCTAATGGTGCTAACTTGAATGCAGTAGGTTCATAGTGTAATACTGGCTTAATATAAACAGTCTTACCAATTTACATATTAAACAGTCTGATCCCAATAACTGAAGAACTAATTAGGGACTACCAGTGTGGTTTCCTTAGAAATAGATCCACAAGAAATCATTTATTAACTCTAAGACAAGTAATAGAGAAGGTGTCGAACTTCAGTGTACACTTATCAGCCAGAACATTATGACCACCTACCTAATAACCGGTATGTCCGCCTTTGGCATGGATAACAACAGTGACGCATCAAGGCATGGAAACAATGAGGCCTTGGTAGATCACTGAAGGGAGTTGGCACCAGATCTGCACATACAAGTCATCTAATTTCTGTAAATTCAGGGGGAAGGGGGCAATGGGCTAACATCCCAGATGTGTTTGATCAGGTTCAGATCAGGCGAGTTGGGCCAGCACATCAATTGGAATTAGCCACTGTGTTCTCCGAACCACTCCATCAGTCTCCTAACCTTGTGACGTAGCACATTATCTTGTTGAAAAATGACACTGTTGTTGGGAAACATGATTGCCATAAAGGAGTATATGTGGTCTTGCAACCAGTGTATGATACTTCTTGGCTGTCATGGTGGCGTGCACGAGCTCCACTGGATTCAAGGATGCCCATGTGAATGTTCCAGATTCATGCCCTCTCTTCAGCATGATGAAGAAGGTATCAGGATTCATCAGACCGTACAACACTCTTGACACTGCGGCAATGTCTTATTCCGATGATCATGCCCAGTTTAGTCATAGTTGCCAATGTCGTGGTGTTAACATTGGCACATGCGTGGGTTGTTGGTTGTGTAGACCCATCATTATGAGAGTTCAGTGCACTGCATGTTCAGACACACTTGTACTCTGGCCAGCATTGAAGTTATATTTTAGCTCCACAACAGTTTGCCGCCTGCCCTGTTTCACCAGCCCGCCCAGCCTATGACGTCTGACATGTATAATGAGGGGTGACCATCCAACGCCACGACATCTGGACGTGATTTCACCTTGGTTTCGCAACGTGTTGAAGAATCTGACCACAGCTCTCCTCTAATACCTGACAACTTGTACAGTTTCCAAAATGCTCGTGCCGAGCCTCTGGGCCGTCACAGTCTGCCCTCGGTCAGACTCAGATAGATTGTGCACCTTCCCCATATTACACACAGACAGCACACTCACTGATACTACATGCACCATGTGTGTGACTAACAGTCATTCCTCAGCATGTGACACTGCTATTGCCTAGATGAGTTTTTATTGATAAAAGTCAGTGACCATAATGTTCTGGCCGGTCAGGGTAGATGTCCATTATATAAAATGTGTATAGATGAAACTTTGATGCATATAAGGTGTGCACTGGACTAAGATAAGGGGACGCCATTGACAGAACACATACAGAAATAGACATCTAGCGACAGCAAACAAAACACTATTTAATTTCATCAAAATTCTAAAGAAAAGATTACACAGATATGAGGCATTAATATTTATGAAGAAAGATGAAGAAAAATTGTTAATACTTGAAAGCAGAATACTAAGGAAAATTTTTGGATCTGTATATGATAACATGGAATGGAAGGTAAGAGAAAGTGGAGAATCAAGGGAACTATAAAGACACCTTAGCTTCATTGAAGTGCTAAAGAAGAGAAGTTTGAATGGCAGGACATATATCAAGAGTGATGGTGAATAGACTACTTAGACTAGCGTTCTGCAAAAGAAAACATAGAACAAGAGGAAGAGGAAGGCTCAGAATTTATGGTGAAACATTATCCAGAGGGCACAGCCAGGATGAGCATTAACACCAAATGGACGAAAAGTGCACTCGACGTAAAGAAACGGGAGAACCTCATAGAGCAAGTGTATGGCTGATATGGCACTTTCCACATACTAAGTAAAGTAAAAATAAATGTAATTGTGCACCTGAGAAAATAACTAACGCTTCACATATTGTTGAAAAGCTCATTGCTAATGATTGTTGCGTCAACTTCGTCTCAACAATAAATAAGAACAGGAAATTGTTTTGTTTCTTTGATTTTTAGCAAAATTCCATTGCTCGTGTTTTATTCTCAAGCTATATTCCCAAAAATTCTAGTTTCTGTGAGAAGTTGATAGCAAAACAATCAGATGTAAGCCTTTCAGTGTTGATTTTATGTGAATGGGGACTAAGTTTGCTAAAAGTTAATTTTTCTTTTTTATATCCATATTACTACGGAATAGCCCAGTGGCCACTTGCATGAAAAATTTACCGGGTAATTGACCTTCAAGGAAAAAGTATGTGTGCAAATGTGATATTTTGGAGAGAAATAGATGCTCTTCCAAATGGTAGTTGGCACAAATGTGGATCAGGTGGCCTTTCTGAATTACCGAGGTTCAGTAATCAATTTTGCAGCAAATTTGTGTTCTGGCAACTTCACCACCAGCAATCTCAAAAACTATGAACTCAAAAGTGACAAATTTTACAGGTTTAATAAACAAGTTACTAGGTAATATGACCACAAAAGGAGAGGTTTCTAAACCAACTGTATGAGGAAATGAAGTTGCTTCAACTTGGAAGAAATTGTAACAAGAAAATTTATAGAAAACTTTAAGAGTGACACTTGGAGTACAAATCATGAGCCAACTTATATAAAAATTACACAATATGTTGCAATGCAAGCTTTTCAACTATCTTGCCAAGCTGTCAGCTTTACTACAATTAACCACAGAATTACAGCACTTTGAGCATGGTTTAAAAATTTTTTAAATATCACTACGGCATATGCACACCCTAGAAGCCCAAACCCCCAGAGTATAGAAATTTGAGAGCTATAAATGTGTGAATCTTCCTTAGGTTTCACTACAGAAGAGGAGAGGCTGTTAGAATATTAAGTGTACTTATTGGTGGTAGTTTTCCACTAAGTAGCTGGATTGGTGGAATTGTAGTTTCATAACCACAAAGGTGTAAAAGACTCGGTAGAATAATATGGGAGTACTTAATTTTTGTTAGCTTGGATAATTAATTGATCCCTTGTTAATCATAATGTGAGAATAAATACTGCATTAAAATGTAGCAGAAAGATACATTACATTCATACGTTGACTGATTGAAATTGATACTTGAAGTTCACAACATCTGTGGAAAGTATGAGGATAAGTATGTACATGTTCAGTGGATGTGTGGAATATGAAACAGGCTACGAAAGATTATGAAAAAGTGAAGTGCTTGTGAAGCTGCTGAAATATGATATGCCATGTAGAAGGTTCAGATGGCTTCATAGAAAGTATTTTCTTAGTTTTTTATTGTGTAATAAGCAAGCAGTGTAAAACTTAGGTATACACATCTTTACAGAGACAGAAATGTGTGGATTGAAAATCTTAAGCAGTTGCCTAGCAGAATTTGTCAACCTCATGAACAATGCTGGTATCTTCCGTTATGTCATGTGTAGTATGTGCGACTGGGCAGAAATGACACTGTTACATGTGAAATGACACTGTTACATGTGGATTTGATGTATGCTCAGTCCAACATTCATAAAGCATGAATTTCACAATTAAACCATATATATAGAGAGAGAGATAATTTTTTGCTTTGTGTGACACCTGAACAGATTCAGTTGAGTGATTTCATTGTTGTCTGTTGCCCTATACAGAACTCTTAACATGCCACGTGAGTTGTTTAATTTGCTGTGGTAGTGCTGTGAGTGTCTCTCATCTTTTTTAAGGAAACTCTTTCTACATTGAGTTGTACCCATGTTCACTGGCCACAAAACAGGCTGAGCTCATTATATTCAGTGCCTTGGATTTTTTTACTTTTGGGCTATTACTTTTCATCAGATGTCACTAGCAGCAATTTTGGCAAGGCAGTATAAATTCTTTGGAATAGTAGATGATAAATAACATCTAATAAAGGTGTATAGCTACACCCCTGATTTAGTATGGTAGGATTTGTGCTGTACATGTCGTCAGCATGTTAGCTGGAATGGCAATTACTGAAACTACAAGAAAAAAACACTAGCTGTGCAGCAGTATTGAATAATATCTTATCACAGGTATCTGTCCTCTCTCCTCTCTTGTTTAATTTATATGGATCTAATATTCCTTCAACATAGTCCAGAAAGTTAGGCTATATAGATGATTGACCAAGGACTGTCTAACACAAAACCTTTGAAACAAGTGAAGAAATCCTACCTTCTGTTATAGACATCTTAATCCAAAGCTTCTGTAATGAAGATTACAACCTAACTCAAATAAAACAGAAGTTGCATGTTTCTGCCACCTGATAGATTGGCATCTTGAAGTCTATTTTGAGGGAGATGAACTTCACCATAATGTGCATCCAAAATAATTTGGGACCACATTAGGCAGGACACTTTCTTTTAAGGAACAGTTGACATAAACATCTGCTAAGCTTGAAAGCAGAAATAACATCTTTAATAAGCCCTGTGGCCCTAGTTGGAGATCAGCAGGAAACACACTTTGAGTATCTGCACTCAGATTGGTTTATTCAACAGCAGAGTACTGTGCATCTGTCTGGTATAATAGTTCATTAGTGAAAAAGATAACTGTACTATGTAACAAATCCTTGTGCATTGTTAGTAGGTTTATATGATACTGTTACCTATCTTGAGTCGCATTCCACCTCCTGAGATCAGACAAAAGAGTGCTCTTCTATGTGAATTGTTGATAACCCCAGTCTTCTAGTATTGAATGATGTATTCCCTGTGGAGCAAGGGATAAAAAGAAGAAAGAAGAGTGAGACATCCCCCTCTTAAAACAGTCAGGATTCTTGCTGAAAGTGAATTCAGCACCATCAGTGAATGGGAATGTTACTGGTGACAGAACTCTCATCCACAAGCCTGAACTTGCTCTGCATCCGGGAGGAGCTACCTGGATTTGAACAAGCTCATGAAATTTAGACTACCTTGAATCGCATCGTAACGGGCCATAGAAGAATAGTGGGACAAACCTTCATCACCATCTTGTGACTGCAGTACTGAACAGCAGACAGTTGTTCATGTGTATCAGCATGTCCCACAAATGCCTACAATTGTGCTGTTGAAAATTTCCTTACAGTGACAAGTAAGGTGTTGAACTATACAAAAGATCTTGATATTTGCCTATAGCTATTGTCATTTGTTATGCATTCTGCTGGAGAGGATGTAATCTTTGTATATGTATAGATAAACATTTGTTTCAGAAACTCTTAATGTATACAATGTGATAAATAAAAATCCACTATACAGGCCATGTGTACTCAGCTGTAGAGTTACAAAAAGCAAGCACCGAATTGTTCACAATTTCTGCTTGTGCTCCCCGAGTTTTCTTGCTGAACATATGTCTACAAGTTTTAGAAGAGTATTCATCTGATGGACGTAGTTCTTTTAATTGTTTTTTTCATCGACAGTGACAAGCATGTTTTGTAAAAACAAGATTGGGAGACATCTGTTTTGGAATCATACACGAATATAATGGTCCTGTTGTGAGACAACACTAAAACTGCTAAACTTCCTAACTAATAACACAAATCACATTATTCATTATTTAAAATGTTGACATATTAAAACTGGCGTCATTTGCATAAGTATTTCAAAATATTATTCAATTGGGAATGAATAAAATGAATTTATGTGCAAAAAAATCTTACAGAAAAAAAGTGCCAGATTACTGACTATTTTTGTGTAGCTTTTCGAATATTGTTAGAACCCACAAAAATACTGTTTTTAAGAGTTTCCAAAATGGTGTTATAAGTCCATTTAAAACTGATTTTCCGCTACTCATTTCTTCTCTGAATAAGTACTGAAAGATGGCTGTGCAAATATATTCTGGTGAGGGTAGAGTCGAGTAATAACTATAACATTGAAAATTTCAGTTGACAGTTGCAAGTTTCTATGCGCCTTTTCGAGTATACAGGAGAAAACATCTCTACTATATATTTGTTGGTTTTTGCATAAATTGATAGAATTTTTGCATAAGTTTAATAAACACAACAGACACGTAACAGAGGCTTCAGTCATCAATAATACATTCTCCTTCACTATTTATAACAATCTGCCAATGTTGGGCCAATTTTCTGATTTTGCAACTGAAGAAATCACGTGGTTTTGAGGTGAAGAACTCGTTGAGCTATGTTTGGAGTGCATTATATATTTTCAACTCACATTTTCATCTGGAAAGGAAGCTCCTTGAAGGTTGTTTGATAATGAGCAGAAAAGGTGAAAATCTGAGGGCGCAAGATCTGGTGAATAAGGTGGGTGTGGAATAACTTCCCTTCCCAACCTTGGGTAGGTCTCTCTCTCTCTCTCTCTCTCTCTCTCTCCTTTTTTTTTTTTTTTTCCCCCGGTCTAGCAGAATGTGGGCAGGTGTTATCAGGGAATAGCATCACTTCACGCAGTCTTATCATCATGCAAGGTGCAAATGTTTCCGGCCACCTCCGTTGCTGTCACCCCTCTATTGAATTCAAACAGAGGAATGTGTCTGAAATGCTCAGATTTCTTCATTTGGCACTCTTTTGTACCGTCACAGGTCTACTCACTATCTCCAAATGACAATATGTAAACTCAGATAGTAACAGTGAAATACAAATACAAATGGCATCGGCAAATAAACCCCTCACAACCGAAATACCAACATGCAAAACAAAAATGCTATGAACTTCATGCACCAAGTTAATATTGTCTATTTTAGCTTTTTGCATGGGGCACACAGCAAGAAAAATATTAACCACGAAGTTCATTTTCACGTTTTGAAATTGTATATCAGTGACAGTCATGTGGAAAAAAAGCCTTTTTGCTGTAAACTAACAATGTTCCCAAGTTTTAAAAAATCAGTCGTTTTTCCAATTTTAGGAATTTACATTACTGTTAATTTTGTGTGCCTGCTTTTGTGTTTAGAGCCAGATATTTACAGCCTAAAAATTATGCATTAATTTAATTGCTATGCATTTATCAACAACAGTATATTTTCTTTATTTCTTCTTGGTACGTGCTCCAATTTGACTTTGGTAAAGTAAAATGAATCTTTTTTGTTTTCTTTGAATTATATGTAATTGAGATCCATCAGGAGAGATTAATAAAATGTTAATAATGAATGCAAAATAATAAAAAATACTACAATCTTATAGTTCACATTAGCAAAAACATGTTGGAGGGTAAAGTTGTTGACATGTAGCTGAGAAATAATTTGTATGTGTAGCTTCAGCTCGTGGCGCCAGTAAAGCTGTCACTGCTGCTTATGTGATAGACAGTGCTGCTCCAAGGATTGTGGGAATACCTGATCCCTTTTTTAAGGTGACTGCCCTGGCATTAATTTAATGTTCACACAGATACTGTATATCAATTTGGAGCTGTTTCAGTTCATAATGAAAGAAATTTTAACTTAAAGTTTCATTGACTGACTTATGGTTTATGTATATGTCATTATTGTCCTTGTTTAAACATTGGTTTATTTAGAACTATTAGATATTCATCACAGTTTTAATTTTTTGCAGGCACTGTCCTGTCTTGTTCAGATAGCATCTGTTCGGAGATCTCTCTTTAGTAATACAGAGAGAGGAAAATTTTTAACCCACCTTGTGAATGGTGTGAAACACATACTCCAGAATCCTCAGGTATGTAAGGTGTGTCTTGCTGAAATAATTCATATATGATGATAAATGAAGAACATAACATTCTTCAGGGAAAAAAAAAAAAAAAATGTCAGCCTGCTGTCACCAAATTCAGCATCTTCATGTATTCAAGCTAAGGACAAATGAGATTTGCCTGTAGTTCACATATTCTTCTGCCATGTCCTCAATTTTCCCTCTCAACTTAACCAAGTTATGGCACTCTGTATTTACTAATAGTTATGTATTTTTCCGATCAGTTTTAATTCCATGTTTTTCTCCATATCACACTTTGTTTTCTCCCACCTTCCTGTTTCTCTCTCATTATATTACACCGTGTGTTTCTTGCCACTTGTTTATGACAACAGGGTTTGTTCGTTTTTGCCATATCCCAAGTAATTCCTTTAAAGTTTCTTATCCTTCCCTTATGCATAAAAAATCAAGATGGCATCAGTATTCTCTTTATATCCAGGTAAGTTGGGTTAAAGTTTATAATAATAAACCTCCTGAAAAGCTTTAGCATTCAATCTTCCATAGGTGTCTGGATGTCCGTAATACTCATTGATAATTAGTAGATCTCAATTTTGGTAGGTAGCACAATAGAGCAAGTAACTCAGTGTTATGTATAAAAAATCTAGAAATATTTAGTTCATAGCAGTTCCACCGTTTTTCCTATGCAGAGGCCTCTGGTTGTTAAGAAACACTGTTTATCATTGTAGTTAGAAACTTACTGAATTGCTTGCTGAATTAGCCTAGTAAATTAACCATCTCGCCAACAAGTTCAATGCTTCAAATGAAATTTCTAGTTTCTGAACTGCTGAAAAATTCATATTATTGAGGAAAAAACCTTGTTTCACAAAGCATCCAGCATCCGTCGCATCTAGAAATAAACTTTCCTGTAGACAAAAGGGGACGGGGTCTATACGAGCTGAGCTAATAAATCCAAAAGGGTGAATGACAAACGCTGTTTATGTGGTTGGGTTTGCAAATTATCAGTGTTATAATTACTAGTGACTTCCATAGATTCAGACTACCAGAGTGGAAATAAACAACTAACAGGAATAACAGGCAACTAAGATTACGTATTGTCTTCCCCGTGTATCCAAGAAAATGAAATTTTGACAAAACACTTCTGGCCAGACCGCTACACTACTAAGGGCCAGTTACACAGTCCCCGGCTAGCAGCCGTTAAAGTTCTATTCTGGGAGTAGCGCGGAAAAGCGTTGTATGTACACGTAATAATGCCTAACCAGAGAACAAATGCGGGTTAACTACTCCTTTTATTGTGGCAGGGTTACAGCAGTTAACCAGAGAATAAATTTTGACACTGACAGAAATAGTTACAGAATTAGTGGTGACAAGAAATTCCAAATTAGAACGAGGAAGGAGAAGATACGGAGACTCTCACAAATTACGGAAGAATATGACGATTCCAAATTTATATAAAAATTTCGTACTGCTACTTTTCCATCTCATGCTTCAGAAGCTAGAGAGTATGAATGAAATGTGAAACTATTTCCTAACATAAAACTTTTTGCTTGTAGTAGGCCTAATAGACATTTGATATTGGTTCTTCGTGAATTATATTCTGTCGTGTTATAAAAATTACCATTTGTGCCAAAACAGTGTCGTTTATTTGGTGTGTGTAACAATTGCTGCAATATTAGTAAGGCCTGTTTCGTTTTATCTAGCACACAGTGGCAAAATACACGTAATTAGATCGAGAAACCACACCAGTCTATGGTACTATTTGTACTAAAAGCTTTTGTGGCATTAGACAACGACATTTCGTTTGTTCATGCAGCAAAACATTGACAAACTTTGATGAGGTAATATATTCTTTCCCAGAAAGGAAGGTACGTCATATAAAGCCGTGGCAAGATTAGAGAGAGAAAAAAATGCTAGGATTGAGGAAATGTGTACTGTCTTGCTTGTCTCTTGTTTTTACTCGTTTTATATATCCTATATTTAGTTTTATGTCACTTGAAACAGCAAGTTACTAGCTAATAGGCAGTAAAGACTGCGAATTTTCTGAAGAATGCTTGCAAGAATGCTTGTTCTCCCGGTTATGAATAATCCCATCCACTATTAATTGCAATATTTTTTTAAGAGGGGCAGGATGTCAAACCGGCCGACTGGGAGCAGGAGAGGCACCACAGGACATTTTAATTTCCACTGGCCTGAATATAGTTTGATGGCACCCATTACAAAATGTTACATGTTTGAATTTCACAGAGTGAAATACAGAGACGTGCGATGGAAGAATGCTGGTGAAGAGGCGTGGCACTGTACTTCTGCGTACTTAAGACGAAGTAAAATGTTTTACGTTCCCTCGATCATATATGTTTTATGTATCAGACTCATCAGAAAGATGTGCGCTACAAAATGAAGATATTTTTGAAAAGTCGATTTTTTAAATTTTTTACATGCTACCTCTAAAACTAGAGGGAGGGGGAACATCACTATCTATTATTGCCCCGGTTCGGAAATACCGTAGATCCGGACCTGATGCGCAGAGCAGTCTGAGTTGTTGTTTGGAGGTGGTAGTCTCCACGTGACCCGTGTTTACATTAAGTGATTTTGCTGTTTCCTCTTCGTTTATTGCTCTCACGTCAAATGAAAGCAAAACGGATTTCTGTGGCTGGGAGCTATCAAGTGAATTAAAATACATTCACATAATTATGGAAGGCTAAAATATTAGCTTCAGATTTTATTTTGTTTCCACCTTTCTGACAGTCGTGCGTTAATTGCCTTGCACAACAATGAAGTTATTTTTGTTGGTTTGTTAAAGAAATTTGACTTTCATTAATCTTTTCTGCTGAGACAGCCAATTCATTTGAAACGAAGTGTCTAATTCCACACTATTGACTGGTTTCAACTGTCGCGGGAAAATATTCCGAATGGTTGTTTGAAAAGCGTTACTTTCAAGTAAATTAAATTTCCTTTTACACAAGATGAACTCTGTGCGCGAATGTCCGATGAATTTCTTAAATTGGAGCGTTTGACTCTCATTCAAAATTCAAATCTTTGACGACGACCATTTAGAATATTTTTGAGAGCAGATGATCAGACATTTATGTCGTCGTTAAGAATTTCACTGGCACATTTGTGTGCGCAAAAAAGATCAACATTATGTGTGAAAGCTTAGCTTCTCTTGCAGCTTATTAATCTCAGAGGCCAATATTATACGTGAAAGCTTTTCTTTTCTTGTAGCAACACTATGTACATTAATTTAAACCATTACCTTTTCATACAGGGTGTTTCAAAAATGACTGGTATATTTGAAACGGCAATAAAAACTAAACGAGCAGCGATAGAAATACACCGTTTGTTGCAATATGCTTGGGACAACAGTACATTTTCAGGCAGACAAACTTTCGAAATTACAGTAGTTACAATTTTCAACAACAGATGGCGCTGCGGTCTGGGAAACACTATAGTACGATATTTTCCACATATCCACCATGCGTAGCAATAATATGGCGTAGCCTCTGAATGAAATTACCCGAAACCTTTGACAACGTGTCTGGCGGAATGGCTTCACATGCAGATGAGATGTACTGCTTCAGCTGTTCAATTGTTTCTGGATTCTGGCGGTACGCCTGGTCTTTCAAGTGTCCCCACAGAAAGAAGTCACAGGGGTTCATGTCTGGCGAATAGGGAGGCCAATCCACGCCGCCTCCTGTATGTTTCGGATAGCCCAAAGCAATCACACGATCATCGAAATATTCATTCAGGAAATTAAAGACGTCGGCCGTGCGATGTGGCCGGGCCCCATCTTGCATAAACCACGAGGTGTTTGCAGTGTCGTCTAAGGCAGTTTGTACCGCCACAAATTCACGAAGAATGTCCAGATAGCGTGATGCAGTAATCGTTTCGGATCTGAAAAATGGGCCAATGATTCTTTTGGAAGAAATGGCGGCCCAGACCAGTACTTTTTGAGGATGCAGGGACGATGGGACTGCAACATGGGGCTTTTCGGTTCCCCATATGCACCAGTTCTGTTTATTGATGAAGCCGTCCAGGTAAAAATAAGCTTCATCAGTAAACCAAATGCTGCCCACATGCATATCGCCGTCATCAATCCTGTGCACTATATCGTTAGCGAATGTCTCCCGTGCAGCAATGGTAGCGGCGCTGAGGGGTTGCCGCGTTTGAATTTTGTATGGATAGAGGTGTAAACTCTGGCGCATAAGACGATACGTGGACGTTGGCGTCATTTGGACCGCAGCTGCAACACGGCGAACAAAACCCGAGGCCGCTGTTGGATCACCTGCTGCACTAGCTGCACGTTGCCCTCTGTGGTTGCCGTACGCGGTCGCCCTACCTTTCCAGCACGTTCATCCGTCACGTTCCCAGTCCGTTGAAATTTTTCAAACAGATCCTTTATTGTATCGCTTTTCGGTCCTTTGGTTACATTAAACCTCCGTTGAAAACTTCGTCTTGTTGCAACAACACTGTGTTCTAGGCGGTGGAATTCCAAGACCAGAAAAATCCTCTGTTCTAAGGAATAAACCATGTTGTCTACAGCACACTTGCACGTTGTGAACAGCACACGCTTACAGCAGAAAGACGACGTACAGAATGGCGCACCCACAGACTGCGTTGTCTTCTATATCTTTCACATCACTTGCAGCGCCATCTGTTGTTGAAAATTGTAACTACTGTAATTTCGAAAGTTTGTCCGCCTGAAAATGTACTGTTGTCCCAAGCATATTGCAACAAATGGTGTATTTCTATCGCTGCTCGTTTAGTTTTTATTGCCGTTTCAAATATACCGGTCATTTTTGAAACACCCTGTATTTGTGTGTTCGCGCTACTGAACAGTGATGTTACTATTGGCTGACTACATCACATGTCCTATGCTCTGAATATCCGCTGACATTGGCTGGTGAGATCGCTTGACATGAGCTACGACTGGCTTACAAAAGCGCATCGCAATCTCGATTTCAATCCTTCGGAAAGTAACATGCAGTGTTTGGTGGAATTCGAATTTATACTTTCGTAATATGGAAATATGCAGTGTACATGTTGCTACACATCAGATATCTTTCCAAAACGTGTTGTTTCCCCTGACTTTCGTTTTCTAAAGTGCCGGGAAATTCTATGCAGGTGTATAAAACCACAAACATTGAAAGGATTGATAATTTTTACAGTTCCGAAGAAAAGTATGCTGTTACTTAACACGGAAAAAGTGTATTTTCATCCGGGAGGAAGTGTATTTTTAACCGGGAAAAATCCGGGAATTTTTTTTTCTCGTCCACGTATACACCCTGTATAATATCTCTGGCATGTCTCGCTCCATCTGGATGTTAAAAATACATGCTTTCAGTGCTCTGAGATTCTACATATTGTTTTATATAAGTTTAAACTTCAGTTAAATTCCATCCAAACTGATTCTGTTTGGCCAATACCCTTGCCACTGTGCCGTTTTATGCATATTGAGTTACATGATAGGGTTTTTGTTATAAAAGTATCATTTTACTTGATATAAACTTTTTAAGTTGTTGAATGCCTCCACCATCAGCTGATCTTTTCCTTTTCATCATGTCATGTGTGGCTTTCTTTGCATTATTAGATGCCTGTTTTTTGTAATATCCTAAACAATTTTCATTTGCTCACATAGCATCTTCCTTTGTAGTGTTTCATAATTTTGTGTTCATAGTGCCCTGCACCTGTATGATATTGATGACATTGTTTTTATATAGATAGATAAGGCTGTTTCTTTTATTGTTTATTTTATTTTGGCCAGGCAGTATTGAGCCACATGTCAATCTTCAGCAGTTGTAAATTTACTGTTGTTCATTTACAGAATTTCTATTGATTTGTTAGAATTTTTACTTTTAATTAGTTTTTAGCATGTTCTCGAATGAAAGGGGTCATTTTTATGTAGTTCATGTACTTTTCATCATTGTGGTTCCTTTATTTGTTGACTAAATGTTATACGCTTTATTTTCTCTTTTACTTTGCTTTTTCTTAATCATATTTGATATTTCATGGCTGATACATGATGAGCATCAACACTTTTAATCTAATACTTTGACTCCTTCAAAATAAATTGTTGTTGTTGTTGTTGTTGTTGTTGTGGTCTTCAGTCCTGAGACTGGTTTGATGCAGCTCTCCATGCTACTCTATCCTGTGCAAGCTTCTTCATCTCCCAGTATCTACTGCAACCTACATCCTTCTGAATCTGCTTAGTGTATTCATCTCTTGGTCTCCCTCTACGATAAATTGTAAAAGTATATATTTGTAGAATTAGTTTGTAATCTAGTCATTTATACTATTTTACCTTTTGATTTTCTTTGTGAAATCATTTCACATTAGTAATTCTCATTCTAAAAACCTTAATGCCTCATTTTTCACGTTGTCTGTGATACTCATGTTTTCTTTAAGTCTCAAATCTCTCAAGCTATATTTTACTTTTGCTATTTGGATAGGTCGGTATTTAGGGAGTAAAATAACTGATGATGGTCGAAGTAGAGAGGATATAAAATGTAGACTGGCAATGGCAAGGAAAGCGTTTCTCAAGAAGAGGAATTTGTTAACATCGAGTATAGATTTAAGTGTCAGGAAGTCGTTTCTGAAAGTATTTGTATGGAGTGTAGCCATGTATGGAAGTGAAACATGGACGATAACTAGTTTGGACAAGAAGAGAATAGAAGCTTTCGAAATGTGGTGCTACAGAAGAATGCTGAAGATAAGGTGGGTAGATCACGTAACTAATGAGGAGGTATTGAATAGGATTGGGGAGAAGAGAAGTTTGTGGCACAACTTGACTAGAAGAAGGGATCGGTTGGTAGGACATGTTTTGAGGCATCAAGGGATCACAAATTTAGCATTGGAGGGCAGTGTGGAGGGTAAAAATCGTAGAGGGAGACCAAGAGATGAATACACTAAGCAGATTCAGAAGGATGTAGGTTGCAGTAGATACTGGGAGATGAAGAAGCTTGCACAGGATAGAGTAGCATGGAGAGCTGCATCAAACCAGTCTCAGGACTGAAGACCACAACAACAACAATTTGGATAGTAAGATAACTGGTGTCCGGAGTAGAAAGGGTATAAAATTTAGACTGGCAATTGCAAGAAAAGCCTTTTTGAAGAAAATAAATTTGTTAACATTGAATATAAATTTAAGTGTTTGGAAGTCTTTTAGGAAAGTATTTGTCTGGAGTATACCCTTATATGGAAGTGAAAGGTGGATGATGCATCTCAGACAAGAAGAAAACAGAAGCTTTTGAAATGTTGTGTTGCAGAAGAATGCTGAAGATTATGTGTGTGGATTTGCGGTATAAATTGACTAAAATAAGGGCCTGTTTGAATTGGACACATTCTGACACATCAAGGAATCATCAATTTGGATGGACGGGTAGCAGATCGGGGAGGGAAACCAAGAGATGCATATAGTAAGTAGGTCGGTATTGATGCAGGTTGCAGTAGTTACCCAGAAACAATGTATTTTATTCCAGATATTTCTGATATCTTTGGCAGGACACATTTACTGCAGATAAGTCTGAAATGTAGTCTTCTGATTCATTTATTTATGTTGTCAATTCTAACTTCTTCAGCAGTTTCTTGCGAAAAATCTGCTAAAGAACAATATTAAATAGTTGTAATTATCTTGAGTAAATACAAGGCCTGGGTAAAAAGGAATGAGATCCATTATTTTTTCTCTGAAATGGCTTTATTAACAGCAGTACATCAGGGTTTCCACAGGGTCTTGAAATCAGGGAATATCAGGGAATTTCAAACACGTCAGGTAAACCAGGGAAATATCGAAGAAATTTGGGAAAAAAAACCACTGGAAGAATCTCATTTTTGTCCCAGTAGATGAAATTATTTGTTTACTGAGGTGTCGTGCATCGTTCACCAATTCTTGTAGCTACCCTAAAAGCTGCTGACAAGAGGTAGGAAGGCATGGGGAGTGGCTCATTTGGATCTGATTCTCGGAGACTGAAGATGCAACAATCGTAGATGGCAGTCATGTGTATGAGTTCTGTCTGAGTGATTGTTTGAATGTTTGTGTGCTCTCGTTTTCTGACAAAAGCTTTGGCTGAAAATTTAATCGCAAGTGTGATTGTCTTTTCATTGTGTCTGTCTGCAACTTAGCAATCATCTTTACGGTGAGTTGCTACCTATCCCCATTATTATTGATTCTCAGAGTATTTAAACAAGTTATCTGTTGCATGGATTGATCACTGTAGTCTCATTTCATCAACAAGCTGTCTGTGGCTCGTGAATAGCTGGCCCAACTTTTTTGGTGGATTTCCATGATGGGCCAAAACTGGAGACCGCTTCTGCAGGTATTTTTAATGGATTGGGCCTGTTGATCTGAAACCATTTATTCCCATTAATGTGCAGGCCCTGCCCATCAGATTTAGTCTCACCGATCTGCCCATAGGCTGGGTCTGTTTATGTGTGGCATAATGCAGTAGATTTTTATGGTTTATCCATGGACCCAGGACTTCGGTGCTCCACAGCAGGCCAGAGACCATGGGCGATAGATTGCAGGAATTGCGACTGTCTCACCTCAAGCACGTTGTAAGGTGTGGCATTTTATTTGTTCTAGTACATTCTGGCAATTTAAAAGTAGTTTACATGTTAGAATGCATGGACGATAAGAAGAAGGAAATTGTCAGTTGCTGGCTGTTTGTATGCTATGTACTCATATATCACACAACACATAATAGATGTAACACAGTGGGTAATAACCGACAATAGTGAGCATGGTAGAACCAACAACACGGGTAATAATGGACAATGGTGAGCACAGTAGAACCAAAACAATTCTTCCCCACCTTATATACTTCTTTCAAGAGGCTTACTTTTTTCTGAGGTTATTTCTGAAATCAGGGAACATATTTTAAACCTGTCCTGTGACTCCAAGGAAATGCATATTTTTGTCACCAGATGTGTTTAGTTTTATTTAAATAAAATAACAACAATGGTCGTAATGAAACGCATATCCATTTGGCTTGCTTTCTCCATGTAAAAACAGTTGATTGCAAAAGATATTGATATTAGTACTTCAGATTTTTGCTCACATCAAGAAACGTAATATTTTTTTAAGATATTTCCTTGTTTGCACTATTGTTTCTTGTACGGTAGCTACAAAGACAGATTGTCAACTTACATCATAACTTACCCTTGAGATCTCAAAATTTGTCAGGGAAAAATGCTAAAACTTGTCTGGAAATCAGGGAAATGTCTGGGAATTTCACTTGGAGAAAATTGTGGCATGCCTGTTATTACAGTTACTCACCTTCAGTATAATCGAGCCCTTTTGTCAAATGTCTGGAAGGCATCGTATAATTTCTGTGGATGTCCTGTCCTGACTACCCTATGGCATGGATAATGTCATCTCTGATGTTGTACTGGATCCCTCACACTGATTCTTTCCCTTTGGCAAAGAGACCATAATCGCAGGGAGTCATTTTGAGTGAGTATGGAAGATGTTTTAGGCTCTCCCACTTCGAGCGGTGCAAGAAGTCCTGGACAGCAGCAGCAGTTTGGCATCATGCATTGTCCTGCAGAATGATGGGTTCCTGTTCCGTGAAATTCCGTTGCTCTCACCTGAGCACTGGACAGAGGTGGTGTTGCAAGAACCTACAGAAGTAGGCAGCATCTACCGTCACCATTGGTGGTACAGCGTGATGCAGTATTGCCCTGTCTTTGTCATACGCCACAATGAACATCACCTTCATAGCATGTGGTGTACTGCGCACTTCCTGTGGACAAGGAGAACCAGGATGCCTCCATTCGTAGGATTGACCTTTCGAGTTTGGTATACACAAGCATACCCAGGTTTCACCGATAGTGACGATGTGTCAAAGTCATTCAGTTCCCTTTGGTACTGGCCCAACAAATCACGTGTGATGGCATAGTGATGCCATTGTTGCACCTCTGAGATTTCATGGGGTATTCAACATGCTGCAGTTTTGCGGTACCCCAGAAAGTTGTGCAGAATGCGGAGCACAGCTGTGTGGCGTACTCAGACTTCTGCTGCTAATTCATGCACAATCCAGTGGTGATCAACATCCAACAAGGAAGCAAGAAGTTGAACTGTATTGTCCTCCACGTGAGTTCATCCTGTACGGGAGTGATCCTTCACAGCATCTCCACTTAATAATCAGAATGCCTTAACCCATCGTGTGACTATGCCGTATGACAACTCTGCGTCATCACGTGCTTCACACAGTCCCTGGAAACATTCTTGGGTACTCCAGTCTCATACTATTTCAATTTTGAGCCCTGCATATTCCTCTATCTTCGTAAACATGTCCAATATTGTTGTGATATTCAGTGGTCTACACACTGCTGTAGATTGACAGAATACCATCCCCACTTGCTGTACAAACTCTTCTCACAGGTCTTTGTTGGGTCAACACACATGGCAGCTCACCGACTCGTTGGTTTGACGTTACAGCAGTGTTGACACTGCTTGTATAAGATGTCAGGGTGGCACTAGCCAGCTAGTTTACATATTTATGATTAAAAAAACTTGTCAGGACAGAAGTTTCTGTGACTATTACTTCTAGTAAATAAGCTAGATTGTGATTTGATATTGTTACAGTTCAGCATTGCCTGTGCAGCTTCAGTGATTCACTTACTTCCATTATACCACCATCTCATAGATTATACTTGGGGGTTGTTGAATTACAGATAGATGCTCCACTGGCATGATAAATGGGATAACTGGATATGTCAGATAATTTGCTAACCCTTGTTGTGACAGTCATAGGAAGGAAAGGCAGGACATGCAATATCAATGCAGTTCTTCACAACCATACTTTGGGTGCCCATGACGTGGGTGCTGGAGTTAGTTGCCATGGGAAATTGTGTACTAATGACAGGAGACATCATTGACTACTGTGTATTTAACAGTAAATAGACTGGCTACATTGAAGGAATCACTAATTTGATCATGCACAATGATAACCCACGAGCAGTCATACCATCCTGAAACACCCATGTCCCAGTAGGATGTGGAAGCCACTGCCCCCAGACACACTGGTGTCCAAAATTAAAGCAACAAATGGAAATTTTTCAAGATAGCATTTATTTTGCCACAAAACAGTATAAACAGGTGATATTAAAGTAGGAACAATGTAAAGAATACAGATGTAAACAACTGTAACATCCATAATGGTAGACAAAAATTTTCATTTTTTTTTCCAACTTAACAGACTTGAGCATGCTTTCTGACAACTCATTAATGTGTTCAGTATGGGGTGTGACCACCACTGGCAGCTATACAGGCCTGGCATCAATGATGCACGCTGCGAATGATGTCTTCAATCTCACATTGCGGCAGTAATCCCCATTCTTCCTACTGAGCTGCTCGCAAGTCTTGGATAGTGGCTGGTCAATGCTGATGTGGTGTAACCCATGTCCCTAGTGCATCCCAGGCATGCTCTGTGGGACTCAAAGTGGGAGAGCAAGCAGGCCACACCATTCGTGCAGTACCTTCCGTTTCCAAGAAAATGTCAAGCACCTGTGCTGTATCAGATTGAGTATTATTGTCCATTCATCCATCAGTATGAAGTATGGGCCCACAGCAACTCACAACAACTGCACATAAGGTCCCAAGATCTTCTCACAATACCTGACACCAGTCAACCTTGCCAATTCATCTGTACAATTCCATGAAGAGGTATTTGTGTGGCCAACATAATCCCTACCCACACAATTAGGGATTGTCCTCCATATCACTCTCTTCCCACAATGTTCGGGTCCTAAAATCATGTTCCACATTCCCCCACATGTGAATCCGAGACTCACTCTCCAAACCAATTTGGAACTCATCTGTGAGAAGAACATTAGTCCACTGTTTGGTCATGTAGGTGGCATGTTGACAACTCCACTCTAGACGTGTCAGAGGTACACACATACAGCTGGTCTCTGACAATAAAGGCCACTCTGCAGAAGCCATCTGTACACCATATGCCTCGATACAACACATCCAGTGAATGGTGCTACGTCAGATGCCAGTTGCCATGCAGTTCCAAGACGGTACCATCATGCCCTTACAGCCAAATAATGGTCCTCTCTTTCTGATGTCACATGTAGTCAGCCCTGACCTGGTCTTCAGGATACAGTTTCTGTCTTCATAAACTGTCGCCACATCAGAGAAACAACAGAATGATTCACATTAAGCCATCAGACCACATCAGGTAGTGACTGTCTCACTTCCACGCTTCCATTCTTCCTATAGCCCTCCACTGCAGAGAGTCTGGTAGGCATCTTCTCTGTGCCATACTCCACCATCTGTGGGGGTGTATACAGCGACTATGGATGTGGGACTACCCGGAAAACACTATGCCATTTGACGGGTGCCCAGACATCATTGTTGGCGTTGTTGTCTGTTGACCAGAATGCCATCTTCGATGCGGAACAGGATTGTACGGGTATCTTTCAACAGTTTGTACGATTATATTGGTAGTTAGACACAGGATGGGGAAATAGCATTTTGTTGCTTTACTTTCGGGCACCAATGCATATACCTTTGCCACTGCACATCACATAAAACTATAATTATCAGTCCTGTGATTACTACAATTATGCACAAGGAAGTCTGGAAGCATGTGAGGCAATGATTTGTGGTTCACATACACAAAAACCATATGATATGTCCTCCTTGACACCATGGCACTTTTTAAGGAGGATTCAGAGATAATCTCATGTATTGGATGTTCACACAGAAAGAACAGGACTCCTCCCAAGCCTTCCTTCGTCTCTTGCTGACAAGCAATACTGGTATCAGCTGTTCAATCAAGCATGTACCTGTAATTATTCACCTACAGAACCACAGGATCATGTTGTACATTTAGAAAGATAATGCACATGTGCACTCTTTAAAATTGTGTAAGAATAGTCTGAGGCCTCTTGGTCAGCATTATTATTATTATTATTATTATTATTATTATTATTTATTTTTTTTTAAAGAAAGAAAGAAACTGCTCTTGTTGAAATGGGCAGTAGCCCTATGACTTCCCATGGGACTGTGACCTAGAAATCAGCTTCCTCTCATACTTGCAAATGTAATTAATCTGGGCCTATCACTTGACCACTGTGGTTATGATGAATCTGCTAATAGAAATTAAGGACAGGGAGGTAGATCACAAAGACAGTCTCAAAGAAACAATATTGAGCAAAATCCTCAGATGCAGGTACTGGAATCTCAATTAATGTGATGGTACTGAAATAAGTGAGACAGAGTACTTAAAACTTTTCAACATGTACAAATTATTCGATGTGAAGTCGCTGCTCAGCCATTAAGAGAAAGTCACATGTAATACAATCTGACAATATAATGAAAATGATAGTTGCTATTCACCATCTAGTGGAGGTGGTGAGTCACAAGTAGGTACTTGAGATGCCGAGTCACTGATAGGCACAACAAAAATCAGAAAATTAGCTTTTGGCCAATGAGACCTTTTTCGTAGATAAAATACATGCGCGCTCACGCGCGCGCACACACACACACACACACACACACACACACACACACACACACACAAAAGAGTGCCAGCGCAACTTGCACACATGACAACTGTCTCTGACTGCTGAGGCCAAAGTTAATTTTCTGACAATCTTTTTGTTGTGCCTATCTGTGACTCAGTATCTCCTCTATTTGCTGACTAGCAACTATCCATTTCATAATATTGTTCAATGTGTTTAAGTTGTGACCTTTTAAAGTTTTGTATATTATATATGCATTGAATGTGTTTTTGTACATTCAGTGTGTCTTATTATCCACAATAATACAGTTTTTAGCTGAAACTGGCCAAGAGAAGGCCATTAAATGCAAGTTTTATTAACATTTTCAGCCTTGACAGAAAATGAAATATTTGAAAATCTTTATTGTACGTTACAAGTGTAGTATATATACGTTGTATAGTACTTGAGTGGGATGTGCAGTGCCATTATTTTTTTGCTTCATTATATTCATTGGTTCATCATAAGAAACATGATAGCATGAATAGTTTTTGTGATTTTTAAGTTGCAGTTTCATCACTGTGAACTTGTTTGGTTTTCTGGTAGGGTGAAGTAATACAGTTTTTGCTTGAAATGGTATACTTTATTGTCACATATTTGCAATGTTCTCTGCTGTACCACAGAACCATGCAACTCTCTGTTGAAGTGTTGTAATGTGTTACTTCTTTCCAATTCAGTATGGACTTTAGACAGCTTACAAGTACAGTTATATACGGTGATTTGGTGAAAGCGTATGAGACTTCTTATAGCTGCCAGAATTTTTACCATATTTAACAAAAAGCCACTTAAGCATGGCACTACATATCAATAAGAAGTTTATGTACCAAATAATAGAGGACCTAAACACATGTAAAAAGTGACAAAAGAGTTAGCTTTTGGCGACAGGAAAGAGTATTCCCTACCATAGCACTGCAAGACTAGCATCTCCAGGAGAAAAAATACAGTGGGGAATTTAGCATTATTCCTGTCTCAGGGTGTAGAATTTGGAAGGTATTGGGGGAAGCCATGAGAAGTTGATACTCTGATTCCATCCTAAGGCAGATTTGGACTGGGTGTTAGTAGAGAACTGTCTGTGAAATGTGAAGACATGCTGTTAAAGTCCCAGCCCAGCACATAATTTTATCACACATAATAAATCTTTTCTTTATATTGCATCTGCAAAAACACAAAGATAGAAGACAGCTATCATCTGCTAGTTGTGGGCAATCTGCATCTAAAGTACAGATATAAATATAAATGTCTTCTATGCCCTTTAAAAACATTTTGTTAGTTATGCCCTATTGACTGTTATTGACATTGATTGTTTCAGTAATATGAAAAGGTTTTATAAATACTGCTGCCAGTCTCAAAATTTGACTGCTTAAGTTATTTAATTATCAACACATTTTAAAGTTACTCGTCTATTTCTGTGACTCTTTTGAAGTTGTTAGCCTTTGTTCATAAACATCTAAAGGTAAGTTGAAACATAATATTACAGACAAATCAATTTGTTTGTGACTGGTAGCAGTATTTGTAAAATATTTTCGTATTGTTAATGGTGGATGATACAAAAAATGCTTTTCTCTTTCTATAGGGATTGAGTGATCCAAGCAATTATCATGAATTCTGTCGTCTGCTGGCACGACTGAAATCTAATTACCAGCTTGGTGAATTAGTCATGGTAGACAATTATCAAGAAGCTATTCAGCTCATAGCAAAATTTACTGTTCAGAGCTTGCAGGTAAGACTGTACGACAAGTGTACCATAAATAATATATTAATAAATATTGCTTGTTCAGTAATTAAGTTCACTATTTTAACTATTCAGGTCATAGAAATTCCACATTTCACATGTGTGTTCTGCCCTCAGAAGAAATACTTCACTCACCTCTTTTTTAACCTCTACAGTTCGTTTTGAACTGTGACCTCTTCAACAGTTACCTGCAAATTATCATGATCCGGTGTTGGAGCTTACTATTCCCTGCAGATCATTTTCTGCAGTTCCTCCACAACGCCATCTGGTTCTTGGTCAACCCCATCTTCTTTGACTCACTAGATTTCCAGTTAATGTTGTTCTTCAGTTCCATATCATTCATCTGTGCCACAGGCCCCTCCCATGTTAATCTGGCTGAT
Organism: Schistocerca cancellata; assembly: GCF_023864275.1. NCBI lineage: Eukaryota > Metazoa > Arthropoda > Insecta > Orthoptera > Acrididae > Schistocerca > Schistocerca cancellata. Next base: position 378,463,688 of record NC_064626.1, on the reverse strand, counting down.
TTCACTATTCCTCTAATAGATTTACAGCTCATGATTGTACTACCTCTCCATCTTACTCTTTCACAGGTTGGGCCAATGATTCTTCAGAGTATGTTTCTCTGAAAGGGATCTAGCATTGGAATATCATTTGATGTCAGTGGCCAATTTTCTGAGGTATATGTAAACACAGGTGATTAAAAAATGGTTAGTTTGACGATACGAGTTAGTCCTAAAGAATATAGTTTTTGGCTGCTGTTAATCTCACTTTCATTTCATAAGGGATGCTATTTGAGTGAATGACAGTTGATCCCAGATATTTAAACTACTTATCCCTCTAAAAAGGTGTAAGTGCTCAGTGTTAATGAGGATTGCTTCTTCTCCTTGAGTGCTTTCCCAGCAGCCATCTATTTTTTTCTGTTTGTTGATATTCATTCCCATATTCTTGCTGGCCTGATCAAGTGTAATGAATGACTCCTCCATTGTCAAGTTCTTGCACCTATATCCATGCCATCAGCATAAATGAGTATCTTCACTGGTTTATAAAATATCATTCCCTGCTCAAGAGATTTGCATGTCATGACCTTCTCCAAGGTATCATTAAAATGAAGACACAGCAGTGCATCTCTGTGCTTTACACTATCTTGTGTATCAATTTGATCAGACACCATTGTTCATGTTTTTATACTACTCTGTACCTCATTCATTCCTTGTCATTCTCACAAGCTCTAATAATGCTCAATCCTCACTTTAGTTGTTTTTTGTCAACATATACTAAGGCTGCTGAGTAGAAAACATACCATAATAGTTTTACCAAGTGTTGGTGAAACAGACAATCTTTATGATTTTCACATTGCTTCTTTTTAGATAGTTTATCAGTCTTTTGTTATTTGTTATCTGTATTTTATTTCATAATGTTACAAAAATAATTTTTGACTGATGTGTGCACGTGCGCGCATCTTTCTGTCATATTTAATTTATTATTTTAGGTTACTACTTTGATAAAGGTTTTCACAATATTTTTCTGTTTTCTGCTTACTTTTCAGATGTGGCAATTTGCTCCAAATAGTGTCCACTACCTTCTAAGCTTGTGGCAGCGAATGGTTGCTTCTGTACCATATGTGAAGGCTACAGAACCCCATATGCTAGAAACGTACACACCGGAAGTGACAAATGCATACATTACATCCAGACTTGAATCAGTTGCTGTTGTTGTAAGGTAACAACTGTTACTTATTAATAATGAAATAAACACTAATGGGTTGGAGGGAATGTCTTTTTATCAGCTACTGAAATGACATATCTGGTGAAATGAAAAATGTATGAATGAAGTTGAATTCCTACCACATTAAATTTTAAAAAGATTCTTTTGTGAGGGTAAAGGGAAAGGTAAGAGACAGGTTAAAGAAAAGGAAAGTTAGGTTGTTGAAATGAAAAGAAAGAAAAAATCACTCAAAATCCTTGTCCAGCAAACGTGGGTGTTCAATAATAATAAAGAACTAAGAGCCAAGTGTGAAATGTCAGATGACTGTTAATAATGAGGTTTGAAATATCGATTTTTGTTGCAGTTGTTTAAGAGATACGTTTATTTCTTGTGTCTAGTACTTCCCTCATCTATTTCAATTTAGTTAAAAGTGCACAGTTCGAATGCTCCTTCTTGATGCTATGTGGCCCAAATTCCTGCAGCTTGTCCTTTGAAATAACCAGTAGTCTCCCTCACTGACAGTAGACATCACAGAACAACCAGAATAGCCTGTTTCTGGTGCAATGGCAACATGAGATAATGACTGAAAGAGGGAAATCATTTGTACAAATCTAGTGCCTTCTTCATGTTTGCTCAACATTTTGACAAGTTTTTGCAGGTTCAGGGGGCATATTGCAGTCAAAAAACTGAGTCTCATTCTCTCAATTGCCATTAATGGAATAAGAATCCCAGTCAGAAAATGCCCTTTTTTTTGTATGCAAGGGGCATCTGGAAATTACTAACAATCACATTGTGTTACAAGTACCACTCAAACTACAGTGACCTCTCTTATAGGACGATGAACTGATCCTAGTACTGTTAACATTGTGGATAGTGAAAGGACAGTTCTTGTCTTTTGTGAAGTAGAGAAAGCTATGGAAGGGGACTTTCATGGGAAGAGATGTATCACATGCTTTTTGTGGAAGTAAGGAGCTGAGACAACAGATTTTATAAATGTTTAACTGCTGTGTATGGTCAAGAAGCTCCTGTTTATTGGGCAGATCATTGGCAGCAGCAGTGGAATAATGAGCAAAGTTGGAATCACTACAGTTTATTGTTATGCCACTTTCACCGGATCTCACTCTCTCTGATTGCTTTATTTGAGTACATGAATTGCACTGTAGGGTAACAGATTCAGCAAGAATGAAGAACTGCAGGCAGCTGAGCGTGAGCACGTGTGTAGTACCCACAAACATTGGCTCTGTGACATTGTAATGAAGTTGTCAGGAAGGCTGTAGTGATGTATTGACATCGGTGGGGATTATATTGACAGATGCCAGGTGCATTGATTGATGTTCATTAATAAATCATGTCCGAAACAACTGTTGTAAATCATTTCCAAAAACCCTTTGTATATATTGCTCACACCACCTAGAATAGCTATTTGCTATTTATCATATAAATTATTCTGTTAGCTTTGTAATTACAATGAATTGTCAGGATATCACTGACGTATTTCGGATCAAGTCTGTTTCATCTGTCTGATATCAAATTCCCTCCCAGCTGTAGTTTTTTTCGCTAGCCATCTTTGGGGCTGGAAAACACTGAATTAGATAGGTTGGGAAAGAGACTACTATTACATTTCCACTTCTCGAGCAGACCACCACCACCACCACAATCTTTTCAGATTAAATAGAAATCTACCTCATTAGTAGACTCTAGTATGACGTGGCCTGCAATGTAGTCACTGTGGAGATGGAGATGACATTTTATTCATTTGTCAGGGTGGCTGGTGTCCTCTCAACAGCCTTAAATAAATATTTATAGATATCAGAATGACAGAGTAGGATATATTACTGTCACATTATCATTTTGTTCTAGCTTATATGGGTCTTAAAGTTCATGACAACTTCAACACACATCATTTAAGTCTCATCTGTATCAGAAATGGACATCATTTTTAATAATTGGAAGGGCGCCCAAATACATGTTGCTGTTCTGTGCAACCTCAAAGAAAACTGGGTGTACAGTTACTTAAAAATATCTCTGTATCATGAGACCTTGCTTTACAATCAGTTCTCAGCATACGCACCCATAACTAAATAGACGGACGATGATGATAATTCTCATCATGGAACATTTTTATTGTATCTTTGAATGGCTCTAAAAGTGTCAGCCGTTCTTTTGCATCATCATTGTCGCAGCCAGTAACTTTTCAGGCACACCTTTTTCTGCAAGCATTTCCAAGATTGTTTCGTGCTGTGTACTATAGACTGTAGTGTTCTAAACAAGCCGTTCCACCAAGTCTCCATTTCTTGCTTCAGGCTGATCTGTATTGAATTCACCTAATCAGTTTTCTCTGTGAAGTGGACAGAGTTGTCGGCAGCATTAATCATGGACTACACCACTGCAGCCTCATTTTTGAAGTAATCATTCTGAAAAAAAGTATGTCAGGACTGTGTTCAAAATATGTGCAATGCATGTATAATGCTGAAAGGACTACAATACCTTGCATATATTAGTACCTCAGGTAATAACAAATACGATCTTACTAAGATGCTGGAGATTTGTTCTTAAGTTAAATGTTTCCTCAGTGTAGTTTTTAATAAATTCCCCAGATTTTTTCTGCTCGGAAATGTGAGTTGTTGCCATATTTTGTAGTGTCTAAACTTGATAAAAAAACGTGTGCATTAATAGATACATAAAGTCTTTCTTGACATGTATCGTTTCACATATCCATTATACATACACACGCATTCTAGCCTGCAATCTATGCAATGCTGGACATCATATGCTACCTTGTTTGATCGGCTTCTTTTCAGTGTGTCATGCTAATGTCATAGCATATAAGAAGTCATTTTGGAGGTGGAGAGCAACTGCACTCTACTTTCTTCACACTCGTTTCAGCATCCCATGCTCAAATGACCCAACCATCTTCTCTAGTATCCCAATCACTGCTCAGTCACTTGTGGCAGGATCAAGGCCACTTCTGAACTGGCATTTACAAGCTCCTGACAAAGAGTGAAATCTTTACCTGATATTGATGTAAATGGACGAAGATATCTGGCGCACGTTCCTATGCACTTTTTAGCTATCATAGATTTCACTGAAATTGGTAATGCTTCAGAACTTACACTTTATCATCTTCTGCAGATATGTACAACAGACGTTTGGTGATGGAGGCTCTGTAAGGCAGGAGAGCAGAGTGCCTGCCACAGTGCATCTTGCTGACATGAATCCCATGTTTATTAATTACTAATGAAAATCCCTCCCAAATGCTGCTATGAACACCATCTTTCACACTCAGGATATGTTCTTTCGTTTCAAGTCAGGTTTCACATTCTCCTCCATCTCAAGGTGACGTGCCTTGATCCTGCTGCAAGTGACTGAGCAGTGATTGGGATACTAGAGAAGATGGTCGGGTCATTTGAGCATGAGATGCTGAAACAAGTGTGAAGAAAGTAGAGTGCAGTTGCTCTCCACCTCCAAAAAGACTGTATTATCATATGGAAGATTTTTGTGGAATTACATTTACCAGATAATTTGAGTGAGATAAATGGACAGGGACCTCTGGTGGTTACTCCGTGAGATTTCTGTGACGCTCGGCACAGCAATTTGAAAAAACCAAGTGCTCGGTCGCTATTGGCCCAAAGAGAGGGAAGGGTTCACATTCCACCAATAACAGTCATGTTGAGTGTCTCCTGCAAGGGTGGTGTTACTAGAGTACATATATTTCACAGAATGCAGGATCCTATATTAAGCAAAATTTCGATGATTCTAGTAGCATAAATTGAAGAAAGCCTTAGAACACCAGTTGATATCTAAATGAGGCAATACTTCCAAAATTCTGTATGAAAAGCCAAGAAATTAAAACACAGAGAAGAAAGTGCAGAAAGATGGGAAGCTAGGAATTGTCGGATTGGACAGAGAAAAGCTTTCTCAGAGGAAGCATTTTCTTAATTTAGGTGAATAGTCTCCTCTGAAGGACACTGTAGATAATGAGTACTTCCTTGAATAGTACAAATAAATGAAGTTTCTTAGCAATGTAAGTCTCCCTGACATTTAAAGCATTATCCACACCATCTTCCTTGCAGTGGAGAATTACTCTAGAACAGGCTGTTCAAGTTCGCATGCCCACTCGGGAGCATGCAGGCAAGCTCAGGCATAGATGGACAGGAGTGGGCAAATAACGGGTGCACAGGCAGTCTTGCTGCCAGGCTGTAGCTTACGCAATCATACTCAAGTGGCCGATCTCAGTTGTTCACAGGTGCCCTTGCCCAATGGGATAGCATTGGAAAAGCCTGCTCTAGAGTAGTAGTACAATCTGTAGAGCTATAATGTGACACTTTTCATTCAGACAATACAAAAATAAAAACTGATTTGATGTGCTGTTGATGACAGAACCTGAAAATACCTTGAATTAGTAGAATAAAAGAATTGGAGGTGATGGAATGAGTAAGTGAGCAGAGAACTATACCAGGGTTGCCACAGGTTCTGAAAATCACGGAATTTTGAATGTGTCTGTGAAATCAGGGAAATTTGAAAAAAAAAATAAAAAACTGGAAAAATCTAGTTTTTATCTCAGTAGAGGAAAGGGTTTAAAAATATAAAAATATGGCATTTCATTCTTTTGATCGCTATTTTTTATTTTCTATGACTGGTTTCAGGCTAGCTGCCCATCTTCAGATCATATATTGCAGTTACAGAGTAACTTGTCACTACAGAACTATCGGTTCTCTGTTATGTTGGCTTAATGACAGATAACCGTTAGTTCTGCAGTGACATGTTACTCTGTAACTGCAAAATATGATCTGAAGACGGGCAGCTAGCCTGAAACTGGTCATAGAAAATAAAAAATAGCGATCAAAAGACTGAAGTGCCATATTTTTATTTAATGAACGATCGCGGAAATGCCATTAAGACAATCGTGTCTAGTTTTGATATAAATGAAAGGGTTTGTTTACTGAGATGTCATGCATAATCACTGGTTGGGTGCAGCTGAGCACATGCACTGCTTCTCTACTCCCTCATTACTACTTCCTCTCCCCTTCCTACCACTCCCCCAGCTTGCAGTCAGTGCTGTCGCCACTAGCCTTGAAGCTGTAGACGAGAGCAGGGAGGTGTGAGAAGTGGTTTGTTGGGATCTGGTTCTTAGAGACTGTAGATGCAGCGGCTAGAGGTGGCGGTCGTGTGTGTGTGTGTGTGTGTGTGTGTGTGTGTGTGTGTGTGTGTTGTGTGTTGTGTGTTGTGTTTGAGTGATTGTGTGAATGTATGTGCACTCTCACTTTCTGACAAAGGCTATGGCCAAACATTTAGTTGCAAGAGTGTGTGTGTCTTTTCTATACTCCTGTCTGCAGCTCAGTGATCATTTTTATGGTGAGTTGCTACCTATTGTTATTGATTATCAGAGTATTTGCACAAGTTATCTGTTGCATGAATTGATCACAATGGTCGTATTTCAACAACATGGTGTCTGTGAGTCCTGAATAGCTGACCACACTAGTGAATTTCCACAACAGGTGAAAACTGCAGGCCATTTCTGCAGGTATCTATTGAAACGGGCCTGCTGATGTGAAGCCCTTCCTTTCCCTCTAATGTGTGTCCTGCACATCACATCTAGTCTCACCAACCTTCCCGCAGGCCGGGTCTGTTTGTGTGTGGCATAATGCAGTGGATTTTTGTGGTTTATCCATGGTCAGGTGAATACTGGGTTATAAATACAAAAATCAAATAGGGATAATGCAGGAGTAGGTTTAATAATGAATAAAAAGAATAGGAGTGCAGATAAGCTACTACGAACAGCGTAGTAAATGCATTATTGTAACCAAGATAGACACGAAGCCCACACCCTCCATAGTAAAAGTCTATATTCCAACTAGCTCTGCAGGTGATGAAGAGATTGAAGAAATGTATGATGCAATAAAAGAAATTATTCAGATAGTTAAGGGAGATGAAAATTTAATAGTCATGGGGAATTGGAATTGAGAAGTATGGGAGGAAGAGGAGGAATAGTAGAAGGTGAATGTGGACTGGGGGTAAGGTGTGAAAGAGGAAGCCACCTGGAAGAATTTGGCACAGAGCATAAGCTAATCATAGATAACACTTGGTTTAAGAATCATGAAAGAAGGTTGTATATGTGGAAGAGGCCTGGAGACACTGGAAGATTTCAGATAGATTATATAATGGTAACACTGAGATTTGGGAACCGGGTTTTAAATTGTAAGACAGACAAATAGAAAAACTGGTAGAAACTGACCTCGGGGATGGTCAGTTTGGATTCCGTAGAAATGTTGGAACGTACGAGGCAATACTGACCCTATGACTTTTCTTAGAAGATTGATTAAGGAAAGTCAAACTTACTTTTCTAGCATTTGTAGACTTAGAGAAATGTTTTGACAGTGTTGATTGGAATATTCTCTTTCAAATTCTGAAGGTCCCAGGGGTAAAATACGGGAGCAAAATGTTATTTACAATTTGTACAGAAACCAGACTGCACTCATGAGAGTCGAGGTGGATGAAAGGGAAGCAGTGGTTGAGATGGGAGTAAGACAGGGTTGTAGCTATGCCTGATGATGTTCAGTCTGCATATTGAGCAAGCAGTAAAGGAAACGAAAGACAAATTTGGAGTAGGAATTAAAATCCTTGGAGAAGAAATAAAAACTTTGAGGTTTGCTGATGACATTTAATTCTGTCAGAGACATCAAAGGATCTGGAAGAGCAGTTAAACGGAATGGACAGTGTCTTGAAAGGAGGATATAAGATGAACATCGGCAAAAGCAAAATGAGGACAATGGAATGTAACTGGATTAAATGAGGTAATGCTGAGGGAATTTGATTAGGAAATGACACACCTGAGTAGATGAGTTTTGCTCTTTGGGGAGCAAAATAACTGATAACGGTTGAAGTAGAGCGGATATAAAATGTAGACTGGCTATGGCAAGGAAAGCATTTCTGAAGAAGAGAAATTTGTTTACATCGAGGATAGATTTAAGTGTGGGGAAGTCTTTTCTGAAATTATTTGTATGGAGTGTAGCCATGTATGGAAGTGAAACATGAACGATAAATAGTTTAGACAAGAAGAGAATAGAAGCTTTCAAACTCTGGTGCTACAAAAGAATGCTGAAGATTAGATGGGTTGATCACATAACTAATGAGGAGGTACTGAATAGAATTGGGAAGAAGAGGAACTTGTGCCACAACCTGACTAAAAGAAGGAATTGGTTTGTAGGACACATTCTGAGGCATCAAGGGATCACCAATTTAGTATTGGAGGTCATAAATCGTAGAGGTTGACGAAGAGATGAATACACTAAGCAGGTTCAGAAGGATGTAGGTTGCAGTAGTTACTTGGAGATGAAGAAGCTTGCACAGGATAGAGTAGCATGGAGAGCTGCATAAAACCAGTCTGTGGACTGAAGACCATGACAACAACAACAACAACATCCATGGACCCAGGAGTGCTGTTCACTCAGCAGGCCAGAAGCCAGAGGCCAGAGGTGATGGATTTCAGAAATTGTGACTGTCTCATCGCAAGTACATTGCAAGGTGTGGTGTTTTATAGACAATTTATTTATTTTAGTACATTGTGGCATTTCGAACGTAGTTTATATATTAGACACGATGGACAGTAAGAAGAAGAAAATTGTGGCAATCGCTGGCAGTTTGCACGCTATGTGCTCAAATATTTCTCGAAAGAAAAATCACATAATACCTGTAAAATAATAGATGTAACATTGTTCGTAATAACCAACAGTAATGAACGTAGCAGAACCAACATTTTATTGGCAGTAACCTATGTTATTGGTTTACACAACTCTTCTCCTCCTTACCCACTTCTTTCAAGAGGCCTATTTTTTTTTCTGAGGTTATTTCTGAAATTGGTGAAGTTATTTTGAATCTGTCTTGCGACTCCAAGGAAATGCATATTTTTGTCACCAAATGTGTTCTGTTTTATTGAAATAAAAGAACATAAATTGTCTTAATGAAACACAGTGGTCTTAATGAAACACACATACCATTTGGCTTGCTTTCTCCATCTAAAAACAGTTCATTACAAAAGATGTTGCTGTTAGTATTTAAGGTTTTTGCTCACATTAGGAGTCGCTGTCTACTTGCAAGTTTTATTTAAATATTTCCTTGTTTGGCACTATTATTTCTTGTATCGTAGCTACAAAGTACTTACTCTTGAGATCACCCAAATTAGGGTATTTCACTTGGGGACACTCGTGGCAACCATGTATACTAATAAAATCGAGATAATGAGCAGTTGTATTTTTGATGATTGTATGACATGGTGTCAGTCGACACAGTGCAGCTGTTGTTAACTTAAGAAAAGATTAAATTGCAAATTATTATTACATAAAAATATCAGTTGTTACTATCTGGAATTACTGCATTTGTGTCATCACAAGTTAACTGTAGAGACACTATGCGATCAGACCTGTTTGGTAGTTTGAGGCACATTCATTTGACCTTTTCACTGAAAGATGTACTAGCTCAAACTTAAGTTTACCCCCCTCCTCCCCATACCCAGCCACTCTTTGTGTGTGACTTCTTCACTGGAGCATTAGAAACATGGAGTTATCATCTGCAGAAAAATAGTATATTGTTTGTGGTGGAAGATGTTCTTGTTAAAGACTCGTGTCACTGGATTGTTGTAAGTGAAGATATGTAACAGTAGCATTTGTCCACAAAATATTTACAGTATAGTATTCCTCTATTTATTGTTTGTTAATCTTAGCCTGAGGTATGTGCAAACAAAATTAATGACTTGCTTTGTTTTTCCTGTGCTTGCAGACAGTTCTTTAAGCATTATACTGAAACAGAATTGAATTAAGCTGTCTCCTACTTACAATGCTACTACATATGGTGCAGTTACATTGGATGTTTCTAAACACTGAATAGCAGTTATAAGTCGTCATAAAATTGTTCAAAATCATAATATCGAAAATCTTTATTTTAATGTGTGAACTTTTACCTATTGTGATTCAATTTGCTGTTGATTTTTGTGTCTTGTAGAGATGGCTTGGAAGACCCTCTTGATGATCTGGGTATGGTACAGCAGCAGTTGGAGCAACTGTCAGTTATTGGACGCTGTGAGTACCAGAAGACATGCACACTATTAGTTCAACTGTTTGATCAGGCAGCTGGAGCCTACCAGGAGTTAATGTCAAATCCAAATTCACAGCAGATTGACATTACCATACAGGAAGGTATGGTTACATCCACATAAATGTCCAGTCTTAATACATGCTCTTTCTCTGTGAAACTTTTAAACTATTTCCATGTTTGGTGTATAATAATCATGTTGTTACAGTTGTGAAAGAGAGACTATTGAAATCGTTTTTCACATGAGAGTAACCTTTTAAAGTAATTACTGAAGAAGCATTTTTAATACATCACTATTAGAAGCAGTTCAAATAACACAAGAAATTTAGGGCCATGTGCACCTAATCGTAGGCTTTTTTATTATTGCTTCTCAACGAGGTTATGGAATTCTTCCCTTTGTTAATATTGTAATGGAATATCCTCTAGAGAGGGCGTAAATAACAGGAGTAGTAAAGGTAAAAACTTTACTGTATACTTGAGGCAGTGTGTTGCCAATAGGTACATGAACAAAACTGAAAATGTTGTGAAGCTCTTGACATGATTCATCCAAGTTGACTATAGAACACAAATACATGCATCCCTCCCCCCTCTCTCCCTCCCCCCTCTCTCGCTCCCCCATCTCTCCCTCCCCTCTCCCCCTCTCCCTCCCTCTCTCCCTCCCTCTCTCCCTCCCTCTCTCTCCCTCCCCCTCTCTCCCTCCCCCTCTCTCCCTCCTCCCTCCCCCCTCTCCCCCCACTCTCCCTACCACCACTCTCCCCCCTCTCTCCCTCCCCCTCTCTCCCTCCCCCTCTCTCCCTCCCCCTCTCTCCCTCCCCCCTCTCTCCCTCCCCCCTCTCTCCCTCCCCCCTCTCTCCCTCCCCCCTCTCTCCCTCCCCCCTCTCTCCCTCCCTCCCCCCTCTCTCCCTCCCCCCCTCTCTCCCTCCCTCCCCCCTCTCTCCCTCCCTCCCCCCTCTCTCCCTCCCTCCCCCCTCTCTCCCTCCCTCCCCCCTCTCTCCCTCCCTCCCCCCTCTCTCCCTCCCTCCCCCCTCTCTCCCTCCCTCCCCCCTCTCTCCCTCCCTCCCCCCTCTCTCCCTCCCTCCCCACTCTCTCCCTCCCTCCCCACTCTCTCCCTCCCTCCCCACTCTCTCCCTCCCTCCCCACTCTCTCCCTCCCTCCCCACTCTCTCCCTCCCTCCCCACTCTCTCCCTCCCTCCCCACTCTCTCCCTCCCTCCCCACTCTCTCCCTCCCTCCCCACTCTCTCCCTCCCTCCCCACTCTCTCCCTCCCTCCCCACTCTCTCCCTCCCTCCCCACTCTCTCCCTCCCTCCCCACTCTCTCCCTCCCTCCCCACTCTCTCCCTCCCTCCCCACTCTCTCCCTCCCTCCCCACTCTCTCCCTCCCTCCCCACTCTCTCCCTCCCTCCCCACTCTCTCCCTCCCTCCCCACTCTCTCCCTCTCCCCACTCTCTCCCTCTCCCTATCCCCCTCTCCCTGTCCCTTCCCCTCCCTCTCTCCCTGTCCCTTCCCCTCCCTCTCTCCCTCCCTCCCTCCCTCCCCCCCTCTCCCCCTCCCTCCCTCCCCTCCCCCTCCCTCCCCCTCCCTCCCTCCCCTCCCCCTCCCTCCCCCTCTCCCTCCCTCCCCATCTCTCCCCCCCTCCCCATCTCTCCCCCTCTCCCTCCCTCTCTCCCTCCCTCCCATTGCCATTGTTTTTATACCTTCATCACCACCCTATTAATCTAAACCCATAGTTTCCTATCCACAGTCTTCCAATTACTCTGCTCTGTTTCTATGTTGTGTTCCCTTGCAGCCTCTCCCTCCTGGCTACTGGTCACATTTCCCTCCCTCTCCATTTCCTTCTTCCTCCCAACCCTCAAGTTAACACTGTCCGTCAGCTATGAGGCTTGCTGATGGCTAATTGCCTCACCTGCACAGTGAGTGGTTATCTTCGTTTCTTACATTATTTGTATTGTAACCAAGACTTTCCAGTAACAGTTTATAAGTAGCACTTTTTGCATTGGTTTGGCACCAATGAAACTAAAATCCTTTCCATATTTTCCTTCATATTATGAATTGGACAGACATTTTACTACTGGTAATTTATTGGGTCATGTACACTTCTTTTTATCATATTTTGTATATAAAATGATTCCAAGAAAGTTAAGTATGGTAGTCCAGATAGCGATGGAAGAAGGCATTTGTTTCCCTGTGTTCAGTGAAAGGTACTGTCTTTCCAGAATGTTAAACAAAGCAGATTCCCGTTACTTTATGATAATTTGCTTTGGGCTTGATTTCCTTTGTCCATTTTGTTACTCATCATTGATGACATAATATTTATTTGTTTATTGTTTGTATATTTTTATTGCCAATGAAGAATACAATTACATGTATGTGAAGATTGCATAAGCAATGTCAGGATATAAATACATACAAAAATAGGCAATTAAATGATGACAAAATTATAAATAGGTTTATTTAGAACTTATGGCCATAATATTCCTTCAGAGCATAAAAACAGTTTTGAATTAACAAATTCTTGGCAGAGCCCTTAAATTTTTTCAGCTCCAATTGCTTTATTGAGTGTGGTGGTTTGCTGAACAGCTTAATCGATGTTGTCCTAAAACTGCTTTTTGTTTTGGAATAAAAACAGTTTCTTTTTTTATACCATTACATTGCCTCGTGTTATGGCTTTGTACATTGGAATGTACAGTAAAATTTGGTAAGTTTTTCTTGACGTATAAAAGACAGTGATAAATACATACACATGTTAATGTCATAACACTAAGCGTGACGAATAAATTTCTACAGTACCTTTTGGGTGAGACTTTGCAGATCAGTCTCACTGCTTTTTTTGTGCTATAAAGAGGCATTTGGAGTAACAGTTGTTGCTCCATGAGATAGCCGCTTAGGTCAGATGGGAATGCATATAGGCATAGAATGCAGAAAGCAGGGTTGCCTCATCTACTGTTGGAAATTTTTGACATCAAATAATTAATATGTGGCTGCAGCTGAGATTATAATGTAACATGGTGCCAAGGAACCTAATGAGTAGCTTTGCATTCTCTAAGGTTCTATTCTTGTAAGAAATATTTAATTTTCGCATTTTTTCTATATTCGTAGACAGTTTATTGGCGCTGCACCAGTCAGAGAGTATATCTGTTTTGAGTAAGGCAGTGTCATCAGTGTTGTTGTTGAGAGAACTGGATGCCATAATAAAACACACATCATCTACATATAAATAGCACTTTGAAAAATCATTTCTTATATTGCTTGGAGGGTTGTTCATATATAATATAAAGAGAAGGGCGCCCAAGACTGACCCTTGGAATAACTTGTTGAAGACAAGAGTTCAAGTTTTATGGGATAAGTATGACTTTATAATTTCAGCAGCAGGGTCAGAAAAACCTACAGTTTCTAGTTTAGCAGTAGAGTATTGTGAGAGAGAGTGTCAGAGGCCTTTGTTAAATCTATAAAACTTTGTGCTTACATTAAATTTTCCTTTCTTTGCCTCAAGACAATTAGCTATGTAGTTCATAACATCATCACTAGTTCATAAAGTTTTCCTAAATCCAAATTGACTAATAGAGAGTAGTTGATTATTTTCAAAAAAATTATTATTTGATCACACATTAACTTTTCAGTTACCTTAGAGAAAACAGATACAAGTGAAACTGGCCTGTAGTTGCTAGCCAAATTGTTGTCACCTTTTTTGTGGATTGGAATTACTTTGATGATGATCAGTTTTTCTGGAAAACAGCCCTCATCAAAACACTTATTAATTACAAAGGACATTTTGCTATACCACAATGTGCTCCTAAAATAGCAGGAACACCTCGAATTTATTTTATGAGCATAACATGATGTCATGGGAGCAACGACATATACGACATAATCTGCTACTAAAAAATCATCCATAGAATACTTGAAAAAGGCCTAAGGCCAAAATTGTATGATTGTACAGAAGAGAATGGCAGCTGAAGGCTTCAAGAAATCTTTCAAAAACATCATTGCAGCTGCGGATCCTATCACATTGAAAATTATGCAACTCTTAAGTTTCAATATCTTGAAATTAATATTGTCGATGTCAAATGGATCACTGTAAGTGAAAGAATGGATGTATACACATCTTCAACTGAATCATGCTCAAAATGAAAAATATTTTGTTATATTTTTCATTTTATAGGCCATACCTAAATAATAGTTTGGTTCATATTTGCTATTGGGTATTTTATTTGCAACATTGGTTACACTATTTACAAAATGATTATTGAAAGTATTTGCACTGATCTTGGATATAGTCGCAGAATATTTCCTACCTGGCACTGAATTGACATTAGTTATCTTCCATATTTGTGTAGGGTTATTAATAGCTTGTGCGAACAGTTGGCAATTATATTCTACTTTAGATTTTCTGATGTCCATTCTGTATTTGAGTTTTAGTTGTTTATACCTTGTTCAGGCAAGTGGACAAGAGGAGTTCTTTGCTATGGAGTAGTATTTGAGGCACTGGTCTTTAAGTTTTTGTAATTATGGTTGTACCACCTTTTCATCTTTTTAGTAACTGATGCCCTAGCTGTTGTAACTGTTTTGTTCCTTAGTGATAAGCCTAAATTAAATGCCTACAAGTAATGCTGTTCTGCCATATACACATAGCCAGTTTATTTGCATGAGATAGCCTAAAAATACAGATATATATTGTAGCCACTAATACTTCACTGAGTCGTATTCAACATAGATAACTAAGAATTATTGCTAATAACTGTTTCTATACTTAAATTCATAATGATTGCGTAGTGATCAGAATAAAGTGTATCAGTAATGTTTGTATAATATTTTGAAGAATGAGAGTAGTAATAATAGTAGCTATTTATACAAGTTCCACCATTTCATATGACCAGGCCTAGTGATAATATTTTTGAGCATACTATGCATACCATAGCTATTTATTAGGCTGTTTAGTTCTAAATTATCCCAATTACTCAGGTTGAAATCAGTATTAAAATCTGCCATTGTAATTACATTCTCTTTCATTAAGAATACCATATTTAATAGTGTTCAAATTCTTCAAGAAATTTTTTCTTAATGTCTAAAATTGGGGTTCTGTAAATACAAATAATTTCCATTTTATAAGGTACAACATAGCAGAAAGATACTTTAAAAATTTATTCAAAAGCTAAATTTTTTGTAATAGGCAATGGTTCTAAAACTGTAGTGACAGAGCCATCTCACTTTTTATTTGTGCGGCAAAAATGAGATGCTAGTTTAAAATTTGGGATACAAGCTAAATTAATGAGATCAGACTTCATCCAGTGTTCAGCTATACCAGTAATATCTAAGTTCTTTATGAAGCCAGTACGTACAGAATATCAAATTTATCTATTAACCCTTGAATGTTAAGAAACAGGACAGTCACAGTAAAAACTTGCTGTACAAAAATTCAGCAATGACATATGATGCTACAGTAACCTCAGCACGTTTATTTGAATGGCACCCAGTCATTATCCTTGTTGGTGCAAATGTCTCATCATAAAACCTGTATCACTAGCACCATTAATTTAGGTGCATGTTACACATTTAAAACTGTGTATATGTTCATGTAACGTAGCACTCAACTTACATGCTGTGATCACACAATGGTTAATGTGGGCATGACACTGCAGGCTGTGCTGTTACAAAAAACTGCAGACCCAAGCTCAGTGGGGAAAAATACTCTCCCATTGTGTCTTAAATTATTAGCACATTTAAAGCAAGTCTTAAATAATTGTTGATGTCCATGTTGTAACAAATAAAAAAATAAGTAGACTAGTGCAGATTGTAAGGTAACAAGTTTTTTCAATCACTTTTCACTGATTTCAGTTTTTTTTGTTTTTAAATTCCATTTTATCTGCTTGAAATCAAGTTCCATTTGGAAAATAAGTATTATGCTATGCAGTGTGGTTTCAGTTGCCTGAGACTGCAGTCGTGTGTGTGTGTGTGTGTGTGTGTGTGTGTGTGTGTGTGTGTCCATCCGTCCGTCCATCCTCTATTGTTGACGAAGGATTTAATGGCTGAATGCTTTAATTGTGAGAGTCTTTTTTTGTTGCGCCTATCTGCAACTCAGCATCTCTGCTGTATGATGAATAGCAAGTTTCTTTTTCATAATATTGTTATATTCCATCCTGTATTTTCCATTGCTTGATATTATGCTATTACTTATATGCAAAACTGTGCTGTTAATTTTGTGGAGTAAATAAATTGTCTATTACAGGAAGGCTTACGTGGTTAGTATACATCATAGGTTCAGCGATAGGAGGAAGAGTTTCATTCAATAGTAATGAAGAACATGATGCAATGGATGGAGAACTAGTCTGCAGGTATTTAACTGATCCACGTTGCTTTTCAATGATAAAAAATTTGTACTTGTTTAAGTCAGCAGCTCTTCCTTATTCCATTCAAATAAGAGGCATTCCAGTCTTATTCATTATGTCATTAAAAACAACTTAATATTCAAAGGAGTATCTTAACAGCAGTGTGTACACCATATTTAAGTTTTGTGGTGCATTAAAAGTGTGTGGAACGCTGGAATTGGAGGCGTGTTCACTTTTCTGATATTTGTCTGCCAGTCGCAAAAGCAAACTTCTTAGTCTCCCACATAGCTTCTTGCCCCATGGTTTCATCAAGGTAGAATGCAGCCTACCCAATTTACCTGCACAGATATTGAATGTAGCCGTTGCCACTGCTGAAAACTGGCTTAAAAATTTGTGCTGAAAGTATGCTATTGTCAGTAATGTAGTACACACCAAAACTTGAAGTTCAAACAGTTTAGTACCACATCAGTATTGTCATAAATACTTTTTATGCCCAGTTCAGGCCTCATTACTTCAATTTGGTATAGATAAATTGGTAGCCGTTTACTACACTCAGTATATATTATACAGTGGTTGTAGTGAGAGTGCAGTAACCTAGTGCCAACACCATAGTTTACTGTGCAAATGTGGCAAAAAAATTGATCAAAAGAAGTCATGTAATAAATTGCTATATACAATGATAACACAATTTAGACAGGATATCACTCTGTTCTTCAACCTGCATAGATGCATTAACGTCAGTTAGAAGTACCTAGTAAGACTTTGTTCTCACTGTACAACATAGTCATGATAGGTCATTGTTAAAGTTCAAAACAGACATGTATAACTTCACATTAAAAGTAATTATCAAAAGTTGTCACTGAATTATTGAGTAATAAGTGGCTGGGCACGAAACACCTCGCGAACGAGGTACAATTATTATTGTTTAACGTATCCACAGGATCAACTGATGTACATTTTCCATGTTGGGGACATGGGTAAATGACCTCTCATTTATTCATTACATTGCAGAAGAAACAGTGTCTATTTATTTTTCTAAATCTATAATCAGGAACAGTTTCTGTAATCCATAATTCTATTGGTATTTCATCCAAAACAGTTAAAACTGTCTTGGCACACATTGAATCTTTAGTGGTAGAGGTGGGTCCTATAACGAGTGGTGTAAGAATAAACTTTTATTTTGAAAACTACATAGTGTTGTAAAAAGTTTTAACTGTTTTGGATGAAATACCAATAGAATTATGGATTACAGAAACTGTTCCTGATTATAGATTTAGAAAAATAAATAGACACTGTTTCTTCTGCAATGTAATGAATAAATGAGAGGTCATTTACTTGAATAAATGGCATATTGAAAATTATATTACTTTATATGAAATTGTCAATTAATAATGCAATTAATTAATGCTGTATGTAACATTATTCTGAAAAATTTGGGCAGCAGAAGTACGTAATCAAAGTCCAGAGTCTTACAGTAATTACTATAGAATTTACATTGATGTGTGTCAGCCCCTCAGAATTTCAAATTCAATTAACATGAAAGATAAATAATTAATTGCAGGGAAAATAAAACATGTTACCTTAAAGTTGAAACATTGTAATATACAGGGGTGAGTCAAAAGTTTCAAGACTTAACTCAGAACTAGAAATTTATTGGACATTTAAGTACAGTAGACTGCAATTCTTCAAAATATCATCCTTCAACATCAACTCAGCACTGCCAGCGCGTCTTCCACTGTTCGTAGCCCTTATGGAAGGCTTCAGGCGTCATGCTGTCGAGGGCTCTTGTCGAAGCCTGATGGAGTCGCATCACTTCCCTTTTAGGCTTGTCTTGATTTGGGGGAAGAGGAAAAAGACACTTGTAGCCAAGTCGGGACTGTAGAGTGGCTGCAGCAGTGTTGTCACGTTGAACTTGACCAAAACTTCGGCGGCAGCACACGACTTGTGAGTGAGCATGTTGTCGTGGTGGAGAATTCAATCGCCCTTGATCACCCGGTGGACGCAGCGAACTCGATCCCTCAAGCAGTGGAGCACTCACACTAAGACGACGGCCATTGTTTAAAAGTTCCCACATACTCTCCACATTTTGATCCGTTTGGCTTGATGATGGCCTCCCAGAGCGGTCGTTGTCTTCAACATTCCCACAGCTATCTTTGAAATGTTTGTGCCACATGAAAACCATTGCATGGGGCATGGCTTCTTCCTTAAAGGCATCTTGAATCATATTGAGTCTCTGTGGTGGTTTTGTTCAGTCGCAAGCCAAACTTAATCGCATAACGCTGCTCCAAGTGCTGCTCCATTTCCGCCTTTCCCACTTTTCGACCAAGGTCAATGACACACTCACGCTGCAAGCGATGCGCACTCTCCAGAGTTCGTTGGCAACTGCCACAGCGTCAGTTCATTCCCTGAGATCCCCCACCCGGCGCGGAACTGGTCCGCGCGCACTCCCCTACTCAGAAATGAATCAGTCTTGAAGCTTCTGAATCACACCTTGTAGAATACTGTAGGTTATTATAATGAAGTATGTATGTTAGAATTCCAAGGATTGTTTTAGTTTTCAGTTAAATTATTGTAATTTTGCCTTTTAAAAACTGATACTCTGCCATAGAAATTCCCTTTAGCCCACTACTGCAGAATAATACTGCAACAGTGAAACATTAATGGGAGACTAACACCAAACTAAATCTTTAGTTCAGAAAAAAAATTATACTATTTACAATGACAAAACACAGTAACACACAAGCGCCTGCCAATGGCAAAATGTGTTAAAGCCGTCAGAATGAATATACTTCATGACAACAAACTGCTTTAATGGTGGTTTGAGAAACCTTACTTTCAAATTTAATTTTCTTTTACACCAGATAAATTGTGTTGTATTTGAGAATACACAAATAATTTCTTAAGTCATGGATTAACTTAAAACTTTTGAGCACCAGCCATGTAAAAAAAATTTGTCGCCAGAAGACCAGGCATTTATGCCACAATTTAAAACTTTACTGTCACATTTGTGTTTGCTAATCTTAAAAATGCACACCAGTATTATATGTGAAAGCTTAGCTTTTCCTGTAGCTTTACAGTATGTATGTTAATTTTAACCAATAACTTTTTCTTTTTGTGTGTTTGCGCTACTTATGTGTATGTTGCTGTTGGCTGACTGCATCGTGGATCCTGTGCTCTGAATATCGCTGCCATTGGCTACTGAGACCACTTAACACGAGCTGACAAAAGCACATCGCACAGTGCAATCTTGATTTCAGTGCTTTGGAAGCTAATGTGCTGTATTTGGTGGACTTCATATTTGTACGTTTGTAATACAAAAGTATGCTGCGTACATCTTTCCAAAAAGCATTGTTTTTTGCTGTGTTTCATTAAAAGTGCCAATAAGTTCTGCGCCGGTGTACGAAACCTTTACCGTTTATAGACCGATAATATGTACAGCTCTAGGGAGAGTATATTGTCACTTAACACAAAAAAATGTGTACTCTCATGCATGTTATGTTGTTTTGTCACCCAGGAATAGTGTATTTTGAGGGAAAAGTATATTTTTAACCATGAAATCCCAAAACAACACCTGTTGTCCCCCACCCCTTCTTTTTTTCCACATATACCCTGGTCCCTATTATCTATTACATACATGACTATTTTTGCTAATTCACTGCATTTGGAAAAAAAATTTGCTAATTACTGGGGAGGGAAATGCAACACATGGGGGCTACCCAACTTGCTAAATCTCAGAATGATCAATCTGAGGCTGGTTGACATACATGTATGGTACAAAAAAGGTGCCTCCCTTCACCCGCGTTGTGGCTCCCCAAATACTCACCGAACTTTATCAGTACAAAGAGACAGTATTCCTTACAGATGAATGGCTGCATTCGTCATTAAAATGTGAATAATTTTAAAAACTGTGTATCGTAGCTTAGCTAGCGCACATACATTTACTTGAATTACGCTTTAAACGTTCGACATCCCAGTATTAAGAGATTATGCACTTGAAGTTAGAGCAAAAGGTAAGCTGAGTTCGTCACTTAGACATAACACTTTAGCTGCATTGCTTTCACTGTCCAGTTATATACAGTTGCTGTAACTATTCATGGTTCACTTATGATCATCGCAATTTCCATGTTACTCACTATGATATTGCCCACTTGCCAAAGGGGCATTCAGAGTTAGTATGGATCTTCCTAGACTCTTACCTTTCCTTGAGAGTGTTAATGCCTATCCCCCCCCCCCCCTTTTTTTTTTTTTTGGGGGGGGGGGGCGGGGGGACCTGACAAACATTTGTCCTAAGTTGTCTCAGTCTGCCAGTGTGCATTGTATTTTAAGTAGAGGCCAAGCATCTTATGTCCACAAGCTGCGACATTGTCACGACTAAAACAGTGACCCGTATATGCAATAAGTTTCCTTTACTTTATGTCTATGGTCACAAACGTTCTGTTAACAAATTACCGGTTTCGCTCTGTAATGACAATCATCAGATGTGTTTCATAAAAACAAAGTAGTAATGTATTGCAGCTATGTTTTTATGAAACAGATCTGATGATGGTAGAGTAATGGTGGTGTACTTGTATGTGGAGAACTTGTTTGCACAGCAGTCGCCAACATAGTGTAGCTGAGACGGAATAAGGGGAACCAGCCTGCATTCGCCAAGACAGATGGAAAACCGCCTAAAAACGATCCACAGACTGGTCGGCTCACTGGACCTTGACACAGGTCTGCCGGCCGGATTCGTGCTGGGGACCAGGCGCTCCTTCCCAGTCCGGAAAGCCATGTGCTAGACCGCACGGCTCACCAGGCGGGCACCATAGACCTTACTTTTCAGTCACATGACCTTGCAGATAGTGCAAATTGGAAATTTGGTACTGATATCCATTTGAACAATCTTTTGCGAGTCTTAGTATAGCTTCACTGAGAGAGATGAGGATTTGAATTTGAAAGATTGTTATATTATTTCTCATCTGGTCAAGCTAATTTTGTCATGTTAAGGATCATACTAGGACATCACAAGTCCCCAAAAACCCAGTTAAAAGGTTATGCCAATATAAATATTGACTGTAGTGTTATCTTTCATTTTCTTTCACTGGGGGCTCGCACCTACATCTACATAAATACTCTGCAGGACACTATATGGTGTAAGGGGGGAGGGGGATGTAGGTAGGTTACTTTTTGTACCACTGCTAGTCTTTTCCTTGCCTGTTTCTTTTTCCATTCATTTTTGACGGTTGGAAAAAGTGATTGTCTATAAGCATTTGCATGAACCCTAATCCCTTTCATCTTCACAGTCCTTAAGCAAGATGTATGCTGGTGGCAGTAGAATCATTGGCAGTCATCTGAAAATGTTAGTTTTCTCTATAGAGTTTTGAGAAAACATTTTTTCCCTTCCAGGGGTTCCCATTAGAATTTATGGGGCATCTCCATAATATTTGCATGTTGATCGAACTTACTTTTAACATGCCTCTGTATTGCTTCATTGTCCTTCTTTAATCCAACATAGTGGGGATCCGAAACACTCGAGAGGAGTACTCAAGAATAAGTCACGTTAGTGTTCTCCATGCAGTCTTCTTTATAGATGAGCTACACTTTACTGGAATTCTCCCAATAAACTGAAATTGAGTAATCACCTTCCCCATCACAATTTTTACATGCTCGTTCGATTTCATATGGGTTCGAAGCATTGTGCCTAGACATTTAATCTACCTGATTGTGTCGAGAAGCACACCACTAATACTGTATTTGAAAACTGCAAGATTATTTTTTCTACTCATCTGCATTAACTTGAATATTTACACATTTAGAGCAAGCTGCCATTCATAACAACAAATAGAAATTCTGTCTAAATCATCCTGTATCCTTCAGCAGTCACTCAACAATGATAGTTCTCCATATATTTTCTGCTTCCATCCATTCTAATAACTCAACATATTTCTCTTTTAAGATAAATTAGCAGATGCAGTCGCAGTATAGATGATCGCCAGTTACTTTCTAGAATATAAAGTATGCGTAAATGTTGTTGAATAATTTATGTATTGAAAATTATAAGTAGAACATACTTGTATTACTCTTTTTTGTGTATCAATTGTTGTATAAAGGAACTAGTTTACCATGACTTGGAATAAATATCTTTGTTACAGGGTGCTGCAGCTGATGAACTTGACAGATTCTCGATTAGCCCAAGGGGGTTGTGAAAAGCTGGAACTGGCAATGCTTAGTTTCTTCGAACAGTTTCGAAAAATATATGTTGGAGACCAGGTAACCAGTTTCTGTAGTTCTTTAGCGTAAAATGTGTTAGTACAGTGTAATGTGAACATTGAATACACAAATCTAATTTGGTACTGGACAGTAGTCAAGAAGTTACACAATTATTTATTTTGTTAATATGGTTTGTTATAGATAAGTTTCTGTACAGTTTGTAATATATTTTACACATGCAGAACACACTTGTTGACCCAAATAAGGGGAATTGTAAGCTGTGCTGAGTACAGAGTTTTATCCCCTAGTGTTGCACATATGTTGAATTAATTTCTTGTTCAACTGGAGGTTTTTTTATATATTTTTGTTCCCTCAGTAATTAGTATTGTATCAGATGCAAAATTTATACAATCAGTATGTGCATTTGTCGGTAAAGAAAATGGAAATTAAATTCAAACTCTCTTGAATATTTTTCTTCATGTGACAATGATATTCTCATTCTCTGTGTGAACAATTTATTTAATAAAATGGATTACACTACCCATTAATGAAAAGAAACTTTCTGCAAATATGCAATACCTCTTGACTGCTGAATATAGCAAAATACAATGGAAACATGATTTTTTTCTTTTTATGTCAATTGGAGTCGTTTCTGCCCCTCCCTTCACATGGTTTCTTAAAAGTGCTGAATTATGAAGGAGGTCATTTCCAGGGTTATAACATTATTGTTTGTGTTTGTTTAAAAGTATTCCGCCATTTGCATGGATGGATATGTGTTTAAATATTATGTATATACCACACTCTGTGTTTGAATTTGCAGTTAAATCATTTTGTTGTGCACTTATGACAACTTTTTAACTTGATATGAATAACAGATGTGCATTTAACACACTTTGTAGAACTGAAGTCACCCTTATCACTAAAACAATCCCGATTTATTTTATAATACTGATTATTGGTCTTTTATTCAGTTCAGATAGACATTACGGTTCTTCAAAAGCTTGGTGGGTGAGTGAATATCATTTACTGTAATTTTTTAAAATGGTTTGTCTTGAAGCTTTTAGAGCTGACAGACCATTAAAACTGGTTATCCAAAACTACATGGAATGTTAGTAACTGTTTACTATTAAAAACAGTGTTGATCACGATTTATTTATCATGGTGACCGGTTTCGACCACTACTGTGGTCATCTTCAGACCATTGAGTAGGAACCTCTTTCTGTTGGAGAAAGTAGTGATTCTCTAACAGAAAGAGGTTACTACTCAATGGTCTGAAGATGACCACAGTAGTGGTCGAAACTGGTCACCTTGATAAATAAATCGTGATCAAGACTGTTTTTAATAGTAAATATTTGTAAGACATTGATCACTGCCTTTCCCATAATGTATTCAAAAGTAAGTTAGTAACTGTGATTGCTTTCTCTCTATTATTATTATTATTATTATTATTATTATTATTATTACTACTACTATTATTGTTTTTTTTTTTTTTCTAGGTTCAGAAAAATTCCAAAGTATATAGAAGATTATCTGAAGTTCTTGGGTTAAATGATGAATCCATGGTCCTTAGTGTGTTCATTAGGAAAATGTAAGATAAATTTCATACTCATATTTCTAATATATTTTCAGATTACATAATCTACACAGAAATTTCAAATGTAATTGGTTTTCGTAGTCTCTGAAGTGCATATGTACAAGATACCCTTGAATGATAGTTGTAGATGCTACTGACAGTCATGTTCCTTTTATTTTCCTTCAAACTTCTCTGCATTTATTGTATGTCTCCTAGTGAATTCAGTCACATAAATACATGGAAATATTGTGTTAATGTCTTGTGCAGTACAAACTATAAACTTATCTAAAAATAACTTGTGCTTCTATATCGCCAAGAGGAAAAACCAACACTCTTCTCTAAAGTGTAAAATATGCACATAAGTCAATCTGTTTTGAGATATAAAATTTTATTTGCCACTTTCTCATATTTTTACATTCTTTATTTTTTTTTATGTGCTCCAGCTTGTCATTTTATTGATGACTGTGGATGACATGTCTTACATAGCTGACAGTATTCAAAGTTTTGTCTCCTTTATGTCCATTCTTCAACTCCTCTTCTCCCGATGAACCCCTTTGTTCTTTCTTTCATAGCATGCCTTTCATATCTGTTGTCATCTTCCTCTCCCTGTCCTTTCCGAGTCGCAGCTATCTTTTATCCATACTCGCAATAGCTCAGTACACTTACATTACCATGACTGAGTACAAAATTAACCATATCGTCAAGTGGGGTTATTTTGGATGGTATTGTGGTTATTTTCACTGTAACTTGCATGGGTTTTATTAGATTGTGTTGTATGTTACAAGAGTGGGGGGGTTTTATGTGTAACAAATAAAATATTCTAAAAACAGAAAGTCTTTGTGTACCTATATTTGCCTGAGAGACAGATAGATAAAGTGTCCAAAATCACCCCACCAAAGTTTCAAAGTATATCAGGGGAATTCAGACAGAAATTCACTTCCTATTAGATTTTAGTGACATTTAGCATGTCCTAAGGTTATCCATCATTATTAAAAAGTGCTAAGGAGTAAGATAATGAATTTTGTATGTTAAGTCAATTTTTATTTTCTAGCAAATTGAATTACAAATTATTAAAGTTATAAATCCAAATATTAGAAGCAGAAACAAAACAAATAAATTCTACTTAAAGATCAAAATTGGTATTCTTACTCAACACTCAAAATTAAGTTGCTGATACTTCAAACATTGTTCATAAAGAATGAGATTTTCACTCTGCAGCGGAGTGTGCGCTGATATGAAACTTCCTGGTGGATTAAAACTGTGTGCCCTACCGAGACTCGAACTCGGGACCTTTGCCTTTCGCGGGCAAGTGCTCTACCATCTGAGCTACCGAAGCACGACTCGCGCCCCGTCTCACAGCTTTACATCTGCCAGTATCTCGTCTCCTACCTTCCAAACTTTACAGAAGCTCTCCTGCGAAACCTTGCAGAACTAGCACTCCTGAAAGAAAGGATACTGCGGAGACATGGCTTAGCCACAGCCTGGGGGATGTTTCCAGAAAAATGGAAACATCCCCCAGGCTGTGGCTAAGCCATGTCTCCGCAGTATCCTTTCTTTCAGGAGTGCTAGTTCTGCAAGGCTTCGCAGGAGAGCTTCTGTAAAGTTTGGAAGGTAGGATACGAGATACTGGCAGATGTAAAGCTGTGAGACCGGGCGTGAGTCGTGCTTCGGTAGCTCAGATGGTAGAGCACTTGCCCGCGAAAGGCAACGGTCCCGAGTTCGAGTCTCAGTCGGGCACACAGTTTTAATCTATCAGGAAGTTTCATTGTTCATAAAGTTGTGATGGCCTATAAGTCTAAAGCACATCTTCTGTAACAATAAACATCCCTCTCGTCTCAAATGGTGGAGGAAGTACTTGCAAAATTTGGTCTTTTTGCATTGCGTCTTCATCAGGGACACTACACAAATATGTGTCTACTGTCGTCACTTGAGTGCAAGAATTTCTTATGTACGTCCCTTGCACCAATGTTTTCAGCAGAGTTTGCTGAAATTTAGTCAATATCTGCTTCAGAAGAGATGAAAAAGCATTCTTGGAAATGGTTCCACGAATGTACTTCTTCCATTAAATTAAAATGGCTCTCCACATTGCTTTCATTGATCTGGAAGAGGTTATATCCAGCAGTTGGGGGGACTGGGTGCTGTTAGGAGGAAGGAGAATTAATGAAATATTGTTCCACTCACATTCTCTGATAACTTGCAAAAACATGTGACTGAATAAGTTGTCCCCAACCATCAATGTTGGCCCATTTTGTTTCTTCAAATAGGGCAAAGTGACTGTAAAGAACCAGTCTTCAGGTATCAGCAGATCAACCCATCTGCTTTTTTTCCTGTTGAAACGGGTTTCTTGTAGACCACCTTCTTGCCACTTGGCCCACAAATGCTCATATTTACAGGGTGTTCCAAAAATGACCGGTATATTTGAAACGGCAATAAAAACTAAACGAGCAGAGATAGAAATACACCGTTTGTTGCAATATGCTTGGGACAACAGTACATTTTCAGGCAGACAAACTTTCGAAATTACAGTAGTTACAATTTTCAACAACAGATGGCGCTGCGGTCTGGGAAACTCTATAGTATGATATTTTCCACATATCCACCATGCGTAGCAATAATATGGCGTAGCCTCTGAATGAAATTACCCGAAACCTTTGACAACGTGTCTGGTGGAATGGCTTCACATGCAGATGAGATGTACTGCTTCAGCTGTTCAATTGTTTCTGGATTCTGGCGGTACACTTGGTCTTTCAAGTGTCCCCACAGAAAGAAGTCACAGGGGTTCATGTCTGGCGAATAGGGAGGCCAATTCACGCCGCCTCCTGTATGTTTCGGATATCCCAAAGCAATCACATGATCATCGAAATATTCATTCAGGAAATTAAAGACGTTGGCTGTGCGATGTGGCCGGGCACCATCTTGCATAAACCACGAAGTGTTCGCAGTGTCGTCTAAGGCAGTTTGTACCACCACAAATTCACGAAGAATGTCCAGATAGCGTGATGCAGTAATCGTTTCGGATCTGAAAAATGGGCCAATGATTCTTTTGGAAGAAATGGCGGCCCAGACCAGTACTTTTTGAGGATGCAGGGACGATGGGACTGCAACATGGGGCTTTTCGGTTCCCCATATGCGCCAGTTCTGTTTATTGACGAAGCCGTCCAGGTAAAAATAAGCTTCATCAGTAAACCAAATGCTGCCCACATGCATATCGCCGTCATCAATCCTGTGCACTATATCGTTAGCGAATATCTCTTGTGCAGCAATGGTAGCGGTGCTGAGGGGTTGCCGCGTTTGAATTTTGTATGGATAGAGGTGTAAACTCTGGCGCATGAGACGATACGTGGACGTTGGCGTCATTTGGACCGCAGCTGCAACACGGCGAACGGAAACCCGAGGCCGCTGTTGGATCACCTGCTGCACTAGCTGCGCGTTGCCCTCTGTGGTTGTCGTACGCGGTCGCCCTACCTTTCCAGCACGTTCATCCGTCACGTTCCCAGTCCGTTGAAATTTTTCAAACAGATCCTTTATTGTATCGCTTTTCGGTCCTTTGGTTACATTAAACCTCCGTGGAAAACTTCGTCTTGTTGCAACAACACTGTGTTCTAGGCGGTGGAATTCCAAGACCAGAAAAATCCTCTGTTCTAAGGAATAAACCATGTTGTCTACAGCACACTTGCACGTTGTGAACAGCACACGCTTACAGCAGAAAGACGACGTACAGAATGGCGCACCCACAGACTGCGTTGTCTTCTATATCTTTCACATCACTTGCAGCGCCATCTGTTGTTAAAAATTGTAACTACTGTAATTTCGAAAGTTTGTCCGCCTGAAAATGTACTGTTGTCCCAAGCATATTGCAACAAACGGTGTATTTCTATCGCTGCTCGTTTAGTTTTTATTTCCGTTTCAAATATACCGGTCATTTTTGAAACACCCTGTATAAATGACGTGTGGATTGAGCAGTTAAGTGTCATCACTTGCTGTCATCATTATTGAAACACTAGATTTTGATGAATTCATCACTTTGTAAGTGTGCTTACTCCTTCGTTTTGTAATTATCTGCTGCTTGCCGATATCATCTGGCATGTTGGTTTTGCCATAGTTGATTGTGGTGTTAGGCAGGAGATTTTCCATTTTGGCTCTTTATTGGAGAAATAAATTTTAACTCTCTCTTTGTTCACTTCCACACGAGCTATTTTGGTGTTTTCATGCAAGCAAAAGGAGAAATTCTCTGAATCCGCTTGAGGAAGAAATGCACCCATTTTATTCCCGGTAAATGGTTAGAAAATTTTTCTTTTTTCAGTCAGATTTATCAAGGTGGTGATTCACTAAATAACTAATATCTCTTTAGTGAAAGGAAATCCCCAATGTGGAGCGCTCGAGGTACCTTGCTTCAACATTCCTTTTTCTTCCTCATTTAGTACTGGTTCTCTTTCCAGTTTTTTTGGATGTATTTCTCGCACTTCATTGTGTAGGGACGATCTACGTAATACTATAAAAATCACACCCTTTTTCCATACAGAAAAGCAGCTTTACCTAAGGGATCCGGGTGGATTGACACTGTACTTCAGTACCTTTCCTGCTTTTATACAACCTCACATTGTCGAAAAGCACCACACACAGTGGACAGTTTTGAAAAAAGTGTCATTATTTTATATTACCTGAAAAATTTGACCAACTTGTACAAGGATTGTCTCAATGTTGTAAGGTACTGAGATTATCAACAACTGCAGTTATAATACTTTACACATGACAATAATGTGCGACGTTTCATCACTGAGACTGGTCATCAAGCATTTACTTTGGTAAACAGTTGTCCCAAAATAAATCACAGAACATGATAAATACCATCTTGCACTTAAAATAATTGGTGTGCAGAAATAAAAACAAGTGACAGTTTGTTTGCTACACAGCCAAAAAGAGCAAATAAACTGTACTGTCTGAAATCCTCCTTGGTGTCTGAAATCCTCCTTGGTGTCTGAAATCCTCCTTGGTGTCTGAAATCCTCCTTGGTGTCTGAAATCTCATTGTTTGCTGGTATGTTTAAAGAATTATTCAATTTCTTGTGAATATTGTTAATGTTTTCCACAACCTTCATCATTATTTTTTCTTTCTTTCTTTCTTCCTTCTCTCCTTCCTTCCTTCCTTCCTTCTTCTCCTTCTTCTCCTTCTTCTCCTTCTTCTTCTTCTTCTTCTTCTTCCTCCTCCTTTTTTATAAAAAAGCCCACACAGTTATGTAACTGTATATTTGTCCCAGGCTGTGCTACATTGCCGAAAAGTTGATAATTTCCGACAATAGCTTATGAGATTTCATTCTGGTAAAAATCAATCTGCATCCTTTAATAACCACTGCATGAGAAATAGTTCTTTTACACTGAAGTACCAAAGAAACTGATACAGGGATGCGATTCAAATTCAGAGATTTGTAAACAGGCAGAATAAGGCACTGCAGTTGGGAACACCTGTCTAAGATGACAAGTGTTTGGCGCAGTTGCTAGATCTGTTACTGCTGCTACAGTGGCAATTTAAAAAAAATTTAAGTGGAGTTCTTCATGCTTTCCTGGCGATCTGTTGACATCTTGGATATTCGGGAATCCAGCCAAACCATTCAACGAAACATCATCGATATGGGCTTCAGAGCCGAAGGCCCACTCATGTATCCTTGATGACTGCACGACGTAAAGCTTTACACCTCACCTGGGCTCATCACCACCAACATTGGGCTGTGGATGACTAATCATATTTCCTGGTCAGATGAGTCTCGTTTCAAATTGTATCGAGTGGATGTACATGTACGGGTATGGAGAAAACTTTGTGAATCCATGGACCCTGGCTGTCAGCAAGGGACTGTTCAAGCTGGTGGAGGCTCTGTAACGGTGTGGGGCGAGTACAGTTGGAATGATAGGAGACTTCTGCTATGTGTAGATACAACTCTGATAGGTGACACGTACGTAAGCATCCTATCTGATCAGCTGCATCCATTCATGTCCATTGTGCATTCTACCAGACTTTAGCAATTCCAGCAGGACAGTGTGACACCCCACATGTCCAGAATTGCTACAGAGTGGCTCCAGGAACACTCTTCTGAGTGTAAATGGGATGCCTTGCAACATGCTGTTCAGAAGAGACCTCCACTGCCTCGTACTCTTATGGATTTATGGACAGCCATGCAGAATTCATTGTGTCAATTCCCTCCAGCACTACTTCAGACATTAGCCGAGTCCACACCACATCTTATTGCGGCAGTTATGTGTGCTTGCGGGTTCCTACACAATATTAGGCAGGTGTACCAGTTTCTTTGGCTCTTCAGTGTGAAAAGTAATGTGTTTGTATAAATTTTCTCGTCATTGTGTAATGTGTCTGCAGCTACATCCTCCCATTGCTTGGATGCAGCTTTTTTATAACAGATATAGAAATTATTGGATGGAGCAATTCATAAAATAAAGGAAGAGCAACCGCTCACCTATAGTGGATCGATGCGTGGAGTGCAGATATACACAACAGGAAACAGCATTCACACTATTTTTCGAACACTAGTTCCTTTTCCAGCAATAGTACACACATTCACACACACGCACAACCAGACAGATGCCTACACATTTGGGTGTATGTGTGGTTGTGTGTATGAATGTGTGTGCTATTACCGGAAAAAGATCTAGTTCTCAGAAGCTAATGTGAATGCATTTCCTGTTGTGTGTTACTGTGCCCCATGCATCAATATACCTTTGGCTTTTATGATTATTTTTGTTGAAATATAGAACAACTTTACTATATGATTGTAGATGCTTACTAAATATTATTTACAAAGTATCTTTGACACCTGTTATCAGATCCTCATTTGCTATAGGTATCATATGAGCTTTTCATGATTCTTGAAAGCAAGTATTGTCACACATGAATCTTTGGCAGATTAAAGTTGTGTATTGGTGTGGAACTTCAACTTAAATCTTTCTTTTACAAGAAACACTGTAATATCTCATGTAGAGTTACATCGTATTACATAGGACATTGTGGTAAATCTATTTTTGTGACATCTGTATTATGCCATTTATTGTGAATCATGAAACTTATTGTCTTTTGCAACCTGGAAGAGTTGAGATTTTCCTGCAAAAGGTAGATCCATCTCAGGTGCTCCAATCACTTGGGTAACTTAATTCTGCAGTAGCACCTAGCTAATTTCAGTTGCATGCTAGACAGTGTAAGTTGCTTTACAATATTGGATTTTAAGATGCTATGAATATATGAATCCAGTGTAATTTCAGGTATTTTCACTCGTATAACAAAGAGCACTTCACAAATTACTATGTGGATTGCCCACAGTCTTAAGCGGTGAGACCTTTCCACCCAAACTGTGTATGTACTGTTATCCTTGCTTCTTCTCATTAGGAGGTCCTCGGCCTGATTTTGAATGTATTAGGTTTTACTGCCCCAGTTGCTGGAAAGTTAGTTTAGGATTGACTCAGGTTCTAGTTGAAGTACATAAATTCTGAAGAGTGCAGGACAAATAGACTCCTTTATTCATCACTGTGTAATTTCATCTAATGAATGAACACAGTTCCTCGTTGAACAGTATGACTGTAAGCAGCATGTTTGTGTTCATTTATCCAAAAAGTCCACCCCCAAACTCTTGCATGTTGTTTAACAGTGCCTTACATAAAAACCTGTGTACTTACTTACTCTAAAGGCCACCAGATATATACAGGGTGTGCTGTTTATAAATTTAATCTGTTTAACTGCCGATTTTATTCATGGATTAAACACAGGAAGAACAGCTGACCATGCACCCCCTTATGAGCCTGTATTTCTATAATTTTTGTAAAGCGATTATTGCAACATCTGTTTTTCCTGGCGGTGTTGTGGGTAATGTGTCCTGTGAAACCAGTTGAAAGAAAAATATTACTGAGGAACAAATGCTCAAATTTTTGTATTCTTGTAAATACTTTCTTTCTCTCCTTCTATCTCAGAAGCAGAATAATATAATGCTACTGATGAAAAAAAATAATGTTATTACAACTTGTCACACATCTGAAGACCATATGTGCTGACTTTGTGGTAATAACTGAAACCTGAGTAAAGTATTAAATTGACAATTACTTCTAGTTTATTCCTAAGTCATATTTTTTCCTTCAGTTGGTCCTCCTCATTCAAGTGATGATGCCATCTCTCATGCCAAAACCAGTATTATCATCACCTGTTCAAGTGTGATCTGTTCCCTCTAAAAAGTGCAAGTTAGATATTTATTTACTTGTTTGCTGTTTTATTTTAGTCTTCTCTACATACAAGAAGAGGCCAAATGCTTCACAGGAAGTGGTATATATGAACATAACGCAAAATATTTTATCATAATTTCAAATGTGTAGTATAACTAAGCATAACGGTGTTTAAGAAAGAAAATTCATCTAAAATATATACTTACAAAAAAATAAATAAATAATTTTTTAAATGTACATAGTACCCCTGTGGCCATGTGGTTCACAGATGTAAGTTCATTCTGAACCTAGGAGGCACATGTTACTGGTCTATTGTACTATTATAATTCTAGACTTCACTATACTACATAACACTACACTACTGTAACTGGTATCAGAATGAAACTAGAGTTCCTAATTTTATCTAGATCATTAGTCATTGCACACTGAGGCATAGAGAGATGGCTCTCAGATCTAAGGCAGTTCAGAAGCTGATTTTGCTGTCAGTAAGTTCAGCTCGTCGCAGAATTCTGTTACGTTACAGATGGGTATATTACCAAATATGGTCCTGTCCTGGGCTGCAACATCTTGTTTAATGGCACACTCCTAGGCAGTGTGATTCGGGATGCTGATTGCTCCACATTTACAAGTGACTGTGATGCAATGTATATTTTCTGTAAATAGCTGGGATATGTACTATGTCCCGGTAGGTAGTGCATAGCCTCCTTGGTTGGGAGGAAGTATGACGTTCTTGATATTTCTTTTATGTTTTATTCACCCTCGTGCTTAATTCTTATCTACTGACAAAATTACACAGACCTCTCGTCCTTTTTGCCTCACGCCTTATTTGTTTGTGTGCCAGTTTTTATAACCTTGTAACTTTCTGTGTGCTGTGTCAGTTGTTAGTCTGATAGACAACACTATGTCTAGCCTACCGTTTTTACTCAAATCTAAGCCACACTTGAATCTAAGCCCCCACCTGAAAAATGAGACTCGAAAATGAGGGAAAAAAAATGTTCCCGAATCTAATCCGCACCTGAAATTTGAGACTCGAAATTCAAGGGGGGAGAGAAGTTTTAGACAGCACCTCCAAATCGAAATGAAGTTGGTCCATTGCAACATGAGACAATGGCTGAAGATACAGCTACAGTAGTTTGGTTCGAGTCGTAAGCTTAACAGTTAAGCTTTACCAAGTAGCCATTGCTATGTGTCAGGCACTCCGTCCGTTATACGGGTACCCTTCCTTTTTCATGTGCTTCGTCTGGTTTGAATTGATTGCTTATTTTGCTTTGATCTTATAAGTGCCGTTCTCTTTGTTATAGGTGTTTACGTCACTCTAAGCTGAAAATGCATTATTGTACTGTGTCATGCATTGTTTGTCGCATTCTGATAATGAGTGTTTACGACTTGTCGCCGCTCGCAGCATGGTTTGCTTTTGTGCGCACTACCGCCACTTACAATAAAAAAAAAGAGAGGAATTGTCTCATAAACGAAACAATGACAAGAGACTGCTATTTGTTGTTACTTACACTGCTGCTTTCTTTGATAATGATCAATAAGAACCAAATAATAGACTGCATATGATAGAAGATATTCTGAACAAGAGTTTAGCGAAAATTTTTCTCTGTTAGAAAATCTTTGCAGACGCCTCTTTAGTACATTACATTCTGCACAGAAATTAGTCATCTTAGATTTAAAAATCCAGTCAGTTGACGTGCTTCATTTCTGACTGTATCACTATTCAGCAAAAGAATAATACCAATATAAACATGGCATAATGTTTGCATTCTTCTATCTTCTCTTTTAATTTATTTACTGACGCAAAGGTTTTGGTGCCAGTATTTTTGTGCCTGCAAAGCAAGCCTGTATAGCGCTACATATATTCGATGGCAGAAGTTGGTTGTGGCGGCACCTACCAACATTTTCCAGAACTTCCGCTTACTTTGCACTCGATTCTAAGCCGCAGGCGGTTTTTTGGATTACAAAAACCGGAAAAAAATGTGCGGCTTAGATTTGAGTAAATACAGTATGTTTAGTTCTTTTAATGTGCCCTACATCTCTGCAGTGCTGATTTTCCATTTCTTGCAGCCTTCTGAAAGTGTTCAGTTGTAGCATCTAGATTTACACATTACAATTCTCCAAGTGGTATTGTAAATTACATTATCATAGTACAGTGCTGAAGATTTATCTGTTTTAGTTATTGAAAATCGATTGTCATTTGTTCTCCATTCAAACTTTCTTGTAAAGCTGTGATTTCTGGTAATGGAAACATTCTCCTTCTGAGTGTCGTACCTGAAATTAGAAGTCCTATTTCAGTCTGTTTGAATGTACCTTGGTTTATTTGATTCTTTATTATTGCATTTGGAGTGTTTGTAACTTACTACTTCGTATGAGCCCCATTGCTGTGAATCTGGCTTTCGAGATGTACTAAGTCTTACCGAATCATTGAAGAGAAAAACTTTCTCACTTACCTTAAATTCCTGCACGTCCTGTTTCTTATCATATTGATCCTTATTGGTTTTCTTAGTCTTTAGTGTCAACTGCCTCACTATTGTGTGCTTCCTGCTTTCTTGCTGCTAATCTATTCACATGTGATTCATAATAGTAACTTACCTCTCTCGACTTTTGTTGCAATATTGCTGGTATGTTTGCTTTTCTTCTATGATGATGCGTACCCTGTGCTGCTGTGAGATACGTTGAACATAAATGCAATAATAAAGAATCAAATAAACCAAGGTACATTCAAACAGACTGAAATAGGATTTTGTTATAGGTGTTTACGTCACTCTGAGCTGAAAATGCATTATTGTACTGTGTCATGCATTGTTTGTCACATTCTGATAATGAGTGTTACGACCTGTTGCCGCTTGCAGCATGGTTTGCTTTTGTGCGCACTACCGCCGCTTACAATAAAAAAAGAGAGGAATTGTCTCATAAACGAAACAATGACAAGAGACTGCTATTTGTTGTTACTTACACTGCTGCTTTCTTTGATAATGATCAACAAGAACCAAATAATAGACTGCATATGATAGAAGATATTCTGAACAAGAGTTTAGCGAAAATTGTAGGACGACAGTTCAAACCTCGCGTCCGGCCATCCTGATTTAGGTTTCCGTGATTTCCCTAAATCGCTATAGGCAGATGCCTTTGAAAGGGCATGGCCGATTTCCCTCCCTGTCCTTCCCTAATCCGAGCTTGTGCTTTGTCTCTAATGACCTCATTGTCTATGGAACATTAACGCTAATCTCCAGAATGTTTCCACTTTGTATAGTAACGGACCCAAGTTTCATCTTTGGTCACAAACCGGTGCAAAAAATTTTGTTTGTTTCTCCTAAAACGGGCCAAACAATTGTTCTGATATGTCCATTCTTATGTGTTTTTGATCCAGTGTCAAGAGTTGCGGCACCCATCTTGCAGATAATTTTTTCATTTCTAATTCTTCAGTTAAAATGTGATGTACTCTTTCGACACCTGGCAAGGATGAGCAATTTCATGCACTTTCAATCGGCGATCCTCCATGACCATTTTGTGGACATTTGGAATGATTTCTGGAGTAGTGACACTTCATGGCCGACCACTGTGCAGATCATCTAAGCTCTCCCGGCCAATTTAAAGTCATTTGTCCACTCGGCAGCAGTTGAATATGAAGGAGCAGAGTCCCCCAGTGGATTCTGGAAATCGGCATGAATGTCCTTTGCTTTCATTCCTTTCTTTACAAAGTACTTGATCACTGCTCGAGCCTTGATTACCCCCCCATCTTCGCAAATAATTACACGGGAACAACAACAGAACCACATTACTGCCCCAGATGTCTTCCAAGAGCACTGATGTGGCATGTATTTACAGGCAACAGTTCAATGAATATTACATGAACAACTCATTGTGTTAGCACTAACCTCATACCTTGTAATTGTGCTCGTTTAGTCTTCACTTTAGGAGTTTTGAGCTTGGATACTTCACATTAAAGGTCCATGATAATGGCTTATGGTCTGTCACCACTGTAAACCTTTGTTCATATAGGTAGAGTCAGAATAGCGTCATTGCATATGCTATGGCCAACAATTCTTTTTCTGTGATACTATATTTTAGTTACACAGTGTTTAGTAACCTGGATTTGTATGCAATAGGCAAGGCTTCACCAACTTTCTTGCTTTTGTGTAAAACTGCCCTCAGAGGTTCCTTACTCTTGCATCTTATCACAATGAATGGCTTCCCAAAGTCTGAAGACTGAAGTAGCGGTAGATTAACAAATTTCTCCTTCAGTTCCTCAAAAGCGTTAGTTTGCCTTTTGCTTCATTCATATTCCATTCCTTTCTTTAACAGTTCATGAATTGGCTTTATAGTTTTGCTACATTTAATAAGAAATCCTTGATAACAAAGCCTGAGAACCCAGTTAGTGTCTTTTTCATTTGTGTGTGAAGGAAGATCTTTACCTTATCCACATTTGCCATGTTAGCTCCCTTCCTCCGGAGATCCTTTCTGCCTGCTGCTGACTGCCATCAGCCCACTGCTCTTCTTAGCCAGAAGGTGTCTGCTGCCTTCTCAGAATGGTGTCTACCTTCACAGATTTCTGCTGCAAGTACTGTCTGCTGCTGCCCTCCCTCCTCCAAATCAGTTCAGAAAGTTGCACATCGCCACAACTTTCTGCAGGTGCTACTGTTGCTGTATCAAAATTTAGAAATTCCTAATCACGCAACCTACATGACTCCACATAACCAACCCCACCCTTGGCACCATATTTATATGTTGTGTCCCGAATGTGGATTTTGCATGGAATTGAGTGACAGGGGTTTGTGCTATAGGGTGTTCAGTCTATTGACTGAGGTGATGACGAGACTTGATTGTGTGACTTAAATTCTGTAAAGTCGGTAGATTGAATTGGAGGATGAGGAGATTAATAAGCAACTCAAAAGAAGTGATTAACTTCTAATTTCATTTCAGATATCAGCAAGTTCCATAGCTGAAGTGCCTCCACACTACTGGCCAAGCACTTACACAGAAACAGGGGTGTTGTACTACTGTTCAGTCTGCTTACTCAATGCTGTGCATCTTCCAATGACTGTTTCCTGCTTGACCCTCCCCTGGTCCTAGCATTTTGTTCACCTTCCCCCTCCAACCTCGTCAATCCGTGACATGACATAGCGTCAAAAGATTCACGTCCTCATATGGCTACTCGTGAACTTTATTCTTCAATTACCTTTCAGTGGCTGACTGAAGGGGATAGGAAGTCATTCCCTGTTTGGTAAAGAACTGCCTTTTTAAATCTCTCATCAGATTCTTATGACACAGTGTGTCCTCCACTACAAGCCGTCTGCTTTTCTCTCTCGCTGCTCACACACTCTGTTTCATCCATGTATTGCATAAGGCGTTTGCTTAATTAATTTCGTCTTCTTATTTATCCTTTGCTGTTTAAAGGTGTAATCACCCAGAAAAATTTCAGTCATGGGCGCAAAACAAACCTGCAACTACTTCATGGAAATAATTACTAGTCCTTTACACTACCAGTTACATAACAACTGAAATGTGTTTATCACTGTACTGCTAACTGCTATTAAACTGTTTTGCTTCATTAATTATGTCAGCTTACTTAACCTTTGCTGTCTAAGGACCTCATCTCACTAAGCCTCTCAAATAACTTACTCCACAGTCCTCAAACAACGGAAAGTCCATGTTGGAATATCAGCAGTTATGAGAAGGATAGACTGCTATTCACAATGAAGATGACACATTGTATTGCAGACAGGCACAGCAAAAAGAAAGTTACGCGCTAAGGTTTCGACCAAAGTCTTCTTCAGAAAAAAGGAACACACACACACACACATACACACACACACACACACACACACACACACACACACACACACACAAAGGAAGCACACATCATGCACATGACTGCTATCTCTGGCTGCTCTAGCCAGGCTACAACTGTTGCGTTGAACAAAAATAGCAGTTGAGAATGGGCAGAGAATGGAAAGGGAAAGCATTTTGCCGTGAGCAGCCGCAGTCCCATCATGTGTGTCTGAACACGTGTGTGTGTGTGTGTGTGTGTGTGTTTCTCTTCCATAAAAGGCTTTGGATGAAAGTTTAGTATTTAACACCCTTTTCATTGTGCCTATCTGCAACTCAGTGTTTCATCTCTATGGTGAGTAGCAATCTATCCTTTTCAGAATTGTTATTCCACACTCTTCTTTTTCCATACCCTCTGACCTTACGCTAATGGTCCCTGTGGTTGCACGTGCTGTGCCCAGCTCTGTCTTTAATGCTGGCCAACTTCAAGAACATTTACAGGATTGTGCTTTTGTTGTGGGTGTGGTAGTCCTTTACCTTATCATATTCACCTTTTTCGAATCTATATTGTATACCTCTCATTTGTACAGCTAGGTCCAGTGGTGATAAGCCTAGTATCATCATCAGTTCCTCAGTACTGTTGTTCTCTGTGCAGTTTTCAGGCACAGGAGTACACTTTCCTGTCCTCATTGAAGTGCCTGCACTGCTGTTTTGGCTGTATGAGCCCATACACTCGACCCACAGCATACAACCTCGATTGCTACTTTGTTCAGGATTTTATACTTCTCTCTGACAAACAGTATTTATATGTGCATAAAGATATTGATTTTCATTTATGTTTATACCAAGTTACCTGTATACTTGTTTCATCTTCAGCAGATGAGCATTTGTTCTGATTAAGGGATTTCTTGAGTTTGATAATGTTTCTTTTTGTAATGTATAAACTGTTTTGTGTGCTGCTATTGTTTATTTTCCACTAATTTAGTGCTAATAGGCGACACAGCCTCTTATGTCTGTCATATTCTAAAGCTCACTCAGTAATGGCTGTATGCCAACATTCCAGAGTTGTGGACCACAAACAGAGCCCTGCAGGCAGCCTTTGATGATCTTTTTCACAATTATCGTTCTGGGCATTCCAGTTTCACCTGCCTGTCAGTACAAAGATCTCATAAGCTATTATTGAGACACGTAGAACAGTTCCATGTGCTTCAGTCTTTTGAAAAGGGCAGCCCACCATTAATTATTGAATGCCTCAACTATATTAATCATTACTTCTAGAAGTTAGCTGTGATGATGCAGCCACAAACCTGTTGTATTGAAGTAGAAGTTTTCTTATATTTCATTATAGTCCTGTTTTGTTACATGCATAGCTAACTCCAGTAAATGCTGTTTTTTTAACTGCCATCACAGCAGTTAATTTTTCAGGAGGGTAATTAATCAAATCTATTATGTTCCTCCCAATCACCTGAATTACTCAAAATAATAATTACTAAACCTTAGTCTGGTTGTCACAGTCACCTTGTAGTGTCTCTGACAGCACAAAACACCAACAACGTGATTTTGTATTCTGCCATAGGCATAATCAAATCGGGTCATAGCAAGTGTGTGTAATTCATCTTCTTCAAATGTGATATTAAGTTCCGGACAAGAGCAGGAAAAAAGGAAAATTTTTATGTTCTTACACATTGGTTCAAATTTGTTGGCAGAATGCTAATTTAGCTTTAACATCAAAGTCTGTAGAATACACATGACTGAGAGTTGTAAATTAAGTATTCATTGGCTGTTTTATGTTTGTATTGCAGAATAACTAATCTAAAGTACTGGGGAAGAAGTGAGCAAATAATATCAAAGACCTTGCAGCTGTTAAATGATTTGTCTGTTGGGTACAGCTGTGTCAGAAAATTGGTTAAACTTGAGGAAGTACAATTTATGCTAAACAACCATACAGTAAGTATTGTGGAAAACTACTAAGAAACTAAAATGTGTTGTATTTCAGGGGTTTATTGAAAACTGGTTTTCACTGTGGACACATTTGCTTGAATCAGCTGTAAGTATTTACTAAATATACCACATGATTCTGAGAACTTGTGTGTTCTGTATCTTAAAATAAATTGTAAACAAAAATGCTGCAGCTGCATTTCTTTGTTAAATCTCTGCTCTCCAGTAATCAAAAGACCATAGTCTGATCCAAGCTGGATAAATACGAGGGCTACCCAGAAAGTAACAGATGTTTTGGTCTATCGCAGCAGTGGGTGGGATTACAGCTGCCATCTTGGTGCCGTAACGTTCTTACACGCTGGACATATACAGCGGTGATAACATGTGGTCTGTGTTTCTGCCGCTTTGCATTCTGCGACATGTTAAAATGTGTACTGCAATGGAAAATCCTGCCAGTTGTGAGGTTCATTCTGTGATTAAGTTTTTGTTTGCAAAAAACTGCTAAGCAGATGTTAAACACTGACAAAGTTAAGTGGATGATAAACAAAACAAGTTTCAGGGAAAACTTAACACAAAAGCTTTGCTTTTTCACAACAACACACTTCCACAAACAGCTA
The DNA here is from genome assembly GCF_023864275.1 of Schistocerca cancellata. Classification (NCBI taxonomy): domain Eukaryota; kingdom Metazoa; phylum Arthropoda; class Insecta; order Orthoptera; family Acrididae; genus Schistocerca; species Schistocerca cancellata. The sequence goes on along the minus strand of NC_064626.1, from coordinate 378,422,803 downwards.
ATTATACCCGAGAGCTCCTATGGTGTTTTGAATTGGAAGTGATTGATTATCAACTGAGCAACAACCACCTCTTTCCAGCAATGAAGACACGGCTCACTGCATAATGCTTTAATACTGATGCTGAACTGCATGCTGGTATAAACTAAAGGTTGCAATTGCGTGCAGCAGATTTCTACAGGAAGGTGTTGGAAAACTGGTGCCATGGTATGATAAGTGCCTCAATTTGAATGATGATTCTGTAGAAAAATAGCTAAAGAGTGTACCTTTAAACTGTATATAATAAAACTTGGTTTTTCTTTATTTTTAATTTCTAATTCCAAGACGTCCGTTTTTCTGGATAGCCCTCATATCTCAGTTTCACCCTCAGGTACTGTATCATAAAGTGATCTATTTCAATTGCTTGCACAAGGTGTTTACGTGTAATGCCAAAAAAATGTTGCTCACATTATCTACTGCTGTTTGAGTTTTAAAACAAACTCAGTTAGTGTCTGATGTATTGAAGTCATGTACTGTGGTAACGCCTGCATCTCGTGCAGCAGTCGCATCTCCATCACCTTCTATCACTTCTTGTGATCAGCATAAGGTGCAAGTGCCACAAGAATTCATGGCACACTGCCTTCAACCCTGTCAGAGAACTGATGACGTAATACCACCACGTTATCATCAACCATTGTGCCCCTAGACTTCCGTCTATTTTACAATTTATACAGGGTGTTCCCAAAATATCTTTACAACTTTGGACATGTATATTTAAAAAAATGGGGATAGGTGGAAATGTGTGGTTTGCAGCATAATGTTCACAAGCACCTAAGGTTTAGCAGCTGTTGAAGAGACTTCTGTAACGTTCAGGATATGTAAGTGGCATTCCAGTTCCCCCCATGTCCAGTGTAGCATTTCCTCATTAACTTGCACAATTGTAGCTCTGATGCGAGCTCAGAGTTTCTGCAGGTCCTGCACTGGGGATTGGTAAACCATATCCTTTCACAGTGCCCCAAAGAAAAAAAAAACCTAATGGGGTTTTGTGTGGAGGCATTGGGATCCAGGAGATGGGTCCACCTCTGCCATTCCATTCACCTGGAAATGTTGTCCAAAGCCTTCAGAACGATCAAGGCCCAGTTAGGAAAGGCAGTATCCTACCAAAGCATGATGTCAGAATGCAATTCTTTGAACTGTGGAAATGCAAACATGTTCCAATATGTCCATATAAACAGTCAAGGTTATTGATGCCTATGCAAATAACAGTGCTGAATCAGTTTACACCACACATTTACCTTTGGACTGTTGCACACTGTCATCATGCTAAAGTGAGGGTTTTTAGAGCCTCACATTGTCAATTTACCTTCCCAGACATATGAAAGAAGCTTTGTGCGTGAACATCACATTTTTCAGATAGTCTTGGTCATCATTGTGGTACTCAGAATATCAGTTGCAAATGCTTTGTACTTTGGCCAGTTGTTGAGTTTGAAATGCATGCAGCAGCTGCACCTTATAGACATTCAACTTCAGTTTCTTGTGTAGCACCTTGTACACTGGTTGCTCGTAACTGCAACTGATGGATTGATTTGGTTGGCTCCAGATAAATGTCCATTGCACCCATACCACATCTGCATCAATTGTGCTTGGACACCCAGAACTCATCCTCAACATTTCTGGATTCCTTGAACCTCATTTACCATTGTCTAATGGTAGGACATGGCAGTGGTGTTCTTCTGCAACATATCCGGAAGCACTGCTGGACCTGAATCTCCATCAACTATTCCACACAGTGTGCTTTCTGCTGGAGGTGGCCATTTTTATCAATAACTAACTTACAAAAAGGAAGAGGAAAAAAAAAAACTATAGTTGTGTGTGAGCATTTTGCGCAAACCATACCTTTCTATCTATCCCCATTTCGGAAATAAACATGATCAAAGTTGTAAAGATCGTTTTGGAACACACTGTTTAGTTTGAATAACATGTCACTGTGATTATGACACTGAACTCAGCTTTGGGAGGTTTGCAATTGCTATGCTGATTCATCACCTGAAGAGTTTTCTTGCATAGTTTTTACACTTCATATCTGCCCAACCACATAGTACAAAACTTCTCTTTATCTTTTTATATTTAATCATCAGCAATGTTAATTTCTCCAAGGAGCACTATTTTCAACAGTGGGTTATTATCTTTCACCATACGTATAGGTACTACTGAAGTTTCATGCAATAGCAGCACTCTCACAAAGGTTTAAGCTTGAATGGTATCTTGTGTCGTGTACAACAAACCTGTACAAGGGGTTGTAGTAAACTTTTTAAATTATAGTGTCAAAAAAATCAGGCTGACACATTGAAACTTGGTGATGGTGTCAACCCTTCTGTACGTATTCATGTTTCAGTTGACCCCTTTTTCCAATTGACTGATGACTTGGTGGAGGTCTTGGTTGTAGACGTTTGCATTTTGGCTGCTAACCTGGTCATTCTGGAAATGCCTGCCAGCCAATAGTTTCTTCATTTAAGTAAAGAGGAAGAGTTACTGGTGCCATGTCAGGAGAATATGTGGTGGGGGGGAAGAAGTGACAGAAATTGACAACCCACGGAAGCAGCACATATGGCTGTATCCTGTTCAGAATGAGTTGGGGCAGTCACATTTTTAATTTTGAAAATGTTGTGCAATATATTTGAAACTGACTCATGATTGATTTTCACTTTTTTCCACTAGTGTTTCAGTTGTCATATACTGCTCTTCAAGCACCAGAGCCTCCACTTCTCGTACAACACTCAGTTCTTCACAGAGAGATGGGCCATCAGTTCATTCTTCACCATTCAGACTTGTTTGACCACAGTAGAAGTGTCTGTGCCACCTAACCACTGTCCTATATTTGAAGGATCGAAGCTACCCTTACACCTCTTTGCTACTGTGCAATTTGCATCACTGACAGGGATGCACCATAGTTCTAGAAGGGAGAGATTGGCACCTGGAGATCTTTTGGTGCGAAGGATTGAGTTAGTTGAGTGGGAGCATGCTTGCAGGGCAGGTCCCGATTGCCTGCATTTCCCTTGATAGTCTATTTGGTCAAAAGATTATACAAAGTCACAATGGGGCCATCATGCAAGTAGGTTGTGTACATGTTTGAGCAAAATGAGAATTTTGAAGCTCAGGATTAATTTGGTATCAGGAGAGTTGTTCTATAATTAAATGGCAATTACACATTAAAGAATCAGCAATGGTAAAATTGTATAAGATCTTGATGGATGAGTGGCTGTAATTGTAATGCGAGTGCACTCAGAATTTATAGTGGAATAAATTAACTGTGTCATACAAAAGTTTTCACAAATTACAACCTCTTCCTAATTATTAGAATATTTTGGGAGAGAATGAATTGTAGAACAGTATCAGAGAAGAGACAGGGCATGCGCCATAGGCTCACATTTAGAACTCAGCTTGCCTTGGGAGTAAGTTTGCCCTCCATAACTGCCTACTTCTGAATGTCTGATGCCTATTTTTCCTGAACAAGTGGTTTAATCCGTATATAACTAGAAGAATGCAGAAGGCTGAAATCAACAATACAGGTAGTCGCAAAAATAAGCAGAGTCCTCCAACTGGGGAGTTATCAAGAATGGTGTCCCACAGGGTTCAGTTGTGGATCTCTTAATCTTCTTAATATATATGAATGACTTGCCACTCTATATTCACAAAGATGCAAAGCTAATTCTTTTTTCTGGTGATACAAATATAGTTATCACACCCGACAAACAAGAATTAACTGAGGAAATAGTAAATAATGTATTTCAGAAAATTATTAAGTGGTGCTCTGCAAATGGACTCTCATTAAATTTTGAGAAAACACCAGGATAGAATGTAACAATATTATGAAAAGGAAAGTTGCTACTGTTGCCTTAGACTGCAGTCTCTCTCTCTGTGTGTGTGTGTGTGTGTGTGTGTGTGTGTGTGTCTTTCTCTGTTTTTGACGTTGGCCTTACAGGCTGAAAGCTTTATTTGGAACAGTCTCTTTGTTGTGCCTATCTGCAACTCAGAATCCATGCTATGTGGTGAGTAGCAAGTTTCGTTTTCATAATAAAATGTCATAACACCATAGCTAAATATACACTACTGGCCATTAAAATTGCTACACCAAGAAGAAATGCAGGTGATAAACTGGTATACATTATACTACAACTGACATGTGATTACATTTTCATGCAATTTGGGTGCATAGATCCTGAGAAATCAGTACCCAGAACAACCACCTCTTGCCGTAATAACAGCCTTGATACGCCTGGGCATTGAGCAAACAGAGCATGGATGGCGTGTACAGGTACAGCTGCCCATGCAGCTTCAACACAATCCCACAGTTCATCAAGAGTAGTGACTGGCGTATTGTGACGAGCCAGTTGCTCAGCCACCATTGACCAGACATTTTCAATTGGTGAGAGATCTGGAGATCGTGCTGGCCAGGGCAACAGTCGAACATTTTTTGTATCCAGAAAGGCTCGTACAGAACCTGCAACATGCGGTCATGCAGTATCCTGCTGAAATGTAGGATTTGGCAGGGATCGAGTGAAGGATAGAGCCACGGCTCGTAACACATCTGAAATGTAACGTCCACTGTTCAAAGTGCCGTCAATGCGAACAAGAGGTGACCAAGACATGTAACCAATGGCACCCCATACCATCACGCCGGGTGATACGCCAGTATGGCGATGACGAATACACGCTTCCAATGTGCGTTCACCGTGATGTTGCTAAACACGGATGCGACCATCATGATGCAGAACCTGGATTCATCAGAAAAAATGACGTTTTGTCATTCGTGCACCCAGGTTCGTCGTTGAGTACACCATCGCAGGCGCTCCTGTCTGTGATGCAGCGTCAAGGGTAACCGCAGCCATGGTCTCCGAGCTGATCGTCCATGCTGCGTCAAACGTCGTCGAACTGTTCGTGCAGATGGTTGTTGTCTTGCAAACGTCCCCCTCTGTTGACTCAAGGATCAACACGTGGCTGCACCATCCGTTACAGCCATGCAGATAAGATGCCTGTCATCTCGACTGCTAGTGATACGAGGCCGTTGGGATCCAGCACGGCGTTCCGTATTACCCTCCTGAACCCACCGATTCCATATTCTGCTAACAGTCATTGGATCTCGACCAACACGACCAGCAATGTCGCGATACGATAAACCGCAATCGCAATAGGCTACAATCTGACCTTTATCAAAGTCGGAAACGTGATGGTACGTATTTCTCCTCCTTACGAGGCATCACAACAATGTTTCACCAGGCAACGCCGGTCAACTGCTGTTTGTGTATGAGAAATTGGTTGGAAACTTTTCTCATGTCAGCACGTTGTAGGTGTCGCCACTGGCGCCAACCTGGTGTGAATGCTCTGAAAAGCTAATCATTTGCATATCACAGCATCTTCTTCCTGTCGGTTAAATTTTGCATCTGTAGCACGTCATCTTCATGGTGTAACAATTTTAATGGCCAGTAGTGTAGATTTTGAACAGAAGTCTGTTGCTAAGGCAGAAGATTCAAAATTTCTGGGAGTGTGCACTGATAAGAAATAGAGTTGGAAGAACCATGTTCATGATCTGCTGAAATATTTAAGTCGAGATATTTATGCAATTAGGGTTATAGCAAATCTTGGTGATGAACATATCAGCAAATTTGCCTGCGGTGCTTATTTTCATTCACTACTTTGACGTGGCATCATATTTTGGCGTAATTTGCCATTAAGAGAGAAATTGTCTAAGGAGCCCACCAAAGATCATCCTGCAGACATTTATTTAAAGAACTGGGATATTTACAGTACTCTCAAGATACATATATTCACTTATTGAAATTTGTTGTTAATAATCCATCGAAATTCAAAAATAATAGCAAAGTGCATAGCTACAACACTAGAAGAATGGATGATAGTCACTATTCTGAATAAATCTGAATTTGGCACAAAAAAGGGTGAGTTATGCTGCCACAGAAGTCTTAAGTCTTTGGTCATTTACCAAATAGCATTGAAAGTCTGACATACAGGCAACCAACATTTGTAAACCAATTAAAAGAATTTTTGAATGACAACAGATGAATGTTTAGATATGAAGTAGTAATAGTAAAAAAATCTTATTGTGTAAAGAAATCTTATGTTAAACTGACACGTTCTATATCATTAAAAAATGTCGTATTCAGAATCTGTAGTAATGGGACAAGTATTAATCAACTGTACATCAATAAATAATACATTTCTGCCAACTCGGCATGGATTGTTACAGCATAGTTCCCCCTGCGTATGCAGAAAACTAATTAGCACATGATACAATATTTTATCAGTGGGCTACAGAACCCCCCCCCCCCCTCCCTCTCCGACAATATACTCACCTACAAAAAGTAAAAAAACTCTTTGACAATATACTACGGTAATGTGATGTGGGGATTTCAGACTGCAGACTTCCACTTACAAAAAGCAAAAAATAAGAAAAAAAAATTTTCTTGAGTTGATTATCAAAATTTGACTACGCCTCATACATTTTGTTGCTGCTTAACTTGGTTTAGGCCAGTAGAATAAGTAGCACTTTAGGGTTCTGCATTCAAGAAATTCCTTGTGACACATCGGTCTACCTGTGTTTCATATAAGTGGCTGCAATTTCATGTGAATAGCTTATTCAGTTTTATTTCCAAACTTGGGACCAAAATGATATCTGTAGTCTTTGTTGGATGTAATAATAATGTGAAATAGAAATTTAATAATTCTTGTGTCATTCTATTCTGCAGGCTACAATGTAATGCACACGACTATTGTGTTATTTACAAGAAATAGAGCTTCATTGAATTTGTAGATGCTTTGATGTTCTAGTCTGCAGGCTGCAATGTAATGTACACAGCTATTGTATTTGTTCACAAGAAATAGTGTTTCATTGAATTTGTAAGTGCTTTGATGTTCTGAAGTAAAATATATATTAAAAGCAGTAAAAATATTGAATTTCTGTGAAGTATATTTATCTACTTTCTGAAACCTCTCTCCTCTCAGGACACGTTCAGATTTCAGAGCTTGTAGTATCAAAATTTTTGTTATGGTGAATTTATGTATGAATTCTTAAATCAGTGATCACTACATTGGACTGACTTATTTTCATGTGAAATACTAGAAAGTGTGTTAGTAAGATAATCATTAAATTTGCATTAATTTCTTTTTGTTTCAGAGTGAACATTTTCCATTTTTGGGAAATAGTGTGGCTGTAAGTGAAATGCGATGCAGATCAATGTTTTATACCTCACTGGGTCGGCTTCTTATGGTTGATTTGGGTGAAGATGAGGACAGATTTGATAGCTTCATGTTACCACTAACAGGTTTGTACCTGTAATTGTATCTTTGTGTGTAGTTTATATGGTTAGTTTTCACTCAAGAGCCTTTAATGCTGTTGTTGATTATGAGTATTATTGATTTCTTAGTGTGAATATTTTGTCTATAAATGTTGTTACATTAAGTTTTTAGTGTGCCTGTCATTGCATGACTTCCCATTTTTTGAATGGAGATCAAGATATTGATAAACTTGATTTTAGTGTAGTGAAAGTAGTAGATTTTTTCATGTATGAGATTGCCTGGAAGTCTTGCTGGTGTGGTGTCAGTAATTTAGTGTGAGAACAATATGCGTAATTTTTTTTTAATCATCCTTATGTTATACAATATTTTTGTAACAGGATTCAGAATCTCTGAAATTATTGGTACTAGAATACAGCTTGAAGAAGCTCTGATTTTGGCACAATTTCTGACTCCATTAGTATGCAGTAATATTAATTAATAAGTGAATATTTTACACCATAATGTGGTTAACATACATTTTCGTGCAGGTATTGGATGTGAAGGCAACTTAATGTTGCTGTTGTGCTTACCCTCATACTGCTGCTAGTGGCACTGCCACTTCAATTTGTTCTCATAATGATACTGTATGGTCCTGGGAAACTGCAAGTGATGTCAGTCTTTGTAAATATCCATAATTGTTGTTCTGGTAAATAGACTTGTCACATTTAAAATGAAGCAATTCTTAATATTCCTTTAAAACCGTCCAAGAATTCCATTCAATTATTGGTAAGAAAGACATTTGTAATTTAGAAACACAGTGTTCGTACAAACTGTATGGGTCTTATTTCTAAAAGTTCAACCTTAAACTCTCTGCTATGACTTCAGCAGCATAAGGGGTTGGAAAAAAGGGACTTCTCAAAACTGAGGGAACGTAAGTTTTACAAAAACTTGGACTGTTCGAATATATTTAATACCTCTGAGTTACTAACAGTTGTGTTTAGTTTTAGAAGCACTGATCACTATTATTGGCATAAGATAAGTTACATAAAACAACAAAAACAGGTGTTGAGTGGCCGGCTTGTGAGAGCGAGATTGCAGCAGATGACTAGTTCTGGTATATTGTGAACTGTGTGAGAAAAATACATGTCATTACATTATTAACTGTGTGAGAAAAATACGTGTCACTTGCTTCACACACCATTTCATCTCATGACAGTATTGTGGAGCCAGTATGTCATGTACAGAAAAGTAATCATGTACATTAATAGTGGGACATTTGTGATGGGAGATTCCTTTCACCTTCAAGATCATGTTCTGAGCTTAGGACAGGAACATACTGAAATTAGATGAAGACTTACTAAACTGTTGAACTTCTGACCCAAATTAATAAAAAGGTTTTCATTGAGTTCTAATGCTGTGCCATTAGAAATTAAGAACCTTCTGTCATCTCAGATTTGTGAGTGTCTTTCTTCTGCTCAAAGCGTGTTAAAAGTGAATAGTGTTCTTTCCAGTACTCATTGTATATGTAATAAATATGAACCTACATCAAGATATCGATGGCTTCAAAAAGTCAATCCTACCACTGGGCACTTTTCCACGTTAATTAGTGCAGTCTCATTTACCATAGGTTTAAATTTGCTTGCCCAGTACTGTCTCATTCCATTTGAATTCAAAATGATAGGGTTTGAGCCTTTCATAATATTTGCCATTGCGAAAGATGTCATCCAGATGTATTCTTGTAAGTTGTTTGAATAGTTTATACAATGGGAGAAACTCAAGTTTCACAACAATACAGCTTCTTGTCTTCGCCATCATCTGCCCCGCACCTCTCATGTCTCACCCCACCACTCTTACAAGAATTTCCTAGAGCAGTTTCAACTTCCTCCCGAAGCTTAATAATCAGTTGTGATACTACTACTACTACTACTACTACTACTACTACTTTGAAGTTATTTTTAGTGTGTCCACATTCTTTTTCCCTTTTTTTTTCTTCTTCTTAGTTTCCAACACCAAACTGAAGTAGGTAAAATGATGGTGGCATTGAGATGAGCTATTTAAATCCCAGCCGCAAAAATACTGATCCCTTTTTGATTTCACCAGTCATTTGAAAGTAATACTGCAATGATGCATCAGCATCTATTGTCCTCCTTATATCTCTTTCGTAGCTGTACTAAGGCTTAATCTAGTGAACTCCTTGGTGATAAGAAATCAGAAAGTAACATATATGATAGTAAACGACTTTTTGAATACTTGGAATATATTGCAACTTACCTCTTTCTCTCTCTTTTTTTTCACCTGATTGGTGGCAAAATAAAAATTGATTGATAAAGTAGCAGTTGACATCTTCACCCGAGCTTACTGTTTTGTGCCTTTCGTGGTAGCTCTAACCTCATCCAATGAAGCAGCGTTCTGAACATAGTAATGAACTCTTTGATGACCACTCGTGTAACTTCAGAAATGATTTTAAGTGGAACTATGTGCCACCAGTAATTTTAATAAATAATCTTCATCAGTTTTATGTAGATTTATTATTATTATTATTATTATTATTATTATTGGTTGTAATATCTAAGTAATTAATTTTGTAGTGAAGGAAACAATATACAGTAGTGACCATAAGTTAAAGGACCTTCAGAAACTAGATCATATAATGAAGCACAGTGATAATGTATGCACTACAAGATATCTTAGCAACATCATGACATTGATAAGGATTCAATATTATGACAAATAAAGTTGCTACTCACCATATAGCGGAGACGCTGAGTCGCAGATAGGCACAACAACAACACTCTCGCAATTATTCTTTCGGCATATTAAGGCTTTCATCAACAATAGACACACATACGCAAATGCAACTCACATACACTGCAGTCTCAGGCAACCAAAACCACACTGTGAGCAGCAGCACCAGTGCATGATAGAAGTGGCAACTGGGTGGGGGTAAGGAGGAGGCTGGGGCAGGGAGGGGAAAGGACTGGGTTGGGGGTAAGGAGGAGGCTGAGGTGGGGAGGATGAAGGATGGTATGGTGGAGGTGGCAATCAGTGAAGTGCTGCAGGTTAGACTGAGGGCACGGGAGAGGGGGGCTTGGGGGGGGGGGGGGAGTAGTGGAAAAGGAGAGAAATAAAAAGACTTGGTGTGGTGGTGGAATGACGGCTGTGTAGTGCTGGAATGGGAACAGAGAAGAGGGTGGATGGGTGAGTACAATGACTAACGAAGGTTGAGGCCACGAGGATTATGGCAATACAGGATGTATTGAAGGGGAAGCTCCCACATGGGCAATTCAGTTAAAACTGGTGTTGGTGGGAAGGATCCATATGGCACATTCTGTGAAGCAGTCATTGAAATGAAGGCTATCATGTTTCGCAGCGTGTTCAGCAACAGGGTGGTCCACTTGTGTCTTGGCATAAGTTTGTCGGTGGCCATTCATGTGGGCAGACAGCGTGTTGGTTGTCATGGGTATATAGAATGCAGCACAGTGGTTGCAGCTTAGCTTGTAGATCACTTGACTGGTTTCACAGGTAGCCCTGCCTTTGATGAGGTAGGTGATGTTAGTGACTAGACTGGAGTAGGTGGTGGTGGGAGGCTGTATGGGACAGGTCTTGCATCTAGGTCTATTACAGCGGTATGAGCCATGAGGTAAGGCATTGGGAGCAGGGGTTGTGTAAGGATGGATGAATATATTGTGTAGGTTTGGTGGACGGTGGAATACCCTTGTGGGAGGGTTGGGAAGGATAGTGGGCAGGACATTTCTCATTTCAGGGCACGACAAGAGGTAATCAAAACCCTGGTGGAGAATTAATTCAGTTGCTCCAGTCATGGGTGGTACTGAGTTATGAGTGGAATGCTCCTCTGTGACTGGAGGGTGGGACTTTAGGAGGTGGTGAGCGACTGGAAAGGTAAGGCACAGGAGACTTGTTTTACTAGTACACTGCAACCTACATCCATTTGAACCTTCTTACTTTGTTCATCCTCTACAATTTTTTCCCCTCACACTTTCTTCCTATACCAAACTGACGATTCCTTGATGCCTCATAATGTGTCTTTTCCACTAATTCCTCCTTTTAATCAAGTTAAGCCATAATTTTTCCCCCCATTGTTCAGTTCAGTACCTCCTCATTAATAAAGCGATCTACCCATCTAATTTTCAGCATCCTTCTGTAGCACCATATTTCAAAAGCTTCTCTTCTCTTCTCCTCTCTTCTTGTCTGAACTATTTTCACAGCCATCCAAAGCTACCCTCCAGTTAAGTACCTTCAGGAAAGACTTCCCCATACTTACATTTGTCAGTTGTCTTTTTCAGAAATGCTTTTGCTTAATATAGGCACTTTGCATTTTATATCTCCTCTACTTTGGACCTCTCAGTTATTTTGCTGCCCAAAAAGCAAAACGTATTTACCAATCTTCCCTGATCTTTTTTAATTTAACACTGTGAGCATGGCCTGATTTAATTCAAATACATTCCATTTCATTAACATTAATCTGTACCAAGTGAGGTAGTGGAGTGGTTAGCGCACTGGACTCGCATTCGGTTCAAACTCATGTTCCGCCATCTTGATACAGACTTTCCATGATTTTCCTAAATCACTTCAGGCAACTGTCAGAATGGTTCCTTCGAAAGGACATAGCCGACTTCCAATGACCTTGCTGTTGTGTCTCCTCCCCCAAATCAGCCAACCAATTAATCTATACCTCTTTTGAAGGTAATACTCATTCTATTAACTGCTTACCCTATCCTTTGCTATCTCTAACAGAGTTACAATGTCATTGGCAGACCTAAAAATTTTAATCATCTTTTCCACTCCTTTGCCAACTACTCCTTCCCATGCTTGTTCTTTGACTCTTACAACAACAGTCTGGTAGTCTGATTTCTGTACTAGTTGTAAATAGCCTTTCACCTGTGTTTTATCCCAGCTATCTTCAAAATTTCAGAGTGTGTATTCCAGACAACACATAAAAAGCTTTCTTTGAGCATGCAAATTTTATAAATGTAGGATTTCCTTTCTTTAACTTATCGCCAAAGATAATTAGCAGGGTCAGTATTGCCTTGTTTATTCCTGTATTTCTCCAGAACCTGAACTGATCTTCCCTAAGGTATGCTTCTACCAGTTTATCTATTCTTCTAGTTAATTTGTGTAAATAGTTTGCAAAGATGACTTATTGAACAGATTGTTTAGTAGCATTCATATCTGCTATTTTTTTAAATTGGAATTATTACATTCTTCTTGATGTTCGAAGGTATCTTGCATATCTCATATATCAATGTATCTCATATATCTTCCACACCATTTGGAATATTTTGTTAATGGCTGGCTCTCCCAAGAATATTAAGAATTCTGATGGAATTTTGTCTACTCCAGGGAGCCTTGTTTTGACTTTGATCTCTCAGTGCTATGTGGAATTCTCCTTGCAGTATATCTCCCCTCTCATCTTCTATCCAGTATGGCTTGCGGTAATGCATTACATTGCTAGTTAAATGTTATCAGGAGATTGGACGTAAGATAGCATTTTTAGGACTTCATTCTTTGAGCCTAGTCTTGTCTCATGGACGTGAAGTTTAATTTCAGGCCTGGAGAGGGATCTGGTCACCAAATAATTGATCTCCTCATGTTACAGGTACTTGTTTATCAGGTCAGCCATGTCAGGGTGAGCTTCGTTACCTTTCACTTGAAAACCAGATCTGTATGCACCGCAGAAAGGTATACGTTAACAGGTTGTTGTCATCGTCATTAACTGCAGCCATCACTTGTTTCTGCAATGACTCTCAATGTGCTATCTCAAAACAGAAACACTGTTGTTGCTGTATCAGCCCCGTTCCACAATATAAGCATGGTTCTAATTTGAACAGAGAATGACTTTCCAAGATAAAGGGCAAGTTAGTGTGAGTGTAATTATCCCACTTCTATGCACTGTTTGGTGCACAAGATTCCATATTTGTTAAGCCATGTATTGCCTTTGCCGGAGAAATGCGTCTGAACATACAAAGAAACATCTAGAAACCTGACAACTCAATGTGTGAAGGGATTTTTGTAAACTAGAAACTGCCATGTGTCCCTTAACCAGTGCAGATAATTTGTTATTTTGGATCTTTTCTTGACACTTAAGGCAAGATAATGATACTGACACTGGGCTGTTGCACATGGTTGTCCATGCCCATACTTCAGTTGGAGGTTTCCACTGTCCTGGAGTCTTCTCCACATTCGTGGAATGTGTCTCGGGGTGACATTCAACTCCCAGCCAACTAACACCAACTTTGGTCATCCTCAGATATGGCAAATATCCATATAATGTCACTCAAATGTGTTTGCTGCTTCCATACACCCCAAAATAATGTACCAAGTCCACATAAAGTACCAGGTTAAAACTACTATATTTAAGATCTCAGCACACACAAACTGTTGCAGGATCAGTATACAGTGTTGTACTTGCATGCAATGTATAGCTTGTGTTTCCAAGTTGTGTTACAGTTTACTCTGTGCATTGTCCCTGTGATGCAATATTTCCTTATTTCTCAAACATCCCTCAATTTATGGATGGGAATGTTCATTCTGGATCTGTGGTGCAAGAAGTTTTAGTTAAAGGAGGAGTTCGTACAATCTATCAAAGTAAGAGATATAACACTCACTTGATTTGATCTGTTAGAAACGATTTGTGAAACCCTGTTACTGTGAAAACAGTGGATTTGTTTATAAATATCTTTTCTGTTTTACCAGTTATGATTATCTTTTATTTATATTTTACATGATATGTTTCAGCAAATTATTCCCATTTTCAAGTGTGTATTTCTTTGTTTTCTACGCAATTTTTAATAATGTTTGTGATGCGTGGGGTTGTGCATTGTTATCTTGCCTTTAAGTTTTATTTTGGTCCATTCGTGCAGAGTCTCACATACATTAAACATCACACATAATTTTCTGAGCACAGTATACATCGAAAAAACAAATTTACAGATGCAAAGATGTTTCTAGATGTCAGCAGAAATAACGCTATAGGTCTTCGACAGAATATTATATACTTCTGTACAGAGGGTATTTATCTTGATAAACTGGATCATGTTATATCTATTAACAGTGGTGCTTATTTTTCTGTGTTACTATTTTTATATAAGTATACAGTCGACGCACGTGATGAAATTCACTGTTTCTGTTTCAGCTTCTTCATTTAATATTTTATACTTGTATTTTTTGTAATGTGAACATATTTGTAGTTCTTCTAACAGATCTATTTTATGCCTTTTATTTAGTTGTTGGGGTAATTTGATATTTTGCTCTACTTTTCTGAATGTGTTTCCTGTGTTGTGTGTATGTATGGCTGTTGCTGAAGTAGTGTGTCTTTTGTGTGTGTGTGTGTGTGTGTGTGTGTGTGTGTGTGTGTGTGTGTGTGTAGGCTTTAATGTGCTATGTGTATCTGGTGTTGAAGTCTCGACCTGTTTGTCCTAGGTAGAACATCGAGCATTCCTGGTATGTTACTTTGTATATTCCAGAGCCTTGAGTAATATGAATCATGATTACACTTTGTTTTCTATTAGCTTTTGCTGTAGTTCATTAGGTGTAGAAAACCCAGTTTTACTTTGTGGTTTTCGAAAATATTTGCTATCTTTCATGATAAATTGCCAATGTGTGGGATGCTCTCAATATACATTCGTTTTTGTCTTTCCGTTCTATGGTGTGGTTTATGTTGGGGTTTTTCTTCACTTTGTCTAGTACTGTGTAAACAATGGAAGCAGTATAATCACTGGCAGCTGCAATCTGTTTCACTATGTTTATTTCATATGTAGATTTTCTTCGTTTAAAGGTATTTTAATTGCCCTATATAGTGTTGATCTGTATGCTGCCTGTTTACAATTGTATAGATGACCTGAGTTTGCAGGGAGTGTGATGTCAGTCATTGTATTTTTCCTATAAATTTTAAATGTGTATATTCTATTGTCTACTATTTAGGTTCAAATAATTTGTTTTGTTCATTTTCCACTGTAAATGTAATTTTCTCATATATACTACTGAAGCAGTTGTGAATGTCTATTATGTCCTGGGCATCCCATTTTGCCAACAGCAGCATGTCATGTCCATATACCCTATAAAATTCAGTTTTTGCAGATATACATGATGCTAGGCCATCTGCATCCTTATAAATGTTGCTTCCATGGTTGACGCATTATTAGAAAAAGTGAAGAAAGACCTAGATATGATCCACACCACAGAAGAAAAAGACAAAAACAAATATATGTTGATAATATATCACAGAAGACTACAAATATTTTTGTAACTCACAAAGTAAATCTAATGAACTAGAACAAAAAGTAATACACAACATAAAGTTTGATCGTGACCCATATACTCAACTCTGGAATATATAAAGTAACATGCCAGGAATGCTCCATCTTTTACCTAGGACAAACCGGCTGAGATTTCAACACCAGGCATACAGAGCACATTAAACCCTACACAGACAACAGACGCGCTACTTCAGCAATAGTCTCTCTCTCTCTCTCTCTCACACACACACACACACACACATACACAATACGAGTTAGATGAGCTGGAGATATATTCACATTACAAAAAATATGAAGACAACAAATATTAAATGAAAAACTTTGAAGTGAATCAGTGAATTTCAGATGCTTTGACAGTAACTTGAAAATAGTAGCACACAGAAAAGCACTATTGTAAATAGATATAAACAAATTATGATACAGATTATTAAGATAAATATCTTTGTTGACTACATCTAAAACCACCTTTGTAACTGCTTATGTAAGTTAGTTATTCTTGATGTATAGTGTGCACAGAAAATTGTGTTTGATTCTACAGAAATGGGCCACAGGAAAACTTAGGTAACAGAACAGTGCAGAATTCCACAGATCAAAACCATTATGAATAAATGGCATAGTACATTAATAAAATGGGAATAATTTCCTGAAAAACCTCATGTAAAATACACTCCTGGAAATTGAAATAAGAACACCGTGAATTCATTGTCCCAGGAAGGGGAAACTTTATTGACACATTCCTGGGCTCAGATACATCACATGATCACACTGACAGAACCACAGGCACATAGACACAGGCAACAGAGCATGCACAATGTCGGCACTAGTACAGTGTATATCCACCTTTCGCAGCAATGCAGGCTGCTATTCTCCCATGGAGACGATCGTAGAGATGCTGGATGTAGTCCTGTGGAACGGCTTGCCATGCCATTTCCACCTGGCGCCTCAGTTGGACCAACATTCGTGTTGGACGTGCAGACCGTGTGAGACGGCGCTTCATCCAGTCCCAAACATGCTCAATGGGGGACAGATCCGGAGATCTTGCTGGCCAGGGTAGTTGACTTACACCTTCTAGAGCACGTTGGGTGGCACGGGATACATGCGGACGTGCATTGTCCTGTTGGAACAGCAAGTTCCCTTGCCGGTCTAGGAATGGTAGAACGATGGGTTCGATGACGGTTTGGATGTACCGTGCACTATTCAGTGTCCCCTCGACGATCACCAGTGGTGTACGGCCAGTGTAGGAGATCGCTCCCCACACCATGATGCCGGGTGTTGGCCCTGTGTGCCTCGGTCGTATGCAGTCCTGATTGTGGCGCTCACCTGCACGGCGCCAAACACGCATACGACCATCATTGGCACCAAGGCAGAAGCGACTCTCATCGCTGAAGACGACACGTCCCCATTCGTCCCTCCATTCACGCCTGTCGCGACACCACTGGAAGCGGGCTGCACGATGTTGGGGCGTGAGCGGAAGACGGCCTAACGGTGTGCGGGACCGTAGCCCAGCTTCATGGAGACGGTTGCGAATGGTCCTCGCCGATACCCCAGGAGCAACAGTGTCCCTAATTTGCTGGGAAGTGGCGGTGCGGTCCCCTACGACACTGCGTAGGATCCTACGGTCTTGGCGTGCATCCGTGCGTCGCTGCGGTCTGGTCCCAGGTCGACGGGCACGTGCACCTTCCGCCGACCACTGGCGACAACATCGATGTACTGTGGAGACCTCACGCCCCACGTGTTGAGCAATTCGGTGGTACGTCCACCCGGCCTCCCGCATGCCCACTATACGCCCTCGCTCAAAGTCCGTCAACTGCACATACGGTTCACGTCCACGCTGTCGCGGCATGCTACCAGTGTTAAAGACTGCGATGGAGCTTCGTATGCCACGGCAAACTGGCTGACACTGACGGCGGCGGTGCACAAATGCTGCGCAGGTAGCGCCATTCGACGGCCAACACCGCGGTTCCTGGTGTGTCCGCTATGCCGTGCGTGTGATCATTGCTTGTACAGCCCTCTCGCAGTGTCCGGAGCAAGTATGGTGGGTCTCACACACCGGTGTCAATGTGTTCTTTTTTCCATTTCCAGGAGTGTATAAATAAAGGAAAACTGAGACTGGTAGCAGGAAAGTTATTTATAAAGAAACCCATTACTTGTTATTTGTTTAAACTTACCTCAAATTTGTTAATGAAATAATTTTTCTGTAATTGTTTCAGCTGCTTTTGAATCAATTGGCACTATGTTAGCATCTGCTGAAACTCCACTTTTCGCATCTGAAGAAGCAAAGAAAGCTCTAATAGGGCTTGCACGAGATCTGAGAGGACTGGCTTATGCTTTTAATACAAAAACGTCATATATGATGTTGTTTGATTGGATGTATCCTTTCCTGCAGACAAGGTATATTTTGTATATGTGTAATGTTATTAAACAATGGAAATGTGGTTCAGTTTCAAACTGTTGTGTCTATTACTTACAGAGTGAATTAATAAGGCATGAATACCTGTTTAATACATTCTGCAAAGCTAGTCGTGAATGTGTTTGAGAAAACTGGGAGGGTGCTCTTAATACTGGTAGGGCTTGCTTACCTGTCCCTTCAGCATGTTTTGAGCAACACTATTCCATTTAATGCAAACAGTAAGCTTTCTGAAAGAAACTTGAATGTACAGACAAGAGGTAGTTTGAATTCCACTAGTGTTTGTTCTGCTGCATGGGTTCCTCTGAAGGTGAGCAGCTAAACATACCTTGTTTTTCCTATTGCTATTTTCATTGAAGTGCCATTGAAACCTCTGTGTGATATGTACATCATAAACAAGTTAAACTTGATTTGGAAAAATCTGAGCACATATTACCACGTTGCATGTAACTCAGGATTAGTGTAATGATTTCGAGAAGAACTGGTTGTCACAGCGTAAAGCTGTTCAGTTTGTATAATGAAAATGATGTGCAGTATTTATCAAATATAATAATGAATTGAAATGAATAGAATAATAATGAATAGAAAATTGATGACAAAGATAGAATGTGAGGACTATTCAGTGATTTATGAAGATTTAGATGTGTGTCTCGGGGGTCCAGGCAGCCAGCAGACACAAGATCATGGTGCCTTTGGAGGAAGACTGTATCATTTATTAAAATATTGTTACATAAATAAAATTGCCAACATAGCTGGACATCCAAAAACAAGAGTACTATTTTATGTAATAAATGGCAATGTATGAGAAACCCATCAGTAAGTGTAGTTAAAGTTGGAGGGAGGGAATTCATGTAATTCAGTAGATTAAATTTGAGAACGTTGTACAACATAAGATGATTTTTCAGCATTATACCAAACTATTAACAAACTCTACACCCATTGCACCTAAGTAGTGGCAACTGTTACAACAAGATAGATGTCTATCAGTAATGGTACAAAATGAACAATAATTCAGAATATGATCTGGTGTATGGCATAAATTAAAAAATTCTGAAGAAGAACAGTGATGATGAAATAGAATTTGTTAACATTGAGAACTGTTAGACTGTACAGAGCAAAAACAACTCTTGAGTATAGTACCAGTATGAGAAATTAAGTACAAGCAAGTATCAGCAGTATGAAGAGAACTCCGGCCAAATAAAATGAAATATGCTATACTGTTGTTTGTAGTGTGCATCAGACATGCTTTATATAAAATAAGTATGAGAGTAAGTATTTAAAGTAGAAATAAAGGGAGCATAAATATGCAAATTCCTTTCCTTCACAATAATTTTGTGTTATTGACAAAGGTCAAGATTCCTGAACGCATGCATGCGCATGCTCACTGCCCCTCCCTCCCCTCCCCCCATGCTGCCCCCCCCCCCCCTCAAGAAAACACACACACTATTAATTGATTAATTTAATCTTTGCAGATACTATTGAAATATAAATAAAATTACAGACAAGGGATTGGTTATATTCTGTAATCAGTCTATATGGGCTACCCTGGAGAGGCAGGTACTTAAAATATGCCTTGTTGTCCCCATTGCCCTATTTACTTGGGCTTTTTCTGTTTCTGATCACATTCAAAGGCTGCCCGGTGTGCAAAAGATCTGCTTGTCTCTCCTTTATCCTTTCATGGGGGAAAAAATTACTCCTATCTTTATGTACTACCAGTTTAATCAGAGTTATAGTTAAAGTTATTTGACCATATATTATTTGTATAAAAAGGGACATAAAAGCAGTGTGTAACAGTCAAACACACAATTCAACAACCAATGCAATCAGCCATACAACCATTTTTAATTAAAAAAAGTTCTTTCAATTTATTGCTTTCTCTTAGACTATTCTATGTGGCCATCTCCTGAGCAGGGGAGAGGGACCTGATGGTGGTGATTAGGGACAGAAAAAATATTTTAGTTGAAGGCCAAGTTTGGTATTGTTTTTGCCAGTTTTGGTGCTATCTTCTGGCTACTTGTTTTTCAAGTACCATATGTTCTCATTTCATTGTTTCTCAGTGTTACATTGAAAACGATGGTACAGAAACCTCCATGAATGTTCATTTCAGTATTTATTCGGTATTACATTTACTATTTGAAAGTGGTGAGAGCATGATCTTTATCAAAGCCAGAGTTCTAGGTTAGATCAAAAATTAGGAACTTGGTTGTGAGTTGGTGAAGCCAGAGAATGGGATTCCTTAAGAAGCTGTCATACTACTCGTGCAGCATAATTTCAGTTGTAAGTGGCAGTGCATTTTGCAGGATGCCACGTCATATACTGTGACAGAAACAAACTGAACATGTGCCATGTTGTTTTATATGTTTGCAAAGCTACAATTCCATATTTGGTCACTTTCATATTTATTCATGCATTCTGTGAAAATAAACATTTCAGTTGATATGTTGCATGAAAATCACACCAAAATGCGTCATGTGTGGTACAGTTTGTTGTGCAAAAGTGTCGGGAAATGTGACATTGATGAATAAAATTGTTACTGAAAGAGAGATCATTAGATTTAGGCCATTTTTGTTGTAGTCAGATGCAGGGCATCAGTTGTTTACATGGCGATTAACAGTCATTTTAAGGCTGTACGTGAACTTCAGTATTGGCACAATAACACAAGATCAAATTTCAATATTAAACAACTATTGATTTCCAATATTAGTAATCTGCTGACCTCAAATTTGACATCTTTTCATGGGAGTGCGGAAAATGCCAAATTTCAGGACTTTCTATTAAAACTGCCAATTTCGTATTGGACCATTAAAAACTACTGATTTCACATTATTTTAGCCATTAGCATGTATGTGAAATTTTTTTTATTCCTAATAGTCATAAACATAAAATGGAAATGTATGAGAAGCTGTCACTCTGGCCCAAAAGGACCAAAGTGCATTATAGGAGGCACCTAGAACAAGCATTTGGCAGTCAAGCTACTCATTTATAATTCCAAAACATTGGTTTGAATCCTTGAAAATGTGCTGGTCAGGTTGTGCTGTTGCTGTTCTTCGTGCTAGTAAACAGTGTGTAATACCCATGATTTGCAGGATCTCTTAACCCTTGTCTCGTGCTGTATTGAGGAGGACCAAAGGTCTGGGTGGGTTCAGTCTTGGTGAATTTGACTTTCTCACATTTCAGGCCCACTGACTTTTTAATACTTTAAAGTGCTTCAAACAGAATAATAAGCTTGGTTTTACTGTATGCAAACCATTTATGTGCAAATATAAGCTGCACCTAAACTTTTTACATGAGAGTATAGTAAAAAGTAAATCTCAAATACAGGCTGCACTACTAAATTTACAAGAAAGTTCAATTAGTCTTTTGAGTTGCTTCTCTCCCCTTCCCCTTCTTCAACACCACATGACTACAGTGTACTTCTAACTTGGCAGAATAGAACAGCTCTGCTATGAGGTGCAGACTGTTTACATGTGACACATGTGTCATGGAAATACAAGATTTTTACGGAGGTCTAGTGACATGACTAATTCCAGGGACAGTGTAAGCAATTTGAGAGTGA